>NC_135128.1:1695113-2945113 GCF_050908995.1 Andrena cerasifolii | reverse complement strand
GGTTTCGGCACCGTCACTCTACGACGTGAGTTCGAAGGTGGAGACCAGCCAGCTGGTCGGGGCGGCCTTCCTAGACATCGAGAAGGCATTCAAATCCATATGGCTGAATCTGATCTACCGCCTACAGAGAAAGGCTTTCCCTCACTGGCTTGTCGCTCTTGTTTGGGACATGATCACTGACAGGGCTTTTACACCTGGGACGGCGCGTTGCTCCCCCACTCCGAGTTTTTCATTTCCGAGGGTCTACAGCAGGGCACTGTAAACTCCCCATACTATTCAGCGTATTTCTTAGTGACCTCCTGAGCCTTTTCGGGTTCAACGAGCGGGGGAATGCGAGCCTCCTGGCCTTCGCCGACGACGTTGCCATCTACGTGGCCCACAACCGGGTGGAGTGTCTACAGAATAAACTCGATACGCTGGTCGACAACGTTAACAGATATTACAGCGCCTGGAATCTCAGGCTCAAACCGCAGAAATGCGAAACCATTTTATTTCGTAAACCGGTGGCTAGCCTGTCCTCTAAACCAAAGCAGGTGCAAAACACTTTCAAATTTCAGCTACCATACCCGGCACTTATAATAAGGAGCTCATCCCACACCGTAAAGTGGTTAAATACCTAGGCATGCACCTCGACTATCTACTCCGGGGAAACATATATATCGACCTACAACTAGAGAAGGCTTAGAGGGCCTTCAGGGCAAATAGCAGATTGTTTTACAACAAGCATCTCACCGATAGAGCTGAGATAATTCTTTATATGTAACGCCCCGTTTATATGTAACGCCCCGTCGTGATCTATGCGGCTCCAGTGCTCTGGAACCACAATCATACCACCGCCGAAAAAATTAGGTTCTTAGAGCGTAAGGCCTTACGGTCCTGCCTGTGCCTGTACCGTACCCAGGTCTCCGTTTGGTAGGACTACGTAGATAATCGTACCCTTTATCATAATCGTACCCTTTATCATAGAGCCAACATCATAGAACCTAGAATAGATGCTTACATGCTTAGACTTACCCGGGACTATTTAGTACCCTCCCCACAATAGAAAATGACTAAATAAAACCCCTGGCTTCCCAAGACCGAATGGTGTCCCAGAGGCAACTACTGATGGGCGACACCTCGCCTCAAGCATTATTCACTTTATGTAACAGCGCGGGTATGATTCAGGATGCCTGTAACGTGCCAGATATCTACCACTGGCGCCGCAACAAGGCAAACAAAAGACAGGCGATCTCATACCCCGATTTCCTAGTCAACTGCTCTAAATCTAAATTTTCAACCGCTCTCCCCAAGAGGAATTGCGATGATTTCCACCGGCTCAATTTCGAGAAGTATTGGTGGCTGTCTGTTGACAGCGCTCACATGCGGGACCTCCAGGAACGCAGATTAATCCTCCTGTGTGGTCGCCCACAATGATGCACAGAGTCTGATGCTGGGCGCTGTAGTGTCAGCGCACCAAAAAGACCGTGCTGGTGGGACCTTATTTAGTCATTACTCTTTAACCGTGCTGTGTGTTCCGGCCCCTTAATTATTAACTGGCCGGACTTGAGCGCAAGCTCCCATTACACCTCTCGTATATGATACTCCAATACGGGCTCTTCTAGATGGCGGGCAACTCTAGATGGTGCTCTTCTACGTGTCGTTGCTACATCACCCCCCACTCCGACTGTGATACGTACACGCTGTAACGTCGACGGGTCCACGAGTCCACCCGGGACCCCTCGCCCTTTTGTAAATACTTCTCCCTTCATACTCTTATTTATTACGTATAGTTTTTAAGCCCCTATCTCTCACAGTACCCAGATCGATCCAGGGGTTTTCCCCATTACTTTTAGTAAGGTTTTTTCTCCCCTATGCTAAGTCCCTTACTGTGGAGCCACTGACCTACAACTACTAGTTCAGAAGTTAGTCATAAGGTTCGTAAACTTAGATACCTCATATCACCTTAACGACAAGCAGTGAATTCTCGTCGCATACGAGCAAGCTGCATTCAGCGGAGATGTTTAGGAAGCCGCTGGTCTGCGTGCTTTGCGGCCCCTTCTGTCCTAACCCAGACCTCTTCTTTTTAACCGATTGGCCTTTTTTAAAATATATTTTTGCGGCCTTGACTGTATTCACCTCCACTGTATTACCATGTGCAATAAACACATTTCCAAAAAAAAAAGAAAACAGTCTTACCGATGAGTTCTCTGGCGGATCCAGGACGAAACGCCCTTTCCATTTTCTTCTTCTTCCGGCAACCCTATCCTATCAGCGGTTGTCTACAATTTTGTGGCGGAACCAAGCGGGTTATACAGGTTATAGCGTCAGAGGTAAAATGTGAACAAAATAAGTACAATACAGAATTCCTCCTGTGTCTCGCCTAACGTAGAAAACAACAATTTAAGGAAAGCCTACGACGTGTTGCAAGAATGTTTTCAGACACTCGTTGTCATTTCCGTTTTTATGTAGAGGGAGCTGCCCTTCCGGTGTACACACGGCTCAAACGATTGTGGCCGATCGAGATTCGATTGTGGGATAGTTTACCATGGTTAGCCTTGTGTGCACGACATACTTTAATTAATTTAATATATTAAATATTACATATATTTACTTACGAGTAATAGGAAGCCGATTTATCTCGGTTACCGCACAACACGCAATATAAATATGGCATTCTTTAATTTCAACTCGATACATGTAACCGTTTTTCAAAAGGTAAGTACGAGCGTAAACAACGATAATCATAGTAACCGCGGATCGTCGCCGGCGTTATCGGTGCATGCGCATTACGGTGGATTAGGACCTCTATACCTTTCTCGTTTGCACATGTCTTTCTCTCTCGCACCATGTTGGCGACAGTTTCAAGCTCTCAATGAGACCTCCATGTATATATGCTCTAAGCGACGCAGTGATGTTTCCCTCACGAAATAGAAGAGTTCTAGACGGAAACGTGTGGCTCGGCAGTGCCCTAAACCATATTCATGAAATACTGTAGAATGTTAGCGACAAAAAAAGACTAACCACGGTAAGCTATCCCACAATCGAATCTCGATCTGCTACAATCGTTTGAGACGTGTGTACTAAATATATAGCGCAACAAGCGAAGTGTGCGTTCTTGCATTACTGTTAAAAGTTTATCCTACAATTAAATACGTTCTTAAGTAACAGATCTCTATTTATTTGCCCAATTAACAACATGAATATTTTCAGTGATTCAGTAAGTGTGGCGGATATGTTCCCTGTTTGTACTTACATACATACACAGTACTTGGCTGCGGAGACAAAAAATCAACAGGAACCCACGTTTCAAATTTCCCGCCTACATTAATTTATTTGTACACCAATCCGCCTAGATGGTGTTGATCGTGTTAACAAAATAATACATTGAGTGTCAATACTCGAGTGGAGCGGAGGAACGTCAAACAAAGAGCCAATTGCCCAAATCAAACGCAATAGTAGTTGATATGTTGAGAATAGTAAACACCGAAAAGTATCGCAACTTTCACTACGGATAATCGAGATTCATTGATTCTGCAACAGCGAATAATTGGACTGTAGCGCCATCATCATTCGCGCAATTATGAATCATGAACAAACTGAAGACAAAATATTGATAAACTGTCATTTCTGGGCAACTTCTGTCACGTTTACGAGATAACTTTTTAGGTAAGTCTAAATTCCAACTGAAAGTAGGGCGAATAGTATTATTTCAGATTCTCAAATCGGTTTATTTCTTTAATAATTACAAGGCTTATCTTAATTCAATTAGAGGAGGTGATAAATGCTTCCTCCAAATCAGTGATTTATGACGTAATTCTTTAAACATATTCTGTAAATTCTTTTTATTTGGCAACAACAACTCAATCGCTTAACTATTAATCTGACGCTTTTTGCGTACAATTGTAACCTTTTCTTGACTGCTGCAGACACGTAGATTGGAACAAATAGTAACAGATGTTTTTTCATTTTTCTCATTTATGTATACTTACGTTTTCATAGAAAACACGGTACAAGGATGCCAGAAATTAGTGATTATCAACAGTATCAAATTTTAAATGAAGTAATTGCTACATTAAAATTACAGTAAATGTTTATCTTGCAGAGTCATCGGACACAGAGATTAAAGTGAGATCAACTTGAATTAATTTTCAAGCATGGACTCTGATCCAGAAAAAGAGTTTTCCCTAGTAGGACAAGATGTGGAGAAGTCATTGGACGTTAACTCTAAAATCTCTATTGAACCTGAAACTCATTTACAGAGTCTTGGTTTCTCCCTGAATAATGGGAAAGCCAGATTCATATTAGATGATAATACACCTATATATTCAGATGCAGCACTGGCCAACTTCAGTGTTGTCGATACAGATGATACTCTGTCATTTGTGGTACTAGGTAAAGATTCATTGGATTCCATTAAAGCATCTTCGCTTGCATCATATGCTGATATTCAACAAAAAAGCATGTCTCTTGTACGTATCACTTATCTGCTTGAAAATTAATGTACTAATTAGATTATGAAATAAAAATTGGACTTTCACTGCAGGATTACAATTCTATGATAGCATCGTTGGATTCAGCGGAAATAGAGCAGAAGTTGAATGAATTATTACAGGAAAATGCAAAGCTAAAGGAAACGTTGAAACAGAACAACATAGCTATGAAACAACAATTTAACACCCTAGCCAGCTGGCAAGAACAGATCATGAACGTACATCAGAATCATAAGAAAAAGTTTCTTGAAACCAGAAATTTTATAAATTACCTGAAAAAGGAAAATACAGAATTGAAAATCAAACTTTCCACTGAACACCCTAGTGATACGAAAATCGAATACGAGGTGTGCGAACATTAAGTCTAACACATTGCGGCCTGTGGGCCACATTAAGCTGTATCACTTTCTGCTTTAACTAAATTGAAACTAATACATATTTAGTCATAATTTTTCCAATGCAAATACAGGCTGATGTGAAAACAACCATTAAAAATAAACCAGTTGAACCTATTTCATCGTGAAATTCGTGCTCTTTACGAACATAACGTAAAAAGCATGAATACGAAACAGTAACGAGTCAGTAACATGCACCAACTGAATCGTATTAACGGATGCGACGGCTGAGTGCTGCGGGCGAATCACAAAGTGTTCATTTTTTCTGTTTTATTACTATCACTGTCTTATTAATTCTATTGATTTCGTATAGGCTCTTAGTACGAGCGTGAAGAAAGAAGAAGGAACGTCTGGTCCAGTAACTGAACTCCAAGAAAAATTATCCTCATTAACGAACGAGTTAAATAGTTCTGAAATCAACTTTGAAAAAGTATCTTCTGAAGTTCAGAAACTGCTGTGCATCTCAAACTTAATGATCTCCCAGTTACAACAAGCCACATCTACGATACAAGAACAAACCCTGAATATAAAACAACTAGAAGTACAAGCCGTGATGTCAAAGTCCAATGATTCGAATAACTGCGCGGAATGTGAAAAGTGTTTAATAAAAGATAAGGAAATTGATTCTCTGAAGGAATCTATCGGACTTGAACAAGAATTACATGTAAGTGTTTTAATAAGTGTATAAAAATCAGTTTGCCAGTCGAGTATTCAAATGTATACATATTTGTAGGCAACTACCCCTGTATAAGTTTGCATTAAACGTTCAGTAAATCCCCCACAATTCCGCCAGTAGCGTCGAGAAAAGATACAGTGGTATAACGAAAAGGTACAAGAATTAACGTCTTCCTTTGATAAGCAAGTCGATCATTGTACCAATATAGAAAAATACTTGAAAGAACTTAGAGATATATTAGCAGTTGATGGAGCATTGAACAAATCCTGTACAAAATACGGAGAATTGGATTGCACTTGACTATCCGAAAGCACGGATTTATGTAAAAATGCTCAAGAGACGCGCCTTTGGGCAGTCGTTTGCGTCCACGGGCGCGCCCGCCTGTCCGCAGTCCTCACTTCTCGGTAAAAGATCTCGTGGTCGGGAACTCTATTACAGTAAATCCTCGTTATAGCCCCGTTTTTACCTTGCGTAGTGCGTCTGGTGACTATCCCCACCATTTCTTGGAATCCTTTGGTCGAGAGTGAGAGAACCCGAGAAAGAGCGAGAGGGAACGAAATAGTCGACGGTAACTTCGTGTCAACTGTTTCGTTCCTTTCTGCTCGCTCTTGGGTTTTCTCACTCGCGGCATTGGTCGCACGGAATGGTGTCCGTAACGCGTCGTACGCCCGCTGCCAGCCCTGTTCGTCGAGTTTAATACGAGTATTTACTGTACTTTAGAGACCGTATGGCCGTTACAACTATATTATTACACACATAAACGCTCCGCCCCACTACTTCGGCTGCTTCCCATTCCGTTGTCGAACTCACTTGACCTTGAACGCTTTCGAGGTTGTAAACGGGTCTCAAATAGATGCCCATCAAAGGGGTAGTTGAGTGTCGATGACAAAGAAAAGGCGATAACTGTACAAAATCAGTTTCAGAAAGCCATGTTGGATTGCAATTCAATTCTGTATGAACTGGAAACTCCAACCGAAAAACCCGAAGAAAATCCGTCGAAAAATATATTGACTTCCGAATTCGTTAAAAAAGCAGCAGAATTAGAGAAGCAGAACATTGAATGCATTCGATTACTAGAGCAAGAAGTAATGTCACTTGCTAAAGAAAAGGAAAGCTTCGAAGAAGACAAAACATTACTTGAAATAGTATCTTCAAACAGAGAAGAAAAATTTGAATGATTGAAAGAAACTTTTGCAGCAATGGATAAGTTCGGACGTCCGAAAAGGAAAAATTTAATGTAATGTAAGATCATTTAGTCAGGGAGGTTGGAACCTTGCATGAGAGTTAGAGCAGGCATACCCAACCAGGGATGCTATGGATCATCCTGCCCCACAAGATTGTCAGGACGATCCATGGCAACTCTGCAGCCCAACTATTCCATTTTCAGGCGCGGGCGCTTATTTGCGCCCAAAGTTTGGGTCCGTTTAAGGTTAAGCGAGTTGGACAAAGGAATGGGGAGCAGCTGGAGTAGCGGAATCGGAGCGTTTATCTGTGTAACACATAGTTGTAACGGACCCACGGTGTCTACATTAACAGGGTACCCCGCTACGAGATTTTTTACCGAGAAGTGGGGAGAACGGACGGCGCGTCCGTGGGCGCAAACGACAGCTCCAGGCGCGTCTCTTGAGCATCTTGAGAGTGTAGAGGAGAGTTTTGATCGTCACATAGAAGCTAAAAGTCGATGCTTCGAGACGACACGCATAAGCAGTACCAGCACCCGCGACCGCGACCAACTGACGGTTTTGCGACGAATCGATAACCTAACATTCCCGAAATCGGACAGAACATAAATGCGAACACCCGCGACGCTAACAGGACTGTACATAGTATTATTTCGACGCCTCGGGAGTCGTTGACGTTACCAGCCTTTGCCGCGAACCTGAAAGCCAGCAAATAGCCCTTATCTATTAAGCGTACATTTGAGCTAGTGTGAGTGTAGTGCGGACCTGTCCAGGGAGTTGCTCTTCGCTGTTGAAGGCACCAGGCCCCTCGCGCCCCTTAAGAGCGAAAGGTCCCCATGGTGGGACACAACCGTCGCTCTTGGTTTCGCTTGCAACCACCCGCGGTAGCTCTTCGAACACAAGAGCAAAAGTTGGATGGGCTTGGTGTAGTGCATAAGTTAGCGTATGCTTAATAAGAAACAAAGTATTGGTTTCGCCCGGCTAACTAATCCCAAAAAGAGTATACAGAAGAAAGGCTTTAATATAACAGAGTTAGAAATATACATAGAACTACATGTAAGAGTTACTAAAACTTGTTGCCTGATACTGGTATTTCTAATGCAGGCGGAGAATATCAAATTGTTACGGATGCAGTTAAATCTCTATGAAGAAGATTTCAAGCAGGAAAGGAAGATGAAAGAATCATTGCTGGCAGAGAAGGAGAAACTGAATGATGATTTGCAGAAACAAATAGTGTTCAATATACAATTACAGGAACAAATTAGTGGGTTGACTGCTGATTATTTGATGAATGGTTTGTCCGGATCTGCAGCTGAAGTAAGTTCTTATACTGCCAGTACGATTTGCAACCATAGAATTCAATTATTGAGCATCAACATTTATCATAAAAATCGAATTTCCAGGGTACGTTACGGGATATAGAACCTCCTCTGATGTCCACCTTTTTGTGCCCGAAGTGCGATTGCAGCTTTAGAAGTATGCAATCTTTGGAACAACATGTTAATAGTTGTTTGAGTTTAGAGTGATTCGAAATCACACAGTGTTTCGTTATCTATACATATGTAAAGATATCAAATAGAGTCACAAAGAGAAATATATGTATAAAGTTTTATGTATTGGACTTTGTAAATACAAGAAACAAACTATCGAACATAATTTTGAATATTCTAGAATTTCAGTTTTATTGCTGATTACTACCCAGATAACACACAACGTCTTAAAGGCGTCCATTTTACGTCTGTTTTTGATCTGAACGTCTACGAAATTATTAGAACGTCTGTTTGCAGACGAATGTGAAATTTTAAAGAATGAGTCTAGAGGTCGGTTGATGATATTCTATAGAACAGGGTTGACTAACTGGTGGCTCGCGAGCCACTGGGGGCACCTCCGCCTTGCTGCCACGTTGAACGGCCCCCCTCCATACCGACCAAACTCTGACGATCGCAGTCGATTCCTCCTTCCTTCCTTCTCTTTTTGACTGCGATCGGGAGGGCCTGGGAGGTATGGAGGGGGCCTTTCAGCGTGGCAGCAAGGCGGGGGTGCCCCCCCGTGGCTCGCGACCCACCAGTTAGTCAACCCTGCTATGGAATATTCCGCGTCAATGCACATTTTTATAAACAATTAATAATAGTTATGTATCGAGAAACTAAAAGTGTTTAGAAGGAAGTCTGTTGGGTAGTTGCGAATAGCGGTTGCTTTGTAAGCGGGGAAGTCTTGGTTCAATTCAATTCTCATCACCGCTGAATTTACAACCCATTTTCAAAGCTCGATGTTGTTGCTGAAGCTGATACCGAAAACCGCTGCAGCTGCCTAACGTACGATGTTGGTCTTCTGCCTTTTTTTATACATAAACAGAAATAATTCCTTGAAATGTTATTTACAAAATAAGCTCTTCTAGGATGGACTCTTTAAAATTAACATCACGATAAACTGGTAATGAATCG
The DNA here is from genome assembly GCF_050908995.1 of Andrena cerasifolii. Classification (NCBI taxonomy): domain Eukaryota; kingdom Metazoa; phylum Arthropoda; class Insecta; order Hymenoptera; family Andrenidae; genus Andrena; species Andrena cerasifolii. The sequence goes on along the minus strand of NC_135128.1, from coordinate 2,935,945 downwards.
GGGTTCCCCGTTTCAGGTAAGCCAGCCGCTCGCTCCGCTATTATGGTCGGTTTACCACTCGCACCCCAGATTACTGTAAATCAAGCAACAACATCAAGCTTTGAAAATTTGAAAGTGGAAAGGAAGAAGTAAAATATAGAACTATTAGCTTAGAATGAAACTGAGAATGAATTGCTGTAGGATTGAGATTAAACTGGTGTTGGATTACTAATTGGCTGATACTGACTCTGGCTGACGAATATGTACACAGGTTTTTAAGGGTTTCTTGGGGTAGATGTGTGAGTAACACGTTGGGGCAACGATTTAGGAAACTACATATATTTAGCAGTGGAGGATATTTAATCGTATTTTACGGGCACTTTGCTCAGTGCGCAAGCTTTTATTTTTGTCCTATTCCCGTAGATAAGTAAATTAATTAAAACTCGTCAATGCAAGAAGTGTCCTTCTCGAAGTCTGAGAAAACTCTGACGAAGGCACAGGAAAAGGAAGTTACTTCCAGTTGAGTGTTGGTACCAATGTCTGTTTATTGACTATTCAAATATTTGTAGGCAACATAAATATAAATGATCTAGTATACCTTGATAAAATCTTTCATCTACCTAAACCCCTGACTGCGCTCCTAAGCTATAATTTCCAATACCTAGGCACGACAACGACGTTTGAACGATGGTGGACTCATAGGATCAGTCAATGGTCGCTTTCCAGTTTTTGACACACACATTTTGTACATGCGAATTGGTTGTGCTTTGTGAACAGTTTGTTTTCTTAGTCGTGCTATTTCTTTTTCTTCCCGCTTCTTCAAGATAGCGAGCTCCTGTAATTTTTACTTTATTACAATATGATCTTTTGACTTGAAAAATGAAACGCCATTAAAATACACCCAACTTACCACTTGTCTGGCGTGTTCCCTCTGCGTTTCTTTCTCTTTTATGATATTTTCGAAACGCTTCCTCTCTTGAGCCCGTAATGCTGTATGAAGGCATGGTCCTTTTGGAGTTACTAAACTCCTTTTCGCGGAGATTGGCATAAAAGGTGGTCTCTTCCAAATCTGAATTATAAGTAACTATAGTAAACTTAAGAACTAAGTATGTATCGAGTTTCTGATTGAATTACCTCGGCATTCTTCTTTACGGGGTTTTTAGGTCTCTTTGTACTTTGAGCCTTCTCATTAGCATTGCTCTTTATCTTATCATTTCTATCTCTAGTTCTATTATCATTATCATTATGTTTATTAGTATTAGTGGGCCCTGATCGGGCTTCTAAAAACTTGGGAGCAGGATTCGCTCGAAACACCTTCGTCTTCTTTTCTTTCTCCAGGATCTATAAATAAAATTAACGAGTCAGAATTTGTTTACCAATTACATTAAACTTGCATTAAAGTTACAATTACAATTTTTCGTGCTTTGTTGACGCGCTCTTGTTTATCTTCCTGTCTATGCATTGGTTGTAATTTGAAGGCAAATGCACAATTTTCCTTTTTACCCTGCTTCTCCTGAAACGTTTATCACAGATTCATAAACCAAACACCCTTAATTAAGTTGGTCGTGAATATAACAATTAAATACCGTTGTGTAGCTACCATCCTGGACCACATATTCTTCCCTACACTTCTCGCTTCCGTGGTGCCACATATAGGGCGCTTCCTCGGATGGTACGTACTTTATACCGGACAGAGGATCATTATTAGAAGACCTGAAATCATATGAATAAATAAATTTTATGATAAAAACATTCTCTGTTCAAAAGATTGCTATCGCATCCATGTTCAAATAAATTCACGATTCTTACGCGACCAATGTATTTTCTTTGTGAAAAGGATTGAGAAGCTTCCCATTGTCGAAGTCAGGTTTCGGTGTGCTCACGATTACGGCCACCTTATCTGAAAGAAATGGAAATTGTCCGTGGAAAATTGACGGATTTCCTTAGTTCTTTCCAAGTACATGATCACTTACCGAAGAAGAAGTCCCCAGTTTCGGGTAAATTGGAAAATGCAACGAATCGTGGAGACTCGATCCCGTGCCATTGCTTTTTGTCTGGCTTCCTGCGTTCTGGCTGGACATTCATTTTTTGCCATAATTTTTTCGATGGTGGTTTCAAATTATTCGTTGTGCACGTCTCTGATCTCGCTGATTGCTCGTACATAATTAGCGTTTGCCATCAATCATGTGGCTGATAACACATCTAACTAAAACTTCGGTCCTCCGGGGACGCAATCCGTTTGAATCGGTTGAAGATTCTTGATATATCGACGTAGCTTCTGAGATTTCAATGGAAATCAATTGTCTGAAATTTCCTCGCCAAATTAACTGGTCCAATGCCTATTGACTAGCTAAACTCTTTTCCTCGAGACTGTCATCGATATTTAGCAACGGTAACTCGCTTGTTTACGTATGAACAGGTCGAGCCGCGTTTGTGTTCTGAGTTCTCGTTAGGGAATACAATCCCGGTCATTATTTAGTACCCCGGGATTTTTTAAAATCTATCTCGGGATTCCGGGACTAATCCCGGGATTGGGTAATAGAAAATTTCAGTAAACAAAATGATTTATTATGTGTTAAAATTCTAAATCTTTATTTAAAGCAAACAAACTTACTTTCTATCATTAGTCTGAAACACGAGATTAAAATCATTTTTAACAATAAAAACAGTAGAATAATGGAGAATAATAAAGTCTCGATAAGTAGATAATATCAGTAAAACATTATGAAGATTTTTGGAAATGCGAACGAAGAAACCGCAAAGTACCTAAAGCACAGATCTACAATGTTTCGACTTTACGTGTTCAGACAAGTAGCGATTTGCAACTCGCTGCGATTTCGAAATAGCGAAAAGTGAGAATATCATTGTAAAAATAAATATAGTTTAGTTTAAGTTATATGCGGTTTAATATTATTATTTAAATAAATCATTATTGTTATTATTATTGTTCTTATTATTATGAAATGACTATGTTTATTTATTTTTATATTTTTCAGGTGTTCATAAAGTAATTTACGTTTTTTAAAAATCCCGAAATTTGCGGGATTACTTATATCAAATTTCGGGATTATTGGAATCTAAAAAATAGCCGGGATCGTGGAATCCCGGGATACCGTAGCCCGAGATTGTATTCCCCAGTTCTGATACAAAAGCCACATATGCGATGATGACAATGATTCAAATATAATAAGTTCAGTGATCTTACATTTCGTGGTAAAGAATCACAGGAAATTCATAATAAGTTCAGTAAAAAGATCAAATTCGTTTCAATGAAATCAAACTTATAGATCATCCAACACTAGCGAATGAGTTTAAAAAAATTCACTATATATGTAGATACTTATATGGCAGTAAATGCAAGCTTATAATACAGGATGTTCGACAACAGATAATAGAAAATGAAATATGGGAAATTCTAAGCCACAAAATAAAAGGAAAATAAAATGTAAAAAAAATGCGGTGGAGGCTTTGCTCTTTAGTTATTAATGTTTGAAAATTCCAGGCAGGAATGCCTGATGAATGGCAAAAATTCGGTGCTTTTAATGTGCTGAATAAGATTTTAATATTTTATCTGTTTATTTTTATGCAGGGGCAGAATTCATTTCTTCTTTAAAAGTATAATTACTTCGTACTCGAGCATTGCATTGTAATTTCAAGGTCATTAAATTAATTCGCGAATGAAAAAAATTAAAGTGCTTAAATTAAGCAGAGTAGTTTCACATAAATTAAATAGCTTAGAGTCTTCATTTCATGTCTACTAATGTATTTTTTCAGCCACGTTTCAGTGAAAGCCGTAGTGAATTACCGGCAAATTTTTGAGAGCACGAACACAATTAAAGAAACTACACGATATCCAAAACACTTGAACAATTTATTAAATAAAACCACGATTGACAAAACATACAGCGACTTATAAATACAAAGATTGTACTAACGACTTAAGGGGGACCAACAGTGTGGCGACCTTAGAAATAGGTGTTTTTGAAGATGGGTTGTGGCGCAGGTTCAATAGATAGAAATGTGATTTTTTTTATAATTAATAATACATTTATTGAACTAAGCAAAGAATCGACTTTTGTTTTAATCGAATAAATGTTCGCTCGTGGCAATCGGAATGCGCGATGGTTGCAACGCCTGATCGTCGGTTGGGTTGCAACAATATCGAATTAAGAATTGGTGGTAGGGGTAACTTGAAAAGTATGGTTTTTTCGATAATTATTTTTATGCAGTTTTGTAGATATAAAAAATGATGCAACTTTTGTTTAAACTTCTTTTCGATATCTCTCACCGTTCTCGAGATATTCCACGCAAAAGAAATTTCTGCATTTCTTTCAGAGGGTGATTTCACCCCCTAAACCCGCACTATGGCACCAACAGAAAATAGGTTTGTGTTACGGATGAACTACTCTAGTTGCACACAAAGTTGCATAATTATCTGAATTTTCGGATTGTCTAACTTCCCTCGTTAGTGGCTGACCACCACAGTGATTGGGAGATTGGGACCCGATCATGCATTTTCCATCTTTTGACAAAAAGATTAAATGACGTTCCATTTTAAGATGGAGTTTTTAAATTTAACGTCGCAATGAGCTGTTAAAGACAGCGGTGCGCCTCGCTTCAGGTAAGCGAGCCGTACGCCCCGCTATTACGGTTGGCTGCTTCAACTACTCGCATCCCATATTACTTCAATGAGGTCTAAAAACAATAACGACAGGTCTCGTACCCATCTGAATGGTGGCATTTATACTTGAATTTTACAAACCCACTGTTGACCAATGACACCTCTTTTTATAATAAGGAAGGAAAGAACAAAAAGGCTCCTTCCATCAGGAGAGGATAAGGATGAGAGGGACAACGGCATGGATAAGATCATTTCGACTGATAGGGTTAAGCCTATCAAGGGATATAAAATTCACATTCGCAAATAAGTCTTTTGTTGAAAGTTTATTAAAAAATAAGAAATATACATATTTCATTATTATGATACAATTTGTACACGAGTAATGATGTAACATCATTAAAAGTTAAATCAATTTTTTCTAAATATGGTTTTGTAAATAAATTTTAAATCGAAGACTTCTATAGATTTAAAACTGAGAAACTATGCTCATAACTTCGAACATTTTTAAGAAATTTATTTCACAGAATCTGTTATATATAAATTCAATGTGATTAATTTTGCAGGCGATGATTGCGTAATCTAATCTTTAGATTTAAAAGTAAGTAATTTTCACGCATAGACTACAACTTGTATTCCTAAACTTGGAATAACTCTATCCACAATCACTTGATATCGATCAGTTCGTAAATCGTTTTCTTAAAGGCATAAATATTGTATTGTTGTGGAATTTCTCCATAAGTCACACATATTTGAATATCATTCAAACTGGTTTTCTAGAGATCAAGGTGGTATACTGGAAGGCACCCTATACAAGTACTATAAATGTACGAAAAGCGCCAATGTCGCAAAATAAGGGTTATGTTCGCCTTTAAGTTGTTCAAACATCCCATTTTTATAAAACGGCGATATATTAACATCATTAAAATTTGGTCGTTATTACACTTAATATTAGATTATTTCAGCTTTTCGGCTGCTCAGGCTTTTCTTTATTAATGCCCAATCTTCAAGAATATCCGCATCACTAAGCATGTAAACTATATAAGGCCCAGCAACAGAAACAGCCCTTCTCCTTTCAGTGTGATTTCTGCGTCTCTTACCAGTTGAATTTAGCCACAAATCGGCATGAATATCAACATTATTTCTATCTTCCTCTAGTCTACGAATCTTTTCCTGTAAGTCGTTGCGAATACAATTCCAGATTAATTCCTTTTCGCTTTCAAAATTTTGCAACGCGGCTTGCTCTTCAGCTAGGAATTTGTTCTGTATATTCTGTAATCTGTATTGTTTTAATATCCCAGCTACTTCTGCTTTTGTTTTCATATTCTCTTTCAAACGTTCCAAGGGCACCAAATATTCCTCAGATTTTCCAACCCGAACTTCTCCTTCTTTTGTGTCTACTTGAGTAATCCTTTCACGGTAAAGTCTGAAATTTTGTGTAAATTTCTCATAGGAAAGCATACTTATTTCCTACAAAATTTTCACAACAGTGTGATTACTTACTGCTCTTTGAGCAAAGTAAATTGTCGTTCTAAATCTATTAGGTTTTCCATGCATTCATTGCGTCGCCTTTCGCATTCATCCTCATCCATTTCTGAAGAGTCATCACTGTCGCTATGTTCTGCACTGCTTTCGCACGATGCAGAACTTTGATTACTATCGTTACTGTCATGTGACATTTCTTCACCTTCCGCCTCCGATTCATCTTTAATGCTTGGCATCTGTGTAGGTGTAAAGCTCACTTATGCACTTGCATAGCAAGAGTTTTGAATTAAAAAACAAAGGATTTCTAAAACAGGATGAAGATTCACTCGATATTTCTTCATTGTATAATTAATTTCACTGTATAAGTTGGGGTTATGTTAATATAACCTCAAATACAACATTTACGGTATGTTGAAAATACTTAAATAACGCCGAAAGGAAATAATGAATTATCGTACTAAATATTTATGAATCCTAAGTCAAGACATTATGTAAGGAACATGTGTTCTGTACGTATTGGATTTTCTTATAATTAGAAGGTCGGGAAGTTTCTTCCGAAATTTTAAAGTATATCATTCAAGTATACCAATAATTCTACTGCTTATGCAGTAGTAATGTGCATACTCACTGTGAAGTAATTTTATGTTATTTTTAAAAAAATCATAAAATATTTAATGTAGCAAAAAAAAAAAATATCGTCTGTCAAGTTTTCCGTGCATATAACCATTTGTATCTGGTCAACTGTCAACTGACCGCCCGAACATGTGGACATCTGTTGCGCATGCGCATTACGCAGTGAGTGTTTCGAACGATGAATGCATATGCTTTTATTGCTATCGTTTTGCTATGAAATTAGTGTAGGTCAGTGGTAGGTTTACTACGTTATATCGAATTTACTACGTGACGCGCATAAAAAATGTAAATAATTGTAGAAATTGTATTCAATGTAAAAAATTCAAATACAAACTATTAACCTCTACCTACTGCATTGAATTTTACTGCCCAATATTTTAAATTAGTTTTAAGTGAAGGCAAGAAATAGAAAAAGAGCAAGACAGAAAACTGAAGAAATGCCGAGATCACTAAAAGAGAAAGCTACGCGAAAAACGATTCCACTTGGGCTCGCGCGGGCCTGATCGCCACATGTTCTTGACGAACGCCAGGCCCAGGCGAAACCCTCACGAAACGAACTGTAGAAGAATAAGCAGGAAGTTGTAAATAGTAAGAGAATTTAGAAATGTGAAAGTTAGAAACATAGGAAAAGAACAGTATCGCAGAAAAAGAACGTGGTGGTAGAGACGCCACAGACGTATCACAAAGTTAAAACAATTGCCTGAAACATATATATGTTTAGTCATTAAGTCTTAAGTTATAAGTTTGTTCCTGGATCATTAAATTTTCTTTTACGTCTTTATTCTATATATATGTGTATATCTACTAGCAAAATACCCTCGCGCTTCGCTTTGGGCCTAAGAGATATTAAGGACTCAACAAAAACTCAATTCACCCCTTTTCACCACTCTCTTAGGGGTTGATTAGGGCAGAATCCTGAAATTGGTTTTTAGGCATTTATGTGGGTAATCTTTGGAAGTAAAAATCGGGCCTAAAAGAGTTTGAGGAATCCGTGAAAATACATTTTACTCCGTTGCACCCCCTTAGGGGTTGATTAGGCCAAAATCCTGAAATTGGTCTTTAGGCATTTGTGTGGGTAACCTTTGTAAGTAAAATCCAAGTTGACATCAATCGGGTCTAAGAGATATTAAGGAATCCGTGAAAATACACACTTTACCCCTTTTCACCCTCTTAGAAATGGAATTCCAAAAAGTCCCTTCTTTTCCAGCACCTATGTCGTAAAAGGAATATACTCTTCGAATGTCATGTTTTTAGGGTCAGCAGTTTGGGCTAGGCGGTGATGAATCAGTGACACAACGATTATATAAGTACAGATATATATAAAAGAATTGACATAATTGTCTTACAATTAGTATGTATCCTATTGATATACATATGTTTTGTCTACTTCGTATTCTGCTGTTTCAACGAGTTGCCTCACTTCTCTAAACCTCTGAAGAATTCGAGGATAGGAAAATTCTTTTCTGATAGGCACAACGATGTAACCTTTATCCTCCTTTGGTTGTCTAGTTTGCATGTTATATATCTGTCGGTACGTCGCGTTGTACATCTTCATCAAGAAATCTGTCAATTTCGGACGCTGTTGCATCTAATTTTTCATCAACCTTATTACTCCATGCATTTGATTCTGCAATTCGATTTTCGAATTCACTAGACATTTTCTCAAAAGTATCAGAAGTCTTCGTTGCTCGATCTTTCACGACTGTCACTTGTTCTTCGCTTACATTTGCAATTGCGCCACGCATATCCTATAAAGATAAAATTTCAGTCATAAATACTTTCAAAGTAATAATTAGGTTTAAAGTATCATTAAATTTACATTGATTACGGAAAGCTGTTCATTCTTATCCACCGCCATTGACTGTTGCATTTCTTAAAGAGTGCATTTAATCAGATCCTGATACTGTTTCGATGCACTGTAGCTTGTATTTATACGCGACTCTAATTCGTCTAGCAGAATCTTCCCTTCAGAATCTTCCCGACATTAATAAGATTAAAGTAGCTGCCGAAGAGCTTTGTGAAAAGCAAGACTTCGCACAAAAACAACGTTTGTTTGCAAAGGTATCGACAAAGGTATCTCTACTTATAATTTGAATATTGTATTGGTTTTTAGTATCACAAGTACTTAACGCGCACTATTTTTTAGAAACTGGATGAAGTATCTGCTGAGTTGAGGCGTCTAAGTGAGCGTGAAAGGAAACATTATGTTACTGCGACTAAGGAATGTGAAAATATTAATGATTTTTGTAAGAAAGAATCGCTTGACACATGCCTATGGGTAATGCGCAATCAGCAAAATGAGAAATAACTTAAAGATGATTTAACAACAATGTTTTGAAAAAAAAAGTTGAAGCCACTGTTACTGTTGGAACAGAGAAGGTGATATCTACACTTAATTTGCTAAGTTTAAGCGTTTGAAGTCTATTTTGCGGTAAGAAGAATTTTTCTACATATCAACAGGTTCATATTATGTTATGCTTCAATAATAGAATGAAGAGGCATCAAATGGAACCGAAAAATTTGGAAAAAACCACCTTTTATGCCAATCTTAACGAAAAAGAGTTTAGTAAGTCCAAAGAACTATTAGCTTAGAATGAAACTGAGAATGAATTGCTGTAGGATTGAGATTAAACTGGTGTTGGATTACTAACTGGCTGATACTGACACTGGCTGACGAATGTGTACACAGGTTTTTAAGGGTTTCTTGGGGTAGATGTGTGCGTAACACGTTAGAGCAACGATTTAGGAAATTACGCATGTTTAGCAGTGGGGGATATTCAATCGCATTTTACAGAAGCTTCTATTTTTGTCCTATACCCAACTCATAGAATCAGTCAATGGTCGCTTTCCAGTTTTTGGCACACACATTTTGTATTTGCGAATTGGTTGTGCTTAGTGAACAGTTTGTTTTCTTAGTCGTGCTATTTCTTTTTCCTCCCGCTTCTTCAAGGTAGCGAACTCCTGTAATTTTTACTTTATTACAATATGATCTTTTGACTTGAAAAATAAAACGCCATTAAAATATAATACATCCAACTTACCACTTGTCTGGCGTGTTCCTTCTGCGTTTCTTTCTCTTTTATGATATTTTCGAAACGCTTCCTCTCTTGAGCCCGTAATGCTGTATGAAGGCATAGTCCTTTTGGACTTACTAAACTGTTTTTCGTTGAGATTGGCATAAAAGGTGGTTTCTTCCAAATCTTTCGGTTCCATTTGATGCCTCTTCATTCTATAATCGAAGCATAACATAACATGAACCTTTTGATATGTAGAAAAATTCTTCTTACCGCAAAATAGACTTCAAACGCTTAAACTTAGCAAATTAAGTGTAGATATCACCTTCTCTGTTCCAACAGCAACAGTGGCTTCAACTTTTTTCAAAACACTGTCGTTAAATCATCTTTAAGTTATTTCTCATTTTGCTGATTGCGCATTATCCGTAGCAATTTGTCGAGCTATTTTTCTTACAAATTTCATTAATATTTTCACATTCGTTAGCCGCAGTAACATAATGTTCCCTTTCACTCTCAGTTAGACTCTTCAACTGAGCAGGATACTTCATCCAGTTTCTCAAAAATAGTACGCGTTAAATACGTGCAATATTAAAGACCAATACAATATTCAAATTATAAGTAGAGATATCTTTGGCGATAGCTTTGCAAAAAAACGTTGTTTCTGTGCGCAGTCTTGCTTTTCACTAAGCTCTTCGGCAGCTACTTTAATCTTATTAATGTCAGTTTCATACGGTCGCAAGCTTCCAGTTGACGTTTACACGCAGATTCTACCATTTCGGTCGTTCGAGTTGAAGCGTGTTTTAATTTTTCATGCAAATCATTCCGTACAGTTTGCAGTTTCTTAGCTACTCCAATTTTAATTAAATTGTCGATATCTTCAGCCAATTTTATATACATAGTATTCAATATTTCATCTTTCTGTTTCATTGTGCCATGGGCACTTTCGATTTCGTGTTTTATCGAATTATGATACCTGTGGTACTGGAATATTTCGAGACATATTAATATTTAAAGCGGCATAAGAATGAAAAACTATTTTTGCGGATTTCATATTATATTATATACATACACATTCATGTATACTTGTTGCTAAATTATTTGCCATTATTGAATATTTATCATCCAGATTATTTGGCATTTGTGGCATCCCAGTGCCGATACTCGCGCACTCACTTTGGCTCGCAAGTGCACCTAATGGTGATAGAAATGTAAATCAATATTGGTAAGAATTTATATTTTATACTAGATTATATTACCGATATCATTTTTCATGGATCCGCAAAACTGCTTCAATGCTTCTCCGTGTGAAGAAGTCTCCTTTTCAATGCCTTGCTTGCACTCACGAAAATTACGTTCGAACTGTTCTCCAATAACTTTGAACGTTTCTTCTGCTTTGCTATAAAAGGTAGTATTTTTGAGTTCACTCTATGAATATAAGACATATGAAGAAAGTACTGATTACTATCTCTAAATTAAAGGGACATCCAGACTCCGATACATGTTGCAGTGAAACACTGATGCATCATGATGCAGGTTTCATGACTCTTGCATCTTGGTCAGGTGCCTAGCTGATGAGCAAGATACCAGTTCCGCTTCTGATGCTGAAACACGGAAACCGATCTACAGACGTAGCAACATGTATCATGAAACCTGCATCATGATGCATGTATCAACGTTTCACTGAAACATGCATCAGCGTCTGGAGGACCCTTAAGGGAGACCGCACATCAGTCCCATGAATCGATACTACGTAATACGTATTCCAAACGAAGAGTATTCCAACGTTACATTAGTATCGTAATTCTAGATTTCATAGGAGCCCGAGAATATATTAAAGAATATAGTAGTTAGTTGAATGTGCCTCGAATCGTTGTATCTATTGCGCATACTACGATGTACCGATGCTAGCTATATCAGGTACCCTCGGTCACCTGATGCGAAGCTTTTGTACGCCTGACGTAACGTCGGAACACTATTCGAAAAAGATATTCGCGAACTTTAAATAGTATCGACTTAAAAGCTAACCCTGATAACCAGGTCTGCCGGCAGATCCGGTGCAGTCTATGTCCGCATTCAGCTACGGTTCTGCCGGCAGGCCCTGCCTTGTCAGGATCTGCCGTCCATCTGCCGGCAGACTCTGCCTTGTCAGAGCCTGCTGTCCATCTGCTGGCAGACTGCAGGCAGATTGTTATCAGGGAATATGACTGTTTGATTATTTAGACCAGGGGTGCGCAGGGAGCCGTTTTTAGCGCCTAGCTGCGAGCAACCCGCCTGTCCCGTTGCTAAGATTAGAATCTGTTAGGCGAACTGCAATAGTGTCCGTGCATTTAGTATGACTTGAACCCAGCTATATACACAGCTGCAGTTCTCCTCACCGAATCGAACCTTAGCAACGGGACAGGCGGGTTGCTCGCAGCTAGGCGCTAAAAACGGCTCCCTGTGCACCCCTGATTTAGACAAACTCTCCAGATAATCCAGAGAAGTAACAGAATAGGGTAAACCAATAGTAATCAATGCCTGGACAAATAATCTGATGGTGTACATATACAGTTATCTTACGTTTTGCGGTCAATTTTTTCACGTAATTTCAGGGAATCTGTAGTTGCTGTATCTGCAACATTTAACAGAGCATGGCCGTGCGACGATAAAACGTTCTCTGTAGAAACATGCTTCTCTACTAGGTACTTCTGTTCATCACGTTCTTGCGATGTCACTTTTAATCGATAATTTATTGATTTTAGAGTATCGGTAGTAGTATATAGTATCGCCTTAGCTTCGTGCAACTCTTCCCTTTGAGCAATATTTTCTAATTCAAGTTCCGAAAGTATTTTCTGAAACCAATAACATTAAAATTAATGAACAGTTACACTGATAAAAATAATTAACAAGAAATGTACCTCTCGCTCTTGCATAGTTTCTTTCAGTGCTTTTATATGATTAATCATCTCTTCTATTCCTTTAGTCTGCTGCGAAATTGTTGCCTGCATTTCATTGTAATTTTCGTCTGCAAGATAAACACCACTCTTTTCACGCGCTGCCAATAAATCTTTTCGCAATCGTTCAATTTCTTCTGTATGTTGATTAGGAAATTCTGTCTTTGTAAGCTTCTGATTTATTTCTGGACGATTAGTAACATTTTTTGCACCGTGTGCGTAATCTAATGCCCACAGCGTCTCTTCAAGATTAATACTACCAGGGGATACAGTAGCGATGATCGAGGCTTTTGTACGACCACCTAGTGACTCTTGTAGCAATCTTGTAAGTTTGGATTCTCTACGGGATATAAGAAATAAGAAGTAAGGAAGAGTTTGAGGAATCCGTGAAAATACAGTTTACCCCGTTTCACCTCTTTAGGGATTAATTAGGGCAAAACCCTGAGATTGGTTTTTAGGTATTTGTGCGGGTAACCTTTGTAAGTAAAATCCAAGTTAACATCAATCGGGCCTAAGAGATATTAAGGAATCCGTGAAAAACTACTGTACCCCATGCTAACATTTGCTTAACATTTGGAGGGCCGGGCTGGCCACTATAGTGGCCACCTTTGTCGGCCATTTTGGTGGTATATATGCATAAATTTTAAGTAAATAAAATTTACAATTTCAATGAGAAAATCTCGGCCCTCTAAAGGACCAATTACTTCATCAGTATGTATCAGAGAGAAAGCGTATGAATACCTAAATAATACATGAACCTCTGTAAACGATAAATAATTAAATGCAGCCGTTTTAAATTCATATATTATATATAAGGAAATGACGAAGCAATACATAAATCAACTCCATTATAGAATACAGTTAGTAGAAAATTTGTTCGTAAAATATGCATCCCAAGACTGACCTAGTGGGGCAGGAAGACGTCCTTCAAATAATACAGTATGTCGCCGAATAGACACTTCTTGAGAAGAGTTTCAACGACAAATAAAAAATGTAAGGGGCAAAGGCGATTTGGTGTATGTGCAAAATTCGGGAAAAAGATGTGATGTAGGCCTATGTGTCGATAACTGTTTTGAGTTGTACCACACCAAATTAAATTAGGTATTAAGTTTTTTTCATATCCCTTTTCTTTTTCATATTCACCGTACTTTTTTTTTTATAAATCTTTTTATTCTCCTTATAAACTTTTATTTTAAATATCATTTCACTAAAGTACCTATAATTACTAATTTATTTCGAATTCAAAATAAACCATTTTTATAATTTTAATGTTAATTGTAATAATCAATAATTTTAATAACCAATATTTAATGTTGGAACGCAGGACGAGAGCCGAGCAGGGGTAGCTCGGGAGAGAGTGAGAACGTTACCGGCAGTCGCAGCTACCAAAGCCTAGCAAAGCCAGCATTTCCTTATGATTTTTATTCATATGAAAATAAGCTATTCCTTTTTTCTTTAAGCAATTGCTTTCTAAGCAATACATAGCAATAAATAGCATAGAAATTGTATTTGCAATAGAGACGAGGCTGTGCAATAAGAAGTATTATGACTGTAATTGGTTAAGCATGCGAAGCAGTTACGGTTTTGTGCAGAATAATACGAGCACTCTACGGCCATTTTTCGAATTATGAATATTTTTGTTAGAGTAGTATCAAAACATAAATTATGTTAGCAATTTTTCAGAGAATAATAATTTATGCTTCTGTTATATTTTGTATTGCGCCCCATCGTACAAGAAACAATTTTAAGTCTATGTATAGAGTGGTTGTCTACTGAAAATCTTGTTGCGATTTTTACAAGAAAATGGAGTCAAAGTTCATAAATTGCGACTAACTGATAAACGGAATTGTAGCAAATTCAGATTTTGGAAAAAGGACTTCAGCAGGGTACTTGAAGAAAATAGAGAATATATGGTAGTAATCTGTTTAAAGGCTCCCCCAAACCAACGCGAATTTCGCCGCGCGGAGCGGATCCGCCGCGGATCAGATAACACTTCCCATAAGCCACCACGTATAAAAAAACTGCTGCCTTATCTAATCCGCGACGCGGAGCGGATATTCGCGTTGGTTTGGGGGAGCCCTGACCCTCGCATGACGGACCATAAAATCCGATGGCCGAGTCCCTCGCGACCCGTAATATACACCCGCCGATTTGTTTCCAAATGTAAGATAATCCCGGCGTTACAGCTACGAATGTAAACAGTCAACAACGCACGGATCTCCGGTGACCTGTCCGCCGTTACGCGAAGGTCAAGAATCAAGCTGCCGAACGTCTACATCACCAGCATACATACAACATGGAAATAAAGTAGGAGAATACACAATTTACAACTTGACCTCTAAGTGCGTCAAGCCATCTTCTTTTTAAAATGAAACTGATATCATGCAATTCATGTAACGAGTAGTAATCCTCTAATTTCAAATGAGTGTCTAGATTTAACTTTATCCTTCTTTAGTGAAATAATATTTACGTAAATAAATAATGAGTAGCAACCTCTAAGAAGCTACTGTGATATTGATAAATAACCATAATTTTTAAAGAAATCGCATTTAAAATAATATGTATAAAGAGCATAAGCGCCAATAGAAAGTCAAACATACGGACCTCTAATTTTCAAGTCAATATGCAGTCAATGTAAAAAGTATTTATACGGTGAAAATTTTCTAAAAAACTATGGGACAATTATGGGATAAACTTTTTTTTTAATTCAGGTAATCAAGGCACGCAACCAGTTTGCTGAAAACGTTGGTGTCATTTCGAAATTTTGAAATATTTTTGTCGATAATGTGCTTATTTTTGCTTTCAATTAAATGGAAGTTCAAATGGAATATGTAACACCATTGGTATGACCACTCTGTGTAAGTATATCGTAAAAATTATGCGACTACCCTTATTTAGTATGGTAAAGAAAGCTTAACAAAATTCATTACCATAAACATTGCTGAACATTGATATATTTCACTGAATCATTAGGCACTTACCTAACGCGAAGAAATACTTGTATGTGCTGATATTTTTCCTTTTCCCAATCCGTGTATCAGTCATGTTGCGCGTGATTATTTTGCTCACTGTACCTGGAACCACTTCCAAATGATTCGTTACTGTTTCATTTCAGGGAATTTAAAATGTATGATACCTGCGATGGCCAGCAGGCGCGCTGTATTCCATTCATTATGCGTAGTTTATATGAATCCAAATGTGAACGACGCGTTTACATGAGAATGATTGAGAACGTGTGTATTGTAATAGCGAATTCGGTATCTCGCGCTGGTTCTGCGCTGGTGCCAGAAAATGACTTCGATTGGTTGTTTCTGATAGAGCCGGAGATAGTTCTATAAGAATCAACCAAACATAACAGACATAGTTTGCTATCTGGGTAAGCATTGTTGTTTTCATGCAAAAAGCCTTCTTCAAGCAAAATTTGCTTATTAGTCCAGTGAAATTAGACGGAAATATGGCCAATCTACGGAATAATTCCCAGTAAGCTAAATTTAGGCATGGGCCTTTATTTCGTCGTTTTGAATAATATGTCAAAAGTGTCCATCGATCCGACATCCGCTAAAAATTGTACAGAGGGTTGAATAAAAACGATCTGTTTTTCGCGAATATCTGGTTAACTAACAATTTTACGACAAAAATAGTTATTATGAAATTTATAGCTTAGGAAATTCTCTACAAAAAAGGTTGAATGAGTTTTTTCGTAGGAGTAAACATTTTCATGTATGACGGGTTAACAAGTTTCAACCCTTATACATTTGACAAGGGAAGATCCCGAACACCGACATTAAAAAAATTATGAAACTTTGTGAATATGTAGAGGACGTCCTCCCGAATACAATGTAATTTTGATTGCTGTCCAAATTCACCTCAAGAGGGTGCAATAAAATTGACCTCTGAAAATTTTCCGATTTTGTGTGACAACTCGCAAACTGTAAGAACTGTAGGGACTATAAGTTACCAAATGATAGTCCTAATTAAAAGAAGTAACTTTTTCCTGAAAACGTTTTCTCTATCTTCTACAGTTCGTGAGTAATGAAGCAAAATCGAAAATTTTTCAGGGGTCAATTATTGCACCCTTCTGGAGTGAATTTGGGCAGCAAATAAAATTGCGTTGTAATCAGGAGGACGTCCTCTACATATCCACAAAGTTTCATAATTTTGTGAATTTCCGGGTTCGGGAACTTCCCTTGTCAACATTACGAGGGGTGAAGCTTTTTAAGCCGTCATACATGAAAATGATTACTTCTACGAAAAAACTCATCTAACCTTTTTTGTACAGAATTACTTAAGCTACAAATTTTATAATAACTGTTTTTGTCGTAAAATTGATAGCTAATGAGATATTCGCGAAAACAGTTTTTTTTTTACGTTCAATCTTCTGTAAAATTTTTAGCGGATGTCGAATCGATGGGGACTTTTGACATATTGTTTAAAACGACGAAATAAAGGCCCATGCGAAAATGTTGCTCGCTGGGAATTATTCCGTAGACAGATCCTAATTTCACTGGACTCTATAGTATGACCTGTTAAGCTGGGTACACATTTGTTACCGCACCGTGTCCCGTAACCGCGTTACTTCCTTTAGTGGTAACGAGGGTCGGTGCAGGGTCCGTTTCTGAATTTAATCTGTTTCCTATTACCCGCACCCATTACATTCCAACGTTGCTTCATCGCGGTCCAGTTGTATCGGAACGGCCAAAACAAGTAACGAGTCACAGTATGCAGTAACAGAACATGGTTTACATTTGTTACCACGACCGCACGGTGTAACGAGTATATAGAAAAAAAATCAATTTTCCATTAATATACAGTTATTTACATGTAATTGATATGTTAATCATATTTATACACAAAAAATAATTTTTAATATAAAATAATTCATTAAAATATATTTTTGAACATAATAAAAGTAAAACAAATAAAATATGTATATTTTAAATACATTTAAACACAAATTAATAACCAACATATGAAACAATTTTAAAAAAATAAAATTATTTTTTTATATAATTCGCATTGATAATAAATTTTAAATTATTCATTCTTATTATACATCTTCATCACTATCAGTTGAATCCGAAGGAATTCAAAGCTCAGTGTCTTTTAACGATAAATATTCTAGCACAGATTTGTCTAGATTTTTCGTTTCATTATGTGTACTTTTTCTTATGTGGGAGCACTCAGGAGCAGATAAAATTTATACCAAATTAAAGGGCATAAAAATAACTAATTTTAGTAAAAAAGTGAAGGAACCGATATGTTTTTTTTTTAAGTCTCTCCAGAATTTAAAAAGATGCGACAAAAAAAAATTTGAGCCACTGGTACGTATCCATATCTTTAACTGCAAGAATTTTTAATTAATAAAACGAAAGAAGGATATATTTTGCTTATTTAAAAAAAAAATAAAGAAAAAAACTTATAAATACAACAAAAACGCAGTGGGTAAATATTTCCTATGTGTAGTCTGTGGCAGCTTGCGTTTGATCATTCGATTTTGAATGTAATTACTAACCTTAAATCCGTTATTTATGTTACTAAGATATGATGTTCTTATGTCGGAGGACTGTTTACTATCGATTCCATGAAATGAAATACAGTCAACCCTCCTATACCGCGATTAATTTGTACCGCGTTATAAGAAACTCAGAATTACATAGTACAAATCATATTAATTCGAACCGCGTTATATGGGAACCGCATTATGAGAGTACAGTAAATACTCGTTACCAGCCCGACGAACGGGGCTGGCGGCGGGTTCTTAACGCGTGTGGACCGTCCACAGTGGACGCTACTCCGCGCGGCCAATGGCGTGAGTGAGAAAACCCAATAAGCGAGCGAGAGGAAACGAAACAGTTGACACGAAGTTGCCGTCGACTCTTTCGTTTCCTCTCGCTCGCTCATTGGGTTTTCTCACTCTCGCCCGAAGGATTCCAAGAAATGGTGGGGATAGTCGCCGAGCTCTTAACGCATGGTAGAAACGGGCTGGTAACGAGGATTTACTGTATCGCGTTATAGGTAGGAGGACTGTCGCAATTTTTGCTCCGCGTTATATGAAAACTGTGTTATGAGAGTACCGCGTTATAGGGGGGTTTACTGTACATTTCAAAACACAAATTTTTGCTCTTTGAACACGTGCCACGACTCTGTGGGCCGGTCAGCTAGGTAACAGGTCGCGGTAACGAAACGCGGTGCGGTAACAAATGCGTATCCGGCTTTAGACATTAAAGATTAAGTATATGCACCGAAATACGTGCCTGAAAGGAGATTAAAAACATACGGTACCTTTGTGCACATACATACATATACATATGTATATGCATATATGTGCGTATATATTTTTTAAATATATAATACTCCATCGGATACAATAGTACATTTGGACCTGCATAGAACAAACAGACAGATAATGCAACATTCGCATAACTGTAAAGTATATTATGAATTAATGTATACAATATACATATATTCTCGTGTGCTTTCTGTGTTTTGCGCAAAAGGAAGGTACAGCTCGTTTTGTGCATTTTGTTCTTTTATACGAAATTCTCAGTTTTTTTTTCTTCTTTACGATTAGGATTTATTACACACGAGACGGTTACGGTAAGAATTCTTTTACTCTGTACAATTTTCATACGAAACTAAGCATCCAGCGACGGGGGCTGATAAACACATCTGTGGCAACACAATGTCGCAAGTCTCGGAAAGTAAATGTGAATTGGAAATGATGTAGGCACTTGATTTTGTTTTCACACGTAATTTCACTTTCGCAATACGAAGTCGCGTGTAACGTATACAGTTTCTACGGTGACTTACCGGGGAGTTGCTTGTTTCAGAAGAAAGCAGCCACCTCCGAGGACATTTTCCAATTATCGTGAATCGAGCAAATGCTTCCTTACCATACACATCTAATGTGCCGTGCGCATAGTTTCACATTGTGGCGGATTTCTTACAAATCATTAAAAAATCCGCGATCATTCTGTGTAATAACAATTTCATACAGATTTTCTTAATACTCATTTCATGCAACATTTAATACAGCGCCATCGTGGTTCGTCACAAAAGAAAAAAGAAAATTTATGCGCTTTCACGACGAATACAAGATGTATTCACCTCTCAAGGTGAATACAACTTTTATAACATTATTTTGTGGATGTGAAACAGTGAAGTGTAGTATAAAAAATCCTACAGAATACAGAGCATTTGTAAATTATGATTTTAGAAGTGCATAATATAGAGAGATTCAAAAAATCCTCCGATGAATACACAAGGTGTTTATAAATTATAGGTACAAAACTTACGGAAAGTAAATGTTAGCTTCTTCTATGTTTTCAAAAAATTTTGAGCTTCTTAATTTCTACGTGAATAATTATAAGATTGCACGTACTGTATTAAACGCAATAAGCTTTTTATAACAAATGCACGCTTTTTTCACATTTTCTCAGCGAGCTTCGTAGAAATTGAAAAACTAAATTACAGTCAAGTAAATATTCAACTTATTTCTACGAAATAAAATTCAATATCTTTAAAGCGATTAATTAAACATCTACATTTATTTCAATGAATTCTACCAGTATGTAAAGTTTGTACCCATAATTTATGAACGCCCTATTGGTGCGCAAATTAATTCTACTGAAATAATGTACGAATTTCTGCTCTAAAACGCAGGCGACTTATATTTTATTTGTGGAATATTTCACTTAGATAAAATTCATCGGCGACTATGTACGTAGACTACCACTGTGTGGTTATGTAATCAGAGGAAATGGTATGACAACAATTTTGAAAATAAAAATAGGAAAGACGCTAAGAAACTTTATGAACAATATCAGCTGACCGTCTCACTCACTCAGAAACTACCCCTACCATGTTTCGCTATTTTGCCTCTTTAGGCTGAGCTCAGGCGGACCGCTTTAGAAGCCCACTACAACCACAAAACAGTGGTTGGGCTGTCGCTTTTGTATCGACGCCAAAAAACTGTACCACGTAATTGTGGTTGCTGTGGGCTTCTAAACTGGTCCGTATAAGCTCAGCATTATCTCTTCCTTTTTTGTGGAAACTATATAGTAGGTAGAGGCATATCTATAGTAATAGGGAGGTTTACAATTCTTATTCTGAAACAAAACCTGGTGAACCAAGCGTGTCCTATATATTTAAATTCTGCCAGCAACTTCACTATTGCTTGGTATATAGGTGTGTCGAATAGTAGTGAGGTCTTCTAGTATGCATGCTCAAACTGAAGAGAGCTGCATTATATGTCGAGATGGTCATGATTAGATTTGGCAGATTTAAGATCAGATTTGGCAGATTTAAGATCAGATTTGGCAGGTCATCCAGTGTCAATGTAGTTATTTTGGGTCGCAAGCAAAGATCTCCCATAAAAACCTTGGTTTCCCACCCCTTCTATTAAACTATGCATATAAACCCCACTATTACATGGTATACCTATACCCATAGAGCACACTTCGTTGCAGGAACGTTGCAGCAACCTTGCGATGTTGCATGGTTGCAGCGCAATATTGCTCCAACGTTGCCGTGCAATATTGGACGGGGCGGGCATAGGAATATTGCTGCAACCTTGGAGCAACGTCGCGGTTGTGTAGCGCACTGTTAATTTATGCGCGCTGTTAATCGAGTGGGCAGCGGTAAGTTGACGTGAAGTAACAGTTGTGCTCGAGGCAAAACATAGTACAGTGAAAGAGGCCTCCTGGGGCGAATCGATTTTGTTCCGATTATAGTGATAGCAGACCATATGTTCGCACGTGACGTGTCATAACGATTTTACACTTTCATCTATTTTTATGAATGTTACGCACGTACTGAGACACTTAAATGGCATCCTCCACTTTGATGTTCTATTGTAGATGCGACATCGCGCTTTAAAATAAATTTGAAAAAACGTACACTAGTTGTTTCATTATCGGTGATATTCGCTTTAACTATGAATTCAGCACTAGGAAGATATAACGTTCATATAAACATATGACGCAATTGTTAATCCCGAGTTTTTCTGGTCCACTAAATTAATTCCATTTCTAGGACAATTCAAATTATCTTAGGTTTGCCTCAGGATGTTCTCTTAACAAGATCTATACGTATCAAAATTCTATCCTTCGTTTCCTAGTGACAAGGCATACTTATTTAAAAGCAGCTGTATATTATTTAAATAGTCTGATGTACGATGTACAGTCTATGTTGGGTAGTTACTGCCAAGATACACGTGCATAAAATGGTGAAACATAAAATCAGCTATAACTTCGAAGGAAGCTTAAGTAGGTCATATGTTTATGCAAGCTTGGCTTATTGTTTTCCAATGTTGAATCCATTGTTAAAACAGTGTCAGCGGTAACGAAACACGCTGCATATATTCGGAAAGCTTTTCACATGCCATATTACATTCTTTATGCTTCAAGGAATCGTTTTCTGAGACAAACCATTAGACAACTTAATGAAGTTTGTTTTTTTTATAAACCTTCCACTCATTTCATCATTCCCTCAGCCACTATTACTACCGCTAAAATTCGTGTCTAATTTCTAGCGGTTTTTCAATGAAACCCTCATCTTTCATGCGGAATACAACAATAACAAACACTGTCAATTGAATCTCCTCTATAAAGTTTATACGCAACATGATGATTGAACCGCGAAGGCGCTGGTCTCTTACCTAACTTGTCGGTCAACCTTATTTCTGGTTAATAAGAGTATGCTCACATTGTACACGATCGTCATGCGGGAATATGTTTTGCGATCAATTTTTTTAATTCGCGAATTTCGGTGCTAACACGAGGGATTCATATAAAATATAAAAGAAACTCTCGCCGGGCTAGCGAGTTTCAACAACACCCCCATTTCTCCCAATGTACCTGTGCACATTGAGAATATTTGAATGCTTATTGCATGGCGATACAAATCCGAATGCAGTTTATACTGCTGCAGTTGGGCAATCGTGCACAATGTGACGGCGTGTTACATATTCATTTTCTTCCTTATCATTGAACACGTATTTTCTCTCTGAGGCAAAGTATTCGTCGCTTTTTTCCCCCGCTGATCCAGCAGTGATAACTTTCGAAACTTTATAATGAGTAACGTTATACGGGCAAATTTAATAATGCGCTGTTCACGTTGCGTGTCGTGGTTGTGCTTTTAATGCGAGAAGTAGGCCTGTCTGGTAGTTCAAAGAGAACTTACTGCTGCTAATATGCTTCCCCAATTAAATACCGATAAACAAATTCCGCTGACATTTGTATTTGGATTTATTTCATCGAATTTACTTCTTCTTCATTTAAAATTAAGAATCTCGTGGATGTATAGGAATGTTTTTTTAACCCTTAACTGGTGTCTTGGGGTCGCTCGTGACCCCAGGCACGCAAAGTTCGCTGCAAAATTTTTGGTTGCCTAAGCTTGTAAACTGTTTTTCTAATTAATTTTATAATAATAGCTTAACTTTCTAGGTTTCTATTATTTTACACATTACCTAAGAACAAAATATTCATAGAGGTTGATTCAGGGTCGACTTTACAAATTTCTGTGTCCTTTTTTATTTGGGGTCTGCCACGACCCCAGTATACCAGCCACGTTTGCCAAAAACAGTGTACCAGTTAAGGGTTAAAATTATTCACCAGTGATATTACTGTTCAATAGAGAATTGAAGAATTTGGTTGTGGAATTTCAAGGATACCTAAGAAGATTATAAATTTCGTAGGTCGGAAGGAGTTTCATTTTTTCCAGAAAACATAAACGTGTTAAGGTGATTGTCCCAATTTCTGCTCATGTCCCCATTTCTGCTCATTTCGTATTTTTCTTATTATATGCGTCACGTTTGTACTATAGTTGCAAGAAAATAATTCTAAATTATTTAAACATTTACGCGAGTGTTGCACGAGCTTAGGGCAATACATACATCGCTATTTAATTAAAAATTACTAATAGTTAAACATCTTGAAATATCTTTCTTAAATAGTTTTTGAATTGGTTGATTTATTATTAAAGAATTAATCAGTTACTCCTGAAATTTTGATCACAAAAAAATTTTGTACACCTTCTTTTCGACGAGTTATCTCTTAAATCAGCAGAAATTGGGACAATCACCTTAGTCCTGGAAAAATTGTATGATAATATATTTATTATGATAGCTGATAAAAGAAAGTAACGAAATCTCTAATCAAAGAACGACGTAGTGTCGAATATATAAAATAATTTTACGGAAATAAAGTTTTTGTTACTTACTTACTACGTATTTACATGTTGCGTTAGTAAGAGGTTTACAAATGATTCTGTGATTTAATACTTCCATGATGGTACAAATCATCTGTTCTGTAATTGTCTGTAGATGAACCTGGTAATTCTGTTAAATGATAGGAATTCGGTATCCTCGTCGACAATTGGTACAAATAAATTGACCTCAGAGAGAAACAAAGATAGATAAATACGGCGAGGAAGATACAGAAATAAAGGAGTTCTATGTTCCAAGAACCCTCCTAGGAAATTGACATTGCGCAAAGGGATACATACACCCTAGTGTTCGCATAGTTTTCTTTCTTTGTCGCGAGTAAAAATCTATATAATCACCTTTTGACGGTCAAAGATTGTGCACGTTCTTTTGTTATACCTACGCTATAAAAATCGCGTGGCTACGACAATGGTCATGCATTTGATGAATCCAGAAGAATATTTCTCATGCCTTTTGTAAAAGCTGCACACTTATGGGCATCTGTATGATATGCTATTTACTATTTACCGAATATATGAAAAAACATGATCGTATTATTCACATTCTCTTATACAGTCTCCATGATAGCCTGAATAAATATAATTTAATTAATTAATATTCATTAAAAATGAGTTTTCTGTCATAAAATAATTGATGTTGATTTTTGTTTGGAAATGTGTCTCGTTAAGGGGTTATACCTAGTCAGGCGGCCGAAAAGAGGCGAATATTCGTGAATTTTTTTTGGAGAAACGGAAGCGTATATTTTTACAAAACTTCTTGCGCTTAAAAGAGCAACATTTAAAGAACATTTGGTAATTTTTTTGTAGAAAAATATTTAAGTTTATAATAAAATAACAACCGACATCCAAGAAGCATTTTTTTGTGCAAAAATCACGCGAAAGAAATCAGGATTTCAACTGTAAATAGCCGCCATTTTTTTAAAACTAATATTTCGGAAAATTCTGTCCGTAAACCTGAGGATACATTAATATACTAACGAAATCTTTTTTGTTTTTTGATTTTAGTTAATCTGGTTCCGAATGGCAGTGCTCACCGCAAAACCAAATTTTTAAAAATGCTTCTTGGATGTCGCTTGTTATTTTATTATAAACGTAAATATTTTTCTACGAAAAAATTACCAAATGTTCTCTAAATGTTGCTCTTTTAAGCGCAAAAAGTTCTGTAAGAATATATGCTCCCGCTTTTTCAAAAAAAATTCACAAACATTCGCCTCTTTTCGGCCGCCTGACTAGATATAACCCCTTAACTCCCTCACAATGCCTTTCCAAAATTTGTCTGCTTTTTTCTTTTTTAAACATTAACTCATTACGCATATTTGTCAGCCCTAAATTATGCTCTTATGTATGCATACTCATTTCTAAATAACTGTTTGAATTTCTTTAACATGATAATTATTTAAATTACCTACACAGTTAATGAATAACGAAATTTGCAGCTTCGTATTTATGAAAAATTCATAGACTGTAAATTGTATTTTCACTCGAAGCGTAATTAAATGGT
The DNA here is from genome assembly GCF_050908995.1 of Andrena cerasifolii. Taxonomy (NCBI): domain Eukaryota; kingdom Metazoa; phylum Arthropoda; class Insecta; order Hymenoptera; family Andrenidae; genus Andrena; species Andrena cerasifolii. The sequence continues at coordinate 2,910,559 of NC_135128.1, read as the reverse complement.
TCAAATTCCTTCCATTATCTCCTTGCAAAAATTATCTCAGTATTTATAGATACTCAAATGTTATAGGAGTATAATTTTTAATAACATTTCCGTAGATGCTTTGACTATGCTTTGCATTCGACAGTTTTTTTTAAATAAAACTTCAACAATAATAAAATATAAATTTCTACAATTCTTCGTAAAAACAGTCATAAGAACTTAATACGCCTAATTTTGATAAAGAATAATAAACTCCTAAGCAACCATAAAATACCTCATATTTAATCTACATTAATTTTGCAGTCATCGCGCAGTACTCGCAAAATATTGTTAGGTACATATATTGGTCCATTTCTGAGGGTACTTTATCCAGTTCCAGTTCATGGTTTATTCCACAGAAAATCAAGTTTAAGGTTCGAATAATCGCCATAGTTTCCGGCGAAATCAATACACCACTTATTGATGTTCTTTTTTGCGTACGTGCCGTTGCATCTTGTCACGTTTATAAGCGGCCTAATGGATTCTGTACCTTGTGAGAATACAGGTTATCGATTTCTTTGTTGGCTGCTGTGGCACTTTCCAATATTGCTCCCTTGTAACGAGGCGACTTTGAAACGCTCCGCGACACACGAATTAACGACGGCCGCATGGAGTAGCCAGATACAGCGAAGGGCGGGTTGCAATTTTCGTCCAAAAAGTGTGCACGTACCACGTACACCACAGAGGGTGTCCCGTAATACCTATGCGGGACCTACTTCAGCGATGGACTCGACACTTGTAAATAACAGAAAAGAGTTGTTCACGAGTTACAATTTTAGGGTGTAAGGTTGCCTCTTCAATAATTGTTGAGAATTATCGCCTCGCATCTTAATACGTGCCAGTGGACGTTTTGTCATTGATATTTCTCCAGCTTTATCTCCATAATATTCTTCGCAACAATCTTTCTTACCGCGGGCCTAATTCTCTTTCTACTCGACGTCAAAGTCTCCTTTCCATACCGGCACACTCGAAATCTAAATTTGAATCCTCCTTTGCCTATTTGCGCTGACTATTGTAATTCCCTTCCACCTGATATTCGAGGGCTAAATTCATTTCCTGATGTTAAATGTAAAGCTCCACGATAAATATATATATTTCTACACTATTCCTAAGTCACTTCTATATTCCTTCTTTTCCTTGTTTCTTCCCTGTCTGTCCATCTACGTTTATGCTTTTCTATCTTAATGCGCCATAATATTTTTTTCTCTTAATTTTTCTTTCCTAGTTTTAGTTTTAGTTTTAGTTATTTAGTCACGGTTAGGCTTCTAACAGTATCGTATTGCAACCACGCCTTTTACTTCGCTGTTCTTTATGTATTACTGTTCTTTGTATGTTTTCAAGTAATAAAGACGAATAATAATAATAATAATAATAATAATAATAATAATAATAATAATAATAAGAACAACAACAACAACAACAACAATAATAATAATAATAATAATAATAATAATAATAATAATAATAATAATAATAATATTGTTGCTTTCTCGATATTGATAGGTGTTACTCGGATTTGCTGGATAACTTCTTCAATTCTCTAGACTCTAGTGGAACATTTGAACTTCGTTTATGGAAAGAATTCTTACAACGCGAAACGCAATATAACTCGTAAAGAAAGTCGAACATGATATATGTTTATAGGACCTTTTTTTATTATTTTTAAATGCTGAATTCAGCCATCCCTGAAATGGGCGCACACATTATGGGACGCCCTGCATAATAAATAAAGTATCAACCGTTTCTTTCATTTTAATACTTTATGTACGTAAGCGTGGATACAAAATTTTGTGCCACTAATTTCGCTTTCAGATTTCTTGAATATGAGATACTTCCTGATTTACGAAGTGTACCCTTTTTTCTTTTAACTAAGTTACTGTAAATATTGATTGCATCGTCCAGAAATCCACCCAGTGCGCGTCATTTTCATAATTACACGATTGATAAAACTGTTAACATCGAATTCACTTTGGCCACGATATCCAGCCCCTAATACCTAGTCAACAATCGCGCAATATTTTCTAGCTAGCACAGAGGGTGGCCAAATTATTACACTCGAAACATTTTCGTCAATTTTTGGGACCATTTTAAAACGGATTTAATACGATTAAAAAAATCTTACAGTGGCGACTAAATCTTCTGAAAGGAAACTTTCTTAGCTTTTCAAAACACTCATGAAAATTTGTCTACGATCATGACTTCGTATATTATAGGTGTTCAAAGTGAAAAGTACCTTTTTTGCTTTGATCGCGAATAACACGGTGAATAAAAATCATACGATTAAAAAAATCTTACAGTGGTGACTATAGGTTCTGAAAGGAAACTTTCTTAGCTTTTCAAAACACTCATGAAAATTTGTCTACGATCATGAGTTCGCAAGTTCTAGGTGTTCAAAGTGAAAAGTACCTTTTTTGCTTTGATCGCGAATAACTCGGTCAATAAAAACCATACGATTAAAAAAATCTTACAGTGGTGACTATAGGTTCTGAAAGGAAACTTTGTTAGCTTTCCAAAACACTAATGAAAATTTGTCTACGATCATGAGTTCGCAAGTTCTAGGTGTTCAAAGTGAAAAGTACCCTTTTTGCTTTGATCGCGAATAACTCGGTCAATAAAAACCATACATCAAAACCCCCAAAAAACGAAATTAAAGAGAAATGTTTGCTGTATAAGAGCTCTTCCTTGGATTTACCGGAAAAAATTTTTTTGGCCCGTGCATACGTTGAAACTAGGCAAACATTTCTGAAACTTCGTTCCCTGCGCTTCATCTTGATAAAACATTATCATAATGGATAAAAAAGAATTTAGTCCTTGATTCAAAAACTAGAAACTTCAACCGTTAAAATGCGTTTTTTAAATATTTTTTGCGACCATTTCACAGAGATACACCATTCCATCATTTAAACTTACAAAATCTCAAACCTTTTTGTTTGAGTATAATAATTTGGCCACCAACTGTAGTAACTGATTAAATATTCGTGCGAGGCGGTAAATAATTCCAGTAATGCACGTACAAAAATAAAATCGTTCCGCATCGTTTGATTCCACGACGAAACTCACGCCAGACGTGTTTTGAGGCTCTACGTCTGCAGGTAAATGAAAAAATCTTTTAAGTTGGTACCTACTGCACGACCCCGTTTTGGAACAATGAACACTTTCGTGCATTTGAAGAGAAAATACTTTCTAGTGCGAACAGGCGGCTATTTTACGTGACTTATGTAATCCAAGGTTCTCATGAATAAAAGCAACAGCCAGCTTCGATTGGTTCGAGGCAACCACTATTCTGGTATCAATTATCGAGCCCGTACTGAAAGCCAGAAGTGCATGTGAATCGCTTCGAATGCACTTGAGCCCGTTGCATGTGCGCGCCTGCACTTTAATTTCAGGGCGGGTAGTTATATTCAAGGTGAGCACGATATGCAGTCATTTTCTGTACGAAGTATTATTATACGCGCAATGGAATCTTCATTACACTTCATTGCTGGAATTTAAAAGCGGGGCAGGCGAAAGCAAATTTAACAGAATGTTGAAATGGTAATTACAAAAGAAGCTTTTACCTTACTGCTTTTAACTCGGCGGGAGGCGCTACTGGCTAAAATTTACCACAGAGGCGCTAGTTGCGAAATTATGAAGACTGAGTTTTTGTTAGAATTTTTTAAAGAACTTTAATAACGATTTTAGGATATTTCATAAATTTTGTTCGATTCTTAAAACACTGTACTTTAACACAAAAATTACAAAGATAAAAATATATTCTGAAACCGTGGTTTTTTACGTTCCAATTTTGGGTATTTTTCACCCGGTAGCGACAACCTGTGTTACAATTTGGGGTGCGCCTCCTGCCGGGTTAAACTGGCTTCAAACGTTTCGAAATTAAATTATCCTGCAAATTCTTTAAAAAATTGTTGTTCAGTTGCATCGTTAAGGGTTTGTTCAATTGCTATACGTGCACGAGTAATCGATTGTTTTTTTATTATATTTTTTGCACATTTCACATGTCCGTTTGTAGTTTCTAGAAATTTGGTCCAAGTTCGACAAACAGTTTTGCGAAATGTTCACAGGGGATGTAAGAAGTATTTGCTGGTTGACTAGCAGTTGCTCACATTAATTAATGGATACGAAATAGAAAAACCTAATTTAATAAGAAACTTAACAAAGTCGAAAGTTTAATAATTTATTTAATAACATAAAACTCACTACGTAATGCAACAAATATTATTCTGTTTGAAGAAAGATTTAAAATTCTTTGTACCATTTATTTACACATTATCTGTTTCCTTCAAATACGTTTGGCGAAATTTAACAAAGTGATACAGATGAACAACGATTTCTTCCATATTTTATCGAATAAAGGTACGTTCTCACTATGCGTCTAGCCGAAGCATTCATCAATGGGTTTACGTACATGGTGACTTTCACATTGCTCCCTCTAACGGTCTACCGTCAGCACGTAAAATTGTAAAACCCATTGCAGAATGTTCCGCCGGACGGTAGCCTGTCGCTGGCTAGGCGGCTGGTGTGAACCCACCTTTAATTGTCAATTCTGGCAGGCTATCTTAAACACATTTCCCCGGTGTCTTCCATAAGGGTTTGCGTAAGCTTTTATGCGTCGATAATTGCTGGCAGTAGTCATGATCCGCGATACCTAAGTATTACGTTTGCATCGTTTGATATTCGATATTGCCCTGAAGCGAACAGCGAACCTAATACCGCTTCAATAAACCTGCCACTTTACGCCACGTCATGAATAATCCTATGATGTCTCCAGTGAATTATTACGAAGAGAGGTTCTGTGATTGTTGTCGGTGAACGTAATTGTGTAAGGAAAGCGAGCTCGTAGACAAGAATGTAATAAACTCGATACGACATCGCGCCAGTTCTATTCTTTGACCGTCAAAGGTGTCCACGTTTCGTTTCGTCGTTTGTTGCTAGACGAAACGGGGTAGTGTGAAATACAATAATCGTAACGATCTTTCACGAATCATTCTCCTTAACCGAGACCTGCTCGAAGGGAAAGCATCTCAAACCTAACCAACCACGAAGTATCATTTGCACTCCTGTAAAAAAGAACGTTAGTCGACGTTAATGCGTTGCAGAGTTTTTTCTCTGTCTCGTTTTGCTGAACGCTCGATCATCGTGATTACATCGCAGATCATGAAGAAACGGAGATATTTCGGAATAAACGAACGATCGCGCGACCTAGCGGGCCCGCACGTGCTACGGGCATCGATCGCTTCCCACTCGGAAATCGGGCCCTGAAGGACTGAGCGATCAGGAACACTTTCGATCGAACACCGAACACCCTTTTGGCTCCTTATGACCGAGACGACTAGGATTTAGCAGTGTCGCTTTGTGCTTTGTCATGTTGGGCCTTATTGAAGCCGTCGATCAGGGTCTCAATGATGAACTTGATCGTCAGCTTGTAGATGTTCTCCACGTTCTCCGAATACCGATCTTCCAAGGTCCGCTCCACGGCTTCTAGGAATGGCTTTTCGATTTTCTGAAAAGAAATTTAGGAAATTAGTGACAGTTTAAAGCATTCAATCATTTTAGTCAGTTTAATGGAATATCTCAGGTATTCATTAAAATCGAGAATAAATAAATGACACCCATTGAAGGAGAAAATGTTATATTTAACCAAATTTTTTACTTTGATCTGTTATAAAGCATGGAAATATTGCTGATACTTTTATGATTCTAGTAGGGACGATAAAGGCAAGTTTACTGAATAGAATGAAAGTAGTTTTTATTTTTATATTTCAGATGAATACAACAGGCGCAATCATGGTAACCGTGAAGGAGGAATTTTTTAAAGCGATCGCACATGAACACCTCTAACATAGTAACTACAGTATTGTCTCGTTATCGGCTCGCTGGTCGGGACCGGCGTTGAGCCCATATCGTGAACGGAGCCCCAATTCCGAGTGTTCGTTTCTCGTTTAGGCCTGTTTCACACATTCACGGCATGGCACCGTTTATACGGTAAAAGGAACGAAGATCATATAGAGACCTTTCACACGTGCCGTCGCAGCATAGACGGCGAACGGCCGTCGTGACGTGTGAAAAGGAACGAAGATCATATAGAGACTTTCTATGTGGCGACGGCACGTGTGAAAGGTCTCTATATGATCTTCGTTCCTTTTACCGTATAAACGGTGCCGTGCCGTGCCGTGCCGTGAATGAGTGAAACGGGCCTCTTTCTGGCCGAAGGGGGGAGGGGGTGGAACACTGCGTGCGCGGCGAGCGTGTGCGATGGTCGCAAGCGCTTACCGTGCTGTGATGCCAGATCGGGAACGCGTTCCCTCGAGAATTTCCCCCACCTCGCGCACACTACGCCGGAGCTGCATGTCCGTGAGTCAGACTCCGAAGCGCAGAGCTCACGAACACGCTGCTCCGGCGTAGTGTGCGCGAGGTGGGGGAAATTCTCGAGGGAACCCGTCCTCGATCTGGCATCACAGTTACCGTGAGCCGGGCCTGCGTCAAGATTTTACGAAGCGGTTTTCGTGCCCACGGTAAGCGCTTGTGACCATCGCGCACGCCTGTCGCGCACGCAAAGGACGGAGTGTCAGGCGTCCGAAAGACGGAGCGAGACAAAATATCAACGCGTCGTCTGTCTCGTACCGTCCTCGCCCGCTTTCACTGCCTCTCGCTCGCTCTCGCCTTTGCCGGACAAGAGTGAGACAGAAGTGGTGGGGATAGCGAAAAGTCCGTATCGTGTACACCAACCCGAGCCCGTAACGAGACAATACTGTATTTGTCACTTTTTAGTGTAACAGCGTGAAAGTGTTAGTAAAGTATTAGTAAACGAATGTACAAAGCCAGAACTATGTAGAATGTTTTTTTTGGGAGGAAAAAATTCCTAAAAACTGCTCATTTTTCACACACTTTTGAGCGAATAGCTCGCCTCGTGAGATGCTCTGCTCGCTGGAAATTGCTTAGCACAGTGTTGCACAAGGAGCCGTTTTCAGCGCCTAGCTGCGAGCAACCAGCCGAGCGTCGAGCTGTCCCGTTGCTAGGGGTCTGGGTTAGTGAGTAGGCGCGTAGCGTAAGTACAGTACGCACTCGTTATAAGCCCGACAAACGGGACTGGCGGCGGGCGTACGGCGCGTTGTGGACACTATTCCGCGCGGCCAATGCCGCGAGTGAGAAAACCCAAGAGCGAGCGAGAAGAAACGAAAGAGCCTCTCGCTCGTTCTTGGGTTCTCTCACTCTTGCCCGAAGGATTCCAAGAAATGGTGGGGATAGTCGCCGGGCGTACAACGTATGGTAGAAACGTGCTTATAACGAGTGCGTACTGTATATATGGCTGGGTTCCTTGTGGCGCCCCAGTGCAGAGCAGGGAACAGCTCGACGGTCGGCTGGTTGTTCACAGCTAGGCGTTGAAAACCTTGTGCAGCCGTGGCGTATAAGGGAAGATCCCGAACCCGAAAAATCAAAAAATTCTGAAACTTTGTGAATATGTAAGGGATTTCCTCCTGATACACCGCAATTTTTGTTTACTGCTCAAATTCACACGAAAGGGATGAAATAAACCCCTGAAAAATCGGCTATTTTCCGATTTTGTGTCATAACTCGCGAATTGTAAGAGATAGAAAAAAAGTTTCAAAACAAAAATTACTTCTGTTAATTAGATCTATCATTTGGTAAAAAAAGTTATTTTACAGTTCAGGAGTTATAATTCAAATTCGGAAAATTAACGGATTTCCAGGGGTCAATTACACCCCCTTAAAGTGAATTTGGGCAGCAAACAAAAATTGCGTTGTAATCAGGAGGAAATTCCCTACATATTCACAAAGTTTCAGAATTTTTTGAATTCCGGGTTCGGGATGTTCCCTTGTCAGCATAACTGAGGCTCGTTGAATTTGTTCGTATCGTGTGTGGACAATCGCGAGCATGTCGACGAGCTTCACCCGAGTAAGTTCGGCGAGCATGCTGCGGGGGATGTGTAATATCCAATGAAAACCAATTTTGCTTTTTAAAAACCGGCTTGACATAATATATTATATTAAGTTTTAACTTCGTTGCAAAGAATCTGACTTGTCTTATGCTCCGTAACAAGTGCAAATTTCATTGTATGTGTTAATGAAAGGAAGAAAGCGTTTCTTTTGAACAAACTGATTGCTCAGTCAACAATTACGTATGCGAAGAACCAATCAGTGATCAGTCAGGAGGCACTCGTGCTTCCAACGGCTGGACTCTTGAAGCAACTTCAGACTTCAGACAACTCTCTCCAGACGCTCAGACACTCTTCGGCTTCTGGCAACTTTCAGAATTCGTTTGGCGACAAGTAATATTCGCCTTGACTTACAACACTTGTTAGAAGCATCTTTTAATCTGTATAATCGATCTGGATACTTGGATATTATAATTGGATTCTTAAAATCTTAATTGAATCAAACTCTCGAGCACTCGATCGATTATATTAAAGCAAAGTTTCAGGATCAGTCACTCATTATTGGAATTATGCATTCCACACGATTTTGCTAAATGTTGGATCACCTATTTGCTGTTTGTAATTGTTTGATATGTAGAGTGGTCTAGTGGCGCACTCAGGATTTAATGGGGGAGCCCAGTTGGGGGAGCCCAGTTGGATGGATAAAAATATTTTTAATGCAAATTCAATAAAATTCATTAGGTGATTATAAAAATTTATTTAAAGAATAAAAGCCAGATTTATTTTCTTTTTACAAAGCTCTCAAATTACTTTAGTTGCCGTTAGATTATTCTTCTTTTTCCTTTTGCTTTGGTAGTTGCCAGGTCCGCCTGTCCACCCGAGTGGTCAAAAAGGGGTAAAAGAATTAAATGTAGTACTTACAAAAATGGATAAAAAGTGTCTAGTCAAATAGGTCTGCAAATCGATTCTCGCGAAAATGTGGGTAATTCATTCTACTTTTTGCTGCCAATTATGTATAAGTTACGATTTGTTATGACACACTGATTGACCAGGAGTATTATTTATGTAGTCGATATTCTTGTAAACTAGAGGTTATTAAACATGACTGAGTTGCTTAGTAGACGTATCGTATAATTTTGAAAGTTGCCAGCTCACAAGGGAACCTCGGTGTCCCTAAAATTCCGATTTTCGCAGTAGAAGAATCAGACAATTTGTATTTTCTGCTACTTTTTGGTACGAAAACACCCCATAAAGGTTAATGCGTGCTTTTCTATTTTAAAATAAATATGCACTAAAAAGTAAAAAATAATTTTTTCCCTTATTTAATCTACGACTCTCATATTTTTTAAATCGGCGCCAGATTTACACAGTGCAAATGATAAGGCGCCGACTTAAAAAGTATAGGGGTTGTAGATTAAATGAGGGAAAAAATTATTTTCTACTTTTTAGTACATTTTTATTTTTTTGAAGACGGTTTTATTTTTTTAATTTTTTTTATTTTTTACTTTTTAGTGCATTTTTATATTTTTGAAGACGTTTTTAATTTTTTAATTTTTAGTTATTTTTTACTATTTATTGCATTTTTATTTTTTTGAAGACGGTTTTAATTTTTAATTTTTAATTTTTTTACTTTTCAGTGCATTTTTATTTTTTTGAAGCCGGTTTTAATTTTTTATTTTTTTTACTTTTTAGTTTTATATATATTGACACAGCATGATGAACAGATATGCGTGTACGTACATAAAATAATAATAATTAGATGACAATAGTCTTTATTATTAATCAGAACTGGCAAAATATTGGGCCAATATTGATACAGTGTCTTTCGAATAAAAAAAGACGATTATCAAAATCGGTCCATATGCTGAGGAGTTATGCAAAGACAAGCATTAAAAAAAAAAAATAATACTATAAAAAAAAATACAGACGGGTCGAATCTATAACCTCCTCCTTTTTGAAATCGGTTAAAAATGATTAAATTGAAAATTTAATGTTTTTTTATGCCTTACAATTTATGCGTTAGGAGGCTAGCAGTTAAAGACCGTTCGTGCACTTCTTTGTCTTCTATCTTCTCCTCTTAAAGCGATATACCTATAGGTTCACCTTGACTTTGACACGGTATTTAATAAAAAATCCTTCATTTCACATTTTGGTAGTTCAGTAAGACTTCTCGGATCTAATTCAAGATAGTAAAATCTCTGTCGGGTTAAATCCCTGGCGACTGTATACACTCGCATGCTTCATTGTCTGGGCGCTGGCGTTTTCAGTGTGAACGTACCAGGAACTTGCATACTATGCATCTTTCCGGTTTTGTCGCTGCGAGGGATAGGCATCCCTTGCTCCGGATAACAGAGGAATGTGTTCCCACCCCGCCGCTGGCAATCCCCGAAATCGTCTAGAGCGATATTGCGAGGGTGGGGTTCAGCAGAACTATGGAAACGGACATTTGAGGTGTAGGCGAGCCGACAGAAAAATCAAAGAATCTTTTGTGCTATTGCCGACACAGAATCGTTAAACAGGAGTGATAGACTGACAGGAGAATTTTATACTGAACGTTTGACTGCGGGAGAATGTTTTCAGGAGGGTAGTTTGTTCATACGATAAATCCAAGTATTTTATTTTTACTTATTGTTAACATAAAAGTAGGTGAATTTATTGATCCTTTAGTAATTTATTTCCATAAGGATTGTATATAATAAGGTATAATTATAAATAACATGGTATTATAGCCGTCAGTTTTATTTTAAGGCTGTAACTATTGAATTATGTGTTTAAGGAATTTAAGACAATCTTGCGCATCTTGAATATCTTTCATTGAATTATTATTTTGGGGAGAAATTAACAGATTAACACGTCCATTGCTATAAGGGTCACGGGCGAGTGATACTGGCATACTTAAAAGGAAACGTCTGTGATAAACAAACCTTAAGGGGGGAGCCTGGTGTAGCGGATCGAAGAAATCGATTTTTTTTTTGCATAAATCAATAGTTAAACATCACGATAATATGCTCCCAAAGCAGCAAAACGAAATTCGAAAAATTAAAGCGGATATAGCCGGTTTTGCTACGGAGCGCCAGGCTATCACAAAACTTTAAATGCGTTTTTCTTGAAACGACAGTTTTACACTTTGCGGGCAATGTAACTCAAAAAATATTCAACCAATCGACTTGGCCTTGTGCACGGATATTTGTGAACATATGCTTCACAGTACTAAGTTATTAGTATAATGATATTGTTTAAATAAATAACTTTTTTTAGACATTTAAGGCAAAATTTCGTTGGAAACAGTGAACTTTTTATTCAAGAGGCCGCCATTTGTTCATTTTGCATCTTTTAAGTTTCAAATTTCTTCATTCTGTGCGTACACTCATAAACTAAAAGAAAATTGTTCGATTTTTGGTTTCAGATGAAACCAAAAGACACTACGTTGCCCGCAGTGCAATAATTGCGTCGCCAACAGACTGGGCATAACTTTGTTATTTGCCGCTCTTTTTTAATAATTTTTTTTTGTTATATACCTTAACCTGTTAATACAATATCCTGAAAGTTTCAGAAAGATCTATCAAATACTTTCTTTAAAAAAAATTCCCGAAAAATGCCTCGATTTTCATTTAGTTACACCAGGCTCCCCCCTTAAAGGAGTTACAAATTTCTGAGTAACTTTAAAGATATAATAACGTTAAATAATAAGTGCACCATTAATCAACTAAATATGTTCATAACTGTTAAATGATAATGATCATAGATGATAAACAATTTATAAATGATTATGTTATGATTAATGATGTATCCTAATTTAATCATATTACACCAAAACGTGTATTCTGTTATTGAAAAATTGTATATTTTACGTTTTGTTATGCAACATTCGAAAGAATTCTACGTTAGATTTGTTTATGGGAGTTGCAGGCTGTTTTGTGAATTTTATATTAAGTAGAGCCATGCTGGAATTAAGGTGAGTGATACTGGGGTTAAGTTTTAAAAAGCTTACCCAAAAATATTGTGGATTGAAGCCAGGAATCTTTGTGTGCGTGGCGCCGACTTGATGAAGGCAGGTCAAGAAGACGTCCATGTCGTCGAGTCCCTTAATGCCTTCGTCGAGGGCGCACATAACCTTTTCTGCGTGATTCGCTAATTCCATGCTATTGGACTGTTGCTCTTTCGTCTTCAACTCGCGAAATTGCGTAAACATATTTAACAATTCTTCATTTTCCTCGAACAACCTACGAACACATGAAAATGAATTCAGATTTATATTTAAAAAACAAAATAGAATTGTATTACTATATATAGGGCGAATTCCACTTATACGCGACTGGACGCATCGTCAAGAATTTCAAAGTCGATTTTCTCGAAAATGAAGCGCAATATCAAAAAATTTTATTCCTTTTTATCGACTTATTTACCTGTTATAAGTCGAAAAGAAAGAGTAACTTTTTTTCATATCGCGCTTCATTTTCGAGAAAATCGACTTTGAAATTCTTGACGTTGCGTCTAGTCGCGTACAGGAAAACCCAGCTTAATGAAAGTTACGGGCGATTTGGGGGTAAGTGGAATTCGCCCATAGTATTCGAAGCTATTTGTAATACATGAAAACGTTTAATAATATATGCATATATAATATATAATCTGAAGTTTTCATTTGACCACGATTATATGAAGAACTTATCATTTTATTCGTGCATTTGAAAAAAAAACAACTGTCCCTTTGTTCTCTGTAATGAATTTGAAAATTCATTCAAATTCAACTCTAGTATAACATTATACAGAGTGAACCATATAACGTGTACACCGTAATTATTTCTGTTGTTTGTGGGGCTTTAAATTGTTTTGTTCTTGATAATTTGGTTTAAGGAGAAATAGTAAGTGAGTAGTTATATTTTCTAATAAAGCAGTAATTCAAATACAGTACATATATTTTAACAGAAATATTTCTTAATAATTCCGTTTTACTGTTCCCAATATTAATTCTTTGTCTGTAAAATAAACTCATTTCTGGAATTACTTCTACCGCGTTTAGCATCATCTCTTTCACGTTTAAGCCTTGTTCTTTTAAGAATAAAAAAAAAATGTGATCTCATTTGAAACTCAACTTCGTAAGGACACCTTTTTTTTTATTACAAAAGGTACAAAAATGTTCTTTCAGAGCTTGGTACATTTTTTTGTACGTCATGCAAAAATAAGACATTTATGCAACTTTCTGCGAGTAACAAGGGAAGGAACTTTATCCCCCTCGAATTCTTCGGGCGTCGTAAATCTTGAACTTGGCCTTCAGGGGATTGAAGCTTTTACGGTTATCCTACTCTCTTTTGAAATCTTTGCGAAACTTGTTACGCGAGAATCGTCGCATTGCTGTTTCCAGCACATACCAATGTTTTTGAGAATATTTTCTACGTTCGCCATCATGTAACGGCGTTCTTACCTATGTTTCAATGTATTGACAAAAGTGGGAGTTTGAAATTGGTCCAATTTGAAGGTTGGTTTGGCACTATCCAATTTCACTGAATTATATCATTTCCTTGAAAGTCAGTGGAAGAAAAATATACGTTTGTGCTTTGGTCCTTATTTTAAAGAAAATTTCTGTATATCGCTGATGGAAATATTGTTATTTGTATCACTATAAATCAATCTGTTTCAAAGTTGGTTTTTTACTTCTGTATTTTTTATGAGTTATTAACTGATTAACTGATTAATTTGTCAGACCAATTTTATGTGGATACAGAATTTAGAAGAAACATTTATATATATATACACATGAAATTTATTACATTCTTCACTGACAAATTGTTTCTTCTAAATTCTGTATCCACATAAAATTGGTCTGACAAATTAATCAGTTAATCAGTTAACTTCTCATAAAAAAATACAGAAGTCAAAAACCAACTTTGAAACAGATTGATTTATAGTGATACAAATAACAATATTATTTAATAATTTAACGAAATTGTTTCTTCTAAATTCTGTATCCACCTAAAATTGGTCTGGGTTAGGTCTATATATATATGTAGGATTATCCACTTAACTCAGAACGCGCGCGTGAGAATAAATGAATTGACCAAGCAGTTAGTCCCTGTCCTAAAGAATAAATTGGATTTTAGACGTACCAACGCCTTGCTTAGGGGTGTTGCGTCGTTTTCCCCTCGGCCTGAGGACAAATGTCGAGACGATTGTCTGAAAAAGGCCACGCAAGTCATCTGTTCTCGCGCCCGCGTTCTGAGTTAAGTGGATAGCCCTGTACATCTATACAGGGTCATCCGTTAAAACTGCAACCTAAGCGCGCGCGAACAGACGAAACGGCAACACCGCCTCACGGACGCTTTCCACTACAACCATTCACCGGCCCGGTGTTCGGAGGGTTGCCAGCGACCGCTGCACAGCAGTGAGGCCCGAGCTTCGAAAATTTTAGGATGGTCTCTTTCAAATTAACGTCGCAAAGAGCTATTGCGAATTTCCCGACTCAGGTAATCGAGGCGCGCCCTCTGCTTTTATGATCGGTTTACCACTCGCACCCTAGATCACTGTAATGAGGTTTGAAAACAATGTCGACTGGTTTCGTACTCGTCTTAATTTAAAAAATTTTAGCTACGACAGGGTAGACCGCGGCGCTATACGCCACAATAAAGCCACAATAATGGCGCATCGTTCCAAAAAATGACATTAACGGAAGCCGGTAGAGGCGTGGCGTTGAGTAGCTAAAAGATTAAAACATTCAGACACAAAAATTTTAGAAAAAAAATTCAAATACCGCTAGAATCAAAGACACGTCCTATTAGGTACCCGTTACGTCCGATGTATGCATGCACTGCATTAAGGATAAAATTATAAAAAAGAAAACCAGAACAATAGATTCTGAGGACTGCAGAACTAACACATAATTGAATAAAAATTTAATTTCTCAAGTTATGAAAGTAATTATACAGAAACAACTAGCCTATTTTTTATCAACACCATGAATTTTAAAAAGAGCATTAAATACAGTATTAAATAAACAGTTTGAAAAAGCTTTTACAACAATTATAGGTTAAAAAATTGATAAAAGAAAAATTAAGTAAACGTAAAATATTTTAAATTATCCATCATTAAGAGGGAATAATTTTTCCTCATCTTTCGGCGCAAATTGCATTGCGATACCCTTTATATTTCAAAAGTTATACGTAAAAGACCCGAAATTCTTCAACCCGGGCCAGGAAATTTCAAATAGCTCTTTGCGACGTTAATTTGAAAGAGACCATCCTAAAATTTTCGAAACTGTGGCATCACTGCTGTCCAGCGTTCGCTGGCAACCCTCCAACGCCGGGCCGAGCCAGTCAATAGTTGTAGTGGAATGCGTCCGTGAGGCGGTGTTGCCATTTTTGTCTGTTCGCGCGCGCGTAGGTTGCAGTTTTAACGGATGACCCTGTATGCTTTTGCACTTTTTGCTATATCCTACTAATATAATAAATATGAAAGTGTGTTTGGATGTTTGTTACTCATTCGCGTCGCAACTACGCCACGGATCTTACTGAAATTTTATATACAGGAGATCTAGGACCAGGAATAACGTATACGATACATTTTATCCCTTTTTTTTTTAACCAATCTGGACCAAATTTTGCATAATTATTTTCTAGAACCCTGCGGAAAATATCGACTACCATGAAATCTGCGCATCCCACCCCTTCCCCGTTATTTCACCCCTTTGACGCTTTGTGACAATCAAAGTTTTACCCGGGCAACACCGGGTGCTTTAAGCTAGTATATTATAAATTATACATTACACACACACGCGCACACATTATATATTATTAACCTATAGTAAAAAGTTCACAAAACCACATGGTGTTGTTTGTATTTTGTCTGAATCCTTACAATATAAACTTTGAAAAATTACAGTAGGTATAAGTTACATTTTTAAGATAAAGCGTAAAAATAACAGTAATGTCGGAGTAATGATCAATGTAATTCTTTTCTTTGAAACTTTTTCCTTTTTAATACAAATGATGTCTACGTTGAAATACGTATTCATTAATTAACTAATATTTCCTAATCTTACCACGACATAACATGGGAGTTTTTAGTTCGTAATGGAAAGAATAATTAAAAAAAGAACAAATTCTATAGAAAAATAAAAAGTACAATGTATACTTAGTATTGAATAAATTTTGTAATTTTATTATTACTTGACGATGCTCGGGCACTGAGTCCTGCTGGACCATTGGTGCCCGAGCCTGTACGAGTAGTCCTAATTGGAAGGGCACCCCGTTAGACCGGCCTCTCGTCTAAACTCGAGGAGCATGTCCACGGTTACGTCCTCCAGATTCATCGTGCGAAGGGAGGCAACCCCCAGTAATAGTTGTTTCTGGTTCGCAATGCCCTCGCACTGCGTCATTAAGCGGAGAGGAGTTTCGTTATCCTCTCCACATTTCAGGCACCTTGGTCCCTGCACGATCTTCAAGGCGCAGCAGGTGCTTCCGTGCCAGTGTTCTGTGACCATCCCCAGACCAATCGGAACTGCGATTTATCGGAACGGCTCAAAGTAGCCCCTAGCTTCCTGGAAGGTTTCTTTACCAGGGCCTTCGCGTGTCTCGTGTGTTGGGTTTGTTCTCACATCTGATCGAGTTGCTGTCTTATCCAGTGCCTCGTCCACTCCTTCACAGTACCCACAGAGACGCCTACGGTGCAAAGCGGGTCCCGATCTGGTCTACGTAGCTCCTCGAGCTCTGTCGTTCGCGCCTTCATTACCTTGGACTCCGGCGTGCCGCGTAATCCATAGTAGTCTGACGCGGTTGTTTGTTGCCAGTTCCGTCAGTGCGTATACACAGTCTAGCAGCAGACGTAGGGATCTCAGTGCAGCCCGACTGTCGCTGTAGATACAGATGTGCTTGCCCTCGTAGCGCCTATCCAGATTCAATTTGGCACAGGTCTGGATGGTCTGCATCTCCGTCTGAAAGACCAATATGTGTGAGCCCAGGGCGCTGGATCTTTCCACCCTGGGCCTCTCTTCCCATATTCCAGCTCTGGTTTTGGTTTTGATCCTGGAGCCATCAGTGTACCAGATGAGCCTCCGGGAGAGGGCAGTTCCCTCGCGTTCCTCTCCCAGTCCTTCCTGCTTGGGAAGTGAGCGTCGAATTTGGGTTGGAAGCGGTAGGTTAGATCACACCGGTCTTCGCCACAATCCAGGGGCTCGTGAGAGTCCCTTACCACCTGCAGGGTCGCCGGGTGCCTATTTCCCGCGCCTATTCACCTTCCCGCAAAGTATATTCTTAGGGCAGTCTTCAACCACGTGCGGAGGCGCCAGGTCCCGCATCGCCAGGTTTGGTGCGGTAATTTTATTATAATACATTATATGTATAATCAATGTATAATGTATTTTACCAATGTGTCAGAATTATTTTACATAGTTTCATTCGTAGAATCTTTCGGTGCTAATTAGTTTATCGCATAATTTGCTATAATTTTGCATCGTTTAAAGCAGCAATGCTTTTCGTTGCTGTAGTACAGCAGTATTTACGATGTCTTTTCGAAACTCATATGTTTGCGGCAGGAGAATAAATGGAATAAAGGAGAAGGTAAATATGGGATTTAAGGGATTTTCAACGGAGAAGTACACGTATTTTATCTTTCTGTATAAAACGAGAAAGGGACCAAGCGCCTGATACTTCTTTTCCTTACATCTCATATAGGTACCGAGTCGGTGGTATATAACTATTGTATTATGTTCCTTTCATCTTAAATGAATTTATCTTTTCCACGTGACCTGCTCTGCCAACGCTTTACAAGACAAAATTCAATTATAGCGACCCTCGTGAAAAAAATTATGGGTATTTATTACTTTTTATATTTTTTACTAGTTACAAAGCCTTACTTCGTTTTTTGCTAAAACTATGCGTTATCCACTTAGTGCTGCAGAGGCTAATTTATGTGGTAAAAATGGACGAGTTTGAAATGAAGGAACAAGATAAATGTTGCTGGTTTCGCTCTTGAAAATGTATACATATGTACCAACTATTTGTTTTTTAATATCGATAATAGAAAAGTGTATATAATTGGAATATTTCGGAAACTACTGGATTTGGGTTACTTATACCCTAATCCTTTTTTTTTTAAATTCCAGTCTATGGAAGGTTATTATAAAAAAAATAAAGTTTATGTTTTAAATCTGCTTCATTCCTCTACCCACAATAAAAATATTACTATCGAAGTCTGTTTCCCTCGATGTCATGAAACTTTGTGTCTTCAACGTTTTCCTAATGTTTAGAAAAGTAGACATATTGCAGATGGACAGAGTTATTGTTATTAGTGATCGATCCGGTATAAAAGTTTAATATTAAAGTATTAGTATATTAAATTTTAGTACTTTGTATTGTCTTCGTTGCTGTGATCATGTGTATTTCTATTATAAAATCATTCTGATATGCAATAATTTAGATATACCACTATGCTCTGCTTGCACTTTATATAGTTATTTTAATAATTTTCCTATTATTAGTTACCCTTTCTCCTCTTTGTAGCTCTGTACTGGCACGCGAAAGCAAAACAACTATGTCCTGCGCATGATTTTACGTCATTTATATTTTATAGTAATTATTATATTCACCAAAATAGCTTCTCTTCTGACATTCTGTTAGCGAAAAGCGCATGCATGTATGAGTATATTGATCCTGATCGGAATAAAAGACTATTTTTAAATGACCATTATTACTTCATTCTAAGATTAGCTAACATAAACGATAAATATCCCTTTGTTAAGTTTAACAAATCGCCAGCGCTTTCATAACAATTAAAATGAATTTTTACCAGAAACCTATAGCGAAAGCTTTGAAGTGACGATATAAATAATAAGATTACTTTCTACCATCAACCTGAAATTGCAAATTTCACAAAACTACGAACAACGTGAAAAATTATACACGTTGAAGAAAATTAGTCTGTCAACCTGTCTTTTAGTACGATATTTTTTTCTTCTTATGAGTTTTATTAACTGCTTCAGTAGTTACCCATAATTTAGAAACACCATGTGCACAGCTTTAAGCGAATTTTTGGTTCAAAAGATCAAACAAGTAGTCTGGTTATTTGTCTGCAGCAAAACATTCTTCACTTTTGCGTTTGATAAAACCGTATTGGGTCACGTGCATTCATTTCTTCCTCGCGTGTTTAATCGCAAGCAGTGGAGTATGCCAGTGTGTGGGAAGAAGAGGAATATGAATGATAGCAGGACGCGATAGCTGATTGGACACAGTCACAGGTGATTGATGACAGGATTGCCTATTATATGGCATACGCCTGCAATGTGATCGCATTTCCTGATAATTGTCGATAACGGGTCAATATAACGTACCAGCCGTCATACAGTTACGATGACACTTAACGGAAATTTTAACTGCGACAAATTATAAAATACTGCAGCGCGTCCTTCGATACGCGATCAGTTTAATATAGCAGCAATTTTAAACATGTAACATGTTCAAAAATATTTTTACAACTCTTCCATTTCGATTCACTTCCTCCACCATCTCCCTTAAAGAAGGCGCGAGTACCCGCTACGTATATATTATATCTATCGTTATAAGAATTCATGCTGTGCGTTATATAGTGGTAGTTTTATGGCGACAGCTGGTGATATACCATAGATATTACAATGTTCTGCGGCGGTGGTTTTATGAAAATAACGTTTAATGTAGGGTCCTAAACACATCCACTGTCGCTCGTAAATTCTTGTGAGCCATTGTTAACGCGTTTGATAATATTTGCGATATTTAATCTCAGGCTTGAAACTGTGTCAATTAGTGCACTAAAAAATATGATACATTTATGAAAATAAAATTTTATACACTTGTAGTATTTTATCAAATTGAAGAAATCGGATATTCTACAATCATTTGACTTTGTTTTACACTTTTTACAGTATGCTTTTTTAAATTAGGTATAGAACCTAGCTCAAAATTAATAGAATTCGTTATGCAATTCTTCAGGTACTTTGTTATTAGAATTTTTTAAACTAAGAATGGGACTTGGGAAAATTTACGATTTTTTTTATTGTCAGTAGAATATGGATTCATTACATGATTTTAATACTTTGTTATGAACGCGAAGAACACCTCACTGTGTTGCTGCTGAACTCAGAAAAGCAGTTTTGTAATTAGGGTTCCCTTCTCATTGAAATAAATGTATATGTAGCTTATTTTGTTTCGCTTAAGGGGAGGTTCTGGTCTAAATGTCGATTTTTCTTTTATTTCATTTTTCGAATGTTCAACCTTTTAGGAAAACGGGTTTGAAAGGATTTGTTGAAATTCGTAAAATTCCCGAAGTTATAAGCATTTGAGTCGCGGCAAATACATGGGTCACAACCGGCTACTCGGCGCTCACGTAAAACTTTAAGGGGAGGTTCTGGTCTAAATGTCGATTTTTTTTTATATCATTTTTCGAATGTTCAATCTTTTAGGAATACGGGTTTAAAAGGATTTGTTGAAATTCGTAAAATTCCCCAAGTTGTAGGTATTTGAGTCGCGGCAAATACATGGGTCACAACCGGCTACTCGGCGCTCACATAAAACTTCAAATGCGTTTTTCTCGAAACAGTGTTCTCAAAACGGTGGGACCTGTATCTTCAAAAGTTATTATCCGATTCGACTGAAACTTGTTTTATTTTGAAGATTATTCTTTTGGCTAGGGGGGGGGGACTAAAAAAATTACAAAAAGTTGAAAATTTATGATTTTTAAAGGCGTTGAAAGGACGAAAAATACAGGGAAAAGTGATTTCAAACGTGAAGTGTCGTTATTTTCTAAAAAAAATGTAATTTTTGTAATTTTTTTTTAGTTCCCCCCCCCCCCTAGAAAAAAGATTAATCTTCAAAATAAAAAAGGTTTCAGTCGAATCGGATAATAACTTTTAGAGATACAGGTCCCACCGATTTGGATCAATTTTTTGACGCCTTAACTTTAACGACTCCCCAGGGCTGTTTGCACTGATTAATTATAAAACAAAAAATATATTTCTATAACATAAGACATCCTTAATACAATGCAACAAGTCCCATTAAATTATATATAGTAGTTTTCCTTTAATTAATTCCTAAATATCACCTATTTTTTGGGGCTCTAGACCAGAACCTCCCCTTAACAGAAACCAGTAAACTTTACAAGTACTATTGGCACTGAATAATTATAATAACTTCTTCATTTTTCAATCTGCTCCAATTTGTATGGTGTATTCGACTCAATTTGTTGGAAAACGTTCCACTTTTAAGTGACTGACATACGAGTATAGTTCCTATCCGAGATATAGTGCCTTAGGTGTGAAGTCCCTCAGCGGGGCTTACGCGACACTCTGCTGGGTACTGGCCGCTAAACGTGCCCCCCTACTACCTCTTGCAGGACTGTGTTTAGATCAGACCAGGACAAAACCGGGGCCCTAACAGAAAATAAAACAGAAATTGAAGATACGGTTTATCTTTATTAAAAAACATCAATAGTTTTGTTGCGTGGTCCTGCGGTCCGGTGATGGTCCTAGGAGCTGGGTTGATGCCCGTGAAGCGCAGAAACCGCTTTGCTCGGAATTGCGTCTTCGTAGTAGCAATTCAGTTCAATTATAAAGGAAAAACTATGTTCTTGTAATTTAACTGTTAATATATTTATTTGTACAACTTATAAATGATGAAATGAAATGAAAATGTAACAAGCTCAAAATAAACGTGTAGACTGTTCTGGATTAAGCTTTGATTAATTATTATATTTATTCATAAATTCTCCACTACTGTTCTAATGCAGTACATATACCTTACTAAAATGTATTTGTATTTAATAAGAGACAATTTTTAATAGCCAGTAGCAAAGCTTAATTGATGTATTTTAGTAAAAAATAAACCGCATCTTCAATTTCTGTTTTATTTTCTGTTAGGGCCCCGGTTTTGTCCTGGTCTTCTCTAGATACAGTCCTGCAAGAGGTAGTAGGGGGGCACGTTTAGCGGCCAGTACCCAGCAGGGTGTCGGGTAAGCCCCGCTGAGGGACTTCACACGTAAGTCACTATATCTCGGATAGGCACTATACCCACAGTTTCTATTTTATCTATGCAGTGGAACGTCGATTAATCGAAATGCTTGTGAGACAAAACATTTCCAAACCAGAAGACCAAAATAGAAGATCTGTCACACAAGAATAGTGACGACAGTTACTTTGAACAATAACAATTTATCAGGTAAGAAAAATATGCTCTTAATGATTATTAAGAATTGTCCATAAAAATGTATCGCTGTTTCCTCGAGTAAACAGCTTGAGATTGGAATACCGAGGCTTCTGATTCACAGTAACAATTTGTACAGAGCTTTATTTAGTTCATTATTGCTCTTTTCTTTGCCCAACTCAAATACAATGAGAATTGACAGATGCAGTTCAATATCACGAACGAATAACGGCTATTCAAGAAGCCCGTGATCATATAAAGGAAGAAATTGAAAAGAACGTGTTCAATACTGTAGAAGAAGAAGAAAATGATCAAGGCGATCACCTAGTAGAGTGTGTCCCCGTTGAAACTGTTGGTGCCATGAAAGATTTTAAAGACGCGGGAAACAAATTTGACTGTGGTGATTTTGCTGAAATGATTTCGGAATTGAACCACCACAAGCGGATATTTCCTAAAGTTACTAAGTCCCTGACGTCTAACGATAACATTCTCAGACTTTATGTGAGTGGAGAAGGTGGCACTGGGAAAAGTTTTTTAATAAAAACTGTCAGACACTGGATCAAGCAGGTTATCGAAAAAGACACAGCAGTAACTGGTCCTACTGGAATCGCAGCTTTTAACATTGAAGGTCTTACCACACACCGATTATTTCAATTACCTGTAGAACATAGGCATAGAGCCCAGTATAGAGACAGATTAGTGTCGGTTTTAGAAAGGTCCAACTGACGCGCCGCGCCTCAGAGTCGCCTCTATAGCAGCATATAAACCAGGCAAGGTGTAGTGAGCATCATTCCTCCCTAGGAAACCACCGTGCAGGCCACAGGGTGGGCGGAACGGAAAGCATAGTGGGTTCCGAAAGACCACGTCTTAACTCGATGGGATCACCGTAAGGAATTTCTGCTATTGGGTAGGCTATAACGGTCACGAATTATAAACGTTCGCAACCGGGGAAACAAACCTACCCCGTAAGGTTGCCAGCAGCAAGCAACGCACCAGAAGAAAAACGGTCACCCATCTTTTCCCGATACGCGCCCCACGATGCTTAACTTCGGTGATCGAACGAGAACCGGTGTTTCCATCGCGGCCACTGCCGCTGGCTAGCCCAGTATAGACAACTTAGCGATACAAGAACCTGTTTCTACACAATTATCCAATAAGAGTATGGAGAAAAATGTTGGAGGATTAGGTTCGTATAATTTATGGTCTGCCTTGTTTAGCCATGACGAATTGACAACAGTGGAATGGACATACAATATTTGTGCACTAAGCCATCGATATGCAATGTGGAATTAAACCCTACCAGAAGGGTTAATGCAGTTTCTCCAATGATAGGCATTTGTATCTATAAATAATCGACGTTTTGGTTAATTAATGTTTCAGTTGACTGTATTCTACCGCATTGCACCGATGCCGTTCCATTTTCTTTCAACAATAATAGCCAGCCGATTTTACGAATTCATTTGAAGTATGCGCGAAAAAGTTACACGTAACGGGTGAAAAAAACTTTGAGTAACGAAAATGCCGGCAGGATGGAAGTGACCAATATCCCGAACATAACAAACACGCGCGTACGACCGTTTATTGATTCCAGAGTCTCTGGCTGGACCAAACGCCTTTGATCCACTCTCATCTCGGACGACGATGTCAGGTATAGCCAGATCAAGCTTGATTAACCTGCCTTATAGCGGTTGTCCGCGGTCTGCCTGCATTTAAATACATTATCATCGATTGTTGCTTTCAATATTTATCGTTCGGCAACGCAAATCCGAAAAGGCGAAATAACCAACGAAATAAACTGTATTAATTTATGCAAAATTATTATACTTAAGAGATACTACAAATATATATTGACGAATTAAAATACTGATGTCTCTAAATGAAATGTTTACCGAATCGCCCCCTCAGAAACGAAATACTTACATCGAATCATTATAAACAAATGCTTAAGTAGTTATGAATAATGGAAATGAACTACGTGAAATGGAGGATCGTTTGGTGAGAATAAACAAATTTCCAGTGGAGCGACGCGAAGATTACACCCTTAATTGCAGAAAGCGTTTTCTCAGAGTAAACGTAATTAATTTTCAATCCTGACTCAATTCACCATCATTTCGTGAAATTGCCTCATTTCTCGCCCAGGTATCATCTGCCTACAAAACGAAATTAATTGAAATGTTACGGATACTCGATGCGTCTCTGTTCTCCCATTTCTTTTTAACACCCCCTATTTCCTCTTTTATTCGAGACAGCCATTGTTGGAGCACATTAATTTTCCCCTTAAAAGGTAGAGGTTTATATCTATGATGCTGGCAATGTGTTGGGAGCTGAATACTTGCTTTTGTCTTGTGTGTATTTATTTTTTATTATTAATAATGCTTCGATTAGATCAGGCCTTCCCAAGTAGGGGAAATGCACAACTAAAACAGATGTTTCGGTTCTCCCTCCACCGGTGCGCCTTCAGCTAAGGTGGGACGACTCCTACAACCCTCTCTCCGAGGAGACAGTAACGTCGCTGGGAAGCATGTTGGGCGCTTTAGGGCGAAAATACCAAATATGTCAAATTTTTATAGGAAATTTTATAATCACTTAAAAATAGTAGGAAAAATTAAAATTTAAGCTAGTTTAAATTTTTATAGGAAATTTCATAATGACTTAAAAATAGTAGGAAAAATTAAAATTTAAGCTAGTTTAAATTTTTATAGGAAATTTCATAATGACTTAAAAATAGTAGGAAAAATTAAAATTTAAGCTAGTTTAAATTTTTATAGGAAACTTCATAATGACTTAAAAATAGTAGGAAAAATTAAAATTTAAGCTAGTTTAAATTTTTATAGGAAATTTCATAATGACTTAAAAATAGTAGGAAAAATTAAAATTTAAGCTAGTTTAAATTTTTATAGGAAATTTCATAATGACTTAAAAATAGTAGGAAAAATTAAAATTTAAGCTAATTTAAATTTTTATAGGAAATTTTATAATGACTTAAAAATAGTAGGAAAAATTAAAATTTAAGCTAGTTTAAATTTTTATAGGAAATTTCATAATGACTTAAAGATAGTAGGAAAAATTAAAATTTAAGCTAGTTTAAATTTTTATAGGAAATTTCATAATGACTTAAAAATACTAGGAAAAATTAAAATTTAAGCTAGTTTAAATTTTTATAGGAAATTTCATAATGACTTAAAAATAGTAGGAAAAAATAAAATTTAAGCTAGTTTAAATTTTTATAGAAAATTTCATAATGACTTAAAAATAGTAGGAAAAATTAAAATTTAAGCTAGTTTAAATTTTTATAGGAAATTTCATAATGACTTAAAAATAGTAGGAAAAAATAAAATTTAAGCTAGTTTAAATTTTTATAGGAAATTTCATAATGACTTAAAAATAGTAGGAAAAATTAAAATTTAAGCTAATTTAAATTTTTATAGGAAATTTTATAATGACTTAAAAATAGTAGGAAAAAATAAAATTTAAGCTAGTTTAAATTTTTATAGAAAATTTCATAATGACTTAAAAATAGTAGGAAAAATTAAAATTTAAGCTAGTTTAAATTTTTATAGGAAATTTCATAATGACTTAAAAATAGTAGGAAAAATTAAAATTTAAGCTAGTTTAAATTTTTATAGGAAATTTCATAATGACTTAAAAATAGTAGGAAAAATTAAAATTTAAGCTAATTTAAATTTTTATAGGAAATTTTATAATGACTTAAAAATAGTAGGAAAAATTAAAATTTAAGCTAGTTTAAATTTTTATAGGAAATTTCATAATGACTTAAAGATAGTAGGAAAAATTAAAATTTAAGCTAGTTTAGATTTTTATAGGAAATATCATAATGACTTAAAAATAGTAGGAAAATTAAAATTTAGGCTAGTTTAAATTTTTATAGGAAATATCATAATGACTTAAAAATAGTAGGAAAAATTAAAATTTAAGCTAGTTTAAATTTTAATTTTTCTTACTATTTTTAAGTCATTATGAAATTTTCTATAAAAATTTGACACATTTGGTACTTTCGCCCTAAAGCGCCCAACATGCTTCCCAGCGACGTTACTGTCTCCTCGGAGAGAGGGTTGTAGGAGTCGTCCCACCTTAGCTGAAGGCGCACCGGTGGAGGGAGAACCGAAACATCTGTTTTAGGAGTGCATTTCCCCTACTTGGGAAGGCCTGGGTTAGATCAAAAGAAGTAACGAGAGGAGAAGAATTTAGAGAGTTATATTTTAATTCGTCTTGCATCCTACAGGGATTTTTCTGCAATGTGCCATACAGACGCTCTCTCTTGTGTTATAACCGATCAATTCTTATAAAGAAATGTGAAATTATGAAGTACTAGCAAAATACCCGTGCTTCGCTACGCTATAAATTAGATTTTCCGTTCTCATTTAATTTAACATTTAATTTTAAAAGTAAGTGTAGCCTCCTCTGCGCGTGGATTCTGGAACTATTCGAGAGACTGTACCAGGTCTGGCGAAACTATGGCACGCGTGCCAGAGGTGGCACGTACGGAAATTTTGCTGGCACGTGAATGATTTATAGGTGCTATCATTAATATCTGTATATTAGTCTAAAATAATTATTATATGGTTAGATGCATCTACGAAAATATTTTTGTCCAGCTTCTACTATACGACAATGTGTTTGTCAAGTTAAGTCCAGAGATGGGCAAAAAATTATTCGTCATGTGTCGAATAAAATTGCCCCGGGTTAACTTTATTTATTTCAATAAAGAACATAACTGTATTCGTCAAATAATCACAGTTGAAGTAACTTTTCAAATGATCTGTTATTTAAATAATTTTTGATTTAGTTAATGCCCAACTCTGGTTAATTCTGTTGAAAATCTATGTTAATTTTTAAACTTGTCTGAGTAAAACTCTGCAATCATTAATTTTCTACTAATTTTTCCCCTATTAAAAACTGCCCGGCTGACTCATTAAAACAAAGATTCTCTTGGTACATGGTTCATTGAAATCGGTTCAGTAGTTTCTGAGTTTTGTGCTTTGAAGCATATGTACATACATGGCACGAACAGTTTTATATAATGGTATAGATAGATTCTGACTTTCCAAAAAGTTTTTTGGGAGGGCGTTCGAAATATTGTTAGTTACGCGTGCGTCGGTGGAGGCAGCTATGAAATATCGTTTGAAATTGAATTTGTCAGCTTTTGTTTTATAGAGTGAAATCGGGGCTGTGCATTTTGAGGAGGATGAAAGTGAAAAGGGGAAAGGATCGCCATTGTATGAAAACCTGTCAGCGTTCAGAAATATGCATCGAGTACAAAACTGTATTTCGTAAAATATACATACTGTAAGTATGTTAATGTTCATGGTAACTCACAATCAGTTGGAATTTTATATTAAAAGTTCATTATTTAATCTGTTTGATCAATTTACAGTTGCTAAACTATCCGCCCACCCCATATGTATAACGTATTTCACTTATTTAAGTAATATTAAATTCAGAATTACCCGTTATAATTTATATTAGTATAAACCTGGATTAATATATTTTTAGTGAGTACCATCTACCAAAGAAATGCTTAAATAAATTTTGCTAGAAGAGTGGAACAAGATAGAGCTCGAATTTCACAGAAAATTAGTTAAAAAAACTTGTTATAATAACATCGCAGGAATATTAGAAGAATATTAATTCCTTCGTTGATACACCCAGAGTAATTTTTGAACGACTGCCATTCTCATGTAAAGAATTCAATCGTTATGAAAAAAATCATGGGTCATTTTCAAGGTCTCTGAATGGTATTCCAATAGTTTTTTTTATTGAAATTTGATCACAGTTTTTGTGGAAAAATTCTAGATTACCATATGTCGAGAAAAAACGAAGAAAATCTTCAAAAAATGGTAACTTTTACAAATTTGAATATTAGAAGCTAAAAATCTACAGAGTTGTTGTTAAAAAAATAATTTATAAGTTGGCTTTGGAGAAAAGGGATTCATTTTGCATATAGAAGGTACAGAGCGTCAACATCAGCTCATGGGTGGCTCATACCCAGATTGCCAACGAAGGGTTAACTTATTATAATTAGGTTTGTAAGAATTAAATATTGAATATGGGCGAATATTTTTTGCACTATCTTTCGCACCCCACGAACAATAATACTTTTTTTATAGAATACTGTGGTACAATTTTTCAATTGAATGCACCCAAACTAAAACCTATATTAATCAAGGTTTATTTTAATGTGAATTAGATTTGCGAATGCTTACTTTAAAGTCGCTTTAATATTTAAAATATGTTACATATAAGGTGGGCGGATACTTTTATGAGTAACTGTATATTTCAGTATGCACTAGCATTCGTGACGTAATTTTCAATTTCACAGATTAAAACGATTGTATCGAAGGATTATGTGTACACCGAACAATAGTGAGATTTGTAAAATAGGTTAAGACTGGGGAATACAGTCCTGGTCATTATTTACTACCCCGGGATTGCGGGATTTTTTAAAGTACATCTCGGGATTCCGGGACTGCCCCCGGGTGATAGAAAATTTCAATAATTCAAATGATTTATTACATGTCAAAGTTCTAAATCTGTGTTTAATATAAACAAACTTATTTTCTACCATTAGTCTAAAAAATAAATTAAAATCATTTTCAACAATAAAAACAGTAGAACAATGGAGAATAATAAAGTCGAAATAAGTAGGTAATATTATTAAACCTTTATAAAGATTTTTGGAAATGTGAACGAAGAAATAGCAAAGCCTCTAGCTAAAGTATCATCTCCTAGCTGACTTATTTTATTTTCAACCAGCTTTACTACTCGGTTGCGCCCGAAATTTAGATTCTGCTTTTATAAAAAAAAATAAGTTTTTTGGTTTTTTTTTGTGAAAATGGTCACATTCATCTGGTTTAGTCAGGCATAATGCGCTGAGGCACATTTCGTGATCCCAGAGTTTATTGTTCGAAAGTTTTTAGGCGACAGACAAACACGCCAACATAGGTATAGAAGCTTTCTGCTTTATATATTAAAAGATATATCCGGCCGCTAAAAAGCTCACCCTGCTTCAACGCTTGTGGGAGCAGTAGACTGCAAACACTGATATGCTAGTTCTACATGACGTCCACGGATTCCAGCATCCTCAAAGAGACTCATCTCTTATTTATGATTGTCAATACATAATAGTTTAGTTAATTACATGCGACTTAATATTACTATTTAAATAAATCATTATTATTATTACTACTGTCTTTATTATTATGAAATGATTATGTTTATTTATTCTGTTTATGTATATATTTTTGAGTTGTTCATAAAGTAATCCACATTTTTTAAAAAATCCCGAAATTCTCGGGATTAAGGTCGGTATCAGGTATATTGGCCGGTGAATTCGTTTCCGGGAACAGCGATCGAGGAGAAACCAGCTACCACCATCTGACGATCGTGGATTTGTCAGTTGGAGTTGCACGGCCCACGCAGGTTATGGTGGAGTAACGGGAACACTGCTCGGCTCCACCTGAACCTAGCCTTTTGGCTGTTATTTAATATTAGCGTAATCTTAGACCATATATACTTATAGACACGGCTTCAGATAACTGCCTTGACGCAAAGATTAAATCATCTACGTGACGTCACATGTGGGCAAAGTAACGATGGAAGTTACAGCGATGTATAAATATTTCCGAAAATGCGATTTAATCATTGTCTTTGCAATTCTTTATACAACATGTTTGCACCTTTATTAATAATTATTCAAAAATTATTCACAGAAAAAGATATAACCTCACTTGTATATATGGTATGAGGTACTATCCACCATTTTGAATTATCTTTTGCCCACAAGTGACGTCACTTTTGCCCGTTATCTTTGCTTCACTGTGACTCGTGGCTTCATATAGAGCAGGCCGTGTCTATAGGTAGGGGAAAGGTGGGATAGTTGATCACAGTTTTACTTTTTTATTAAAATAATGATAATGGTTTGCTTTGTTTGTATTTAATTATGTAAGTTGTGATTCTTAGAGTATTCTCAATATACTTGTACATATTTGAGAGCTGATAACCAATTTTAATGACTGAACTTCAACATTTTCTGGCAGTGATGTTATGCACAAATATCCCCCACTGAAGGGTAGACTTGATCAAAAGGATAGGGAGACTTGATCAGTGAACTTTAAGAGTAATACCGCATTAAAATTCTAAAAAAATATTTATTATCTTCGTCAATAACACGAAATAAATGGAATGTCATAGAAAGAAAGTAAACTATAACAAACTTGAAAGAATTACTGAACAAATAAAACCGAAGAATTAAACTCTATGACATATAAAACAACATAAATGCATTCTTAAGACATTTCACTTAAATATCATCTGATTAAGATGATGATGAAGAAAAGATTTTCCTTCTCACTTTCTTTGCCGTATCTTTCTGTTTCATTAGCCGTTCTATGGTAATTTTTGGGGCATTTTCAGCTGTTCAAGTATCCCACCTCACACACTCATCAAGTATCCCTTAATGCAATCGATTTGAAAAAGTTGAAAAATTAAACTTACCTTAAATATTTAAATTAATCAATAAATAGCACCAATAGACCAGAAATTGCTGCTTTTACTTAATATATTTCAAATCGTTGAAAATGCCACATTTACTCGAAAAGGAGGAAGAACAAGCAGACCGAAATATTCACTTTTCGGCTGCAAATCAGACCGAAGCTTCTAACAACATTATTCTATGCTCCCAAAAGAAAACTGCAACGTGAAGTGTTGCGATAATGCAAACATTACCACGATAACGTGACAGCAGGCACAAATTACCAATATATTAATTAAAAAGCTGACGTGATCAAGTATCCCCGCTGATCAACTATTCCACCTTTCCCCTATATATGGTCTAAGAGCGTAATAGATGTGTGCGTTACGAAGTTATGCGTAGACCAACACGAGATAAAGCTATCGGGAAAGAATCAATGTTCTGACCAATAAGCTCCTGAATTTTTTCGGAGCTGGCGCACACCTATTCTGATGTGTGTATTTCTACGCTGACAGCTCGGCTTGGCCTACACGCTAGAAGCTTGGCACTATCCCCACCACTTCTGGCTCACTCTTGTTCTGCGAAGGCGAGAGCGAGTCAGAAAAGGAGCACCGAGGCAGGAAAACTGTGTGGTGGGAGAATACCCCTCACGAAACTCACCGGCTAATATACCTGATACCGACCTTAGTTATATCAAATCCTGGGATTTTTGGAATCCAAAAAACAGCCGGGATCGCGGGATGGTGTTCCCTACTTAAGACGTGAAGGAGGGGAGGACAAGTGTTCATAGGAAACCTTCGATAGTGCTATAACACTGTACAGTGTGCTCACGTTATTACTAGCCAGTGCTTTTCTCGTAAATGTTGAGTACTATATAAAAAAAAAACGCAAGAGGAAGCGGTTCAACTAGGTTTTAGAAGCAACACTATTATTGGATGGCCTGCCTTTTGTTGGTTAGAGGTCAACAGTGTTCAACAGATTAGTTGCCTCTGGAAGTTATTCTGTAGCAATTACTTGCTAACAATGCACGTGTATTATTCATGTGGCCACTTTACATTTCAAAGCGTAAATCTATATGAACTTCTAAAACTATCAGTAAGGGGTAATCTCGTCCATAGGCGGCGGAACTTTGTTATACAAGGTGTTCATTCCTCCGGTATCAACGCATATTTCCAGCATTGTATGCAGAGGTGGCGGCCGAAAGAGTGGTATAATCGGGAATGAGGTGATTCCTTGTGCTAAAGCAAGTCAAAAGTAAAGAATAATATTTCTTCGTATGGGGAATTCGAGAAAATCGGTTTTGAACATTTGTTGGCACTAGTGCAATAAGAATTAGCAGAATGCGACAGTAAACATGGTACAACTGCTGACGAAATGAATCCTTGAGCAGAAATAACTCAAAATCGTGGAATAACATTTTTCCGACAAGGCTTTATTTTTTAGAAAATCAGGTTTGAAGATCCATCGAGTACACAAGCGTACACTTTGTAGGAGTCGGAGAGGCACGCCTAAGGGGTCAGGATCCCACTTCTGAAATTGTAGGAGTCGGAAAAAGAGAGCCACGGCGCCGGGAATCGAACCCGAGCCGTCCGCGTGCTGATCAGTCGCGTTTGCCACCACGGCTAGCTGACTCTCCACGGTCCCTGTCTTCCGAACTCCTCATAAATGGACGCCACCTATGGGCCTCATCGCACACCATAGGTCGTTGCCTAAATGCCGGGGTTGCCTACTACAACTTGACTAAAAATCGATTCCAGCTATTCAAAGAAAGTTATTTATACACGAGGATTCATTTGCTTTGTAGTTGTCTCGTATTTACTGATAAATTCTGCTTGTTTCTACTCAAATGCGTGGGTACTTAGTGATTTCAAAAAATCGATTTTCTCGCAAACCAAGCCTTGCTGAGAAATCTTTATTCTGCACTTTTGACTTACTTGTCTCCTTGTACCATCATCATTTCGGCCACAGCCTGTATATCAAAGTACTTGCTCAATTCATTTTCGATATAAACCATGTTTAATCTTTCGATATCAAACGTGCTACACATGTATTGATTGGCACAATGTATTCGTTAATTACCCAAAACTGCACATTCATTGCAAGTCGATACTAAAAACTATGCTGTATCATTTCGTGTGGATTGTCCCCTATCAAGTAAAACAAGCGGTGGCTACTATTATACATAGGTGTAATACCAGTGTCAAGGATAAGGATAGTTTATAGATGGACTGAGGACGTAATACTAGGGCGGCCCTTATTTATACGTGTCGAAATTTTCTTTCTGTATTTCTTTGCTCTGCCCCCCTAGAACGGCGCCATTTGATAAAAAAATAGTGTAGGAATTTAATAAAGATATTTATTAAAATAATAAATGCCAAAAAATGTATTGATATAAGGAATTATGGTTTGATATAAAGAAGCCACGCTCGATCTGATTCACTCTTCACGCACTACGTCCGATTTTCACAACGATTCTCAGCGACTGTCGTTAACGGTTGTTCTCGCTGACCTGCCACGGTTCGCACCGGTTCGCATCGGCTTGCGTCGGTTTGCGTCGGTTTGGCGTACGAGCCGGTTGCCAGCCTGAGCGCGCGGCTTTTAAACTCTTGTCCGAAACATTCACTCCTACAACAGTGCCTGAAAAAGTTTATTGCAATCGGACAACAGGAAAGGGTGCCGACCAGGTTGCAAAGTTCAAAATTCATCAATAGTTTGGATTTAAAGAATTTCTCAAAAATGGTAAGCCCTATCGAAATTTTGTTGAAATAATATTAAAAGAGCATTCAATTTTCTACAATTACTGTATATATAATTTTTTCGTGCTTCCGACCGTTTTTCAGATAATAGCGTTTGAATATAGAGAGGTCTGCACCTCGCGCGTCCAATCTGTACGCCGTGACTATATATATGCGCATAGTGCCGATCTCTTTATATTCAAACGCTATTATCTAAAAAATGGTTGGAAGCACGAAAAAATTGTATATACAATAATTGTAGAAAATTGAATGCTCTTTCAGTATTATTTGAAGAAAATTTCGATAGGGCTTACCATTCTTGAAAAATTCTTCAAAATAAAACCATTGATGAATGCTAAACTTTAAGGCCTGGTCGGCACCCTTTCCTGTTGTCCGATTGAAATAATCTGTTTCAGAGACTATTTTTTATAAAATGGAACCATATTAGGGTGTGAGAGCAAAAGAAATCCCAGGTTGAGAATAAGGGCCACCCTAATACAGATAGGTATTACATCTTTGTTATTTTTGAAATGCAAATTTTATATATAGCTTTTATGTAGGGACTTTATTATTTGCAGTAAGGAGACTCTAAAAAGCTACTTACAGCCACGGGCATCATCAGACTTTTTTCCAAGGTGGGGGGAGGTAACTTTGAGAAACAGTCAAGTTGGCAGGCGACGATTAGTTGCTTGTTTGAACCATTGAGCTATAAAAATACCTGGAGAGTGAACAGCAGTGGGAAGAAGTAGAGGCGACACAGCGGTCCGTGGGAAATAGAAGATCACGCGTGAACCTATCCTTCTTCTTCCTATTATCCCTCTCACTCTGTACTATCTGTGTTATGTATGTATTTTGTGTGCGCAGATAACTTCGCTCACATGCACTACACTGCATTCCACATTAGAGCATACTCGTTTCGCGCAGGCACGACCCTCGGGAAGCTTTGCTACGCCCAACTCTCCACTTAACCGCCTATGTTTCTCTCCGTCGCACGGCCCTCTACTCTCTCTCTGTTTTCGTGCGGGACGTTGTTTACGTTGACACCGGACAGGTCCCGCGTTTGGGGTATACCACTTATTCCCTGGAAACCACCACGACCAATCGCGTGCGGTTCACGCCGTGGGTAATACTGGGAACTGCGCAGATCGGTCGCAAATCGGTAGGGGCGTCGGTAACGCAAATTAGTTCGTAAAAATTCATACATAACACTATACATGGTCTGCTTGCATACATTGGTCCAGTTTGAGCGAAAAAAAGTAGGTATGTGTTACTGTTAAGCTGCAAATCCACGATGAGACAATTATTTCATTATGTTATTTTTTTAAATATTTTGTCATTAGTTTTATGAAACTAGACTCTCATAAGACAAGTTTCGTGATATATTTTCAAAAATCTCCTTTCTCGCCACTATTTCCATTATTTACATTTTGTTAATGAGATTTTTGTCTCATGTAAAGTCTCATCGTGGATTCGCACCTTTATAAGATATATTCATGAAACAGTAATGTCACAGGCTACAGTGGCGCCACTTATGACTGTGAATATTTTGTTCAGGCTACATTATCACTCGTAAAAAATAATTTTGTTACATTCAACATTTCCTTCCATCTCCACTAGTATCCAGGAAATTTAGCTGAACACATTTTCCAACCCCAAGTTGGAGGGCCCTTTTCACCCCATAAACATCGTAGTGATACCTCCGTGCTCGCCACAAGAGGGCATCTCAACCATAGACTTATATAGACGGAGCAGAAGCTGGGACTATCGGCGAGGGGAACGGTAGGCTTGGAGGGGAAAAGGCAGAGGTCAGATACAGGCACGTCGGGTTAGCTTCGGAAGCATTCGGCATGCATAACCACTGCGTTACCCGATTTGCCTGTATCGCTCCCCTTACCGCGAATCTTACACCCCCCTCAGCTTACGCTCTGTCTATATATGTCTATGGGTTCACCCGTTACTTCCCTCTTTCTCGGACCGGCCACCATTGCTCTGTCCACTCTCCAGGTATTTTTATAGCTCAATGGTTTGAACCCATTTTATAGCCCCAATTTAATTAAAAATATAAAATTGAAAATTTAAAATACAGTTTCCTTGTTTAGTATAACCTTTTTCAGTAATTAACATCAGTTAAAAAAATAGATTTTTTCTCAAGCCACGGAGGAGAAACTGCCCTCCCCCTTGCCTCCCCGCGGCGAACGCCCATGGTTACAGCTATGAGGATTTAAAATTTTCCTCCTGCCCATTAATAATGCCAATGTGCATTGGTGCGCCATAGATCCACGAGAACGCCACGGGCGCGGCGGTAGAAACTTGAACTAAAAAATGTATCTGCTGGCTTTTCTTACAGATCAAATAATGTCCCTGCTATTCAATAGTTGAATAGAGTAACGGAGATTCGAATGAGAGTGGTTTTTAGTTCATCACTAAAATTGATTATTTTACTTATATAAGTAAACTTGCATTTGTGTATTATTAAATACATATAAAAAATGTGAAAGAACAGCAGCAACAGGAGGTTGCAGTGTAGGTTGAAGTGAAGATGGAGAAGAAAGGTAGGTAAGCAGAGGAAAAAGGGAAACAGAGACCTGTTAATAGAAATGTAAGAAAATTCATTAGCAAAGGATAGCAAATGAAACAGTAGAAAGAATAGAAAATAGAAAAACGACCAAACAGAATTAAAAGAGTGTCGTGATGGGTTGAAAGTGAGAGGGCGGAATAGCAGGCAGAAAGGGAAGAAAGGGGATAGACTCGCGTCGTTTCGTGCAGAAACAAGCATGAGTACGCCTATTCTTGTGCTTGGTCACGTGAATAGTCTGGAAATGTCAATACGAGGAAATCCATTGCCCGTCAACAGGCGGAGAGAAGCGGAAAAATAACGACCGCGTGAGTTTCACTTAGGAACTTTTGAATCTCGGACGTTTGTTCATGAAAATGAAATGACTGGGCAACCGTTTAGGTATTAAATGTCCGCGGTTCAGGAATGCTGCGTTTGAAACTATGATAAAGCTATAATCGCAACATCGATAACCAGGGAATAGAAAATTCCCCGGTAACTAAGAATTTAATTACTGGCATCGATAAACGAGTTGCAGTTTCCAGTATCAGTTGCATAACGTTCGTCTCGCCTCTATGGAACATTCCCCATAAAATATTCGATAATTTTCATTGGGGTAGAGATGTTCACGTTGACACGAGATTACGTCTGACAAAAATATAGAAGGAAAGTAGCATTAAAATCATGAATTCGTTAAAAAAAGATGTGACATTACAATAAGAATTTAACACTTAAGAAGGGTCATCGATTTGGGTCAAATTTTGTGTATATGTACTGACAACGGGTGTTCGGCAATTCGAAAATTCAAAACGAGTTGAAACTTTACACGAATGTAGTTCAAGGGATGCTAATAATTTAACTATTTTTTATGTCAGCAATGAAGCGGTCGTAAGGGTGGAGACACCCTTAGTTTTCATATTACCGCGGATATCAGGTGAATATGGGGACAATTTTGACCTGTGTAATTTCATTCGTACACCAGAGTTGGATTTTGATGTGATTTAAAACTTCTTATTTTCTTAGAGAAATGGGAGTAATACGTAATAAATAACTCGGTGTCTAAAATGGGTCAAAATGGACGCTGCATCCAGCAGGCGAGGGCTACGAAAATTCAAAAGAGTGGTATAGACATGGAAACAGAATTTTATAAAGCATATACAATTTTCAATGTTTTGCAAAAATAAGATGTCTGTGATTTGAATAGGGAAAGGAACATGAAGTTACTGATACAAATTTAAATGCATATTTGGTACGGTATACTCATAAAACGATAATAATGACAAACTAAAATTGGTAAACTGTTATAAATTCAGTCCAATTCGGATGAGCAGTTTCGCAAGAAGTGTTCAGGTTTTACAAATTGTCGAGTTTACTTATTTTTACACACGTTTCACGCGAATATCGTGTGTGTAAACAGTTCCTTTGGAACAGACTATGTCAGAATGAAAATGTAATCTTTGCTTAACGTTTGTTTTAAACGTTTCAACTTCTCCCTGCGGTCGATCATTATACTGAGAAGGGGATGAATCCCACCGGGTTCCTGTCCACGATAAATTATTTCAGGGTAGCCCTTTGTAGGCTTATCCCCTACGCTCTAGTTACGCTCAGAGTGTATCAATATCAGGAATCCCACAATTTAGCAACAAGTAGATAGATAAAGATAGAAAGTAAAGGGAGAAAGACGTTAGCTCGTGCTGACTAAAGGGAGTATGCACACGGCGAGCCAGCGAATAATGGATAATGGAATTCGAATAATCAAATATAATCTGAATGAGACACTTCTCGTATAATAATAATACAAGTATGCAAATAGCTCCGTGTGTGATATGCAACTAATTTGATTGAGAGGAGAAATGCAATTGGTTTGTTTAGTCGTTCGGTTTGATGTTAAGCTTGTCACCAAGTGGTTCAAATGCAATGTAAACAGCTGTGGAAATGGCTTGATTGACGTGCAGTTTACTCGTTCAAGATTTTAAATGAAGATGTTTGCAAATATGAACATACGACTGTGCACTAATGAGGCCTAATATGTGGTCAAATTCATTTGAACATAATTATAATTTAATCAAGCAAAGGTTTTCTATTTACTGGTAAACTATGTGGACCCAAAAAACACGTAAGAAATATTAGATAAATTTTAGAATGCTAACAATAAGTATCTAATGAAAAGCCTTCAGACTACAAATTAAAATTCTATTTAATTCTCGAAACGTGAATACACATAATACACGTAGCTATACAATGTGTTCGACTACAGGTGAGCATCCTTTTAGGGGGTGATTCTACAGGAAAAAATAAGAAAAAAATCAAGAATGACGAAATTGCTTTTGAGGCTTGGTTTCCGAGTTATTAATTGCTGAAAATACACGTAAAAAGCGTTTGACGCGAGCGACTTAGGGTGAATTCCCACGCCGCGTGGCTCGTTGAGTTTTGCGCCGTGGAAATGATCAGCTCGGGCTCGCGTGGCTCGGCTTGGGCTTCACGTTCTTTGTTGGGTGGCCGACTGGCGCTCCCAAAACAGACTCGTGTTTTCAATTTTTTTGTACATGTAGTATATGGATAGATGAAAATATCTGCCAAGTTTCAATTGTTTTCACAGCACCGTTTTAAAGAAATAAATTATAACTTGAGAAAATTGTGCATTCAGGGCATTTTCACTGGCAAAAGTTTAGTAAATAATGCTTGAGAAAGCTTTTGTAAAGTGAAAAATACCTTCCTAGGAGTAAAAATAAGACTCCAACTGTCGTTCGAGTTCCTTACACCTAGATTTACTATGCGTAAGACGTAGATATTCAAGTATTTCAAGTTTTATATACTTTTGTCTAGTATTGTACGTCCGATAAATCCTTAAACGTATTCAATCATTCTTCAATCATTTTCACAAGCCTTGAAGCGCATCCCTACGCGATCAAGATGCTTATGTAAGCACAGTGATTGGCAAGTATGTGTGACCGTCTTTGGGTTGCTATGGAATGCCCAAACTGTGGAACCCATGACAGTATAATGAATGGGTACCATACAAAGGTTATCATCAGACATCGTTTACAAAGATTTCATTTCGTCGACCACTCAGTGTCGTATAAGATTTGACATGGGACTAACTTTTGGTTGGCTATTTATTCCATTGTGTTATGAAATTTCTGGAGCAGGAAGACTTTTTCAAGGAAGGATTAAATATATCTACCCCCTACTTTACAACAAATAAATTTTGCTTCTTATGGAAGAAAATTCCAGTTGTGCTATATTTTTAAATATTTAAGGAGAAGGTGAATTTTGCACAGTCAGTATTAATATTTTATGTATTTTATGTATTTGGGTTACTTTGCTGAATACGAGTAAAAACTACTTAGTAAAATCGATTTTTACTTTAAAAAAGTAATAATAAAGCATTGTATTGCGTCTGATGAAATATTCTTTTTAATAGTTTCACTGTGAATGGTTTCCACAGATTAAAGGTTTACGGTGCTATATTGCCCTCTATTCCACGAAGACGAAAAATAGTTTCATTGTCCAAGGGGTAGAGACTCAATGGACTGAATGCATAAATGAAAAATGAATCTGAATACGCTCAAAAGTATAAGCTCACACTGGCTAATAGGAATATACAATGGCTGTCTGCGATTCATGGCATCTTCTCGCGATATGTTTATTGCGCGTCTATTCCAGAAAAATACAATTATACTACTTAGTACCAGGCAGAGAAATTATTTAGGCAAATGAGAATTTCACTTCAAAGTAACTAATTATAAGTATTTATATATAATAATGTCATGGAGAAGAAAACATACCGTCTTGACTGCAGAGGTAAAACATAATATATTTTAAAATTTGAAAAATGGCATGAATTTCGCAAATTCTAAAAGAAAAATAGTTTCAGCAGTGCCACAATTATTGGCACGCGATTTTATTACACTACATGTAAAGTTCGATAAAAAAGTAGGAACTTATAAAACAAATAAAAATGTTTTTTTTTCAATTATCGAAGTATGTCTGTCAGTTTTTGTGTTCTTCTCTTAAATTATTAGAGAATATCTGTTAGTAAGAAGAACACTTGGAATATTTTGAACACAAAGAAAAATATAATAAGTGAATGAAAAGTAAATTGAAAAGTGTTGTTAAACAAAAAAGTAGAATTAAATTTTTACCTAATTTTCCTTTATCGAGTGAAATAGTATTGAAAATTGGTCGGGTATGTGTGTGTATTTTTTCTATAGAGTTTTATAAATCTGTATTGTAATAAATTTTGAACACTTTATCAAAAACTATTTTCTGAAAGTAGTGATGCTAACGAGCAATACATAGCATAGTATTATGGCAAGAGTTAGTGTGCATTTACCTATTCACTTTAAAATTCTAATGTACATTGTCGATACTTATTTCTCGTCACAAGTATGTTATGATTTTCGGTATCACGTGTCTTCTTAAACCGTACATAGTGTCCTTCATGCAGAGATATTATATAAAACAACGAAAAAATTGAAGATACAAATGTTTCCACACTAAATCCATGATGTGCTTCACTTATAGTGCCAAAGAAACACAACCAAATTTGTGAGTAATTATTCTCTCAAATACTTAACTAATATAACGAGAGATGTATAATTTTTAATATCATTCTTATCGAATTTTTCCAAATGAAAAATCAGTTGTGTTATAATATATACCAGGTTTGGGAATTATTTGAATAAAACGTGTTAGAAATAATTATTCAGATAATATATTCAGATAAGTATATCTTATTCGACTAAAAGTTATTTTCAAACACTCGTAGGTTAGTTTATTTAAACAAGGAAATGCTTTTCCTCTGAACTATATCAACATTTGGTTACTAATTAAATGATCTTTCATTTCATTTGATATGGAAATATAAGTACCTCCTGAAATAATCCAGCAAATAATTTCTGATGCGACTGTCTTTCAGGCGAGGTGTTCGAAACCAAAATAATCCTGAGATCGAACGTTGTTAAGATCATCTATTATTTTGTATAAAACAGCTATCTAAAATAGAAAATCATTTTGAAATGATTTATTTGATTTTGGCACAAAACAAGGTTACTTTGTCTAAATTATTTTTACAACAGAAGTAACACAGTAATTCAAATAATTTATTATTTCAAATATTTTTTTATATTTTTTATTGCAAATAATTTTCACTCAAGTCTGACGTGTACGTATTCACGTTCTTTGAGTAACATAGGAAGGGGCCATCATCACTTGGACTTTTGTCAATGTCCAGAGTTATGATACAAAATTGGACAATTAATGTCCAAATATTATCATTGTTACGTTCAACATTGAAATAGTCTATCTATTTGTGGTATATTTGTAACCCAGTTTAACGTGTAACGTTAAACGCGCCACGGGGTGAACTATTGACCTATGTAATGTCTGATGGCGTACTGGACGTTTCTACTTGCCCGTCGTATATAGCGGGGGAGCAGTTTGCAAACGGATAAAAGAATCTTTTTCCATCTCTGTATTTTCTCTGTCTTTTTTTATTAGTTGTGTGACTATTTTATTCATCACGAAATAAACTATAAACTGGTGTATTTAAAAACGTATATTGTCATGTAAAGAAACAGAACGACCTTGGTACGATCGAAATATCTTATTAGCTTGTAATAGTTTTCTTTTACGCCTTGTATTTTCTCTAAAACACTTTTATTTATTATAATTTTTGGAATTAGTATTTAAAGTCTGACATAATAATAATTTTCAATTAAGGCTGCACATTGGGTAGAATATCTAAATTTTTTTAGATATTACAGTTAGGATTTGGATAAATTATTTTTTGTGACTTTCTATTATTATTTCTCCAAGTCTCCTGAAAAAATTAGGACGTGGGCAATTTAAAGAAATATTAAAATAATCGAATAAATTATGATAACAAGTGTTAAAATTCTGTAAACACTAGATACAAAGCAATATTATTTTTTTTTAAATTATTCTACTTTTGTAATCATTTAAGAAATAATATGTGGATCATCTTTTCGTGTCCCTCACTATTCAACCGTTCAGAATTTGGTTTTCTTATAAATCATGAACTTTCAAGAATATACATATGTATAAAAATCAAGGAATGCATTTAAATAAGGAAATATCAAATAATACTCTGTACAAAATGTGCCAGCCTTAATCATCGTTTTAATAATGTTCGTAAATTTCATCTTAAGCGTCAAATTGGTTAAGCGACTGTAGGTAAAATCTAATATTAGATGACGTGGTATGGAGATTTGGGGTCTAACCTTCCCTCGTGT
This sequence comes from Andrena cerasifolii, assembly GCF_050908995.1. Classification (NCBI taxonomy): domain Eukaryota; kingdom Metazoa; phylum Arthropoda; class Insecta; order Hymenoptera; family Andrenidae; genus Andrena; species Andrena cerasifolii. The sequence continues at coordinate 2,868,451 of NC_135128.1, read as the reverse complement.
TATCGATTTTACACTTGCAGACGAGTATAGGATTAAAACTGTGCAAGATTGCAAGAAATCTCTTATAATGTATGCAACAATACTCTGAATATTTAAAATAAATACAGGGTGTTCGGGAACACGGGGTAGAAAATGTAACGGCTGATTCTACGTGACAGAATAGAGCACAGACCAAGAGTAACGAAATTAGAGTGGAGAGTTCGCTTTTTGCTTATTAATGTTTCAAAATTCGGGTCAGAAGCGCCTGAAACATGGCAACTCGGTGAGCAGTGGTTTGTGTTACGTAGGTCAGTAGGGCCACGTACAGTCGTCGTCAAAAAACAAAGACGCATTTAGCACTCGCACGGCCGTCGGGGGTTCTTTTTAGATCCAGGTATAAGTTTTCTTTCATTCATGTCGTTCCTTTATTTTCTGCAACACCGACCCATACAGCACACTCTCGTTGCAGCAAAGTTGCAGAATGGTTGCAGTGCAGGATTGTAATGTTGCACGCAACGTTGTCGCAAGCGTGCAGCAATAATTCTATGTCCGCCTCCTGCAAAGTTTCGGGCAGTAGGGCGAAAAATATAATAAATAACAGTATATTATTATATATATGTGTGCAGAATTATAGAAGTATAAAGGCCCGCGCGTTTCTTTTTCCCAAAGAAAATTCTTTTCCCCCAAGGGTATTCGAACCGGCGACCCGTAGCGTCGTAGGCGAACTCTTTACCGCCGCAGCTACAACCATTGATTGATAAGAGTGCTAACGTATTCGAACTTATACTCCACCATGCAAAACTTTAAACTCAAATTATTCAAAAACGAAGGCTTATTTTGACAAACTCCATTAGGGTTTTGTAACGCTATGTAGGTACGTACTACAACTTCCACCCTGTGTCATTCTACACGTTAAAATATACAGGGTGAGTCACCTAACATTTAAACTTAAAATATATCTGTTGTTTGTAATGATACGAGAAAATGTCTCAGGAAAAAATTGATTGCTAGACAAAAAGGACAACATATTATACATGGTTGGATTTGTATTTTTTATTGGTTATAATGTTACAGTAATGAAAATACGTCATCGCATTAAAAAAAACCATCGATGATCTTGAAATTTCGAGAAATCGAAAAAAAAATCGTCTCCGTCAGAATAATTGTCTCTATGAAGCAAACATTTTTTTCCTTAGACATTTTCTCGTATCATTACATACAACGGAAATATTTTAAGTTTAAATGGTAGTTGCAGCAACGTTGCGACAACGTTGCAGCAACATTGTGGAAACGTTGCCGTAACGTTGCAGAAATATTACAGGAACGTTGCCGTAACGTTGCAGAAATATTACAGGAACGTTGCCGTAACGTTGCAGAAATATTACAGGAACGTTGCCGTAACGTTGCAGAAATATTACAGGAACGTTGCCGTAACGTTGCAGAAATATTACAGGAACGTTGTTGCACGCGCAACGTCGCTGCAACGTTATATCCACATTGCGCTGCAACCATGCAACACTGCAAGGTTACTGCAACCATCCTGCAACGTTGCCGGCATGAAGTGTGCTGTATGGGGAGGTTCCTAAGCTTTTATATCTCGTGGCCAATCACATAGCACTGCTGTTTCTAAAAGACTGATCATGGGTTAGCATGTAAGACTGACTTTTATGTGCGATACGTACAGGGCGTGAAGAAATTATTTGTTCTGATTTTCGGGGGTATCTATACCTTTGGTCTCTTTCCCTGAATATCGATGATTGTACAATCATATGTTGTTAAATGAGGCATATTAAATAATTACACTCTGTTGTGAAGAACAACTAAACATTTAATTTAAGGGGTCATTCTGGTAATCACGCCGCAAAATTCGGCAACATTTAGGCTTTTTTCTCAGTGAATAAAATGAATAACAATGTTTAAATTTTGTTTTCAGTTATTAAGCTACTTGTAATGTATACGGAACAATTTTTTAAATACACTTTTAATAGTGTTTTTTCAATGTTATCTGGAGTTCAAAATCGCGCCTTTGAAAAGAAGTACCTCCCTGTCGGGAGTGATTTAAGCTCACAGCCTCATCTGAAACAAAAAAACCAAGCTGATTCTTAATCATTATGACTACCGCTTTCGCAGTTGCCAGAATTAGCCACGTCAGTCAAAATTTAACAAAATTGCGCGCATTCAAACTTCAAGTTTCGAAATTTTCCATCGTTATTTAAAGTTTGAATGCGCGCAATTTTGTTAAATTTTGACTTACGTGGCTAATTCTGGCATCTGCGATTGCGGTACTCATACTGATTAAGAATCAGTTTGGTTTTTTTGTTTCACGTGAGTCTGTGAGCAGAAATCACTCCCGCCAGAGTGGTATTTCTTTTCAAAGGCGCGATTTTGAACTCTAGATAACATTGAAAAAATACAATTAAAAATGTATTTAAAAAATTGTTCCGTATACATTACAAGTAGCTTAATAAATGAAAAAAAGTTTGACGTTGTTATTCATTGTATTGACTGAGAAAAAAAAACTTGAATGTTCCCGAATTTTACGGCGTGATTACCAGAATGACCCCTTAACTAAATTCATTAAAATGGAAAACAATTCATTAGGTTAGAAGTCACATTCTCCATCTGTCGACTACAGGGTCCATTTTGACCCATACTGTATATCAATCTCTCTACACATCTCACTTAATATTAATCTACATATCTCACTTAATATTAATAAGTTATTAGTATAACTTTCTAAAAAAAAATAGGCATTTTAGATTCCAACAGGATCAATATCTGATATAGAAGCTTAACCTTAGAAGCTTAATTAATATACAAAGTAATCTATTCAGGAACTGTTATTATGCCACATTCTTTCGCTGAATAATTATAAATTTCGGGAAAATAAAGTAAGTGCATAGAATTCCATCAATTTTTGTGCAACGAAGATTAAAGTAGCTTTAAAATAACGCTACTAATACGACGCGAACATGGAATCGTGGTTAGTTAATTGCGAAATTTACGTAGAAATTAAACGGTTGCCAATATTTTTACGACGACACTTTGTGGCGCATCTTCCACTCTAGTTTTCAAATAACCCCGATGCCTTCAAAGAATCATTATTTCTAAGGACCTTGCATGGGACTTACGTAAGCCAATTACGGTCAGTTATTATACGCCGATATCTACAAACCTATTGTTCCTCTATGAACAGAGGGAATCCGGCAGATAAAGAGGAATGCCGTGCATTTGACAGAGAAAAAATTGGGGCTAGAATCTAGTATCTGTCGTCGAGCAAAAAAAACGGGATGGATGGTCGATTTAATTATTATCAGAGGGGTCAGTCCTTGAAATTGATCGATAATTGTATTAATTACTGGATATGAAATCTTTTCCCTACATTTTTCCGAGAAGAAAATTGATTCCTATAAAATGCTAATAATTGCATTTTATTCAATTATATTTTTAATCTGTTAATTAAATTATTTCTCTGCTAGGGTTGCCTCGAGTGTATTTAGAATTTATGTTCACCCCATTCCCGGGGTAAAGTAAAAAATTGTTCAAGATTTTTTTGCCAAATATTTTATTAAATTCTAAAGCGGCAGAGCGTTTGTATTATGGTTTTTGGAAAACAAACGTGTGTAGTACAATATGGTAAAAAGTTACCTATGCTTGTTTCCTTTATTTTTGTGCGTTTTGTGTGTTATTAAAACTTCAGTGTTTCACTTTACCTCGGTTTCTCCCATTTAGTTTGGCAAGTCTGAGGTGATCGTCCCCCCTTAAATAAATAATTGGACGTATTCCCAAGCAATAGTGATGTTTGTTGGGAGGGGGAGGGGTTGAAGGAGCCTATTAGAGATTCCTAGCTGCCATCAAATAATAATACTTTGATGCCAGCTCAACTGTCAATTGTCGAATACATTATAGAGGACGTGGAAAAGTGTTGTGAAAATCAGGCGTCATCTTAGCATAGGATTATGAATGAAAGTTGTAATTCTTCAAACCTGAATTAGTTGCACCCGTTGGCTTTATGAATGTACTATTGTATCGCAACAATTTTAACCGAAAATGAAACAATTATTTCTCCCGTATTATGGTCAACCCTCTGACAAACGCGTGACAGAATTATACCCCCCACAGCCCTTGCTCGAATTTCAAAATCGAATACTGGAAAGGTCAAATATTCGATCGATATGTAATTACAAGCTGATGCCTGTCTCCATTAAACCAGGGCTTACACACCCAATTACATAGGATTCATTTAATATCGCTATTTCCGTAATTTATGACGTTCAGAAACCAGCCCTCTCGACAATTTAACCTTGCTTCTATCAAAGCACATATATCGACTCGTGTGATTTGTGTTTTTTATGTTTTTCTTTTGCCTAAAATTATATACAGGGCGAGTCAAAACTTGTCCAACCCGAAAATGTTCTAAAGTGTGCAATTTAAAGGGGCAACGAATTTTCTATAAGAAAGAATTCAGCTTTATTTGTTCTAAACCTAGTGTAACTAATTGTAAGGTGAGTAGTGAGATCATCAACAACGTTTTTGCAAATATCTCCCTAATTATCAGGTTTAGGAAAAATAAAGCTTAATACTTTCTTATTGAAAATTCACTGCACTTTTAAACTTTGATTAACAAAGCTACACATTCTATTTAAAAAATTCAAGGTCACCTTGACATCTCGTAAAAGAATAGATTATTTTCGAAAAGCGTTTCAGCATTATATGCTCCTTTCGATACCGTGCCATTTCTATATAAAACACTTTTTTGTAGAACGCATACTTTAGAAATTATTCGGAGTTAGGTGACTCGCCCTGTATACATGTAAATACAAATCATAACTCGTGTAAACGCATTTTTGAAAATGAAAATTTAATAAGAAGATCAAGCCAGGAGATGTTAGAAGCTTTTTTCATTTCTTTTGTAACCACAATATAATTAAATAAAAATCAGTACAAGAGGTAAGTAGATTCAACGAAAACAGCAGGATTAAATTGATTTACACTATGAGTAAAGGGAGTGAATGAATTTATGCATTTTATTGATTAAAGCACCCCTTAATAACGTAAAATGCATATGCAGATTGGATAATTAAGGGTTGTTCTGCGTTCGCATATATTGTTCAATTTTTAATTACGTTTCGATATTATATGCAATCAGCATTGTTATACTCACCATTATAAACGAAAGGGTAATATATACCCCTTTATTACTAATAATATTATGAAAAATGGACACATAATATCGTTCAAATATACATGTAAAAATATAACGAATTTTTACAAATTTTAGAAGGTGCAATTTGATTTGAAAATTTTTGTTTTCTGTGAAGTAATCTGTAATAGATACACTTTTTTTTAACATTAACATAAAACAATCAACTTTGTACGTAACAATTGAAATTATTAAAAAAAGCACAATAAATCATAGAGTCTTATTACTTACTATAGATATCATTGTAATGTAATATTGTAGAAGACAATACTTTTTTACCCAGTTTCAGAAGCTTCTTCAAATTTTGATGCATTTTTCGTTTTATTCGGGAAATTTGTACGTTGACATTTATAAGTTATAACCGTGCACCGCTTTTAGTTTTAATATTCCTCTACTAGCACAAACTTTCCACAGTCACTTTTTATTAACCTACATAAAAAGCGTTGGAAGATTAATTCCATAACGCCGGGGTTCATTCCATCCATTCAATATGTGCGAACATACTTTCTGCTGAAATAGTTCTACTACACAGAATCTGTTATCCAACAAAAAGTGGAAACGAGAACATGATAGGATTATATGAGATAGCAAAAGACAGAATTATGCATATGCTACGGAATTGGCCATTTGGTACCTGATAAGGGGAAACGAGGGAAACTATGATATCGGGTGCTTTTATGGAAGGATTTAATTAGGAAGTTTGATGGCTGTTGGCGTTTTAAATCTCATTCAGCTTTTATAATGAAAAGGACCTATATTTAATCTTAGTCGGGACAGTCTGCGAATGGGATTTGCAAGTTATAGAGTGTAAGTCTAATTTTTGTGTTATAAACAAAAAAAATCATATTCAACATAATACAGTAAAGCCTCCAGTATACGAACACCTATTATCTGAAGGTTCTACTATTAGCGATTTAGCAATAAAATAAATATGTACTTTATACACTGTTAAGAAAATAGTACATTTATATTATTTTCCATTTTTGATATTGTTTCTTGTATTATTCTTTTTGAAATATGGAACGATCACCATAAGGAACGTGACTGTTCCACTATCCGAAAATTCCCTTATCCGAACGATTATGTCTCCTTATTAATTTCGATACTCAAGGTTCTACTTAGAAAATATGATTTAACAGACCGAACCAGTGCGCCGAAGTCATATCTTCTAATTAGAACAATTTTTACGGTCGAAAATTGAAATTGAAATTATATTATTTGAAGGTTCTACTGTAAATCATAAGAGTATGTCAGTATTTGTTACATGGCACTTACATTGCATAAAATAAATTATGATTGGTTATATGAAAATATGTCTCCTGCAAAGAATATTATATTTAAATAGCAATTATTTTATTGCTGTGTTACATCTACTGTTTTATCTATTTATGGGATAATACCTGAGAAACAGTTTGACGAGATCAATGAGTACGAGTATGAATACAATGAATTCAATGAGAATATTAAGTCGAAGTATTGGCAACTGTTAACAGTTTTACTCGTCTGCGTCAGTCTTAAATACTTTGCGTTTTATTACTGTTATAACTAAATCCTATTGGTGCCTAATAATTAAATTTTTCTTTCTTTCTAATTTCTATCGTGAATACAAATAGTTCTAGTTTGAAAAGTAGACGTAAGTAGTGTTTTCAAAAAAGGTTTCAGGATTTGTAAGGTAACCAATAGTCACTAGACTGAGCATAAACTGCTTAATGAACATAGTTCGAAGACTTAGCTGTGTTGGAGTTAGAAACAATTTTCGATGTTAGTTAAGAATGTATTACATTACCATAATTTTACTTTGATATTTAAAGAGGATGTTCCAAGTCTTTGATTTCATATTTGTATGCGCTTCAACATTGTCGTACGACAGAATTTCTTCCTTTTCAAGAATTCCTGGTCTGCCTATGACAGGCATTCTCTACTTGCTCCGACGAAACTTGTAATATCGTGTAGGGCTGGGATTATTTGTCGCATTTTTCCATACTTGAATCTTCAAGCAGAGTGAATATTCAAATATGTATCAAATAAACATAAATATTGAATTCGAATTAGGGCTGTATTGGAATATTTGGATTCTTGAATTATCAAATATTATTCATATAGTATAATACACCAATTATCAAATATGATTCGAATATTTGAATACTCGAATTATCAGTATGATTCGAATATTTGAATACTTGAAATCGTCAAAAACGCCAGTATTATATTTGACCAGTTGTGAATTTAGAATGAAACCAATTTTGACAAATAAAAATTATTGGAAGGAGGCATTAAAACCTCTTCAATATTGCCAATTTTTTTTTTAAATGGTATAGATATAGAAGCTCCCGATGATTTCTATTGAACCACAAATACCAACCTCCAGGTTTTATTAATAGAAAAACTATAATCAAATGGATTTGATATTTGCCATGATTCCATTTAAGAATCACGAGTTCATCAGACAAATTGATAAATATCTTGCAACTGATATTTCTTAAGAAACTCATATGAGACAATGTGATGGGCAAAAAGTTAAAAATATGGATGATAACGAAAATACCAAAATTTAATTTTTTAATTTCATCATATATTGCATGCGATGAAAAAAACTTTCCAGAATGAGTCAGTAATAGAAATATGACCAGTAAAGTCTAGTACTACAGTAATTTATACACATATATAAGAGTACATTTTTTTCAACTTCTTTTGTGTACTACCACTTTATGGTATAATTAATCATTTCTCATTATATTCCTTCTGTTAGCATTATACAATGCGTAGATTCCCCTTAAAAAGAACCTAAGTGATCTTGAAATGCTCTCGAAGCCTCCACTTCACAATCGTTCTGTGTAAAATTCTAATGATCCCCTCGAATTCGTTCAACCATGCGTTTATTCCTTTTGATTGAACGTACTTTCCAATATATACCCATTTATAGACTAAAATAGGTCATCCAATATACAGGGTGGTTCGTTACTGATACTATAGCCGATTCATTCGATTCTCTTCTTTGTATTGCAAACGCACATCGAAGAATGCGCTAACTTCACGCGGCTGGACTTCACTGCGATTTTTTCGTCAACACACTAGATTACAGTTTTTCTGATTATGCAGAAATTCCACGCCTCTGAATGTTTTTTGAGCTTGATTATCTTAACAACGCCTACCCATATTTGCAGAAACGCGCATTGACTGTTAGGCGTGAATGGTAAGTGACATTTGAGAAAAGTGAGTTAAGTGCGAAACGTGTGTCTGACAACGAGAAGTGGAGAATTGACATGTAATGCGTGGCTACGTGCGCTGCATAAGGAAAGATCTAGTCTCTCAGTGAACTAATATGTTACGTATATAATAAATGCAACTTTCTAGAAAGTAGATAAATAATTCCTCGAATGGATTCATTGAGATATGTATTTCTCAAATTTGCACCCCCTTCGTGTTTCTTCTGTATTGCATTTTAAGTCACGAAAGACCAAAATACGGAGGGAACTCTAAAATAAATTAACAATTATCTGTCTTCGATTGCTTTGATTATTGGATATGTTTTAGGAGACCGAAAAATAAGATATGCGGGTTTTTTTTATAGCGGCCCGTTTTCATATTTAGGGGGTGAAACCACCCATCAAAGTTAGAAGATTTTTAGGTGTTCGTCTGCGATTGCTTTGGTTTTTGAATGTTTTAGAGGACCGCAAAATAAGAAACAGGTGGCTTTTTATTTTGACCTGCTTCCATGTTTAGGGGGTGAAACCACCCCTCAAAGTTATATGATTTTCAGGTGTTTGTCTCCAATTGCTTTGGTTTTTGGCCAAATCGGAGGCGGGCACCACCTATTCTTATGAAATTTGAGGGGTCGTTTTACCCCCTGGACATGCAAACAGGCCAAAATAAGAGGACACCTGTTTCTTATTTTTCGGTCCGCTAAAACATTTCCAAAAACCAAAGCAATCGGAGACGAACACCTGAAAATCTTTTAAATTTGAGGGGTGGTTTTACCCCCTGAACATGCAGACAGGCCAAAATAAGAGGACACCTGTTTCTTATTTTTCGATCCTCTAAAACATATCCAAAAACCAAAGCAATCGGAGACGAACACCTGAAAATCTTTTAAATTTGAGGGGTAGTTTTATCCCCTAAATATGCAAACAGACCAAAATAAAAGGACACCTGTTTCTTATTTTTCGGTCCTTTAAAACATATCCAAAAACCAAAGCAATCGGAGGCGAACACCTGAAAATCTTTAAAATTTGAGGGGTGGTTTCATCCCGTAAACATGCAAACGGGCCAAAATAAAAAGACACCTTTTCTTATTTTTCGGTCCTCTAAAACATATCCAAAAACCAAAGCAATCGGAGACGAACACCTGAAAATCTTATAACTTTGAGGGGTGATTTCACCCCCTAAATATGAAAACGAGCCGCTATAGAGAACCACGTATATCTTATTTTTTGGTCCTCTAACACATATCCAAAAATCAAAGCAACCGAAGGCGGACACCTGGGATACTTTCCTTGCTAGTGGATTTGTAGTGCAACTCTAAAGTAGATTAAAAATTATTTTTCATTTCAATTATGCACGTAGAGAATTCGTACTAGATCACGAAAATAGGTTAAAAATGGGTTTATCTAAAATCTATACCACCGGGGGTAGTTTTGTCCCTCTTTTCGTTCGTCGAAGCATGGGGCACATATTTTAGCCGGGGCAAACAGGAGCGTGACGATCCAAATAGGATCATAAACCACCCTTGTAAGCGAAGATAAAAAGGATGATGTTCGAACGGCGGGGAAAGAGAAAAGCGGGATAAGCACTGGCGAATATCATCCCTTCCAAAGTCGCGTCTGACGTTGATGGCGCCCTTGAAGAGCCTAAACGCTCGTCTAATCGCGTAATGGCGTGTGACGCGGGATAACGCAATATGTCTGACCCCCAGAAATATATAGCATTCCCGATCCTCGTAGTGGAGCAAGACATTACGTCGACCACGGTCTGCTGTTTTTGATACGCATAAGGAGACACTGGAGAAATTGGGTCAGATAACGATGCCAGACGATTGAACGAAGAATTTTCGCAAGATTTCGCGGGATTAAGGATGGAGAAAGAAATTGGAATCAGAAAGTCAGGATTTAAAAATGTAGAAGCATCAAAATGGTGGGAAAATTATAGAAGTCGTTTGTAATAATTAAGTTATCGCTGAAAAGGACACTGAATAAATATTTACAATAAAATATGATTGATACATGTTCTCCGAGACTTGGTTGAATAATTAGTACAAAATTTAACGAATTTTGAATTTTAACATTTTTAACGAATAAGTACTTTTTATGGTAATTTCAATATTTTAATTAAAAATTCAATTTGTCATATTTTCATTCAAATTTCATTAAATACAAAGCATATACTAAAATTGTATTTCCTATTCGCTTAAAGTACCCGGCGTTGCCCGGGTTATATATCTTTTTCCGGTGAAGGGGAGGGAGTTTTTGAAAAGATTTCTTAGCGAGTGAGTCAGTCAGTCAATGGTATTTGAATTTTGTAGGTATATATGGATTCCAATTCTTTATGACGCTCTATCAGGTTGGTCTACAACAGAGCGTGAAAAATGTCTAGAATAGAACTTCTGACCCTGATTATATCTTTCATTTTATTCAAGTTCTTATCTAACTTTTTTGAAAACTAACAAGGAGGGTATCCCATGTGCCCGCCTCCGATTGCTTTGATTTTTGGATATGTTTTAGAAGACCGAGAAATAAGATATACGTGTTTGTCTATATAGCGGCTCGTTTTCATATTTAGGGGGTGAAACCACCCCTCAAAGTTATAAGATTTTCAGGTGTTCATCTCCGATTGCTTTCGTTTTTGGATATGTTTTAGACGATCGAAAAATAAGATATACGTGTTTTTTATAGCGCACCGTTTTCATATTTAGGGGGTGAAACCACCCCTCAAAGTTATAAGATTTTCAGGTGTTCATCTCCGATTTCTTTGGTTGTTGGATACGTTTTAGAGGACCGAAAAATAAGAAACAGGTGTCTTTATTTTGGCCTGTTTGCATGTTTGGGGGGTGAAATCACCCCTTAAAGTTATAAGGTTTTCAGCTGTTCGTCACCGATTGCTTTGTTTTCGGATACGTTTTAGAGGACCGAAAAATAAGGAACAAATATCTTTTCATTTTGGCCTGTTTACAGGGGGGGGGGTGAAACCACCCCTTAAAGTTATAAGATTTTCAGCTGTTCGTCTCCGATTGCTTTGTTTTCGGATACGTTTTAGAGGACCGAAAGATAAGAAACAAATATCTTTTCATTTTGGCCTGTTTACATGTTGGGGTGGGGGGTGAAACCACCCCTTAAAGTTATAACATTTTCAGCTGTTCGTCTCCGATCGCTTTGACCTAAAACCAAAGCGATCGGAGGCGGCACCACCAATTCTCATGAAATTTGAGGGGTGGTCTCACCCCCTAAACATGCAAACGGGCTAAAATAAAAATACACCTGCTTCTTATTTTTCTGTCCTCTAAAACATATCCAAAAACCAAAGCAATCAGAGGTGGAGACCTGGTATACACTCCTTGTAAGTATAATTAGTTCGAGTATGTTTGTATCGAGTTCTATCGCATTGATTTTCCAGTTCCAATTAAAATAAAATGTTTTGCATCATCATCCCTACACTTTATGCTCATAAATAATTCCTCAAATTCTCTGTCCGGTATCATTTATTTCGAAGCGGGGATATGTCCGAACGAGAATAAATGAAATTTGACCACCTCAACAGTTTGTAAAATCATTACGCAAGAGTTTGATTGCTTCAACATTAACCATCTGTTTGATTTCCTGTAAAATTAGTTCCCGAGGACTGTGTCCCGTTTCCGAAATGACCGATTCAATTTATCCTTCATACACCTCTCCCGCCGCGTCTCGTATAGACAAAGTTTTATAATTCCTGGAAATGTGTAGGGGTCCATAACCGCCTGTTAATAAAACTGCACTTGTCGGGGGACCATAAATTCGGCCATTTCCTGGCACCCTCCCTTCGGCGCGTTGCGAATGTTATCGACGTTACAGACCTTATAAGCATGTAGACACCGGTTGGCTCCAGCGCCCTGGAGACAGCTTTCCAGCTGGCCATAACCGTAAATTTCTGTCTGGCGGTCAGCGGGAGCCGTGGATCCGTGGCAGTTTGATTTTGCGACTTCACAGTCGCCAATTTGCTAAGTTCGCAGCCCATGTCGCAGGCAATCCGTTTCCTCGTCTCCGCGGGAATAAAGAAGCACCAACACACCCGCCCCGATTGCACGTTGGGATCGAACAATTAACCACGTACCCCCAGGACCTAATTCAGACCCGGGCCGCCCCAATTGAGCCTCGTTAATCTCTGCCTCGCGTCGACGAAGAATCGCCGACACCTGGGGGAACCAATCAGGTCGAAAATGCGCGAACAACTTTAATTAAGCAGCTACCAGATCACTGTTCCCGGCCAGGTCATCAATGCACTCCCATTAAACCGTTTCACTCTATGTCTTTGCAGAAATGGCCTCTCGTCACGAATGTGTCCCATCAAATGAACACAACAACGCTGTCGGGAAACACTGGGTCAGTTGTATTCACGGTTTTACCACTGTACGAACATTACACAGGATCGATGGTCAGTTCGATCGCCGATACTCCACTGGAGGTTCTCATTGGCACTTGCACGTTTAGTGGACTGGTTTGCATCCAGTCATCCTTTGTGTCTTCATCGCCAGCGCCAGCGACTTAGTTAGGATTCGATGACGACCTTCGGTTCCCTTGCAGGTTCACTGTTCACTTGTAAATGCTTTGTTTATTACTTCACTTATAAATTCACTGAGTCCATGCTCATCCACGCCCCCCGCAATGAGATCGATTCGCTCCCGTGATCCATTGAGCCCTCGGCTGGTGACCTCCTTGGAGATCCTCGTTGCTCCATCCGTGAATGAAGTTCCGTTGAAATTTTCCGCTGGAACGAGCGTAAAAGAACCCTGGTTAGAACAATATCTGTGACAACGTGTCCTTCGGAGGGCGCAGAAACGGTGGACAACGCCGGCGGACGGTTTGAGTTATCGAAGGATTTGAGTTCGCTGATTGAGTGAAGGGGGAAGAAAGGAAGCACTCGAAGAAGCGCTTTATCAACGTAGACGAACGTGTTCGCAAGAAACGAGGGACTTCTTCCACGGTATTTTGTTACCCTCCTTCATCCACCCGCGTCTGGCGTTATTTATGTCCTTCCTAGGCGAAAGTGTGTCACTCGACGTGGTAGGTGTTCAAACTAATTTTAAGGTTTTTTGAGAGAAAACTTGTACCACATAGTGAATGAATTGGAAGAATTATACCCTGGTTATGGAACATCAAACACTGTGCAGCGTTTTATATTGTATTTTATGGATAGTTTATTACAACATATGTTAAATAGTCAGTAGCAAATATTGGGGGGACCCAGAAACCACTAAAAAGTTTGGGATTTTTTTGTTCGTATAAATAAAGATATTGGGCCTGGATTTTTTACATAGTTTTAAAGCAATCTTTATTTTGCTAGAAAAAATTTTTTTTATGGAAAATTGTACAAAATGGCGGCGAACAAAATGTCTTCCCGGAGCACTGCAAAATAATTGACCCACACTTCTGGGAATGACTGGATCATCTGAGAAGGAAATACAAAAGAGATATATAAACTGGAATATATTATCTTCCATGTAGCGTAGGATTTTCTCAAAATTCGAATTATTTTGGAAATTGTAGCAGTTTGAAGAATTGACTTTAATTTTTTTCGTAAAAATTTGCACTGAAATGCTTGTAAAAAGTCGAATAATTGAAATATCAATATAATCCTATGCTACATTGGAGAGAATATATTCCAGTTTATATATCTCTTTTGTATTTCCTTCTCAGATGATCCAGTCATTCCCAGGAGTGTGGATCAATTCTTTTGCAGTGCTCCGGGAAGACATTTCGTTCGCCGCCATTTTGTACAAATTTCCATAAAAAAAAATTTTTCCTAGCAAAATAAAGATTGCTTTAAAACTATGTAAAAAATCCAGGCCCAATATTTTTATTTATACGAACAAAAAATTTCAAACTTTTTAGTGGTTTCTGGGTGGGGTTCCCCCTTAAAGTTCCCGGCGTTGCCCGGGTTTTATCTTTATTCGGTGAAGGGGAGGAAGTTTTTGAACCTACTAAGAGGAACCTACCCACCAAATTTCATGATCATAGGATCAGTGGTATTTGGATTTTATATACAGAGCATCAAAAAATTATTGGCACATTTATCTTTTTTTTTTAAATATCTTTAAGGGCCTGAGGGTGTCATTAATTATACAGAAATAGTGTATTCTTTCAGAACTCTCAACCAGCTATGAAAGAAACACGAAAATTTAATAGTCAAAGAAGTATTGGCACACTTGTTATTTAAATAGAAGATTTTAACAGATTAGGTTACTGCATAAGTTCTGTCCGCTAGAGTACGTGTTCTACAAATTTGTTTTTTGAAAACAGTTTACCTATACTTACTTCAAACAATGTATTTTCCATCATTATCTATGACAGCTTCCCACCTATGTGGAAGTTGTGTTATGCCTCTTTTATAAAAATCATCGGCATTGAAAACAGAAGTTATTACACTTTTTTGGCTTCGAAATTAATGAAGTGTTTCCCATTTAAAAATAAACTGTTTTATAGTGATCGAAAAAGGTGAAAAACTGTTGATGCCGAATCCAGGGAATATGGTGGATGAAAAATAAATTGCACAGTTCACGGATTTTTTAAATTAATTTTCTCGAAACAAAGTTATTCCACAATTTCGAATTCTTTTTACAAAATAGTTGATTTTATTTACAGCTGTACCATTTTTGCTCCTATATTCTGCCAATTCGTGGTCAATTGCACGTGTACCAAACAAGTTTTAAAAATCGATTTCTGAAATTTCATTTCACATTTTCAATTTATTTTTCAGAAGAAGTTACCCCACGCTCTTAAACAACCTGTATAATTTATCACAAAATGCTAGGTACCTTACTCTTTCTTAATCATAGCTATACATAAAATCTAGATAATTAAATTATTGCATAAATCACCAGAGAAGCCAGAAAGAATACAGAAAAAATCAAACGAATATAAATAAAATATCTTTATTGCTGACGATGAGACTCACTGTGAGAGTAATGAAGAAATTGTTTGATTCTGAGATGTAACTAAAATAGAAGCATAGAAAGGCAATTTAATAATACTTTATGCATTATCTCTGTCCCAGCTATAAAAGAGAGAGAAATTTTATCACGAGGCAATTAAATGGGAGCGTCAAATGGAACTCGAGTTAAACAAAACAAAAGCAGAGGCCACGTTATTTTCGTTGCATTGAATAAATGGTATTGCTATTCTTTAAAAAGTGTTTCATGTTATAAAGGGGTTCCTTTGTTTACCGTAATTACTATAGTGTCGTTTAATTAAACTGAGTACAAGAGAAGTGACGTATTTTGTCAGATGCAGTGTAAATAATTATTAAGGTATGACGTTGAACGTACAGAGAAATTTGTTGTACTTATCAGCATTACAAAATATAAAGTTAAATGAATTGTTATTTGAACAATAAGTAGTAAGTATATACTTGTTTCAAAACGAAGGACAAATCAGAATTAAATAGCAACGGTTTTTTACTATTTATTTATTATCTATCGTTCTGTGTATTTACTTTCAATTTAATATTTATATATGTCATATCTTTAATCGTTATCGTTAATTTGATCTTGTTCTTGATTATCTGTAAGCCTGTAACACAATTGCAATATTTATATTTTTATTGCGTTGTTGGTAAACAGTTTTACCAAATACTGATCAGTATTAAACTATCAAGTCCATATTTCTCAATGCAAATTTAAAGTTTCTCAATCTATGACAATAGATCAAGTAATAATTGAAAGCTATTACAAATTAAATATGCAAGTCTTTCCCCATATGTACTTCTATTAATTTATTGTTGTAAGAAACCTAAAAAATAATTGCTTGCATTAAGGGGACCTTTCAGTCTAGAGCCCCAAAAAATGGGTGATTTTTAGGAATTAATTAAAGGAAAACTACTCTATATAATTTAATGGAACTTTTTGCATTGTATTAAGGATGTCTTAAGCTACAGAAATATATTTTTTGTTTTATAATTAATCATTGCAGACGGCACTGGCGAGTCGTTAAAGTCACGACGTCAAAAAATTGATCCAAATCGGTGGGACCTGTATCTCCAAAAGTTATTATCTGATTCGACTGAAACTTCTTTTATTTTGAAGAATATACTTCTGGCTAGGAGGAAACCAGAAAAAAATATACAAAAATAACCTTTTTTTAGAAAATACTTTTTCCTTATATTTTGTATCGTTTCAACGCCTTTGAAAATCATAAATTATCAATATTTTGTATTTTTTCTGGTATTCCCCCCCAGCCAGAAGTATATTCTTCAAACTAAAAAAAGTTTCAGTCGAATCGAATAATAACTTTTGGAAATACAGGTCCCACCGTACTGGGAACACTGTTTCGAGAAAAACGCGTTTAAAGTTTTACGTGGGCGCCGAGTGACCGGTTGTTGCCCATGCATTTTCCGCTACTCAAATGCCCATAACTTCGGGAATTTTACGAATTTCAACAGATCCCTTTAAACACGTATTCCTAAAAGGTTGAACATTCGAAAAATGGAATAAAAAAGAAAATCGACTTTCAGACCGGAAGGTCCCCTTAATCCTCAAGTATTTTAGGGTCGAATAGTTGACTTTGGCAATTTTACCAACAAGCCAACGAAATGT
Organism: Andrena cerasifolii; assembly: GCF_050908995.1. Lineage (NCBI taxonomy): Eukaryota > Metazoa > Arthropoda > Insecta > Hymenoptera > Andrenidae > Andrena > Andrena cerasifolii. The sequence goes on along the minus strand of NC_135128.1, from coordinate 2,851,493 downwards.
GCATGTCTTCAGGTAATATCGAATGTATGTAAATAATGGGAAAATTGAAGGAAATGTATTTTTTATATTTTCCCCATAAATAATTCAAAATTTTAAAGAATGCAGTGTGTAATTGTTACTAATATCCTGAATGGGACTGTAACAATAATGGCACGTACACCCTAAAAAATTAGTACGTACTTTATTATCTACTTGTTAATATTTCTCAAATGTGCAAGTTGGTTTTGCAAGAATTAAAATTAGTTTTTCCACGTTGATAAAGAAACTCTCGAAGCTACTATAAGATACCCAGCTACTGGCACTGACAATGAGGTAACACACGAGTATATTTAGCACAACAATATTTTTCATAAAAAAAACTAACAGTACCTACTTCGTCATATGTGCACCTTTCGCACAAAAATTTAATTCTGATACAATTTTTTAAGTCTGCCAGTTCTATTTAGTGTTTCAAAAAAGGGTTCAGGGCTTACATGATAGTGTTTACTGAGCCGATTAAAAAGGGCTTAGTGAATATAGGCAGAAAAATCGATCTTTTCAGAGTCAGAAGCGATTTTCGATACAAGTGCTTCCCCTTGACACATTTTTTTCTTTGATGTCTGCAACGGATGTGAAAACCGAAACAAATGCGAAATAAAAGGCTTAAGGGGACTAGGCAGTCAGATCGCTAGAATATCAAGTATTCTTTGCGAATTAATTACAAGGAGATGAATACAAATTGCGACTAGTACTTTTGGGTAATGTTTGTTCATACTATAAACAGTAAAAAAATAATTATTCGAATAATATATACATATGCATGACAGCGCTACAGTTGCGTGATATATAGGTGTTTTTTCTGGAGCCGCTGTAATTTTGCAGTGATTCTGGCCGTAAGAAATTGAATTGTGAAGTATCCTCTGAAATTGATACTTTGCCCTGACCCCCATTCTGCCCTGAACCTATTGAAAAAGAAAAAAAAATCATAAAAATGGCGACTGTAAAACGGCAATTTTTAAAGAAACTTGATTTTACGCCAGGGAAAAGAGCAATTTTATTTTTTTTTTGTCAAAACAAAAGTTTTCACAGACTTACGCGTAGGTCCAGGTCGTAACTAGACATGTTTCACGTATGCTGAATTTTTTTCAAATCGACTTGTACCTCCGTTTTTTCGCAATCACTGCAAAACGAAGAGGAAATATGATTCCGAGAAAAACGCGTTTATAGTCTCGAAAGAGGAATTAGCCTACCTGCGTGCGCGCAGAAACGGTTTATGACGCGCTCGAACTTTTCGGCTGTAAAATCCTCAATTTTGCGAATTTTAACATAAACCAAACGGCATTTTACTCGGGAAGGATGGTACTTTCGAAAAATACAAAAAAATGAGTTTCTGACTGCCTAAACCCCTAAAGTAAAAACGGATACATAGTTAATTGATTTGTATATCGAAGAAAAATGGGAAAATCATAGCCCTCTGTTGTGAACTGTGTATAGAATTGAAAGATAGGCGCATAAACATTTGTGAACGCCAATGCAAAAATGCGGCAATATAATTGCTCTTTTGCAACTCACTTGTGGTAAACAGAAAGAATCAAATCAGTTACAGTACAGCACCGACATCAAAGATTTTTTTCAATTCTGATAGGATTAATTTTTCACCTATATTCATTAAGTATTACATATTTAGTCAGCCTAGGGCTTGCTATCCTCCCTATAAATTTTGATCCATTTTGTATAACACCCTTCATAATGAAAGTAATTGAAGAAATTGAAGTAGGTAGTATTTGAAGAGAATAATGCGATGAAGGAAGTCCGATCCATAATTATAATCGAATACAGTGAAGAATAGATCCTGTTCTGTTAAATTCTTATTGTAAATTATTGAAGTTATCCTCTAATAACAAGTGAGTCTGTTAAAGTGGTATGAAATATGTGCACCGCAATGTTCAAAATATCTAAACTCTGTCATGAGGAGGAAAAGGTGCACGTGGCGAGGATGGCCGGCGCGCATATACCGAGGGAAAGTAGTGCGCTCATAACGAAGGTATACAAGTTGCAGTGACGCACTCAGAGTGGGGGCCAAAGGGCCCTGGCGTCCCCCAAAGAAAAAGGAGATTAATGTAACCGCGACTGAAGTAATTCAAGAGCTTTGTAAAGAGAAAAAAAAATGCATTTTATTCTTGAAATAAATTTGAATAATCGCCTGATGAATTTCAGTGAATTTGCAGTAAAAATATTTTTCTACGTTCAACTCGGCTCCGCCCAGGATTAAATATTGAGTACGCTACTGTCAAGTTGGGTACAATTCTTTCGCCTATTTCACACAGATTGCTCGTCTCCTGATGGAAATAAATAAGTTCAAGGAATGAATAATCTGTTTTTCTTTAACTCCAAGGTTTGCGTCTGCTTAGTAAGGAAGGACATTCGCGTGCGAATGTATAATGCTTTGCTTCTTGGAGGAACATCGAGATTAAAGTTTTTCAGAATGCTAGCGAAGTGAAGATATTAAAAGCGGAGAAGGAGATTAGCGCAAGAAGACTACTTAAAGGCTTAGGGAGCATAAAGTGTGCGGGATTAAAGTTTTATAACAACGTGTAATGAAAGAGAATGTTAAAAAAGTGCACGTACTTTGTACACTTTATTTCTACATAGAGGTACGTGTTAAATAAAAAACAAAGTGTCGAACAAAATTCTCAGAATATTTACTGAGATGTGTAAAAAATTTGTAACAGAAGTCGGTTGAAAAAATTAACTTTTTTTATACTAAGCGGCAGCTTTCGATTAGTAACATAATATAATTTCTCCAATATACGGCCATATTAGTGTATTATAAAATGTATAAATGTAATTAACAATTATACGCGGTTAATGTTGCAATTAATAATTAATACTCTGTTATAACGTAATACTACTTTGCTTCAGCAAGTAGAACGTTCAAGGCAGGAATTGTTAGAGCAGTATATAACTGTGGTACGAGGACATAAAGCTTATACGAGAACAGAAAGAGGACACTCAGAATATTTATTGGAGACAGCAAGGAAAGAGTATAACGAGAGAAGAAAACGAGTTAAATATTAAAATCTAAAATCACCTCAAACCTCAAACACGGTTTATTTTGGAGTCTCTGTTGACTAAGCATTTTTGAATTCGACTAACTTGTACTAAACGTCATCTTTTTTTTAACACCCTACACGCTATAATGAACAATGTCCTTTTTTATTCTGATTCAGTCATTTTACTAATTATTATTTTAATTATTATTATTAAATGTATGCTGTTACTAAACTTGACATTATCATATTTGCTAACATTTAAATATTCTAAAAATTCTGATTCGATCAGATGCTTTTTCTACAGGTTCAAATTAATTAATAAAAAAAAAAGCTATCCATGATTCCAGCGGATAGTCTCGCCTGGCGTTAGAACATCCATTTACATGCACTTCGTGACAGCAAATAGCACGTGAATCTTGATATTCGATGTCGCGAGTTGAACAACACGCAAGAAAGTTTAGTAAACTAGATGTAACAGCAGAAATAAAAAGGGCATAAATATACCGACAGTCAGAAATAACGAATCGATGTTTAAACTGACTGGAGAAGAATTAAGTAGGTTAAACGATATGGAGACGAATATATGATGAGTAGGGTACTTGGATCGAAGATCCATTTTTTGACTACTGATCTGTCTAATAGGAATATTTTTAAAAAGTGCTACGTCGTTTCTAGGCGATGTAACAGCCTATTAAATCCTAATGGAGGAACTTTTTAATTACTGCTTTATGTAACAGTTCGTCGTTTATAATGTGCTAAAATTTATGAGAATGGCATTTCACGCCTCTAATTCGAAAAGGGAGGAACGTGTTTTTAGTGTTATGTAACATAATAGCTTTGAAGTGAAAGGTATTAGATTTCTAAATTTGTTAGTGTATTATAAGTAGTGAGAATTATAACATTAACTCAAATGAAATATTGTGTTTTTAATCTTTGTTAATTACTGAGGTCCTTGAAACTGTCTCTTATTAATTATTTAGTATATGTTAGTTTGCTTAGAATAATATATGTATAAAATTACTTTTGTGATTGCAAAGAAGTATTTGTTGATTTAATTAATTTTTCAATTAGTCCGTTTTGTATGATTATATTTATGGTTTTGATGGCATAAGTAACAGTAATTTTAGGATGTGTACTATTAGTATTTTGGAAACATTGAATTTTTCAACCTACACATTCGGAAATACATATTTTAAAAAACAGAGCAATAAAAACGCATCAAAATGTAAGACAGCAATAAATTATTTTTTCTTTGCCCTAGAAAGTTTGCAATAATTTGCTCGATAGCTTGCATGCAAGGTTTTTAAAGAGATTCGAAGTTGAACCATGGGGAAGCACTTAATTGAAAAGAAACACTGTAGAGAACAGCTGAGGTAGTCGAGCAAAACTTTTTTTCCTGCGCAGCGTTAAAGAAAAGATTTACACCTTAACAACAGCGAAAATGATGAAAGTAAACACGAAAGTAACTTTAAAAAAAAAATGCCAATTTGCATAGATAAAAGACAGGAAAAATTCTAAAAATCTGAATAAATAGCGAAACTAAATTTTTCGCGTTATAGGTACCTAAAAACTTTTAAAAACCAGCCTTTAAAAATATAAGTCTCGTCGAATCAAGTCCGGTTTCCAGTTCTTCGACGTTCACAGAATGATTTGACTAGGGCAATCAGAAAAATGGCACGAGCGAATGAAAGCACGAAAGCGACACGACATACGTGAAAAATTGAGAAATAAAAACAAAACACCATTTCCATCCATCCAATATTCGACCGAGGGGAAAAAAGCGCCAAGTAAACAATAGAGCGAAAAACGTAACCGAACAGAATTAGTAAAATGAATCACACAAACAATCAACACCCAACCCAGCACCCCGTCGCAGTGACAAACACTGGTACAAAATTATCAATCACCACCCCATAAAGCTCGATCACCCCACGCCGAGAATCGAGGAGGACCAATGATAAACCAGCCTTCCAATAACAATACCAGAAAGCAAGGGAGCAGTTTCAGGGAAGTTGTCCACCGTTCCATCCATCCCCCGTTCAGTGAGAGAACACGAGACCGTCCGAGAAATCACCTGGTGCATGAATCGCGGCTACCCTCGAGCCGTCGCGTGCTCGAATCGCCCGTCGAATCGATTCGCTCGATTTACGAGCTGTGCCCACGCTTCACCCCTCGTTCACGGGCCTGTGCCGCGGCGGAACGCTGATGCACGGTGGTCGGTATTCTTCATCACGGGCCGCAGGATGAGAGAGTAGAGACGAGAGACACCCGTTGGCGCGCACGTATTCTCAACGACGCATCCGTCTCGCTGGACGTCGTCCTTCCGCGTGCTTCTGCGTCCGTTGGTCGCGGTTGCGCGCGATTCCCGACGCGGAAACGGTTCATCCGCGGCAGCAACCGGTCCCCGCGAGTCGACAGTAGGGATTTTCGGCGGCGATCCGATGGCACGCTTCCCCTTTTCTATCTTTAGAACATTCCCCGGGGCTCCAAGTCGCTCGCTGGGGGATGGTTTACGCGGGTGTGTTGCTTTCAGCCCAGACGAGCCGAGACTGAGCCACCAGTAACAAGTGCTCAGGAGCTCGCACATGCGCAGCCACGCTCACCCCCTTGTCTTTTCGGCTTCCCCTACGAAACCCCCTCCTCCACGCCGTCGATCGTTCCTCGATACAACCTGCGACCAATTAATACAGCATTTTGCATCTTCCTTCGCCGATCGAGCGAGCTTTTCCTGTCCGCCACTGTTTCCCATTAGCTTCCACTGGGGGCGGGGACAAATAAGGGTGCAGTTCGGGGTGTCTTTGGTTTTTCACCTGGATAGGGTTCGATGTGGAGGTAACAGGAAACCAAAGGATCGTGGAGGGTATCGTTGGATCGGTGAATGTTAGGTAATGTAACATCAGTCGTTTTGTAAAATAGCTGGGTTCTTTTCAAAACTCCGCCTTTTTGTCCGATAATTTTTTTTTACCTCAATTAGGCTGAACCTTTCTGTAATACTTGCATATATATATATATTGACATACCATATTTAATAGTTTAATACTTTTTGTTGTCGAATGCTTCCATTACATTAAGGCTGGAGGTCTCTAGACACTGTATATACCATTCCATATAAGAGTAGACCTACGCCCCCACCGATTTGCAACCGATCTGCGCAGCTCCAACTACTGACTGCGCACGCGATTGGTGGTAGCGTTTTATCTGCCGGTTTCCTACCAATCAGCAGCCTCCTCAGAGTCATCTTTGCGCGGAACGAGTCTACTATTAAGTGGAATTCAGTATACAAAAAGGCTATAACACAGTTCGACAAAATTTGGCTTTTTTTTGGACTTGTAACATTCAATAGCCGTTTCTTACAGGTTTTCGCGCCCTGATAACGAATCCGCAAACCGTTTGTCGCCATCACCCTCAGTTTTTGAGAAATTCGATTTTGAAAAAAAACTGCAAATTTTCAAGTTTGAACGTCTTTTGTGTCAAAGCGGTAATAGTTATTCGGTTGCTCCTTCCGTGAAATTATTCTATGAACCCTCCCGAATACAACGATATAAGTTATTATTGCATTATGAACATTTAAATATGTTTAAACAACGATCAAAGGGAAAGGAACACCTGAAATGTACCCTACTTTTGTAGATATTTTGCTGTATATTTTCAAAACTAAGGGTCTGGGAGAAAATCTGACTACTCCACGCGATGCAACGGACATTTTTCCTTCGGAAATCATCAAGAGAAGTGGTAAGTCACGTTTTGTTTTCGATACAGAAGCGAAATTGTTTGGCAAAACGTGCGGCGTCGACAGTGGTAGTCAACGGCGGCGCGCGATCCGCTGCCGCTCAGCGTAACACAATCGTTTAACGCGCGTGACTACCACTGTCCGCGCCGCACGTTTTGCCAAACTATTTCGCTTCTGTATTGAAAACAAAACGTGACTTACCACTTCTGTTAATGCTTTCCGAAGGAAAAATGTCTGCTGCATCGCGTGGAATAGTCAGATTTTCTCCTAGACCCTTAGTTTTGGAAATAAATTGAAAGATATCTTCAAAAATGGGTGCATTTCGGGTGTCCTTTTCCCTTTGATCGTTGTTTAAACATATTTCAATGTTCATAACGCACCAATAACTTATATCGTTGTATTCGGGAGGGTTCATAGAATCAACAAGCAATCGAACATATATAACAGCTTTAATTTCAAAAAGGGAGCTTCCATCAGATTAACCTCTATTCTTGGAAAGGTTACTCGAAAGATGTTTAAGACTAAATCTGTACATACAAAATTCATTTTCTACCTGTTTGTTTGTTCGTAATCTTACGTCGCAGCGTAAGGAAAATGAACAATTCGTTATTCACTCGAAAGAAACGTTTTGTATTTGTTCCAGGCCAGCGTTCCAGGGGTGAACACAACAGTTAAGTAGAAAATATGTGCGTTACGATATATTTGAACGGATAGGCTGACTGACTGATTGACTGACTGTTTGATTGAGAGCTACCGAGCGACTGACTGTGAGGTGTTATGAGGATCGGGAACAACGCGACTTCGCTGGTGGAGGGGTCGTGCCGTGTGCAAGGAATTTGGCTTATCGTTGTGTAGCAGAAAGAGTCGTAAGGGTTGTGGGAAGAAGCGATATAATGGAACGATGATAGAGTACCTACTGAGGAAGGAGTGATGGGTTTGACCTAACGGTGACACAAATTTGCACCACTGCACGGATTTCGTTCAAATTTGGCACATATGTGCTACATATCCGAGCGGAGGTCACTGTGTAGGTTTCGTTAACCATACTCACTTCTACACTCTGTAATGTAAGGGTTGTGCTTTTTTAATTTTGTTCGCCCCGACTTACTCGATATAAACAAAAGCAGACTTTTTAAAATCTGTGTGTTATAACCGATCAAACAAGTCGAACTTTTAGTTGCTGCTACCATTGTAAGCCGAGCTGTGTGCATTTTTCTGATCGGAACTGGTCGGGATTTCAGTGCAGTTTTGGTTCACAGCATATGTTTGTATTTTTTTTTTCTGAAATTTGTTTACACAAATTCTTACACTCACACAGATTTGATATTTTGGTACGTTTGCCGATATTTGGGTACCTTTGCTCATATTTTGGTACTCTTGTCTATGTTTGGATACTTTTGCCAATATTTGGACTCTATGTTTCCACAATGCTTCCTAAAATGCGTCGTTCTGTAGGGAGTGTAGGGCGTACCAACTCAAATGCTAAAAGGGTGAGGCTAAATCGAGCCGTCTATAATACTGTCGCTTTTACTTTGAAACTTAACCCGGTTAATACCGAGCATTTCAGCTAGTTACATATAAATTACTAATTTAATTGATCCATAATGCATAACTATTCGAACCTACTCGTACCACTAAATTACACAATTCGACATGGACTTGCAACATCCAATACCCGTTTCTTATAGGTTTTCGTGCCCTGAAAACGAACCCACAAACCGTTTGTCGCCATCACCCTCAGTTTTTATTCGGTTGCTCGTTGCGTCAAATTATTCTATGAACCCTCCCGAATACAACGATATAAGTTATTATTGCATTATGAACATTTAAATATGTTTAAACTTCGATCAAAGGGAAAAAGACACTCGAAATGCACCCATTTTTGAAGATATCTTTCAATTTATTTCCAAAACTAAGGGTCTAGGAGAAAATCTGACTATTCCACATGATGCAGCAGATATTTTTCCATCGGAAAGCATCAACAGAAGTGGTAAGTCACGCTTCGTTTTCAATACAGAAACGAAATAGTTTGGCAAAACGTGCGGCGTCGACAGTAGTAGTTAACGGCGGCGCGCGAGCCACTGCCGCTCAGCGTTACAGAATCGCGTAACGCGCGTGACTACCACTGTCGACAGCGCACGTTTTGCCAAACTATTTCGCTTCTGTATAGAGAACAAAGTGTGACTTACCACTTCTGTTGATGCTTTCCGAAGGAAAAATGTCTGTTGTATCGCGTGGAGTAGTCAGATTTTCACCTAGACCCTTAGTTTTGCAAATAAATTGAAAGATATCTTCGAAAATGGGTGCATTTCGGGTGTCCATTTCCTTTAATCGTTGCTTAAACATATTTAAATGTTCATAATCCAATAATAGCTTATATCGTTGTATTTGGGAGGATTCATAGAATAATTTGACGCAACGAGCAACCGAATAAGTATTACCGCTTTGACACAAAAGACGTTCAAACTTGAAAATTTGCAGTTTTTTTTTTTAAAATCGAATTTCTCAAAAACTGAGGGTGATGGCGACAAACGGTTTGCGGATTCGTTGTCAGGGCACGAAAACCTATAAGAAACGGCTATTGGATGTTACAAGTCCGAAAAAAGTCAAATTTTGTCGAAGTGTGTTATTTGTAGCTGTAGAATTTCAAAATTGTATAAATCTGTATGTTCATTGTAACCTCTTGCGTGTATCTTTGGTATATGTGTACGTACATACATATACATGCACGGCTGCTATATTGAAACTCTAATTATTATAAAATATCAAAATCCTGGATGATGAATATGTATGCGGCCCAGAGTGGGGAAGACTAGATAAGTAGGCAAGGACATAAACACATAATCATAGTAAAAAGAAGCCCCACTGCCAGTGCCCCTCGCAATAAAATCTAGATTTTGTAGCGAGCGCTACAACGTGCAGCGTAAAGGTGGATGCACACATATCTGCTCGGTGACGGTTCGGTGCCACCAGTGTCAGTGTTAAAAAATATCATTTCTCTGTTTTGGAATTGAGCAGTTCAGACTTGATCGTGTCAGTTACTGACACTCACACAAAAAGACCACGCGACGTTTGTGTCTTATATCATCACTTCATGTATGAAATGAATTGGTCTTTGTAGGAGGCTACGACACTGCACTCGCCATGCCTGACCTGGCTAACACGCGCCGGCAGTAGTGCTTAGGACTTATCCTTCGAGTCAGGCACTTTTTACGCGTGATTCTCAATACATAATTAATAACTCGGAAACGAAGCCTGACAAGGAATTTCGTCATTCTTGATTTTCGTCTTGATTTAGCATGCAGAATCGCCAAAGAGAGGGAGGAGAGAGAGAGAGAGGGGGGGGGAGAGAACAATTAGGTCGGTCAGTGTTATTCCTAACCCAGACCCTCTTAATGTGTTTTAGTTTCTAAGTGAAAATAATTTCAGATATATAAATCTTGTAAACAATGTTATCTGTATATCGTACAAAAACTGATTTTCATCATAGGTAATTGCATTGTAATAATTGATCACTTGATTGATACATACATTTTAAATATCCTTCGGCTTGTTTTCACAAACTCGTTCAATGGGCTATACCTAGTCAGGAGGCCGAAAAGAAGCGAATGTTTGTGAATTTTTTTTGAAAACGCGGAAGCATATATATTCACAGAAATTTTTGCACTTAAAAGACAAAGTTTAAAGAACGTTTAGTATTTTTTTTGTAGAAAAATATTTACGTTTATAATAAAATCACAAGCGACATCCAAGAAGCCTTTTTAAAAAGTTACTTTGGGGTGAGCGTAGTGCTCACCATGGTAGTCATTCGGAACCAGATTATCTAAAATCAAAAAACAAAAAAGATTTCGTTAGTATTTTAATGTATCCTCTGATTCGCGGAGGGAATTTCCGAAATATTAATTTAAAACAAAATGGCGGCTACTTAAATTTGAAGCCCTGAGTTTTAAATCCAATTTTTTTTCGCACCAAAATCAGGACTTCAACTTTAAATAGCCGTCATTATGTTTTAAATGTATATTTCGGAAACTCCCCCCGCGAATCACAGGATACATTAAAATACTAACGAAATCATTTTTGTTTTTTGATTTTAGATAAACTGTTTCCTAATGGCAGTGCTCACACCAAAGCAACTTTTTAAAAAGGCTTCTTGGATGTCGCTTGTAATATTATTATAACTGTAAATATTTTTCCACAAAAAAATTACCAAATGTTCTTTAAATGTTGCTCTTTTAAATGCAAGAAGTTCTGTACGAATATATGCTTCCGCTTTTACAAAAAAAATTCACAAACATTCGCCTGTTTTCGGCCTCCCGACTAGGTATAACCCCTTAACATATACCTAATATCAATTTCATAATTTAGTTTTAACTAAATAATTAATCATTAGCCTCCGTCCCGTACCTGTTTGAGAGTAGAGTGTTAATGATCCCAATAACTACCCCTTATCCTTCTGATAAGGCGCATGTACAGTTATTTCTTGATATTGGCATGTTATCCGTGCGTCTGGGGACGAATTCCACAAAGTTCTTACCGCTCGGTCACACCCACGCACACGTATGTTACAAACGCACAGATTGTATTTGTGAGCGCAGTTATATAGCTTAACATTGGAACTTATTTTACTTGCTACTCTTTCGTTTAGTTATCAAACTTTTTATCGAATATTCGGAAAGAGTTACGGCGCCATGTTCTGCAAGGTATCTTGCCAACTTTTTAGTTACACAGTGGGATTTCTGTTTGCAATTTATTCCTTTAATCAAGATGCTCCAATTTCGCAAAACTCGACCGTACAGCTTATGTTAGAAAACTAGAGAATGAATTGGTTTACGTTGTATACAGAACAAGTTCTCAAACAAATTAATATAAAACTTCAGTTGCGCGTTTTATTTCAGTGATCTATAAAGACTAATATCATTTGGTTTTTATCATTATTTGAACATATGTCCCAGAACTAATTTTCCTAACGGGGAATGGAAATTTCCAGTGAACAGAGCATCGATGTCGATAATAATAATAAATCAATTATTTTGGCGGAAATTAAATGTTTAATTTGCCAGGGTTTATATTTATCCAGTATTGCTGGTACTATTATATTTATTATTTTACGAACCATTATCTTTACCGATGCAGACGAAATAAAAGGTTTAACCTGGCTCGGCGTAAATGACGTATGTCTCTTCTACAAGCACGAACGCTGAGTATTTTTTTTAATTCCTGGTGCGTTGTGATTCGTTGCAAAATTGAGAGTCCTCTGTGAAAGCCAAATCCACAGGCGATTATCGTACAAATTTGAAAAAAGTATTGAACTTTGTTGTACTTATTGCGTTTCTAACGTTTCTCTGAAATATGCGAGTTCAGACCTAACTGCAAATGCATAATTGCAGAATTTTGTGCGTTCTTATTTATGAAATAAGTAATTAATATTTATCATATTTCTGTAGGTTGCATACAGCGTCACTACTTTTTCTTCTTTTCTTTTATTAATGTATAAATTTTTAATAAGGTTTCCTGGAAGACCTTTCTACATTCATTACTCTTCAGGCAGGCAGTTTTTTTTTACAAATTTTCCGCTAAATGCTACATCACGACTCTTATAATTTTGCGCTGTAATCCACTTAACTAATTAGCCGGTAAATAGGCCAAAGCCCATAGGAACGGCTCACAGAAGGCGCAAATTGAATCCCTCTACGCTGTGGTTATTAGATAAGAAGAAACCTTTCTACATTCATCACTGGACCTTTTTCTATACCATCTTATTCTCGTGAGTTCTTATATGGACATCAAATCCAATTATACAGAATCTGCGTCCTGTCACTAAATTGGGGTATCCTTGAAATGCATACAGCACTGGAGAAGTTTTGTCGCAAATCAATGCACTGAATATATTAGAGGAATTGCAGCATGTTTGGAATAGTGTTGGTAATTTGGAATACCGAAGTATCTAATAAACTACCAACGTTATCTAATTTGTAACACCGCAGATGAGAGGGGTTAATGACCTGTTAACTAATGTCATTTATGGATGAACCGCCATTTTTACATTTTCGACTGAATCTGCAGAATAAGAAAACGTGAATCTGCAAAACTTTTTCAGCAAATATTCAATCGCTTCAATCGTGGTTAAAATATGTCGAAACTTTAGAGCGGAACGCTTTATCTACTCATTTGCATGCCCCTTCTATGGTTCCGTGTCAGTTTTGCGATAATTTCGAGAATACAAAGCGTGGCATGAAATTTTAGGTTTCAAGGTGAAGGTAATTTGGAATATTCCAAAGCTTAGCGATGCTTTTGTTTCACGCGTAAAGGATACCGCCGCGTCGCACAGTGCGGAAATTTTGCGATTTTATGGCCGAAACTACAGAAATGAAAATTTTGAATTCTACAAATGTCAATTGAAGAACTATATCCATTTTCGTGGTCAAAACTTGAAAACTTATTTTTAGTGTATAAAATTCGTCACTTTTGTGTTCTAATATATGAGAAAGTAAATTATCCGAAAAACAGCACTTACGAAAATTACGAACGATAAAGATTTTTTTATTATTTGCATTTATACAATTTTTTTTTTAGATCATGCCTTTGCTATAGTGCAGCAGGGCATAGCGGAAGGGTTATCGCGTCTGACGACAAACAAATATACATAATACAAACAATCAAACAGAGGATCGAAGCTGAATAAAATCGTTTAAAAAAGAGTAAAAAGGTTTGTAATGTAAAATATGTGAACCAGTTTCGGTCACAGCTATGTCGTATGTTAGACAAGACACACTGGATCGTGTTTTAAAAAAAATGCATATAATTACAAGCTTAGAAGCTATTAGCAATTAATAATTGCATTTATAGAATGAAAATAGTCGAACGTAAAATAGGAACGAAAATCATTGCAGGATATTATGGGATTGATAACTATTTTATGTATTGAAAATTGATTCTTACATGAAAAGGTTATTTCTAAAACACTACTTTAAAAATTGTATAAATTACGTATTAAAAACCGAAACATAATTATTTTGAGGACAAAAAGATATCTTATCAGAGAATACATTAATATACTAACTGAATCTCTTTTGTTTTTTTATTTTAGATAACCTGGTTGCGAATGCCAGCGTTTACCCGAAAACAACTTTTTAAAAAGGTTTCGTGGATGTCGGTTGTATTTTTATTATAATCCTAAATATTTTTCTACAAGAAAATTACCAAATATTTTGTAACTGTTGCTCTTTTAAGTGCACTAAGTTCTGTACAAATATATGCTTCCGCATTTTTAAAAAAAATTAACAAACATTCGCCTCTTTTCGGCCTCCTGACTACATAAACTGCATTCCACTTTACAGTGGACTCGTTCCGCGCAGGGATATACTGTTGATTGGAAAGAAACCGGCAGGGAAAGTGCTACGACCAATCGCGTGTGTCAGATTCGTGGGAGCTGCGCAGATCAGTCGCAAATCGGTAGCGGCGTAGGTCTGCTCTTATATAGCATGGAGTGTAGGTATAACCCCTTAACCCCTCAACGACCACCCCCGTATCTCGTACGGACCCTCCGTTTTCCACTGGTCGCCCGCCTTCGTATCTCGTACAGACCTTATGGGGTTATTACCTACCGTCAGGAGGTAGAAAAAGAATCGATTATTTGGGAATTTATTTCAGAAGCTACGTGCATATTTTTATGCAATGGGTTTTGTATTCAGATGAGGGACGCTTTAACAGGTTATTATATTATGTTTTGGTATAAAAATATTCAGTTATTGCACAATTACAACTGATTTCCCGGAAGCGGTTTTTAGAAACATGCTTTCCGGTGACCAACATTATTCGGAACTGGGTTATCTGAAATAAAAAAACCAAGAAGATTTAGTTAGTAAAATAGTTTATCTAGTCTTTCATCGTTCCGTTTTATTAAATATTAATCTGGGACAAAATGACAGATTTGTTACTTTCGTAGAAAAAAACACTTATTTTTCACCCATAAAATAAAAACTATGCATTGGAGAAACAAATTCTTCGAGTTAAGACTAGATTTGAATATCTAACAGAAACCTACAAAGTTTCAGGAAGATTGGTGAAGCGGTTTTGAAGAAATCGTGGTCACCGATCTAAAAACAGCTTCCGGGAAATCAGCTGTAATTTTGCAATAACTAAACATTTTTATACCAAAACATAATATAATAATCTGTTAAAGTGTCCCTCATCTGAATACAAAAACCATTGCATAAAAATATGTATGTACTTTCTGAAATAAATTCCCAAAGAATCTCTCCTTTTTCTACCTCCTGACGGTAGGTAACCCCTTAAGGCCGTATTTAATATACCGACCGGGAAACAGTGGAGGTTTTCGTTCCGTGGGCCCGGGCCTTACGATCAACTTTTCGTTTCATGGGTCGGTTGTTGAGGGGTTAAGAAGTGTAAAACGACGATACCAGGGTTACCAAAATAGCAATTTTGATTGAGGAAGCGTCATTGCAACAAAACTTACGAGCGGCATCTCAAATCTTGAGCTCGAAATTTTTAATGAAGAGGTACATTGCAACGCAAATTAGTTCGTAAAAATTCATACATAACTCTATACATGGTCTGCTTGCATACATTGGTCCAGTTTGAGCGAAAAAAAGTAGGTATGTATTATTGTTAAGCTGCAAATCCACGATGAGACAATTATTTCATTAAGTTATTTTTTAAATATTTCGTCATTAGTTTTATGAAACTAGACTCTCATAAGACAAGTTTCAGGATATATTTTCAAAAATCTCCTTTCTCGCCACTATTTCCATTATTTACATTTTGTTAATGAGATTTTTGTCTCATGTAAAGTCTCGTCGTGGATTCGCACCTTTATAAGATATATTCATGAAACAGTGATGTCACAGGCTACAGTGGCGCCACCTATGACTGTGAATATTTTGTTCAGGCTACATTATCACTCGTAAAAAATAATTTTGTTACATTCAACATTTCCTTCCATCTCCACTAGTATCCAGGAAATTTAGCTGAACACATTTTCCAACCCCAAGTTTGAGGGCCCTTTTCACCCCATAAACATCGTAGCGATACCTCCGTGCTCGCCACAAGAGGGCATCTCAACCATAGACTTATATAGACGGAGCAGAAGCTGGGACTATCGGCGAGGGGAACGATAGGCTTGGAGGGGAAAAGGCAAGAGGTCAGATACAGGCACGTCGGGTTAGCTTCGGAAGCATTCGGCATGCATAACCACTGCGTTACCCGATTTGCCTGTATCGCTCCCCTTACCGCGAATCTCACACCCCCCTCAGCTTACGCTCTGTCTATATATATCTATGATCTCAACCGATACCGCTCTCTCGCAAATTCTCCCTCAACTACCAATTCCTAGACCTCTACATACATACCTGTTTCGAATTACCTTCTAACACACCCGCGTCTAAGGTAGGGTCTGCTAGGGAACCCTTGCTGATGAGTCCACTATAGTCTGATTTTCGAGAGTTGAAGCCTGAGGCGGGTCCCTCGGCCGGAGCGTGGTTAAGGAGGAACCAATGGTACGCTACGGATTGCGTGCGGCGTAGCTTACCATTGGTTCCTCCTTAACCCCGCTCCGTCCGAGGAACCCGCCTCAGGCCTCAACTCTCGAAAATCAGACTATAGCAGGCCCAGCACGAAACGCACACTTCCAGACTTCGTTCCTCCTCTTTCCTTTTCGGCCCTACCTTCCAGTCACTCTACACCTTACCTCGTCAACATGTGTGGCAACCGAAAAAAAGTATACATGAAATATTTTTCAATATCCTACACTATGCATTTACATACGTATACTATCGAAATCGAATATCATCATTTGGATGACGTTTCTTGATTGTATAATTAGTTCCTTTGTCATAACTTCTTAAAAAACACTCCAGATACTCTCTACTGCAAGATTCCCAATTCCTCTCTAACCCATAATCGTAGCAAGTGTTCTATCGTTTCCTCTCGATAAGATTTTCTGATAGTTCTGTTTCCTTGAAGCACTGGGTTGTAATAAATGCTTCCCCATTTTTGGCTGGTTCCAATACGGCACCGTTTCTCGAGATCTATGGTCCAATTTTTCCTTGTCTCGTTAAAACCATTTCTACGCGTGCAAATTGATAACAAGCGAACAGTGGCTTGTATCAAGGGGAAGGAACGCCTTGGGGTCGGGTCTTGTCGAAGTGGCTTCCCCAAGGTCAGAATTTCCCCTCGCGTGTTTGCGCCTCGTGCGGCACAAAATGGGGCAGTTATTCGAGGCCGTTGAGTTTAGTTGATCGGAGGACCGTGCATGTATATTCTTCAGGCTGAAAGAGAAAGTATTCTGAGCGGAGTCGTTTCCCGTCGTTTCCTCCAGGATATGCATTTGTGACAGAGAGAAATGCCTTCTTGTCTTCATGCTTGTCACGCACCAGCTTTAAGGAATTGGGTAAGTCGCTGGTTTGTATGCGTTACTCAAATATCCAGGATTCTCTATTTTTCTAAGGGAGGCGTCGTATGTTTATTCATAAAAAGAATTTCACACTTCAGGAAGAAGATGGGCTACTATTTGGGCGTTGGAATCGTGGCGACCACGACCAGGGCCGTTCCTGGGTTCTGGCCGCCCAGGTGCATAAACAATATTGCCGCCCTTATTAATTTAATATTTTTTAATTAAGAATTTAAATATAATATGCAAGTGTGTGATTTTTTATCTATACAGTGGCGGATGAAAAAAAGGTTACAGCTTTTAAAATCGCATAACTTTTTTAGAATTGGTCCAAACGACATGATTTTTTTTCTGAAGCTAGAAGGATTAGTTTCGTTTTGAAAAAAAATGCAATTGGTCGGAGTAGCAACACAAATAGTAAAGGTTGTTTTTAAATTTTTTTTTTGAACCTGTAATGAAAATTCAAAAAACCTGTTTCAAGTTGCTCTGAGCTACAAACCTTAAAGATCGCAGAATAAGGTCGAAAATTTGATTTCGGGAATTTCCGCGATTCTCGACCTTATTCTGCGATCTTTAAGCGTTTATAGCTCAGAGCAACTTTAACCGATTTTAATGAAATTTTAGGCATGTATACAACTTACTTCAATCTACATACTTGTTTTTTGAATTTTCATTACAGGCTCAAAAAAAAAGTTTAAAAAACAACCTTTACTATTTTTGTTGCTATTCCGACCAATTGCATTTTTTTCAAAACGAAACTAATCCTTCTAGCTTCTTAAAAAAACCTCATGTCGTTTTTACTAATTCTAAAAAAAATATGCGATTCTAAAAGTTGTAAACTTTCCTTCGTCCGCCACTGTATATGCATAATTTTAAACAGTTATCATGCAAAAGAGTTTCGATTATTATTCTTATTAGTCAAAACTTTATATATAGTAAACGGCCTGCGGCCGCCCTTAAGTTTGGTCGCCCAGGTGCGGGGGCACCTTCTGCACCCCCGCCAGGAACGGCCCTGACCACGACAGCCAATGACACTTGATATGACAAATTTTAAATTTCTTCTGCTTGTGACATCAGGAAATATTTTCTGCAATCCATAATAATGGGAGCTTGTGGTACATATATCGTTACGTCGACAACAAAAATTATTATTATTGTGTGCAACATTTTAAGAGTCAAATTTCCATTATTAGAAAAGTGTAATTTATTTACAACTAGTATTGCCTGTTACGGTATTAAAAATTGTGAAATTTCTCAACATACGTCACCTGTATTTCGGGTAGCAATAAATAAAATTTTTCAGCATTTTGTTCCAAATTATACAAGTTCCCAGAGAAGCATATTTAGCGTGGTTATGGAAATATAGTCGAACCTCGATAACTCGAATCTCAAGGGGAGGGAAAGAATCTTCGAATTATATAATTTCGACTTATCGAGTTTTCGAGTTGTAGAGGTGTTTACAGCGAAGCCGATGGGGATGACGAAAATTTTCGTCTTATAGAGATTCTGGAGTTATCGAGGTTCGACTGTACAAAAATTATTTATCTACCTAATACTTATCTATATATTTTGATAAAAATATTGTAAATAAGATAATTAACTTAATAGTTAAATAATTTCAAATTGTACGAAAGAAATAATTGTAGAAGAAAAAATAGTGAAATAATTTATTACTTATTGCAACAATTGTCAAAATATTATGATATTCGAATATCAATGGTAGTAAATATACACACCACTGCTATAAAAAATAATTAACATAATAGCTTTCGCGTATCAAACCCTTTGATTAACACAGTGATAGCAGTAATAGTGACAGCAATAAGCCGAGCAGCTGTGTTTACGTTTCGAAGGAGGCTCCAGGACAAGTGTCTTTTCGAAAGGCCGAAAGATCCTCACCTTGTGAGTAACCTACCAATCACAGGGCCTGGTGTTAATTCAACCGAAAGCCGTGAGGTGAAGTTCCGTTCTTACGATCTGTTTCTTAGCCAGTCCAGCGCGACGCGTGCTCGCAGACACATTATGACTCCTGATCCCCTCGAATAGATCAATCGACACGATAAATCGCGATGCGCGCAGGTGCTCTTGGGAAGGGACGAGGGGTGCAACAAAAATTTGTTCGCCGTTTGTTACCGCGGTTAACGTTCCAGACAACCGTCACTCCCTTGTTCCGTTTTATCGAATTCCTCGACTTTAATCCTCGCTAATCGGCCGGGGAAGAACAAGGATTGATTGAAAGGAATTCGTAGCGGAACGTGTAGGTTAACGATTTGACACTTGACAAATTGGCGGTAGTTGATTAAAATGGAGTGACAGAATTGTGGTTTTTTAGGAAGCTGTGTGTAGGAATTATCGAGCTCGATGTAATTTAATAACGTGGTGGGGAAGACAGGCGTGGAAGGGTAGTTGAAGATTTAAGAATGGTGCGAGGAATGTTTGTTAGTAGTGTAGAGATAATAATACTGTTGCAGTGCTGAAATAATTAAGTAAAATAAAGAAATTATTAATTGTAAGTGAAAGAAGATAAATTGAAAAATTATTTCTGTATCGGACTAGGACTCAACAATTCGATTACTAACTATTAAAAAATTAATAAAAATAATGATTTTATAAATCTTTAAGTAATTATTCTGATTTCTGGATTATCCTGTATTTTGCGAGGAATTGGAACAAAATTCCATAATAACGTGATAACTGTCAAACGTAAAATAATGGTATGTAATAATTCCAATATTTCAGATTAAAATTCGAATGGTAATTGCTAACGGGAAGTTTTTAATTTAATGTACTAAAGTTACCATTAAAACGTGCGATCGGTAGTGTGAACAGTGAAGTTATGAATTTTAAAGACTACAAAGGGTATCGGTGATGTGGACGTAGATTGAAAACAACGACCCTCTTTCTGGCCAGGTAAGCGCCAACAAAAGTGCTGGAAGCCTGTTATTTTTCTCACAATGTCAATGCAATATCCAGCTAACTCTCTGTTTCACTCGATCGACCAAAAGATCTAGCGGGAATTTAATCAAACAATATCTTCAGGCCCTCTAATCACGAATCTAGCATCTTATTAAACTGCTCTACTCGCTGATCAAGCTCTTTTATATTTATAAAACCACGTCACTTTTGTCTATTGTTTCATTGAATCAAGACCTATTTTTCAAGTTAAATAAAAATATTCCAGTTAAACTATAGTATTTCCAGCGGGATATCAATAAAGAATATCAGATAAATAAATGAATGAAACTGCTGAAATTAATGGAAAAAATTTCATTTTTATTTTCGAGGTATGTTCATTCGTCAATTTCGATTATATTTTAGTTACTTGTGCATTGTGTAATATTGAACTGAAATCTATGGGTAAAAAACAACAACAGTAATATTATAATCATAATAAAATATATATTTTCTGCACGTTAAATAGTGTGAGTATAATATATTTTAGTGCATAGAATGTTTACAATCCATTGGCAGTTTACCCAGGTCTTAAAAACGTTCACTTTACGTCTGTTTTTGGTCTGAACATCTGACGACCTTATTAAGACGTCTTTAAGACGTCGGTGTCGAGACGTTTCTAAGATGTCTGTCTTAGGGGTCTTTAAGACATCTGTGCCAAGACGTCTGTTTTACGACTTTTTTAAGACGTCTTTAAGACGTCGTTGTCAAGATTTTTCTACAATGTTTGTCTGAGGCGTCTTTAAGTCGTCTTCGAGATGTCTGCGCCAATACGTCTTTTAGAAGACTGCGGGTAAGACGTCTTTGAGACGTCTGTGCCTAGGCGTTTCTGAGACGTCTGTCCTAAGATGCGTTTAAGACGTCTCTGAGACGTCTTTGCCAGGACGTCTTTTAGACGACTGAGTTAAGACGTCTTTGAGACATCTGTGCCAAGGCGTTTCTCAGACGTCTGTGCCAGGCGTCTTTTAGATGACTGAGTTAAGACGTCTTTGAGACGTCTGTGCCAAGGCGTTTCTCAGACGTCTGTGCCAGGCGTCTTTTAGATGACTGAGTTAAGACGTCTTTGAGACGTCTGCGCCAAGGCACTTCTGAGACGTCTGTCTACAGACGTCTTTAAGTCGTGTTTAAGATGTCTGCGCCAATACGTCTTTTAGAAGACTGCGGTAAGACGCCTTTGAGACGTCTGTGCCTAGGCGTTTCTGAGACGTCTGTCCTAAGACGCGTTTAAGACGTCTCTGAGACGTCTTTGCCAGGACGTCTTTTAGACGACTGAGTTAAGACGTCTTTGAGACGTCTGTGCCAAGGCACTTCTAAGACGTCTGTCTACAGACGTCTTTAAGTCGTGTTTAAGATGTCTGTGCCAAGACGTCTTTTAAACGTCTGTGTTGAGATGTCTTTAAGTCGTCTTTAAGACGTCTGTGCCAAGACGTCTTTCAAACGTCTGTGTTGAGATGTCTTAAAGACGCATATGTACATAAACAAGTCATGACTAAGCCGGCTCGCGATGAATAGTACGCGACCGCCAGGCGGCGACCAGGCCGAGCGCTTCTCGCTGGTGGGATACAGCAGTCATGCCTATAAGAGAGCCTGGCAGATCATATGCCGTCGTTCTCGAGTACCGGGGTTTTTTGACGAAGGAAGTTTATATTTTCGACTTGAACTTGAATCTGCCAAAAAATATCTCGATTATTCGCTTTTGCAAGACGTTTTTATTTTTTATGAAGAAACGAAAATATTGATCAGTATGAAAATAGACTTTCTCAAATGAGAACAAGAGCAAGCTACTCGACGGGGCTTCTTTTTTCAAAATACTGAATTTCATGAAAAGATATATTAATTATAATAAACACGAATCAAATCTCACGCTTAATATCTCTAATATCTCTTTAAAGAGCTGCAGTAGACCTAATCAAGTCCTTACGAAGACATCTTTGAGGTGTCGTGAAAGTCTGAAATGGACGTCTTGAAGACGTCTTCACGACTACTTAAAGATGTCTATAAGACGTCTTACAGACGTCTACAAGCCGTTTAAAAGATGTCTTAAAGACGTACCTTTTCGTGACAAACGACGTAAAAAAGCGTCTAGAGACGTCTTTAAGACGTCTGTGGGCTATCTGGGTAATGTAAGTAAATACAAAAGAAGCAGTGAAAAATATGAAAATGATGTTACGATTTCTTAAGAATTAATCGCTTATTACATTTAAGTTCATTTATTGGTCATCCTCATATCAGAATTTTGCCAAAATCTCACAGAATACTGGAATCTTTTTTAATATTTTTCCTATTTAAAAGTGGAGAAAACAAAACGTTATCATTCAAGGAGAAACAAATCCTTATTGCAAAAAAAGAAATCGGTATTTTCAACATTCAAAAAATGTCAAACATGTCGCTTTGGCGTTGCCTCTATCGGTAAGTAAACTTCGAAATGGGTACAACGTTAAACATTAATTAGTAGACATTACAACAGGGCATAGTTGCACTATTAGCTAACTGCACGCGAGAGTTTAGAGATATTACTCTGGATACACATGCATATGTGTTATAATACATGTGTATATTGCTGTATCATTATCCGTTTAGTATCCTTAACGAAGGTAACTGCAATATCAGCAACTCATAAATCATTAAAATCATTCATACACTGCTATACCGCCAAAGACCCAGTTCCTGATCACTTAAGAGCAACTACCGCGGGTTTTAAAACGTGCAAAGGGAAAACTTAACCAAAATGAAAAGATTTTTTGTTATTTCAGTAAATCTATGTTTTATCTTTAATTTGGTATTAAAAAAGTGCACACATAATACAAATTATTTGATAATTTAACTTTTAAAGTGAAAAATGCAAAGGGAGCTGTTTCTGATCACCTTCACACGTTTTACTATGAGCTATCAAATTTTTCGTATAAATTTCAAAATACTTCATTATTATTTAGTAATTTGTTAGAATAAATTTTTATCACAATAAGCTTATTATTTGCTTTATTTTCCTAAACTGATCAGGAACTGGGTTCTGATCAGGAACTGGGTCCTTGACATTAGGAATCTCAAAAATTTTCCGTTACAAAAAAGATTTTTCATATAAATTTATATAAGAGTAATTACTCTTAAACAAACTTATATATGCTTTTACATATGTCAGGTGTCATCGAATTATTAATACAACCCGGACGGCAGTGATTTTTTGTATGAGAAGAAATGAAAAAGGAGGAACAAAATTTTGGAAAATCGATTTTGAGTATATTTGATTACCTAATTGTGAAGTTTGGCAGAATGAAGCAGTAAATATAATATAGTTGCAGATAAATTGAATACCTATGCAAAAATACTTCGAAATTGTAGATTCACTTTCTTCCAAACGAGACTTTTTCCAAAATAATGTTTCGAAGATGCAACCGAATTTCATTCATCAAAAATATAATACACATGCTCAGCAGACTTTTGAAAATAATTTGCTCGAAAACAAAGCTTCAAGAGAAAATTATTATTTTACAACTTCGACTTATTTGTGTGTAAAAATTCATTTTATCTGCAGTTCTATTCGTTACTGCATTTTATTAATTATTAGTCAGATGCATGCGTACCCGAGTCTTCGAAATCGATTTTCTTATAAACAAGGCCTTGTATGGAAGAATTTTATTCCGCATTTCCAATTTATTTTTAATTTTTACCACCAATTCAGTGACACGCTGTACATTGCATCAAAAGAGTGTGTATTGAAGCAATAAAGTTATTTATAATTATAACAATGACATTTATCAGTAAAATCTCCATTTTGTATAAAACACGCAGTATTTGAAATAACGATAGTGAAATATTTAAGAAATGAAGGAGTAGCTTAAGGAAGGAACTAATCAACTTCTTGTAAAATTTCCGCGCAGTTATTTTTCTTAAAACCTAGGGCAAAGTGTCTGGAATCACTATTCCTTAGGAGTTCGTTATTTTAATTTTCCCAATTAAAACTTTCCTCACTTGGAAATATATTTATACATATTTTACACCTATTAATAATTGGACGTCTGGTGAAATAGTTCCGTACTCATACAAGACGAATCTATTGTTAGTAATAATTATAACACTCAAAGTACTGGGACATTAAATTTATTTATTACAACGAAATAGGCAATTGACGCATGCGAAATGAAACATCAGGACACTCATACAATGGCCTGAATTTACTGACAAATGTATCACACAGATCAATATGACTTGCTGGAATAATAGTTATGTCCATATAATTTCATCTGGCAAACGTCGGCGCACCGCAATTACTATTCAATCTAGGAATTTCAAACATGAAACCAATCTGACTATTACGAGACAACTAAATTTAACGCACATATCGACATTTCTATTGCGATTATTGCCCTATTAATATTCGTTGATTTCACGTGTTTTTGGTTGACGTTCTATAGCGCACTTTCATATGAGTTCTATAATATGCAAAATATTAAGAAGTATTGTTAATATATGAAGTGCAACAATGTTCTAGAAAATCAGAGAAACGCAAACAATTATGTACAGGCTAAAGTATTGTGTATTCTACATATAAACTGAATTATTGGGTTGGCTAAAAAAGCTTCCTTGTATTTTTTCAGGAAATTAAGAGACTAGGTTTACTATACCTATGTAAAATCAAAACTTTTCACATTTTGACAGAATTTTTTTTATTGCCTTTGGAATTAATTTTCAGAATTTTATTTGTGTAATGAAGTTGGAATTTCGATCGTAAAATTTTTTTAAAAAATTTAAAACATATGATTTCGGCGCACAGTTTCGGTCAATTAAGAGAATAAAAGCTAATTTGCAAATATAAGAAGTATCATCTTCCGACGTTTCGGTCAATATTTAGACCTTTATCAAGGAAAGTTTGAATAGTTCTTAGTTAGATGATAGTTCTTATATTTGCAAATTAGCTTTTATTCTTTTAATTGACCGAAACTGTGCGCCGAAATCATATGTTTTAAATTTTATTTGTGTGTAGGAAACTGAAGCAAACCGCATTGTCATATTGCAACCGAAATGCTGTATCGAAAAAAACATAGCCTTTGGACCAATCCAATATTGTACTGGTTGATTCCTATTTGGCTAACCTCGTGAAGTATACTTTCACATCATAAGAGTTTTTTTTAGCTTAGATAGCACACAGACGTCTTAAAGACGTCTCGAAAATGTCCATCATAGGCATTCAAGACGTCTTGCTTTCTAGTTTGGGACGCTGTTTTTCAGGGCAATTATATATTTTTTCTGAGTGAACGAAGAAATATTTCCAAATGGCGTTTTTTGCATTTCATTATTTCATGTTCAGGCTATAATTTAACATTTTTCTGAAGTAAAAAATGTGGATTGTTTTGAAGTCACGTGTCGTTGAAATTGGAAAAGTAAGCGTTATTTTCATCAGCACATTTGGGGCTATACCTGAAACTAAGATTCTTTGTTTATCGTTAAAAATGACGGAATAGGAACGGTAACAAAGTGGTAAAAATCGCAAGAGTTTGACGAAAGCGTTTCTATTCCGTCATTTTTACCGATAAACAAAAGATCCTAGTTCCAGCTATAGCCACAAATGCGCTGATGAGAATATCGTTTAAGGGAGTATTCTACCCAAAAATTTGATTTTTTTTGTTTGATTTTCTAATATTTTAAGGTTTCGAAAATATGTTTCTAAAATATTAAGGTGAAATTCGAAAAACTCCCAGAGTTATAGGGGCTTATGTCCACAGCGTGGTCGGCAGGCGTTCTCTCGACCCCAAAGAGGCTATGACTGCCAGCAGGAAGGTTTTCTCTACGGTCCTGGTATACCAGATTAGGGATAAGTTACAGAAATTATTTATTATCTACCGTAACTTCAGTCGTATAGGTCGTAACTGCATGAAAAACTTTAAACGCGTTTTTCTCGAAACAATTTTTTTAAATCGGGCGCACATTTTTCTCAAAAACTACTGGACCGATTGAGCTAAAATTTCACACACATTCAAAGTGAATGTGTACCTATAGCCCGAACTAGAATTATATCAATAGTTTTAATACAACCACCCCCACACCTTGTTTTAGCTCAAGAAAAGTCGAAAAAATCAAGTATAAATTTTTAAACAGCTGCGATTTCGGTAACAATGTCTGGACTTGGTTACATCTAGTTCGGGCGATAACTACACTCATATAGATTAAAAAAAACTTTGGTACTTTCGTTTCAGATGACTAGGACGGCCGCAATTCGCGCGCCCGATGGGGCCGGTTTTTGATGACATGACCTGCGTTTCGGCGCGTAACTTGTACAAATTTCAATATAATGCATTCCAAAAATTTGTGTTGATAGTTCAAACACTACCAAATATGTGTGCAAAACCCCTGCCCTGTAGGTGTAATAGGTTGTCCAGAATTAATTTCCAAATATCACCTTCAAAAACGAGTGTTGAAATCCTGATTTTTCCTGCAAAAATTACGCGAAAAAATCAGGATTTCAACTTTAAATAGCTGCCACGTTGTTTTAACTTAATATTTCGGAAAATTCTTTCCGTCAACCTGAGGATACATTAATATACTAACGAAATCTTTTTTGTTTTTTGATTTTAGATAATCTGGTTCCGAATCGCAATGCTCACCGCAAAACCAAATTTTTAAAAATGCTTCTTGGATGTCGCATGTTATTTTATTATAAACTTAAATATTTTTCTACGAAAAAATTACCAAATGTTCTTTAAATGTTGCTCTTTTAAGCGCAAAAGGTTCTGTAAAAATATACGCTTTCGCTTCTTAAAAAAAAATTCACAAATATTCGCCTCTTTTCGACCGCCTGACTAGGCATAACCCCCTAAAAGTCCGCAGCAATACCCACACTTACCCTATTTTCTATTGTTTTAGCTACGATTAATGGATTTTACTTGAGTAAATGTATCTATCTCCAGTAGTAGCAAATTTTCAAATTAATCTTATTACTTTTGGGAGGAGTTACAGAAAAACTTTCTACCTTCTGCATAAAATATGTGTTAAATAGAATAATCACCTAGATTTATTATGCATGCTGCTATTTTTGTAGTGAGAAGATTATCGTCACCTATTTATCCTTATAATCCACAAAAATACACATTCCTTTCTTTATTCATAAGTCTACTTTTTAAGTAAAAGTTTAGGTCGGGAGTGTTCTTAAGGGGGGAGCCTGGTGTAACTAAATGAAAATCGAGGCATTTTTCGGTTTTTTTTTTTTAAAGAAAGTATTTGATAGATCTTTCTGAAACTTTCAGGATATTGTATTAACAGGTTAACGTATATAACAAAAAAAAATTATTAAAAAAGAGCCGCAAATAACAAAGTTATGCCCAGTCCGTTGGCGACGCAATTATTGCACTGCGGGCAACGTAGCGTCTTTTGGTTTCATCTGAAACCAAAAATCGAACAATTTTCTTTTAGTTTATGAGTGTACGCACAGAATGAAGAAATTTGAAACTTAAAAGATGCAAAATGAACAAATGGCGGCCTCTTGAATAAAAAGTTCACTGTTTCCAACGAAATTTTGCCTTAAATGTCTAAAAAAAAGTTATTTATTTAAACAATATCATTATACTAATAACTTAGTACTATGAAGAAAATGTTCACAAATATCCGTGCACAAGGCCAAGTCGATTGGTTGAATATTTTTTTAGTTACATTGCCCGCAAAGTGTAAAACTGTCGTTTTGAGAAAAACGCATTTAAAGTTTTGTGGTAGCCTGGCGCTCCGTAGCAAAATCGGCTATATCCGCTTTAATTTTTCGAATTTCGTTTTGCGGCTTTGGGAACATATTGTCGTGATGTTCAACTATTGATTTATGCACAAAAAAAATCGATTTCTTCGATCCGCTACACCAGGCTCCCCCCTCAAATCATCTCAAAAGTCAAGCTAACAATAAGTTGAAATCATCATACGGTTAAAAGATGTTCGTATAATTAAATAATCGATTAAACAACATTCGGACGATCGAGATTCCACTGTATTCTATTTACTGTACTTTCAATTCTCGAAGTACTTAAATTATGTGCCGTCTCGGCGCTCCTTTCTCGCTTATCTCTTTTGTTTTTAGTTGATGGCGCTCCTTGACCTCAGCGGGATGTTCTTTAATTATCTTCGCGGCGCGGAGTACTTTGTATCTGTTTCTCGGTGTTCACCGCTGCTAAGGATCCTCACTCCATTTCCCCCCTCTTTTCGTTTTATTTCTCAATACACGGTGGTTTCCGGTTGCTGCACGATACCTTTGAATCCGCCGTATACATAATTCGATGGTGCGGCATACAGCCCCTCCTTCTTCCTGCCTTCTGCCCAATTTCCAACTGCAAACCAATTGCGTTTCTCTGCCATTCTTTCCTTGGACTTCTGTTTTGAATGCACCGTCTTTATCAATAAATACAATTGTTATAATAAAACTGTTGGATTGTTCAGTTCTTGTTTGAATTTATAGTGTAGTGAATGGTGCGTAATTGCAAAAGTATGGCAGAGATATATATATCTCACTGCCAGATTCGAAAATGATATATAATGAAAAAATGTTTCAAGTAAATGTTAATAAGTTTGATAAGAGCTGTCCAAATAAGAAAAATTAAAACGCCCTTTCATTAAAAAAAAACCGTGCCCCCACCCCCAGATAAATTTCTCATACACTGGTTAGTCTTACCGTTCCATTTAATGTAAAAAAATTGCAGTCGATATTTGCAGTGGTCTCCAAGAAAACTGCTTGTAAACTTTGTTTGGCCCACCCTGTACTATGTGTATATCAATCAATAATACATAATATGAGGATTAAGAGCAACAACGGACTAACTCACATTGAAAAAAATTTCTCTTCCCTATTTTATATGATTAACAGAGCCCATTGGAATACATTACTGCTACTAACTCAATTTCGAAAAAATGTGGGTTAGTCTGTTGATGCTCTCAATGTCTCATATCTTAAAAGGGCTGTTCGGCAACCCGGAAATTCAGAAAATGATGTAACTCGGTGTGCTTGTAGAGTAGTTCATCCGTAAAACAACCCTATTTTTTGTTGGTGCCGAAATGTAATTAGTAGGGGTGAAATCACCCCTTGAAAAAAATGCAGATTTTTCTTTTCCGTGGAATATCTTGAGAACGGTCAGAGATATCGAAAAGAAGTTTAAACAAAAGTTGCATCCTTCTTTTATATCTATAAAACAGCGTACAAATAATTTCGGGAAAAATCTATATTTATCAAGTTACCCCCACCACCAACCTTTAAAATTAAGTTTTTGTATTTTGTAAATATACGCTGAAATACCTCTGGATAATCTCTTTTCATTCATATAAATACTTTATGTGTTACATTTTTTTTGCAAACATATAAAACCTCTATTACCGAATTTGAAGTCCATTTTGGCAGTTTCCATTAATAACATGGTTTCTTAAAGTCATACTTAAATTATTTTTTATGTAAAGTTCAGACAGCTTTCAATTATTTAAGCAAGGCAGAGGTGTTTCAGCGTATATTTACAAAATACAAGAAATTAATTTTAAGGGTTGATGGGGGTAACTTGAAAAATATAGATTTTTTCGAAAATTATTTTTACGCTGTTTTATAGATATAAAAGAAGGATGCAACTTTTGTTTAAACTTCTTTTCGATATCTCTCACCGTTCTCGAGATATTCAACGGAAAAGAAAAATCTGCATTTTTTCAAGGGGTGATTTCACTCCTAAAAATTGCATTATGGCACCAACAAAAAATAGGGTTGTGTTACGGATGAACTACTCTACTTGCACACCGAGTCACTTGTTACTCTGGGATTTTGATGAAATTGAAAAATGATATGTATAATCTACGTGAAATTAGAAGTTTCTAATTGGTTACTACGTGAAGTTAGAAGTTTCTAATTGGTTACTACGTAAAGTTAGAAGTTTCTAATTAGTTTAAAAAATACAGGACGTCAAAGTTAGCAAAATTCTTCTAGATGTTCAATAAATGGTAAATTTCCAAAGTGATCTTTTATGTATGAAGACCATAGAGGGAAAACATTGGCACTTTAAATTGATTCAAATCTTTCTAAATAGCTCAAATATTTAGTATTGAGTTTTTCGTGGCCCTATTAAATTATTCCTCTGTTTCACTTGGAGTTGCCATGTTACTTCCCTGTACACCTGTTTTTAAGGATGTATCAGACGTACAATATTAGACAAAAGTATATGAAACATGAAGTACTTGAATATCTTCGTGTTACGCATAGTAAATCTAAATGTAAGGGACTCGAACGACAGTAGTATTTTTCACTTTACAGAAGCTTTCTCAAGCATTATTTGCTAAACTTTTGCCAGTGAAAATGCCCTGAAATCAAAATTTTCTCAAGTTATAATTTATTTCTTTAAAACGGTGTAGTGAAAACAATTGAAACTTGACAGATATTTTCATCTACCCATATACTACATGTACAAGAAAATTGAAAACACTGGTACCATTTCTTCAACATTTTTTCAGCTGTTTTATCTGTCAAGTTCGTCCCTTTCCATAAGAGTACGTGTAAAATCAGTGCCAATTAAAATCGTTATAGCTCAGCAATCATTTAATGAATTCGTTTAAAAATTTTGGAGCACATCAGGAAGATTAGAAAGAACAATCTCACAAATTTTCATCAACTTAGTACGATTTTGAAGATAGGTCCAAACCACCCTTAAAAGGCTTATGTCTTCCGACGTGGAAGGTTGTTCCTCTTTTCAACTATACCTTATTAAAGTACCCCCTGTTAGTCACCAGCTGGCATCGAAATAAGAAAATGAATAAAAGTGGACTTACCACGTCTTTCCCCTGTGGTCTTCACATGTTAATTCCGAAATGAGCGTCTTGTCTTTTAGAACGTCTCCTACCGATGCAGCTGAAGTAGCATCGCCGGAGTCAAATGATTGAATAATCCCGTTAATTGCCTAAAAATTAAATTAAATTACTAATTCGTAAGCACCTTCTCTATATGCTAAAAATATGCAAAAAAAAAAAAATATAATTAAAGAGACACTAAGAAAAGAAAGCTGGATTTTATTTTTTAAATAAATTTTTATAATCACCTACTGAATTTTATTGAATTTGCATTAAAAGTATTAGTATCCCTTCAACTTGGCACCCCCAAGATTAAATCCTGAATAAGCCACCGCAAATATGAATTTGCATAAACTTCCGCAGTCTAATAACGACGTAACCGAAACTTCGTCGTCCGCAGAATTAGGGATTGCAAACCGGTAAATCGGTAAATCGGTTTGAAGTTTTTTTCACTGATAACGTAGTAGATGTCGACGGAATCATACGCTATATATATGCGCTACATTGCTATACATCCAATTTTTACCGGTAAATCGCCAAAATTTTACCGGTAATTTGATAAATTACGTATTTCTCGATATTTATCGGTAAATTACGTACTTCTCGATATTTACCGGTAAATTACGTATTTCTCGATGTTTACCGGTAAATTACGTATTTCTCGATATTTACCAGTAAATTACGTATTTCTCTATATTTACCGGTAAATTACGTATTTCTCGATATTTACCGGTAAATTACGTATTTCTCGATGTTTACCGGTAAATTACGTATTTCTCGATATTTACCAGTAAATTACGTATTTCTCTATATTTACCGGTAAATTACGTATTTCTCGATATTTACCGGTAAATCGATTTACCGGTAAATTACTTATTTCTCGATATTTACCGGTAAATTACGTATTTCTCGATATTTACCGGTAAATTACGTATTTCTCGATATTTACCGGTAAATTACGTATTTCTCGATATTTACCGGTAAATTACGTGTTTCTTGATATTTACCGGTAAATTACGTATTTCTTGATATTTACCGGTAAATTACGTATTTCTCGATATTTACCGGTAAATTACGTATTTCTCGATATTTACCGGTAAATTACGTATTTCTCGATATTTACCGGTAAATCGATTTACCGGTAAATTACGTATTTCTCGATATTTACCGCTAAATCGATTTACCGGTAAATTACGTATTTCTCGATATTTACCGGTAAATCGATTTACCGGTAAATTACGTATTTCTCGATATTTACCGGTGAATCGATTTACCGGTAAATTACGTATTTCTCGATATTTACCGGTAAATCGATTTACCGGTAAATTACGTATTTCTCGATATTTACCGGTAAATCGATTTACCGGTAAATTACGTATTTCTCGATATTTACCGGTAAATCGATTTACCGGTAAATTACGTATTTCTCAATATTTGCCGGTAGATCGCGAGAAATAATACCGCATATATGCAGCGCATAATTCCGTCGATATCTACTACGTTATCAGTGAAAAAAAGCTTCAAACCGATTTACCGATTTACCGGTTTGCAATCCCCGCGCAGAATTGTACTCATCATTGTCCCGCCTGCATCGGGGAATCCCGTTAAAAACCGAGTGTGGTATTATCGATGATCCTCGAATAATCGCGGATAGAGGAGAATTTAAAATGCTAATTGTCGGCGTCGGAGACGACTGGTTGTCAATTACCGGATTTAAATCCACGTCTTCCGAGCCATTTAGGGTGACGGGAGAATTGGGGAAGAGCTCGATCGAAATTATCGAGGCGAAAGCCTTACGGACGAACGTCAGAATTTTTTTGCCACGCAGAAGGACGTCAATCGGTCCAGACTGAAACTGATGGGGAATATCCTGTCAGGAACAAGACGGGGTTCTACCAATTCGGCCGATTATCGAACATGTAACCACTTCGTATCCCGCGCGATCACGTGTTTGTGCCTTTTCCATAGCCGCGGGGTGTTCGAGAGGAATTACGACGCATATTTTTTTTTAAACACCGCCGAATCGAACGCACGCTTAGCATGCGTAGAGAGCTGTATAACACAATGTTTGCATTTAAATAAAAAAATTAGAGCGTCATATTTCACCATACTTTAATCTTTACATATATTTTTTTTTTAACAATTTTTGTACCACAGGAGTATTTGAATTATATTTGCCTGCAGGTAATAGCATTTTGTGTCGCGATAGTTACATATGTTCCCTTATGATTCTATGATTTTTTTATTTATCCTTTGATAAAGAATAGAAGCAAATGTTACGTGAAGTGGTAACGGGAGAGTCAACACTACCCTATATAAAATAGGAATAAAAGGGAGGTAGATATTTTGATAAACAGAACATTTCATAATAAACAGCACTGGCTTTAAGTAAGCTTTATACAATAGTATGCAAAATGAAATTATTAATATTATACTGTGAGTGCTAAATTTAAGAATACATGAGCGTACACAAGCTTTTAGAGGGTAGTGTACATATCGTATTACATGAATTCATACAGCGTAATACAGTTGAATGGATAGCAGTTCTACGTGGAAAAATAAGAAAATGGGAAATAAAATTTGTTCACGAGGGGAGAGTGAAATGCTTCTACAGAAATAAATTGAAGTATTTGTAGGATAATTTGTTTTCACATGTGGCTTCGTTTTGACGAAAGTCGAGCTTGGAAAATTATTTTAGTACGTGTGCCATTGGCTAAAAATCTGTTCCACCTTCAAATTAATTTTCTCGAGAACAAAGCCTCGTTCGGAAAAAAAGTTATTGTACAATTTTCACTTCGTTCGCTTCATTCGATTCATTTCATTCGCAGTTGTATCATATTCAATAAAACCAGACGAGTTATCAAAATCGACATTCTCAACAATGAAGGCTCCTATGAATACATTGTATTCCACATTTTCTACCCATTTTTTACATAGAATCTCTACCCCTTCGATTGAACCAACCATTTCGAAACATCCTGTACACAGATATTCCCCTATGAGCCATTGTAACTCGGTAGTTAAGAGGTTAGGTAGAACGGAGGTGTCTAAGAGCTTGTCTGGGCCATAGACATATATAGACGGAGCAGAAGCTGGGACTATAGGCGAGGGGAACGGTAGGCTTGGAGGGGGAAAGGCAGAAGTCAGATACAGGCACGTCGCACAGTGGGCCGGATTTAACATTTGCCGCCTTTTGGGTCTTTTCTTTAAGATATAGGAATGAAATTTACGCTAAAAAATAGGAAAAAATTATTCCTTTCTAATGATGTATAATTTAATATTTTTTACATTTATTCATTTATTAATTTTTTTTAACTTATTTGTGATAAAAAAATTTAATTCTGTTTGTTTGGTACCGTATTTAATGCCTTTTACAGTGGTTTAAGCAAAATGTTTGGGAAGCTTTTCGTTTCCAAGTTATAAGGAAAATTCGAATAATAAAGGAAAGTAGCAACAAATCGGTTTGTTTAAATTAAAGACCAGGCCTTTGCGATAAATATCTTCTGTTATTAGTAACTAATATAAACAATGCATTAAAAAATATTTTTATATGCAGTAACGAAAATAGCGACATTTTTCAAATTTGATTAGGAATATCTTCCAAACGCCAAAAAGTTCCACTTTCGGAACAATTGCAATAGTTTCAGTACACTCTCCTCTATCACGCAACGATCAATTTCTCCCCTCGCCCCACTGCTCAAATTATTAATGTTTAAAGTTATCAACGTTCAAATAAAAAATTAATAAATAAATAAATGTAAAAAATATTAAATTACACATCATTAGAAAGGAATATTTTTTCCCTATTTTTGGCGTAAATTTCATTCCGATATCTTAAGAAAAAGACCCAAAAGGCAGCAAATTTTAAATCCGGTCCATTGTGGGACGCGACGCTGATGAGTTCAAACCGAAATATTTCTCGAAACCGGACGTAGGTGGAAGTGATTCTTGCGTGATTGTATAGAGGAAGGTGCACTGAAAAGATTCCACCTTGTAAAAAGACGGGACTCGTTGGGACTTGAAAGATATTCCTTGTCAATTTTAAGAAATGTCGCAATTTTACTGACTGTTTTCAGAATTATTTTTTAATAAATTGTTTACATTAATTACTAATAGAAGACGATGTTCAGCGCAAAGGATTCGCCTTCAATTTAAACAAAACGATATTTGACCGCATTCCTTTATTTTTCGACTTTTCCTTATAACTTGAAAACGAAAAGTTTCCCCAACATTTCCTATAATCACTGAAAAGGGCATTAAATAAAGTACCAAATGAATATTTTTCAAATTTTTTTTCTTCAAAATTTTGTTTAAAAAAATGAAAAATAAATAAATAAATAAATAAATGTCAAAAATATTATATTATACATCATTAGAAAGGAATATTTTTTCCCTATTTTTTGGTATCAATGTCATTCCGATGTGTTAAAAAAAGACCCAAATGGCGCAACATAAGTGAATCCGGCCCACTGTGCGTCGGCCCGACGTCGGGTTAGCTTCGGAAGCATTCGGTATACATAACCACTGCGTTACCCGATTTGCCTGTATCGCTCCCCTTACCGCGAATCTTATACCCCCTCAGCTTACGCTCTGTCTATATATGTCTATGGTCTGGGCCTATACAGATCAGGGGAGTCGGACTGGCAGCATTATGTCAGCAACAAGACGCTGTATGATTGGGCGGAGATCCCTCGCATCGATTGATTTACTCTAAAACTATGCGGGGACTACTATAGCAAGCTACCCACAGTTGATAACGATATCACAAGGGATCTAGATAGGCTGGACGATGCATGGGCGGCCAGACTGATCCATGCCGGTTACCTGCCACCACAGGCCTTTACGTACTGCGACAAGAAGGGGTTACTCCAGGATGCATTTAATGTGCCGTTAATCTACCATTGGTGCCGAAATAAGGCGAATAAACGCATTGCGTTTGGCCCGGAGGATTCCACATTCGATGCAGAGAAATTCAAATTCTCTACAAAGATATCAGAGAGAGACTTCGCCGATTTCCACGGATTGGATTTTAAAAAGTACTGGTGGTTGGACCGCGACAGTAGGCATTTGGATGAACCTGATTAGTTGGCAGGCGTTTGGACGAGTCCCCCTCCGAGTGACTCCATTGTACATAGTTAGATATTAAGTTAGTTTGTAAATTTTATTTAGTTGTAAGTTACCGACTCACAGACTGTTACAGGGGTTTTTAGGGACTTTTTTTCTCCCCGCGTTCCTACGTTCGTTGCGGTAGTACGAAGAGTTTTCTTTAACGTATTGTTATATTTTAATCCTACTTGAAGTTGCGATGGATAGTCAAGTAACAGAGACTGATAGGCTAAGAGACTCGGAGGCGCTGAGCAATTAGCTGACCAAGTGATGCAATGGTAGTTTTTTTTATGTTTTTGATACCAAAGATTGTACTAGATATATATATATTTTTTCTTGTTATGTCCTTCAATAAACAATTAAAAAGAAAAAAAAATTAAGAGGTTAGGTCACCTTGGACGGAGCAAAATTGCAGTCACATTCGGTATTTTTTTAGGAAGATAATGAAATAAACAGAAAATTGAATGTGAAGCCTGTTATTGTACAACTCTCGCCGGAAAAAATCGTATTTTTTTCATACAAAATGGCGGCGGTAGAGCCGTGACGCGCAAAATCTTGAGGAGCTAAGTTTTCCACGGTGTTCAATCTCACGGCTATACCGTTTGACCTAGAATAAAAAACCAAAAAGTTTTATTTTCTGTATGTCTAAAACTAGAGAAGTATTTATGGAAATCGATAAACATTAATTTGTCTCGAAATGGTGACCGTGGGGAGAAAAAGTGCATTTTTTGTATAAAAGTGTCCATTGCAAAGAATATATTCAAAATATCGCAAAACCGCTACGTACTTCTCTAGGTTTAGTCATGTAGAAAATAAAACTTTTTGGTTTTTTGTTCTAGGTCAAACGGTATAGCCGTGAGATTGAAGACCGTGGAAAACGTCGCTCCTCAAGATCTTGCGTATCACGGCTCTACCGTCGCCATTTTGTAGGAAAGAAAAATACGATTTTTTCCGGCGAGAGTTGAACAATAACAGGCTTCATATTAAATTTTCTGTTTATTTCATTATCTTCCTAAAAAAAATGCCGAAAATGACTGCAATTTTGCTCCGTTCAAGGTGGCCTAACCCCTTAAACTGAACTAGGGTTTTTCGGCTTTTAAAAACCGGGTTTAAAAATCGGTTTCTATTTATAAATTTGTAAAATTCGAAAGCCGGGTTTTAAATTTAAGAAACCGGTTTTATATACTAGAATTAATATGCAGAAATGAATTAATTATTTAATAAAAAACTTTAACATATTGACTTAAAATCGCTACGGACATGAGCATATAGCAGTAGGTAACAATTCGCTGTAAAACTAATCATCATGAGTTCATATTTTCTGAAGAAAAATACTAAATGGAATAAAAATTTATATCTTGGTACCGCTGTAAAAGATTTATATTTTGTGCTGATTTTAGTTATTTTACTGTTTCTTCATTTGGTTTTGTATGCAGTCTATTTTATTGCATTATATTTTTATGAATCCATAAATATTAAATGAACTAAAAAATTGTAGAGATTTGCACTGATTTATTTAATTTATTTTTTTTATTTACTTGGTTTTGTATAGATAGAGTATATATTATTTTGTTATATTTTTCTAATTCCCTAAATATTAAGGAAACTAAAATTTTGTATAATAAGTCCAAATTTTTTGTGAAAATTCTAAAACTGTTTTTTTGGGGATTAGTGGAATTCGAAAACCGATTTTTTCAAAGGTCGGTTTTTGTATAAACCCCAAACTGAACCATAAACAAATATGTTGAAAATTGCACAGTATCGTAATATTGATGCGAATAAGTGAAATAAGTTCCATATCACTGGCAAAAGTATACAGTGATAAAGTTTTAATATTCATAA
Organism: Andrena cerasifolii; assembly: GCF_050908995.1. NCBI lineage: Eukaryota > Metazoa > Arthropoda > Insecta > Hymenoptera > Andrenidae > Andrena > Andrena cerasifolii. Next base: position 2,813,641 of record NC_135128.1, on the reverse strand, counting down.
AATGCCAGTTACCGAAGTTTCGGACCGAGAAACTAGTTTAGGGGTCCCCCCTCCCGAAACCTACAATCGTCAAAGTGTTAAGAAGTTCTTGTGCTGCGTTGCCGATGTAGTGGGAAGTTCGTGTGCGAGCACGACATCCCTAAAGGTATCCTGGCGGCAGGAAACGGCAGTCTGAAGATGTAATTGCAAGTATCGGGCACGACGTAAAGATTAGACTGTTTCCCTGGACCTCGTCGAGACGGGCGTATTTAGCAATGAAACTGTAGGTTACAGAAGCAACCTAGACATATAATTAGAGCGGAGTATCTCGTGAGAAAATGCCAGAGCGCATAATAGCTTCGGGTCACGGAACCTTAAGAGAGTATCTACCGATTTCGAATCGGCAGCCTTGTTTACTCGTGAGACCCACCGACTGCCCGTGCAATTCACGAATCTGCAACGTTCATTGATGGAAACTATCAGCACAGGTGCAAGGACAGTACTTCGGGGACGATTGTTGTCACCGAAGCGGCACGAATAGGAGAAACCGAGGAAAACAACGGAGGCGGGCAACATTTTATTTGGATAGCGAATACCTAATGAATAAAGTTTCTATTCGCCAGGTACACAGTCGGTACTTTTCCCATCAATATTCCAAACTTTCCTGAAATAGCTTACGATTCATCATAAACTCGTGGGATTATTCTCCTGGCAGTCATAAAGCAAAATTTACGTTTCGAACAATAAAAATTTTTTACTGCAAACAGGGGGAAGCTTGAAAAACTGATAGGGATTAACAGTGTGAAAAAATGAAGTTGTTTTTAGCGATGGTCTACAGGCATACGAGGTCGGCTTTTACGAACGACTAGCTTACCCGCTCTACCCGCTTCCACCCGGGAATTATTATTATCAATATTTATTATTTTAGATGGCATATTTATAAGTAGCCTATAACCTAACCTAGGGCGTATTTAATGTATATTCAAAATTTCAGTGGAATCCGTTCAGCCGTTTAGACGTGAAAAAAGGACAAACAGACAGACAGCTTTTCAGTTTTATATACTATAGTAAGGATAAGGATAAGGATTTAAGGGTACATTCTACTTTGTCGGTGGAAAAAGATGCCTATTTTCATGAATTTTTTTTACGAGAACTAATGTCCGGAATTTAATGTTTTTTTTTTTTTGTTAAATGTTTATAACTCCTTGCTGTACAGAATCGTATTTTCAAGTTTCCAAAATATAATTACGAATAACCAGCGGCCGTAGCCGTGATGGAAAACACCGGTTCTCGTTAGATCACCGAAGTTAAGCATCACGGGGCGGTGTACTGGGGAAAGATGGGAGACCAACTTTTTCTCCCGGTGCGCTGCTGCTGCTGCTGGGACCTGAAGGAGAGAGGAGGGAAAAATGGGACTATAGTTCGTTGGGCAATATAAGCAAAAATTAGCTGGAAACGCCATCCTGCTTAAAACACAGGGAAACAATAAAACATAACAAACATCATAATTACAAATATGTGAATTTAAGTGGCAATGTTTGCGTCTCAGTGAGAACACTGCGGAAGTTCGCCTTGCCGTCAAGGTGGTTCTAAAATGATAAAAATAGAATGATTATATTTTCTAAGGCTGTGCGCATAATGTGGACTAGAATTATTCACTTATCAACAGTTGTTACAAAAAAGCGGCCTTGTAAAGAAAAAGTTCCGAATTTTTTGCTTAATTTTCCATGTTTTTTTGTGGATGGAACAAAAACTATTTTTGATACCTGGACGATTCTAATCCACTTTATGCGCACACCCTTATAGGGCACAATTATTCTATTTTTATAATTTTAGGACCACTTTGACGGCAAGGCGAACTTCTGCAGTGTTCTCACTGAGGCGCAAACATTGCGACTTAAATTCACATATTGTAATTATGTTGTTTGTTATGTTTTATTGTTTTCCTGTGTTTTAAGCAGGATGGCGTTTCCAGCTAATTTTTGCTTATATTTCCCAACGAACTATAGTCCCATTTTTTTCCCCCTCCTCTCTCCTTCGGGTCCCAGCAGCAGCAGCGCACCGGGAGAAAAAGGTGGTCTCCCATCTTTCCCTAGTACACCGCCCCGTGATGCTTAACTTTGGTGATCTAACGAGAACCGGTGTTTTCCATCACGGATACGGACGCTGGTTATTTGTAATTATATTTTGGAAACATGAAAATATGATTCTATACAGCAAGGAGTAATAAACATTTAACAAAAAAAAACACTAAAATCCGTACATTAGTTCTCTTAAAAAAATTTCATGAAAATTGGCATCTTTTTCAACCGGCAAAGTAGAATGGACTGTTAAGGTCACTTTATATTTACAGCCATTTCGACGAACACCTCTCCGTGTCATACCCGCGCGCAACTCTGCCAAATGTTATGCTCGCAACGCGTAGGGTATTGTGTTACATAACAATACACAAAAATATAGCACGGACCGTCCGCCGAGCGCTCACCGATTTTTCCATAGGATCGTTCCCGTGTCGATGGCTGTATAATTTGACCTATATATTTTAAACATATATAATTCACTGGTATTACAGTCGTCGTTGAATATACAAAATATTCATGATTTTTACGTTATGGATCATTTTAAGGTCATGGTTTTGTTACAAACCAGTAAATGAAAAATTTCACAGTAGCACATTAACCCTTGGTTGTCACACTGGGTCAAATTGACCCTGCAATTTTTTAAGCAAAAAACTTTTTGCCGGAACTCTTATTGCTTCAAACTTTTTTTTAAGCATGATGACACTTTAAATGCCAACTTTGAACGATGGGCATATATTCTACAATGTTCAAACTTTATCTCAGAATTTTTTAGGCTTAATTTAACAAATAGTTTTTAAATAACAACTGATTGAATATTGGCAGGGTGAAATTGACCCAGTGTGACAACCGAGGGTTAATAAAGAACAAACAGGATTTAACTTTATAATGGAGGAGGCCTACCTAGAAATTTTCGAATAATTAATTTTTCGATTTTTATATTTTCTTGAAGTACAACATCTTGAAAATATTCCCTGAAAGTCTCAAGTTAATCCGACCAAAATTGACAAAGTTATACGCGTGTAAGTAGGTAGGTGTTCATCGGTGTAGCGCTCAGACCCAAAACTTTAAGCCGGTGACACACATAACTCAGAAATTAATTCACCGATTTACTCTAGGCTTTGCAGGCTTATTTTAGGGTTAAAAATCTAAGCGCTATCGGGAGCTTTTCATTCTTTTTCGCCTAGATTTTTTTTACACTCGAAAAACGAGTGATTTTTTGCCAAATATTGGTGCATCAGCTTTGCACAGCCGCAATTTTGTCCCAAAATAACTTTTCCAAAATCGAAATCGATAGCGCCTAGATAATTTCATATATTATCTAAAAAAAATCGAATTTTCAATTTTAGATGATCCTGCACTGAGCTACGGTTTTTACCGCAAAGAGCCTAAAAAAAAGGACGTCTCGGGCTGCTCGGGCATCGCCTATAACCTATAACTCACAAACCTTTCAATACTTTTCACCACAAAAAATTCTGAAACATCCGTAAGATGTAGGTAGATACTCTTTCCAATAGACTAATGTTTAATAACAAAAGTTGATCGGTTTTTCTAGAAAAAAATCTCAAAGAAGCATGTTGTTTTGACCGTTCTAGGTAGGCCGCCCCCCTTAAATACTTGGGAATATTCAGATGTTTATTACCATTTTTTAATGTATGTACCTAGATGCTGAAAACTCAATCGATTTGATTTAATTTGAGTATCTAATGCATACTGCCGTTCATAAGTATTAGGACACCTACTCTGTGCGGAATAATTGTGAGAAAAGTTGAAAATTCATTGAAGAACAAACAAATTTTACTTTATTTAGTATTTCAGATTAGAAGCAATTAAAAGTATTCCATCTGTTGCAAATACAGCAGATGTCCTAATACTTATGAACGGCAATGTATATAGATCCCAGTTATCTTATCAATTTTTCGGTAAGTCCTATACTTCCAGTCATTTAAGGGGTTACGCCACCCTGAGGCGCTCGAAATAGCACTAAACTAGACGAATTTTTTTTACCGAAACTATGAGGTTGAAAATTATTTATTTTCTTCTTATGGGTAGAGCATGTATTAGTGCATATATTGTATAAATACTGTACAAAAATATTAAAAAATGACCGAGTTATTTGTTCTCCCGCGAAGCTTGTCCGCCGTTACACGCGTGACTAACCTAACAAATTATAACGAACATGTTCGTCTGAAATCAAACACCCGATGATTTTCGGGTTCCTTAATAAAATACCTACGATGTAGCATAGGGATTTGAGAAAAAAAATTTATTGCACAAATGAGCGCAAAGTGAAAAAAAATTATACGTTTTTCACATGAAAAACGAATTTAAACCATTAATTGTATACGAATGGGGTATAGGATGGAAAAACTGATATGCTACATCGTAGATAATACCATTAAGAATATGCGTGCCAAGTTTGAACTCAATCGAACAAATAGTTTAGGAGATATTTGATAGGTCATCTTTGAAAATGTAGTTTCGAGAAAAACGCAAAAGAAGAAAAGTAGAATGGTCCCTACCTGCTGCGGAATATCGACATCCGTGCCTCGTTGAAAGCCTATAACTCGGCTATTTTGGGGAATTTTTGCGTCTACAATGACTTAAATTATTCTTAAAACTTCGCGTAATAAGAAAATGAAAAGAAAAAAAAATCGTGTTTTCAAAACTTTCAGGGTGGTGTAACCCCTTAAGAAGGAACCCGTTTCGCGCATGTAGAATGAGCTCATTGGCTCCGGAAAAGCGTTGGTGGGGGTACAGCCAATAGCGGCTTCTCCCGGCACCAATGAGCGTCAACCTGCGCAGAATCGGTCTAAACTCGTCGGTCGGCGGGTTCCTTCTTAAATGACACGGAGAATAGATCGCTCCTAGAATACACAAGGATATATTACGTACCTACTCGCTTCTCAAATAATTCGAGGACACAGCCTGTGGCATTTTTTATGGCTCATTAAATTGTGGCAACTTAATAGAAAATTTCTATTTATTTTTAAGAATTTTTATTTATTATTAAGAATTTTTTTTAACGAAATAAGAAACATGTTCTCCTCATATTCCAGATAATGCAGACCAAGAACGTCAACCAAGCTGCGCGCAAATGCGAGGTGAATATTACAATTATTATAAAACTTTTTATTCACATTATTGTCTATACATTGAAACTGAATGCCCGCGACACTTGATGGCAAATTATTCCGCGCTCGGTGTAAAGTGCTCCCATTTAATTTGGTCGATTTAAAAAGTTTTACATGTTCTCATTAGAAGCTCATCATAGAAGTAATTCGCGTAATAAGCGTGCCACTTTGAAAGTAATTTCGCTGTGCGTAATCTCCGGCGAACATTTTCGTGGCGCTCTTCCTACGGGTTTTAACTTAGCCGTGGCATCTGTGTGTTGCAGAAACGCCGGCTTGACTGCTCAACTGGAAGTAAGCATGCTTTTACCTTGCAATCCAACCTTCCCCTCGAATGGAGACGAGAAGAAAATTTCGTTTCAGCCGCCCCTTTGAGAGTTTCGGCGTTTATGCGAAAGAAAAAAAAATATATATATATATATATATATATATATATAAAAGCACAACTTTTTTCAGTGTGCTGGGGCATGTTTTTGCCTACTTACGAATTCCGAAATGGTCTGGCGAAGTTACGTTGCTCTTCAAGTAGGTCGTGCCGTTTCGTCGAAGCAAAACGTATCATCCCGCGCGAATAGGGAGAAATGTTTCCCCGGTCGTCCGTAGTGAAGAATAAATTTACTACTCGACGCTGCAATCGTGACGTTATATTTTATGGAAGCGGAGATAAGTTCAATGGAATGGACGTAGATTATTGAGATGGGAAATTCTTGGGAAAACTGCGCTGACTTATTATTACGGTAGTGAAAATATAAATGGTTTTAGCGACGTCATTGATTTATTTTGTTGCTTAGAATTGGCTCCAATATTCAATACTTTTAGAAGAGGAAAGGTAGCTTGTTTTGGTGCAAGTTGAACATGAGAAATGCGTTCTGATATAGTTAGTAATGGGATTGATACCGTATCGATACATATCGATACCGTTCTACAAATTTCAATGTGGTATTGATACATATCTAAGTTAAAGGTATCAAAAGGAGTCGATGCTTCTTTGATACTTGCATATGCGAATGTATCGATACTTGTTTGATACCTACACAAAAATCTCGATACCTATTTGATACCTATACGAGAATATCGATACCTGCTTGATACCTACACGTAAATATCGAGATCTATTTGATACCTACCGGAAAATGTCGATATCTATTTGATATCTACTTGAAAATATGTATATAATATCTGCTTCATGCTTGTACGAAAGTATCGGTTGCGATTTGCAATTTAGTACTTCACCAAAATATTATTTATTACCAATCATGATTTGATAATATAACAATTAAGTAGGAGTAGGAATCAATATCATGAACTACATATATAATTGAATTTTTATTAATAAGTAGGAGTATATATATATATATATATATATATATATATATATAATATATATATATATATATATTTATATATTTTTTTTCAAGTAGATATCAAATAGATATCATAACAGGTTTGCCATCTGATCACAGAATTATCAAATAAATAACGATAATTTCGTACAGTATAAAACAAGTATCGATAATTTCGTAAGGTATCAAACGAGTATCAATAATTTCGTAACGTATCAAATGAATATCGATAATTTCGGAAAGTGTCAAACCGATTTTGATTCGGTATAGTATTGATATGGTATCGGTTGAAGAAGAATCGGTATCGATAATTGATACCAACTACCTAAAATTTCGATGCGTATCGATATTTCCTATTGAGTACTTTGATATCGAATTGATTGAATATCATCAATAGTATTGGTATCAGTCCCATCACTAGATATAGTTATTTTTTGGGGATATTTAAAGCCGAAATTAATGTATGTGCGATATAAACGTACATAGGTTTTTCAATGAGCAAATGTTTTTGTTTCACACATTAGTTGGCAATTATTGACTTTTTAATAATTTGGTTTAAATATATACCGATAATATTGTATAGTTACCTCCATATTCATAACGTAAAATACAATAATTATTACATCGATAAATTAATTTATATATATTTATCTTTAACTCCTTAACTTAAAGATTAAGAAAATATATGGTTTCGATAAAAAGAAGGCTGACAAGCTTAAAGGCTCGAAAAAATATGCTTAAGGAAAATGACGTTTCTTTTGTTATATTCCTGTCTCAATCTAGCAAGAAAAATCCTGAATGTATTTTTTTGTCATTCAAAGTGGCATAAATTTTTAGGGTATTAAAAATATTTGTATTTTTGTATTTTTGCTAATATACGGTAGGAAGCTATATTCCGTAGCAAAACAGTACTCTCTAACTTATTGTAAAGTATTTGTTGAATCGAAAAACGTTTCAGATAAAAGTTACTCATTGTCAGTTTCAATAAGAAAAATATAATTAGGGGGACAGTTTCAGTCGGAGAACTTTCGAGTAACGTTTCATCTTTTTACACAGTTTAATACTAAAAATAAAAAAGTACTTGTATAATATTTTTTAATACTCTACAAATTTATGCCAGATTGAAAAAAGAAATTCGTTTTCAATATGTTCTTCCTTTTAAGCAACTTCCATCGCTGTCACTTTCCTGTAAGTTCAAACATGTCAAAGACGTTCAGGTACACACTTTTAACTTCTAACTGGCTCACCTGGTATATAATTTAACAAAAGAAATAAACGTCTTTACAAATAATAAACGTTAATACGAACACTGTATATCAAATTCTTAAGGAATTATTTTCCATTGCGATACACCGTTTGGTTGGCACCTTAATGTTTTTGACATGGTCGATAAAGTAGGAATCTTGAATAAATTTTTCGTGTTTTGCAAAAAGCTTTGAAAGTTGCATTATGCAATGCTGTATAAGTAGATTAAAACGAAAAACTGGTTACCTTCAATGAAAAAAAAAATATTAACACGTTTAGTACCTACGTGTTCTGATAAACACAATTTCTTGTACAAATTATGATCAAGCTGAGAAACTATTTCTGATGCCAGAGGACATACAAAACATAGGTAATGTTTGCTTTAACACAGACAGTGCACGAGGTTCGGGTCTCCGGCTGCGTTCTATTTTCGCATATTATTAGTGCCTACAATATGCGTAATAATATATTGAAAGCATACCACCCCAAATTTCATTTCGCTTTTTCAGGACTTTGGTATGTACCCAGAACTAAGAACGAATCAAATAACAATTAAATTGTGGTAGCAAGGAGTTTAAACTGTGGAAGAATGGAAATCTAACATCGGTCCACGTTTCCACTTCATCAAATACAGTTTCTCCGACATCAACATAACATGCTCCTTATCAAGAACTGACCAAGTGTTAATTTCAAGACCGAGGATCGCTCATACCAAAATTACGCAGCTCTACCTCCTCAACAAAGAAGCCCCCATCACACGACATATGTGATATTACAATAACAATTAACCACATCATTTTAAAATGCAGAAGACACTCTACCAGCAATAAGAGAAGATTATTCAACCTGAAACCTCTATAAAAGATAACCTAACCACAACTATACAGAACAACTCTTAAAATTCCTAAAGTTTACCAAACTGTATATCAAGTTGTAAATCCAAATAGTGTATTTTGTCGCAATTAACCCACATCGGTAAGTGGTTCATGCAAGCCAAAATAACCTAAAAGAAGAACACCAGTCGCTAACGCTGTTACCCATCGTGCTCTCCCACCGATCGTGAGGATCGCGGTACAGATCGGTAAAGCAGAGACCTGGAGGAACGTGCCGGCACTAGGTGAAGATCGTCGAACCCTGCAGAGGCGCCTCGACCTTCGTAGCCGACCCGAGAGGATCAAGAATCCTCTTGTTCTCCGTAAACCTTGCCTGTGGTTCTCTGAGGTGGGGTGGGAGCCCGACGGGGAGAAGAGAGAGGAGAGGCCGTCATTCCCGGTACCCACCTGGCGTCTCACCTGAGGCTTCGTGCCAAGTGCTACGTCGCTGCTCGAACGAGCTGGCTCCTACGGGATTGCACGGGGCCCAGGAAAGCCGTGGAAGTCGGCTATCACGAGGCTTCTTCTCCACCTAGGCGGCCCAGCGCGAGGAACGTGACCGAAATCCGTCGGAATGATCGGTCGCGGCTGAGATCCTGCGCGGGGAACGACGTAGCAGGTGAAGGAAACAGGGAGAGGGCCTCCTATTTCTCGGCTGTGATCGCACGCGTCAAGAAGAGGATCGGTTTTCGCAGAAATCTACGATCACGGGGGCTCATTTACATCGACCTCGCCCCTCCGAGGGGGCCCCTGAAATCTTAATTCCGAGATGGCAACCGAGGGGAGCGCCGAATAAATTACCTATCACCGAATCGTTAGAAAACTGTTGGACCCCCTGACATTTCTGCCGCGGATGCTTTCCTCGGACGAGGGAAATAAGCGGCTTTAAAAGGTGCATTCGGTGGGAACCGCGTGCGTTTTGTGTACGCGAGGGGACCAGTTAACGAGTGACAAGTTTACGTTACCTCGGAGTTTCAATCGTTCTTCGATTTTCGTCAATGAACGAAGGTTTGTCAATGAAAGGTTTCTTGGTACGGTGGGAATGCCACTCGAAGCAGGAGGACTCGGAGTTCACCAAATCTGGCAGTGTCCTACCAAAAAGCAGGAGAAACGTTGCTAGGTTTATTCCTGTTGGAATTACATCGTGTACGATGACGTAAAAACCGCAAGAGCGGTGTCGAAGATGCGAGGACCAGGTCAGTGCAAGAAAGAATACAGAACAGGTGTTCAGAGGTATCAAGTACGTTACCTGGATCATTCCTGGAATCGTTTACATTGGAACGAAGCTTCTGTTAGAAACCTGCTGAAAGAAGAAATGAAATCGCACAAATTTCGAACAGAGAGGGATTCTTGAAGCGAAGCAGATCGAAGCCTTGAGCTGCCTCCATTCTCCGCAGAAAGTGTGGCACGTTGCAAATGATTGTTCGTAATCTTTCGGCTGGGTGGAGTCCTAACGACAATGCTCGTAATTTATACAATGTTTACTTAAGAGTCGCTGGTACCATGGTTCGTAACCAAGTGGATGATTGAGATTAAAAGGTGTTTAAAAGGGAGTGAAATTAAAGCAGAATAAAACCGTCTGGGCGACCACGTCCCGTCGGAAATATTACACGAGGAGGTTCTTAAGTCTTCATTAAGGGGCCCTAAAGGAAGTTAAACGCCGTGGATGGAGAAAGTTAAAGAAATTGTCGGGCAGGAGCGTCGTAAACGCGGCGGTAACCTGTGCGGACGCATGGAAAAAAGTGTTTTAGAGGCTACCTCGATTTTGATGTAGGAACGTTGGAACTGCTGTACGGGGGGGAATGCGCGCTGGTGAGTGGCGGGAAGTGTGGCAATAAAAAGTGCTGCGGCACGTTGGACCGCGGGGACGCCTTGGTGCGTGTGTCGAAGGAAATTTTCGCCTTTGGAATCTTGATTTTTTGCGTGTCAAGTGCGGCTACCTTCGCGGGTAGAGGGGGGCACGCGAGGCTCCACCTGCTGCTGGAAAATATCTTCTGCTACACCACTCCTGTGCGGCTACCGTGGGATACCTAAGAGGTAAGACACGTCCCTTGAGAAATCCTGCTTTTTACTGGCAATTTCTAGCGCAGTCAACATCCACGATCCGTAGGTAACATACGCAGAGGTCTTTCTTCTATTCGACGTGTCTTGCTTGTGTTTACGAGGCGTGCTGGGGAGGGGGTCACTCGAATTTGGGTTTTAGTCTCTGAAAGGAGTTTTAGGAAGACGTGGGTCTTATAAATAATTTTTATATCTTAAATTAAATGTTTTAATTCTTTTTACATCTGTCTTCCTAAAAATCAATAGAATTTCACAAATACTTACGCAGTCAGAGCTTTTTTTCTGCGCACTTTGCACTGAGAATGCTGGGGTGTAATTACACCCCTGTGCACGGTTAACGTTAGACTATTGGTACGCGGAGTGAAGGTTAACGCAGCATAATACACGGCAAAAGTAATTAAAGAAAGGGGAATAGAGGAGATTGCGGGTAATTTCGTTGATAAACGTAGAAATTCTATGGAAAAATAAGGGTTGCTCTCATTTTGCAAGCGCTTGTAATTTCAGTGCGTTCGCCGAACAGGATCTATAAACGCGTTACGAATTTGCCCCGACATATTACCGAGGAATGCTCGAAGCAATTCATAAAAACGAGATCATCGATGTGATCGGCGAGTGCTGCGATGTAGAATATATTTACGAGGAGAAATTTGCGGTTTCGCTTACTCTGTCGACATCTGTATAACACATTTTCTTTATTACACGTTCGAGAACATCCCTGCAGAAAGACTTGATTATGGACGACGGGAATTCCTTCGAGACGTTCGTTTCTTTATGTCCCACAATGCGGACGCTTTTATCTTATCTGAATATTCATATGAAATTTTTGTAATCGTATGCGTGGAATTCGACCCAAGTCCTGATATCTCTCCTCTGAATAGGAATACAATAATATTTATTGATGAAATGCTTGGTACGACTTTATGTGCTGTTCAAAATGTTTATTAAGTAATATCAATTTTTTAAAATCTGTGTGGCGAAAATATGAGTCTTTTGTTAGTAATAAACATGCTGATCATGTTATGAATATTTTTAAAATGCATCAACTTTAATCAACAATTTCTCGATAACTATGTGGTAAACCGATTTTAAACTTTGCAAAGGGTTTCTTGTATTCGAAATTAGTTTTGAACGAAATTTAAAAGAATTCTTGAATTCAGTAGAATATTCAGGAACTACCTTAATCATTAACAATTTACACGTTAATTTTAGGATTGAAGTATTTTAAATTGTATAGAATGGTTTTTAATATATTTAAGCATTTACATTTTAGATTAATTAATACCTTGTATTAATTACCTTGAGTATTGAAATTTCAATGAAACTTTCAGTTAAAAAAATAATGATAAGGCGGAAGCAACTTAGTCTGATGTTGTTTCAGGGTTTTCAATTTATTTGTAATTCGTAGATACTAATAGCGAAGATTTAAGGAAACGACGCCAGAAGAATCTCGCGATAAATACGTTTACTGAAGTAAAACGAGCGTCCACAAAGCTGTAACCGTTGAAAATTTAATCTATTTTAATGACTACGAAACAAACTTCATTAACGTTCGGTGACAGGTAGGAATTTATTTCACTGCGGATGAGAAAATAATTTCAGGAGCGTTCGTTTAAGCAGTGATTCCCAACCTGTGGGCCGTGAAGTGTTTTCTAGGGAGTCGCCACGGTTTTTTTTTATAAATATTATTAAATTAGAATTATATTCTGAAATACCTATTTTTAATTTGTTTTCTTTACCCCACCTCATATGAAGGGTGAACGGTCGCAGGTTATTTGAATATTATAAAAGGGAATTGCGACTCAAAAAGGATTGGGAAACACTGGTTTAAAGGGTATTTCTAAACTTATATTTGTAACTATAATCTACTAGATTTATTATAATGACTGTATAATAAATAAATATAACTTTTAACGACCAAATTTCGGCACCATACTGAAGCAGCCAAAACTAGAAAAGTAGTTTCCTCACTTCTTCGTTTTTAAAAATATGTAGTGTTAATTTTCGAAATTGTCTAATGACTTGTGGCCAGAACTGTTAAAAAGTGTTTCTCTAAACATTCGAAATGAAGGCGAGGTGTAGTCAAATAGTTACTGCGCACAAAATGAACGACAAGTGAATGAATACCTAACAAGGGTAACTTTAGTAACCAGAAAATGTTGATTTTTTTTTAAATTCTGCAGGTTTGTAAAGGACCTCGATATAAATGGATAATTGTTAAATAGCCATCTGGAATTGTAACATTTAATAACCGTCTCCTATAGAATTTTGTGCGTTGAATACGAATCCGCAAACAGTTTTTCGTTATCACCCTCAGTTTTCGAGAAATTCGATTTTGGAAAAAAATTCTCAACTTTGAATATTTTTTGTGTTCAAACAGTAATAGTTAATCGGTTGCGTGTTACGTCAAATTATTCTGAACCCTCCCGAATAAAGTGATATACGTTATATGACATTATGAACATTTAAATATGTTTAAACAACGATCAAGGGGAAATGGACACCCGCAATGCATGAATTTTTGCAGATATCTATTAATTTATTTAAAAAAAACTAAGGGTCTAGGAGAAAATATGACTACTTCACGCGATGCAGCAGGCATTTTTCCTCCAGAAAATATGAACAGAAGTGGTAAGTCACGTTTTGTTTTCGGTACAGAAACGAAATAGTTTGGTAAAACGTGCGCTACCGGCAGTGGTAGTCAACCGCGGCGGCGGACGGTCTACTACCACTTAGCGGAACAGAATCGGCGCCGCATAGTTTGCCATACTATTTCGCTTCTGTATTGAAAATGTCACCGCTGTTTAAACATATTTAACCCTTCGTTGAGGCACCTCTTTTTTCAATCAATTTTTGAATGACTGCCATTCTCATCTAAAGAATCCAAACGTTATGAAAAAAATTATGGGTCAATTTCAAGGACTCTAGAATGTATTCCAATAGTTTTTTTTTAATTGAAATTTTACCACAGTTTTTGTAAAAAAAAATTTAGATTACCATATGTCGAGAAAAAACGAAGATTAGCTGCAAAAAATTGTAACTTTTCTAAACAGTATTAGGAGCTAAAAATCTGCAGAGTTGTTGTTCAGATACAATATTTTGAGAACAAAAATAGTTTGCAAGTCGGCTGTGGAAAAAAGGTATTTATTTTGCATATAAAAGGTAGGTTATTTCGGTAATTGAAAAATAGAGATATTTTACTAATATCCCCGATATAATGCGTAGAATCTACGTACTGAAAAAGGTACAGAGCGTCAAAATCAGCTTTTGGGTGGTTCACACCCAGAGTGTCAACGAACGGTTAAATACTCATAATGCAATAAAAGCTTATATGATTTTGTTGGAGAGAGTTTGCAGAATAATTTGACTAACAAGCAGCCGAATAACTCTTACTGTTTGGACACAAAAAATGTTCAAAGTTGAAAATTTTTTTTTTTTTAAAAATCGAATTTCTCGAAAACTGAGGGTAATGACGAAAAACGGTGTGCGGGTTCGCATTCAGCACACCCAAATCTGTAAGAAACGGCTATTGAATGTTACAAGTCCGAAAAAAGTTAAATTTTGTTGAACAGTTCCCTACAGCACACTTTATTGCAGGAGCGGGCAGAACCGTTGCTGCACATTACAAGGTTGCAGGTTGCTTGCAGGTTGCATTGCAATGTTACTGCAACATTGTGGAAATATTGCCGTGCAATACTGCAATGGCCACATTTGTGCAATGTTCCTGGAATATTGCGCACACAATACTCGCGGAATCATCGCTGTAATCTCTCCGAAACGTTGCGTGACCATTGCTGTAAAATTCCGAAACAATGTTGCAGGAATATCTCCTGCAATATTGCACAGGAGCGGACATAGCAATTTACTTGTAACGTTTCGGTAACATTCCGTGGAATGTTCCAAATGTTGCACTGCAACATAATTGAGACATTCCTGCAACAAAGTGTGCTATAGGGGGTGTAATCGGACAAATAGTTTCGGAAATTTTTTTATTCTTCAGGGTTAAAAAACACTTTAAATTGTAATATGTGTTATCATATTAAAAGTATATATATATATATATATATATATATATATATATATATCAGCCTAAATTTAGGAACAGAGTAGGTACCTAAATATTAGAATTCAACATATATATATATAAGGCTCTAAAAACTTGAAAATTATATAAAGTCAGAGTTTTTATATTACCAAAATTCCCCTGTAAGCACATGTTATCTGCAAAGGTAGATTGGTTGTAAAGGAATTATTGAATAGCCTCCACGATCCACTCATCTACCCCTCTTGATTTTTACATGAGGGTTATATCAAAGAAGTTTCCCCCAAAGTAATTACAACACTGTTGATTCTTAAAATTAAAAATCTCTGCTAAAATTTGAAGGTAAATAGAGAAATATTAGAAACACTTTGAGAATTTCTTGAATTGTTTGTTATTTTAATAGGATTTATTTCTTGCATACTTAACTCGTTTTTCACTGAACGGAGCAGCGATGACAATCACGAATCACTCGGCACTGCTATATTTTGTAAATTAATTAGTAATAAACCCGTATGTTTACGAAAACATTTTTCTTATCTTACAAGGCGGCCAATTTTGAAAACACTAGTTTACAAAATCCAAAAAATTATTTGTGACCGAGACTCCACTATGAAATTCTTATGTAATGTGATCCCCTAAACTCAAAAATCGACAGGAGGCGAAATCCTAAGGATACGATTTTGAGATATCACCCGATAAATACTTTGGTAATTCTGTAATTTGACGACCCGACGTTTTTGGCCATATCTCGCATTAGAGCCGATCAATTTGATCCCGACGACTCTTAAATCAAAGGTAATTAAATTGCCTACAACTCTTTCCTATATCGTTTTCCAATCGGACCAACAGTTTAGGCGGAATCGATCGAAACTTACGAAAAATGTAATGTTTTGGGGCCGAAATTGAAATCGATAATTCACTACATAGCCTGGGAGACATAGAAATTATCATGTGATGTCCAGTTTCTTATTTTTTACGTAGAGTGCGCACCTTTACGAAGAAAACAGGCCCAACCTGAGCAAAATCCATGCACAAATCAGGAAGTTACGAGCGACAGAGTGGGGGTGCGTATTTCCAACTTCTTCCCTATTTTTGCATTTCTTCCTATTTCTTGGCGAACCAGGCATACAGAAAATTAATTTAGACTTTTCCATTGAAATTTCGAAACATAAATTGGCGATTGTTTAATGTTATTCCTCTTCAATGACCTTCAATAATGCTACCTATTTTTAAATTTATGTGAAGACCTCTAAGTAAATAAAAATAGCTAACACAGCTCAATAAACTAACAATGTTATACTAAACTCGAAAAGTAAGCACACTGTATATGCTATATAAACCACACCTGGTTTAAAGCAATAAATGTATAAAAAAAAGTAATAAATAATAAACGTCAGGTGCACTAAACTTCTTATACTTCGACTTATAAAAGAACGCAGAAGCATCTTGGACAAAAGTCACTATACTGAACGGTTCTACTATCGCGCTTTGACAAATGGCGTTACGCGCAACTATTATCAACGACTCATCGATTTCGAAGAATCGCAACCGAATGGTCATTGTTGCGCCAGAATGCGGACAATTGAGTCAGACCGTGAAATAAAGTCTTAAACAGTTATCTTGACAAACGTCGAAGATGAAACCTTGTAGGATTGTAGATACCCCAGTTCGATGAATCGCCATAATAGCGTAGAAACTGTGTCACAAAAGTCGGTATCGTACATACGCGATGTAGACAGAAGGCCATTAAATCGAAAAGGGAAGTGAAGTATGTATACATTCAAATATGGGTATATTCATAAGTCTGAATAATAAATAACAAACGAATTATATTTCGCCGTGATATATACTACCGGCAAAAATGTTTCAGTAGGGGAGACCGGGGCTAAAAGTTGCGATTTCGATAAAACATAAAAAAATGACTGGAAAATAATGTAGTTATTCTCTTCACTATTCACTAATTTTTTGTTAAATTTATTATATTTTATGATTTCTAGCTTGTGATTAATATATTGTAATAGGTTTTTCGTAAAAAGTAATTTATTTGTGGCTGGTCGAAGCGGAACTTCTTACCCCTTTATGGGGCAAGTTGTTATCGCATTGGGGTAAGTTGTTTCTAAGATATAAGGGTTGCCTTTTAAAGAAATATTTAATTTTCTAATGAAATAAAACAGGATTTTATTAATAATGTTTATTTATGAAGGAATAATCAACAAAAATGTATTATCTTTAAAAGAAACCCAAAACAATATAATAACCATAAACATTATGTTTGGTATAAAAACAAAACTCTACAAATCAGTCTTAAATTCAACTGTTTCTGGGTACCTACCTGCTTAGTGAGATTTGTACTTGTAGCCTACAGTGGTTTCCTTTCCAGATTGTAGTTTTTTAATAACTCATCTCGATAGAGTCAAGTGGCAGATACTGAATTCTCTAGCGACAGTTTTTATCTTTATGCATTTATTTCGATGGAAATCTTGCCCCTTTCCGCTTTTCATTCATATGTTCGCATCTTAAAGCACAGCGGGAACAATTTATACATTGGCGGTGGGGCAAGTTGTTACAGTAACAACGTGCCCCAAGTCGTGGTAACAACCCCTATCGACGCATTTTACAATTTGAGAGACTATTCTGTTATTTCATATATTGAAACGATAAACACTATTACACCATGTTCCTAAATGTCATTTGATCCGTACGAACGAATCAATCAATAATATCCACGTTAAATAATCGAAATAGACCAAAAAATAATGATAGAAAAATATTTACTTATCTGGTACGCGACTAATAGGTTCTTGCTTACAACCACACGAATCGCTGTCGCGGACGCTATTAAAATGGGCGACAGAGTGGCGTGATCAACTCACGCGGAAAAAATAATTTAAAGTACAACGCTCTTTTCAGTTTGAGGAGAGAACCGTCGGAACAACTTACCCCCGGAACTTTTAGCCCCGGTCTCCCCTACACCTGCTAATGTGTGAAATGTTCTTAATTGTTTTACATACATAGGTGCGAAAATGATCAAAGTAACTTGTCATAGATGAAATAACTTCTTACAATATTATTTAGTAAAGAAATGTTATATGTTGGTAAACGTGTATAGCACCTGTATAACGTGTAACATGAGTTGTTGTATGATGTAACAAGTTTTTCCAATCTTAATTTTCACACACACAATTTTTATGATTTATCTATTTAGATGATGGTAATTAACTTAAGGGGAGGGGGCTGGTTTAGATGTTTAGTGTCTAAATTTTAGACCAGTGGTTCCCAACCCTGGTCGGGAAGTTTTTTTCTAGAGGATCGCCACGTTTTTTTTTAATATTATTAAGTTATAATTATATTCTGAAATACCTATTTTTAATGTGTTTTGTTTACCTGATATGGGGTGCGAAGGGTTACTTGAATATTATAAAAGGGGCGCCTTAAAAAAAGTTGGAAACTGCTTCAGGCTATCAGAAAATGAGTATCCTTTGTGAATTTATTTTTAATCAATAAAAACGAGTTTCTTGCATCATTTTTTAATATCAAATTTAGAAAGATTTGGCTATTTTTCTTAAAAGTACTTTTTAAAGCTACCTACCATTAATATTAAGTAATTTTCTGTCATTATACAGATTCGAGATGTAATCGTAAATATGTATTTGGGTTTCCATGCCGCACGTTGGCTATTTTCTTTAGAAGCCTTAATAAATTTCCGGATGCTTAGGAAAATTACGAAATAAAATAACGCAACAATCTGTCTTCCTCTTACCACTTTATCCTATGAGACTCTCATAAATCGTGTCCTTGTGGGTCGTATAATTTCGCTGTATATTGCACGCGGAAGGAAATAAGGTACTTTGTAGCTTTCTGGCAAACTTACATACTTTGAGGAGGCGAATATTTATTACACACTACAGTTTTATTATAGCATTTTTCCATGACACATCTATAAATGGAAGGAACGGTTTCTACTATAAGTCGCCTACTTTTGCTACCAAATAAGTGTCCGTCTACTACACTGTGATATTACAAACTTTTTAAATTATAAAATTATACGAATTATTTTAAAATATTTTAATCTTTGTCTGTCAGCTATTATAATATTACTTGTAGAAGCAATTTATTATCTTTATGTTTCACGTGCTTTTTTTATAATCTGTTATTACTTAATATGCACGTAGCACTGGTACATTGCATACCTATAATTATAAAAAAAGAAATGCCTAGAAGAAACTGAGGAAATGCTACTGTTACACAGTTCGACGAAATTTGACTTTTTTTCGCCATCACCCTCAGTTTTTGAGAAATTCAATTTTTAAAAAAAATTGCAATTTTCAATTGCGAACATCTTTTGTGTAGAAACGGTAATACTATATTCGAGCGCTAGTCCTCTTATTGCGTCCGAGCCCTTAATACCAAGTAACTAAACCTTCGATATTTCCTATAATTCCTATCGAGTATTTTGTTATCAAATTGATTGAATATCATCAATGGTATCGGTATCAAATTATTGTTTTTATCAAATTCATTCTCTTCCTTTGTTCCTATGTGTTTATCCTTGCCATTTTTATCCACAAACAAAGCTATTACAAAGCTATTTTTTATGCGATTCAACTGTTCCGACGCTAATAATTAATTGTTATTCAATTTTTCAATAGAAAATTGTGCAATGGCATTTTAAAGGTAGTAATGACCAGGGCCGGCTTTAAGGGGGAACACCACTGTGAGGGCCGGAAAAGTAAGCCACTTATAAGATTTTTTTTCAGGAATAATTTACAGTTGTCATAAAAAAATTTATTACTTACCTTTAGTACGCTGTCTTAAGAGACTATACAAAAAATAAATAAATAGAAAAACATCTATAAATTTGAATATATTAATTATCTTCTGGACCTCCTCCACTCGAGCTGGTCGAAGGTGTAAGTATGGAACAGCAGGTCCGAAATCAAATTTCATTTTTTTTGTTATAAACTATATGAGTGTAATTTCCGTTGTACGTACGGATTCTTTTATTGAAAACAAAGTTTTTGAAATACGCTCGAAAAGCTGTCCATCTTATTCGCGGATTTTCGAAACTTTTCTTCTAAAACTTCTAAAACGGAAACTACACTCATATAGTTTATAAAAAAAAAATGAAATTTGATTTCGGACCAGCTGTTCCATAGTTATACCTTCGACCAGCTCGCGTGGAGGGTCTAGTGGATTAATTAATATAATTAAATTTATGGATGTTTTCCTATTTATTTGTTTTTGTATAGTCTCTTAAGACAGCGTATTAAAGGTAGGTAATCAATTTTTTTTATGAAAACTGTAAATTATTCCTGAAAAAAATTTCTTAAAAATGGCTTACTTTTCCGGCCGTCACAGTGGTGTTCCCCCTTAAGGGGAGGTTCTAGAGCCCCAAAAAATAGGTGATATTTAGGAATTAATTAACGGAAAACTACTATGTATAATTTAATGGGACTTTTTGCATTGAATTAAGGATGTCTTAAACTATAGAAATATATTTTTTTTTTTATAATTAATCGTTGGAGACGGCACTGTGGAGTCGTTAAAGTCAAGGCGTCAAAAAATTGATCCAAATCGGTGGGACCTGTATCTCCAAAAGTTATTATCCGATTCGACTGAAACCTTTTTTATTTTGAAGATTATTCTTCTGTTTAGGGGGGGGGGGCTAGAAAAAATGCAAAATGACATTTTTTTAGAAAATAACGACACTTGAAGTTTGAAATCACTTTTTCCCTATAGTTTTCATCCTTTCAACGCCTTTGAAAATTATAAATTATCAATATTTTGTATTTTTCTGGTATCCCCCCTAGCCAGAAGTATATTCTTCAAAATAAAAAAGTTTCAGTCGAATCGGATAATAACTTTTGGAGATGCAGGTCGTCCCACCGTTTTGAGAAATTTTACGTGAGCGCCGAGTGACCGGTCGTTGCCCATGCATTTCCCGCTACTCAAATGCCTATGACTTTGGGAATTTTACGAATTTCAACAAATCCTTTTAAACACGTTTTCCTATAAGGTTGAACATTCGCAAAATGAAATAAAAAAAAATCCACATTTAGACCGGAACCTCCCCTTAAGGGGTGGTGTGGGGGTGGGGGGCGGGGGGTAGGCAGGGCGACCGCCCGGGGCGCTAAATCTGTAGAGGCGCCGTTGTACGCGTTTATTAATTTATATCCGTTCTGCTAACATTACCTGTTATTCCTAACTGATTCCAATATTATCAATCGATACTGTATCTGGAGACGAGGATAACAATGAATTTCCCTGGTTTTATAAACCGATATCTAACAGACGATTTGTCCGTGCCGTTGAATTTCCATCATATCCGCCGCTGTATACAGCGTTTAGTTATTTTTGACCGCGGCGGTCCACGTCGCTATTTGCATTAGGTACAACGCCGGTAATTAATTAGGGGGGCCGGTCGAAAGCGTGGCCGCTCGAATAACACTGTTAACGTCGAAGCATCCCCGCAATTACGCGCAGCATTTTCGCCGCGGCACGGCGCCGGGGAATGCGCAGGGAATTTTCAAACTGTTTGTCGCAGCGCTGAAAATTTGATCGCGCTCCCCCGAGTGTTAAATTACTTTTGTTGTTCTGATATTCCGTGTAAATTGCGTCACATTATTCCGCCGTCCTGCCAGACGTCTCTGGCGCGCAATGCCGTTTCATTATAATGCAGCGTGTAATTAATGTTCAAGTTGTTACGCCGTTGCCTTTTTTCCCTTCAATTTGGCGAAGTGATTTCGTTTCGTCACGAAGCGCTCTTTACCAAAGGAAAGATTACGCGTCTGGCTGGGAACAGTTGACTTTGCCGGGGCCTCATTGATGGCCACGAATCTGTTGAAAATGTTTATGAATAACCTCCGTGTAATTGGAGAGAAGATTTCGTTCCGATTGCCAGGCATTCTCAAGTTTTCACTTAACGAGGGACCGATACGATTTACCTGCAATAACGACGCTTAATCAGTTGCTGGTATATTGAGGGTAATGATTAACCGAGACACGTGAAAGCAAATCTTGTTGAAAATATGATCAGTTTTGTTATTAATGCGGGTATTGCATAATTCGTGTTCTCGTAACTGTTGTTTTTAATATTTAATTCAATAGAGTTTAACAGTAATTATGTTATGAACTCTATAGTGTCAGTTCTTTTTGTTATTGATAATTAGACTGACAATTACACGATCGGCGAAATATAAATTCAATTGCGATAGACTTTTTTGTGCTCCTTGTACACCTGTCCCTGTCACACAATGTTCATTTCATATCGAGCCACTTATTATTTATCTATCAATCCAGTGAAATTAGACGGAAATATGGCAAATCTACGGAATAATTCCCAGCAAGCTAAATTTTGGCACGAGCCTTTATTTCGTCATTTGAAATAATACGGCAACACCCGCTAAAAATGTTACTGAGGGTTGAAGGTAACAAGCAACTGTTTTTCGCGAATATCTCGTTATCTAATTGTTTTACGACGAAAATAGTTATTATAAGATTTGTAGCTTAGGAAATTCTGTACATAAAAGATTCTATGAGTTTTTTTCGTAGGAGTAACCGTTTTCATGTATGACGGGTTACCAAGTTTCATCCCCCGTACTTTTGACAAGGGAAGATCTCGAACCCGGAAATTCCAAAAATTCTGAAACTTTGTGAATATGTAGGAGACGACCTCCTGAATACAAGGCAATTTTGTCTGCTGCCCAAATTCACTCCAAGAGGGTGCAATAATGGACACCAGAAAATTTGGCTATTTTCCAATTTTGTATTATAACTCGCGAACTGTAAGAACAGTATGGACTATAAATTATCAAATGATAGTGCCAATGAAGAGAAGTAACATTTTCCTGAAAATTTTTTTTCTATCTCCTGCAGTTTGCGAATAATAATACAAACTCGAAAAATTGTCAGGGGTCAATAGTAGCAGGTTGATTATATAGATTATATTTTTCCAAAGGCGTAGAATTAAAAATCTTCGTTATATCAGATGAATTGATCACTACCAAAGACAACGTGGGTTAGATAAGCAATCGTATCCTGTGCATTAACCGTTTTCTGTCCGATTTCACACGGCCTTTATTACGCCTTTAATTCATTGATCACCGGCTACTACATCGAGTGAAAATGCTTCAACTGGTGAATGCAGAACGCTCGAATAGTTTCGCACGAAATTAGAAGATGGAGTTGAAACGCAGAAACCTGGAACGTTATTTCATTCCACCTCCCGCGCCCTCTCCTCTCAGCGACCGATTTCACACGGCATAAGACGTAATAGAATCACCATACATTTTTCTCTCCTTAATTAAGAAAGTACCGGACCACGAGACGTAATCCTGATTCTTGGCTTCACGTTAACCTCGTATATAACAATTTTAATGCAGTTCCATGTTTTCATTACTCCTGTGGGAAAGATACAGAGCAACATGTTGTTAGAAAATAATAGGGAAACTGGAACATAGTGCACCAGCTACGAGAGGGTTTGTAGCAAAATTGAAGAGCAGGATAAATCTCTGTTTGTTTAAAATTTCGTTTCTGAGGGAATTGATTTTTTAAATCTGACATATATATATATATGCTATTCCACGTCAAAACGAATGGGTGAAAAATTTAGTTACACCGATTCTCTTCAAAATTACAGCATTTTTTATAGCCTCGCAAAAACAATGTATACTGAATTTCAACGGCCTATGTCAAATAGTTTTCAAAATTATTATTGAATGTTAAATTTTCGAAAATTCCAACAAAATCGGCTGACGCGTCATTATTTAAACTGTAATATCTCGGCCATTTTTAAAGATAATGCGAGTGTTTTTTTTTCAAGCCGGACCGTGGCACAGTGGTCCGTCTTATTGATGACCTAGCGGGACAAAAGTCCAAAATCATGACCCATCTAAATTGAACGAATCCTTGTCATACCACAAGCTACTGACAAGTGGGGGACACCATGTGGTAGACACCGATTTTGATGAGCCTTGGCACGATGGATCTATGTCGAAAATAAGTAAATAGGTGTCCGAGCGTTTCTGCCAATGGGCCTTAATAATAGAGATATTTACAGGGAAATTATTAAAAATTTCATAGTGGCCGTGGGGTTTTAGTAGGTAAAAATCCCACACTACCCTGGCGCCCCCGGGGGATTCCCCTCTGAAGGAGTCGGGGTGCCTTTTGAAGATTTCCCCAAGTTAAAAAAAAAATTATAAAATAAAATAATTTATAAAAAAAATTTATAAAGTTTTTTTTTAACGTGGAGACATCTTTAAAGGCACCCCGACGCCTCCAGAAGGGAATCTCCCGCGGGCGCCAGGGCAGTGTGGGATTTTTACCCACTAAAACTCCACGGCCACTATGAAATTTTTAATAATTTACATGTAAATATCTCTATTATTAAGGCCTATTGGCTGAAACGCTCGGGCACCTATTTACTTATTTTCGACACAGATCCATCGTGCCAAGACTCATCAAAATCGGTGTCTACCATATGTTGTCCTCCCCTTGTGAGTCAGAGATATCGGAATGATATGGTATGCAAATTTGTATGTATTTTATAAAAATGACGATCGTCCAAAAATCAGTAGTGCTCCGTTGTATCGCAATTAAAATTGTTAGTATTTTACAAAATTGATTGCAAACGTACAAGTAGTACATGAAGTTTCAGCCATGAATATTTTAATTTCCAACGTACAGAATTAAAATATGATCATAAAAATGGTGGATTTTTTCAAAAGCTTTCATTGGAAAAGCTCTACATATCTGGGAACCTCGTGGAACCTAGAAATTTTTGTGTTTTTTTTTCTATTTGCTTTATAGAATACATATCGACATGTTACAGCTGCAAATATTTGCAACTCTGTATTATTAAACTGTCTGTTTATTCGCGAGTCATAACTCAAAATCGGAAAATAGCCGGATTTTCAGGGGTCAGTTTTACCCCCTTAGACTGAATTTTTGGGCAGTAAAAAAAATTTTTTTATTGAGGATATGCTAGAGAAAGAGTAATGTTTGGACAATCATCTACGAAAGACATGAAACTATAAATGAGTGAAGCATGTACCACAGTAACCTCAGAAATGTTGTCCGGTGTTAGAAACAGTTTTACCTTTAGAGTTTTCTAAACGTATAGAAAATTTTCAGGGGGTTCTAAGAGTATTGAAAACTTAGAGTTTTCTTGGTTTAAATGCTGGTTTAGAGCTTTTAGGGATATATAAAAATTGAGATAAAAAGGATTAAAATCGACCGTGCAGTGTTCGAGGTATTAAGCTGTTAAGAGTCACATGGGCCACCCTGTATATTTGGACACTATCTGAACATCTCGGTAACCATTGGTTTTGAGACATATGTATCTCAGTATCGTTTCTCATAGAATTCACTATTCTTTTAAATATTACCACTAACAAATTTTATTAATTCAAAGTAATAAAACTGCCCTTAAAACCTCCTTCTTTCCTGCATCCAAAACAGAACGATTACCATCACGTTGTGTGTCCGTCAAGATCATAAAACCCTGTATCTTGAATGTTTCCTTAACGTTTAGGAAGAGCAGAGATGTTTCAGGTGAACAGAGTTAGTGGTCGATGCTGTATCTCTGTAATTGTAGTGCCCTGTAGAGATATAGTGATGCCATAAAAACAGTGGAGGGTAAAGGCGGCAGCGCCCTTGAGTACCTTCCCTCGAGTCAGGACTCCAGCGACGTGTTCTACGTACATTTTTAACGTTAGTATCTTAGGCTCTGGGGTGTGTAAAAATCTGACCAAATCAGTGCAGCCCGGTGCCAAACAGGTGCCAAGGGACACATAGCAGTGGTTCCGTACCCTCAGGGATACCGCTTTACACACCACTTGAGAGGGTTTCAGATTAAATAGTCACTGTTTCTCCGCAGGGGTTTTTCTCTCTAAAATAACGACTTCCCAAAAGGTACAGTAGTAGACGAAAAACGACCACAAAAAACAGTGCTCCAATCTTCAAGTGTGAAGCGAACCATAGACATTGAAAGGAACAATTTTTCCTACTTAACCAAAGTATGTGTATCCACTGCAATATGAACTGCGAAACAGGGCCGACATTCTCTGTAAAGAGGCCCGGATGCGAGAAATATTTTGGGGCCCCAAACAATTTCTCAATGGTAAAAACCATAACATTTTTTCATGAAAAAGGGGATAATAATAACAATAAAAAAAAGTAAAAGAAATAAACATTAAACTATTATTAGATTATTATATTACTCTATTAAAAATTATATTCTAATTGCTTTTTTTACAGCATACCATGTTATGGTTACCACACTCACAATGGTGGTGTGTCCGCAGTACCTATTCACAGTTCTGCGTTTAGAGCGAGACATTCAAGTCAGTTTATAAGATTAAATTAACTTCAATCAGATAAAAAATTTTCGTTCTCATCTTTTCCCACTTTTATGTTCTCATTTCTCGTTTCTCCTTTTTCTGGGGCCCCCTGCACAGCCCGGGGCCCGGGTGCATTGCACCCGCTGCAGCCCCTTGTGGCCAGCGCTGATGCGAAGCCTAACTACAGTCCACAATAAAACAAATCATTTTTCTATTTTCAATGTACATATATCTCTAAAGGAGCACGGTATCCAGAGCACCATAGATTCGAATCCACTGCGCATGCTCAGTATCGTCCATCTCGAAGGGGATGACGCGTGGAAGGCGCGCAATTTGTCTTTTTTCCTTCGGGAACTAGCGGGACACCTCGTGCGCTCGTTCGCCGTCCGCGTAATACACCTTTATTTTATCTGGTTGCCCGATAGATACGCGAAGGCGCTGTACAGTTATCCTGAACGCACGATATATGGGAAGACGGCGGGCAAAACAGCAGATGTTCGTACCGTTGAAAATGCACATACGTTTCGAGTCCTCGATTCTCCTCAGGAAATCGCTGGAGCCGACGCGACGGTTTCCTCCGGGCGATCTTTCGAGAGCATCGGGCTCGGTCGATAGGACTAACTACCGAACGAGATGCGGAGATAGGATAAGGAAGCTCGATCGTTTATTATAGCGCAGAAATAGTGATTTTCGCGATTAGAACGGAAAATAGATCCTCGTGGCGCTCGGAGGCTGGGGAGAAAAGGAAAGCCATGGGGTGGAGAAATAGGAGCCTTGTAAAACTGGTACAGGGACATGTTGCTCTTTGTAGGGTGCTAATATTAGGCATGCTGGAAAGCTCTGGCATTTTCATGCACCGCAAATTAAACTAATGGGGACATATACTTCCTGAATTTCAGTTAACGATGTAATTTCGATGATATCTGTCAACACGTCTCCGGCTGATCAGACACTGTGGTAAGCGAAATTGGACCAGTAAATGTGCTTTCCTAGAAAATGTTAATTTATTTACATATTCACATAAGGATCTACAAAAACTTATTACATGTATTATTCTATACGTATTTTACTTTAATAAATATGTAACAGTTTTATTTTATCCCAATTAATTTGCTGATTACAAGGCTTTATTCTTGACGCAATTTTGCATCGTTGCAAAAGGTAGTGGTAAATAGCAACGTGGAATTAATTTAATATTTTATCTATAAGCCTTTAACAGCTGCGATTCATTTTGCTATAGTTTCGACTAAATTTTTGTATAATTCTTCAGAGATTGATCCCTCTATGCCGACTGTATCTGTAGATGCTGTAGATAGGTGTTCTCCGCTTGAGGGATTTTAATTCTGGGATCAAAATACTCCACTGATACAATTTTCAGATTTGTCTTTAGTGTTAAATTATTGTTCGTCGCCTTGGATATTTTCTAGGAGCTGAAATAGGTCCTGACTTCGAATGAATTATTCGTTTAAACTTTTTATTGGGATTTTAATTTAATATTATTACAAGCAGTTCCACCCTTTTAAGAAATTCATTTTAGTAGCACTAGTGACAGAATTGTTTTAGTGATTAGGTTAGGATTTTAAAACATCATTTTGCCGAATCTCGCCCATGGCACCACGAAAAGAAAAAAAAAAACAACTGCACTGCATTCCACATAAGAGCATACCGACGCCCCTACCAATTTGCGACCGATCTGCGCTACTCCCACTACTACCCACGGTTTGAACCGCACGCGATTGGTCGTGGTGGTTTCCAGGGAATAAGTGGTACACCCCAAACGCGGGACCTGCTCGTTGTTAACGTAAACAACGTCCCGCACGAAAAGTTAACAGAGAGAGTAGCCTCCAGAGGGCCGTGCCTGCGCGGAACAGGTATGCTCTAATGTGGAATGCACTGTATGTATTAATCTAACGCAATTTGATAGTGTAATACAGACGTATTATTATCATTATTATTATTATCGTTATTATTATTATTATTATTATTATACAAAAACAGAAGTTTTTGATAAGGTTAGCAATATAAGCAATATTTAATAAACGATCATTTATGAATCGTAATTCAATAAATATGAATGAAATTATTAATAATAAAATAATACTATCGTGTACACAATAAAAAGAACTCAATATCTCATAACGTTTGAAATGAATTTTTTAAAGATACAAAATTAAATTTTACGATACAGGCAATTATCCAATAATAAGTTTGAATATATCTGAATAAATAATTGTAAATACAGAATCGGAAGAAACTTGAGCTATAACGTGTAACAGAATGAATCATCTTGAATAGTTAATAGGCTAAATTTTTATTCACAAATAGTTCTCAATTATTCTATAATTGTCCGAGATTCTACTTCTCTGAAAAAGTTTTAAACTAGTTTTAGGACGCGGGCACATAGTTTCAGTAAGCTTTATTGTAATTAGTTTTAATTAAAATTTTGTTTAAATTTTACAAAGATAATACTCTCGTTAAGTATTTTAGCTGTGTAATTGTTTCTACAAAACAAGGATAATTGTTGCACGCTTTACACACAATTTGAAAAATTTATAAGGCGGAAAACTTCTGATATCTATATCTTCGATATTTTTGCGAACTTCGGTCCCAAATTTTCAGGAAACGTTCAGGACATATCACGCCCTGAAAATATGGATTTTTTTTATCTTTTTGGCATATCTCGGTATATACCCCCCTCCCTTAAATGTTTAAAAAATAGTTGACGAAAATAAAAATTACAATTTTTTTCGTCTTCATAAATAAAAAGTGTTCGAGAAGTATTTAATCTTTCGAAATTTGAAAACCAAAAATGTTTTTTTTCTCATTTTTTTTTTACTTTTTTCGAAAACCGTTTGTCGCTTGAGAAGAAATAATTGTAGAACATAAAAGATGCTCTTTGTCAGGATTTACAACATTTGTCTGACATATTTTTTGATGTAACAATAAAAAATTGGATATTATATAAATTCGACTTTGTGAGCTGTTAAATAATTATTTAAATGTTCAAGGGCCTAGGGGCACCTTTTTCCGTTATCCGCTCGGGCTCAAACTTTACACAGATTTTTTTTTTATTATTTGAAACTATTCTGGGGGTGCCGCGAAGCAAATTCAAAAGCCGAAAATAAGAGCCACCCTAATGTACATAGTATAATATGTATAAATATATACATGATATATATCAGAATATTTTCATATTGCAAAACTGTTATGAAACTTATAAGGAGTTCAATTATGATGAAAAAAAGTACATATTGTGTGAGTAAAGAAAACAGGGTATATAAAGTGCATAAAAAGTACCACAAATTTAGAATATTTGCAGGAGAAAGCTAAAAGAAAGTAGGTTGGGAGGCATGAAATGTTAAAGTGCCAGATGAATTAATATCTACTTAGTTTAGAATGTGGCAAGTAGGTAGATATATGTAATAACTAGTAATATTAGCATCAGGAATGAAACAACTGTAGAACTGTCAGAGAAACGTATGAGTCGTGTACAATGATACCAAAACAGGATCCACGCAGGTGACATCGTGTAAAGCGAATTGACTGTATTATAGCAGCCATGTAAGGATCGATGGATCATTAGTTAGCCTCCTTAATGGCCAGCGTTGCTTCAATGGCATTTAACGCGCATGCTCAAGCAATAGCTTCTCGTTGGCAAATAAACAGTCCTACCGGTTCGTTAGACGCAGTGTCCCTTATGCGTCTGGTTTATTAATTTATTTTCACTTTCTGATTGCGTATTGCCAGGTCGAGTGTTTGAAATGTTCGAGAATTTCTTAAACGAATTGTTCAAGATACTGAACAATTTCGACATGCACCTGGTGTGTAAAAACTTAAGAAACACCACTGATGGTGTTTACGATATGCATATTATTTATTGAATATTGTAATTCAATGCGTCAAAATGTATTGTGTTTTTTTTATTTATATGAAGTTTTTTGTTCGAGTAACACTTTAATTATGAAGCTTCGTTTATTAGGGGTGACCGGGGCAAAGTGACCCTCGGGGTGAAATGAGCTATCTTAATTTATTCTTTAACAATAGAATATATTTACAAATTTTGGTGACGTAATAAATGTATGTAATATAAGAATGATAATTATGCACATTCAGATATCGGAAAATGTAAATTCATTTAAAAAATTAGAAATTAATTTTTAGAGATTTCCGATTGGTTTTCTTTTCAATTTAGCTTTTTCGATAAATGAGTCTTAAATGTGTTATTTTAACTCTAAATTTTTTCTGCGTGTTTATAACAAGCTTATAAACATACACTTACACGCGTTTGAGAAAACATTAATCCTAACATTATTAAATAATTAATTTTCTACTGAGTACACATTCGGGGCAAAGTGACCGGGGTAAACTGAGTTGCAAAGAAAAGATGCGCGAGTGATGTGCGCAATAACCTAACCTGTCAGCTAGCTGGGAAACCACGCGGCGTAATGGAACAGAATCTAACCTCAAAAAAATGAAAAATCTGCCACAGTTTTTGACAAGCACGGTTAAAAAAAAAAAAACAGAAACTGACGTGCTACACGCGTCATCCCAGCGCAAGGGGTTAATAATTACCTATATCCTTAATTAAAACTCGTATTTTATTTCAGCTCACTTTACCCCAGATAGTAGCTCATATATGGGGTAAAGTGGTCTGGGTTAAGTCTGGGTTAGGTCATATATGGGCTAAAGTGGTCGTTTTGGCATTTTTTTTCAAATTGAATTTTAATATACTTTAAGTTTACTTTAAGTATTGCTATTCGTCATTTATCAATAGTAATGTTCAAATTATATTATAAATCTATTTCCACACATTTTTATTGAAAGGGAAAAATTTTATTTTACTTCAAACTTTTTTCACATCACTTTGTCTCGGTCTCCCCTATGTAACAGGTTTAGTGATATAGTTTCATGCAATGTATTTAATAACTTCTAAGATATTAAATGAAAAGTGAATATTTCTTTTTGAGAATTATTGTGATATTTCTGCAAAACCATGGAAGTCTATCAGAAATCTCAGTGTATCGATTCATTAGATATAGGATACGTAAATAATCACTTTTGGTGATTTTATGGAGCATATGCAGTACGAAGCAAACTTTGCAAACTCCAAAATTATTGACGTTCCCAATACTGCTTTAAACTAAATTACTTGAAGGCTAATTAGATCATTTATACTGCATACATATCTTTTTTACATTTAATTGTTATTCAATAATTAATTAAGTTACTTCAATTACAATAATTCATATCCGAAACATCGTTTGCTTTGATTAGAACGTGGGGGTATCTGAATTATCGAATTTATCATAGAAAAACTATAATAAAGAATTGAAGAGTATCATGTACAGGGTGAAACGATTGAAATTATCATTTTAATTTAGATAAAATATTATCTCTGTGGAAAAATGGATCTAACTGAAGGTGCATCGTTTCGAAGACAACATAAGTGAAATTCAATTCAAATTTATTTTTGAACACGACCTTTGCTCTTTTTCACTAGAAATACATATCCTTCTAAAAATCTGCAGCAAGAAATCAGTTTTAGTGGTCCAGTTCTTCTGGTTGTTTACAGGAAGAACAAAGTCCAATTCAAGTTCGCAGCATAATAAACTTATATGAGAAGATAAACACTTCACATCTTTATAATCTATTTAATCCTAATAGGTACCCTGCTCTAATGCTCTTAGAACACGTTTAACCTGTTTATTGGGTCTCTCCACGACCAGAAACATTCCTCGGATCTTTTCAAACATGAATTTGGAAAATGATTAAAACTGTCTTAAACAAAGGCAGCAAATGTGCCATACAACTTAATAATATACCTTCCCTTGTTGCACAAGTGTGTTTATTAAATTCTCACAACTTGTCCACTTATTCTGTGCAAAGCGAAGTCATTTTAAAGTGACGAGTCGACCCACCCTCCTCGGTTAACGAGTTGACGCTACCCTGCAATGCAATGAAATGGATATTAATTATTAATGTTCCCCGCGTTGCGATCTAAAAATTAAAACGAACACGCGACGTTTGCATACAGTTTCACTTACGAACACGAGTGAATAATATTCACGAGAAGGGCGGGGGTGGAATTGCGGCAAATTGTGGCGCGATGGATTCGGCGGGATTAAAATTCGCCCGGCAAATTTCTTCGGCGGTGTCGTGATTTTATTCCATGGAAGATTTCCATTCTCACGGTGCCGGGAGTGAGGGACGTGAGACGCCGGCTCGATAGAGTAGAATGAAAACCCTCGGCAAAACTAGTTGCGTGGCAAAAACTAGACGCTATTCAAAGGCCGTTTGTACGAAGGTGGACGGCGATGCGTTGAGAGCCGGCGGATGGCGGTTTTGTGCGCGGTGAAATAGGAGCAAAATGAGAAGAAAGTGCGAGGAAGCGCCTCCTGCAAAAGGGAAGATTGAAAAGAAGAATGAACCGAGACGAACCGGGACGAGGTGATTTCGTTTGTGGGGTGTGTCGCTACTTAAGAGAATTTTTTATGACGGGCTTGCTCCTGTTTAAAATTATCCTGCGAGCATACCTTTAAAATCTCCCCCCCTCTGGTGGATTATTATCTGTACGTGGTGTACCAATGCGACTGTGGGAACGCGGCGTTGTTGTTTTGGAAACAACAAAGTTTAAAAGCATATGTAGCATATACGGTATGTAACAAAATGAGCGTTAACGTAAGTGGAATATAAGCATGTTAGTGGATGCAACGTGCGTCAGGAAATTGTTTTAATAGTATTTTGTGCTGATTCGCCTATTTTGCAAAGTAAAGATTTTATTTCTTCTAAGGGAACTTCGTTACAAATATTTATTGCGTAGAAGGATAATGGCTAACTAGATAGAGTTTTTAAAAAAATAATTAATATCTGTTTTCTTTATTTAGGGGGTTGGTTACCCTCAACAGCTCAAAATCAGACCCATCTTCAAACGCACATTTTGAAGTAATAAATGAATATAGAGATCATTTTTGTTTTACTTTTTAAGCGTCATTTCGTTGACTTTAATGCGCAAAAAGAAAATTTTAAATATATTTGTAGGAAAAAGAGTTAGAAATATAAATGTGAGAGCGTGTGCGCGAGGCACCGTTTGATGGTGAACACGATTCCGGACAGGTGAATTACCTAAAACACAAAGTAAAGGCATTTTTAGAATCTTTAAGACAGTCTCCATCTTGTGCAGGAAGCAAAATTTTGTTAAACAAATTAATACAATTTTTATGTTGATTTTTCTGATATTTTCCTTTTTTGGTAGGAAAAATATTTTTTAATTTTTTTTTTAAGAATATATATTGAAAATGTGCTCCCAATACATGGAGGGGATAGTTTCCTGCAGCTCCCTGTAAATTTTCATTCAAATCGTTGGAGCGGTTTTCGAGATTTTATTTTCACCCTTTTGGAAAACGTAGTTTCTGGGAAATCGCGTTTAAAGTTGGACATCCTTATCCGATCTCATATGCAGGCTCGTACATTTTTTACCCGCCCGGTTGCGCTTAAAATACGTAGAAAAAATGTAGCTAGCGGAACATGCAAACATACTAAAAACCAATTTTCGAAAATTTTGAGGGTAACCTACCCCCTTAACGATTTGAATCATTCCAATAGTGAGTTGTGGTATGGATTGAAAGGTGTATATTTTGTGTATTATTATGGTGCATATTTGTAAATATTCTACAGGAAACATAAAACAATTATTTCGATACTTATTATTTAGAAGACCTATTTCCGACATATCCAAAATATTTTTTAATCTGTGAAAGATGGTAATAATTCTGATTTAATATTACTGAAGTTGCAAAGGATTTTATGAAACAGTACAAAAATAATTGTGAAAATAAAGTTAGAGATCTTGAGAAGAGGAAATTGTTTTTTTTAGGTATGCTAAAAAACTGTCATTGTATAAAAAATATTATAACGACTTTTATAACGATTTGTGCATTAGTCCTGCATTGCTAAAAATAATACATTCGACTCGGAAATACTGGAATGTTCACTGTAATTCTTATTTAATTCAAACATCGCATTATTTTATCAACGTAACATAACAAAGATATAAGTTATTTTTAAAATTTAAATTCTAACTTGTTCCCCTTGCTTGCATTCTTGACAATCTGGAGCTATAAAGCTGCGTATACACCAGGACTGTCGCGAGATTTTACTTTGAACATACACGCAGCTTTAGTCGCGTTAGCGTATTACTATGGGGCGTCCCGCATTAACTTGTTAAAAAGCTGGACGTGTCCCGCATTGGCATCTTATAAGGGAGCATCCCGAACCCGGAAATTCAAAAAATTCTGAGACTGTGAATACGTAGAAAATTTCCTCCTCATTATAACGAAATTTTTGTTTGCTGCCCAAATTCACTCTAAGAGGGTGTAATTTACCCCCGAAAATCCGGTTATTTCCCGATTTTCTGTTATAACTCGTGAACTGTAAAATAATTTCTCCACTAAATGAAAGATCAAATTAAATGGAGTAACTTTTGACGATAAACTTTTATTCTATCTCTTACAGTTCGCGGGTTATAACACAAAATCGGAAAATAGCCGAATTTTCAGGGGTTAATTTCACCCCCCTCGAGTGAATTTGGGCAGCAAAAAAAAATTGCGTTGTAATCAGGTGGAGATCCCCTACATATTCACAAAGTTTCAGAATTTTATTAATTTTTTTAATTTTCGGGATCTTCCCTTGTTAGAGATCTAACCGCCTTACTTATAACGTAACGTATGCGCGAAACCAAGCAGCTTCCGACAAGGTCGCAGCGATCCGAGATCCTTCTATATCGAAAGATCGAAAGTAGCTTATTAGCTGGCTGCAGACCTGTTTCAGCGGCACTTCGCATTTAACATAACCGTGACAGCCAAGTGGTTATTCTGTCTTCCTCGAAAGGAGGTAACCTGGAAGTGGACTAACCTTCCATTTCAGGAACTTCGAAAGCGTCTCATCTTTTCGCTATTAATAAAACGAGTAAAAGCGACAATCATATATTCTGTAGACGGACACCAGGGATTATGGGCTCAGGGTAACAGTACACTGCGGAGGAAGAAAGAGGCATGCTCTATGTAATTCTGAGGGAAATTGGTACTAGTAGCTATGAGATCATTTGACAATAAGCACTTCCTTGTGTCTTTAAGGACATCACCCTTTGGAACTCACCGTAATATATATGTCCACTGCGATCAAAGTCTGATTGCTTATTCTCAATATCAGTGATACAATTTTATCAGTGACACATTTGCCTACATTTTTTCGAATCAACTATGCGTGAAAAGGTATGCATATGAGAAGTTGATGATTCTATAGAAGGAAAGAAAAAGATGAGAAACAAAATTGTTTGTATTGATATTGGCTTTAAATATTGGTTAATTTATTATGCATATAGTTGATTCTGCTATTCCACGCCAAATTAATGAATTTTTGCAGTTGATGTTGGGGGTTTGGGTAAAATTGAAGTAGGACGTAATCGACGTGAAATTAGAGGGGGTTTAAGTCACCATTTTTCTGGGTCTGAAGTTGTTTAAACAATACGCGACGTCGAAGTTTGCAATTTTTTATCATTTCGGTAAAAGTAGACAGTGTAAATGAATTTTTATATATTCAAATGAGTTTGTTCTTATATTATTTTAATGCAGAAGCTTTTCTAGATAATTTTCTTTCTAGATATTAGACGTGGTTTTGTAACACGACAATTAAAAATAAATACTTCTTTCGCCAACATCGCTCTAAATTCATTTATAGAAACTAAAATAGGGAAAATTGTAAACTTTAAGGGGGACCCCACCCTGAAGCTAGAACAAATTAGGGATTTATTTGTTAGTATAAATAAAAATATAGGGCTTGGATTTTTTATACAGTTTTAAAGTATGAATCTTTATTCTGCTAGATAATTTTTTTTTATGAAAAATTATAGAAAATAACGGCGAACAAAATGGCTTCCCGGAGCACTGCAAAAAAACTGGCCCACTCTCCCGGGAATGACTGGATCATTTGAGAAGGAAATACAAAAAGATATATAAACAGGAATATATTATCTTTGACCTCGCGTAGGATTTTATTGATATTTAAATTATTCAACTTTTTACAAGCATTTTAGTGAAACTTTTATGTAAAAAATTAAAGTCAATTCTTGAAACTGCTATAATTTCCAAAATAATTCGAATTTTGAGAAAATCCTACGCTAGGTCAAGGATAATATATTCCTCTTTATATATCTTTTTGTATTTCTTTCTCAGATGATCCAGTCATTCCCAGGAGTGTGGGTCAGTTTTTTTGCAGTGCTCCGGGAAGGCATTTTGTTCGCCGTTATTTTGTACAATTTTTCATAAAAAAAATTTCTAATAAAATAAAGATATATACTTTAAAACTGTATAAAAATCCAAGCCCTATATTTTTATTTATACGAACAAATAAATCCCTAATTTGTTGTAGCTTCAGGGTTTCCCCTTAAGGTTGTGTATACTTTAAACAAATCCTTAATATGGATAAATTGAACGCCTCTCCCTACCTTCAGGTGGATTACATCATATTTAAATTTTATCAAAATTCCTAACATCAACTGCAAATAATAATCGATTGAAGTAATCGATACAAAACCCAGTTGTAATACGATACTTGATTACAGAGCCATTTATTTAGTAGCTACTTGCTTATAGACGTTTAAACAAATTGGAAATAATTTTTTAAGAAAACGTATGTCACTATTATTATTGCGACATAGTAATATTACGTTGACATGTTAATAACTGCGAGGTGATTCCGGAGGCTTTTGACACTTTTGACATATTCTTTAGCATATACACGAAGAATATCCTCTTCTAGAAGTCTTGACACGTATCTTCGTAACATAACACGAAAATGATCTTAAATTATTTCGTATAATACGTCGCTGGTGTTTAATGGCACCGTACGTCAAGGAAATTACGGTATAATGCCCTGTCATTACTTCGTGAACAGGAAATAAGAAAAGTTCCTTGCAAATCGTTCAGCGTACAAAGTTGCTACTTGAAACTATTTTCGATGTTCCCTGTAGAAAAGTATGATGGATATTATGGTATACCTAACCTGGACGAAAATATTCTGTCATTAAAAAACCTTCTCCCAACTTCTCCTTTTTAAAACGCAATAAAGGCTTCTTAGGGAAAGTAGCATCTTGCAGAAGCTTTCAACCATTTTGGTTTCTTTTTCAGGGGTGATATAGGGGGTGTCCCTAAACTAGTGATGGAATGAAGTATATTGGAAATAGGTTCGAATCTGTCTGGATAGTTTCGAACGGTTCATGAGTATCAAGAAAAACAATACTTTTAAGTAGACTCGAACCTTGACGAGATAGGTCCGAGCTCTTCATAAGTACTTTGAGAAACGTTTCGAATCTTTTATGATTCACGGCTTACCTACGATAGTTTTCTGTTTACAATATTTAACTCGAGTGAAATCGCAGTGTAAGATCTACATTAGGGTGGCCCTTATTTATACATGCCGAATTTTTGTTCGTATTTCTTTGCCCTCACCCCCTAATATGGTTTCATTTCATAAAAAAATAGTCCCTGAAAAAGATTATTGCAATCGGACAACAGGAAAGGATGC
The DNA here is from genome assembly GCF_050908995.1 of Andrena cerasifolii. NCBI lineage: Eukaryota > Metazoa > Arthropoda > Insecta > Hymenoptera > Andrenidae > Andrena > Andrena cerasifolii. Next base: position 2,775,974 of record NC_135128.1, on the reverse strand, counting down.
CGACCAGGCTTTAAAGTTTAGAGTTCATCAATAGTTTGAATTTAAAGAATTTTTCAAAAATGGTAAGCCCTATCGAAATTTTGTTCATATAATACTAAAAGAGCATTTAATTTTCTACAATTACTGTGTATAAAATAAATTTTTGGACATACAAACATTTCTTTTGCAGCGCGATATACGGCATCAAACACTGAACATTTTGTCCATTTACGGTTTTCTTCTACCTCGCACCGTTACAAAGTTATATGTACTCGAAACACGAAAAATCGCTGAAAATTTGGGGGCTGATTTCACCCCCTCAGAGTGTTTTTCCGCAGAAAAAAATCGTTTCTTACATACTCCGACATGCTCTACAATCTTACGGAGTTTCATTACAATCAGAATTTTCGGGTTCGATATGTTTCCTTGTCAGTCATATTCTTGCAATTTGGCCTCATTTTTCACAACTTCCCCGTCACTTCTCGGAAAAGTGGCCAATACATTTTTTGTTCCTTGGAAGGTATAGAATCGATCTGTGAAAGAATTATTCTTTGGTCGGCAATGCCAAAATTAACCTATTTTTAACATTGTCCTTTTATTAACACAATATATGACACATAAATCATTGGTTAAATAATATGAAACACTGTACAGCGTACCCCAGAAGGAAGGGTTAACAGTGTAAGTCTGTAGGAGGTCATGGGTATCGGTCATTCTAAAAAAAAAATACGATATACATATATACATTGTAGTCGTATTCTGAAATAATTCTAGGCGCTATTTTAATGTATATTTACAAAGTTATTGGTAACAAGGGTATATTACGCGCTGTTTTTAATATTCATTTCCCAAGTAACAAATTTGCTATAAGAATATATTGTATTATAACAACAAGCATATAATTTATAATTACACATTTATTATAATGACAAATTGTTTTAGAATAACTAATTTATTCTAATATTTGGTAAAATTTATTTATATCGAAAATTCCACCGTCAACGTCACAGCATTTTTCCACTCTTGTGAGAGCATGGCGTGTTGCTCATCTCAGTTCATCTTGACTTTCTTTTATGCGGGCAACAGCATCCATTATGGCACCGAGCAGTTCGTCTCGTGTATCCACTTTTCTTCTGTACACTTCACTCTTCACCCAACCGCAGGAACAAAAATCGACAATGCCTCCAAATAAACAAAACAGCAAACTTACGGAGCAAAGAACATATTGCCGGCCCAACCTATGCATATGTACAGTGAGTAAAAAAAGTATTTGGACGGTTTTTAAAATCGCATAACTTTTTTAGAATTGGTCCAAACGACATGAGTTTTTTTTAGAAGCTAGAAGAATTAGTTTGCTAAGTGACGTGTTTCGTCGTTTTGAAAAAAATGCATTTGGTCGGAATAGAAAAAAAAAATTGTAAAGGTCGTTTTTTTAATCGCTGATTTTGGGAATTTCCGCGATTTGCGACCTTATTCTGCGATCTTTAAGCGTTTATAGCTCAGAGCAACGTTAACCGAATTTGATGCAATTTTAGGTACATATGTAACTTACTGCAATCTACAAACGGGTTTTTTGAATTTTCATTACAGGCTCACGAAAAAAAGTTAAAAAAACGACCTTTACAATTTTTTTTTCCTATTCCGACCAAATGCATTTTTTTCAAAACGGCGAAACACGTCACTTAGCAAACTAATCCTTCAAGCTTCTAAAAAAAACTCATGTCGTTTGGACCAATTCTAAAAAAGTTATGCGATTTTAAAAACCGTCCAAATACTTTTTTTACTCACTGTACATATCAACATGCTTTGTTAGAATGGCCGCTGTGATGATCTCTCACAGTCTTACACTATTAGCCTGTCCTTCTGAAACACCCTGTATAACAATGTCATTTGGATAGTCGCTTGAAAAAACGGCCAGTGACTTTGGATGGTTCATATCGCAGCTTATAGGTCACATATGGCTATGTTCAGATGCGACGAAGATACAGAGCTGTACTCACAAATATGTACTAAAATTTATGGGCACCGAGACATAACCGCAAACCCATCTTTACGGCCATAAAAAGGACGAACTCTATGTTCATCTAGCCAACATTCACCGCGTGAAAGTACTAAAGAAGGGAGAATGCGGCGTAGAGAGCGAAAAGAAAGCTTCAGCGGAGGTTACAACTTCGACAGAGGGTGTGTTTTATGGGCTAACAAGAATCAGTCAGCGAGGCAAGCAACAATATAGGTGCTTTCGCTAAAGATTTAATCAACTATGTTTTCGAAATCAGGGGATGTGCTGTCTCTAGAGTCGCTGAATTACTTTGAAATTTTTAGGAAATATTTTCGAAACTGTCCAGTATTCGCGGCGATTAAATTATTTTCTTAAAAACCTTCAGTTGTTTATAATGGAAAAACCAAGAAAATCACAGACAAATGATGCCTACTTTTGATTTCCAAACGCATTATTTTATTTTAACAAGAAATATTTATTTCTACCCACGTTGCTAATCAACTACTTTATTATATTCTATATATTTAATTTGATTTTTCATTTCGAATTTTCAATTGGATGGCATCATTTCCACTGTAAAACATTAGGTACTGAAACATCATCGACATTTTAAAAAATCTTTTTGTCAAATCCTACTTTATAACACTTAAGTAAGTAGGGAAAAAATAATTTATAAAAAAAAATTTATAAAGTTTTTTTTGACGTGGAGACATCTTCAAAAGGCACCCCGAGGCCTCCAAAAGGGAATCTCCCGCGGGCGCCAGGGTAGTGTGGGATTTTTACCCACTAAAACAGCTACTATGAAATTTTTAATAATTTACATATAAATGTCTCTATTATTAAGACCTATTAGCTGAAACGCTCGGACACCTATTTACTTATTTTCGACACAGATCCGTGGTGCCAAAGCTCATCAAAATCGGTGTCTACCACATGGTGTTCTCCCCTTGTACGTCTGCCAACTCTATCTTAAGGGGGGAGCCTGGTGTAACTAAATGAAAATCGAGGCATTTTTCGGGATTTTTTTTTAAAGAAAGTATTTGATAGATCTTTCTGAAACTTTCAGGATATTGTATTAACAAGTTAAGGTATATAACAAAAAAAAATTATTAAAAGAGAGCGGCAAATAACAAAGTTATGCCCAGTCCGTTGGCGACGCAATTATTGCACTGCGGGCAACGTAGCGTCTTTTGGTTTCATCTGAAACCAAAAATCGAACAATTTTCTTTTAGTTTATGAGTGTACGCACAGAATGAAGTAATTTGAAACTTAAAAGATGCAAAATGAACAAATGGCGGCCTCTTGAATAAAAAGTTCACTGTTTCCAACGAAATTTTGCCTTAAATGTCTAAAAAAAAGTTATTTATTTAAACAATATCATTATACTAATAACTTAGTACTATGAAGAAAATGTTCACAAATATCCGTGCACAAGGCCAAGTCGATTGGTTGAATATTTTTTTAGTTACATTGCCCGCAAAGTGTGAAACTGTCGTTTCGAGAAAAACACATTTCAAGTTTTGCTGTAGCCTGGCGCTCCGTAGCAAAATCGGCTATATCCGCTTTAATTTTTCGAATTTCGTTTTGCGGCTTTGGGAACATATTGTCGTGATGTTCAACTATTGATTTATGCAACAAAAAAAAAATCGATTTCTTCGATCCGCTACACCAGGCTCCCCCCTTAAAAATCGTTTTTCCGAAAAATGTACCTTACTATGAAAAAAAAAATTATTATATTACTTCAAAGTATCTTGAAGCACAGAAGAATCTCTTTGCCCGTTGCATTTATTATTTCCCTAAATAAATAGGTCAAAGCGCGCTAGATTTTTCATCAAAAACTCGTCATATTTATTTTCAAACGAAAATCGTAGAATATTATGTCACAAAAATATGATTTGTTACGTTGCTCCTCCAGATCGGTGAGATACGAGTTGTATGAAATTAATAACAATTAGCATTTATGAATATGTAATTTCAGTGTCCCCGTGAATGGAATTCGATAAAACTAATAAATTTGTTGAAGATAAAATCGCAGTTCCAGAATGATTGGGTAAAGCCTCGATATTTGTTACTGGACAGGAATCGCGCGTCTGTTATTTAACCGGTTTACGATCACAAAACGACGAAATCAGATTTTAGTTTTACGACAAATCCGCTCGATAAGCCTCGATGACGTTTCTCGTTTGTTTTTCAGTAGTTTCTGGTTTCTGTGCACACTTTGATCGTATTTTCTGTTTATTATATGTAGATCATTAATACTGGTGAAGCTACCGCAGGTTAACTCGATAATAAGAACTTCTCAGCTCCTGAATTTTGTGCTGCTGATTTTTATTATACGATCGTGCAGATATAAAATTACATAATTCTGTTTCTTTGTTGTATTAATTTCAACAAAGTGGGGGTCTATGTGGCTGGATGCTTCTCAATTTGCAGGATATGAGACATATGCCCGAAAAATTTGCGTCCACTATTTCTTGAATAGTAAGTTAAATATGTGTTATTTCCACGTTTTATAAATTGTCAATTTGTATCCAATAAAATGTGTAGTCCGCTTAATAAAATTGAAATGACCGAGCAAAATTATGAATGCTATTCACGATTTTCATGGTTCTCTGGACTATCTAACCGTGATTTTCACGAATTTTTTGAGATTTGTATTTTTTTTTCTCTTTCTTTATTTCTATTTTGTATCTTTCTGTAATAAAGACGCTTAATAATAATAACAATTCGTGGTTTTCGTAATTTTCATGATTTTACTTTTTTTTTAATAACTAGTTAATTAACAAAGAAATTGTGATTATAAATTGCGCGTTGAATAACAATTGTAAAGTGCAAAAATCATCCAACATTTACTGTGCCCTCTTTATTTAAAATGTCCTATCTAGCAAATAGAAACATCCAAGAAAACTGAAATATTACCATTTTCTTTCTGCCGTTCTTGTAAAAAAAATAAATAAATTAGACTGCTTCTAGATCTCTACGACGCATGTAGGGGTTTCTAATTTTTCTTAAAAGGTGAAACGCGCGTGGAACTTGAAATATTTCATCGTTTCTTAAAAAATGGACGAATGCTAGATAGGATATTTTACCTAAGCACGGCAGTACTGTAATTAATTAACTTCAATTCTTCCTGGTTGGCATTCAGTACCAGTTGATTTCCATCCTTCAATTTTTCTGCTTTGGCAAGATGTGTACCGATCCGGGCAAAGAAGGTACCGATGAATAAATTCTGCACTAAGCGTAAACGAATGTCAAACAAAATAGAAAATTTATAGCTTTTCTACGATCGTTTCGTGCGCGCGCATCCATTCGCGGTTGATGCAACGGGCAGCGTTGCATCGAAAAAATGGAGGTATAATATGAAAGTGTGAAGTGAACAGGAATTTCCTACCTCGCTGGTTGAAACCAGCTTTGTAATATTTGCCAATACGAAAGGCACTTGTGCTCAACGTTCTCTTATAAGTGGTATGTCCTGTAATGACACAAGAATTTTTAGGATATACCTAGTGCTAATTTGGTAATTATAGGCTTTTAAAGTTGGATCGCTACAATCAGCATATAAACAGTATTAGAATTTTGAATGTTACCTATAGAATTTCAATGAAATATTTCTTAGATACTCTAGGTTTATAAAGTAGACAATAAAAGTGCACTCAAAATTATATTATACTATTTTTTTTTTTCAACAGACCTACTTTTATTACGCTGGAAGCGATTATTTATTACGCTTTTATTTGTGTGAAACAATGAAAGTTTAGGTTTGCTACTTCTTATGTTGTCTGCAATAGTATTTGTAAAGACACATGCAACTATATGTAATTTCTGAAATTTCGTTGCAAACATCGATTTCAAAAGTCAAAGTATTGAGGTTTCACTGTTATAATTTTTTCAGTTTTACATGTAGGAAAGTTTACTTACGCATCATCGTCATTTTCAGTTTCTGCATATCCTGTTAGAATAACAAACTTACGAACTTTCTCTCAATTAATGTTTATATATTGACTTCGCAATTTCTACATATTGTAGATATTTTATATTATATACAAACAGGTATAATAATTTGGAAGTTACTAAATTTTTCTATGCGGGAAGTAGGGGCAAAATCGGGACGTTAAGGATAGAAGCTCATAACTTTGACATTATTAATGTAAAAAAGAAATTAAAATTAGGATTCATTAGAATAAACTCTTTATTAAATAATAGTATACATCCATTTTTTTAATACAATAACAAATACAAAAAATTACGATTTAAAATATGTTCCGTTTTTACGGTTTTACCTCATGGTCTGAGTAAAACCGGGTAGGGAAGACCGGGTATGGTTGTCTCATTTTCTTATTTCGATTTTTTTGTGGGTTATGGTTGCAGGGAAGTTCATTCAAACTTAGATTAATATAAACTACGTACGTCCGGCTTTATAAAAAAAATTGGTCTTGTGAATTTTGTCAACCAGATTAGGAGTTAATTCGCATTACTTGCAGGAACTATTTTGTGACAACATACCCCGAGGTCGGGTTGGTTATCACAGTATGTAGCTAAGTTTATGAATAAAAAGTCGATTCAATTAAGAAAGTAATGTAATTTTTTATTGTATTTCTCACAATATCGCGATAGACTGCGGTAATTTATATTATAATCCTTTGTAATCCCTCTTATTGCGTAATTGCCCTTTATAACCTCTCTTGCCGCACGTAACATTAATTCCGGAGGCACCGCACCTCTGGACGTCTTCTTCTTATAAGTTTGTGGCATTATTATTAAGAACTGTTGCCAAACAAACAAGAAAATAATATCACATCATAGACACACCAAGTTACACCGGGATTAGTTATCACATGCGGCAAATAACTAATCCCAAATGTTCTGTGCCCAGATAGCACACGACGTCTTAAAGAAGTCCGTTTTACGTCTGTTTTTGGTCTGAACGTCTGACGACCTTATTAAGACGTCTTTAAAACGTCGGTGTCGAGACGTTTCTAAGATGTCTGTCTTAGGCATCTTTAAGATGACTTTAAGACTTCTGTGCCAATACGTCTTTTTTACGACCTTTTTAAGACGTCTTTAAGACGTCTTCCAGACTTTAACACGTCTGTGCCAATACGTCTTTTTTACGACCTTTTTAAGACGTCTTTAAGACGTCTTACAGACTTTAAGACGTCTGTGCCAATACGTCTTTAAGACGTCTTACAGACTTTAAGACGTCTGTACCAATACGTTTTTATTACGACCTTTTTAAGATGTCTTACAGACGTCTTACAGACGTCAACAAGCCTTTCAAAAGACATCTTAAAGACGTACCGTTTCCTGACAAACGACGTAAAAAAACGTCTATGGATGTCTTTAAGACGTCTTTATGACAAGAGCAGACGTCTTAAAGACTTCTTAAAGACGTACCGTTTCCTGACAACCGACGTAAAAAAACGTCTATAGACGCCTTTAAGACGTCTTTACGACAATAGCAGACGTCTTTTAGACGTCTTGAAAGTCTGAAACAGACGTCTTTTAGACGTCTTGAAAGTCTGAAACAGACGTCTTATAGACGTCTACAAGCCTTTCAAAAGACGTCTTAAAAACGTACCGTTTCCTGACAAAACGACGTAAAAAACGTCTATAGACGTCTTGAAGACGTCTTTACGGCAATAGCAAACGTCTTTAAAACGTCTTGAAAATCTGAAACGGAAGTCTTTAAGACGTCTGTGTGCTATCTGGGTGACAACTTGCCCCAAACCGTTGTACAATTTCACCTCTCCATTCATGTATTAAAAAGTTTTAAAAATGCAAAAAATTCATTATAGTAAGTTAGAAAAAACTCTAAACTACGAGAATAATGCAACAATGTTATAGTCAATAATAAGAAACAACCTATACTTGATAGAAAATACGAGGAGGCGGCGATATGTTGACTCATCGCCATGGATTGTTAGTACATTCCTGTTGTTTATAGTCTCTTTGATATCGCGGTTGTGACAACCTACCCGTGTGACAACCATACTCTGTCTCCCCTACCATACTAGAAACTGGCCCTAGCACCTCTAACAACGGAATTCGTCCAATTCTTCAGTCCCCCCAACCAGTGCAGCCTTCGTCAGCCCACTTACAACAAACTGTACACTGCACCCAACCTTCATTCAATTTCGATGAACCACATGATTCTTCGACAAAAACGCAAATGTCTTCACCGTTTTTATCACCACTATTATCATCATCCTTCGGTATTTTGTTTAATTTTGTAGTTTTCTTTCTTTTTAGTTGCAGTCCTTTATTAAGATTTAGTTTTAATTTTGATAACTCCCTCGTTTTTGTTGCTTTGTTATACACATTTTGTCCTAAACCGGGTACCCGATTTTACCCTTACGGTTTTACCCCAGCATACAATTTTGTAAATATTACGAATTATCAAGAATACCAGGGCGAAGTACAAACAAACTGATTTAGTTATTTACACTTTAATATGCAACAATTAACATAATTCACAAAAAAATGTACCTACCTGAACAGTGTTAAAAGTGTTGAAGTTTCTTAACTATCGAAAATTAGATGAGAACCTTCAAAAACACACAAGACGATATATCCTTACCTTATCGTCTTTTGTGGATGAAACAATGCACATCGTGACAATATGTCGCTGCAACGACGCGGGAAAATTTAGAGCCGTTTTAAAAATAATAGCACGTCTCGATTTTACTCAGGTACCCGATTTTGTCCTAATTTCCCCTAATTCTAAATTATGAAATTTTGTAAGCAGAATATTAAGAAATTAATATTCCTACCAATCATAATTTTTTCCAATTTTCGATAGCTGTTTTACTGTTTTAGTCACTGCTTTATTCTGCACATTTGACGTATGCATCTTGCTATAAAATATGCTTTTATCGGAATTAAATGTCCGCACTTTTTTAACGTAACTATATAATAAGGATGCTGAAATCCTTTTTTCACATCGTGTATGTAAGTATTTAACTACAAATGGAGTCCCATTTTTCATTAAAAAATTTTATACTGGGAGGAGCTAAATTTTAGTAAATTTAGTTGAAATTTACTTCGATTTTAATTACGTTAAAAATTTTAGTTGGAGGAGTTAAATTTCAGTAAATTTAGTTGAAATTAACTTCTTTTTAATTGATAAATTTCACATCACAGTTGCAATGGCTCTCACATAAACTACAAATCACAAAATTCATGTTGTTACTAATAAATAATTATCTAGTCATGTTACTAATTGTAAATTCCAAAGGAGGCAGTAATATCAATAATGAAATTCATAACTATAATATTCAATTTATTACATATGGTTACGTTGCTAATGCTTAATAACAAACACAGAAGGAGCAACATTCTATTCTTCCTTAGACAATCCATTAAAAGCCTTAATTCTGAGCGTTGCAAGTGTCATGACTGTGGATGGACAAAAGTAAGCTTAGGCAACTATAGAAATACATAATTATCGTAGGATTTAATTACCTCCATTATGAGGGCATTGATGGCAACTCTTACTCATTCTGTATACATCGTATGCGAAGATATACAGTTTCACTAAAACTATTCTTGCACCTCCATCTTGCGTGTTCTTCGTGCTGTGTAAAGTCGACCGTAAGATTCGCTTCGCTGCCAGTTGCACCTGCAATGGCTGCACGCAAGAGGTATACCAACCAGCCTGTGCAAACATTAAAGATCCGTATTCAGCTGCTTAGGCAATTAGCAGCTACAAGCAATGTTACATTCCACGTGGTTTTTTGGTATATTTCTGCCACCAGAAGTTTTCTCTGTGTTACGACAGTCTGGGTGTGAAACAGTTTTTACGAAGGAAAGAGACTTCGGCGCTCAAAAGTGCATTGACCAGCCTTTGTTTATTGCCGCAGTATGTTATACAAGAATACACTAGTATGTTACAGAAAAATGTGTTTTATGTTTAATAAATATACTTGATCTTCTTATTAAAGAAGTATCTAATTGGATTAAATGATTATAATAAATCGAGGTAGCTTTTTTGCAAATTTTAATATTAAAATTCAAGATTTTAAGAATTATAATCTTGAGATACAATTGAAGAAACGTTTACTTTTTTATTGTTGCTATGAGAAATTGTGAATTTTATCATGTCAAAAAAGTTATATTGTGCATCGAATATTGTTAATTTACATCATTGTTCCAGGGCGAAAAGTATAGTTGACTTGTAAATTTATTTTGTAAATTATGAATGTACTAAAAACGCATTCATCATTTACAAAATCATTACAAAATATTCGTGTAACACTGTGAAACAGTCATTTTGGTCTGTAAGATTCAATAGCCGTATCTTATAGATTTTTTTGTCGCCATCTCCCTCAGTTTTTGAGAAATTCGATTTTGAAAAAACTGCAAATTTTCAACTTTGAACATCTTTTGTGTCGAAACAAAATTAATACGAATACTACGATATAAGATATTATTGCATTATGAACATTTAAATATGTTTAAACATCGATCAAAGGGAACAGAACACCCGAAATGCACCCACTTTTGCAGATATCTTTAAATTTATTTCCAAAACTAAGGGTCTAGGAGAAAATCTGACTACTCCACGCGACGCGGCAGACATTTTTCCTTCGGAAAGCATCAACAGAAGTGGTAAGACACATTTTGTTTTCAGTACAGAAGCGAAATAGTTTGGCAAAACGTGCGGCGTCGACCAGTGGTAGTCAACGGCGGTGTGCGATACACTGCCGCTCAGCGTCACACAATCGCTTAACGCGCGTGACTACCGCTGTCCGCGCCGCACGTTTTGCCAAACTCTTTCGCTTCTATCTTGAAAACAAAACGTGACTTATCACTTCTGTTGATGGTTTCCGGAAGAAAAATTTTTGCTGCATCGCGTGGAGTAGTCAGATTTTCTCAGAGACCCTTAGTTTTTAAAATATATAGCAAAATATCTGCAAAAATTGGTGCATTTCAGGTGTCCTTTTCCCTTTGATCGTTGTTTAAACATATTTAAATGCTTATAATTCAATAATAACTTATATCGTTGTGTTCTCGAGGGTTCATAGAATAATTTGACAGATCAAGCAACCGAACAAATATTATTGTTTGAACACAAAGGATGTTCAAATTTGAAAATTTGCATTTTTTTTTTAAATCGAATTTCTCGAAAACTGAGAGTGATGGCGACAAACGGTTTGCGGATTCGTTTTCAGCGCACAAAAATCTATAAGAAACGGCTATTGCATGTTACAGAACAGAAAAAAATTAATTTTGTTGGACAGTGTAATCAAGCTATTCGTTTTCGAAATATCATTTCGTACGAAACAAGTTGTTTTGTGGTTGTCCAGATTACTTAGTGTCTAAGGAACACATTGATTTTAAATCGCTAGTACGTTCTAATTGTAAAGCACACCGTCTATCGTTTTATTGGGTATTTTCTTTGCTTTTCCAATTTTGTTCTCAGTTTATGTTCAAAGAAAATACTAAAGAATTTCTTGCCAAAAATATAATTTTCAATTTTATATGGAATTTCATAAAATACCTTGCATATTATATGATATTTCACTTTAGCACAGATTATTATTTCGCAAAAAGCCACGTATATTCTAAAATGTTCTGCCAGCATTCAGAGTCAATGTGTTTAGTAGATTCTCATAAATGTTGACAACCATAACTTTTTTTACACACCGAGAGATCAACTTCGCTGATTTATAACATCAAGTAAAATTAGTAATTTGTACTAACTTTCGTTTCATTTCATGCTTTGAACAATACACTTTTAGCGTATTAATAAATTGCAATGAAAAACAGCTTTATCGAACTTAAAAATAAATTAAAATATGGACGTTACTTTTCGAGCAAGCACAGTGGCTATATCCATTAAGAGAAACAATGATACATTCTTGTTAAAAAAAATACGTTCAATAACTAACTACCTCCCGTAATAAGATTTTAAAATTTCCTGAACTACAAATAATTGCAATCAGCAGTAAAAGTGCTGGCTTGGAATCAGGAGAAAATATCTCGTGGGATATGATTTTAATCACAGTCACGAAGCTATCTCAAAGGTTTGCCAGCAAGTGAGAGTTGTAAAAGACGCAGGTGTCCTGTTTTCCTATTTTTTTCATCTGCTTTTCTTCTCTCCCTGGCAAGGTTCGTCCGTGGTTACTCCAACTCACCTGTAACGCCCGCGAATATGGGGAAGCACGCATGGTTGAGCTGCTTAAGTGCCCTCCTCGTCCTCAAGTCTAGCCTTTGCTTGTTTTCGACCCACCTACCGTGCTCCTAGAACTCTTTTTCCCGTGCCTCTTCCTCAACGTATTTTCTCACGGACACTTCGCGTACTACGTATGACATCCTCACATATGTCAACGGCACCCCATTCACTTCTGCGAACGGCCTAATTTCCTTCGACATAATAGGAAGAACGTGTATTCACATTTAAGAGATTGTGGTTGGTACCTACACTTGAACGGCGCAAAAGAAGCTTTACCTTTGGAATTTTTTCTGTAATAAATTCTTAACTTTCATTGGTCGAGTCTGTTTACATTTAATAGTGCATATATCGAAGGGCTTTTAGGTAAAATTTTATTAGAAAGTTTTTTAGCATCTTAACACTAGAATTACCAACAATTAATGTACCTATACCTATTTCAACTAGACCAGTCAAAATTACTGGTAATTTATAAAGTATCTTGTGCAAGGAAAATAAACCTTCATTCATATTTTATTAATTTTTATAATGTTAAAAAATATATACATAATATTATATACGTATATTTATACTACTCAGAAATATGCTTGTTTCATACTTAATAATGGTAAATTTATTACCAAATTTAAAATAGTTGTTTGGTAGTTCTAGTGTTAAAGCGGAAAGCTTCCAAATTATATTCACCTTTTCAATTGTTCATTTTGTACGTTTACAGCCACGAAACTCTGATTGTAAGATTCTAATTAAGGCGACAAGAACTTGGAGTGTCCCTTCTGTTTACCAGTGTCGATTGGCTTCTTATAAATCTATGAAAACGTTAGAGTCAAGACAGATTCTTAAACTAGAGACGACTACGTCTCCGCACTGCATACTTGTATGTTTGAAGATTCAAATCACCGTTGCTCCACCCCACCTCACTTTGACCGATAATACTCTAAGAACGTTCTGGAGGAACATGTTAACTACTTAGGGTGGTCCTTATATGTATGGTAAAAAATCAAAGGTTTCAAAATTTTCTTCTGACCCTCTCAGAAGTTTCCAAATAGTTTAAAAGAATTTCGACTAAAATTTTGTTAAAATAAGTTAAGGATTAAAGGTCGCTCAATGTCATTGAAATATTACTATTTTGGTATAAATTGATAGGAACATTTGTAATAAGGACAAAATGATTTTATTAACTTATAAGTGAGAGTATAACATTAAAATTCGAGCACACATCGCATAGACGAAACGGGTTTATAACGAGTGTGTACTGTATTGTGTTGTGGCATAAGACTTTATATGCACATTTAAATTTCTCTGATCAGCAGCTCTCGAATCAGATGCAGACGCAAACTTTGACGTACATTCTACATATTCAGGTTGTTAAACGCATAGATAAAAGCATGGTTTCGGATTCTGATATATAAATATAGGCCTCGTTTCATTAAAATTGACGAGTGACAATTATGGAAAGTCGCAGTTGCCAAAATTGTGGTACATGCGAAATATAAAGTCCTTGAACCACTTTTATACATCAAAATATACAAATAAAAAACAAGAAGATATTTTCTTTTGTCAAATAGAAAATTTTAATAGGGTCAGACATTACAAATTTTAAAGTTGAAAAATAGGGACCCCCCTAAAGTTAACCTTTTTGTGTAATTTAGATTAAGGGGGGAATGCGCCTTGTTGAGCCGAAAGATAGGTAATTCTTTATGATTTTTTTGTACAAAAACGGTTCGACAAATTAATTTGAGGTTTGGCAGGCTGTTTTATTGTATCTTGAACTATTGTTCTGAATTTTTGTGTGACAGTGAAAAAAAAACATGGCAGTTACAAAAAGAGCGTTGAAAAATAATCGGGTGGTCTTGGCGTTGACGAAAAGTACTGTAAGGGTTATCCAAAACACAAAAGGGATAAGAGATTTTTAATCTATATGAATGTGGCTATAGGTGGTAGTAAATGCATTAAGAAAAATAAAAAAATGTTAAAATGACAGCGTTTTGAAGAAGCGCCCTGATTTGAGTCTGAGAAAGGTTTTGCCTCAAAATCGGGATAACTTCTTTAAATAAAAAAGGAACGGTAACAGATACGACAATAAATCTACTACCAACGATAGCCATATTCATATAGATTAAGAATCTCTTTTCCTCTTTGTGTTTCGGATAACCCTAACAGTTCTTTTCGTCAACACCAGGGCTACCCGATTATTTTTCAACGCTCTCTCTGTATCTGCCATATTTTTGTTTTCACTGTCACGTAAAAATTCAGAACAATGGTTGAAGATACAATAAAACAGCCTGCCAAACCTCAAATGAATTTGTCGCACCGTTTTTCTACAAAAAATTCGCAAATAGTTACCTATTTTACAAGTTATAGAAACTAGAATTTTTTAAGCATTTTCATCATGGCGGCCTTTTTTCACTAATCCCCATCAAATATTGTCAATTTAAACTCGAGCGCCATTTATTACGGCTGTAATTGGAAGATTTTTGCTCGTTTTATTGGAAATAACCGTAAATTAAAGCAAATACAAAAAATGGTGAAAAAGCAGTTTTCAAAAAATTAGCGGAGCAGTATCTTCGCTGCTGTTTTTAAAAATAGATATATTAGTAAAAAGTAGACACCTTACGTTGCATCAAATGATAAGCTATGTATTCGTTTTTCACACTCTGCTTTGAAGTTCCTTTGTCACGAAAAATATTTATGTATTTGTTTCCAATATATGTACAGGGTGTCCCATTATAATTAATACAACCAAAGGGAGTGTGAGTTTACCTGCAAAAGCAAATCGAAAATATAGAATAATATAAAAATAAAAATGGATCTGATTCTTACAATTAGTCATGATTTTATACATCTACCGAAACAAGTCAGTTCACAATTTCTACTCATTTTAGCACCCGGATTTCTTTAATTTGCAAAAAAATCTTGAAAACCTATCAACCCCGATTTTCTCGAAGACGACTCTAATAAAACAATTAAAATCACTTTCTTGGTGGTTGCACTATACATTGCGGTACATGTTGTACGCGTTATTGAATAAAACTTTACATCTGATAGCAAACAGTTGATTAATGATTGTACACAAATGTGTTTATTGTAAACTCCGTAAGAGGAGGGGTCCTTCTCGAACACGCCTCATAGAAAGATTCTTCCGACGTGGTGAACGTCGTAGACGCGGAGGAACGCGGTATTGGAAGGCGATGAGGGTCTCGATAACGTCGTGTAGCTGTTGACGTTAGGGTGGATTCACACTACACGCACCGTCACGAAAGGTCAAGCGTTTTCGAGGAACATATTTTTACGTGACGATCGCCCCGGCTAATCGGCGATTCCCATTGTGTACATGTAGGTGCCTGTTGCAATGGCAACAGTGGCACGGTCGACCACGGTACGTGTAATGTGAACCGACCTTTATTTTGCTCCTAGAGAAGCATCAAATGCCATTTCGATGCGACGTGCTCGTTCTTTCCCACGTGAGGCAAGCGCGATGTAATGGAACGGATAAAACTACATGCTGGTAATTGGAAGTGAAAAATAAAAGGGACTGAGAAATATAGTGAAGTGTTTGCACTTAACAACCCTAGAATGCCCATTATCAGCCCTGCTATCAATACGTTTTCCAGATAGCAGAGTCTTGAATTTCTGACGCTAATTATTCCATGAGAGCTAGCCACAAAAGGAGGTACACTTCTAAACACAGACACATATAAATATGTATAAGAGATTAAATATCGATTAGTGGAGTAGGCAATTGAATTTAAGTAGATTGAATTAAAAAATAAGTAGCAAGGAATACTATTTTATTCGTGTCTTCTCGTCTGTCACAAGTAAAACGACATAAAAATTTGGGGTGTGCGGGTACCCGAAATTGCGGGACTCGATTTGCACTTCGGCAGCACATTTACTTGCTTAAAATTTCTTACACCTGATCACATTGCAAAATCAGAACTTAAAAATTGTCGAATCTGGTACGCGATAAGTTTTAAGTTGTGATTTTGCACAATCAGATGTAAGAATTTTTAAGCAAGAAAATCGGCTCCCGAATCGCAAACCGGGTTTCGTAATTTCGGGTGTCCGTACACTACTAATAACTATCGATAATGGAAGTATAAAATGAAACACTAAAGCGATTTTCGGAGAAATTGGTAGATTATCTTTGTGACTATTAAATCGTAAGAATTATTTAACCAAAAGCACTGTCCAACAAATTTAAACTTTTTTCTGTTCTATAACATTCAATAGTCGTTTCTTATAGATTTTTGTGCGCTGAAAACGAATCTGCAAACCGTTTGTCGCCATCACCCTCAGTTTTCGAGAAATTCGATTTTGAAAAAAAAAATGCAATTTTTCAACTTTGAACATTCTTTGTGTTCAAACAATAATAGTTATTCGGTTGCTTGATCTGTCAAATTATTCTATGAACCCTCGCGAACACAACGATATAAGTTATTATTGAATTATAAGCATTTACATATGTTTAAACAACGATCAAAGAGAAAAAGGACACCTGAAATGCACCAATTTTTGCAGATATTTTGCTATATATTTTTAAAACTAAGGGTCTAGGAGAAAATTTAACTACTCCACGCGATGCAGCCGAAATTTTTCTTTCGGAAACCACCAACAGAAGTGGTAAGTTAAGTTTTGTTTTCAATACAGAAGCGAAACAGTTTGGCAAAACGTGCGGCGCGGACAGTGGTAGTCACGCGCGTTAAGCGATTGTGTGACGCTGAGTGGCAGTGTATCGTGCGCCGCCGTTGACTACCACTGTCGGCGCCGCACGTTTTGCCAAACTCTTTACAATAAACTCAAATACAACAAACTTGTTTCTGTATAAGGATACGTTTAAGTTGGAGGCTCCAACTTGGAGCTAGGAAAGAAACCATAGGAGCGTCGATCGGACGCTTGTATCGTTGGTCATCTCTTTAGAAAACGCAGATCTGTTTGTTGCTCCAATATAAACACTTCCATTATAAAACAATATAATATATTTCGCCGCTTCGCTCTTATGCTCGCTCTGAACGTTTATCGCAGCTCCAACATAAAGGTACCCTGAGTAGAATAAAAAGTGAAATTGCTTTAAGGCAACGTATATCACAGAATAAAATTCAGAAGCTTCTTTGAAGCACACTGCTTTTGAAAAGAAACTCTCTCATAACAGGGGTAGCTACGCTCGAGACAGGCGCTTTTTGGATGTAACCGAAATCAAAATACAGAAAGAGGTAAATAATATAAATATAAATAAATCCGAGAAACACTGTTCTCTAATCGCTGGTCATTTTTTATAGAAAATAGCACTAAATATTTCTGTCTCCTAAAATTTCATGAAAATCAGCAATAATTTTAAACTCTGCAGATTTGTATTTTTTAACGATTTCGAGATATGTAAAGTGATGACTTAATCACCGCCCCGCCTTAAGGGGGTAGGTTACCCTCGATAGCCCTAAAACAGGCCTTTTTTCAAACGCAAATTGTAAAGTGATTAATAACAGTAGAGAGAACGCTTTTTCCTAGTTTTAATCTTTATTCTATGAGCTTTAACACCAAAAAAGAAAAGTCTAAATATCTCTATGTACATAAAAGTTGTGACTAAAAACGTAAAGGGGTGTACCCGGTACACCGTTTGATGGTGAACATAAAATCTCAAAAACTGCTCCAACGATTTGAATGAAAATTTAATGAGAGATGTAGAAAACCATTCTCTACGATGTGTTGGGAACAGATTTTCGAGGTAAATTCTTAAAAAAAAGATAAAAAATATTTATCATACAAGAAATCGATAAAATCGCATTTTTCAACATAAAAATTTTTTTTTGGAAAATCTGCTCCCGAAACATCGCAGAGAATGGTTTTCTGCATCTCTCATTAAATTTTCATCCAAATCGTTGGAGCGGTTTTCGAGATTTTATGTTCACCATCAAACGGTGCACCGCGTACACGCATTTACGTTTTTACTCACAACTTTTATGTATATAGAGATATTTAGACTTTTCTTTTTTGGTGTTAAAGCTCATAGAATAACGATTAAAACTAGACAAAAACGTTCTCTCTACTGTTATTTATCGCTTTACAATTTGCATTTGAAAAATGCCTTTTTTAGGGCTATCGAGGGTAACCTACCCCCTTAATTTCACGTGCACTACGTCATACTTCAATTCCACAAAAATCCCTAACATTGAGTGCATCACCGATCGACTTGGGGTGGGACAGGCCACATATAGTTCCTCCTTGTCAGATGATTTTTGTCATCATTCATTTTGTAAAGTTTTTTTTAACTTTCGCAATATCTAATCTATTTTATCTGCATTATGCATTCCTAGTCAAACATATTCCAAGAAAGTGATAACAAAAACGAGGATTCTATCGAGAGAACATATGTAAAATTCGATATCCTGTTGAGACTATTGACTATTGATCTGCGCGGCGAAGTGGTGTTGTGCGCCTGCGCATTTGGGACTTGGTTTGATCAAAATTTCGTGACTACGTTAATATCGCAGGTTTCAACGTAACATTCCCAAGCATCCATTCTTTAACTCGGCGGGAGGCGCTACTGGGTAATATTTACCACAGAGGCACAAGTTGCGAAAATATATTTTTTCTCACGCAATCCTCGCGAAACGTACCGTTCTAAGTACCTTTTGGCGGGGGAATAACCGACCAAGTGCAATAAAAGACCGAAACCTTTTACTAACACTATGTAAACTGATAATTCTAAGTACCTATCTATGTACTTTAGTAAAATTCTGAGTATTATTTTGAAAAAGTTGTTACGAATTGTTTTCTTTGCGTTCGTTGATAAGTTCATAGCATCTACTTTTGATATCGACCTGAATTTGATATTGTTACTAAAGAAATAAGACTAATTTCTGTTATTCGATTTTACAACCAAGTAAAAATTAAGAAGACTGTTTCAATTTTTGTTACAATTTTTTAAGCAACATTAATAAAGATTTTCAGATATTTCTTAAATTTTGTTTGCTTCTGAAAACACTGTACTTTAATATAAAAATAAGAAAGTTAAAAGAAATATTCTGAAACTGTGGCTTTCAATTTTGGGTACTTTTGACCTGGTGGCGACAACGTGCGTTGCATATTGGGGTGCGAGTCCCGCCGAGTTGAGAGGTTAGGCCACCTTGGACGGAGCAAAATTGCAGTCACTTTCGGCATTTTTTTTTAGGAAGAAAATGACATAAACAGAAAATTTAATATTAAGCCTGTTATTGTACAACTCTCGCTGGAAAAAATCGTATTTTTTTTTCCTACAAAATGGCGGCGGTAGAGCCGTGATACGCAAGATCTTGAGGAGCGACGTTTTCCACGGTGTTCAATCTCACGGCTATACCGTTTGACCTAGAACAAAAAACCAAAAAGTTTTATTTTCTACATAACTAAATCTAGAGAAGTACTTAGCGGTTTTGCGATATCTTGAATATATTCTTTGCAATTGACACTATTATAAAAAAGAACTGCACTTTTTCTCCCCCTGGTCACCATTTCGAGACAAATTAATATTTCTGGATTTCCTTACGTACTTCTCTAGGTTTAGTCATGTAGAAAATAAAACTTTTTGGTTTCTTGTTCTAAGTCAAACGGTATAGCCGTGAGATTGAACACCGTGGAAAACGTAGCTCCTCAAAATCTTGCGCATCACGGCTCTACCGCCGCCATTTTGTAGGAAAAAAAAATACGATTTTGTCCGGCGAGAGTTGTACAATAACAGGCTTAACATTAAATTTTCTGTTTATTTCATTATCTTCCTAAAAAAAAATGCCGAAAGTGACTGCAATTTTGCTCCGTCCAAGGTGGCCTAACCCCCTCAGAAAATAGAAGAAGCCAAAAATTGCTTTAATATCCAGATGTACCTACTTATAAAGTTCATAAGAAAATATTCTCATTTAGTGAGTCATTTTTGAGTGATATGCAGAATTTAATATACCGAATATTGTAAAACCTAACCGAGACTAAGAAATTCAAAATTTTTCTCTCATACTTACTTATGTTCCAAGGAAGCACAGAGAAATTTTTACCCAATTACCTCGTGTATTTATAAAGTTATTAGCTGCCCTACATGGTATCCTCGATTGGTGTTGTTCTATTCAACTGATGATAAGACATAAAATACGAAACACCTTAATTTAAACAAGTTTGGTCATCGTCTCTATCAGAGTGAAGCATAAAAAGTGTAATTCGACAGAACGACACCTATGCAAAGAAAATATCGATTATTTTTCCTAAGCCTTCTTATTATAGACGTCGTCAAAGGGAAGCTTCAAGAAAATTCAGTAAAAAGAGAATCAGTTTCTTGGATCTTCAAGTGGGAATACGCCATTAAACGATTGAAAAATGACTTTAATTATTAGTAATAGTATCGTGGATATATCTGCAGCTCGGATGTATCGACGTCTGCAGCAGGAAATATCGGCGTAAGCGATCGGGAGGAGTAAAAGAAAACTTAGTTTTATAGTGCTCTTCTTAGTAATCGCAAGTAGTTGTAGATCCAGATCCAGGAGAAGTAAAAGTACAGAAGGGAAGGAAAATAGTTTCAAACCAGTCTTACCGACGCGATACTATGTCGCTCGATAACAGATCTGTACCAAATAAATTCTGCCGCGATCGATATCTCTGTTGAAAGAAATGTTAATAAATAATGCTGCTACGGTAACTGAATCGGGGTTTGTTTGTTAATGACCTGTAAAGGTGCCCTTCGAATACGAGCAGCTTCTCTTCTGGCAACGAAGAGAACTAATTAATTCATGAATCATATTTATTTTCTTCTCAGCTGTAAAACGGAAGCCGAATTTTAATTTATAATTTTTATGAAATTTTTAAAGAAGCTATGATATCTTTCATGTAATTATTACAATTATTTGGAGAAGCTTTAAGGGAGAATTCTTTTGTTTAGAACGCTGGGTTGTTAATGTAATTAATTATCACTGGAGAGACTAAGATTTCTCTATTATTTATATATTTTTTTTGTACGCTACATTTCTATTCGTTATGTTTTTGTCATAACTGGCGACAATTTTAGTGTTTCTTTCTTTTTGCAAACACTATTCAGTTATTGAAGAATTCAATTTGTTTGCGTAGGTACTATTACATATGTTTCAACGGAAAATAATTTTTCAATAAAAGTTTTTGTTGTTTTTAAATAGTCATTGTGTATTAAGATTTAATATGCTGTTGTAAATTATTATTCGTCGCTCCATTTTTCTTTGTGGAAGAATAAAGTATATGAAATGGAGGATTTTTAAAATCTAATTGCACTGCTTTACATACGATATGTATATAATGATATTCGGTTGCAATAACTGTATTTGCAAAGCGGTTAAATTGTTCACTAATTACTGCAACCATTTTACGTTTTCGAGAATTAAAGGTAACAGGATGGTTCTCGTTAAGCAAACAAGTTTTAGTAGATAACACTTTCATAGGACAAGCCATTAAAATTTATTGAAATATGATTTCAATGAAAATGAGCAAATACCTCTTAACTTGGTCAGGAATATACATATGCTGACTTTGGTTGCTATAACTGCAAGCAGAGTTGGGCAAAATGTAATCTAATTACAAATTACAAATTACGGTTAAAATGTTATTTGTAATTAGATTACATTTGGCCCAACTCTGTCTGCAAGGAATCACCTCTCGCAGTTCTTCCCAGCGGTATTAATACACCCTGCACAATTTCCGAATACGAAATCTGAATCAGTTTAAAGAGAGAAGTTTCCAAGACAGAAACTTATTTGATCTATATTTTTGTTACATGATAGAAATTCCTGCAGCTGCTTATCGCTGAAATTAATGAAGCCAAAATGCTTTCAGGTTATCGCGCTACACGCAGTTTCAATTACTTCTTTCTAACACGTGTACAGGATTTTCCAGTTTCCACGAGGAAGATCTAGAGTAATCTCGATGATCAGAAAGGAAATTGTAAAACTTCAGCATTTTGTAGATCACATGAATGCAAACTGAATAAAACAAATAATTCGAAATCGAGTTTATGGCGCCAAACGTTCCAAGTATTGCTCTACCTACTAATAAACATATTTATTTTTATATTTGTTCTTAAATCTTCTAGATAGTATTTTTCATGGATTGATGACGTTTGCCCGATGAAAATGAGTATAAACTCGACCTCATTCGGACAATTTAAAATAATGCTTAATACATGTAGGCTAGAGTTTATACAAAAACTGATTTTTGAAAAAAAACGGTTTTCATATTCCACTGTTCCCAAAAACCGGTTAAATCGGTTTTCGAATTTTCACGAAAAAATATAATTAAAATAGAAAAAAAATATTTGTACTTATTTTAAAAAAATTCATTTTTTTTAAAAAATATTTATGGAATTACAAAAATATAACAAAATAAAATATACTCTATCTATACAATATCAAATAAATAAAA
The DNA here is from genome assembly GCF_050908995.1 of Andrena cerasifolii. NCBI lineage: Eukaryota > Metazoa > Arthropoda > Insecta > Hymenoptera > Andrenidae > Andrena > Andrena cerasifolii. The sequence continues at coordinate 2,753,430 of NC_135128.1, read as the reverse complement.
ATAAATAAAATATCTAAGTCCGTACAATTTTTTGAGTTCATTTAATATTTATGGATCTACAAAAATATAACACAATAAAATACACTGTATAGAAAACCAAACGAAAAAAAAAATAATATAACTAAAATTCGTACAAAATATAAATTATGAATCTTTATTTCATTTAGTATTTTTCTTCCGAAAATATGAACTCATGAAGATTAGTTTTACAGTAAACTGTTACCTACTACGATATGGTAGTGTCCGGGATAGGGAATTCAATCCCGGGATCGCGGCTGTTTTTTGGATTCTAAAACTCCCGGAATTTGATATATCAAGTTATAACTTATCCCGAGAATTTCGAGAATTTTTAAAAACGTAAATTCCTTTATGAACAACTGAAAAATATAAAAATGGAACCCAAAAAACAGGCGATTTCGAGTCAAAATGTTAACAGTTTTAATTAAAGAATTAATTAATTTTTACATATTAATTCTAGTATATAAAACCGTATTTTTTAAATTTAAAAACCGGTTTTCGAATTTTACAAATTTACAAAAAGAACTGGTTTTTAAACTCCGTTTCTAAAAACCGACAAATCCTAATATAGGTACTGTGCAATTGGTCGACGAAATTCAAAAGTCATTCGAATCGCGTGCAATAAAAAATAGTCCGAATGCGGTCGTATTTGGGCTCATTTTCATCAGAAAACACTCAGCCACCTGTTGGTAATATTCTCACAAATATCTAACATAAAATATAGAAATCTCAATTTTCATTAATGTCGGTATATCGCTTACTTGTTGGTAAAACTCACCAAGTTCATCATTCCATTCTGAAATCCTGAAGGATTAATCGAAGCACTTACTTTCTATGTTTTCTACAACACAATACAATGGAAAAACTTATGTATTTTGCAATAACTTTCAATTACTACCCGATTTATTGAAATAGATTCAAGATTCAACCGGGGCTTGAAAACTGTTATAATATCGATTTCGGTTCTCCAAACGGTTATGAAGAACCTTTATTCTGAATAACTGTTATGAAGAACAGAAATTTCCAACTATTATCTGTTTCAGTTATGGTTCCTATTTCCTTCCTCATATCGGTTCCATAACCGTAATTTTTTCGGTTCTATGTATATCGGTCCCGAAATGGTTCCAGATTCAATTCTTGTAACGACTTTTCCCTAATTGATACCATTATTTAATTACTGTAGCTGCCGTTTACTGTATATGTGCATATTTTGTACAAAATCCTTACAGAAAAAGGAGAAATATTTATACATATCATTGATTTCTAATAAAGCGTTGAAATATATAAATCAGCTACATATTTTTTACATTCACACACACACTATATTATTCAGAATAGGAAGTTAAAAGTTTCTCCTGTTTCTAATAGGGCTGGGACTATTTGTGGAATTTTTCAGTATTCGAATATTCGAATACTTCAGTTGCTCAATTATTTGGCGAATACAATTCGAATATCCAAGTATTCGAATACTATTCGAATATCCAAGTATTCGAATACCATTCGAACATCCAAGTATTCGAATACCATTCGAACATCCAAGTATTCGAATACCATTCGAACATTCAAGTATTCGAATACCATTCGAACATCCAAGTATTCGAATTCTATTTCAATATTTAAGTATTGAGTGTGAATTATAAATCAAGTTCTTTAGGTTCATTTGTCAGGGTGAAATCTTGTAAGCTAATCTTGACCCACTTCACACCATACTGTTTGGATACATCAGTATTCGAATGGTATTCGAATAATAACATTCGAATACTCAAATATTCGAAGTTTATTCGTAGCATTCGAATACTTGTAAAATATTCGAATATTAAATTATTCGAATAGTCCCAGCCTTAGTTTCTATAAGGATTTTGTATAAAATATGCACATATACAGTAATCTGCAGCTACAATAATTAATGATATCAATTATGGAAAAGTCGGTACAAGAATTGATTCTGGAACCGTTTCAGAATCGAAAAAATAACGGTTATGGAACCGATATGAGAAGGGAAATAGGAACCGTAACCGAAACAGATAACAGTTGGAAGTTTCGGTTCTCCATAATAGTTATTTGGAATAAAATTCTCCACAACCATTTAAATCCGAACCTTCATATAACAGTTTTAAACAGCTATTTTCGGAACCGTCTCATACCCTAGATTCAACTCCAAAATTTAAAATTGCATTTACCGAAAATTAAGAAATATGGACTTGGTCAGCTGTACCAGCAAGCCAACATTATATTCAACGCACTGAGATGAGCCAGGCAAACCTTTACCCGTAAAAGTTAGCTATCAAAAAAGCCCGATCGACTTACGACGATATTTCGCCGAACCTTACGCTACTCAGAGTGTTAAATTATTCGACAAATGCCAGCCCTAGTCGCGACGATCGTCACGAACTGTGGAAGAAACGAGAGATGCGTCCTGGCGGTAGCAGTGGCAGCGTACCAGCTTGATATTCGTCCGACGCGCGCCACAGAGCCCCGTCTGCGTATGGGCACGGAATAAATTATCCCGATGTCTGTCCCTCTTCTCCTTCCCTCCCTCTCTGCCGCCCCTCTCGGACCCTCTCTTCCTCTTTCTCTTACGATCTTTCTCCCACCGTGGGCCCTATAATGATTTCTCCATTCGTGGTGGTGGGACGATACCGGAAGTGAAGTCAGAACGGCGGAACCAGACGTTCACTCAATGGAAAGTTTGAGTTCTTTCAGTACGTCTAAGGAGGCCCGAGCGTAGATCGGAGTTCCGCTCGCGTGGAAAATCCGCTTCTTTCGCCGGGCACGCAGCATTCCTGCTCGCGACTCGCGCGTGCACGGAAGAAACTCGAGGAACCCGTCGAAACTCATAGCAGTTCGCCATCGGCCTCGCGATCGTTTCTTTCTTTTCCCGTGCCAGGAGCTGCTCGCTCCGCCACCGGGCTGAGCATCCCCCTGGAGCCTCGGTCGTAGATGCGGCTGAGGCATCGCGCGTGTGTCGCCGCGCTTTTGGGATCCCCCTGTGATGGATCCTCTCTCCCTTGTTTACGTCCCGAACGACAGTCGATGCTCGATGACGAGTGCGATAGACGTCTGTGAAAGCACGCGGGAAGAAAGAGTATCCGGAGGAGTCCTGTCGATGGTAGCATTGTTCAGCGCTGCCAAGTGCGAAATGCGGCAGGATGGGAATCAGCGGTGACGTTTGGGTTGGACACTCGAATCTGAATTGGAAGTAATGACAACTGCATGGCACGCTTTGGGGGGGACGCTGTGAAACGGAAGCCGGAGGACTGGAGGCACGCTGGTTCCCTTGCGACGATTTGTCACTAGTGCTTTCAAGGAAGAAGCGAGACACTGTAGGGGACCTCAGATTTTTACCTCGGAGTGAAAGTTTGTGATAATTAGACGGTGCACGGGGAGGTAGCTGCTGTTGAAGCAGATGAAACTTTTCGGGACATAATTCAGCTGTGACGTCGACACGGAAGGGAAGAGGTGTTGGAGTTACTGTCTTCGAACCCGAGATCTATGCGCACCTAACAGTGGTGGATGTGAAAACTAAACTGACATGAATCGAAACCAGGCGAAGCTACATCGTTATTCTATGTGACTTGTAGATCTGACTTGTGCCGTGAAAAACAAGGTCGACAAGAGTAAGGCAATACACATGCCTCTGGCAATTTCAATTACAAAATTACCCCTAAGCAGTAGGGATTAACTGACTGGTACTCTGGAACTATAATTTCCAACGCGTCCCTTGCATCGTCGAAGATGAAACGGGATGCTAAAGAAAACGATACGCGCCTAAGCGAGGCAATTATCTAAAAGAAGAGATAGATACGTACGAGACCAGTTGCATCGCCTAGCTACATCGCTGACGGTGAATTTTCAACGTTTTCAGCGAAGCCAGAGAGAAGATACTTTCACTTCTATCTCGCGCGTGGTTCTCGTTTAAAAACAACCTCGAATAGCAAGGGAAATGCTTGGCGAAACAGTGACAAGGTGATAAGTGTTGTTAACAATACAAACGCCACAGTGAAGTGTCTTCGCGGATAAAGGAGGGGGGTTGGGGTGCGTTCGCGAGAGCATTCCTCAGAGATGGTCAGCCAACACGCGATGGCCACCACCGTTCGCAAAGTTAAGCAGGAGAACCGACTCAGGCGACAAAATCAGAATCAAGGTACGGAAACAAGTGGAACTCGAACACGCGAAGTGTCAATAATAAGGGAACTTTGGGCATTCGAAAATTCTGGCTTTTTAAACTTTGCTGGTTTTTGTGGGACCCCTATACAAGTATCAGGCGATTATTTTTCTTCTGCTTTTTTGGTGGTTAAGTGTGACAACAACCCTTAAATGTTAATGTGCGTTTTATTATATTGAAGAATTTGTAAGAATTTCTCAGAAATTCTTGTTTCGTTTTTATGTTAATTAATTATAATGTTGAATAATGACGAAGTCACGGTGAAGTTTTTACTAGTAGATTAGGAACTTCGAAGAGATGAAATCTACTAAAAAATGGAAGCTATATGGTCCCCAATAAGTTTTAAAAATTTATAATCTTAAAATTTGTGTACCCAAAATACAGTTCATTGACCGTATTTAAATCATTAAAATCGCGTGTGAATGTATCCTTAAAAGCTGTGCAATTGAACCTAAAGAAAACATAGTATCTTTGCTATATAAATATTGTTTTAATTTGCAAGAGGAGACGCTGAAAGGAAGGCTGAAAATAAAGTTTCATAAGTTTCGCACAAAATAAGGAATAAAATGAATTTCCGTCATAAATAAATAAAAATTCTCTATATGTACACAGTGATTTGTGACGTAAAAAAAAATGCAAAGGCAGAACGCGGGGGCATTTGAATTAACAAATGATAATGAATGCTGTTACGGTAACGGTAATTATTTCGTTAGAGGAAAGACACCTAACATGGACTAATTTTCTCTATGGTGGATACGCAGAACTTTGCTCGAACTAAATGTAGCTTTACGCGCAGCTGAGCATCGACTTAATTACGATTAACAGTACACTATTAATTCACGTGGCAATTAATCTTTCACGAGGTTCTAATGCTGCTCGCGAATATTTTAAGTAGAACTGTTAAATCACATTCTTTGTTTAAATTGCAACAGCCACCTAATAACGTTAAATAATAGGTGTTAAAAAAATACGAATTATTAAACATCGAACAAACTATAATTGAGTAATAATTTTCCATACTCTCTTCCTTTCCAAAAAAAAAAAGTATTTCCATAACATGTTTTCTTCTCCATTATATTGTGCAGAACTTACTATTATTAAATATTAACAGGCATCTACAATGATACAGTCTCGAACGGCCCAATTAGACAGTGCTAATTATCAGTAAAACGGTGAATTAAAGTGGCCGCCTCGAGATAAGCTAAAATATTCCAATTAACTTTTATAAATAACTGGAACCATTACGTTTCACGCGCCGCGGAGCTCATCGATTATTCACGAACAAGTTGCGCGGGAATAATTGCGAACAAACCATGTGTTCCAGATGAGGAGGGACTTTACAAGCCTGTACCACCACCAAAACCGGTGCCGAACAATCAGAAGAACCAGAACGACCAGCAGGAGAGCAGGGTGCAGACGGTAGCCGAGCAATCGTCGCGGACGACTTCCGGCACAGAGAGGAACGCAACGCTGGACGACAGTCAGCTTCGAAGTTCCGGGCAGAATCTTGTGCCGGAATACAGGATGCCACCGCTCTACGGGGATGATCAGAGCTCAAGTCAGACTCAACAGGCAGCCAATCTACAGACCCATAGCAGCAAATTTCCGGTAAGTCTTCGAAAAAGTGTGTACAGTGATTTGGCGAATTTTTGTCGATATGGATAGTCGAACAGTTCAAGTATAATGTTCATTGAATAAGATTTGAATGTTATACACTAGTCCCTCGTTTTATGTCGGAATATTCGTTCCACGTTTTTTTTTTTTTAATTTTTTTTATGGAATCTGTCACTACGAAAAAAGTTACGTAGGAGGAAAGCCCGTGTATACTGTAAAAATATTGATTACACATATTTTTGGAATTACGATAATAATGAAATTTCAGAAAAATAAATTTAAATATTATTCGTTGCCGCTGCCACTTGTGCACTTCAAAGCAGCCAACGTTTTCTTTCTAAATGGTTCGCTGCTACTATCCTCACCACTGGAAATGTTTGGCACTTCTACTTCAGTTTCATTATCAGCGTGTCTCTTGGATGATTTTTGGACAATTTTGAAAAAATTGCGGAGTCGCTGCCCCAGTGGCAAGTTTGGGGCTCGGATAGAAAGAGATAGTTTTTAATATTATAATTGTGAATTTATAATGACACGTGGATCGCAAGGGCGATGACTAATGTGTAAAATTATAATTTTAATATTGTACAGTAGATTCCTAGAACTCAGGAATTACCTTCCGTGTTATATGTATAGTGGTCTGTAAGGCGAACAGTTCTTATTAATTGGAAATCCCTATTTGTTATTATTGCACTTTGAAGTTTATCTACCGCGTTATAGAGGACTCTATTGTAAGTGGGTATATAAAATTGTAATACTCGAGGAGTATTCATATTATTGGAGTAGGTAAGGGAGACCGGGGCTAGTTGACTAATTTTTAACATTTCTGATTTTTATAAATAGACCATTGGTATTTTGTTGACTTGTTGCACACCAAAAGTTTACAAATTTCGTTAGGTATACAGGCTTAATTTTTTAAATTGTTTTAAGTGAGTCTAGGTCGTAGTTTTTATTATATTTAGAGTAGCGAGACGAATAAGTCAACAAACCCCGGCTGTGGGGTTAGTTGACAAATATGATGGGGTCAGTTGACTTGACATTTACTTTTCCCAACAAATTTTTTTTATATTTTTTCACTCCTTCACACTGTTATTTGTTTTATTAAGTAACCTGGTGTTAGATACTGTAATTATTTTCTACTTGCTTGTTATGGTCTATTTGGAAGGCCTGAGAGTTCGGAGGGAGGATAGGGTGTAAAACTGGTAAGGGTGAGTTTGGAGGCATTTGTGGTAGGGGAAGTGGATTTGAGCAGCTAAACTTATTGCCTCGACTGTATCTTGAGGATAAAAAGTGCAATTTTTATGGTCTATGGTGAAAAACTGGTAGGGGTGAGTTTGGAGGGATTTGTGGTGGGGGAAGTGGATTTGAGCAGCTAAACTCTTTGCCTCGACTGTATCTTGAGCATAAAAAGTGCAATTTTTAGTGGCATTCCTATGCTTAGTCAAGTAACCCCTTCCGACACTGTCAACATGTTAAGGGTAGCATGTACAAAACCTCCACGCAGCGGATAAAATAAAAAACTCTAAATTATAGTCAATGTATCACGTTTCCACAGAATATTCATGAAAAACATCAAGCAATACTTAGTGGACAAAAATTCATAAATAGTCGAAACAAAAGTATTTACTTCCCGCCGAGCTTTTTAGATTTTTCATTCTCACTGATAGAACACGCAAGTTTTTGTCACGGTGACACATTAAATGGCAAGCTGTTCATTCATATGCTGGAATATCGCGAATCGCAGCATAATTTATAACATAATACAACAATTAAAGGGAATTAGTCAACTAACCTCGTTAGTCAACTAGCCCCGGTCTCCCCTACTTATGAAATATATCGACCACAATTTGTTTCGGGGGCGAATAACGGATAAGAATAAGGAATAAGCTTTTACCCGCCACGAATGAACAAATATTACTAATGTATTTAAAATTTTAAACACCACAGGAATTTATTCGTTATTTCCATTGTTTTTTACTTGTACCTTCCGTTATTCGCCTAATTCCGTTCATAATTAGGTATTTGTGGACACAGTTAAGAGTCAGCGTGTAGCAAAAACTATGATAGTTATTCGCATTATCGGAGTTACATGAATGAGTTATTCGATTAATATGGAATATGGATGAATTGTTCGAATAACATAGTAGAACAACTTAATACGAGTAACGAATAACTATTACCCGCCCATAGAGACGTATCCTTGCAGAGGCAAGGACATTACAGCTAGAAGTATTCGAATAATTTGATATTCGGTTGTTTCATGAGTATTCGAGTATTACGAATATACGAACTCTAATCTTCGTATATATTACTTTATGTGTAGCTTTAATTAAATGAAAATGCAAGTGGACTTTGCAAGATTGTATAGTGAGTAAATTGGGGGGTGGGAGGGGGAGGAGCCACTTTTTTCAAAGATAGAATTTTGTCTCTAATTACTTGAATAAAAAGCAGCAGGTTTTGCTTATGATGTAGTATATTATGAACTTAGGGTAACAATATTCAATAAGAGATATTATAATATTTCTTTTCAAAAATAGGCTTATAAAAAATTATAACAATGATCCAAGTACCCCATACACTGTGGGTTAGTTGAACCACAGTGTGTGGGGTAGATGGGCCTCTATGAAAAAAAACAAAATTCTACGTATTCTCTTCAACAAAAATATATGTTTACCTTCACTGTGATAACACTTTATTTTTTATTTGTAATTTTAGCCTCTTTGCCGGAATAACTTCAACGATTTTCGTACTTCGTGCAACTTTCATGTAGCTTTCGCCTCCCTGTGAACATGAAAGTCCAAGACGTGCTTCTTTTTTTAAATTGCCAGATTCTTCTCTTCTAATTAGTATTGCTTTAGGAATGCTGAAAGTCTTTGCAACTTTGTTGAAACCCATAGCCTTATTTTCTACAGCATCGATTGCATTACTTAATTGTTCTTCTGTCCAGTTACTTCTTAATGTGGTATTCTTTCATTTATATTTTGTTAGCATATGGAAAAAGTCAATACATGTACTTATACATATAGGGTGCAACTAACCCCTTCTCATCAGGTTCAGTTATTCCATTTTTAACACTAAACGTACCACGACGGGTCAAATGACCCTTTTTAAACTTTCTGGCAGAATTTGCTACATACAACGTTATCACATCGTCATTTGACTTTTCGACTTTTATTATAATTTACGTCCAATGCATTTTTCAATATTTATTTCTCTCTTGTTCTTTTTACCGAGAAGTATATGCAACTTGACCTACCTGCCGCGATGGGTCATTTGACACTTGGAATGATTTTTTACAAAAATCTGTTTCAAATGCAAACAAATATATGTGTGGCAAATGTGCCATCCAGGACCCAATAATTTGCAAAATATGCGCTGAACATGAATAAGGTTTGAATATTTTTTATTTCTAAATTCAGAAATAAGTGAAAAATATATTCTCTGATTCTTATGCATGTTTTTAATTGAATAAATAAACAAATGGTCAAAATCGTGATTTGGACAAAATTGTTTCATTCACACACCAAATTCTACTCAATGGTATATTTTTCGCTATATGCACACTAGCGGACAAAAAAGTTACCACTTTTTGGATTTGTCCTATTTTTGTTATTTTTTTAGAATACATTTGTGACTGTGGTGTGTTTAATATGCATATTCTGATGGAGAAATTATAGCTGTATAAAATCGAGTTAAAGTTGAATTTAATTAACTGACAAACAAAAGTGTTATATGATATTGACCGGGGTAACACATCTTTGGGGCCGGCAAAGAAGTTACTACGTTTAGTAACTTTTTAGGTTGTCCTAAAAGCATAAAGTGCCCCCACAAAATATTAGATTTTTTTATTAATTTTCAAAAGTGGTATTGTTGTTTGGCTTTAAAAGTGCGTTGTCTTGTTTAATGTTATGTAGGGTTTTTGTTTGTTAGTTAAATAAATTCAACTGTAACTGGGTTTTATACAGCTTTTAATTCTCTTTCAGAGTATGTATATTAGGCATATACTGCATTTTGAGTTGACATTGAAAAGTAATAGTTGTAGGGTCGTTCGAAAAAGTGGTAACTTTTTTGTGCACTATTGTACATCGTAAAATATATGACTTTATGAAAACGGGTCCTTTAACCCGCTGTGGTAGAAATAGGTACATGGCGATCCTCTCGGTGCGCCTGATCAAAGAGATGCCGCGTGGTCAACCGTGACGAGGTCAACCCCTCGTCGTGCGAAGGGGTTGGAGTACGTATTAAGAAGTGCGAAATGTCCCGTTCCCACATTTCTCATCAGATCTCTGCGAAAACAGTGCCAATCGATTCCTTATGTTTCGCCGATGAAACTAGCACCAAGAACGACGCAATTCGGAGCATAATGAAGGAAATCACATGAAAAATTGATTTGCATAATTTCAAGCTAACTTCGTTGAAAATAGTCCAATTTACATGAATCTATCAGTGTCACTTCCATATCAATACGATAAAGAATAAAGAATTATTTTATTTATGAAACAGGTATGAATCCTCGGCCGACCGCAGCAAATTCAAGCCGGCGCCCCACAGTCCAGGGTGAAAATGTGAAATATTCGTTGCAGCGTATTAAGAAATTCTTTATTCTTGATCGTATCGATATGGAAGTTACACCAATGGCTTCCTGGCGCTCTCCCGATTAAAATCATACCAAATGTCATGTAAATCGGTCTATTTTCAACGAAGTCAATTTTTCATGTAATTTCCTTCATTATGCTCGGAATTACGTCGTTCTTGGTGTTAGTTTCATCGGCGAAGCATAAGGAATCGTTTGGCACCGTTTTCGCAGAGATCTGATGAGAAATGCGAAAACAGAACATTTTGCAGTACTTAATAGGTACTCGTACCCCTTCGAGGGTCGAAATCCATAAATTAGGAGAGGCACCACGGGGGGTTGACCTCGTCACGGTTGACCAGGCGGCATCTCTTTGATCAGGCACACCGAGAGAATCACCCTGAATCACATGAAGCATCGATACGTGTTAAGGGTCAGATCGACCACCCTGTAGTTATTTAACATAACACAATATACAACAACTTTCAGGTCAGAAATCGTTAAAAACGCTTGAAATTATTATACCATGCAGTAAAACTTAATAAAACACGTGTCCGCTTTTGCATATCGCAAAGACGAAATTGTAAGCGAGAAATTTTAAAATCCAAGTTTTAACGAGAATTAAAAGGACGAAATACTTACATTTCACGTAAATGCAACGCAATTAGACAAACTTCTGGCGGGAAGTACGACATATAGAACTGAAGTATGGTAATGCTCGTAAAATCTAACGGGTGTTTCAAATGTGATGCAGGTGGTTCATCCCCACATACAGTGTCCACCCTCCCCGATTTACCCTACAGTGTGAAAAATCAAGGGAAGCTATGGAAGGGTGGACTACATCTAAATTCTTCTTGCACCAATTTCTCCTCTACTTTCGACCACAATGACATGCAAACCTCACGTCGCTTTCGAAACACATTCCACATACCTCAATCGCACTTCACGACAATGATACCTCCACCCTTCCAAGAATTTCACAAAAAAGAAACCACTTATCTCAAGCTTTATGCGTATCCAAAGAATATTTTGAATCGCACTGTACGCACTGCAGCAAGAAAAAAATAGTAAAAAAAAACGATTTGGTTTAATTAACTGCTAGCTATCATTCCTGTCGATCTCCAGGAAATCTTGATGGTGGATGATTTTTTAAAAATGCAATATTAGTAGAGCCATGAAAGGGGGGAGGGGGGATAATAGGAGCAGAGGAAGAATAATGTAAGCGGTTCTACGCGATGCAACCGCGTCACGGACACTGGCGGTGTGTTAATTAACGATGCACCGTGTACATTAATTCCACGTGCGAGGAAAACGTGTGCGCGCGTGTGCGATCGCCATACAGCCACGCCATGTACGAGCAGCGGCCGCTGGAAACTTTTGTTATAGACGCCACATAGGCGTGCCGTTGAATTTTACTGCCACCGATAACGCGACGGGTTCCGAGGTGTAACAGGCTGAATATGGCGATTCCAGTCGCGGACTTTGATGCACCTCCGTACGGTGACTGGACTCGCTCGGGGCCAATGAAAAAACACCACGGTTAGAAGTCAAGGCGTAACGCTTTATTCGGTATGGCCTGCTACAACTTTCTAGGCTTCTTCTGACTTCTGCGCCCGAGCGATTCCTTTTAATTGCGCTTTTCTCCCAACAAAACGTTCCCTGACGGATCTCGTCCGCCGTCTTGACGAATAACCGCGAGCTATCTTCCTTTGGTTTCATTTCTTGCTGCCGCTTAAAAGTATTTGATCACTTACACCTGAATATAGTTGATTGTGCCTTGCCTTTAGCAAGTATAGGCACTACTGTTTTACTTGTTATTATCTATGTGCAATATTGTTATTTCCATTCATCCATCCGGCTATTATTATCGCTTCTAGTGTAATTAAGGGGCTCCCTACCTTGACGGACGAAAAATGATGTGAGCTTTGGGAATTTTTTAAAACAAAACCATTAAATATATTTACTTCCGGCTTTGTGGTCTTATTAGTCAATCTTTAAAGAAGATGAAGAAAACATTTCATGCAAAAATAGTGGTTATATTCGGAGTTATACTGCTTCAAATAGAGCGCCTTACAACAATCAGATGCGCATGGTTAGCATAAAATCAACTGTTGTAGTTGTCTGAAATAGAAAATTTAAAAATTTGTGTAATCTGTATGAGTGTGGCTATCGTCTGAACTAGAATAAATGAGAAATACTGAAAAGTAAAAAAATATGGCAGCGTCTAAAACAGACATCGATTTTTGCAAAAAATTCGCTGGTTTTTTAAGTCGCAAAAGTCTTATTTTGCAAAAGCCGACTTAGTTTTAGTAACAACGAGAATGGAACATCTACTGAAGATACATACCAAGTTTGAAGTAGTTAGTGGTATTAATATTTGTACGTCACACTATAATTCTCTTATTTGAGAATATGTAAACCATTTATCTCGAAGATTAGAAATATACTGTATGAAATATATGTGAGAATTATATTTACTTTAATGCATATTCAAGGTAAAGCTCCATACAAATATTAATATCTGGGAAATATTCGTATTTAGCGCATGCACGTTGTTCCGCAGCTACCTTCACCTTCACACTTCGATCTCCCAAACGAACCGCAATCGTTTCTTCCATTCGCATTTAAATGACACATACTCAGGCTCGCGACAAATACTCTTTCTCGTCACGAACCCCCACTTATTTATAATATTATGATCTTCTTTAAATTATTTAACTATTTTCCACCATCTCGATCATCCTCAGGTTTTTATATATAATAGTTCGATAAAAGAGCATTATTCTTGATTTTTTTGGAGGTTGCCATTGAAAGGGTTGTTTCCAAAAACCACTCCCAAAGAATAAATTTTTTTCTACCCTTAATAATTGATTTACAATTTAGAGAGAAATATATGAAGTACAGTTAGTATGTAGCTATTTTTTCGTTTTTTTCATTTAAATATCTTAAGTAATTACCGAGAAAAAAATAATAACGTTAAAGGCGTTTAACCCTGTATTACCGTTTAAAAAATAACAACTCCAAGAATCGCCATAGGGGCCGTTTGCCCATGCTTACCCTGCTACACTCTTAGAAAGCTCCTTTATAAACCTTCTGTTTTCTCTGTTAATCCTAGAATGTCAGTTAAAGGGATAAGATTCTAATTTTACAGGAATTCGGTTTTTTGCTGCTTGGTACCAAGAATTAGTAACTTGTTCTGCTGCCATATCCGTTGGTGGACGCAGAACTATGTGACGTAAAGAGAGAACTCCCCAGAATAATTGGCTAGAAACATCAAGCAGTTCTAATCGACGTGATACATGCTACCAGTTCAGAGAAATACTCACAGCCTATTAGAAGCGATACAATACCTTGCATTCAATTCTAATTAAATTAGGACTTTATTTAGCTTTGAAACAACTTAACTACTTAAAATTTGTTCCGTCTTACGGGACAAAAACGGGATCTGAGTGGCACGAGATTGCTACGAGTAGTGATTGTTTATATTCGAAGCGTTCGTCGCAAACATCTGCTTGCCAGATTCTCATAAAGGCATTCGAAACCGTGCCATCTTTAGGGATTCGGATATTTCTCCCTCTGAGTTAATCCGTATATTGCTTGTTGGCTGGTACACCCGACGACTTCGAACTCCCACCGTTGCTCTGTCCACCGCTGATAAGCGGAATTTTTTTGGGAACCACATGAATTTTTTCTCCACTATTTCATCAAGAAGAAGAGGAGCTTCCTCTTCCAGGAATGTGCAACCAATAGGTCTTTTTCTGTTATCTCCCAAAAATTAAAAGCGTGACTACTTTTCTGGCACCGCCCCCCCCCCCCCCCCCCGCCCCAAGAAAAATCACAAGTATATGTAATTTACAATATTTGGGAAACTGGACATTCATTCCCGTTGCGATCTTCGTTCGAAAACCATTAAATTCATTCGTCGTGTCTTCGGAAGGGTATTTCTCATCTCTTCTTGGTCATCGCGCTCAGCAATTCATTCTCGTTACGATTTTCGAAGGGTCAATTCTCGTCTCGGTCAGCATTCGGACAACATCATACAGCCTTTTTTTTGTCAACGTTCGGGCCACAATCCTTTCAAATAAATTATTACGAAGTTTCTTTGGAATCACTAGCTCTGCCATTCTTGAAACAGTCGCTCAAAATTAATTTGGCGAGTGACAAGTCACTCAAGATCAATTTGGTGAGTGACAAGTCACTATTAAACGTTCACCACTATGGTTAGGTCTTCGGCCCTAACTTTAGGCTCTAAAATTGGGCTTGACAACAGAGTGACCCAAAAATGAAAGGGGTTTTCGCCCGTTTTTGGTTCTATGATTTTGGAACTGAATTTTGTGCCATATGATACCTTATGATGAGACATCATACGTAACAAATCGTCAAGTTGAGCCGACAATTAGTTTCTGAGATATGGGAGGTCAAAGTTAATAAAGCACCCACTACACCCACATTTATTTTTCTTGATTTTGATTTTTGGAAATGGTGATGGATAAATTAAATATATCAGGATTAGGCATATGCCTATGATACTGACGATATCCGAGAAACCGTAGAGGTGTCATAATGTGGCTGCAGCACCTAATAGTTTCAGGACAATTTTTGCACGTGTGTGGCCCTTATTTGTACGTGGCAAAATTTTTTTTTCGTGTTTCTTTACTCTTACCCCCTAATATGGCTCCATTTTATAAAAAGTAGTCCCTGAAAAAGATTATTGCAATCGGACAACAGGAAATGGTGCAGACCAGACCTTATATTTTAGAGCTCATCAATAGTTTGAATTTAAAGAATTTTTCAAAAATGGTAAGCCCTATCGAAATTCTGCTGAAATAATACTAAAAGAGCATTTAATTTTCTACAATTACTGTATATATATTTTTTTCGTACTGCCAACCATTTTTTAGATAAGAGCGTTTGAATATAGAGGGGTTTGCGCTTTGCGCATGCCACCTGTACAGCATGACGTATTGTCTACAGGCGCGTAGTGCGGACCTTTGTATATTCAAACGCTATTATCTAAAAAATGGTTGGAAGCACGAAAAAATTGTATATACAATAATTGTAGAAAATTGAATGCTCTTTTAACGTTCTTTAAACAAAATTTCGATAGGGCTTACCATTCTTGAAAAATTCTTCAAAATCAAACCATTGATGAATGCTAAACTTTAAGGCCTGGTTGGCACCCTTTCCTGTTGTCCGATTGCAATAATCTTTTTCAGGGACTATTTTTTTATGAAATGGAACCATATTAGGGTAACCATGTGTTGAAAATAAGGGCCACCCTAGTGTGTAGTAAAATTCTGATTGATTCTTATCCGGTTTTAATTTTATCAACACCTAACTATGAAAATGTGGCGATGCTTTTTTTACGTTACGAATATTAAACGAAAGTGTTATGAAAATTGGAATATTTTTTTACATACCTGCAACCTGTTACCTAACTAACGATGTTCTCTTACTGCATACTGTGACTCGTTACTTCGTTCGGGCGTTCCGATTAGGGCTGCCATCCGTCCGGGTTTCCCCGGATTTGTCCTCTTTTTTAGGGCGTCCGGGGGGAGTTTCTGTAGTGATCCGGGTTTTTCGATGCTGCTCGCTCAGAAAGTCATAAATATTTTATCTTTATTTCTTGATTGCGGTTACAGTCTATAATTTACAGAAGTTTTTGTCTTGGGATATCATACCTAATATAAGAAATAGTTAAAAAGTGTCCGGGTTTCAAGTGGAAATGTCCTGGGTTTTAATGCTCTCTGTCCTAGATTAATGATATTACGGATGGCAGCCCTAGTTCCGATGAATGTCTCGGCATCGTCAGCCATCATCTGTATTTGTTACCACGACCGGTCAGATAAGTAACAGGTCGCGGTCCGGTAACAAGTGTGGACCCGGCTTTAACGCCTTTCGACTTCCTCGACCTGCCATATCTCAGAAACAAATTGTCGGTTCAACTTGAAAATTTGTTGTGCTTGCTGTCTCATCATAAGGTATCACTTGGCACAAAATTCAATTCCAAAATCGTGGGACCAAAAACGGGCGAAAAATCCCTTCATTTTTGGGTCACTCTTTCGGTAACTATTCGGGGTAAGACACATTGATGCATATAAAGCTTATTGCTTAGAGTAAAAAGACCTTTCGTCCTGGAACAGCTTATGTATGTTATGGAAAATTTAAAACACTTCATTACTCCCTTACATCTGGATCCTCCATTTCCATGCTAGCAGAAACCTCAGATCATTCTGACTGAGGACATCCAGGAACTTCGCCAGCTACTGAATCCTTCTACGGCAAGAACGGTGCGTGCGAAAAAAATGTGGAAATTTTCTGTACAAATTCAATGGTCATGGGAACACACGAGATGACTTGTACAGAACAAAGTGTCACCCTTTGTCTGTAAGGGCAATGAAATTCAGATCGGCGCGTTCATTAATCTGATGCTTCCGTTATGTTCAGGCTCAGATCAGCGGGCTTCTCTAGCAAAGATTTAACTTCATCCTTCCGAATGTACTTATGTACGCTTGTAACCAGTGCGAGATTAATAAATAATTTTTTAACTCCTTATATGGAATATGAAGGATTAATGTAAAGAATATTCTGTAATGACGAGTTTTTCCATAAATCAATATATAAGTTTTTCTATAAAATATGTTATTTATACAAATGAAGAGACTACGATATTTGTTTTTGCTTTTCCAGTGAAATTCATAGAAACCGTTATTGAATAAATATATCAATATACCTGTCGAATTAAATCAATAACGATTTCTATCAGTTTCGCTGGAAAAGTGTAATAAATGTCGTAGTATCGTCATTTGCATAAATAACATATTTTATACCTACCGTGTATGAATTATACCTATGATATTAGATTTCTATTAGAAAGCTTCAATAATTCTGCTGCAATCTTCTGAGAAAGAATGTGAAAATATGCTATAGTTTCTACATATTTTCGTAGAAAAGTATCTAGAAGATTTAAATTAAGATTCTTTCTCTCGCATGATACACAAAAAGTGGCGGCAAGTATGTAAGTCACTTGTTGCTTCCCGAGCTCTTGAAGTGTACAAACAATGTGAATGTATTGTTATGTCACTATGCACACGCGACTTTCTAAAATGATTCTCAGAATGCTTAGGAAAGGCTGATATTCAGATGTGTTACTAATTAAAAAAATCTAGCACTATATGCTACAAAGTTAAATAATAATTAACGACATTTAACTGCATTTGATGGAACATAACTAATTCAGTAGTACATTATAATAGTGTTGTAGTTTAGAAATAGTGAAAAGGAAGCATATTGAACGGTTTTATTTTAAGTTATGTAAGGATACTCTTTAAAAGAAAAATACAGTAAAAATTGATAAGTATATTGACATCTATTCGTATCTGCAGAATATTTAAAGCAGTAAAGGAGCACAAACTAAGTATCTACGCATAAATACAGAGCACCCTGACAGTAACATTACGGATATATCGTAATACAATGAGTTAAGAATTCGAGTATTCGAATATGCATTGAATAATATTATCTATTCTATAATATTAGTATTTCGTTAATCTATTCTAAATTTCTATTCGTTCAAGGTGACGTATATTTACAGGCGATTACATAATATTAGAAACATAGGCTTTGTGTTTTTCTGGAAATAAACGCCGTAGGAGGAGACACCCCTGAAATTTCGCTGGCTGAAATAGACACCCTTTCCCTAATTAATCTCAAACTATGGTTAAATAAGAAATTGCTTTAGATAAAAGTTACCCCGGTTTAAACGCAGAATTACATCAGGAAATAAAAATTTCAGATTTCGAATATTCAAATACAACCCTAATTCAAATATCAGTTTTGAATCGAGTGTAATATTTGAATACAACCATAATTTGTATGTAATATTTGAATACAACTATAATTCGAATGTAATATTTGAATACCTACAACACCATAATTGAAATATAATATTGGAATACCAGAATATTCGTGGAACATTTGAGTACTTACGAAGTATTCGATTACTCCCAACTCTACATATTACGATGGAATGTTTCAAGATTGTTTCAATAAGAGATACACGCAGTTAAGAGTTTTAACTCCGTACAAAATATTTTTCTTCGGCATATTTTATACCATCACTATTAAACACACATTAATTTAAAGAGCTGCTTATGCGAAAAAACCGAAATTTCATTTACACTTTCGAAAAAACACAGTCAAGTGAATTTAAGGATTAATGAATGTTTCAACACCGCTCCTACCACATATTCCTATTATCAGCCATAAAAAAAAATAAAAGTGATCCCACGAAATTCTACCGTCTGTGTTTTTAAAATCTGAATCACTCTTGTCAAGCACCTTAGGCCGGGTACAGACTTGAGGCACGAACCGGGATCGGCGGGCTTAAGCTACCGCTGATGGAGGGGGAAACACCTACAGGAGTGGTGGTTATGCGTGCATGAACTGCGCCTGCGTCAGTCACGCAAAATAACCACCGCTCCTGTAGGTGTTTCCCCCTCCATCATCGTAGCTTAAGCCCGCCGATCCCTGGGCACGAACGCGAACGAGGCAAGCCGAGGCAGAATAAGCATGCAAGTGTTGAACGTCTGTGAACTTTACGAACGTTCTACACTTGCATGCTCATCAGTGTTCGAAGGGAGTCGGCTCCAATGATGGAGGGGGAAAGACCTACAGGAGCGGTGGTAATGGTGCGTGAACTGCGCCTGCGTCAGTCACGCAAAATAACCACCGCTCCTGTAGGTGTTTCCCCCTCCACCATCGCAGCTTTAGCCCGCCGATCCCTGGGCACGAACGCGAACGAGGCAAGCCGAGGCAGAATAAGCATGCAAGTGTTGCACGTCTGTGACCTTACGAACTTTCTACACTTGCATGCTCATCAGTGTTCGGAGGGAGTCGGCTCCAATAATGGAGGGGGAAACACCTACAGGAGCGGTGGTTATTTGTGCGTGACTGACGCAGGCGCAGTTCATGCACGCATAACCACCACTCCTATCGGTGTTTCCCCCTCCATCGTCGTAGCTTAAGCCCGCCGATCCGTTGGCACGAACGCAAACGAGGCAAGCCGAGGCAGAATAAATCTACAGGAGCGGTGGTTATTTGTGCGTGACTGACGCAGGCGCAGCTCATGCACGCATAACCACCACTCCTGTAGGTGTTTCCCCCTCCATTATTGGAGCCGACTCCCTCCGAACACTGATGCTCATTCTGCCTCGACTTACCTCGTTCCCGTTCGTGACTCAAGTCTGTACCCGGCCTTACACAAATTAATCCAAATGAATATAAATACGTGTCCACATAAACATTCTAAATTACATATCACACAAAAGTAGCTCTAGATTAGATGTCCCTGCATCTTTACATCTACAAAAAAATTACTATACGTACATATAAATCGTTGAACTTTTCCCCCCACTATATTTTTCTTTATCAACCACAAATAATATGATCCAATGAAATTCTGACCCCACTCCCTGTGCCTTTATACCCTTCAAACACTCTCCTGGAACAACTTACACACGAATAATCCTGTTGAATGAAAATAATTGGCTACGTAGGCGTTCTACATTTAATCAAGCTTACATGTTGCAGAGAAGTTGGTCTTTGGTGAAATCTTCGGTAACAGTTCGTTATACGTTCGTTACGTTCTTGGGAAAATTCTCAGAGATCCTCCAGTGAGACAAAGGGGGGCATCATACCTGCGTACCGTTTACCGGATGTCGGGAAGGGGGCTGCGATAGCCGTTTAGATACATCACTTTTCCCCGCGGATCGGCCTTTCGGAGGCGAGAACAAATCGGAACAGTTGTCCGTGACGACATCCTAGTTCTACATGAGTTTACCGTTCCTGAATTCTCGGACTTGTTTTCTGCGCCATTGTTGCACTCTGCACTCATCTACTTATGAATTATTCCCTGGATCATTCGTGAACTCCGGTCGACAAGTTTCTCTTGTTATCGTCCCTGTGAGATAATAGCGCTGCAGATAATTATTGTGCGGCGGTATTAATAGAAACACGCTAACGATTTTCCAAATCCAACAATTAGTAATTTCACTTCATTCACGTAGCTATTATTCAGTCTCCACGACGTCTTGTTTCTTCTTATCAATGCATCACTCTTCGAGTTCATTTGTTGAACAATCAAAGTGATTTACACATGTTAGGTGAATATTGAATATTTAGTAAAGCCTTTGTTCTTCATATTTATTCGTTTGGCGGCGATTAAAATGATCTTTTAACCCATTTCTGTCGTAATTTAATGCGGATGATGCTTAAATATTATTATCCACTTGCATATATCGCGTCTACGTGAGTTTAACAATTTTCAACGATGGCTAGGCAATCGCAATAACTTTTCGAATATCTAATTGTTGCAAATAAAATATATTTTTATACCTACAGTCTGCATACACTGCATTATTGTTCTTTCTTGGGCTACGTAGTTTTCTTCGCTTGATACTTGAAGTTGCACGCGCATTAAATGTTTCTCTCTCTCGTAAATCATGGCAGTATTATTTCCAACCATCACTGCCGTCCAATTGAAACTTTTTCTCATACATGCATAAATAGCACATTTCTCCATCTCTTATATTTTATGGTATTCTACAAATTTTAATCAAACGCTTCTGCATTCATCCGACGATGTTTGCTTTTCGTTTTCTTCTCTGGCAATGCCTGTAGCTTTCTAGACCACGTCGAATGTTACAATATTTGTTTTCACTCGAGCTACTTCAGCGATTTCTCTTGCATTCATCTGCGAAATCACGTGTCGTCTAAAAAAAATGCTCGTTTCTCGTGAGTTGCGACTGCACCTCGTTCAAACCTTTTCTTAAATTCTGCACGATAATTTTAACTGTGTTTGCAATGAAGCATTCTGTTGAGAACGTAACAGCAATCTCTACTTTATTGTAGATTTATCGTCTTCGTGGTCAAGGTTACCTTGTAACGCCAGGTTTTTTTTTCAATTTTGTTACAGAATAAGGAAGAGATAGGGGTAATAAGAGTATATGGTTCCACTTTATAACTTTTTTTTAATTGTTTATTTAAAGTCGCATCAGCTAAACGCTATTAGCGACCACTGTTGCAATATGTTGCAACATATTACACTGTTATCTTAATCTATTATGAATAATAGAATATGACAATGTAAGCATATTAAAATAAATAAGTGCTATGATTCGTTAACTAAAAATAACCGCGGCGACTGCTCAGAAAACACGTCGCAGGTTGGGAACCACTGCTATAATAATATACATATAAAATATAATACTGTAATCTCTAATGGCTGTTTTATACGCGATGAGTGTCAATTTATTACATCATTTCCCAAGAAATGTTTAATTATATGCTAACACGCATTTACGTTACTAAATAAATTGTATTTTATTCCTCTAGCTTATTACAATTTTTTTAAAAAGACAACACAACATTGTAACACTGATTTTTCGTAAATGAAAAAAAAGCTGGTTACCCAGATGCAAGCACAGTCATTGCATTAAATATTATAAGCAAATATATTAAATATCTTAAAGTACATTTAATATATGTATTAAGATAATTAAATATTATTAAGTTAAAATTATATTGTGAAATACCTATTTTTAACGTATTTTCTTACTTTATTAAATTTGCCTTACCTTATATTGGGGGGAGGGGGCAGGCTATTTGAGTATTATAAAAGGGGGTCGCGACTGAAAAAAGGGTGGCAAACACTGTATTATATAGTATATCTTATCAAACATGTAAGGCAGACGTTTTTATTTTTCTTACACCATTATTTTCACTTTATATGAATAAACAGCACAGAGTCAAAATAATTTATATTTCACGTGCAACATATTTTAACATATGCGTTACAATTTGTCTGCGCAAGCTTTTCAAAATGAAATGAAAATTATGTTATACTTTTTGTACAGAAAGAAGATCAGGAAAACGCACATAACTTAAGAAAATATTTTGGAATTGTTGGTCGATTGCTTCATGATCCGCTAACCAATGAAAATTTTGTGAATGGTGACAAACATAAACACTTTATATAGTTTCAAGAAGTTTTTCATTTCACACCATTTGGGTTGGAGAAATTCCAGAAACCCTGCGTCGAGGCAAAATGGACAGCGTCAGGCTGACAAGAGGAGTGCATTAGGTTCGAGTCACCGATTTGGCGGAAATCTTGTACAGAGCTATTACATACGTACCTATTACTTATCCTACTACACGGAGTTCAATGTTTTGCCTTTCCCAGATCCTGTACCTACATGAATTTATACATGAGAACGAGACCAATTTTACCCTTCATGATCACACGGGGTGTTTCGCACCCCAGCATATATATATATAAAGATATAAATATAGTCTTTTTGTAGAAATGTAAATCTTGATATGTTGAAATTTGTATTTGAAAAATAGTTGTAGATAAAGAATATTTTTTTTTTTTAAATTCACCAAATTTCTGAATTTGATTATTAAGGTCTACAGATAAAGGTCTGTAAATCTTTAGACCTTAATAATCAAATTTAGAAATCTGGTGAATTTTAAAAAAGAAATTTACAGAAATATTCCTGTAAATTTGTAGACCTTAATAATCAAATTTAGAAATCTGGTGAATTTATAAAAAAAAAAAAAATCTTCTACCTACAACTATTTTTCAAATATATATATATATATATATATCTTTGTCAATATTTCTGTAAATTTGTAGACCTTAATAATCAAATTTAGAAATTTAGTGAATTTTAACAAAAACAAAATATTCTTCTATCTACAACTATCTTTCGAACACAAATTTCAACATATCAAATTTACATTTCTACAAAAAGACTATTAGAGCATGATTATATGAGTACATATTACGAGTGTACAATTATCATTCAAAAGTTAGAAGATTAAAAAATGCGAAAGTGATAACTCAAAAATGACGCTGTGGTGCGGTGAGCCAAATTATAATCGTAGGAATAATTAAAAGTTTTTAAAAGTTTGTATATGTATATGCCTGGAATTACTATATGGATAGCATTTGAGCTGCTGCTGCTGCAACTTAATTACAATTTTGTGTTCGCGTATGAGTGCACATTAGGGCGGAGCGGAAAATTTGAATTTGAATTTTCAGTTGGCCTGGGTGCGGGATAGTTGTCTTTTGATTAACCAAACACAACTGTAAAAAAATTTTGGTAAAATATTCATGTCTGCAGGATCCTATTGTCTCCTAATAATGATTATATGATCATTTTTAGGAGAAAAAGGAACCTGCAGAAATGAATATTTATCCAAACAATTTTTACAGTAGTATTTGGTTAATCAAAAGATAGCTATCCCGCACCCAGGCCAACTGAAAATTCAAATTTAAATTGTCGCCTATATAGTATCGCACCGCCCTAGTGCACATATCGAGGATCTGTAGAAGACAAAATTTTGAACACGTTTTTCTTCCAAACTTTTAAGTAGCGCGCCCAATGATTTTCTTAACAAGAATTGTACACAGTGCTGTGCACTGCTTACGCGCAAAATTTGAATCGAAATTAATGAAAAGACTGTTATGTCGACGAGAAAATTCTACCCTAAACGGGTTGTTCCCCTTAAAATACAAGGACCCGTTTCGTGCTCTTAACGGTGAACTCGTTTTGCAAGCGACGAGCTTAACAGCGACCTCGAATACTATCCAGTTACTTGCTGCTCGCAAATTATAACGCACAAAATCGTACGGATGTGGGCATAAAATCTTTCATAAACGTTCCACGGCCGGAGCGATAATTAGGCGTGCTCGTTTTCCACCGCCGGTAGCCTATTTTATCACGCTCGCTTTCTTGCGACCGCGACGCGATCTCAAGGCGAGTTTAGTTCAGTGACACCTCTTTTTAGATGCATTATTATATGCACGCAAAGAGCATGTGAGCCGCTCGCTGGCGATCCCCTTGGCTAGCGAACTTCCAGATCCTGTTCTCGATGTTGCTTGGAAAAATCGAATGGATATCGCGGGGCTTTAACCGACTGGCGACTTTTATGATAAGAAATGCCCGTTGACGGTTTCTTGAAACGTCGCCTTAAAGCACGTCGGGCAATGTCACTCTTGGGTGTACACTTCTTACGTACGTGGATGAGCAAATCGTGTTGCGCGTGAAAAAGGCAGCGATTCTTGGTCTAAAGATAAATCGAAGATGCGTAGTAGTAAATATTTTTTTCTACTTTTCGAGAGACCTGACTTTGAAGCCGCCGATGAGGCGAAGATACTGGAACTACTTAGGTGCTGAATGTTACTTGTGCTCGTGACTCTCCGCGACCATTAGCAATTCACGTGGTTTCTACTAACGCAATTATTGGCGAATTTGTGTTGGAATTAATGAGAATCTTTTTTAATTAAAGGGTAGAATTGTATACAGTAGAAATAGAGCGTCGAAGATTTGGCGTTAGGGCTCTGCTCGAATGTTGGACAAGAATTAGGACTGTATTTCAATATTATATTCGAGTTAGGGTTGTTTTCGAATTCTTGAATATAGGCATCATTTTTCTCATATTTGTGCAATTAAAACAGGGTAAGTTTTTCTACTCACAACATTTCTCGGCTTGATAAATTGTTTGGGGTTAGTTGAAGAAAAGCTATTTGATCCGAAACATGGAGGGGTATTTCATCCCTATCGTTTTCGATTAGTAGTAGAGAGGGGGAACCCAATTTTAATATGAATACTTTTTAAAAAGATCTACTCCCAGGTTAACCCCTTCCAAGAACACAGCTATTGTAATGTAATATTAGGATATTTGAGCTGTCGTAATTGAATAGGGGAGACCGGGGTAAAGTGAACCTCGGGGTAAAATGAGCTTCCTTAATTTGTTGTTTAACGATAGAATATGTTTACAAATTTTGGTGACGTAATAAATGTATGTAATATAAGAATGATAATTATGCACATTCAGATATCGGAAAATGTAAATTCATTTAAAAAATTAGAATTTAATTTTTAGAGACTTCCGATTGGTTTTCTTTCCCATTTAGCTTTTCGGATAAATTAGTCATAAATGTGTTATTTTAACTCCAAATTTTTGCTGCGTGTTTAAAACAAGCTTGTAAACATACACGTACACGCGTTTGCGAAAACATTAATCCTAACATTATTAAAGAATTAATTTTCCACTGAGTACATATTCGCGGTAAAGTGACCGGGGTAAACTGAGCTGCAAATGGCTGCTAAGAACCGATGCGCAAGTGATGTGCGCAATATCCTAACCTGTAAGCTGGCCAGAAAACCACGCGGCGTGGTGGAACAGAAACTAACCGAAAAAGATGAAAAATCTGTCACAGTTTTTGACAAACGCGGTGCAAAAAAGCCAAAAGCTGCCGTGCATGTCATTCCAGCGCAAGGGGTTAATAATTACCTATATCCTGAATTAAAAGTCGTATTTTATTTCAGCTCACTTTACCCCAGATAATAGCTGACTTTACCCTATATATGGGGTAAAGTGAGCTATTATCTGGGGTAAAGTGAGCTGAAATAAAATATATGGGGTAAAGTAGTCTGGGTTAGGTCATATATGGGGTAAAGTGGTCGTTTTGGCATTTTTTCAAATTGAATTTAAATATACTTTAAGTTTATTTTAAGTATTGCTATTCGTCATTTATCAACAGTAATGTTCAAATTATATTATAAATCTATCTCCACGCATTTTTATTGAAAGGAAAAAATTTTATTCGACTTCAAACTTTTTCGGGCTCTCTTTACCCCGGTCTCCCCTACCTAAGTGTTACAGCCCTAATTCAAATGTAATATTCAAATACCAAAATATTCGAATTTTGTTCAATACTAGCTGTACTACTCGGTTTCGCCCAAAATTTAGATTTTAATTTTATAAAAAAAAATATTTTTTTAGCTTTTTTTGCTGAAAATTTTCACATTCATAATTAGTCAGGCATTATGAGCTGGGGAATATTTCGCGATCCCTTATCGTTCGAAAGTTTTTAGGCGACACACAAACACACAAACATAGATAAGATTTTTGCTTTATATATTAAGATATTGGAATACTCAGACTTCTCGAATTTTCAAATACAGAAACAATGTTAGGGTTAATAAAAATATTTTCTGATGTATCAAATATACGATTGGCGGTGCTGAAATCTTGAAGAATACATATATTTTGCAATGCAATACATATATTTCGATTTAGTTTCTTAATACAGCAAAGGTTATAACGAGAATTGCAAGGTTACTATCAAGATTAGATGAACGTAAGTCCCAAGTACAAGACTAATACCTGGTATCACCTACATAGTTCGTACACTATAAGTAATTCTCATCTTTGCAAACTTACAGAAATCCAAAATATTCTACAATAATTTTCTCAAAATTATTATCCATTTTCTTCTTAACATAAAAGAGTCGCGAAAATTATAATAAAATTATAAATTTTCTATTACAAAAACCATGACAATAGTAAAATGCGGGAATTTATAATATTTATGCGGACACTTAACGGAAATGGACTACCAAAAATGAATTATTTCCAAATTCATCCCCGCCACCCTTTTTCGAAAATTCTTTATCACCATATTGTAGGATATCAAACACCGTAGCACTTTGAATTACACGTTTTTTCGATATTTTTCACGGTCTCGTAATCACTGACGATAATATGAAACAGAATTTTTTGGATGGGGGTTTTCTTCCTAGGACTGTTTCATTGCCGAAGCAAAAGATGGTTACGTCATTAGCATCCCTTGAATTATAATTCTTCTGACTTTCAAATTTTTTTGAATTTTCCTGTTGCCGAACATTCCTTGCCAATCACAAAGGCGAGAATTAAATGGCAATTTTTTGGTTTGCAGATAGAACGCGAGGTGGTGTTGTCGTCAGGAGACAAGAATTCAAAGATCCCTATTCTTCATGAATACAAACAAAGGACTGCCGGAAGGGTCGCCATTGCACCGGATGCACCGATCAAGCAACAAGCTTGGGTTCAGGAGGTGAGCTATGTAGTTTCATGATTAATTTTCGTAATATGTTGTAATTACTAGAAACAAGAAGATTTGTTGTATAATTGGCTGTTGGGAGGTACGACACTATATTCTTACATAAAATGAGTTATTCTTTATGTATTTTAGCATTCAAACATTAGCGATACACCAACTTTTGGTATACATTTTATTACACAAGCTCCTGTTTCGACAATTCCTATTTCGATAGGTACAAAATATTATAGAAAATTGTCATTCTTTTATAGATTAAAATGCAGACAATAAATTCAATTACACTGACCAACAGCCATTTTGGTCTGTAACATTGAAAAGCTGTTTTTTATAAATTTTTGTGCGCTGAAAACAAATCCGTAAACTGTTTGTCGTCATCACCCTCAGTTTTTGAGAAATTCGATTTTGAAAAAAACTGCAAATTTTCAACTTTAAACATCTTTTATGTCGAAACGGTAATACTTATAACGTTAATGCATTATTATTGCATTATGAACATTTAAATACGTTTAAACATCGATCAAAGGAAAAAGGACACCCGAAATGCACCCATTTTTGACGATATGTTTCAATTTATTTCCAAAACTAAGGGTCTAGGAGGAAATCTGACTACTCCACGCGATGCAGCAGACATTTTCCCTTCAGAAAGCATCAACAGATGTGGTAAGTCACGTTTTGTTTTCAATACAGAAGCGAAAGAGTTTGGCAAAACGTGCGGCGTCGACAGTGGTAGTCAACGGCAGCGCGCGAGCCATTGCCGCTCAGCGTTACAGAATCGCGCACCGCCGTTGACTACCACTGTCGATGCCGCACGTTTTGCCAAACTATTTTGCTTCTGTACTGAAAACAAAGGGTTTCTTACCACTTCTGTTGATGCTTTCCGAAGGGAAAATGTCTGCCGCATCTCGTGGAATAGTCAGATTTTCTCCTAGACCCTTAGTTGTAAAAATATATAGCAAAATATCGGCAAAAATTGGTGCATTTCTGGTGTCCTTTTCCCTTTCATCGTTGTTTAAACATATTTAAATATTTATAATGCAATCGTTGTATTCAGGAGGGTTTACAGAATAATTTGACGCAACAAGCAACCGAATAATTATTACTGTTTGAACACAAAAAATGTTCAAACTTGAAAATTTGCATTTTTTTTTAAATCGAATTTCTCGAAAACTGAGGGTGGTAACGATAAACGGTTTGCGAATTCGTTTTCAGCGCACAAAAATCTGTAAGATGCGGCTATTGAATGTTACAGAACAGCAAAAAGTTCAATTTTGTGGGACAGTGTTATCATCTTTAAGGTAAAACTTAAAAAATTATAGGAATAATGTCAACCAAGGATAATATCGACATGCGTTACGAAAAGTAGCAAGTTTCAATTTTCTTACTTAGCATGTTTGCGCGGTTTGCCACGCAATGTAGCATGTTCCGACTGTAGCTACGAAAAGCAGCACATTTGGACGCGATTTTTATTTAGTACTAAGTCGGTAATTTATTAAACAATAGAATACCGTACTTAAATTATGCAGATTAAAATTTTCATACGTTTTTCCTTTCGAAGATTAGATGGAGTTATTATTTACTAAACAATATTTTCAAAAGTTGAATTCTTCGATACATAAAAAATTAAAAAACAAAATTAAAACCAACTTCAAAAAAAATAAAAATGCACTAAAAAGTAAAAAATAATTTAATCCCTTATTTAATCTACGACTCTCATATTTTTTTAAGTCGGCGCCAGATTTACACAGTGCAAATGATGAGAAGCCGACTTAAAAAATATGAGAGTCGTAGATTAAATAAGGGATTAGATTATTTTTTACTTTTTAGTGCATTTTTATTTTTTTGAAGTCGATTTTAATTTTTATTTTTTGTCTTTTTAGTTTTATATATAAGTATTGCCACAACAAGCTTAGAAGATATGTGTGTAGGTACGTAACGTAATAATAATTAGGTGACAATATTCTTTATTATTAACCAGAACTGGCAAAATATTGGGCCAATATTGATGTAGTGTACGATGGGACCACCGGGGCATCGCCCTCTTTCGAATAAAAAAAAGATCATCAAAATCAGCTCATGCTGAGGAGTTATGCAGGGACAAACAAATTTTTTTTTAAAAAATATTAAAAAATGCTATTTTTCACCGCAAAGTACGAAATGTGCTATTCTTCGTGGCTAAGCAGTCAAATATGTTAGTTTTCGCGGTAAAAACCCAAACGTGCTAACATTCGTAAAAAACGATAAAATGTGCTTCTTTACGTGGCAAACTGAAACGTTCTGTTTTTCGTAAGAAAACTGAAACGTGCTACTTTTCATAACGCACGTCGATATGTATAAGGCACTTCGCAAAACACAATTATAAAATCCGTTTAAAGCTGCGCATCAGAGAAGCATTTCGAATTTCTCCTGCGCCGTCCATTGCGCATGTGGGAACGTGGCTTAAATGAATTCTAAGCAACTTCTACCGACGGTTTAATGCCCTTTTAATTCTTTGAAGGCTCTTCTCTACTAGCTCTCACACTGTTGGCTTCTTCGTAAAACTGACCAAACCCATCATTCCATCTTAAAATCCTTAAGACTAACTGGAAGCAATTGCTTTCCAATCATTTTACAACAATAGATTAATTAAAATCCATACAGGGAAAAACTAACGTATTTTGTAATAGCTTTCAATTATTAGCTGATTTATTGCAATAAATTGAACTTTAAATTTACATTTACTGAAAATTAAGAAATATGTACCTACTTAATTTTTGTTAAATTCAATTAAATAAATACCTAATGTAAACACAGAAAAACGATCTTATTTCTGCTAATCTCACTCTTACATTTCACTCTAAATAGTAATTGTAAAATATTCTGTAATACTGTATTGGAAATTGAATTCTTTCAAAGAACTATTCTCGTCTCTGTAGCTTGAATCAAAATCTACATACGCGACGAGAAAATGTTAGGTCGATTGATCTCCGTCTCTCGACAATGGGCCATGTGAACAACCAGTTAAGGGGTTAATGGGAAACTATTCATCTTAGCATCGCAGTGATTACGAAATCTTTCATTGATTTGTGGTGGGTTCACACGAGCGGACGACTCGCACACTAGAACGACACCTACGTGAATTGCTTAAGGTGCGAGTAGGTGTCGATAATGCTCGTGTCCCAAGATGTGTACTGTTTCAGAGCCGTGGGTTACAGGCGGATATGAACACCAAACAGAGTGCAAGGAACATGGAAAATTACGTTAGTTCTGCGTTCAGAGCGTTTTCTTTGTTTGCCAGACTTGCGCACTAGTGGTAAAATTATTTCACCTTTGTTAGGAAACATTAGAGCTTGGTAGCTACAGTAGACTTCATTGCAACTTTATTGGTTTCTCCGAACTATAGATATAATTTTGAACGAATTGCAATAGCACTGCTTTGAATCGATGGTAATAATTAAAGTTAGTAGTTGAATTAAAGTAAATATTTATTCGGGATGGATGGTTCATAAGATTTATGAAAATTTTTGGTGGTGCTTGCTACCTTTGTCAATTTTTGTCTCATGTAGTATTTATTACTTACCTACTTCGTATAAGGAATAAAAATTGTTTTAATACCTTTCATCTTCTTATACGTATACTTTTTACTTTAAAGCTCATTGTCACGTTATTGAAATTATCACACTTCGAAATTGAATGCAATCAGAAAAATTAATAGCAAATATCTATTAGGGTGGTTCTTATATGTATGGTAAAAAATCAAAGTTTTTAAAATTTTCTTGTGACCCTCTCAGAAGTTTCCAAATAGTTTAAAAGAATTTCGTCTAAAATTTTGTTACAATAAATTAAGGATTAAAGATCGCTCAATGCATTTGAAATATTACTATTTTGGTATAAACTGATAGAAATTTTTGCAATAAGGACAAAATGATTTTATTAACTTTTAAGTGAGAGTATAACATTAAAATTCGTGCACACATCGTATAGACGGAACGGGTTTATAACGAGTGTGTACTGTATTGTGTTGTGGCATAAGGCTTTATATGCATATTTAAATTTCTCTGATCAGCAGCTCTCGAATCAGATGTAAACGCAAACTTTGACGTACATTCTACATATTCAGGTTGTTCACGCATAGATAAAATCATGGTTTTGGATTCTGATATATAAATAAGATGAATGCCCCAATTTCTGCTCATTTAAGAGACTACTCGTCATAAAGAAGGTGTACAAAATTTGTTTGTGATCAAAATTTGCAGAGTAATTGATTAATTCTTTAATAATAAATCAACCAGTTCAACAACTATTTAAGAAAGATATTTCAAGATGTTTAACTATTAGAAATTTATAATTAAATATAATGCTCTAAATGTCCCTATTTCTACTCACGAGAAATAGTGATGTACGTATTTCTACTCTCCATTTATACCAATTTTATCTCACATAATAGGGTAAACGCACCAATAAATGAACACTTAAGGCTAATGAATGAACACTTTTATAAAATTCTGTTGGCGGCGCGATTGATTCTATGTGCTGCAAAAATTGTTTGGATATGAAGCAAGAAATTAAAAGAGTGTCTCTAATTAATTAGTTGCTTATTTTAATAACTTATTTTACTCATTTTAGTATAAAATGTCCACCCTACGTTGCCTTTTCACTTGACCCTAAACCTAATCACCTGTTTTCA
This sequence comes from Andrena cerasifolii, assembly GCF_050908995.1. Taxonomy (NCBI): domain Eukaryota; kingdom Metazoa; phylum Arthropoda; class Insecta; order Hymenoptera; family Andrenidae; genus Andrena; species Andrena cerasifolii. Next base: position 2,721,446 of record NC_135128.1, on the reverse strand, counting down.
ATTTAAAAAAAATTGAAAATAGTAACAAATCTACATCCAGAGCACAATACGGTATCTGTTTTTGTTATTAAATACGAACTTTAACTGTAAAAACTATTTTCTGCCCAATTATCGAATAGTGACGCTGTTCCTTAGCACAACCAGCTATTCGAAATGAGCAGAAATGGGGACATGGGCAGAAATTGGGAAATTGGCCCTGTTTCATTAAAATTGACAAGTGACAATTATGGAAATTCGCAGTTGCCAAACTTGTGGTACATGCGAAATATAAAGTCCTTGAGCGACCTTTATATACCAAAATATACAAATAAAAAACAAGAAGATATTTTTTTTTGTCAAATAGAATATTTTAAGAGGGTCAGACAATACATATTTTAACCCTTCTTGGTCACACCTTATAATCACAAGTTGGTCACACGGGGTTCACTGCACCCCAGCGTAATTTTTTTCGAGTTATCATTTTCGTATTTTTGAATCCTTTAACTTTTTCGTGATAATTGTACGTTGGTAATACTTATACAATCATAGTCTAATAGCCTTTTTCTACAAATGTAAATTTTGACATGATAATATTTGTAGTTGAAAATGAGCGATTTTCCACGGTTGTGGGAAAAAAGCGATTTTTTAATTTTTTAAAAAAAATTTTTTTCTTGCGATAAATCCCCTTTGGAAGTCGTAAAGACACGGCATTTTAACTCGAAAATTATTCTTGGGGTACAATACACCCCGTGTGATCACGAAGGGTTAAAGTTGAGAAATAAGGACCACCCTTGAGCGACCTTTATATATCAAAATATACGAATAAAAAACACGAACATATTTTTTTCCGTCAAATAAAAATTTTAAGAGGATCAGACAATACAAATTTTAAAGTTGAAAAATAAGGACCACCCCAATATCTGTCCTCGAATGAAATTTAAAATAATAATTGTAACACTTGCTGATTTTATTCTTTACGCAGTATTTATTATTTTGTTGCTCCGTTCGGGAAATGGGAATTGCTCTACCTGGAAATTGCAAGAGCCATTCATCTTGTTATGCATACATCTTTTCATTTAACACAGAAGAACGAGCTGTACCAGCTGTTTTAATAAAGAAGTATTTCAAAACCTCTTTTCTTTCGATCTTATCCAGAATGAAATTACACGCTCGTATTTTTCACTATGAAAACGCGCCATTGTTACATGGACAATGTAGGCGTTGCGTAAATCTATTAGCTATTTCCCTTCGTTAGCTCAGCGTGCACATAAATCGTGTCTTTCCTTGTCCCAGTAAAGTGGAAAGCTTGCCTAAAGAAATCATAAACAGTGTTCGAAACGTATTCGAGGTATGCAAATAGTTGAAAATAAAAATATAATTCTCGTAAGAATTTGCCAGTTTGCTTTAACAAAAAACATAGGTAAACACACACACACCTTTCACTTTCATATGTTCCCCTTATTTACATGTTCGTATTCAGATAATTTTTTCAATTTTCTAACTTGTCTATTCAGACTGTAATAAACAATACTTTTTGTCGTAATCAGCAGGGTGTGTCAATTTTTTGAATGTTTTAATTTTAAAAACGACTAGTGAGAAAACGGTACAATTTCAGGTTTAAAATTAACCACTACCTTTAAATTTTGTGTAATACATTATTTACCTAGCTGGAATTTCATTTGAAATTATAGAAAGATACGAAAATTATTAAAATTTTTTAAAAAAAATTTAATAGTTGAGCTTATGAACCGCAACAGAAGCAAACAAGATGTCGCTTCTTCGATGGACTTTGTTAAATAGCATTAAATTTACTACATAAATGACATATGGCTAGATCTGTTGCTAAAGTTACATATATTTCCATTTTATAATAAATACAAATTTCCATACATTTTCATGTGAATGTAATAAACACTAATTTCCACATATTTTTATTTTCATTTTCACGCTTTTATGTAAGCAAGTCTCACTTTAAGCAGTATATGAATATGTAGTTTGTAGTTAAATCTTACTTAATTTTCACTTTTTTCAACTGTGATTTGAAGTAAGGTGAATGTCCCAATTTCTGCACATTTAAGAGAGTTCTCGTCGAAAAGAAGGTGTAAAAAATTTGTTTTTGATCAAAATTTGCAGAGTAATTGATTAATTCCTTAATAATAAATCAACCAGTCGAAAACTATTTAAGAAAGATATTTCAAGATGTTTAACTACTAGTAATTTTTAATTAAATATAATGCTTTAAATGTCCGTATTTCTCCTCACGAAAAATAACGATGTGGCTCGCATTAATATTCGGACACTTTTTAAAATCGCATAACTTTTTTAGAATTGGTCCAAACAACTTGAGTTTTTTTGAGAAGCTAGAAGAATTAGTTTGCTAACTGACGCGTTTCGTCGTTTTGAAAAAAAAAATGTATTTGGCTGGAATAGCGAAAAGAATCGCGAAAATTCCCAAAATCAGCGATTCTCGACCTTATTCTCCGATCTTTAAACGTTTGTAGCTCGGAGCAACGTTAACCGATATTGATGAAATTTTAGGCACGTATACAACAAACTGCAATCTACAAACGGGTTTTTTTAATTTTCATTACAAACTCACAAAAAAAAAAGTTTAAAAATCGACCTTTACTATTCTTTTCGCTATTCCAACCAAATACATTTTTTTTCAAAACGACGAAACGCGTCAGAGAGCAAACTAATCCTTCTAGCTTCTCAAAAAAACTCAAGTTCTTTGGACCAATTCTAAAAAAGTTATGCGATTTTAAAAAGTGTCCGAATATTAATGCGAGCCACTGTACGTATTTCTACTCACCATTTGTACCTATTCCTGCTCACATAATATGTTGCCTTTTCAGGTTAAAATAAGTTACACCTTTTATGGAGATGTTTCATAACAGAACAGTAAAGCATAAAATAATGATAAACAATAAATAAAATGCCTTCGAATAGAAATAGAGGTTACAGCATATATTGAATTGTGAGGTTATGTTGCTAAAATTTTGGTGAGTAGAAATTCGGATACGACGGTGATTCACTTGACCCCAAACCTAATCACCTGTTTTCTACTTAAAAAAAATTAAAAGTAGTAAAAAAATCTACATCCAGAGCACAATACGGTATCTGTTTAGTTAATAAATAAGAACTTTTACTGCAAAAATACCAATTGTGACCCTGTTCCTTACCACAACTAGCTAAAATACGGTCGAAAAATCATGCGTCTCTCATTTTAAAAGTTTTTCGTTGCTTATGCTGCACTTTGATTAGCCCCAAGCTCGTGCAGCACTCGCGTAAATATTCAAATAATTTAGAATTATTTTGTTGCAACTAACAACAAAAAAAACGTGACGCTTATAATAATAAAAAAAATACGAAATGAGCAGAAATGGGGACATGAGCAGAAATTGGGACATTCACCTTAGCTAAACCTCACTCAAATCAATTTCTGAAGATAGTTTCCGATTCAGGATTAAAAGCAGCATTACTTCGTCACTAGTCATTCTAAATTTTTCAATATTTTTAAATTTACCCATAAAATTGACACACCCTAATAATCAGTATCAAAGATAATGTCAAAAATGGTTTTGCTAATTTTGCAGATCAACATTGATTAAAGCAGTGAATACTAATAAAGATGAGCTCATTAGTGAGTTATAAAGGCATTATACCCTAATGTCCTCTAATGGTTAGGGGATTAAAAGTTATGAATTGTCGTTAAAGAACGTGAATACAACTGATACCCTATTTGCACTCTTTCAATTTTTTATGCTTGCATCAGAATGTCACATTTATGTTATTTGTATAAACAATTAGGTGAAAAATTTAAGATCCTGACATTTTCGCGAAAAAAGGTGTCCACTATATTAAAATATATATTTTGCAAATTTTATAAATGAATTTAAACATACAAATTACAATATGAATCCTTTAAGAAAAAATATAAAAAAACTGATAACGAGTAGAAATAAAACCGTATTAATTGTTAGACGAACTCGGAACTCAACAGTGTCAAATATTATATTTGGTTGCCAACTTTGTGCTTCCAAATTCTATTACGAACAAATTTCTTATCTGCCAACATGGACATCATTATTAATTGTAATATTAATTTCAGCACCAAACACACCACATTTTAAGACCATTTGATTTAACAAAATCGCTCTCAAAACTGAACACCTCATAAATAATAAATAGCATCACTTGAAAAGTTAGGATTTATCACAATTTAAAATTAAATAATTTAACAAAGTAAATCAGCAACGTCGGTCTACCTGATCGATGGTTTCGTTTTAATTTTACCGTTTATGGCGAACACGTTTCGTACCCTCGCTCGCGGCAGCTTCCGTTGAGGAATACGTAGGGAAGTCATCAAAGTTGAGGCCACTTCTCGCGCAGAAAGACCATCATATATTCATAGCTCGGCGAGCATCAAACCAACAAGAAGATTAGTGGAGTTATATCCGCAGTTGCGCTTTAAGTACACGTCAAATGAACGCCATATTTACGAGACTAGGATAGAGGAGAGAGTGCAGTTAGCTGTCCCCTGGCATTTATTGGCCATCATATTTAGCTGCGACGCCACTCAGTTATTGAGTAACTGCGGATATCAGCTTTGAAAGTTTCACGCATCTGCATTGCAACGTCCGCCAACGCGGTTGGTGTCTTCCTTCTAGGACCGAGTCTGACTAACGTTGATAGTCTAATCTAGATCAGCGTCGATTTTTTAAAGATGTACATTCAATTCTAACGCCAATAATTGATGTCAACTGGCGTATTATTGAATGCCAATGATAGGAAGTGCACTTATGTTATCGTCTGTCGACGCAAAGTGTTAGAACAGGTCCGGTGAGGTTGATTGTAGAAGCTGTTCTTTCGTGATGATGATATACAGCAGTGGTGAGCAACCTTTGGTCAGAAGTGGGCCACAAGTGGAAACCTACTACTCTATGCGGGCCGCAATATTAAATACATAAATATAACTAATCCAAAAATTTTAATTTATGGGGTGAATTTGTTATTTCTGACATTGATTTACAATAAAACTTTTTTCTTTAAATTTGATTTACTGTTTATTAGTAATATGTACACAGTAATATATACCTACCTACATATTATAATATGAACAGGTAGGGTGAACTGTACAATGATTGGCACCCTAAGAGGAAATCCCAATTGGAATGCCTATATTTTTTGTGAAGTTTTTATACGGTCTTAATTTTCAGTTATTATCAATGATTATGGATTTCTCATTAAAATAAAACCTCTCGAGTACCTATTAAGTCTTTTATTTTAATAACATTCAATGAAAAATAAAAATAGGCATAAAAGTACAATCAATGGCACCCTAAAAATTGAGGTTATATAGAAAAACATATGTAGTTAAAAACGAAGTTTAAAGTGTTTAAACAGTTTATTTCGTTCATTATTAAATACCTACAATACTTAGTAAATCGGTATTTCAATTCATTACTTAGTTATAAAGCGACAAAATATACTTACCTAGCCGTTATCAAAATTTTAAGAGAACACCTAAAACTCAGCCCTTTGTCCCACTTTGCGGTGTTGCCAGATGTAAAATGTGTAGTTCAACTACTGGGCTTCGTAGTGTTGTGGTGAAATAAAAATAAGAAATTGTAAAAAAGTACTTTCTAAACTCGTATTTTTTAATATTTGGCTTTTTACTCAGGGGTGCCAATGATTAGTGCATTGCCAACATTAGTGCAGTTTACCCTGTATGTGCGTATATTTTTCTAATTAAATGAAATTAAATAACTATTGAAATTTACTTAATGAGATACTTGTTTCCTTTTCTCTTCCTTTTCACTAATACAATTATTTAATTGTTCGTCAGCGAGTCGATTACGACGATCACTTTTTAAAATTTTCACACAGTATAGGTATACAGTTATTCTCAAAAGTATCCGTCCACCCCACATTTTAATAATTGATTCCGTAAACATGAATATGGTCAGCCATAACGAAAATACGAATAGAATATTTTCGAACATTCTACCCCCGTGCAAAGTTTAATCAAAACTTGAGAGTACAAACTGGATGATGTTCTCTATCAGTTAGTCTCCCTCCTTATTTATTTACAATGCTCTATGCCATTTATATTTCACCCTATATTATTGATTTTGAAGTATTGCAATTAATAACTGATCAGCAGAATCATGTAGGTAATGTGATACTTTTAAGTTTGAAGTTTGAACTGTGGTGAAACCCTTTTCGTGTTCAAGATGGCCTCTTATCGAAGATCGTAATGGGCTTCTGAGATAATTATTACAATCTCAAATTAAGGATGTAGTTGGGATCGTGGATGATTGTCTTATGATATGTACATCTAATTATGATAATTACTTTTTTTTTAATCACTTATTGCTGAAGTTGCATATTCGTCTACCTACTTCTAACGAGATATTAATGTTCCCACCATGTTGCAAAATCTGAGTTTCCACATTGTTTTATTTCAAATATTACCACACTCGAGATTTCTTAATTTTTAAAAAAAGAATTAGACAAGAGAGTATTCATAACCTGAGAGATACTTATTCAATACAATCTTTGAACATAATTTCTCAACACTTGTATATAAAAAGTGCGTACAAAATGTAATAATTATTTTTTAGACAGTGTCAGATACGTGTACTTTAAATATTTATGCTTTCATTGTCTGTTACGAATATTCCATGCATATTATTCATATAATTAGGAGCATTCGAATAATTAGGAATAGAAATCTGAGCATAAAATATTTTCTCAAACTTTATCGTGAAATTCTTTTCACATTGGCCTTTACAATTCGAAAGTATTTGCTTTTCAAATGTTTCGAATCGTATTCAACTTCATTACCTCTTCAATTCAATTATACGGAAAATTTAAAAAATATAACACAAAGCGAATGTATTTCGACAAGACATTATTCAAGATGTATATGTATACACAACTGAAATGTCACTACGACAATCTTTAATTAATTACTAGCTAATAAAAAAGTATTGATACAGTGAAAAATGTAAGAAAGTACCAAAAATAAATTTCATTTCCACCAACAAAAATCAAGTCGTCGTTTTACATACGTCGATATGCTACCTGAAACAAGAAGAGAAAATGATCAATCATGAAGATACATTTTATTGGATATTGCTTCTCTGTTGCATTTTCAAAGTGTCTTCTTTATCGTGACACTTCTCATCGCTAAAAGCTATCGAACTGGATTTGCTTCAGCGTGCAAGGCGGTTGGCATTTATTGCATCCCAACTGTGAATCGATCCTGCTATGCATAATACAGATCATCGTGCAGAGTATGGCATGATAGTTTATCAAACCAAAGCTTGAGGCGGCGAAACGTGTTTTGCATGTGTCGCGCAACGATAATCACGATACCCTTGAAAATTCAAATTGTATTTAAATTGGCGATTGCGTTCAATAGTTACAAAACCTGTTACAATACATATACCCGTACTTTATTGATATCTACTTTTGTAGCCTTCCAGGATAGGAATAAGGATAAATTCTGGACAGACAAGGTTTATTCGGATTAGGTAGGAATACATGGTTTGGTTGATAGGACGGGGCCACAAATTTCGGAAGACAGACATTGCGTTTTGCTGTGTTTATACAATTTTACAAGATTCTACCAAAGAGGAGATATAATAAGAGGCGTCACTCCGGGCGGAACCTTTGAAGTCCTTACTTGACCTAGGCATTTAAATGGTTGTCTGGCTTAGTCGATTTGAATATCCCGCTCGAATAGACAACCAATATTCGAGCGGGATATTCAAATCGACTAAATGTACCTTACCGCAATTTGCTGATTATTGCCGAAGTTTAGCGTGGTTTACCGATCATTGCCGAATGGGCATTTAAATTGGTTGTCTAGTGATTTTCCTAGTTTATGTCTGTCCTTGTCGAGTGACGCCTCTTATTATATCTCCTCTTTGGTTCTACTGTGCCGACGGCACTTGACTTTATTCTACTGAGGCGTCCAGGAGTGAGTCTGTACAGTATTTCCTCGTTACGGGCTCGGTTTGGTGTACACGAAACGGACTTTTCGCTATCCCCACCACTTGTGTCTCACACTTGTCCGGCGAAGGCGAGAGCGAGATGGAACGAGAGCGAGCGAGAGGCACTGAAAGCGAGCGAGGACGGTACGACACAGACGACGCGTTGGTGTTTTGTCTCGCTCCGTCTTTCGGACGCCTGACACTCTGTCCTTTGCGTGCGCGACGGACGTGCGCGATGGTCGCAAGCCCTTACCGTGAGCCGGGCCTGCGTCAAGATTTTGCGAAGCGGTTTTCGTGCTCACGGTAAGCGCTTGCGACCATCGCGCACGCTCGCCGCGCACGCAGTGTTCCATCTCGCTCCCCCCTTCAACCAGAAACGAACACTCGGAATTAGGGCTCCGTTCGCGATACGGGCCCAACGCCGGTCTCGACCAGCGAGCCGTTAACGAGGAAATACTGTACTCTCCCGTTCGGTTGGCGTCCAGGTATTGTCGCCGAACTCTCCACACCGAACGGGCGTCCAGGAATATCCTCCCGTACTCTCCTCCCTCAGCGATCGGGTATTTAAGAAAGGGGTTTTGTACTCTCGCGACTCTACTCTGCTGAGGCGACCAGGAGTTACTCTGAATTCTCCCGTTCGGTTGGCGTCCAGGTATTGTCGCCGAACTCTCCATATCGAACGGACGTCCAGGAATATCCTCCCGTACTCTCCTCCCTCAGCGATCGGGTATTTAAGAAAGGGGCTTTGTACTCTCGTGACTCTACTCTACTGAGGCGTCCAGGAGTTACTCTGAACTCTCCCGTTCAGTTGGCGTCCAGGTATTGTCGCCGAACTCTCCATACCGAACGGGCGTCCAGGAATATCCTCCCGTACTCTCCTCCCTCAGCGATGGGGTATTTAAGAAAGGGGCTTTGTACTCTCGTGACTCTACTCTACTGAGGCATCCAGGTGTTACTCTGAACTCTCCCATTCGGCTGGCGTCCAGGTATTGTCGCCGAACTCTCCATATCGAACGGGCGTCTAGGAATATCCTCCCGTACTCTCCTCTCTTTTTCAAACGAGATGCTCTGTACTCTCTCGACCGATAGGCGTCCAGGTATTATCGCCGTACTCTCCATATCGATCGAGCGCCCAGGAACACACTCTAGTGCGTATCCCTTCAGCAGGCGTCCAGGTATTAACGCCGAACTATCCTGCCGGAGTCCCTCAGCTGTCCGAGAGCGGCCGTTGCCCTTACTTCGTCCTCTCTCTCGGAACAGCGAAGAAGGAAATGCCTTTGCGGGCCTCTAATTTATACCCAATCGTTGCTATCCGCGGCCGCAGAAATCAACAGACGCGTCGTCAAGCGCGGGTCTCGCGAACCGCGGTTCCGCGCCCGCACGTCTCTGCTCACGGGTGGCCCAGGGTATACAGGCCAGTAGATGGACGGGGCCAGTAGATGGACGAATCGTTGGTTAATCGTTAATACTGAAAGAACTAGAGTTTTAATCTATATTATTGTTTTTTTATTTTGTAGAAAAAACGTTTGTTGTTTTATAAAACATTAATGTATTTATTGAAATTTTTTTTGTATGTGAAAAGTAAATTTTATGTACGATCCTACGCCAGGATGCGCTAGTAGCGCGATTCTTAGTACCCATTGCTCAGCGTATTCGTGCCTTCAAGTTAATAAAAAACGTGTTTAGACGTATTGTAAAGCGGTATGTAATAGATGATTGTATTGAAATATTAACAATTTATAAATAAACGCGTAAACAAAGAAAAATAAAACGATAGAACTTATAAAAATGGCTGCCCATGTATTGGTGTGGATTTTCTAACCTAAACCCAGTAGATGGACAGAATAGAATTGGATCTTTTGAAGCCGTTTTTTTTAAAAATAAACAAAAAGTTTACACATTTACTTGTATGTAGGTACCTTATTTTTCTTTTAATTTAGATGGCAAGCAACAAAAAATATATACCTTATATCAGGGGTGCACAGGGAGCCGTTTTTAGCACCTAGCTGGGAGCAACCCGCCTGTCCCGTTGCTAAGGTTAGAATCGGTGAGGAGAACTGCAGTAGTGTATATAGCTGGGTTCAAGTCATACCAAATGCACGTACACTACTGCAGTTCGCCTCACCGATTCTACCTTAGCAACGGGACAGGCGGGTTGCTCGCAGCTAGGTGCTAAAACGGCTCCCTGCCTTATATCAATATGCACATAATGATGTATATAGATAGAGGTTACATGTCAAATCGGGACAGTCCTACACGATCCAGGACGTCTGATCACTTTAGAATAGATACAACCTCACTTTATTTGCACTCTGGGGCCATAACCTGTTGCACAGTTTTCGGACGTTGAAGACTGCATACGTTTTTAATTTTTATGAAATAAACTATATTTTAACAAAAAATGCCTAAATCTAGGTCACTACTATAGCTAATAAGCCTTTTATACGTCTAGCCAGACACCCGTCCATCTATTGGTTCTAAACTGTCCATCTACTGGTGATACGGGCTATGAGTAGAATTTTCATCATTTTATGCTTAAATACATTAATTTCTTTACTTACAGTAATTTTTTCTTTAAATTTATACATTTTTACGTGCAAAGCTTTGGATTTTTTCTAATACAACAGATATTTCTAAGAAACACCTTGATCTAACCATCGGAATCCGCTAAACCGTCCATCTACTGGCCTGTAAGCCCTACAAGCGTGTTCGCGAAACTTTTCCATGGTCAGCGTGTCTCAAAGCTTCCTTTTCTGCATGCTACACTTTTAGTTATCAAATAAATGAATTGGAATTCCTTTAGATTCGGACTTTTAGCATAATATACATATTAACATATATTAATTTGTATCCAAATCTCATGAACACCTGAATATTTTCTTTTACTGCTTATATTCTTTTATGTCTCTTATAGGTATATTATGAATTACTTATTTGTTTGAAATTGAAGAATAATTGTATAGCTTATAATTATACAACTTAATTTTTTTTTAGTGTTAGACGCAAAATTATGGAAGGCATGGTCCATTATTTTGTATGCTTTGGAAGCCTGTTTCAAAAGACAGGTGAAGTGTAAGAAGACAACTGGGAGGGAATATTAACATCATAATTTTATACTTCCTTTATACGAGCTATTTTTCGATAGAGCTTTTAAGAAATTTATATAGACGAATGCACGCCTCGCTAATTACTCAAGAATAACGTGATAATGAGTGTTTTAATACAGTTATAATTCACTCGTTATTGCTAATTAAGAACATAAACTTAACTTTCTCAGATTTACGACGCTACTTAACGATATAGTTACGGTATCTTCTTTATTTTATTATAGAAACATTATAGTAAAACTTTTGGAATTGTAATAAAAATAATGTTTGGTCAAATGTCAATTATCACAAATTTATAACACAAGTTTCGTTAAAAATACAAATGTGGTAATTTCGTGAAACCCATGTACTTTGTATATAATATTATAAGCATTCAACGAAATACCATGATTTTGGACTTTTTACTGTACCTTAGTAAAAAAATATTAAAAATCTTGTCAATATTTAAACCTTTATGAAATTCAAAGTGTTTTATAGACCCTGCGCATTGTAAATTTGATCATTTCATAAATACATATACTCATCTTCATTAAAATTACCGAAACTACCGAATTTTTAATATTTCAAATTTTGGTCGGGTTTATATGCTTTCTGTGAATCCTTACGTAACGCAGATATTGCTGAAATAATTCCTCCAATTCTACTTTATCACCAGTTCTAATCGACAGGAAACCGAAAACTGCAAGGATACATAAAATGGCTACGCAGGATTCACAGTGAAAGTTTTTGCTCGCTAATCTAAAGATTAAGAAATGACAGCCACAGGTAACTACATTGCATTACATGGAATTAAAATGATATTATCGACGTTGGTTACGTTCAATGACTAGCAATCTGCACTTTTGACGGCAATTAGCTTTCTAATTAAGATACTTCCTTCATTCACTTTTAAACTTATACTTCGTAAAGTAAATGAAAACCAAAGCCAATGTTCAAATAGAGGCATAATGGAAAATAATGTTATTGCAGGGGAATGCAGAAAATTGTGTATATTTTGTACAATCTTAGTACAAAGAAGTTTTTACTTTTTTATATTAAGTGCACAGCCATTTAAAGTACTGTTATATGTATAGTCGGGAAAAATGTTAATGAAGTAATTATCTATATTCCAGACTAATTTGTAACTTGTAACCACGGTGTAATAGACAGGTGTTCCGACTCAGCACCTTTACTCCAGCGATTTTGCGTGCCGATTTCTGTGTGGTTCCTCTGGCCGCCGCGAGATGCGTCGTGATAAGAAATTCATATATGCATGCATTTATGTGATTGTAGTAGTAGCGCTTTTAGTCGTATTTTGGGCAAAAAGTCAGCCTTTTCTCCTTGAGCGCCAATCTAGCGGCCGCCAGAAGAACTAGGACGAAAAAGTCACATTCTGAACAGGAGTCAGATCACCTGTCTATTACACCGTGCTTGTAACAAAAGCAAAATTACTAGATCACCATTTTCGATGCATTTACGAACTCACACAATACCTTCAGTATGACTATATTCTATAATTCCTAAGTGATCTGTAAAGTAATCTCTTATAAAGTTTTGTTCTACACAATCCACTTATTTTTGTACTAGCGTACCCCGTCTCGACTTCGCCCGAGATATTAGCACGACAGATTCATGTTTATTGGAATAAATATCTTTTTAGGAAATGAAATATTTTGAAAAAAGCTTAATTTCTTTATAATATTTCGGAAAAGATAATATTCTCTCCAGGGTTTATACAAAAACGACTGCTGAAAAAAGAGGTTTTCGAATTCTAGTATTCCCAAAAATCCGGTTAAACAGGTTTTCGAATTCTAGTATTCTCCCAAAACTGGTTATACCGGTTTTCGAATTCTACTATTCCCCCAAAACTGGTTGAACCGATTTTCGAATTCTGCTATTCCCCCAAAACCGGTTATACCGGTTTTCGAATTCTGCTATTCCCACAAACCGGTTAAACCGGTTTTCGAATTCTGCTATTCCCACAAACCGGTTAAACCGGTTTTCGAATTTTCACAAAAAAAAATATTAATATGGAAAATAAATATTTGTATTTATTTAAAAAAAATTCAGTTTTTTAAATATTTATGGAATTACAAAAATATAACAAAATAGAATATATTCTATCTATACAAAATCAAGTAAATAAAAAAATTAAAATTACTAAAATCCGTACAAAATATAAATTATAAATCTTTATTTCATTTAGTAATTTTCTTCCGAAAATACGAACTCATGAAGATTAGTTTTACAGTAAACTGTTACCTACTACAATATGCTTGTGTCCGAGGCGATTTTAATCAAAATATTAACGTTTTTAATTAAATAATTAATTTATTTTTACATATCGTGTTAAAATTTGAGGAAGATCGGTTCAATAGGTTTTGAGTTTTACGCGAACATAAAAATCGGCTCTCTCTTTATAAGTATAATAGATAATCGATGAGGTATCATTCTTTTTCCGGTTATTTCTTTAAAAAAAGGACTACAAACTTTCAGATGAACTAAAAAGTCACACTTTTAGTGGCATTGGCGTGTTTTCACGCCGAGGGATTTCTGCCTTTGTGCGTCAATCGGGATTCTAATGAGTCATCTCAATAGTAATGAAAATTTTAATTGAAAATTTAGTAATCTATGTTTTTTGTTAAATCTTTGTGAAAATACCACCACTGAATTGACGAAATTCTCCTGATAAAATTGAGTCTAAACTCGATCTCATTCGGGCGGCTTTTAATCATATGTGATGTGCAATTAGCGTGCAAAATTCAGTAGTGATTCTACAATTAATTCTTATTAACGTGACACACAGAGGATGCACGAGATGACGTCACCGATTTTACTCAAAACTCATAGTTCGTATATAGTACACACTATGTAGAACAATATATTAAACGCATATGACGCGGTGTTTAAAATTTTTTGAGAAAATCAAGTTTCGTTACAAGAGCAGCGTATTCGACTGTGCCCGAAATATTTTGAGTTTGAGTCAAAAACGTATTACCCTATTTTATGCAGTAATCAGTGGCGGATTTAACAGGGCGGCCGATGAGCAGTTGCCACCTGGGCCCCTGCTCAAAAGGCGACTCCCCCACCCTCCAGGGCCCCACTCTTAAAAAAAATTATGATTTTATCCAAAGTATTTTTTTCTGCATTATTACACTGAGCCCTTTTTTAGTAAACTGCCGCTTTATTTTCCTGAAAAATGGGCCCCTGCTTAGAAGGCCCCGCTAGGCCCCTGTCTTCAAATAGAAATTATTATTATATCCAGCACTATATTTTTTTCTATACACTGCAGTTTTTAGTAAGCTACCTCTTCATTTTCCCGGAGAAATTGGGCCTCTCAGAGCCTTTGCCACCTGGGCCTTTTTTCTTAAATCCGCCACTGACAGTAATAATACATAATTTGGCTCCAAACTCAAAATAAAGGATAAGAAATAAAGCATCAGGACATATAATTCAAGTAACATAAAAATAATTTATATTATGAGTGTCTATTAGCTATCATTGATTGACAACAATAGTTCATTTTTGTAATGTGAAGTGACACGCAAAGCTAACCACCCAGTACTTTCAATGCATTAAAAAATAAAGCGTCTTTATTACGCCCAGCGAACAAACCCTTCGTACTTGTTCAAACACTTCATTTTCACCCCAAATATGACACACAAGTTTCCATGAAAAGGAAGCTTTGGCGCAGTAAACGAAGAATGTAATATGATATGGAAAACGGTTCGCTATTATTTGAATTAGGGTTTCCGTTTGGTCGTTCAGTGCTGTAAAATTCATATGTTAGATTTAAAGCGATGTAATCCCCACACGGTATCCTGTGGAGGTACCATAAGTCAGAAAATCTTTTTTCGTATGCGCGAAGCGTGTCACGGAGCCCTACGGGCTCAACTACACACGCTGTTTCTTCTTCTTTCTCTCTCCCTCTTTGCCTGACAATGTCAGTTGTTATTCCAGCCGCATCCCTTCCTAAGAACCAGAGGATTCAGTACGACAACTTTGAAATTCCCTCGACGGTTTAAACGGACACGTCGTCCGCCATTAACCGTCCGCCGTCCTCTTCGACAAAGTATTATTTACAGTGGATACTGGCAAATTGCGGCGGGGCATTTCCTTCTGTGCCACTTTCCGGAAAATGTGTTTGGCTCTGCGGAATTATTCTAATCGTCGGCGATTGGTATGACTTCTAACTTACCTTTTCAATTTCTTCTAAAATACACACAATTTGTTGGATATTTGGCGTTTATGGTGGCAGAACACTTTATTCAGGAAATGCCGATTTTCGAATTTTGAACTCTTGTTTGACCTTTTAAAATTGAGATTGGGTAGAAATAAAAAAATACGTGTTTCCGGGATTTTTGTGCTTGAGTCTTAAGTCTTTTCTCGTGGCAGATCGTTACGAAGTATGACAAATGTAATTTTTAAGAAAGTTTAGAATATACGTTATTTATTACTGCTATTTTTCCAAATATTTCTTCGTCAGATACGGAGTAGTAATAAATGTAGTGGAATCTTCATAATTGCAAAAAAACAAATACTAAGAATTCAAAGTAAAGGCACAGTAATATGTAACAAATTCATGCAACTATCGAGATAATTAAAAGTTACTTCGATGAATAATAACTTTAGAAAGACTAACTTTCGTTCATGTCTACAATTTCAATTGTTTGTCGCTATAAGATCATCTCTAAAGGTGCGAATCCACGATGAAATTGTACATGAGACTTTTTTATCATGAGACAAAAATCTTAGTAAAAAAATAGGTTTATCTTACGGATGATCTACTTACACTACTTGCACACAGAGTTACATAATTTTCTAAATCTTCGGGTTGCCTAACTTCCCTTATCAGACACATTTAGACCACTTTTAATTATACGTAATAGGGGTACAATTTTATTTGTCTACGGAATTCAGAACCAATTCGAATTACCTGTAATTAAAAACAGTCCCAAAGAGTTCGTGTGAAGCTCTAAAAAGTAGAAATTTAAATTATCATTATCGTCGATATATATTTAAAGGGCGGGTCGTCTTGTTCAAAACTTTCCTGTCAGAAGCGATTGCGTAGAAAGGTGTGTCAATGCTGAAACAATATTTGGCCTTACTACCCCGATAGACAAAACTTCACCTTGAGACCCACCCTAAAGGACAACTTAAGCCAGGGCTGGGCAACCCGCGGCCCATGAGCCGCATGCGGCCCGTTCCCCGACTTGCCTACTCTGATGGGCCGCAGGAGAACGACCCCCACCATACTCTTTTAACTCCTACAGTGCACGCCGTACCTATGTATATATGACCGCACTCGTAGGAGTAGAGGAAGGGACATGGAGTGGCGGCGAATCTGCTGATGGTGGGGGAACCGGCTGACTGGTAGTGGGGACTGTGCGGCCCGCGGCGGCGAACAAGTTGCTCAGCCCTGACTTAACCGACAAATAATCAACACAAAGACTATTAGATTACTTAAAACATACCAAGCTGTACAACCAACTGTAGACTAGACCCTAGGTCGCTAATAACCCACACTAGTGGTTGATGCGACATTAAATAATGGAAAAAATATATATTTGGCCAAACCTTCCACTACTCAAACTGTTAGCGTCGAATAATCTGTCACTTTCCTTAATTGTATTTAAATGTAAATATAAAGAAAAGAATAAATGGTTTCAGGTTTCTGAGAACATACCGTAAAAGAATGTCTCTTCTCCAATGACTCCCAAAGTTCTCTAACTTCTAGCATTACTCTTTTCTGTGTTCCCTTAACAGTTTGATGACCGCTGTCACGTAAGCGTGATTTCACGATTTCGTTCTGTTAGTTTCCGTGAGGCTAAGAATGCAACCATATTTCATATTTATCACCCACGAATCCATCCCGTTCAAAGATTTCTATACTATTTACAATATGCTTCTCTGATGGCTTTCAAACACCAATGAATATTTGTGAAAATACGAAAAAGATCGACGTGGCTGTAAGTTTGTTGAAAAGGTGCGGTCATCAAAGTGTGTAATATACACCGAAAGAACGTTCTGAAGGCTTCATACTCTTTTCCAGGGAACTCAGATGCAAGAAGTGAGACAAGAGGGTCAAGCGAAGAGTTATCATCCCCCGGAATCTTACGCGTAAATATCCCCTTTGTAGCGCCGCTCGATGAATCCGCGAATTGATTTTCCCCGATAAAATCGCAATTTCTCCGAAGGTCGATGTCAGCCGCACCAGCGCCAAGGCCGACGAAGATCGACGAGGAGAAGAGTAAGTCCCTGTCGAGAACTTATCACACGATTAAGGACATGATATCCAGCCGTTTCGGGCAGAGCCGCAAAGACGCTGAACCGGAACCGGAGGCCAGCTTGAACAACGTCACTGAGGAATTAAGGAAGTCTAGCAGGAGCATCGACGAGGAGGAAGTGAAAAAAAAGGAAGGCATTTATGGGAAGCCGCGTGCACAGGAGCCCCCTGTTAATATGCAGCAGTACTCGAAGAATGCTTGCGGTAAGTGTCTCGCTAAATGATACTTATCAGTAAATGAAGTTTAAAAGAAGTCAAAAATAACTTTTGGAACCTATAGTCTATAGTAGGAACATTGGGAAAAAGATAGACAGGCTTGGCAACGTTTTCCCATTATTTCTGCTATATACAGACTAGGGCAGCGTTGCCCCGATGGGCGGTCCGAGAGCACGAGCATCCATCGCGTTTTCCAAAGCTCGCGTGGAAGGGGGCGCTCGAAACCAATGAAGTTGCGGGCATGTAACGGGTGGGGAAAACTCTAGTAGTGTGCGTGTAGGCTCGTACCCGTAGGCTTACATAACTGTGACTCTTGGAGCCCCAGTGTTCTACATTTTAGGAATTGAGAAAAGAAGCAGAAATTGACTAATGATTAAACAATAATATTATATAATTGGAATAGACTTGAACAGTCCCACTTACACCTCTGATTAACAAAAAGTTTCTTATTAATTAAACGATTTTTATTCAGCTTCAATCCTCTGTTTGTTTGTTTGTATGTATGTACTGTGGTTTGCAAAAATGTTGACGAGCAGAAACTTGGTGGTCCGATCGAGTGTATCCTCCTAGGCCCACGGTTCTCTAACACAGTGGTAGAGGTAAGGCACACGTATTGTTGCTATTGGCCGACTAGTCACGTCAACGAATCGGTCAGCAGCACCGCGTGACGAAGAGAGCGAGGGATGCAGCGTGCGCCGCTAAGAACCTACGAGTGGGGAATTGGGGAGTTCCGCGGCAGAGAGTGGGGTGGCGCGAGCGAGGTAGCTCCCTTGCCCCGCTCAGCATCCGGCCGTCAACATTTTTGCAAACAACAGTATGTTTAGTTCAAATCTAGAAACTCAATTTTAACTCACTTCCAACTATCCAATAGACCTGAAACTTTGCGTAGTTTTACGTATGCCATGCCTCCAAACGGATGACAATACAAATTTATGAAGAAATAGACCCCCCCCCAGGGGTTTAAAAAATTACCTAGTCATCAATAAATATAACCCATAACCACAAATTCAAACGACTTGAAATCAACCTATAACCACAAATCAAATCAATTTAATCCACATGAAATCAGCACACTACTACAGTTTTACCCATCCGTTACATGCCCGCAACTTCATTGGTTTCGAGCGCCCCCTTCCACGCGAGCTTTGGAAAACGCGATGGATGCTCGTGCTCTCGGACCGCCCATCGGGGCAACGCTGGACTAGGGTTTATACAAAAACCGACTTTTGAAAAAACCGATTTTCGAATTCCACTATTCCCCCCGAAAACGGTTAAACCGGTTTTCGAATTTTCACAAAAAAATATAATTACAATACAAAATATATATTTGTACTTATTTAAAAAAAAATCAGTTTCTTTAATATTATGGAATTACAAAAATATATAACAATAAAATAGAATGCATACAAAATTAAATGAAGAAAAACTAAAATAACTAAAATCCGTACAAAATATAAATCTTTTAAAAGGTGGTATCAAATTATAAATCTTTATTCCATTTGGTTTTTTTTCTGAAAATATGAACTCAAGAAGATTAGTTTACAGTAAACTATTACCCACAATATGCTTGTGTCCGAGGCGATTTCAAGTCAAAATGTTAACTTTTTAATTAAATAATTAATTAATTTCTGCATATTAAATCTATATATAAAAATTTTAAACCCGGTTTTTAAAAACCGACAAACCCTAATTCAGACCTTCTTAATTTCTGTTGTCTCATAAAATGGTATTACCTAAGAAGGTGTAGGAGAAATTTTGTACATTCCAAATTGAAATCTATGTAGAGTTGGCAATTTGGTTTTATAATGAAGGTACTGGTAACGATGCATAACATTAGGTGTTTTGGCTTTGAATACTATTATTGAAGAAATGGAATGGAAATGTGATATAAATGAAACGTAGTTCTAAAGAGAACAGCGAAATACAGAGTTATAAGAACAACAGGATTACAGAACTGTCGAACAGGGCTACTCGGGACTGCAGAATTTGATCTTTTAATTGACAGACGTTATAATCCTGCCCTTTCTGGAACGAATGGAATGAGTATTGTATGGAATTTTATGTGAGTTACGTTTTTGTAAAGTACAAATTTGTTAACAGAATTTCATAAAATATTCACGTCTTGAGAATAATACGTCAAATTGGTAGTCAGTTGTTATATAAAAACCTGCTTTACAATGGTTACAGTGATTTGCTTAAACATTTAACTTGCATTACTATCGCAGTGGAATAATTTAATAACACAATGAATTTTTTAAATATCCAAATTTAGTCTCGTGTTTTTTAACTTAAGTATTTGCCACTTAAGAAGCAATATTGTAATTCTGTTAAATACAACAATTATATCATTACAGTAGTTTCATCGTAGTTTTTACTGAACCATATTTATTTATGAAAATAACGAATCGTTGACCAAAAGCACATTCCATCGTTCAAATTATTTCTGTTTCCTATACACAAAATAAAACTTTCGAATAATATCAACAATACAGCCCCTATATTTTAACAGCAACGTCAATCAGGGGTAGCAGTTGCATTAATACCGAATTATTAGTTGAAATTAATTTCTGTCATTTTCCAATGTAATCAGCTTAGTATCATGTATCGAGGGTAAAGAGTTTAATTAAATTCAACTATCATAAAACCAATAATTTTAAATGTCCAAGTCCACGATAATGATTGTAAAGAGTCAAAAATGAAGATAAACTTGTTAGATTCAAGGCCGGTTGAGTACTAATTAGTTCTTACGTACTGGTTAATGAGCTCAACTAGAGTCCAAAGAAAACATTAGAAGAGATTATAAATATGAACAATATGAACTACGCGTATCGTTTCGACGACTTGGCTTCCTAGATAATTAACGTTTCCTTTGCTTACACGTTACAGTTTATTGCTATTCAAGGGAACTGTTGTTCTTTCTCGTTTCGCAGACCGTGTCGAACGATGAACTCTTAACAATGCAATAGCTTGCAGCTACTTCTGTAAAATAGTGGAAAATTGCTTTCGGCGAGTACAGAATGTTCGTCATTCGGCGAGCAACTATATGTGTGGATCTAGCGACGTAGGCAAATGTTCGCTGTTCGTCGATTACACAGTTCGACAGCCATCTGGACTTGTAACATTCACTAGCCGTTTCTTATAGGTTTTCGTGCGCTGAAAACGAATTCGCAAACCGTTTGTCGTCATCACCCTCAGTTTTTGAAGAATTCGATTTTGAAAAAAATTGTAAATTTTCAACTTTGAACATCTTTTGTGTCGAAACGGTAATACTTATAACGTTAATGAACCCTCCCGAATACAACGATATAAGTTATTATTGCATTATGAACATTTAAATATGTTTAAACATCGATTAAAGTGAAAAGGACACCCGAAATGCACCCATTTTTTAAGATATCTTTAAGTTTATTTACAAAACTAAGGGTCTAAGAGAAAATCTGACCACTCCACGCGATGCAGCAGACATTTTCCCTTCAGAAAGCATCAACAGATGTGGTAAGTCACGTTTCGTTTTCAACACAGAAGCGAAATAGTTTGGCAAAACGTGCGGCGTCGACAGTGGTAGTCAACGGCGGCGAGCGATACACTGCCGCTCAGCGTCACAAAATCGCTTAACGCGCGTGACTACCACTGTCGACGCCGCACGTCTTGCCAAACTATTTCGCTTCTGTGTTGAAAACGAAACGTGACTTACCACTTCTGTTGACGCTTTCCGAAGGAAAAATATCTGCTGCATCTCGTGAAATAGTCAGATTTCCTGCTGGACCCTTAGTTTTGGAAATAAATTGAATGATATCGTCAAAAATGGGTGCATTTCGGGTGTCCTTTCCCCTTTAATCGATGTTTAAACATATTTAAATGTTCATAATGCACCAATAACTTATATCGTGTTATTCGTATTAATTTTGTTTCGACACAAAAGATGTTCAAAGTTGAAAATTTGCAGTTTTTTCAAAATCGAATTTCTCAAAAATTAAGGGAGATGGCGACAAACGGTTTGCGGATTTATTTTCAGGGCACGAAAACCTATAAGAAACTGTTATTGAATGTTACAAGTCCAGAGGGCTGTGGAGCTGTGTTATTTATCCAATATTTGCGCAAGCTTCTGTACGAATGTTCGCAGTTCCAAATCACGAGTCGAAACGCTAATCATATTTTGCCGAATAAACGCATAGTATGAAGACATACGCGAATACTTTGTCGAATACCGATTGCGTGGTGCCGCCTTTAGATGCACTCAAGCGCGAAATACAAAATAACTATTTTAATTAGTGTTCCTTCTCGAGAATGCTTTCTCCAGAATTTCTTGAGATATTTTATAAATGCTTATTTCTTATTTCTCAAGAAATACTATTTTTCTTGAAAAACTTAAGTTTACGAAAATTATTATAAATCTCATTTATTTTCGGAATTGAATTTTCAGTTAGTTGAAATTGTATATGACTAGCTATAATTTATAATAAATCTTATTAGTAGCATTAGAACCTATATGAATTTCAACAGAAAATCTCAGTAGAGAAGATTCGACATTATTGACTGGAGAAGGTGCTGTTAAATTCTTATTTAACAATTTAGAAAAATGGTATACCTACTTAATTAAGTAATGAGTTTCTTGTGGCTATTAACCCTCAGTTGTCACACCTACTTTTTCGAAAGTCGTTGTCACACTGGGTCAATTTGACCCTGCCAATTTTCATTCAGTTGTTATTTAAAAACTGTTTGTTAAATTAAGTCTAAAAAATTCTGAGATAAAGGTTGAACATTGTAGAATATATTCCCATCGCTGAAAGTTGACATTTAAAGTGTCATCATGCTTAAAAAAAAATTTGAAGCAATAAGAGTTCCGACAAAAAGTTTCTTACTTAAAAAATTGCAGGGTCAATTTGACCCAGTGTGACAACCGAGGGTTAAATAAGAAATATCAAAAAGAAGAGACAAAACTATTGTGTCCCTTATAAAATTGTTGTATAGGTAATGGAGAATCTCTTCAAAAAGATTCAAAAGACGCGTTTGTCATTTAATATCTGCGAAAGATATGTATATAAAGGCAAAACAATTTTTAAGTAGCTAGAGTTTTCGGAAATTATAACAGTAACCAAGATTCTCCTGAAAATACTGGAAAATTTACCGGTCCTCAAAATGAAGAATTACCATTAAGAAAACAATTAGAGATAGCAATCACAGAGAGCCTCCAAGAAATTAGTATCAACCAAGAAGACGATAAATTCCGGACTTTAACAAAGGAATATCATATTTTTGAGTCCACTGGGAGGACACCCAATTTACCATAACTTTTGGATCTGCTATATAGGATCAAGTCAACATCCACTCAAATCGAAAGAAACTTTTCTACAGCTACAGATTTTATCACAAAAAAGCAGATTAAAAAACTATTTTAAAATAAAAAAGTAATGTTTCGCTTTGCACAAATTTCGTATTAAATAAATAAATATATCAATTATATTTAATATCTGTTTTTCCATTTATACAATTTTTGTGCAAATTAGACAAGAATGAACAATTAGTTAAAGGTTTCTTGTGTTTTTATAAATATTATCAACATTATTCCAAAAATATAAATTTTGTAATATTTTTTTCACTTTCTCGAGAATTATCGAGAATTCTCAAGAAGTATGATCTGATTTCTGATTTCTCGAGGAACAAAAAATATCGAGAAATCAGGAACACTAATTTCAATATATTTATACATTATGCAATTTCATTTGATATCATATTTTAATGGTTTAGGTCAATATGGACATTCGTACAGTTATATGAGCAATCAGCAGAACGTGCCCCTTCCTGGACAACTTCAGCCGACGCCACAGATTCAACCTAATTTACCAGGTCAAAGTGCTCAGCTCCACGTGTCGCATCATACCCCACCTGGAGGAGTTCAAACGGTCCATCAAACTCAAGTTCCTGGTTTCGGCCAATCAGGGACAGGTGGCCAACAGGTGCAAAATGTTGCGAGGGATTTCGTTGTTCAGGGGCCATCTGGACTGCCGAGTCAGCAATTGCATCAAGGACTTCACCAGAATCCTCCGAACCAGGTAATTTTTTTACTCATTCTTAGTAGACCATCCCAAAAGTATGTAATACATTTTTTTCAGTATGTGTGATTTTCTCTGAAATCATGGTAAAACCAGAAAGGTGGTAGTTTCTCATGCAAAAAGGAGTTGAAAATATATAGCTGGCTAAAAATCAGCAGAATTGATCAGTAATTATGCAATAACTGAAAATGAAATGAATAACTGTGTCATCGGAACTTCGCTTTTGAGAAAATCGATTTTCAAAATCTGTTAAGGGTGCGTGCATGGCATTAAGAATTGGTTCCATTTTCAAAACGATTTTCTCAAAAACGAAACTACGGTCGAAGAAAACTTATTCTACAACTTCGACTCGTTTTTGGATATGGATCCATTCTACGTGCAATTGCACCGTACTTACTTCTGTATTCTGCCAAATTCTTTGCCAAGTGTACGCGTACTAGAGTTTTCCAATTCGAGTTTCTCGAAAAATGCATCGAAATATATTTTCGACTTCTTTTTGCACGAGGAATCATTTCCATTACCAGTTGTACCACGATTTCGAAGACACCCTGTATATTAGGTGAGAATAATCTTAAAAACAAGAGAGAATAATCTAAAAACTTTCTCTGAATAATCAATCAACGATGTAATTTTCATCCATTTTCTAGAATACTGTCAAGTTTTCCTACAAGGATTTCTCTATTCCCATTTTATAAAATTCCTTTGATTTTGTTTGAAATAATTATTTTATTACATTTCCAACTTTCTCACGTGATCTCGTTTCTTAAACCAGTTTCGACGTTGACTAATCACCCCACACATATGATAAATGTTTTTACTACAAACAAACAAACAAACAGAGTATCGAAGCTGAATAAAATCGTTTAAAAATTCATTTATATTGCCTATTTTCGTGAAAATGGACATAAATTGCACACTTTGATAGCCTATATTATTTAAGTAAATTCGAAACTAGCTAAGTAATGACTTAAAACCTCCCTAATTTTGCGTGGACTACAATATATTTCAATTTCATCAAAGACTTCGACAATAAATGCAAATAACAATCGATTTGTTTTGGAATGTCCTGAAATTAATATATACCTACCGCGTTTAATTTAAAAGTTATTTTTCAACCGCAAAAATTGCAGCTTGTATTTTTGTGCCTATTACTTCGTAGGCTTTTTATTTAAAGGAAGAAAAATTCTAATTGTAGTCATCCAGGCTGCACCAAATTAAGAAATGAATATCCTTTAAATTTTAAAGGGAAAGTGTCTTGGCAATTTGGCTGTACCGCATACATATTTAAATTTAATGTTTCGTCAACCTCTTCGTAAGGGTCGTTCAGGCGAAAATTCTTCTTGGGATAGGAATGATTGAAATATTTCCGGCATATGTCAATATTAAATCATCCGTGGTTATTTCCGCCGTTACGACTGGAGAGGTTATTTTTACATAAGGAAGGGAAACGGTTCCCTCATATAAATTCAGGATGAGCAATAACGTGATACGTACATACATCCTATTCGAATACCCAGTGCACGTGATACGTGTTGTATATTTATGCCACCTAAACCGACCACACGCAATAAAATAAATTGTGTGCACACTGTTCGAAATTTATTTTATACAGTCATTCTTGTAAACAGCAGCTAATATCTGTCTTTCGTAAAATAATATTACGCATTTCGATGTTATAGGGTAAACGCACCAGTAAATGAACACTTAAGGCTAACGAATGAACACTTTTATAAAATTATGTTTACAGTGCGATTGATTCTATGTGCTGCAAAAATTGTTTGGATACGAAGCAAGAAATTAAAAGAGGGTTTCTAATTAATTAGTTGCTTATTTTAATAACTTATTTTACTCATTTTAATATAAAATGTCCATTCACTGGTACGTGTTCATTTACTGGTACATTCACCCTAATGTAACTTGCAAATGAGACTTCACGAAGCAGAATTTTTATTTTTCTAGAACTACACATAGTTTCAGGGCAAATCAGTTGTTTGATCAAGAATTGAATTTTAAATGATAGTGGTCGTTTGTTTTTTATAATTACAATATCATTATGATGAATATTGAAGTAAAATCTATACTAATATATAAAATTGAAATTGCATACTTTGAAATGCGGTTTCTCAGTAAATAGGAACTGTACCCACAAGTGTGTTACATCACTTTGTTCGTCTTGGCGAGAGGAAGGTTCTAACGTTTTTATTTTTTTAAAATAATGAATTTTAAATAATAGTAGATCGCGAGGCGACCGCCAGGTGGCGACCGGGCGAGCGCTTCTCGCTTGCGAAATAGCACCGCGGCGGGAATAAGTGGCCGAGGGCTCTCGAGTTTACACATTGCAGATTACAGATTATGAATCAGTCACGATAATATTTCGAGCGAAGCCGAGGCGGGGACGCTAGTACAGTTATAAAATTCTGTTAGTTCTCGTATACTTTGTCATTCGTCCTGTCTTGATTCATCGTTACTAAATTACACCAAAAAAATTGACTTGCTTGTATCGTTGAGAGTGCACAGGGTCCTAAAATGATTTGTACACATCTCAAGAATTATTTTACTGCAAAATTTTCAAGTTTATTTTCAATTTCATATGTTAAAGCATAGAAAATGTATTATCGAGTAACAAAATTTCATACGAAATTATTATATAAATCACAAGGTGTAGAGAACATTCTGAGTTTTTCTTCGTCTACCTCTAGATGTTCATTATGCGTCACTGGTCATTTTGTAGCATGCCACCGTCGATGGTTGGCATGGTAGGATAAGTTCCTTCATTTCCTGAGGAACGAAGAAAGAGGTGATACGATCGCGAGGTTCTTCACGTATTTCTTGTGAAGAAATATCTGTGTTGTCATTCTTCCAAGGACCCTGGATATTTTGGACAGAATTCTAAACAGATGGGGACATACCTCCGTTATTAATTATTTGAGACATAGTAGGTTAAACGATACCTAACTGTTTCATTGCACAGGCTTTCTTGTACGACTGAAGAATCTGTAACTCATGTTTCCAAATTTTTATAGATGTTATTGAGACACATTGCTTTGTTCCTGACTCTAACATTCAGAATGTAACTGCTTTTATCAGGTGACAGATTCACATAATAAAATATTATCCAACTTAACCCCCGATACTGTGTCAAAAAGATTTAATAAAAAATTCTGACACCTGTTTTCTAAATAAGTTTAGGATACAGTTTTGTAGAGATTATTTATTTACAGTATTCACTCGTTATATTAAGTCCGATTACTAACGAGGAGAGGACCAGAACTGAAAACGCGCTTTTGTAAGGAGTCATGTATCAAATTGTAGGGTTCGACGAGCCATTTAAGAAACACCCCCCTTTTGGGTACAACTGTTCATTTGTTTTCAAGATATTTGCGTTTAAAACATCGGTTATCACAGTTGACACCCGAAATTAATATTTATCCGCGTGCAATTTGGACAAATATTTATATGTAATATGAAAACTCATCATTTCTTTGAAGGGATGTTTTCACACTTAGGACCGTTTCATTGCTGAAATAAAGAGTAGTTAACTTATTAGCATCACTTGAACTACATTTCTGCAAAGTTCCAAATTCTTTTAAATCTTCGAGTTGCCGAACATCCTTTGTAAGTACAACTTAAGTATAAGACTGAGTACTCTGCAAGAATGGAATGGATCTGCGAATAAAGCTCTTGGCAAATGCTCTGTGTGAATGCTGTCCTAGGTCTTAAACAGATTAGCTGTTTGATGGGGAGATGATGACTATGACCTTTAGTAACCAGATACGAATTCCTTGCGAATTTGTAACTTGGGGTGGAAAGTGTGATGATGAGTTGCTACAAAGCTCTTATCAAGGATATATTGTAGTGATTAGTAGCTGAAAGCTGATCATGAATGGTATTTCAATGATTATTCCAAACTGCCACATAATTTTCTCACTGTTCATTATTTCCAAGATTTATACTTAAACCATCCGACTAACACAAACCTTCTTGGAATCAGGCTCAAGCTACACAAGCGCAAAAGCCCCACGGCCTACCAATGCAGCAGCATCAAGTAAGCAACGCGATGCAACCGTCCAGTCAGGCCTTCCAAAGTCCACAGCAGCTCCTGCATCAGAACCAGAACCATCACCAGAGTCCTAGGTTCTCCCAGCAGCACGCCCAGAACATGCACCAGCGGCAGCTGATCCAGCAGATGCACCAACAGCAGCTATCCGGCCAACAAAACAGCCAGGCAGGTGTCAGGAACGTGCAGCAGACCTATTTCTCGAACAACGTGTCCTACCAGCAGTACCAACAAGCCAGACAGGCCATGTCAAGGTCTCAGATCGACTTGCCCAGCACCTCTAGGCAGACACAGGAAGTGAGGCTTTCCGGCCAGGAGGTTTACTACCACTACGCCCAGGGTCGGCCGAGGTACGGCGTGCCACAGGTGTACATGAAGGCCGAAAGTAACCAGGAGGTCGAGTTCCAGCGGCGCAACTCGATAAAAGGTATCGAGAAAGCCGCGTCCCAGCCGCAGCTCTGCTACGAGGACGAGAGGGTGAACGAGCAGCCTAGAAACCCCGTCGACACCATGAAGACCCTCACAGTGGACCCACTGGACAAAGAGAGGTACGAGATCACGGTGGAGAACCACGGACTCGGTGAGTTCGGGAGGAATGGCTCCCAACGGAAGGACGACTACAGGCCAGAAACTAGCTTCGGCATACGCAGAGACGAGCCAATTAGATGCTCGAAAAGAGAACAAGAGCAGTTTGGAGTTCCCAGCCAGGAGGGCCAGGAATCTGAGGGGGCCTCGGTGCAAAAGAGAATCGAGGAGCTGCAAAAGAAGGCGGACGAGAATCATTATGGCCCGAAAACGCAAAAGGAGGCTATGGAACCAGACGCGGCGAGGAGTTCGACTGGTCCAAAGATCGGGAATGGCGACGGATCGAAACGAGTGGAGAATCAATATACAAAGGATTCCACTGTGAAATTGGAGAGCAGGAAAGACGAGCTGGAGCACGGTATCAGCCGATTGAAGATCCAGAATCAGGGATCTGGATCGGATTACGACAAAGCTGGACAGAGTTCCTCGAATGTTGACTCGGGGAGGGGCTCCGCTGTTTATTCCAGCGGAAGGCGACCACCGCCCGAGGACCAAGCCCACCCTCCAGGTTGGTTATTTCAACTTTACTTACATTTCTTTGGCGGGGATGAATATTTCATGCGACTTGAAAGTATGAGGAGAGCGCCCCCCTTTTTGTCTTGGGGAAGTTCCACGAATATGCTTATCGTACATAGGACACTATTGGAGCGTGGAATAGGAAACGAAAATCGTCGGCCATTTTTATATACCTACCTTGTGGGATACACTTAACCCTTTGGAATCCAAGCACGCATCTCGGGCAAATTATGGTTTAAATTGAAGTTACATACAATTTCGTTGAACTTTGTTAAAGTGAACGTACTCCGGATTTATAGAATTAAATGAATTATTGATTTTTAAGTTATTACACTACATTTTTACTTAGACCAGGGTTCTTTATCTAGGTAAGTGTAACGTTGTGTAAATGATCTCTAGTCGATTGAGGACCGGATAAGATCGAGTGTAAAGGGTTCGAATGCTTTCAGTGAGCTTTCATGTTCATTGATTTATAAATAGTGAGTAGCGATAGTGTCCTGACTGTGCCAAGGAAGTTTTTTTTCGATTTTTAATTTATATTTAAGAAATAATTGTTATTTGCTTTAACACATTTTGGTGATTGTAATAAAAGCTGCTTAAAATTTAGTTCCTTTGAAATTAGTGAAACATATTATACTACCAAGAAGGCAAATAAATAGAAAGACGTACCTTAAGGGGGGATCTTATTATTTGGTCTAAAAACATAGCAAAATTTGGGATTTTTTTTTAAGAAACTAGCGATTTGATTCATCTGAAATTTGGACCATGTTTTGATGCATCTTTGAAGAAGCTGCGGGTTTTTTTTTATTAATTTTTTACCATAAATATAGTAGTTATGCATGATTGACCATCACGCCGCGCAAAAATCGCCGTCCCTTGGTGTGCATAATATTTATCTACCAGTTAATTTGAAGCAGAAAAATGATACAGCGTTTTATTTTATATATATATAGCTTGAAATTGATGAGCCAGCAAAAAATAAACATATTTTTTTAAGGTGTGTGAAGAGTGTTCAAACTGAAAGGTCTGGACCTATAATTTTTGCAACCCAATTTTGCGCCAA
Source organism: Andrena cerasifolii (assembly GCF_050908995.1). Lineage (NCBI taxonomy): Eukaryota > Metazoa > Arthropoda > Insecta > Hymenoptera > Andrenidae > Andrena > Andrena cerasifolii. Next base: position 2,691,602 of record NC_135128.1, on the reverse strand, counting down.
TTTTCCTATGTAACAAAAGAAGTATAGAACTCAGCGGTGTTCTGGTTCATCAAATTAAAGTTACATATGTACAAAGTAAAACGCCGTTTTATTTTTCTGTTTCAGATTACCTGGAAGGTAAATATCATGCCGAGCAGCAGACGACGAGTTTTGCGCTGCCCGATGCATAACTCTTATATTTATTATTAAAAATGAATAAAAAAAACAACGCAACTTCTTCAAGGATGCATAAAAACATGACCCAAATTTTAGATGAATCGAAATGCTAGTTTCTTAAAAAAAAATCCTAAATTTTGCCATGTTTTTAGCCCATCAAATAGGGTTCCCCCCTTAATATGTGAATAAAATTATCCGAAAGTATAAGTATATAATTACTGGTAATTCGATCACACCAAGCAAGACACGCATTTATACTATATTTCTTTCACAACCATTAGTAACAAACAGTAATAATTAATAACATTTCTCAAAATAGTGATGGCAAGAACTCATTATTTTAATTTCTTCTTATATTTATAACAGTGCAAGATTCGGAGTGGGTGGACATAGTGGAATCAGAGCTAAGGAGTATTCTAGAGCCGCGAGATGTCCCTGCAATGGCGCATTCCACTCTGTCTGAAAGTGTATCATCAGTTACGCCACCACTGCCGCCGCTCTCGCCACATGAAAGTCCCAGAGCCCCGAGAAATCGATACACGGCGAGGTAACGTTACTTCAAACAGATCTCTTCGTCTCGTAACAGATGTTAGTTCCGGCCACTGCCCCAGGCTACTTCCGATTCTTTCTACTCCTCGCGCAGATCGAAACACCGATATCGATGCGCCAAAACGACCAGGCGATGAAACTGTTGAAAATAGACAGGCCACAGCACTCTTTCGGGTACGGGTAGAGGGATGCATATTGGGCTGGGGTTCGCTCGAATCAATTTATTCTCTAACCACTTTCCCCTCATTTCACGCTATTAAAGTTTCAATGGTATTTAAAAAAGTACAAGCTATATAAATAGATACAATCTCTGTTCCAATAATGGCTGGATATGCACAGAACATTTTGATATCTGTAATAGAAGCAACTGGATTATCATAGTGCTTCTTTAAGGGGAAGCTCTGGTTTATAAGAAACATCACCAAACTGTTACTGGTTTTCTGACACCTAAAAATATTTTTTAGTGGCGGAAATTCATGTTCAAATGAAAAATTCAATGAACTGAAAATTATTTAATCGAACAACTCGACAATGACTAGGGATAGAAAAAAAATGATAAACTTGAAAGTTGCATGGTTTTTTGTGAGGAATAACGTGGCTTAAGTAGAACTTCTGCAAAATCACAAATAGCGTCGCTGTAATTAAAGAGTACTTTTTTATAAATATTTCTCTTACAATATTTTTATTTTTAAAAATGCATCTGTACATGCAACGATGACGCAACCTAAATAGATAATAGTTATACATAGTATATTTTTCTAAATTTTTTAAAATTAACGGAAAATGAAAAAGTGTTGATTTTTGTTGGGCGCGGATGTAGCCTTATACAGTCACGTCTGGAGTTTGAAGAATGAGTTTGCAAAGCAATACTATTATCTAATGTTTTATTATCTGCGGATAGTACCAGTTCAACACCTTTATTGTATTTCGATTAAATAGTTTTTTAGCCCCCAACTTTGAAGGGCAATTACACCCGCTAAACATGAATTTCTGCCACTGAAACAATATTTGTCTCATATGTTAGGTGTACTATCTGTATGCCGAGTTTCCTGAAAATCGGCGTGCAACAGATGAGTGATGTTCCTTGTTAGACGGACGACAAATGAGTGTTATTCGTTAATTTTTTCTTAAGAAATAACAAGAGACATCAACATGGGGTTTCTTGCATTATATCTAGTAACATTTGTAATATCATATTATGTTTTTGTTTATGGAAATTTACTTAATTGCCAGCGTCTGGGTGAATTCTCATTCGCCCTGTTGCATGGTGCACCTCAAATTGGAAATTAAATCAATCGACTTGAACCTTTTATTTTTTACTTTGATGATTTTATTTTATTTCTTCCATTTAGTAGGGTACACAGGAGTCTGCAAGCTATTTATATAATAATTATTTAGGAAAGTTATTTTCCCAAATTGCTTACATCACTTTCAGTTTTTAAAGCGTAACTTTCTATTGTTTACTCTAATTTTTAGCAGAAACTACGATCTCTTTTGCAAATATAAAAAATTGTCGCTTAATCATCAAACCGAAAGCAATAGTAAAAAAATATAAAAGTAGAAATATAAATATAAAAGTAAATTGAAGACGTCAAAATGAATTTTTTTAGAATCAGTGCTCATCAACGAGCAATTAAACGTGCAACTTTTTCAAAACAGTATACTAAAATCTATGCTTATAATTAAACATTAATTTTCTATAATTTTTTGTTCCACGTTCACCGTCATTCTTAGAATTTTGTAAGCTTCATACTGCTATATAGAAGTGAAATTGGACATAAAATAAATTGAAAATAACATTTCGTTATAAATTCCCTTAACTTTATAGAAAATTTGCCACATTCAGTTTGCAGGCTTGCAATTATCGAATTATCCAATATTTCCCAGTTTTCTAACAATGAAAGTGATCAAGGTACTTGAACAATACCGCCCACGTTGCTTTAGTAGCTTCTAATATTTTATATAGGGTAACTTAACACCAAACTTCAGTATTGTAGCATGACGCTGATTATTTACAACTTACAAGGTGAATGCACGAAGTTCAAGTTATAGAGTTGGTTAAAATTTTAATCACAATTAGCGTATAACATATACAGGGTGTTCGACAATAGGTGATAGAAAGATTAAGGGGTGATACTACATGCTAAAATAAAACGAAAATCAAGAATTACGAAATGCGTTTGAGTCTTCGTTTCCAAATTATTAATTAATTGTTGAAAAACGCATAACAAGCGTGTGTTCTGAAAGACTTACAATTAGACCTGATTGTGCAGAAAGCTACCAACCCTCAAAATGACAAAAAAAAATAGTTAAATGTAGTACGGATCCCATAATTTTGTGATTTTTATTTTGCAAAAAATTATCAATCATAGAACAATTCATATATTATATAATTATTAAAACTACCAAGCCATATTTTAGGCTTAAACAAAATCCATTAAAAAAATTCTAAAAGAATAACAAGAAAAAAAATACCGATTAGAAATGAAGCTACTCTTTTTTAACAATTAAAATCTTCAAAGTAAAACTGAATTTCGGATCATTGGGGGTTGGCAGCTATTCTGCATGACTTGGCTCAATCTTAGAAGAGACGAAACTTTAAACCTAATCATTTCACGAAACTTTGAAAAATGCGTTCCGTGCATTTAAGGGAGAGTAATTGCCCGAAAATTAACGGTCTCTTTGGAAATTTATTAAAAGCGAACTACTTGATGAATCTTTTTGAAACTCTCAGAACTTTTCATTGAATATTTAAATTATATGAATATCTTTTTTTAAATGTATTTACAGCAGATTTATAAGCTGTACAGGACCAGCAACTTAGCGCTGCAACAAATTTCCACTGATATGGTTGACAGTTTTTCGACGAAACGGTTCTCCTAAAATCAAAAAACCAAACTGTTTTAGAAACTATATGCGGATGGCTATAGTAGTCGTGGAGGTTTTTTGATTGGTCGTTTTCTTCTATTTCTTTTTCAACGAAAGAGTTTAATTTTCTACAACAAAATCCCAATTTTCCTCAGAGCTCCACGATTTTGCCATTTTGCAAAATTTTTAAAATCGAACCCGTCGTGCCACAGCCACCCGCATATAGTTTCTAAAACTTTCTGGTTCCATTTTCTCAGAAGAACCGTTTCGTCGGAAAACTGTCAACCACGTCAGCGAAATTTGTTTGGAGCCCAAACATATAATGATCCCCTACAGCTTATAAATCTGTTTTAAATAAATTTCAAAAAACATATTCGTATAACTTAAACATCCAATAAAGTGTCCTAAAAATTTCAAAAGGATTCATTAAGTAGTTTGCTTTCAATAAATTCCCAAAGATACCTTTACGTTTGGAGTCGTTACCCTGTTGCCACCCCTTATGATTACTACACGTGGCATGAACTACCTCTGTGCAACATTTTAACCAAATCGATGACCCAAATTTCATGCACACCCCATGTGGCACATTATGTACTAAATAACTAGTGGCAGGCTGATCGTTAAATGTTGTCTAGTCCTTCCCTGATAATTAACGGTCTTCCTCAGGCTTTCTCGGCAAACTTAACAAGTGCATGTTTGTGGGCCTTTTAGTTTACCATACGGATCGAAACCTAATTACAGCGATTACAGCAAGGCCATGGAGAAGAGAGGGTTCTCGAGCAGCTCGAAGCATCGTGGTGCCTCGACATCCAAGAAAGAAGTGGCGAAGAAGTTCTCCCATCGTAAGTACCTTTTTCACCCCCTTCATCCTTCGTGTTCCTGGTTGCTCTCCTTATAACTCTACAGGCATGTTATCTGTTCAGTTTTCGGGATAGAAGCGGCCGACTTAACTTCGACAACGACTGGTCTCGATTTGGACTCCATGTTGGACAGGAGCGACTCCGATTTAAGCACGAACGACGCGAGGACCATTAGGAAACAATTAGAGGGGCTGGAAAATATGTACAGTGAGGTGAGGTGTATTTCTTTCCAAAGAATTTGATTGTCGGTGGTGTCTAGGCCATGCGTCGTTAAAAAATTGGGTAAATGTTTAGATTAGGGGAGGATTCTCCGATTTCAATGACCTTCGCATATGTTGTCAAGGTCATCGCTCTGAACAACATTTCCCTGTAAACTTTTCGGCGCTCAGCTTTGGTTTACGAGATATTCACAGAAAACTTTACTTAACCCTAGAACTGCCGAGGGTATTGGTATTGGTTGGGGCTAGGTAAGTGGGGAGGGGGGGGGGCGTAAAGCAAGGAGTCAATTCACTTTCCCGTCACCCACAGTTACCCAGTTTAACACATACTCACATCGGTTCGCTACCATGCTTTACGCCCCCCCCCCTCGCCTTAATCTAGCCCAAACCAATACTAATACCGTCGGTTATGAAACTGATTTCAATATATTATGCCAATAGTTTTTTTTATTAATATCTCTGAAACTAAGGCAAAAAGCCAAAAAGTTTAGAGAGAAATGTTGACGACATATGTCAAGGTCATTGAAATCGGTGAGGAGGTAGCTTTTCGACAGGTTTACCATTCTTGGGGTTAGAATATTTATTCACGTATTTTATCAATATTTATTATATAATCAACAATTAGAGACATTAATTTACAAACAATACTGGCTGTGAAACAGTCGTCTGTGTAGGCAGATTTCAATGTACAATTATGTCAAGTTTTTAGCAAATATCCTGTAAACCAAAGCCGAGCGCCGAAAAGTTTAGAGTGAAATTTTGTTCAGAATGATGACCTTGCAGGATATGCGAAGGTCTTTGAAATCGGAGAATCCTCCCCTAATCTAAACATTTACCAAAAATTGACGGTCCTGTGAACCGTATTATGTCCCTTGCTAACTAGTAGGGGAAAGGTGTCTAAAACGATCCCCTTAAGGCGTAATTCATATAAAAAATAAAAATGCACATTATTTAAATAAAAGTAAAGTTGTTTTTGTAAGTTAGTTTATCTACCTTGTTATTGGCTTAGATCAGGGGTGTACAGGGAGCCGTTTTTAGCGCCTAGCTGCGAGCAACCCGCCTGTCCCGTTGCTAAGGTAGAATCGGTGAGGCGAACTGCAGTAGTGTGACTTGAACCCAGCTATATACACTACTGCAGTTCTCCTCACCGATTCTAACCTTAGTAACAAGACAGGCGAGTTGCTCGCAGCTAGGCGCTAAAACGGCTCCCTGTGCACCACTGGCTTAGATCAAATTTAGCTGCCTGATCAATTATATTTTTTACTCACATTTTTGTGAAGGCGTACTAAAGGATCATTTTGTACACCTATGTGTATAAAATGATCCCCACGAGGGATTGTTAGAAAAATCTCATCTAGGATCATTTTATACCTACTGATAGTAAATAAGACGAACATTAAAAAGCATTGGTTTATTTAAATAAAAACAGAAATTAAACTGAGTCACAAAATTTGCGAACACAATAAATTGAAACAATTTTTCAGTAAAATCAAATCTTAGATAATTGTTGGTACATAATCAATGAATAGAAATACTTAAAATCAATTAACAAACATAAGGAAATGAGATCAGCTTCGCAGACTCAAAATGTCAAATGTTTTCACGCCCCCCCCCCCTGGGGTTCCTGGGATCATATGACCCCAAACACCCAACTCTCATTCAGTGGTTGAATATAACGTCAAATTATTACATTAGGTAACGAAGCATACATTAAATTATTTTTGAATTGTCATTAAATTCGCGAAAAAAACAGCTGTGAACTAACAAGGAAACATCCCGAACCTGGAAATTAAAAAAAGTCTGAACCTTTGTGGATATGTAGGAAATTCCCTGCTGATTACGACGCAATTTTTATTTGCTACCCAAATTCACTCTAATAGGGTGCAATTGACCCCTGAAAAATCCGGTTATTTTCCGAATTTGTGCTATAACTCGCCAACTGTAAAATAATTTTCACACCATATGCTAGATCTAATTAAAAGACGTAACTTTTGTCTTGGAACTTTTTTTCTACCTCTTACACTTCGCTTGTTATAACACAAAATCGGAAAGTAGCCGAATTTTCAGGGGTTAATTTCACCCCCTTCGAGTGAATTTGGGCAGCAAACAAAAATTGCGTTGTAATCAGAAGGAAATCCCCTACATATTGACACAGTTTCAGAATTTTTTGAAAAAAATATTCCCTTGTAAGCCCTTTATGACAAAAGTTACACAACATTGAAAAAGACCTTACCTTAGATAAAAGGCAGTAATTTTTATATTTTTTTATTTACAATACACACAGCCCTGATATTTACATGGCACTTCGTGCGACACTTGATGACGTACAGGCTGAACTTTTGTATATCGATATTAAGAAATAGCATGACTAACAGCCGCGGAACAGCCAGGAATCATTTTACCCCGAGAGATCGTTTTAGACACATTTCCCCTACTCTGATAATCGACTTGTTCACCGGTTTGTCACCACCCTTCAAAAATTCCGCAGATAAAATATTATGCAGTGGGATAGGATAACGAGCATTTGAAATAAGAATTCAGGAATATCCACTACACCTTAATTGCGGTTTAGTGTTCACATACGAGTGAACACTAAACCGCATATCGAGGGTCTAGAAAAGGCAGAAGTTTGAACCCGATTTTCTCGAAAGCTGCCGAGTTTTGTACCCTATGCTTTCAGCACATTATCATAGACGTTTTACACTGACTATAAATCAGTGATCTGAACCGTGTGCACTCCCTATGTTGCAAGTAACGTTCTGTTATTGGACGCTGTACCGAAACCACTTTGTTGATGAGCGCAGGTATTGAAGCTGCTCGGCGGAAGCGTAAAGAAAAGACGAAAGGCCAGAGGCCTTGCCAGTTACGGTTCCGTCTCGTCGTTGCCGACGTCATCTGTCTCGTCCAGGCCTGTCACAAGGCATCACGACAAACGTAGGTCCCACGCGATCGACGACAGGATGAAGAAAGCCAAAGACATCAAGGTCAGTCCCTGAAGATAGCTTCCCATGCCAATGGTCTCGTTAAACCACCAGAGTGGCTCCTTTCAGAAAGGAATATATATTGTGCTTTTTGTAACTTCATGCCTTTTTCCCTTGGTATATTCGTCAGCTTTAGATACTTACCTAGCTTTCATTTAAAGCCTCACTGGATAAATATAAGGCAGAGACTTTATTACAATACACAAGAAATATATTGTTTATTTACTACATTTCAGTTTTTAAGTGTAAGAGCAATGTAAGTTAAAGAAGTTTGGAAACTAACTATAAGTTATACCTTTACAGTTTTACATGTTATATTGACTCGTAGATTTTAAGTAGTGACTTCTAGACAGGGGCAGCGTGAAGTTAAGTTACATCACTCTTATTCAGGGTCTTATTTGTGGCTAGAAGGACCATAATGAGCCATGGCACAATAGTCTTAACTAATAGTTTCGAAGTGGTTGTTTCATTTGTTTCATTATTGAGACATCTATTTTTCTATGAATCAGAATAACAATTTTAATTGTGATTGAAATTTTCATATTTTTTTATTACTGGGGAAGTTGTTCCCCATTCAAACTTTTACTAAACTCGAGATATTTATTGTTGTAAAATTAAATACTACTCGAAACATTATTTATGACCTCTTTTTTTAGAGAATCTGATAAAAAATACATTTGAATTCTGAAATCATACATAAATCTGTTAACATCTTCTTCAGGCAAATAAGATATCATTTGATTGATATTGTAAAAATATGTACATATTGGTTGTTCCCAAATTGCCACATCTGTAATAACGTGTAGTACTGGTGAAGAAACTTTAATTTGTCTATATATAGTGCAGTCCAATAATGACAAATTAGTTTACAAAGAAGTAGCTGTGGCTGATGGTTATTTCAATGTTGTTCAATTATGTCGTAATATGAACCTTGAATACAGAGTTTCTGGGAAAACACGCCATTTTATATTACTCACGGTTACAACTTCACTCTTTGTTGATAGACAAAAATTGTTGCTATGTTTACAGAGCATTAACAAACGTTTCCAACGGTTAGAGTCTCACGTAGTTACACTTGCCAGATCCGTGGCACATCTTAGTTCGGAGATGAGAACGCAACACTTAATGATACAGGTGAGAGAATCTCATTAATATTCAAAATTAAATATTTACCTTGTAGCACATTTTATAAGAGAACCGCAGAAACATCATGGATAGATGAAAATTAAAATACAATGAAAAATATCTTGAAAAAGAATGGTTTTCGTAAGGTAGGTAGTGGGAACAAAGAAATGGAGTAGGAAATGGAAGCAACGTACAGATAAACATGCATATGTTATGTAATATGCTTCTTAAAAAAAACAGTCAAATTACTTTTTTTATTTTATTTTTTAATGTAGATTACATACACTTTAAAAATAAAATAAAAAAATAATTTGGCTGTTGTCGTAGATTACATACACTTCTTACACTGTTCACAGATTTTACACTTAAATCTAATTAAACGCTAATTATTGTATATTGGAAGTTACTTACAAGGGAACTTCGGTAATCCGAAAATTCCGTTTTTTTTTTAAACTGTGACCCGGGGCAGAACCTAAGGAGGTCTTGTGCTTCCGACTGAGCATGTCTGTCATACAGGAAAATAGGAAAACACACATTAACGTTTAATTCTTTCGCGACGGCGATGGTAGCCGCCAATATACATATTAGATACATATATATATATCTTGGAATCGTTTCGTGGATATTTTGGACCGTTTTGCAGACGACGGATATATCCGACGTTAAGCGTGAAAGAGTTAAGGGTGTTTCCACACTGAAAAAAAAAAGGAGCAGAAAAAGCAAATAGTCTGATACTTCTATTGAGGTGCTCTACAAACCTGTAGTTTCCAAAAAATCGGAACTCTAGGCTTACAGAAGTTTCCTTGCTACTTCTCTAAATGTCTACTAATATTCTATAATAGAATATATTTTACTATATTTTGAATAAAATGTTTCATTTTCATAAAATTCTTTGTTTCTCACCAAGAATATTTCGTGTTTTTTATATTAAATTTCCTCGAGTATTTTGGTTTCTTTTAAATAAAATATTATCCTTGCTACATATTTCTTGCCATTCAAACAATCTCTTCGATGGTTATTGGAAGTTTCGCTTTTACTTATATATTTTTACTCACTGAACACTAGGGCGGAGCGATACTATATAGGTAAAAATTTAAATTTGAATTTTCAGTTGGCCTGGGTGCGGGATAGTTGTCTTTTGATTAAGCAAACACAACTGTAAACAAATTTTGGAAAATTATTCATGTCTACAGGTTCCTTTTTCTCCTAAAAATGATCATATAATCATATAATCATATAATCATATAATCATATAATCATATAATCATATAATCATATAATCATATAATCATATAATCATATAATCATATAATCATATAATCATATAATCATATAATCATATAATCATATAATCATATAATCATATTATCATATAATCATATAATCATATAATCATATAATCATATAATCATATAATCATATAATCATATAATCATATAATCATATAATCATATAATCATATAATCATATAATCATATAATCATATAATCATATAATCATATAATCATATAATCATATAATCATATAATCATATAATCATATAATCATTTTTAGGAGAAAATGGAACCTGCCGACATGAATATTTTTCTTAATTTTTTTTACATTTGCGTTTGGTTAATCAAAAGCCAGCTATCCTGCACCATTTTCAAACTGAAAATTTAAATTTAAATTTTCCGCTCCACCCTACTAAACACTCTTCCATTATGTGTTTTACTCATCGCTCTGGATTGTAATTGTTACATTGTGTACGTTCAGATTCAAAATTATTGTTACAAGCGCGACGTGAACACAATTCGGTTATGGTGCAGCATCACGATAGAAACCCAATTTTATGATCGCCGATATAGAAGCAGATAAAATCAGTAATTACTAGGTTGCCAACTATTCATTCTGCACTAATAAATTTCTTACCCAATTCACAAAATAAGTGAAAGTTGAATGTACAGAATGTAAAATTAAGAGTGTGAAAAGTTACTTAATATCAATAAATTATGTATACACTGGTACTTGCGGAATATTTGTAAGAAAATTTCAGAGCTACTATATAACAATTGCAATTTTATTTCATCCATAGAATTCGTAATTGCTCCAATAACTGAACGAATAATTATTGCCGTAGCATAAACGCGGAAAAGTAATGAAAAACGAGCAAAGTAGACGAAGAGGCAATCTCGAATTTCCAAAACTCACTACTACCAGGTTTTCGCAGGAAATGGAGAACATAAGGGGCGAGATTGCTGCTCTCAGGACACAGACGAGCATGGCAATGGTGAGATCGCAGTCCCAGCCTCTGATCAAGGACTCCGAGTTGCCAGCCCTCTCCAATCCTTCGAGGGTGAAAAAGCTTACCAAGTTCTTCGGCACGGAACCACCTCTCATCAGACTGTTCCTGAGGGAACTTGGGTATGAGGTACGAAACTTGAATTATTATCTTCTTTAATTTGATTTGTTAAGAAACTTTAACTAATTTTGAAATAGATCGGTCACAGTGACAGTAATTAATGAGATAAATCCAATTACTCGTCGGTGATGTTACACATGTTATTTACAGTTATGCCCAGTTAAGTTGAGAACTTCACCCCGGTTAGGTTGATAAAAATTCATCCCCATTATCATTTTAGGCTTGTTTAAACCAAATTTCAAGTTCCGTAATTCTTATTGGATCTTCACGGAAATGGAACCAATCATTTCCTCGTGTTTCTCTGATGAAAATGATACCAAACCCGGCCTAATTTGGGTTATAATTAAGGAAATTACATATAAATGTAATTTGCAGAATTTAAAGCCAACTTCTTTAAAAAATAGTAATAAAAACAGCATAATAAATTTAATCGACAAACTTTATCTAGTTTTTCTAAAAGGAAATAGAGTTTTTCTGAAAATCATGCCAAAAGCATTAAGATTAATTTGGAAATTTATTTTCATAGTGATGGCAGTATTTACTGCACTAGATCATCCCATGTGATATCATTAACTTTTTCCACATGGTATTACGAATGTTGATGAAATTAAAATATGACGTACAATCTACGTGAAATGAGGGTGGGCCTAAGTCAGCGTTTTCCTGCTATTCAATTTCTTTAAAAACCTAAAAAATACAGGCCATCAAAGTTCGCAATCTTTGCCTATTTTGCGAAAATTTAGTACTATATTATTAGCTCTATTCTATATAATATTCTTACATCTCTTCTCTCCGTAGTTTTCAACGCAATACAATAATTAATTTACACACTGGCAAGCTAACTAATAAGTAAACAAAACAGGCAGAGTTATAGAAAGAGTCAATCAAGACTCCATGTATCGTGTCAGAATTTAGAAGTTACTTAAGAAAAAAGAACATGTCACAAAAAATTACCACAATTTATTAGAAGAGCATTTCCAAAACTTACCCTACGCATGTAAAGCTAGAAGATATTTTACAAAATAATTGACCCTTCAGTGGCGGATTCAACAGGGCGGCTGATGAGCAGTTGCCGCCTAGGTCCCTGTAGGGCCTCAAGGCCCACAATAATTATGACTAAGCTATATGTATCCAAATACTACATTTTCTTTCGTACTACTACACTTAGCCCATTTTTAATAAACTACCTCCCCCCCCCCCTAAATGGGCCCCTCAGAACGTTTGCCACCTGGGCCTTTTTTCTTAAATCCGCCACTGTGACCCTCCCTGCATTATCTCGTCAGTAAAAAATTTCCATTTTAAGACTCCGTTCTGAAGGAATGAAAGGAACCTTACCATTTTCAGAAATACGCAAACGCGTTTGAGAAAGAGAAGGTCGGAATGGTGGAGCTTCCCTACCTAAGCGAGGAGCGGCTGCAGAAAATGGGCGTTCCCTTGGGACCGAGGCTAAGAATTCTTCAAGAAGCAAGGATATCGGTGTGCAAGGATCCAATTTATGTAGTCTGAGTACCACAGGACTCGTTGCTTCGCGATGAAAACGGAACACGAGGAGCATCGATCCAAATGGAAGGGCATAGGAAACCAAGTCCCCTAAGAATTTGTTTCTTGTTGTCTCTCTAAAGACGCTTGGAAATGAACCTGGCGTGTTGCGCGCGAGGCCAATTTACCTCGTTTTACAGAGTTCCCTTCCCAGAATAACTGCTAAATGTAAGAATGGACAGCTTTTCAGATAAACGGTTACCTAAGAGTCACTCAGAGCACAACGGAGTTTAATGATAAGACTAAGGCACGGTGGAGAGCATGTAACAGAGAAACGTAAAAGGAGTTGCCCCCACTTCTGGTGCGCTCGTATGTGTCTGCTACAGTAGTTCAAAGGGTTCAAACGGCGAAACTCAATTCAAGTAAGAATTGTCAAGGTAGACCACCAATGCGACGCTTTGAAAATGTTGCTGGCACTGTGTATTTCACGTCTTGCATGAAATGAAAGAAATGTTCACCACGAGTGTGTCATTAACATGTTCATTTGGTATTAAACTGTATACTTTTAAAGTACGCTGAAGATTCAACTGAAAATGTTGTTACTCGCGAATGTTTAAAGGCTACTCGATTTCGGTTCCGTAATTTATTATAAATTATTTACAAGCTCAACATCGCCACGTTCTATTTAAGTAAAATTAATAGACTTTCTTTCACTTACAAATTCCACGTAGCCCTGAAATGGAAGAAATATAAGGACTATTGTTAATCAAAATATGAATACCTTCCATGGTATTGCTGGCAATTCTAAGAGTTACTTTTAGTTATTTATGCAAAGATAGTAATCTTCTGCTTAGAGATAATAGAAATCTGACTGTTCGTGTCACGATTAAATGAACAAGCGATTACAAGGAATAATAGTATACGCTCTTATTTTGTACATTTATGGTTAATTAATCGTTTAGCACGAGTATGCTTAGGATGATTTCTTGTTACACAGACTGTGGCTGTAGATTTTCGATCGATCGAGTCGACGATATTAATCGAAGCGTTAATTAGTAGGTACGAGAATCGATTCGGTGCGATTGAAATAATCACGATGAAGCTCAAGCAGTTAACGTGAACTAGTATGGAAGCATTGAGAACAAAAAGAAGCAAAAACGAATTTGCCAAAGAGACGTGCTAACGTCGTCGACGAAGTGGCGTGCCCGAGATTTTCATTGGAAGGGGCAAACGAAATTGCTTTTCAAAGTTAGGTATTACCCTCAACTCCGTTAATTTAACGTTTATTGTACTTCCACTTGTTGTTTTCCAAATACAGATGACACGATTATAATTGTGCATGAAATTGGCGAATTCCCTAAAATTGTTTTTTCAAATATCATTTCTCTCCTGTGCCACATTTCAGACTTTCTCTAAATAAATTCCAATCCATAACATTAATATAAGTGCAATCATGGGAATGTGGAAAATATTTATTTGGGTGTGGTATTGCTTCGAGTTTTTTATATTTCTATTTATTTCCATACAGTGCTTCTTAATTTCTAATAACTTTTTCAACGAGTAGTGAAAACTTCACTGTTCAAGGAAGAAAATTAAAAAAAATTATGATTTTGTTATTTATTGATGCATTAATAATTATTAGATGTGATAGTCTAAAGAATAGTATGACTTTCGGATCGTTTCAATTAATTAAAGTAGGTATACACACATCACCAATCAAAATAATTAGTTATAAAAATACACTATTACAGTGTGGAACATAAATAATATTATTTACCAGTTATATACGTCATGTTTAACCCTTTCGTTACGGCAGTCCGCTCCGCTGGAGTGACGCCACTGAACGGGGCACCGCGCCGCAAAGTGTGCACGTCGGTAATCTTCAGTGTTCGCAGGTCGTCGCATGGGTGTCGACTATAGTCGGCACCCGTACACACAGGTCGTCGCATGGGTGTCGACTATAGTTGGCACCCGTACACACAGGTCGTCGCATGGGTGTCGACTATAGTCGGCACCCGTAACGAAAGGGTTAAGTGAATTAGACAACCAGTGTTACGAGTACATTTTCATTAAATTTCTGCATGGAAAACACATGAAAGTAATTTACAATAATTTCCTTGCATAAAATACTATCTTCACAATGTCAAAGATCATTGAATAATAAAGAAAGTAAAAGACTTTTGCTAAAAAAATATGTAAGAATTGCGACGTCTATAGCAATACCACATTTGAAATAAATAGTTTTAAAACAATAATTTAAAATTAATAATTAAAAATGAATAAATATTAGAAAGTCAATGCTTATATTTAAAGAATCTAATAGGCTATTGAAAGTAACGTTTCATAGTTCTAATAATTCTTAAACACAGCAGCACGTACATACTTAGTTTAATCGACATTCACAGTAATATCAATGTCAATGATATTTCCATTCTGACGTTTGGGAAAGTTTGAATGAAAGATAATTTGAATTTCGGTCGCACGACCACGCGCGTAATGTTGATACCAAAGAATCGATACCTGCTCCTGTGCAATGACGATCACAACGACAACAATCACTGCCAGTGATCGCGATTACGCAAAAAAGAAGACATGCCACTTCAGTTCTCAATTGATGATGTCAGTTCTTATCGAATTCACGTCGAACGCGATCTACTATTAATTGTAAAGTAGATGTTAATTCACCGAGAAAGATAATTATTAATTTGTTATGAGGCCTCGTTACACGTGGCGCAGTTTTAATAGCTAACCCCACCTCCACTCCTCCTTATTTAGTAATAATTCCTTGTTTCGTTAAATTATATTCTATAGTTGGTGCTTTAAGACACTGCCTGGATTATTGCTTTCTTTGCTGTCGACACTGAGTTTTGTACAGTTTCCTGTTTGTAAGAATGTCTCAATTGCGACACGATTAATAATATTATTAATATTTGTATTATTATGATTATATTATTGTGTTGTTAAATCTTGTATTTAATAAACCATTCAAGGAAATCTTAAGCAGCTTTACTATACGTTTTTGTGGACACTTCTAAGCAGGGAACCCAACCCCAACCGGTACCCGGTTCGGTACACCATACCGTCGACTAACCCGCCTAACCGGGTAACAGAATTCATCTGTAACCCGGTTAACCGGGTTAATGGGGTTACAGTAATACGGTGAAAACCGTATAATAGTTGTAACCATGTTTCCAAATAGTAATGAATTTTATTTCAATATCGGAGACTCCTTGGTAGGTTGATGCATGCATCTGCAACTAATAAATATGCGAGGCCAAAGATTAACTTGGGCGCGCCGAATTCGCAGGCGTTTGCCGACGCACAGTGTGAGTTTTTTGACAAAAATCGCTCGACAGCGCAAATCTTGATCGATTTCAATAATTTTATTTTTTAAATAATCCTAAAGGACTCAGCAATAACGGAGCACTGCAATAAAGACGCGGTCTAATCTATAGAAAATACTATTTAACATAAATAAATAAATTTTGCAGATTATAGATAATAAAAATTAATTTTTGGTAAATTTAATTTTAACTATAAAATAGAAAATTTATTTTAAATTTACAAAATTTATGTTTTAAATAAACTGTGCAGCTGATTTAAATCTTACATTTTTACACCTCTAATGTAGAACACAAAATTACCTAAGTAGTTTCATTGAATACCAGTTGCAAGTTTAATTTTTATCTACACATCTTCGAACGTAGCAGGAAAACTCGCGGCCTCTACGAAAACATGTTCTAAACTATCCGCTGCCTAGTTCCTCGGGAATCAACCGGCTCTTTCAATTGAATAATCGCATATTAGCTGTTATAATATACAGTGTGCAGGGCACCAAGTGATATGCTATTGTAGTCCAAGACCTCGGACTGCCTCTAATCGACGCTGTCAACGATAATTATTTCGCCAGCGACCATCTGTGATCGATCGTAACGATGTCGTCTCGCATTTAATTGCTGAAAATTGCTCGCCAGACTAAACGGCAGCAAACGTACCATTCGGCTTTATTAATTCAGCGTTCCGGGAACTTTTATCCACTCTTGACCCACTGACAATTAATTCAAATTAAGAATTTCGCGTCTCGTTTTTAGTAAGAATATCGGGATAATAAAAAGCAATACTTATGCACCGACCTAAATAATCCATACACCTCACTCACCCTCGTCGTCTCTGACTCGCTCTTATTTCTGTCTGGTTCACTCTCACCCTTTGTCACTCGCAGTGCTTTCCCTGGACTGTCGGCGAAACATAAAAGCGGATTGCCGCCGGCGTAAATAACCAACAGCCCGAAGTTTGTGACATGCCAGAATGTAGGGCCATCCATGATTCATGTCCCAGCCGGACTCTGCGCTTGGAACAGGAATCGAATCACTAATGTATTTGGGAAATTGTATTTTTCAATTACTCACTGGAGGGCTGCTTTCACCCCCCCCCCCTCTCCCCAAGATATGAACAATTACCCTAAAATAAAGTAATGTTTTATGAAGTAACGTCTCCTACAAAAGTTACAACAAAATCGGCGCGTGGCGGATGAATAATGCACCTTTGTTAATGAGACACCAGCGAGGAGGCACGGGTATTTGAAATTTCGGCAGAATCGACGTCGAGACTGTCTTCCGGCATCGTTAGGCCAGTTTTATCAGGAAATGCACAATTTAACAATTGTGTCCAATTATTTTTCCAGAGGCCTCGTGTTTCATTGGCCATCTGAGGCCGCGCGATGGCCCTTTAATACGCCCAGCGACCGCACTCGAACGATCGTCGAACTCTTATTTCTGGCAGTGATGATTCAAACTGTCTTCTATCGCGTTATATGCCGTGAACGGCAACAGAGACGTGCCCGTCCATATGTAACCTTCGCGGCTAATCCCTCGCGCTCGGTGTCTAAAACGCAGCGTAATTGACTCGGTAGCTGGGAATGAGTGGCAGTTGAAAAGGGGTCAAGCGCCACGAATACGGAAAGGTTCGCTTTTGCAGGTGACACGTGGTTGTACGTTCATTTCATACAATATACACGTATGTTGCTGCAGAAGAAATATTTTGCGTGATTTTATTAATTCCGGATTGTTATTAAACGATTTTTTGTATTGATTGGGGTTGGGGCTAGTCGAAGACATATTATTTCAGTGGTTCGTAAGTACCCGCATGTTACGAATATTCCTCGAATATTACAGTAAGGGAATACTACACTTGGTATACAAGGTAATACATACACTTGAGTAGTACAGTATTGAAATACAACATTCGAATTCGGGCTGTATTCGAATACAACATTCGAATTCGGGCTGTATTCGAATACAACATTCGAATTGGGGTGTATTCGAATACAACATTCGAATTCGGGCTGTATTCGAATACAACATTCGACTTCGGGCTGTATTCAAATACAACATTCGAATTCGGGCTGTATTCGAATACAACATTCGAATTGGGGTGTATTCGAATACAACATTCGAATTCGGGGTGTATTCGAATACAATATTCAAATACATATAAGTTACCAGATTTCTACAGCATATCCAAGTAGTATAGTAGAGAGAGTTCTAACCCAAATTTGAGTTTTGCGTTCAATCCACGTTCAGAGTGGTACGATAGACGATCAATACACGTTCAGAGTGGTACGATAGACGTTCAATACACGTTCAGAGTGATACGATAGACGGTCGATACACCTATGGCGCCAGTACCACTCTGAACATGTATTAAACGTCTATTGTACCACTTTGAACGTGTACTGAACGTCTATCGTACGACTCTTAACGTGTATTGAACGCAAAACTCAAATTTGGGTTAGAACTCTCTTTACTATATTACTTATCCAGATGCGAAACGTATGCTATATTACAGGCTGGGAAATTTATAAGAAAAAGTGACGATTCCTTGTTTGCCATTCTCACTGACTCCATGTCTGCTATTGAGGGAATTAAGGATTCCAGCAAAGGTGACCACATCATCCAAGAGCTTCAGGAGACCCTCTTTAATCTAAAAAATCTAGGCAAAAAGTTTATTTTAATCTGGATACCATCTCACGTGGGCATCGAAGGAAACCAAAAAGCTAACCCAGATCTAACCCAGACCTAACCCTAGCCAAGTCAGCATGTTCACTACCAGTACCTGAAGTTTCTACCCTTGTGTATTACAACGATCTCAAAGCGCCGATTCGTATCGCAGTTAAGGCCCCATGGGATGACAAATGGAAAACGGGCAAAACCACCAAACTGCACCTGATCAGGAAGGATGTCTCTGAAAGAAATGGAACCTGGCTAGAAAATCGGAAAGACCAAGTGACACTCACTTGACCCACTCCCATCTCATCACCAAGAACGAACCAGCAGAATGTGATGTTTGCAAAGTATACCTGTTTCCATCCAGCACATACTGACGGAATGCGCCAAGTACACAGCAGACCGAAATCAACACAAAATTGGCACCGACCTGAAACAGATGCTCATCGATCCGGATATTTTCAACAATGTGCTCACCTTTCTTGAAGACATTGGGATCCGACAACTGATTTAGCGCCTGTGCTTGCCAGTATCTCAGATGTCTGAGCCCCAGGAACATTTCTTTTCTTTTTCTTTGTTTCACAAATTCATACGATGACTAATTAACCTTATGCATCTAATGTAGTCGCTGATGACCATAGAAGTAGATGCGACTTAAAACGCTTAATTAAAAAAAAAATTCGAATACAACATTCGAATACAATATTCGAATACAATATTCGAATACAATATTCGAATATAACATTCGAATTCGGGCTGCATTCGAATACAATATTCGAATTGATGCTGTATTCGAATATAACATTCGAATTCAGGCTGCATTCGAATACAATATTCGAATTGATGCTGTATTCGAATATTCAAACACTGAAATTTTTATCTTGCCTTATTTTCCCCGAATGGCGGAAACTTTACTTTAAATATTACTTCAGGCGTAGGAAGTTTCCGACTACATATCAGCTTTTCGGTAAATACTGTTGGTTCACTAGGTAAAGGTTTCCAATCTTCGAGAAATTATTTATTTAGCAATCTATCTAGTGTTGTATTTAGTATCCTAAATCCACTGAGTAATTAGTATTCTAAATTTACTCCAAGTATTACAATAGTATTATAATAAATGATACTCATAGTATTGTAATAAATAATACTCGTAGTAGTATAATGAAATGATATACATATTCTACTTATTTTTTAATTTTCAAAATATTCCTATCAAGTTTACTTTATACTCCATTATTCTACCTCTAAACACTATACATTTAGAACTCCCATTATTTATCGCCTCTTATTAATAATTTATAAGTTTATAGGAGAAATGTGCACTTTTATGCTTGCACATTTAATTACAATTTCGCATCCAAAGTCGTAACGTGACTTATGAGTAATGCAGCTTCAAAGCTGTGCGTTATGTGCAGACTGATATTGCACCAATGACCGAATTAAGTTTAATAAACCTTATTGACTAGGATTACACGCAGCGTCATTGTTCATTACAAATCAGAGGTTTGCATCAAGTTTGCACTGCAGAAACATCAGATGGAAATATTAATGTACACAAGGTTCACAGTCAATTAAAATCAATACAGATCAATAATAGGTAATTAATTACAAGAATTTAATTTCTTTGTTTCTTGTGTCTACATTGAAATTTCATTTCCATGAAACATTTATTTGCAAATTTTTACATTGAAGGCAGTACGAAACATCCTGCTACATTATGTCGTTGAACATGAAACATCGTTTCGTTTCTGTAATCACATCTGGAAAGCATTGCAGCTGAAGTCAGTTTCATTTAGGTATACACATTTTCCAATGATCACTTAGATTCCCTATTTTAACGCTTCGCATTTCAGATTTATTCGCTGGTGGTTGATGAAAAATATTTTATTCAATGCTGTATGTATTAAATACACAATTATGAAATAAGAGAAATTATAAATAATACAGTGATTTCAAAATCAGCAATTCATTTAATTCTATGAATTTTATAAATTTTCTCATTTCTTATGTATATATAATATATACTTATATACCTATGAGGCATACTTGTAAAATGTTTGCAACTGCCTAGTCGATAAAAAATAATTTAATAGTTTGTTCCTCTTGGTAAATAAAGCTGTACGTCCTTAATGCTAAAAGCGTGTACAATAGAATAATATTTGCTGCGATAAGGAAATGAAAATGGATTTTTATCAGTCGGCGATTAAAGTAGATAATATGATTGACAGAACTAGAATTTAGATATGTGTTTTAACATAGTTTCTCATCTGGTAGTACAATTCTTTATCTATTGCAAATATTTAATATTTTCTTCTTGATAACTTGAAACAAAGAACGTAATATCAAACGAATCTTCCAATAGATATGTAACAAGCATCACATGTATCTTTAACAGTACGATTGAATGGCTATAAACTTTTATTTTAGTCATTCTAATGTTTGAAAACTAATTACTTTATACTGTTTCTATTATGGTTGCATTTCGCGAATGACATTTCATATTTTAAAAAAATGTAACATTAGACAAACATATATATATATATATATATATAATATAATTAATTAAAATATTAACATTAAAATATAAAATGTCATTCGCGAAATGCAACCATAATAGAAACTGTATAAAGTAATTAGTTTTCAAACATTAGATATATATATATATATATTATTATAATTAATTAATAATTATTTCCTTATATATATATATGAGGAAATAATTCATTTTCTGACATTAGGTATATATCTATATATAGATATTGTAGCTAAACTATGGCTTACAGATTTTTGAGAATTCTGGAAATTGTAGAAATGAGCAAGAGTTAAATTTTTATTTTGGATTCTTGTCTCAGAAACACAACTTTAAAAATTTGTTACAAACAAGTCAATGAAGATATCCAAAAAAACCATACTCTACATTTTAGCTACAATATCTATTTCGAAGAAAATAATTAATTTTTTGATTTTAGATCATTCACATCCAAGCAATCTGGTCGCCAAGGAAACCAGAGAAACTTCGCGCATCAGCCACGATGTTTTTTTATCTTATTCTAATAATATTTTGAGAACGTATTGATCTATGAGTAAATAATATATCTACAAAAAATAAATTGATTCTGAAAAGTAGTTTCGTGTAAATTTTTTTGAATATAGGTTTAATTTAAGCCTTGTTAAGGTGGCGTGCCGCTTTAAAAGTCGAGGCACGCTTATCAGTTCCGTGTCAGTTCCGTTCCGGCGTGCCAGCGGGAAGAAGAGATCTTCTCTGCCCTTCTTCTTCTTATCACTGGCACGCCGGAACTATAAAATAATATAAGTCTCAAGGATGCCCGTCGATTCCAAAAAGTGTAATTATTTCTTATATTTCTGTTATTTATGCCTTTTAATATATTTTAATAACATCGAATGAGTGCATTATTTCATCTTATGGATAAATGAAAACATTTCCTTAAAACATAAAAACGCTATCTCCATTAATTTTTCTAAATTTGATGCCGTAATTAACTTCAAATAACATAACCAAATCGGACATTACTGTTAAACAAAATATAAAATTATTTTATCGACATTTCCTCCCCCTTCAGGACTTAGTTTCAATGTAATAAAAAATTTGACTTCGAAATCAGATTCTGCGACCTCCAAAATCATCCTAATGACCATTTTCATAATGAAAGTGGTGAAATGTGAACGTAAAGAATTTTTATCACGTTTTCGGCGACTCGGACCACTGTGGACCGCCATTGAGAGGGAACTGATATATCTGTCCAGAACTTTAAAAGTAGTGCATTGTGCATTAGGATTGTCCATAGCTATAGGAATCAAAATATTTGTTCTATTTGTTTTTTGTCTTATCCACCTAAATTGTCACACTTGGTGGGATACTGATACGTGCAAAATTTCAAAGTGATTGAACAAAAGGGGAACTCACGCCGCATTTGAATTCAAGTTTTAAAGTTGTAATGATTTCACGTCAATTTCGAACATAACTGTGTTCAATTACACTGTCCAACATCCATTTTGGTCTGTAAGATTCAATAGCCGTTTCTTATAGATTTTTGTGTGCTGAAAACGAATCCGCAAACCGTTTCTCGCCATCACCCTCAGTTTTCGAGAAATAAGATTTTTAAAAAAAACTGCAAATTTTCAAATTTGAACATCTTTTGTGTTGAAACAGTAATAGTTATTCGGTTGCTTGTCGCGTCAAATTATTCTTTAAACCCTCCCGAATACAACGATATAAGTTATTGGTGCATTATGAACACTTAAATATATTTAAACAACGATCAAAGGGAAAAGAACACCCGAAATTTACCCACTTTTGCAGATATCTTTAAATTTATTTACAAAACGAAGGGTCTAGGAGAAAATCTGACTACTCCACGCGACGCAACGGACATTTTTCCTTCGGAAACCATCAACAGAAGTGGTAAGTCACGTTTTGTTTTCAATACAGAAGCGAAATAGTTTGGCAAAACGTGTGGCGCCGACAGTGGTAGTCAACGGCGGCGCGCTAAGCTGCCGCTCAGCCTCATACAAGCGCTTAACGCGATGACTACCACTGTCGACAGCACACGTTTTGCCAAACTATTTCGCTTCTGTATTGAAAACAAAACGTGATTTACCACTTCTGTTGATGGTTTCCGAAAGAAAATTTTCTGCTGCATCGCGTAGAGTAGTCAAATTTTCTCCTATAGCCTTAGTTTTTAAAATATATAGCAAGATATCTGCAAAAATTGGTACATTACGGGTGTCCTTTTCCCTTTGATCGTTGTTTAAACATATTTAAATGCTTATAATTCAATCATAACTTATATCGTTGTGTTCACGAGAGTTTATAGAATAATTTGATAGACCATGCTACCGAATAACTATTATTGTTTGAACACAAGAGATGTTCAAAGTTGAAAATTTGTATTTTTTTTTTAAAATCGAATTTCTCAAAAACTGAGGGTGATGGCGAGAAACGGTTTACGGATTCGTTTTGAGCGCACAAAATTCTATAAGAAACAGCTATTGAATTTTACAGAATAGAAAAAAGTTCAATTTTGTTGGACAGTGTTATTAGTGAATACTTTTTAATAAAAGCATAATTTATTAGATGTATAATAGTAATAATATTTGTGTATGACTCCCAAAAATATACTACAAATCTGAATTTTACCATTAAATCTAGAGTATAACGCAGCTTTTAGCCACTGTGCGCGGCTACGGGAGTCTTTATTATAATAGCAGGGCCTTCACAGGGAAAAACACGTAAGGGTCGCTAAATACATGACTGGATTTTGCACCTTATTAGCCGGCTCACGTAGTAGCGTGACACGCTGCTTTATATGCTACGTCCAATTCAAGGATTTTGAGTATATTGTTGGAAGTAATACACAAATATTACTATTATACATTTAACAAATTGTACTTCGATTAAAAAATATTAAAATCACTAAAATTTAAAAAATTTTACTCAAATGCAGCACGGGTTTCCGTTGTCCAAATACTCAGAAGTTTTGCAAATTTCATTCCCTCACCAAGTGTGACAATTTGGGGGGAGGGGGCTGAGACAAAAAAAGTCGGAAGTTGAAAAATGAGGACCCCACTGTGCATGCAGCAGCATACCTAAGTAGTTTGTTGGACCGACATTTCACTACACTCTTTACTTTAATGTCAACGCTCAGGAAGAGCACTGCAGTGTAGACACGCGTGGCATGTTTTCCGCAAGACTAACCGAGATTTCCCTCGCTCCTGCTTGCAGGCAATAATTTGCGAGAAAAAATTGCTGCAATGTAAACACTCGTGCAAGTTTATCGCGCAATGAATGTCGCAATTTATTGCTAGTACCCACAAGGCATTACAGATATAATATTTAAATACATCTTCATTATACGCATTATTCAAATATTAGGAATATATGTATAAACATTTTCTTATTAGAATGATAATATTCCAATAATAACAGCCAAGTAACAATATTTGAATTCCCAAATACTCAGGGAATAATATTCGAATACTTCAGTTTACTTCGAATAGGGTAGACCGGGGCCGATAATAACAGAGGAGCGATTGTAACTAGGGCTGGGACTATTCGAATAATTTAATATTCGAATATTTTACAAGCATTCAAATGCTACGAATAAACTTCGAATATTTGAGTATTCGAATGTTATTATTCGAATACTATTTGAATACTGATGGTGTGAAGTGGGTCACAATTAGCTTACAAGATTTCACCCTGACAAATGAACCTAAAGAACTTGATTTATAATTCACACCACACTATTCGAATACATCAATATTCGAATACTTAAATATACGAATAGTATTCGAATACTTAAATATACGAATACTATTCGAATACTTAAATATTCGAATAGTATTCGAATACTTGGATATTCGAATGGTATTCGAATACTTGGATATTCGAATTATATTCGCCAAATAATTCAGCAACTGAACTATTCGAATATTCGAATACCGAAAAATTCGACAAATAGTCCCAGCCCTAATTGTAACACGTTAAATATCTCAAAACATATTTTAGGTATTAACACAAATTTTGGATATATGATGAAGACTGACATTTCGAATACACACATCCATATCCTAGCAGTATAGATGCAAAAGAGACATGCATAGTGAAGAAAATAACTTTTCGATACCCTAAAGTAACTTTTCCTTACTGATTTAAAATTGTAATATAAATACTCCCTTTGCAAGTACGTGCTTTCTCTATTTTTTAATATTTAATCTGGCCAGTTTTAAAGTAATGCTGATCGTTACTTATCACTTTTCAGTATCTGGTTAATAAAAATTTATAATTTAAGTTCAAAAACCTGGTTGGGGGCGATTGTAACATCGGCAGAATCCTATAACACAGCACAAGCAAACCAAATAAAAAATGGGTGCAATGTACTAAATGTAAGAATTGATCACGTGAAGAATGCACCAGCCAAAACGTTTTCTATTTCTGCCACAATGGCGACACCGCATAATTGGTTATAAATTTTACTTTCTTCATTTATTATTATAATTAAAATCAATAAATGTTTTAATTTCGTAAAGTTAAATTTGTGCTACTATCGACTCCATGCAGTGTTACAACCGACCCGGGGTCAGGGACGGTTGTAACACTTCCTCCGCTTCTCATTTTTTATTAATAACTGGAGTATTACTTGACATACAGCGAAATTGTTGTGGCTCGAATAATGTCAGATAATTAAGTAACATTTTCGTAAAAAGCTGTTGCTGTAACTGTAATAGTTTTTGCGTAAGCGTATTCCAAAGTCAAAGTGTTACAACCGCCCCCGGTCTACCCTATCGCTCCGCCCTACTAAGTAGACTTGAGTACATACGCACGAGAAAACATGCATCGAGATTAGATGAGTATAACTTAATTTTGAATATTGAAATGTTCTTTCAATTTGAGGGAACTTGAATTCCCTTTCCTAGCATCCGGCTGATATTTTCAGATGAAAAAAAGTTTAATCTTGTTGGACCTGATGAGTTTAATTCATATTGGCGAGATCTCCCCACAGATCCACAATATTTCCCGAAAAGAAATTTCGGTAGATGCAGTCTCGGTGGTTGGGGAGCTTTCTGTATTGATGGCATGTTAGAATTAGCTTTCCCATAAAAAAGAATCGACAATACAGAGTACACAACAATATTTGGTAAGCGAGTTGTTACCGTTCCTTCAAGAATACAATACAGTTGAATAGATATTTCACACCAGTAGAAGAACGATAGCATGTTTTCAAACAAACCAAATTAATATTAGGAATGGCCAGCATGTTCACCTGATCAGAATCCCATGGGAAATATCCGGGGCATTATTGTTAGACACGTTTATGCTGAAAAAAGCCAGTTTTAAAACGTTGCAGAATTAAAAGATGCGATAACTACTGCAGCGTGCAGTGAAATCCGTGAATAAATCATTCGAAAACTTATTGATAGCATGCTGGATCGTATTTTCCAACTTATAATGAACAAGGGTGGCCCTACTGGTTATGAAGATCTCTTTGTTGTATCTTAATTTTATTATACTACTATTATTATAATTTACTTTCACCGTTATGGTTCTATAGTTGTGCAACAATAATACACCACATTTCTTATTACATTTTTCCGTATTCACACGAGACTTCAATGAGGTTCTGCTTTAAGAGGACATTCTACTCTCTCGGTCGAAAAATCCGCCACTTTTCGGTGATGGTTTTTATAATGAAATACACACTTAACGTTTTCGAATTTCGGGGGGTATATTGTACCACTCTTAAAATGCAAGAAAAAATCTTTGTTGTTTGTTTATTTCACTTGTTTACTTAAATATTTCTCAGTGAATTTGGCGTTTTCAGAATTGCTGGCGGTTGAAATTTCGGACGACTAAGACATCGGAAATAAAAAAAACCAAACATATTTTTAATTTGCAGGAGTATGGCTATCTCGCTAACCACAAATATCTTAAGATTTTTAATATTCTCCCACATTTTATATCTATTAAACAAAAAAGAAGTGCCCTATTCGGTATTTTCAACTTTGATCGACTCGCATTTTAATAATTTTGGTTAAAAATTGTTCTGTCAACGAAAGCGAGATAACCATACTCCTGCGAATTAGAAATATGTTTGGTTTTTTTTATTTCCGATGATCTAGTCGTCCGAAATTTCAACCGGCAGCAATTCTGAAGCCGCCAACTTCACTGCGAAATATTTATGTAAACAAATGAAATAAACACACAACAATGATTTTTTCTTGTATTTCAAGAGTGGTAGAATATAACCCCAGAAATTCGAAAACGTTAAGTGTTTATTTCATTATAAAAACCATCACCGAAAAGTGGCTGATTTTTCGGCTGAGAGAGTAGAATGCCCCTTAGGGGGTCATGCCTAGTTGGCAGGCGAAAAAAACGTGATTTTCAGGAATTTTTTGTGGAAAATCTAATGTATATTTTTTACAACTATTTACTTATTTTAAAAGTACATATATTCAGCAACTCTCAGTAATTTTGTTATACGGAAATATTAAAAAATGAACGAATAACAGCCACTCTTCCGGGAGCTATTTTTTTTCGGTGAGCACGATTTCTCCGAGCCGGATCATCTGACATCGAAAAGTGAAGAAGATTCTGTTAGTATATGAGTTTATCTAGTTCGTGAAAGAAGGATTTTTGTTTCTGACAAAAACTCTATTTTTAATTTTCAAAAAACGATTCAGACATCGAAAAATCATGATTTTGCGTTAAACGGCCGCCATTTTCTCTGAAAACATTTTTTTTTTAAATCCTTCTTTCAAGAACCAGATAAACTCATATATTAAAAGAATCTATTTCACGTTCTGATTTCATATGATCCGGTTCGGAGAAATTGTGCTCACCGCGCAGCGCCATTATAAAACCAGCTTCCGCGATAGTGGCTGTTATTCCTTCGTTATTTAATATTTTCCCATAACAAAATTCCTGCGGGTTGCTGAATATAGGTACTTCTAAAATAAGGAAACAGTTCTAAGAAACATACATCACATTTTTCACAAAAAATTCCCGAAGATGACGTTCTTTCTCATCTGCCAACTAGGCATGACCCCTTAACCCATTGTTTATCATGCCCTTGCAGCCTGTATGATTGAAAAGTCCGAATCATTTGAAAATCTAGGTGTTGCTAAAGTTATACACCGCATTGTATTATATGTATTCCTAATTCTTGATCAAGCCCAAACATTAAATATCATCTTTTCCGGAAAAGAATCCCCAAATCCCCAAAAAGTATTATTCCACATGTTTAACTATTTTTCACGTAGGAGACACCCTGCAGATTATCCTTTAATTGTATTCTTCCGCATCTGATTGATTCGTTTTTGAACACGTGAAAATACATAGTCTTATAGGAGAACTTAGTAGATACGAATGTAGAGCTCCAGCACAATTCCCTGAAGTGACGTATACAGATCTCTCGCTGTTAAGACACAATCTCAATTGACTTATGGCCCCGCTCTATGCCCTCCTGTTGGTCGTACATAGTTTGCCTTCTGGCCAGAGAGCCAAGTCTTCTCCTCATTCCGCAACGACCATCCACCGAGGATGAACCGAAAAAGTAAGCTCCTCTTCGCCTTCCTGCTCGCAGCCCTGTCCATGATCTACGCGGAACAGGTGCCATGGCGACCGTGTCCTTATCCTGACTGTGAGTATCGATCGATCTTCGATTGCTTGAGACATGATCGGCGAGAAAAAAAAAACTTTGAGAATCAGTGGATCACTAGAAAGTCACTGAAGCAGTGGGAACAAAATTCTCGTGACGAGACGGTTCTTTGAGGGCCACAGGGATGCTTTTCGGAATTTATTTACGAATTTACACGAGTCTTCACCACTTGCAGAATTCCACCTTTCGGTTAGATGTGATACTTGTGCTCTCGATACACGAAGCGTGTAGGAAGAAGTGTTTGTTGATTGAGTAGTATTAGATTTCATTTTCAAGGATGTAGTTTGGAAAGGAAAGTTGGCTTACAAGGGAACATCCCGAACCCGGAAATTTAAAAATTCTGAAACTTTGCGAATATGTAGGGGATTTTCTCCCGATTACAACGCGATTTTTGTTTGCTGCCCAAATTCACTGTAATAGGGTGAAATTGACCCCTGAAAAATCCGGTTATTTTCCGAATTTGTGTTATAACTCGCGAATTGTAAAATATTTTTTTACCAAATGTTAGATCTAATTAAAAGAAGTAACTTTTGTCTTGAAACCTTTTTTCTGTCTCTTACAGTTCGGGAGTTATAACGTAAAATCGGAAAATAGTCGGATTTTCAGGGGTTAATTTCACCCCCCTCTAGTGGATTTGGGAAGCAAAAAAAAGTTGCGTTGTGATCAGGAGGAAATCCCCTACATTTCCACAAAGTTTTAGAAGTTTTTGAATTTTTTCACTTTGAGATCTTCGCTTGTTAGTGAGGTTTGTAGCGAGAGTTGAGAGTTGACCAAAATTTGAAAAAAATCAAAATCTTTTACATTGTTACGTACCCCCGTAAGGGAAGTACCTGCAAGATTAAATTCGTGTGAAATTAAATAGTAATTACGCGATTGCTGAGTCCAGTTTCTAATTACTTTGACATAAATCATTTTGGTATTTGGAAGCGTTTTCTAAATGAAAGCACTTAACATTTTAACTGAATTCAGTTATAAGTTACACGTCTGTGCAGCAATGAATGAGATAAATTTTAAATCAGTGTTACTTACAAGGGAAGATCCCGAGCTCGGGAGTTCAAAAAATTCTGAAACTTTGCGAATATATAGGGAATTTCCTCCTGATTACAACGCGATTTTTGTTTGCTGCCCAAGGGGAGGATATAACAAGTGGTTTCCAAATGTGCTTCCAGGGATTATTTTCGTGGACTTTTACTGCGTAGACAAGTGCATTAACAGAAACAGCGATTTTATCGTTGAAGATTAAGCTTATATTATTCAAAAATAAATAGAAATTAAGTTTACTGCTAGGTTACCTCTCGTATACAGAAATCTTTGTATCAATATACATATTTATTAAATTATTGCAAAATAATTAGCCACTTCAGGAAATGTCCACTTAAAACACGAACTTCACAACACTTGCTGTAATGTTCCCTTAAGATATTTTTCACCTTTCATGTCCCTGCATTTCGCCCCCCCCCCAAAAAAAACGAAGTAATTTTGGAAGAGCGATGATATAGGCTTTATATACAGGGTGTCCCACTAAGGAGTGGACAGCGCGATATCTCTTAAAGTATTGTCGATAAAAATATAAAAAAAATAGGGAATTGCATGGTTCGAGGGGGCCCATTTATTAGCGCGAACGAATTTTGTTTTCGATTATTATTTTAAAAGATACGATGGTCAAGTTCGGTTTTTCAAATGGAACTATTTTTTTTGAAGACCTGAGTTCATAGTGCGTTCCAAGACAAATTCAATAAGCTTTAATGTATACACTTTATGTCCACTGGTTTTTAAGATATTGCGCTTGCAAATTTACTGATTTTCACTGCAAGAAACCCCTCTGAAATGGCAAAAACCGGGGGCGGTCTTACTGGCGCCACGGGTGGCACTGCCTGTTGAAATGGATACTTACCTGCCAAAGGTCTACGCCAGAAATGGCAGGCCCAAAGGCTGGACAATTCTTTTCTTTTGACACAATCTGCTCCCTATGGTTGAAATTTAGTCTAGCAACTTTCACTCCTCCTAACCTAACCAATCCAACTTGCATCCCTCCCAAAAGAACTGGCCATCCGAGCGTAGAAGCAAGTGCGAAATAAAAGTAACGATGCGCTTCTCGATACCGCAGATGTACCTACCTAAGTAGCATTTCTGACGGAAAAGAATTGTCCAGCTTTTGGGCCTGCGAACCCTGTCGTAGACCTTTGGCAGGTAGGTATCAGTTTCAACAGGCAATGCCACCCGTAGCGCCAGTAAGACCGACCCCGGTCCTTCCTATTCCAGAGGGTTTTCTTCCAGTGAAAATCAGTAATTTTGCAAGCGCAATATCTTAAAAACCAGTGTAAATAAAGTGTATACATTAAAGCTTATTGAATTTGTCTTGGAACGCACTATCAACTCAGGTCTTCAAAAAAAAATAGTTCCATTTGAAAAACCGAACTTGACCATCGTATCTTTTAAAATAATAATCGAAAACAAAATTCGTTCGCGCTAATAAATGGGCCCCCTCGAACCATGCAATTCCCTATTTTTTTTATATTTTTATCGACAATACTTTAAGAGATATCGCGCTGTCCACTCCTTAGTGGGACACCCTGTATATTAAAAAATTTTAAGTGTTATCATACCGATCATACCTTCTAACTTGCAATCGGTTTCTTAGAATTTGCCATATCTGTGATTTACGAAGTGAAATAATTTTGAAGTTATGCTAGAGGAGTGATAATATAGCTTCTGTACAGATTGGAAATTGTTAAATGTTCCACCGTATAAATACTCCGTGATACTTACAATTTTTATAAATTAACAGCGTTAATTAACGTTAATTAACGTTGTTAATTTATAAAAATGATATATATAATTAACGTTAATTAACGTTGTTAATTTATAAAAATTGTAAGTATATACAGATATGGCATTTATATATATATATATATATATATATATATATATTTATAAATTCATGAGGTGATTAGTTACAACGTCCTGTTACATAAAACAACATTAAAGTTGTATGTATTTAAAAATTACAAAAGAACCGAACCCTGTCCTGTAAGAGGAATTAAAACTTTCCTTATTATGAACCAAGAAACTATGAATCAATTCTGCAAGATTAATTATGTAGTTTTCATAGATAAAGTGTTTGTGGTGCTGACGAGTGACGTCTTCTGTGATAAACTTGCAGTGTAGATAGTAGGTATGTTATTCACCCGTTCGTATGAGACGATGCTATATCATCCTACATATAATTTAATTCCTTTACCGGGAAACATATGACTGACTAAACATTTTGAAATATATAAAATTCGGAAAATGTTTATTAATAGAAATTTATTTTGTATTTCATTTTAATGACAGTTTCCGTTTTTAAATAAGTAATAAGGGTTATCATTTCACAGTTTTTACTAACACTGACTATGCTAATATTTTATTACTTTACTATTTAATTAATAAGGGTTATCATTTCACAGTTTTTACTAACACTGGCTATGCTAATATTTTATTGTTATACTATTTAATTAATAAGGGTTATCATTTCACAGTTTTTACTAACGCTGACTGATGTTAATATTTTATTAAAAGTACTTATGTAATCGTACAACTAACATTGATCCAATTTTGTCATGATGTATACAAAACTTGTGTTACCTATATATGTAGCGTTGAGACTGATACCGCATCGATACTATCGATACCAGTCTACAAATTTTGATCCAGTATAAAGTAGGATCGGACACGTGGATAACAAAAAATATCGATACTCATTCGATACTTGTATGAAAGTATCGATAATTATTATATAAGTAAATTAAGATTCAAGAATTACGATAGGTATTGAATTCCAAAGTTTATTGAGTTCCTAAATTTATGTAGGTATTCCTGTATTCATAAAGTACTTGAAAAATTCGATTCTATTGTTCATGGTATCGATACCTACTTGGTTGCCGTAGAATTGGTACTTTCCATACTTTCCACTGAGTACTTAGGGACTGAATTGCTCGAGTATCATCAATATGTAAGTAGGTATCGTATCAGTCCCATCACTACAGGGTGTCCCACTAAGGAGTGGACAGCGCGATATCTCTTAAAGTATTGTCGATAAAAATATAAAAAAAATAGGGAATTGCATGGTTCGTGGGGGCCCATTTATTAGCGCGAACGAATTTTGTTTTCGATTATTATTTTAAAAGATACGATGGTCAAGTTCGGTTTTTCAAATGGAACTATTTTTTTTGAAGACCTGAGTTGATAGTGCGTTCCAAGACAAATTCAATAAGCTTTAATGTATACACTTTATTTCCACTGGTTTTTAAGATATTGCGCTTGCAAATTTACTGATTTTCACTGCAAGAAACCCCTCTGGAATGGCAAAAACCGGGGGCGGTCTTACTGCCGCCACGGGTGGCACTGCCTGTTGAAATGGATACTTACCTGCCAAAGGTCTACGCCAGAAATGGCAGGCCCAAAGGCTGGACAATTCTTTTCTTTTGACACAATCTGCTCCCTATGGTTGAAATTTAGTCTAGCAACTTTCACTCCTCCTAACCTAACCAATCCAACTTGCATCCCTCCCAAAAGAACCGGCCATCCGAGCGTAGAAGCAAGTGCGAAATAAAAGTAACGATGCGCTTCTCGATACCGCAGATGTACCTACCTAAGTAGCATTTCTGACGGAAAAGAATTGTCCAGCTTTTGGGCCTGCGAACCCTGTCGTAGACCTTTGGCAGGTAGGTATCAGTTTCAACAGGCAATGCCACCCGTAGCGCCAGTAAGACCGACCCCGGTCCTTCCTATTCCAGAGGGTTTTCTTCCAGTGAAAATCAGTAAATTTGCAAGCGCAATATCTTAAAAACCAGTGGAAATAAAGTGTATACATTAAAGCTTATTGAATTTGTCTTGGAACGCACTATCAACTCAGGTCTTCAAAAAAAATAGTTCCATTTGAAAAACCGAACTTGACCATCGTATCTTTTAAAATAATAATCGAAAACAAAATTCGTTCGCGCTAATAAATGGGCCCCCTCGAACCATGCAATTCCATATTTTTTTTATATTTTTATCGACAATACTTTAAGAGATATCGCGCTGTCCACTCCTTAGTGGGACACCCTGTATATAGTCGCATCGGAAAGTAAGTTGACAATCTTTAAAATCGCATAACTTTTTTAAAATTGGTCCAAATGACTTGAGTTTTTTTAGGTGCTAGCGGAATTAGTTTTTAGGTGACGTGTTTCGTCGTTTTGAAAAAAAAAATTAAAACTGGTCGGAATAGCGATGAAAATAGTGAAGGTCGTTTTTTCCAAATTTTTTTCTGAGCCTGTAATGAAAATTCAAAAAACCCGTTTGTAGATTTAAGTAAGTTGTATACATGCTGAAAATTTCATCTAAATCGGTTGACGTTGCTCTGAGCTATAAACGCTTAAAGATCGCAGAATAAGGGCGAAAATCGGGAAATTCCCGAAATTAGTGATTTTCGCCCTTAGTCTGCGATCTTTAAACGTGCGTAACTCAGAGCAACGTTAACCGATTTAGATGAAATTTTCAGCATGTATACAACTTACATGCTTACACTTTACTTCAATATACAAACGGGTTTTTTGAATTTTCATTACAAGCTCAGAAAAAATTTTGAAAAAACGACCTTCACTATTTTCATCGCTATTCCGACCAGTTGCAATTTTTTTTGAAAACGACGAAACACGTCACCTAGAAAACTAATTCCGCTAAGGTGAATGTCCCAATTTCTGCTCATTTAAGAGGTAACTCGCCATAAAGAAGGTGTAAAAAATTTGTTTGTGATAAAAATTTGCAGAGTAATTGATTAATTCTTTAATAATAAATTAACCAATTCAAAAGCTATTTAAGAAAGATATTTCAAGATGTTTAACTATTAGGAATTTGTAATTAAATATATAATGAATTATAAATAAACTTAATTTCGACCGTAAAACTTAACTACAATGGTATCGGCGCACTGGATCGGTCAGATTAAAACAATTATTATTTTAATAAATTAAAATAATACATCAAAGCTATTTTGCAATTAATTATTTATATATATTAGTTTCCGACGTTTCGATCTTGGTTTAGATCATCTTCAAGGAAAGTTAAAAACATATATAAAATACTGCGTATGCTATTGAAAATAAGTAACACGTTGTGCTAGAGCACGGTGACTTATTTTCAATTGCATACGCAGTATTTTATATATGTTTTTAACTTTCCTTGAAGATGATCTAAACCAAGATCGAAACGTCGGAAACTAATATATATAATTAATTAATTGCAAAGTAGCTTTGATATATTATTTTAATTTATTAAAATATTATTTTAATTGATTAAAATATCATTTTAATTTATGAAAATATCATTTTAATTTATTAAAATATTATTGTAATTTATTAAAATCTCATTTTAATTTATTAAAATAATAATTGTTTTAATCTGACCGATCCAGTGCGCCGATACCATTGTAGTTAAATATATAATGCTGTAAATGCCCTTATTTCTGCTCACGAAAAATAGCAATGTATGTGTTGCCCCAAGCTCGTGCAACACTCGCGTAAATGTTTAAATAATTTAGACTTATTTTGTTGCAACTATAGTACAAACGTAACTTACATAATAATAAGAAAAATACGAAATGAGCAGAAATGGGGATATGTGCAGAAATTGGGACATTCACCTTAGCTTCAAAAAAAAACCTCAAGTCGTTTGGACCAATTTTAAAAAAGTTATGCGATTTTAAAGAGTGTCAACTTACTTTCCGATTCGACTGTAGCTGCTGGCACTCGTGAACGTTCACGGGTGACCATGGATCCAAGAGGTGTACATTCCATAACAATGAAATAAGACATGTGAAAAATGTCAGCGTTCCTTAAAATTAACAGTACCTGCAATTATCGCGATGCTTTTTACAGAAGTCAGTTGCAAATAATTGAATAACTAATGAAGTATCCTCACTAGTCACTGCATCCCTTTTTATTGGACAGCTGTCAACAAAATAAACATCAGGGAAATACTGAATTTAAAAAAAAAATTGTTACATATATGTATAACACTTGTCTTAAAATTTTCATAAAAAATACGGGAAAACTGTTTGCCCGATCCAAACCACGTTGCATTTAATCTCAGAATTCTACCAGAATGTAGAGTAAGGGGGTACACGGGGGGATAATGGGGGATAAGGGAGGATTTAAGATAAATGGTAGCAAATGTATTAATAGTAAGCGCAAAGTTCATGTCATATCGTAAGCGAGAGTTATTTTACTTACTATTTTACTTGTACTTCTTTATTTTCCTTTGTGACCCATACTGTAAAAGATACTGTCACAAAGTTAACATTAAGTGACCTTCAATGCGGGGTGACTTTGTGGCAACTTCAAATTTTATTTCTCACTTCACTATAAAAGTAATCATTGATTTGTCTTAACCCTTCGTGGTCACACTTCCTTACAATCACAAATTGAATCCAGCGTCATTTTTGAGTTACTTTTGTCAACTTTTGAGTGAGAATTGTCCATTCGCAATATGCATACAATAATGCTCTAATAGTGTTTCCCTAGAAATGTAAATTTTGATATGATGAAATTTGTAGTTAAAATAATAGTTGCAGAAGAAAGCGATTTTTTGTTTAAAATTCGCCAAATTTTTAAATTTCAATATTAAGGTCCAAAAATTTACAGAAATATTGGCGAAGAAAAACAAATTGCCTGGTTTCGGGGTACACCCCGTGTGACCACGAAGGGTTAAACTGATGTATTGGTTCAAGATTATAATAGTAAATCGAACCAGAAGCTGCTACTATAGTTTCCACGAAAGGACTCTCTTGATAGAAATGTTGGTGCAATAAATTAATAAGACAGTAGCTTAATTTGAAATCAATTTATAACTGAACGCCGACGAAATCAGTATATTTAAGTAAGTTAATCATGTATTGTAAAAATTGAATTTAAAGGCATTTATTTCATTTTCAGCCACTCCCCGATTCAACTGTACTATACATGAAGTAAACTTAGATCCCTGTAAAGAGGCCGCAGAGGGAAAACCATGTAAACTCAAGAGAGGCATTACTGGAAATTTGACTTACGATTATACACCTGGTGAGTTTTACATAACGTTACATATACCTTCCGATATAAGCTAAACAAAGAAGTAAATACATAAAAAAAAACATACTTTTGGTAATAATTTTATTTTTGATAATGTGACACTCACTTTTCTGACATTTATTTGTATATATTTTAAATGAAAACTAGTATATACTGAAATGATTTCTTGTAACTTTATTGTAACATTAGAATTAAGGCAACAAAACCATAATATATTCATAAATTCTATTCATTATTGGAAAAGTAAAAGTTATATAATATTCTTCTTGGTGCATTGTATTGCAAAATTGGTAGAAAAGGGATTTTTCAAAATTTACTTGAGGAAGAACTTCAAGACAGACAATTTTGGAATACTTAAGTTATTATTATGCCACGAATATTATTATACATTACCAGTTATCATATTAATATCTTACTTTTTAATTTCAAATTATGTACCGTTCAAAATCTATATTGCAAAGGATTAGATACACAATAAAAAAAATTAAAATCGACTTCAAAAAAATAAAAATGCACTAAAAAGTAAAAAATAAATTTTTTCCTTATTTAATCAATGACTCTCCAATTTTTTAAGTCGACGCCACACTTACACTGTGAAAATGATGAGGCGTCGACATAAAAAATTTGAGAGTTGTAGATTAAATAAGGAAAAAAATTATTTTTTACTTTTCGGTGCATTTTATTTTGTTGAAGTCGCTTTTAATTTTTTTATTTTTTACTTCTTAGTTATTTAAGTTATATAACTACATTTATTTGAAAAAATATATAGTTAGGCCTACAAAAAAAGTTGCTCGTAAAAAAGTACCTAAAAAACAATTTAACCGATTTTGATAATTGTTTTTCCATGACCTAAGTTGATTGAAGCTAAACTAAATGCAATAAGTTTCACGAAAATCGGTCCAGTAGTTACGGAGAAATTCGTGGTCGAACATAATACATACTAACATACAAACATACATATCGAAAGTAGAACCACTTTTTTTTAAATTTTCTATTTCCCGAAATTTTATAACTCCTACAGGTGGAACAATATTATGTAAATGTGTTAGAAGCACCGGTAAGGTCCTAGAATTTATAAAAATAAATAATTAATTCAACATTTTTCATTGAATTGTTGAAAAACAATTAGTTCTATGTGATTCAAAATATTTAAATACATCTTACAACCCTATAAATACTGTACTGCAATTGTGTAACAAATGTAATATTATGTTCCAGGATTCTCGTCAGACAAAATGCAGGGTCGAGTTTTTTGGGCAAGTGAAGTAATGGACATTCCATTTTTGGGCATGGACCCTGACGCTTGCTTAACAACTACGTGTCCACTTGTGGAAGGACAAAGGAACACCTACACCGCGCACATAACAATTTTGAAAAAGTATCCTATTGTGAGTAAATCAATTGTAGTATAATTTCTTATAGGTATTAAAAGAAAAGGATGTCGTGTGTGACCTTTAACTTTAAAAGTAAAAAAATCTTCTTAAAAAGCCCTGTGTTCGAATAATCAAAATAGTTACATTTAGTACTGGTTCGAATTTATGGTTTCATATTTCCCCTCATTATCTGCAATTGTAGACATATTTCTAAAAATTTTGAAATATACAACTTTTATTAAAATACAAGTCCCTTTAAGGAAATCACAGGAACACAAGACATAAGTTTTATAATAGTGTGCTCCACACAGTATTGACATTATTTTCGGCTCTGTTGATTAAAAAAAAATATGGAAAGTATTGAATTTTATAAGATATCCAGTTGTTTTATGTATTTCCTTATTGTTCTTGTTTCAGAGAATGTATAACCTCAAATGGAAAATCTGGAACGAGCAGGGACAGGAATGCTGTTTTATGATTCAAACTAAAATAGTAAAATAATGTTAACTGTGCGTGATTCATCGTCCCATGGCGCTTAATTAATTGTAATTCGCGATTTAATAACTTAATTGAATAAACGCAATAAAAACCTAACCTAAGTCTTTCCTATTGCTCGTTGATTCGTTTGCATTTTTAGTTCTAAAGAAAAGTATATGGTAGAAATATTTTGGAATATAACCGTCGACTAGTAGACCAATCGTCTAGTCGTCAGCCGTTTTGTGTTTTAGACGACCGACTACTATACTCCCTGTCATTTAAGAAGGAATCTGCCGACCGACGAGTTTAGAGCGGTTCTGCGCAGGTTGACGCTCATTGGTGCGGGGAGAAGCCACTATTGGCTGTGCCCTCACCAACGCTTTTTCGGAGCCAATCAGCTCATTCTACATGCGCGAAACGGGTTCCTTCTTAAATGACTCCTGGTATAGTTTTACATTAATTTTGGCGGAAAGCAATAAAAACGGATGATTCAGGAAAGTGAGCTTTCTTTGTTTGGTAAATACGGTTACCAAACAAAGAAAGTCCAATTGGCGATTTCTTAACAATATTCTGTAGCCAGCCGGGGCGGCTGACTATTGGTTTTCTTTATATTTTGAATTCCAATAGTCGGCCACTTCAAAAATACTTACTAACCTAAGTTTAAACGCAATTATAATTTCACGAAAAGTTCATTCGAATGTTATTAATCGCGAATTCAAATTTTGAACATAAAAAACTTCGAATTAGTGTTGGTATACACTATTTCCAAGTGTCGCCTATAGTACTAAATTAATTCAAAATGACTCACCAGTCGCCAACCATCCAATCGCCAACACAATAAAGCTTTCTGCAGTTCATATTTTTACCGCTAAAGGCATGAAACTTCCCACATTCGAAGGAGAGGGTACACTGATCATTGTTTCGTTTAAATATATAAGATTTTATTCCTAATTTCTTATTTCTAAGTAAATTTATTTCCGAAAAGGCTGACTATTGGGTAGGAGCCGAAATAAGGCACACTTACTCTATTTCTTCACGATCCAGACTCATCCACCCGCATAGATTTGTACAGAAATAGAAAGTCGAATATTGATCTTATCGTATCGTCCATGAACATAGCAGATAAACTTGAATTAAAAACTGGTGATGAAATTTTGGGTTCTGATCATTATACCATCTTTATTAGCATTCATGTTGAGAAAAAAACTATTACCACAAAATGTCTTTCAAAATTAATTCTATTCACACTAATTGGGAAGAGCCCAGGGAATAGGATTGAAAGGGATTCGAAGGCTCATCCAGAATATATCCAACTCTCAAAAACACAGCCACAAAAATAAAAAAAAACTAATTAAATATGCTTTGATATTACTTTTCATTTATTATTGAGTAGTACATTGAGTGTTATTCAAACATCATTTCCAGAATATGAGGATATAATTATTTTACTTCATGCCATCCATATGTTAAATAAGCGTAATATAGTGGGGTGATGTTTCAGGCGTCATTAGGCCGATTAATCATCCCAATCGCAGCAACTTTCAGGAACACAAAACCCGTTCCTATTTTTCAGGTGACCAGGTCTACATATGCAGCCGGGTATGCAAATCTAAAATACAAATAGCTTTTTATCAGAAACTGTATATAAAAATCCAATGTGTAGTAACATGTATGAAGTATGGATTTAAACCAAAAGGTAAGTATGGCGATTGTGATTCTATGAAAAAAAGTATTATCACCAACTGAATAAGGAAAGAGTTTATATATTTTGCAAGCGAACCTTCGGGCAGGGAGGAGATGGAGTAACACAAGTCCGTTGGCAAAGACCATCACATTGGGTCCACACTTCATTCCCCTCACAATCAATTTCTTGGCTCAAAATCCCTGTAATATGTTACCAATCATAGTCCATTTTATAATTTATTAGCTTATGAAACTAAATAATATATAGAATATTGTATGTATACTGTAACAGATAAATTATACATATCCATACATATGTATGTACAGGGTCATCCGTTAAACCTGCAACCTACGCGTGCGCGAGCAGAGGAAAATGGCAACACCGCCTCACGGACGCATTCCACTACAACCATTCACCTGCCCGGTGTGCGGAGGGCTGCCAGCGACCGGTGGACAGCAGTGATGCCCGAGCTTCGAAAATTTTAGGATGGTCTCTTT
This sequence comes from Andrena cerasifolii, assembly GCF_050908995.1. Lineage (NCBI taxonomy): Eukaryota > Metazoa > Arthropoda > Insecta > Hymenoptera > Andrenidae > Andrena > Andrena cerasifolii. The sequence continues at coordinate 2,650,661 of NC_135128.1, read as the reverse complement.
CAAATCAACGTCGCAAAGAGCTATTTGAAAATTCCCTGCCCGGATTGAAGAATTTGGGGCCTTTTACGTGTAACTTTTGAAGTATAAAAGCTATCGGAAAGCAATTTGCGCCGCAAAATTAAGAAAAATTATTCCCTCTCAGTGGATGGATTATTTAACATATTTTCCGTTTACTTAATTTTTCTTTTATCAATTTTTTAACCATAATTGTTGTGAAAATCTGTCGCACACTGTTTATTTAATACTGTATTTACTGCTCTTTTTAAAATTCATGGTGTTGATAAACAATAGGCTAGCAGTTTCTGTATCATTACTTTCATAAATTGAGAAATTAAATTTTTATTGAATTATATATTAGTTCTGCAAACCTCAGAATCTACTGTTCTGGTTTTCTTTTTTTATAATTTTATCCTTAATGCAGTGCATGCATAGATCGGACGTAACGGGAACCTAATAGGACGTGTCTTTGATTGAATTGTTTGAATTTTTTTTCTAAAATTTTTGTGTCTGAATGTTGTAACCTTTTAGCGACTCAACGCCACGCCTATACCGGCTTCCGTTAATGTCATTTTTTGGAACGATGCGCCATTATTGTGGCTTTATTGTGGCGTATAGCGCCGCGGTCAACCCTGTCGTAGCTAATTTTTTTTAAATTAAGACGGGTACGAAACTAGTCGACATTGTTTTCAAACCTCATTACAGTGACCTGGGGTGCGAGTGGTAAACCGATCATAAAAGCGGAGCGCGCGGCTCACTTACCTGGGCCGGGAAATTCCGCACAGCTCTTTGCGACGTTAATTTAAAAGAGACCATCCTAAAATTTTCGAAGCTCGGGCATCACTGCTGTCCAGCGGTCGCTGGCAACCCTCCGAACGCCGAGTCGGTGAATGGTTGTAGCGGAATGCGTCCGTGAGGCGGTGTTGCCATTTTCGCCCGCTCGCGCGCGCGTAGGTTGCAGTTTTAACGGATGACCCTGTACATGCGTATGTGTTTGTCTTCCTGGTGGCAATTTTCACATGAGATTTTACGGAAAAAATCCGAAAATATAATAAATTTAATGACATCTTCCATTTCATGTAATTACCATTTTAAATTATATATTTCGATTTTGTACGCGTTACCAGTATACATAAAACCGGTACCCATATGTAAGGCAGGAGTATTTATAAACCCAATCCTCACTTTAAAATAATAACATAAACCACAACTAACCTAATTTCGAAAAAAAAAATATCAAAAATCTTATTGAACTAAAAGCCAAAAACAAAATTATAGCCAAAAACAAATTTAAACCAATACAACAAATTTCATTATCATCAATAGAATATAAAGTAATACCCATCATAAGAAAAACCAGTATAACCAAATAATAAGAATATAAACTCAAACTAAGATTGTACCCAATAAAAAATCAATCCAGCAAAAATCTACAATGAACCATTGTATATAAAACCAAACAAAAAAAAATTTCTCAAAAAACATTTATAAAAAAATTCTTCAAAAAAAAATCATTTGGCTATCCTTGAATTAGGACCTTAGTTTCTTGAATACTGGTTACATATTAATAGTACCTACTTATGGTTTCGTTTGAAAAGGAACAAATGATCACCATGACAATTTGTAAACGATGACCTTCACCAAAATGTGCTCCCATTGCCACATTCCTACTTAAACTAAGCATCCTGTGCTCTCAATACTGCCTCAGAATTGCAATCGAAGTAAAATAGCGTCATTTAAATATACATCTTTACGTAGGGTAAAACGTAACAAATGGCCAAAACGGAACATCAATGTTTTTCGAAAATAATAACTGCGAATGAGTTGGTATCAAGTGACATGGCACCAAACGGTCCACAAATCATATCAAAGCCGACCATAGACCTGTACACGCGTTACGTTTTCATTGACAGAGTTGGAAAAATTTCCGGGGTCGAACTTATGACATTGTGTTGTGTGTAGTTTCGTTCATTTCTATTAAGTTGGATTTAGAAAATTTATAACGGGAAATACAGCATTGGATTCTCTAGTCCTTACACTATATTTTGACGTCCTACCCAGTGCTATACCTGACGCTGAAGTGTAAACATTAAACGTTCACTAAATTACCTCATGTGGGGCAAAACGGAACAGCTTTGCGCGGGGTAAAACAAAATACCCATTATGTATGGGTGAACATGAAAGCGTCTCGTAGTACGTGTTTAATTTTTCTTGTAATTGCTGGATCATAGATTAAAATTTGAATTACTATCTTAGTTTCCAAGCAACTTGGAAATGCATGCTTCTACCGCTGCATGGCAATACGCTGCCATTGTTGTATTCCGTATTTTTCGTATTACTTTTATTTTATTAAATAACTTTATACAAATAACGGAAACTAAGACGATTACAGATAAATACTAGATTATAGATTCAGAACTAGATTCTCGTGTCCAGACTATTCGGATTGAAGTGCTCAAGTGCTTCTGACTGGAAGAATTGCGTGTAATATATATATATATGTACGGTTTTCGGTAAGCTGAAAAGTGGGGGTTGTCCTGAGTTTAACGGTCGTTAAGGGATGAGGCATAGAGATCGAGGTTCAAGGATGAGTAATAGGGTACGGATAAGGTCATAGAAGAAGGACTTCAGGATGCTTACTATTGCTATCTGGAAAACTAACGCGCTGACTAATACTTTATATAGATTTAAATGACGTTGGTATACAACACCATCTCTAAAATCATTAATCCAGGATAGAGAGCATTAAATCCCCGGACATTTCCACTTGAAACCCGGACACTTTTAATTATTTCATACATTAGGTACGATATACCAAGCCAAAAATTTCTGTAAATTATAGACTGTAACCGCAATGAAGAAATAAAGGTAAAGTATTTATGACTTCTTGAGCGAGCAGCATCGAAAAGCCCGGATCACAATAGAAAATCCCCTCGGACGCCCTAGAAAAAAAGGACAAATCCGGGGAAACCCAGACGGATGGCAGCCCCAGTTGCGGCGATTGTGAAACATACGTTGAAAAATATAATTTGGTTTTAACAACTTACCTGCAGAGGAAATTGCCAAGATGAAGAATAAAGTTAGGAAGGTACGAGACATGGTGACTTTGTATGCTCCTGGCGCAATATTTTCCGTGAATGTAGAAATAATGTCGATGCAGTGTTTTTATACGTGCGCTGAGCCTTATAATCTTTCTCAGGTGCGGTTGTTTTCGCCTTAACACGATACATCGCTCCGTATAGGAAACAAGATAAAAAAGTTCAAAAAACATTTTGTTCATATTTGTCTTTATGCGGAAGTTACTTTGTTTCTTGTGCGACTATTTATTTCATAAAGACACTCGTTACTAGATGTTGCTCTACGGCACGATTTATCTGATCATATCTTCAGTTTCAATGCAGGTATGGCTTTCTTACTTAATATACATATAGATAATGTGTTGTTGTGCTACGTGGCAGCAATGACTCTATTTAAGCGATAGTTGCTGTGGCCGAATCGGTGTGTCGGGTCGCGTCGCGTTTACGTTTGCTAGTGAACGTGTTTAAGGGTTTATACCATAGACATATACAGACGGAGCAGAAGCTGGGACTATCGGCGAGGGGAACGGTAGGCTTGGAGGGGAGAAGGCAGAGGTCAGATACAAGCACGTCGGGTTAGCTTCGGAAGCATTCGGCATGCATAACCACTGCGTTACCCGATTTGCCTGTATCGCTCCCCTTACCGCGAATCTTACAGTCCCCTCAACTTACGCTCCGTTTATATATGTCATTGGTTTATACCTAGTCAGGAAGCCGAAGAGAGGCGATTTTTTTGTAAAAAACAGAAGCGTATATTTTTACCGAACTTAAAGAGAAACATTTAAAGAACAAACACATTTAAACTAACAAAAGAGAAACATTTAAAGAACATTTCGTAATTCCATTGTAAAAAAATATTTACGTATATAATAAAAATTCAACGACATCCAATAAGCCTTTTTTAAAAACGGTGAGCAAGATATCTCAAACACTACTGCACCAATCTTTCCGAATTTTTGTGGGCTTATTTTTATATAAAAATATATTGAATGACGGAAGAATTTTTTTTAATGTATTGTTTCGATCATATCAACGAAAAATGACTTCATGGTTATCACTAATGGCCATTTTTCGTTGATATAATCGAAACTATATATTGAAAAAAATCCTTCCGTCATTAAGTAGATTTTTATATAAAAAATAAGCCCACAACATTTCAGAAAGATTGCTGCAGTAGTTTTTGAGATATCTTGCTCACCGTTTTAAAAAGGCTTTTTGGATGCATTTTTATTATAAACGTAGATATTTTTCTGCAAAAAGTACCGAGTTTTCTTTAAATGTTGCTCTTGTAAGTGCAAAAATCTGTAAAAATATATGCTCCGCTTTTTCAAACAAAATTCACAAACATTGGCCACTTCTCGTCTTCCCGACAATTTTGAAGAATATTTTGCAAAGATACCAATGCGCTAATCCTTTCGGACCTTTAAGCATACTTTATTTAACATTATAACATGTAAACAATATTTGTATAACAGTAAAATTATAATAATTACAAAAGAAATAGAGCAGTATCTGAAATAGATTTTATTTCGAGATGCAAAACTGGGCCGGTTGTAGCGTCTCTGGTAGTTATGTGAAACAGACAAATAATTTTTTTTTCAATTTACGTGCTAATTATAAGAATATGAACCTCAAATGATATAATAAATTGCATATTTTAAAAATGGCGAAACTTCAAACATTTTTGCCAAATTCGCGTTTCATTTGTTTAAAAACAGTAGTTAAAATGAACAATTTGGTTAAACATTGTGGTTCATATTCTGAGGAATATTATAAACTAAAAGTGTGGAAAATTTGAAGTTGATTGGTCAAATAGTTTTTGAGTTACCCCGGCGCCAATTTTGAAAACGTGGTTTCGAGAAAACCGCGTTTAAAATGCGTTTTAGATATGCTCGGCGCTCGGAGGCGCGCTGACTCACCAGGCTATATTATCCATACGGAGTTGAATTTCGGCCTATAACGTTGAGAAAATATTTTTGAAATGTTTTAGAAGCGATTTGTGGAAAAATGTTTGTTTCGATTTTTTTTCGATTTATACTTCTTCTTCGCCCCTTAATTGTACATTCCTCATTATCAAATATGTATAAATATCTTAAATTGGGACATAACACCCTATGGTATCTACCCTATAACACTGATATGAATGGGCGTCCGCAGGGGGGTGCAAAAGAGGCAGTTGCTTCTCCCACCCACTCCCCCCCCCCCGCTTTTGAGAAAAAATCTCTTCTTTTTCAAAACTGATCTTTATTAACTTTATACTAAAAAAGGTAACATTTTTCAATTTCGGGTTTAAATTTATATTAAATGGACACTACAAAATAGTTTAAAAAAAAGCAAGTGGAGAATATTTTCCTTCACCATCATCCCAAAGTTGCCCCTCCCCCTCCCTTCCCTGCCATAGAAAAAAGTCTCCGGTCGCATTCGATGATATACCTACTGATATAAACATGATATGTGAAAGCCTTTATGCCTAAAAAATGTATATTTCTCGATATATTATAGGACCATGTATTTTAAGCAGTCTGTATTGTATAGAACAGATTAATAGCATTTATTTAACGACATAACAATTAAATCAAGGGTAGTAACAAATTAAAAAACCGATAATACAATGATAAACATTGCTACGACGACAGTGCGTGCTATAGGCTTTAGCTCCTTATTTTGAGTACCGTAAACTGGGGTGACTTTGCCCGCCGGGGTGACATTGCCCGGTTTTCGAAAAACTTTATTTTATTTTATTGTGAAGTAATTAAAATATATGGTGTTCTGTAATCGATAGCAATAATTTCTCCAAGGTCAAACGAAAAAACAATAGCGAATTCAATCATATGGTAATTTTTCAGTCAGAGTAAAATAGTGGGCAAAGTCACCCCAGTTTACAATAATTCATTTATCTGATAACGGGGGATCATTTTTTAAATCTCGGTGCAACGAGATAGAATCGTAAATATCGGTCTCTGCATGCTGAACATACACAGGACGTGACACTAACGCGTAGGATCGGTATACACTGCGTTCCGTATTAGAGCATACTCGTTTCGCGCAGGGATACACTGTTGATTGGTGGTAAACCGGCAGGGAAAGTGCTACGACCAATCGCGAAAGTGCTACGACCAATCGCGTGTGTCAGATCCGTGGGAGCTGCGCAGATCGGTCGCAAATCGGTAGGAGCGTTAGTACACTCTTATATGGAACGCAGTGTAGTATAAAACAAATCCATTCCTCCACTGTCTTCAAGTTCACTGGAAACGTCCATACGAACAGCACACACATCCGATATGTCTCGCTTTCTTTTTGCTGCATTTACCTTCATGGTACTCTTCTCTGTGGGTAAGTAATGAAGTTCATGAAAGTCATTTTCCATATTGTTATATGAACGTATATACGTTTATTTTGTGTCCACTGAATCCCTTATATTTTATTCTATCATTCAATTACTATTAACAAGTACTTCTACAATTATTTTTTCAAACCTCAAGTGTCACATGAGCCGACATTATATGCGTTTTATTAGGAAAATATAACGCAGGTGGCAAACGTACAGAATACACCGTTTAAAAATTTGCCATCACTTGTTATTATTTAAAAGTCACTTTCAACATCTGCTAAATTTGTGGGATTATTAGAAAATATGTGTGCAGACATTAATTTGAGTGTGTTCTATAACGCTTGTAAGACATCCACCATATGAAAACAATTAGACCTGATGAATATTTTTAAGGATGGAATGTATTCTACTTATATATAGACTACATATTTTATTCATCATCGTACTCCATTTTATACATTCTAGTCAATCGTAATAAGGTAATACGATGAAAAATCTTATAAATTCTAGTACCTATAAACTAAAAATTATTTTTATTAAATATTGTGTTTTTCGTAATATATTCGTTTGATTACTGATTAGTAATGTTTGGCACATTAGCAATAATAACAACTAAGAGCAACTAGTTTTGTAAGATTCGTATGTATTACGACAATTTGAACTTCAACATTTGTTGTAACATTTCTAAAATAAGGGCAGCGTTTCTTTAACCAAGAACGCAATTTTTATGTTCTTAAAGACATTCTCATTAATTCAATGCACAGCCTAACAGTTACAAAACCTTTCCAACAAAAATTTTAAAATTATAGAGGCAACCAACAGTTTTTCACATTGCATGAAATTGAACTCTTATATTAAACAATATTTTTGTTAGTGGCTTTCCTGCCTACAGTACTGCCGTATACATACAGCTCCTAGCGTTTGTAACATTCACCTGAAACAATGCTTTTACTGTGATTGGTGATATACATATTGGAATGAAGCAAAGGGAAATGTCAGAATGTGTAACTCCAGTGCCAAAAAATAGAAGTTTCATAATGTGTATTGTAATGAAGTGATCAAGTCAGAGCACAAATATGTATCCCATTATTTGTTTCGCTATCAAATTTTATAAAAAATAATACGAATCATGTGATGATATGAATTTTAGCAACAGCGGTTATTTGCCCATCAAATGAGGTTTATAAGCAGTGTGGTAGTGTCTGTCCACCAACTTGCGATAACCTTGGTGTTCCTCAACCTTGTACTCTGGTTATTAGTACTTACAGTAATGCACATATATTTCATTATTTATACGACCATTCGCGACCATTCGCGCATGATTTTCGGTACATGGTCACGATTTTTATCGCGGGCTCGAGCTTACCCACAAGATACCTACCCTCTAAACCAGGCATGCACAGGACCCCCAATTCCGGGCGCGAGCGCACATTCGAGTTCGAGTTGAAGAGGAAAAAAAAAATTAGAAAAAAAATCGAATCCAAACTTCCCGCTTACAAAGAAACCGCTATCTTTTTTTTAAACAATGTTTATTAACAAGAATTATAATACCCTCTACAATGTATATACGGCTTTAAAAAACATGTTGAAAAATTTCCCAACGAGCTTGTTTGTATATAATTAATTGTTCCAAGAACTGGAATCTCTTAGTTAAACAGTGGCGATTAGCGTATATTTGGCTTGTACATTTTGGTCTTAGTAAGAATATAAGATATTGCACGCTCTACGTCACAGATTCTTGCGCTTTCTTATGCTCGGGAGAAAAAATGTCTAATCCAAAAAGAAGGTCAAAAACCCTTGACCCGATCTTAACAACTACACTAAACTATAATTAGACACTTAAATAGAGAGCTTCATTAACAACACAAATACCCAAGCATATCGATACGATAAAGAATAAAGAATTTCATAATACTGTTATGATTTCGGCTTGGCATAACGGGAGTTTAATGTGATAGTACAGTAAGAGAAACAGAACATTAACAAGAAGAGAAGTAACCGAACACAATCTCTAATGCGCGAGAAAAGTGTAAGTGTCGATGCGTCTGCACGTAATGGCGTCTGGCTATCGAATGACAGCTTGACAGGCGATCGATCCGATCGCCTTCTTTTCGCTGTCCTCTTGTTCCAGTTGCGAGCACCAGCAGGCCCTGGATCCCATCCAAAGGGTGCTCGCAACACTGCCTCTCCCTCTGAAAGAGTGGTCGTCCCGACCGCTGCAGCCTCTTCGTTGCTGGCAGCCGTACCCTGGTCCGAAAGAGTGGAAAATCGCTGCGTGGCCTCTTCCATCCGGCGCCTCGGCATTCGCCTTCACGTCCAAGGGGAAAACCACCCAAAAACCCTGGGCAAGGCGTGGGTACAGCGAATCTTCCGAAAAATTTTTCCCGTCTTTACCCTCCACTTGCGTCTCCGTTCTTGGCCTTTCTGCGACGATGTTGACCCTCGAACTCCCTTCGTCGCAGCTCAGCAACTCCGCGCACTCCTGGCGCCTCCACGTTGCTTCGGTGGTGTCCGCGCTCCTGGGGACGCCGCTCGCCAGCAACTCAACTGCATGGATCCCTGACTGCCACCCAGAGCCGCACACCCACCAATCCTTGGTGTGGTCCGTGCACTCCCGGACGTCCCTGCGTCCCTGTCGAAGTCGCACCTCCACCACCAACACGCCGACGCTACCTCTATAGCGTCCTAACTCGGCCTCTTCTGATGACGATTCCCCCATCCCGACGAGCCCCTCGATTCTTCTTGCAGCTCTAAGTCGAATCGGCTTTGCTGAACGTTGTATCGGAATGACGTTCGACGACTCACGCTGTCCCCACTGAAAACCGTTTCTTTCCGTCACAGGAGAAGTCAAACCGTCAAAGTGTCAAAACGTCAATCTTGCTCGATACTCGCGAAAGAGCCAACTTCAATGCGTACTCATTTGACGTACGCTCGCATTACTTTTAACGGCAACCGTTCCTTGCCATTTTCTACGTTATACAATGAGAACGATACAACCAGAATTAAGATTCCTTTTCGTGGGTCGGCTTCCCGAGCTTCCAGAGCCGACCCAGCAATGGCCTCCCAGACTTCTCCTTTTTCGGCACCATTCTCGTCGAAGCCTCGAAGCTGCTCCGATGTCGGTGGTTTTCGACCGCCGTCACAGCTCCCGCTGTTCCTGTGTCCGTCCCTCGATGTCGGCGAGCCTCGACCGCCGTCTCCGCTGTCCTTCGTTGCTGACGCTGCTTCTGCGACTGTCCCTTGTCGTTCAACTGCAGGCTGAATCGCACGCAACGGCTCCTTGCGTATCGCTCGCAACAGCTCCTTACGTATCTTCGGGATCCGTGGCTACGGATCCCATTTCTGACACCAATGTTATGATTTCGGCATGGCATAACGGGAGTTTAATGTGATAGTACAGTAAGAGAAACAGAACATTAAAGCTGCGTATTCACCTGCGCATTCGCCCCGAATGTGCATTCGGCGCGCACCGATTTTTTGCCCGTTCGGAGCTCAGCGCGCGTTCGGCGCGCATTCGGCGCGCGTTCGGGGTTGAGTGAAATTTGCGGCGTCCATTTCATGGTATTGTTCGGACCCAAATGCGCGCTTTGATTTGACCGCCAACAAGCGGATCGGCCCGAATGCGCGCCGCGCCCCGAACACGCGCCGAAGACCGGACGAGCAAAAAAGCGGTGCGCGCCGAATGCACATTCGGGGCGAATGCGCAGGTGAATACGCGGCTTAACAAGAACAGAAGTAACCGAATACAATCTCTAATGCGCGAGAAAAGTCTGCACGTAATGGCGTTTGGCTATCGAATCACAGCTTGACAGGCGATCGATCCGATTGCCTTCTTCTTGCTGTCCTCTTGTGCCAGTCGCGAGCACCAGCAGGCCCTGGATTCCATCCAAAGGGTGCTCGCAGCAATACGCTGAAATGAATATTTCACATTTTCACCCTGGACTGCGGGGCGCGGACCTCAATTTGCTGCGGTCGGCCGAGGATTCATACCTGTTTCAGAAATAAAATAATTCTTTATTCTTTATCGTATCTATATGGAAGTGACACCGATGGATTCCTTGTGTTTTTCCGATGAAAACCATACCAAATGTCGTGTAAATCGGCCTATTTTCAACGAAGTTAGCTTGAAATTATGCAAATCAATTTTTCATGTAATTTCCTTCATTTACGTCCGAATTACGTCGTTCTTGGTGTCAGTTTCATCGGCGAAACATAGGGAATCGATTGGCGTCGTTTTCGCAAAGATCTGATGAAAAATGCGGAACTCGAAGATTTCTCACTACTTAATAGGCACTCCAACCCCTTCGAGGGTCGAAAGCCATAAAATTTGGTGAGGCCACGGGGTACCAGGCGGCATCTCTTTAACAGGCGCACCGAGAGAATCACCCTGTAGTATAAGAATAGAATCAAAGCTGACAATGAAACATTATTCACAACCCAAGAGGAAAGGCCTTTGAATAAACGAAGTATCATTCGTCGTCGGAGGAATTCCCCTTGAATAACCAACTTCATCTCTGATACCTTAAATAAAGCTAAATCATCCTTATTCAACCTTTGAGTAACGGATAACAGTAAGTACCTTTTATCTAGATATTATCTAGATATTATCTTTGCTCATCCGGTTACCCATCGTCCTCTTCACAGTGCTTACCGGAAGCACGCTTCCACTGCGTAGCAAATAGACCATCTCCACAGCAGCGACCCCTCACCTGGATACGCGCGAAATAAGAAAGGAACATAACAAAAATATAAATCAAACATATAATCCTCTCTACAAATGTTTATGATATATCGTAGCATATCTCACCGTTAAATTTCAGCTCCATTTTGCTTCATTCTTCTATCAAAATTTCTTTGAGCACTTCTTTATTAATTCAACTTTATACTAATGTATATTATAATGGGTAATTCTGGATTTAACATTACTTAAATAAGTAAAATATGTTATACGTATGGAGTGAACAGATACTTTTGTGAGTAAGATTTGTAAGTGTTAAAAAATCTATAGCATTGAGAAAAAAATCTTGGAAATCTGTCAGGAGTGGTCACTAATGTTCTGTTTTTATTTGCGCTCTACTTTTTTTTGCTACACTCTACATATTTTAATTTTAATGGAAACTATAAGCAAAAGCACTTAGTCACTGAATTTATTGTATTCGTTTCGAAGTTTACTAAACTACAAATGAAAAACTTACCAATTATACCTACTTTATTGAACCCAAAAAGAAATTCTGTCCGCGAGAAACATTAATTTCAAAATCCTGTCGGAAATCCTGTAGAAAGCATTGCACTTATTATGAATTCCCAATTTATTTTCTATGTTATTATTACATTTATCTTATTGCTAACAATTATGTCTCATGAAACAACATTGACTGTTACACATTTTATTGACAATTCGTTATCTACGTTTTCTCGAGTATCTGACTGATAAGTATACATATTTGATAACATTTGTAGTTGCTTATAGAAAACATATTTCTCAGCTACAATAAAATATTTGAAAAATTAGAAAAAGTGAGAAAAAAAGAAAAAAAGAATCGCTGCGGATAGGATTCGAACCTATGCGGGAAAAACCCATTGGATTTCGAGTCCAACTCCTTAACCACTCGGACACCGCAGCTTATGCCGTTACCCTCACGAATGTTAAGTAATACTTAGAATTATTAATTTACAAGCAATAGTAATATAAAAAAAAAATTACATACACATGAAACTCATTATTTATCTTTCCCCTGTAGATGAAGCATTACTATAACTAAGCGTATAAAATAAACTCGAACGAGAAAATGTATATTCACTGCTGATGTCTATCATTGCACATATGTATACGTAATATGTATGTACAATCATTAAATTAAACATTACTATATTATATTTGAATGAGTAAAACTAATATTTTTCGAGATACATTCCTATTGTATCTTAACCCATACAATGTGTCTGAATAAATGCGTGCGATTTATATCCACAAACACTCGTGACATATTTTTATAGAACGAAATGGAAGGGACATGAAAGAGAAATAAATTTGAAGTTTATGTAATTACTGTCAGAAGTTTCTACGCAATGAAATGACGATGCAAACTCCGGTCAGAAAGTACCGCTAGGGGCATCTACTAAAATCTCCTGCAAATCTTAGGTTGATATAATCAATAATAGATTTTCTGTGTGCATATACAGACGAGGTATAGAATAGACGTAATACCTAATGCAAGTTCAGTCCTGGGTTTGGGGGGTCCTAAGATCCCCTTACCATTTTAGTGTCACATGCAACGTTACCGGTAAAGACTCGAAACAGATTGTGGCGCTACATGTGGTAGGAATTAGAATTCAACACCCGTAAAACTAGCTCGTTGAAAACCCGCGATTTACAAAAGCTTATGATGAGTAATAAGTTAAAGACCTTCTTATGAACGTATTCCGTCCAACCAGAGAGAAAGAAAAAACAGATTGGTCATTTAACTTTGCTGTTCTGATCGAGTTTCTTTAACGCAAAACAAAATTCATTCGCTTACAAAAACGTAATTTGTGAAAGGAGTGCTTTAACGTTTTCTAAAATACTTAAAATTCACTGAGCCATTTGAGAATATTAGAAATTTTATTTACTTCATTTATTTGTTTGGTTTGACTCGTCTTTATTTTTTTTTTACAAATTTTTACTTTAAATTTGCATTTAAATTTGAAGTTCCATTGGTTTAAATCACTTTTGACCCAGAATATTTTTATATTATAAATTAAAAAATTTCTTTCTCAGAATATTTTTAATTTATAAAATAATAAATTTCTTCCGAAGTGCTGAGAACGACGTTGCGTTGGTGCGAAGAATGTTGGTTTACTTTCTGAGAGTTACATACGCTGAATGAATACGAAATGACTGAAGTTAAGAATGCGATCGATTTGTGGGATCACGCGACAAGAATTTCTAATTAATTAGGACGTGCAATGCGAACGAAGACCGCGTTTTGCTTGAACTAATCAACGGGATTCGTTTTCCAAAATACGAAACAATGTGATGCACTAAGTAGGTAATTCTTTTATAACGAATACAGAAGACATATACATATACACTACAGAACAAAGCATTCAAATAAGTGAGAAGATAATTTTTCCAAAAATACAAAATTTTAATCGAGATCTTCAAAAATGTATAATATTGTTATATGTAAACCAACCCCTATTACATTTTAACTTTACACTTGACAAAATGACTACATACACATATGTTCACGAAGAATCACTATAGTTCTTATAAGTACAATATGGTGTATACCTTTCTCACATAACTTTATTAAATAATAATCATTGCAACCAAAGTGTCAATGATATTTGGATAGTTATAAGTAGAAAAAACATCATTTCAATTGCCGAGGTATAAATAAAAGGATTAATTTACTGACTAAAATAAGTCACCCTATATACAATACCTTGATGATTACGTTTGCCCCCAAACTCCAACGATTTGGAAAGATTAGCATTGCGACAGCGTTCTCCCCATATATGTGTATTCACATAAAAAATGAAGTCATCGGCCACGGCAGATTCACTTCGCGATGCCGAAAATGGCAGGCAACGACAAAATCTGTAAAATTTGTCGTGTCCTTCGATTTCTTAACGAATCTAGTCGATGCAAATGTACAGTATCTATGAGCGAATTAATCACTATCCTGTGTTGAAAAGTAAGTTTGACTTCATAATTTAATGTTATAATATATCAATGTACGAAAAGTGCATTAATGGGTTATACCTAGTAGGGCGGAGCGATACTATATGTATAAGCGAAAAGTTAAATTTGAATTTTCAGTTGGCCTGGGTGCAGGATAGTTGTCTTTTGATTAACCAAACACAACTGTAAAAAAAATTTGGAAAAATATTCATGTCTGCAGGTTCCCCTTTCTCCTAAAAATGCTTATATAATCATATAATCATATAATCATATAATCATATAATCATATAATCATATAATCATATAATCATATAATCATATAATCATATAATCATAGAATCATATAATCATATAATCATATAATCATATAATCATATAATCATATAATCATATAATCATATAATCATATAATCATATAATCATATAATCATATAATCATATAATCATATAATCATATAATCATATAATCATATAATCATATAATCATATAATCATATAATCATATAATCATATAATCATATAATCATATAATCATATAATCATATAATCATATAATCATATAATCATATAATCATATAATCATATAATCATATAATCATATAATCATATAATCATATAATCATATAATCATATAATCATATAATCATATAATCATATAATCATATAATCATATAATCATATAATCATATAATCATATAATCATATAATCATATAATCATATAAACATATAATCTTATAATCATATAATCATATAATCATATAATCATATAATCATATAATTCCTTTTTCTCTTAAAAATGATTATATAATCATACTATATAGGCGAAAATTTAAATTTGAATTTTCAGTTGACCTGGGTGCGGGATAGTTGTCTTTTGATTAACCAAATACAACTGTAAAAAGAATTGGAAAATATTCATGTCTGCAGGTTTATAATCATATAATCATATAATCATTTTTAGGAGAAAAGGGAACCTGCAGACATGAATATTTTTCCAATTTTTTTTTTACAGTTGTGTTTGGTTAATCAAAAGACAACTATCCCGCACCCAGGCCAACTAAAAATTCAAATTTAAATTTTCCGCTACGCCCTAAAACCTAGTCAGGCGGCCGAAAGAGGCGAATTTTTGTGAATTTTTTTTGAAAAAGCGGAAACATATATTCTTCCAGAACTTTTTGGTACTTAAAGGAGCAACATTTACAGAACATTTGGTAATTTTTTGGTAGAAAAATATTTAAGTTTATAATAAAATAACAACCCACATCCAAGAAGCCTTTTTAAAAATTTGCTTTTGCGGTGAGCACTACCATTCGGAACCAGATTATCTAAAATCAAAATACAAAAAAGATTTCGTTAATATATTAATGTATCCTCTGATTGACGGAGGGAATTTCTGAAATATTAATTTAAAACAAAATGGTGGCTATTTAAAGTTGAAATCCTAACTTTTTCTTGCAAAAATCAGGATTTCACGCTCTTTCAAAAAAAATTCACAAACATTCGCCTCTTTTCGGCCGCCTGACTAGGTATAACCCCTTAATGCAATGCACAAATCATTACAAAATAGTAATGTAACGTTAACTTATGAAATGTCAGAGATGAGCCATATGAAAATAAGTTCCTGTGCTTGTAGAGATTACTCAAAGACTAATAAACACATTGTTTTTAAATTTTGATAAAACATTCTCCGACATATTGTAGATAAGTATGACCGTTCAATCGCGAGTTCTTTTCATTTTCTCATTTGTTTTCATTTCATGTTAAAAGAAAAGACTGAAAAATTCCATACCTACCAAAAGTGGAATTTTCCTCTACAGGTGGCATTTTGTTATAAATTAGGTACTGTTTCACAAAACGTCACGATCACACGATACTTAAAACTACACGTTTTAAGAATGTTTTATGAAACATGGAAGTTAATCTTTTCCGCAGATTAATATTTTACAATAAAAAATTATACTTCCTTTGAGGGTAAAGTAAGACAAGGGTCATTACCCAATATTACTTCAAAAATACTATTAATTCATAACTAACTGAGTACTTAGTTCAATACTTTCAACTAAGGAATTCAAAAATGATTTGTGATGTCGACATTTCATTTCAGAACAGTACCACGGTTATTTCCCTTCAGTAAGGAGTTTGTAGGGGTATTAATAGAGATCTTGTAGTTGTGTGACGAGATATTAAAATTTAGTGAAATCGATTTAATCATCACTCAAAGTATGAAGTTTGTATCAGAAAAAGAATTCGCGTACGATATTATTTTACTGAAACCATGCAAGTGATCCCAAAGATTTGGACAGCGGCGTAAATATGTACGTACATACGTAACGCCGCGATGGATGAGAATTCTGTTGAGTAGAGATCCTGTGGAAGTGGGCGGATTTGGTGGATCTCCGAGGGAGATAAATCCAGCGGAACGATAGCCGCGGAACGTGCAGAGAGCACTTTCGGAATGCAAAATCGTCTGGGAGATTTGAATAAGAATTGCAAAACTAACTGGCCACGCACGATGCCCACCATATCGTGAGCGGATATACTTTTACCTCGCGCGTGGAAGAAAGTATATACGCGACACGGGAAAGGAAGTGGAAGTGTTCGGTGTCCGTACGTAACCCACATTCGATACGATTCGACAATTCTGTTCGATCCAATTCTGCTCCCTAGTCTCTACACGCGGCTCCATTTCAGAAAATCTATACACACCGCCACGTATCTACGTTATTATATCTCAACGTGGATGGCGAAACTCACGGGTGTACTGTAACTGAATCGATTTTTCCTAACGTCGGATACGAAACGTATTGTCACACGTTCAGGCGACTTTTCCATTCTATAAAACATGTTTGACACAAGTAATTTTGTTTATTTCCAGGGGGAAATATATTAGGTTGCTGCATAACTTCTTGCACGCTGGAGTACGTCTTCTACAAACTCAATTTTTAAAACCAGCTTATATTTCGTTCAAATTGTACATATGTATACTTTCCATCATTATTTATATCAGTTTCCTATGCATGTGGAAGTTGTATTATGCCACTTTTATATATATATATCTTCGGATTTATCATTACGAAGAGAACTTATTGCACATTTTATGGCCCCAAAGTTATTGAAGTTTTTGCCATCTAAACTGTTTTGTAGGGATCGAAGAAGGTGAAAACCTGTTGTAGTGAAGAGTTGTAAATATTTGAATATTAGAATAATTCGAATAATTTCGAATCTCAAATTCGAATTCTCTGGTATTCGAATTATTCGTATCTCAAATTCGAATGCTCTGGTATTCGAAATATTCGAATCTCAAATTAGAATTCTCTGGTATTCGAATTATTCGTAACTCAAATTCGAATTCTCTGTTATTCGAATTATTCGTATCTCAAATTCGAATGCTCTGGTATTCGAATTATTCGAATCACAAATTCGATTTCTCTGGTATTCGATTATTCAAATTATTCGTATCTCAAATTCGAATTCTCTGGTATTCGCATATTCGTAACAGACCTATTTAGTTCCCATATTTTGCAATCGCCACCCAACCCTTTCAATTCACAAGGAATGGTCTTTCAATTTGCAATTCTTGCTGCACTCTTTCAAGTTGTTAACAATATAAATCAGCATTAATAATTGTATTTGAATTAAATAACTCATAATACAAACAAAGTGACGGACAGAACTTATGCAGCAACCTAATATTTAAATCCACGCACGTGTGAAAATATTTTATTCATTGCAATCAATATAAATACTTCTATTTCTTTATGACTTTATTGCGCCTACGCTATTGCAAATAATGATAAATATATAGGGATCATTCCGTATCTTATACAAGTAGATTGTAACGTTTTACCAAGATAAGGTATTCGTGACTAATTGTCAGCATATTTTTTTGGCTCACTTTGGTAATTTTGATTAAATAACACGATAAAATATTAAAATTTATTTGAAATGCTTCGAAATGACTCTGTCAGCGTTCCAAGGTTTACAAAATGTAGTGGAAACTTACTACTTTTAAATGTTGAAATAAGTTAAAAATTTCCATGACCTATTCTGATTATACCTTATTTTTCCTTTGTATGTTTTTTATTTATTGTATATAGATGTTATTAAGAGATGTGTGTGTGTACAATGTACATACATCCTTTATAGTGACTTATTGCAAACTTTTTATTTGAATGCATAGCATAACAGAATTAGACATAAAATAAGTGTCTGTTAGATAAATAATATTTTCGCCTATAAAAATAGTCCTCTCGTTTTAATATTTCACTATGAAACAATCGTCAATAAACTCCTACGAAACTGGCATGAAATAACTAGGTCGCCATTATTGCTCCATTGATATCCCAAAGGAATTCATTTCTGAGTAGGTGAAAAATTCTGGCCGCTCCTGACTTTTCAAGGAGCATCCATAACAAGTTCTTTTATGCACCTGCGTGTATTGCAAAAAATGTACGTATGTACATAATATGACGGTAGTTTTTACATAGGTAATATATGCAGAAGAGTGAAAACTGCGAAGGGCATTATATTTTTCATTGTTAATATTGGCTTAGTTGCATAATAAATTATGCGTTACTTTCTCATTTTATAATAATAATATAAATTGGTAAATTTGAATATATTTTTATTAAAATTGCAATGAACGACTTTCCTTTCACTAATCACATCGAAGGATTTTCTAAATAAATTATTACTTCTTTGTTCAAACGTCGATTTCTTGTGGAAGGAAATAACAAATGGACTAAATTACGTTTCAAGAAAAAAATAATATTTTCCTTTACTAATAAGATCATAGACTTTAGAAAATAATTGAATTTCGTAATCGTAAAAGTGGTCTATCATAAATCACACATCTTTCGTTTCGAGCTATTTATTTCGATTTTTACTGCTTGTTAGAGTTTAATATTAATATTATTCTTTCTCATATTCATATACATCCTCCCTGCAGCAACTGAACGCGGTAGAGTAAAGGTGATTTCACACGAGACACGTCTGACAATGAGACTCACGAATGGTACGTTGGATATATTTCCTTGGTAGGGATGGTGTTATTTTAAAAAAGAATAGAATCTGAAATAGCAATTTTGAGCTACATAAATGTCTGGTATCAAATTGTGTTACTTTCATATTTGTTATATTAAGCATATAACTTTAAAAATATATTCTTCACACTGACGTGCTATTCACATACACCACTTCCATTTTCAAGGGCTTCACTTTTTAAGAGAATATTTTTTAACCTACTGCCCAAAAATCTATTTCACTTTACCAAACATTATACATCTCCCTTGTTTCTAACCTAATACTCATTATTTTGAAAAGAGTATTATCCAGTGAAAACTGAGCTTCGTATTTCTGAAAGTAGGTTCTAAAGTACTATTTTATACACTGCTAGAGAGCTGTGATATATTTTTATTCTGGACGAGATCAATTTACAGAAGGTTTATTTATGAACGCGACAGGCGTGATGTTTCAGGGGACCTTCCAGTCTAAAAGTAGATTTTTTTTATTTCATTTTTCGAAAGTTCAACCTTTTAGGGATACGTGTTTAAAAGCATTTGGTGAAATTCGTAAAATTCCCGAAGTTATAGGCATTTGAGTAGCGGCAAATGCATGGGCAACAACAGGCCACTCGGCGCTCAGGTAAAATTTTAAACGCGGTTTTCTCGAAACAGTGTTCTCAAAACGGTGGGACCTGTATCTCCAAAAATTATTATCCGATTCGACTGAAACTTTTTTTATTTTGAAGAATATACTCCTGGCTAGGAAGGATACCAGAAAAAAATACAAAAATTTGAAAATTTATAATTTTCAAAGGCGTTGAATGAATGGCGAATATAGGGAAAAAGTGATTTCAAACTTCAAGTGTCGTTATTTTCTAAAAAGAATGTAATTTTGTAATTTTTCTGGTTTCCTTCTGAGCCAAAAGTATATTCTTCAAAATAAAAAAAGTTTCAGTCGAATCGGATAATAACTTTTGGAGATACAGGTCCCACCGATTTGGATCAATTTTTTGATGCCTTGACTTTAACGACTCCCCAGTGCTGTCTGCAACGATTAATTATAAAACCAAAAAATATATTTCTATAATTTAAGACATCCTTAATACAATGCAAAAGGTCCCATGAAATTATATACAGTAGTTTTCCGTTAATTAATTCCTAAATATCACCTATTTTGGGGGGATCTAGACCAGAAGGTCTCCTTAAGGGGTCATGCTCAGTCAGGGGGCCGAAAAAAGGGTGGTCTTTGGAAATTTTTTACCCAAAAGCTATAACACATTTCTTAAAAAATCTTTTTTCCTTTCAAGGATTGCATCTAGTACTGTGCATCTTATTTTTTTCATTTAAAAATGTTTATCAATAACTAAGTTATTGTCCATCACTCGAAGGTTCTCTAAAAAAAATGCTTCCGCGGTGACCACTGCTGCTCGAAAGTCGATCATCTGAAATAAAAAATTCAAAAGAATTTACTTATTATATTATATTATCTAGTATTTGAACGAAGGATTTTTTTATCCGATGCTTAGTTTTCTTTTAATTGACGAAAATCAGGCACGATTCATGATAAAAATTGAAACTTTTACTTTAAACATCAGCCATTTTTTCCCAAATCAATATTTCGAAAAATCCTTCGTTCAAATACTAGATAATATAATATAATAAGTAAATTCCTTTGAATTTTTTATTTTAGATGATCGACATTCGAGCAGCAGTGGTCACCGCAGAAGCTTTTTTTTTAGCGAACCTTCGAGTGATGGACCGTAACTTAGTTATTGTTAAATATTTTTAAATAAAAAAATTACGATGCACGGTACTAGATGCAATCCTTAAAAGGAAAAAAGATTTCATGAGAAATGTGTTACAGCTTTTGAGTAAAAAATTTCCAAAGACCACCCTTTTTCGGCCTCCTGACTGAGCATGACTCCTTAACTTATACCCCAGTTTAATCATAGCTCAATGAAGAAAACGAAAACATTTATCATGACACCATGTATTCAGCCTCGGTAAGAAGTGTTAGTTATGCACTCGATACACTATCGGTGTGTCGAACAAGTGAATAAATTGCATGAAATTCACGGTTTTATTCATTAATTTTTGCTTGTTCCGGTGTTAGGAGCAGCCAACGAAGGAACCGGTTCCCTCTTGAAATTTCTCTTGCCCGTTTGAATTGAACGGAAGACATTATTATTGTTATGCCACTGCATTGGACACTCAGCTGAAGCAGGAACAAATAAAATGGCCACAGATTCAGAACTTTACTTTATTGCTACCTTTCCGCGGTTATTGGTAGGAGCATATTTATTATAGATTATTTCCTGTATGTTTTCAATTCTATGTAGGTACCTATTTTTCTACACCAAACGTCTAAAGACTTTATTACCTATCCTACCAGTGGTACACTACCCTTTCTTCCTGCATTCGCTGTCAGCCACTTTGGATTATTTATAAACTTGCATTAAAATCATATCGCGTGACAAATCTTTTCTTGATTTCGAGTTGATGCTTTCGTTGAAGTTTGATTTTATCCTGATAATAATGGACTATAAATTTTGAAATATAAATGGAACTTTTATTAAGTACGTACAAGAGCGTAAGCAATCCGAAACGATTATACTAAACAATGATTACAGCCACAAAATGAATCCTATGTAATAAGACGATTAAGGTACCTGTTCGTTTGTTAGCAAAATCTGTCTAGAGATTTTTTTCGTACTTCCCGATGACCTAAAAAGTTTAAATTCAGCATGAAGTTTCCCGGGCGCTCAAAGATGCCATAAAAATTCCAAAACCTGGAAAATTCAAAAATGGGTAGCAGGTAAGTACCTGTGGCCAAAAACAGGTATTATGTTTATCTTATGGATCCTAGGAGTTTTAAGGGGGTTCGATACCGGAGAAAAAATAATGAGAAATCTTTGAAAAGTGTTTTAATCTAATGTTCAAAGTGTAGTCCGCATTGTGTAAAAATTTCAATTCGATTGAACGCACGGTTTTTTAAAAAATTGAAATCAAAGTTGCGCTCTTATACACAGTTTGTTATGGGAGAAGCGATAAAAATTTCTATAAAATGTTACACAGAGTCCTTAAGAATAGTGAGAAAGACCTAGAAAATTTTGCAATGAAAAGCTTAAGTATTCCTATGAAATTCTAAAAAAGAAAATCGGACATGAACCGTACGGTTTATTAGATAATTGAATAAATAGACAGCAATGTGCTCGTATTTTTGGAACTGCCTGAAGGAACTGTTTGAAACGTGGCAACGCTGTACGCCGGGTAGTCCTCTATACAATGTATACTTGTACAAAGGATACAGTAAAAATTGGTAGAAACACTACCAAGCTGTAATCATGTGTTTACTAATTTGTTGCGAACCAGTACGAACGCGCAAAAGGACGCCACAAGTGTGAGATGGAAGGAGAAAAAAAAGATGGACGCAAAGCGACGTTGCCGCATTTCACTCGCATATTTTGCGCTACTTTTAATGAAAATATTGTTTCTAGCTGCATTAAACATACTTTTTGTGCAATTGAATTCCAAAACAAACAGTGTAGTAATAATTTTATTAGGAATAGACATTTAAATAAAATTTTTGCTTACATAATTTTTTTATCTAAGATTGGTATCACTGTAGAGCTCCATTGCTCCGCAAGTGAGGTATCGAACCTCCTTAAGCACTGCTGAAGACTAACAAGGGGAGGACACCATGTGGTAGACACCGATTTTGATGAGCCTTGGTACGATGGATCTATGTTGAAAATAAGTAAATAGGTGTTCGAGCGTTTCAGCCAATAGGTCTTAATAATAGAGATATTTACATGTAAATTATTAAGAATTTCATAGTGGCCGTGGGGTTTTAGTGGGAAAAAATCTCACACCACCCTGGCGCCCGTGGGAGATTCCCTTCTGGAGGCATCGGGATGACTTTTGAAGATGTCTCCACGTTAAAAAAAACTTTATAATTTTATTTTTTATAAATTATTTTTTTTATAATTTTTTTTTTAACTTGGGGAAATCTTCAAAAGGCACCCCGACTCCTTCAGAGGGGAATCCCCCAGGGGCGCCAGGGTAGTGTGGGATTTTTACCCATTAAAACCCTACGGCCACTATGAAATTTTTAATAATATCCATGTGAATATCTCTCTTATAAAGGCCCATTGGAAGAAACGCTCGGACACCTATTTACTTATTTTCGACACAGATCCATCGTGCCAAGGTTCATCAAAATCGGTGTCTACCACATGGTGTCCTCCCCTTGTAAGTTTTGGAGAGTTTCTTTTCCTTTCTTCGCAAATAACATGACGTTACCCAAGACGAGACAGGTACCTACTGTAGGTTCCAGAAAAATTCCCGAAAGTTGGAAAATCGTTATTTCACTTGGGGGGGGGGGGGGATTCAATCGCCGCTGGACACGTATATGACTTACGAAATGCTCTTCGAAACGCTCATTAGGTGACCAATTAGACAGGTACCCGTCTGGTGCCCAAAAGTTACAAAATTTCGTACTTCGCACGGAAATTTTTTTCTGGGGGTTTCCTCGAAAAATTGTGCTTACCTTAGGCGTCTTATTATATAGGATAGTAACGCCTGGCGAAGACAGGCTAGAACACTAGTACAATATAGTGAATAAAGTAACTATTTTAATTAATTAATTATTAACACAATGGTAACGATTGATATTAAAATATAGTATATTCTTAACACAGACCCTTATCAGTGGGTCCCAACTATTTGACAAATCTAATAAGTTCGAATTTATACATTAATTTGAATTCATGTAAGTAGGTACATAAAATTAACACGCGGAGCGCTATTATTTGTTAACCAATTCGTTACGCGATTATGAGTTGTATGGTCGCCTGTGTCTTTACACATGGTATTTAAGAACCAACAGGAATGATACTCGGAAACGCTACGTACGTACATTAACAATTAGAAAATATCCTGAATTGGATAATGGTAAGTGGGTAAGGAGATCATCTAGTCCAATACGGACCCTGCAACAGGTGTCTGCTTATGAATTATTTGCTGATGGAAATTTAAATCAAACAACTCAAATGGAATGAAAATTAATAATATACTCTGAACTTGGACTTCAGACGGTTTACAGTATTAAATAAATTTGGAGTATAATATCCTGGCAAAAGAATGTGAAACGTGTAAAATCGTACATGTATCATAATCCAAAATTAGTAAGCTACTGACAATAAGTGTGGCGTGCAAGGCGCGTGGAAACACTACCCTAAAGTTAATTTTATTTGTGGTGTCACTCCCTAAATATGGAAAGGGGCTAAAATAAAAAAAAAACACGTACTTGTTACATTTAGGTTCTGTAAAGCATATCCGAAAACCAAAGCAATCGGAGGCAGACACCACCAATTCTTCATACTTTGTTCATACTTTGAGGGGTGGTTTCACCGCCTAAGTACCTATGCAAATCGGCTGAAATAAAAAGATACGTTGTTATTATTTTTCGGTCCTCTAACACATATCCAAAGAGCAATCGGAGGCGAGCATCTAAAAACCTCTCCTTGTGAATCTTTTCCGGCTTTTGTTTAACGGAATTCTATTGTCGTTTGAAATATAAATTGTGGCATTTGTACATTCTATTGATATTAACATTATTAGCGGTTCATTGGTACTATACATATGCAGGGCGTATTTCAGAGTTGGGCAAAATGTAATCTAATTACAAATTACAAATTACGATTAAACTGTAATTGTGTAATTGATTACACATTATTTTCTGTAATTGTTAATTTAGGTAGTTGACCATTTGGAGTTGTCAACTATCTAAATG
Organism: Andrena cerasifolii; assembly: GCF_050908995.1. Lineage (NCBI taxonomy): Eukaryota > Metazoa > Arthropoda > Insecta > Hymenoptera > Andrenidae > Andrena > Andrena cerasifolii. The sequence goes on along the minus strand of NC_135128.1, from coordinate 2,625,792 downwards.
AACGATTACTGAAAATAATGTGTAATCAATTACACAATTACAGTTTAATCGTACTTTGTAATTTGTAATTAAATAACATTTTGCCCAACTCTGGCGTATCTTAACATGTGGGACCCACTTCAACGGGGGATAATAAAGGTCACAATTTGAATTTATACCACAAATCTAATGTAGATCAAATTGTAAAATTTAAAATGGCGGATCGACATTCGTATTTTTACAAATTTTTAGGCATCTCATAAATATGTTCGTGATTTTGCATATTTATATTTTGCAATATTCATGAGCAAGATGTTTGATATTTTTAAAAGGTCTGATACACTTAACGTTTTATCCTAGTTGCTTTTAGGAATCCGATTTTATTATGTGCAATCTTGTTTGAGGAGTAGGATTTATGCTTCTGGAAGCAAATCTTTGATTTTATGTTTATGTACGCTTCTAAAAATATCAAACATTAAAAACCTTGCTCATAAATATTGAATCAGAAAAGTCAACTATATTCGACATATTGGATTCGCCATCTTCGATTTCGAAAATCTGGAAAATTCGGAACCGTCAGCCAAAAAAGCCCACAGATACTGATCTTCTAAAAGTGCTGTATATTTCGCTAAATATAAAAAAAAAACAGCCACGAAATTCAAAATTCCGGCCGGATGGATCGATAGAGAATTTAATTGCGAAGAATTTAAAAAAAAATCGTTAAGTTTACTGAAAAATTACGACCTGTAGGGTAATTTGAACAAAAAATGTCATTAGGTACCACTGTGGGACGGGGGACGATGAAAAAAATTTATACAAACATGTGCCCTATTTTACGTTGTTCCCGAGTTATAGCCATTTGTATTTATAGCGGAGTTATAGCCGGAAGTGTAACTTATAATGCTTTGCATTTACTATTTTAATTGAATTTTTAGTAACAATTTTTCATAAGTAATCACATAAGTTATGCATATATTTTTTTATTGACTGTTATATTTTCATTTAAACTTCGTCTTAAATTTCTACGATGCCCTTATATGTCGGAAGGCAGATGCAACGAATGTTTCTTCCTTCGTAAAACACCTGAAACACAGCTGTTGCTTGAAACAGTGCTGTATTAATGCACTGACTCTCGAACGCAATATTTACCTTTCTCCAAAATTTCAGTTGTCATGCAGCTGTTTCTTAAAAAAAAAAATCCCAGTACAGCTCATCTTCAATCAAATCGTGACTTTTTCGACTGTAGTCTTACCATTATTAAGTACAGGTCTTTTCAAACGAGAAACTTTTATTATTAGCGACTCGTATCTAAAATATTTTTTTTAAACTGTCACTGTGTCTATGCTGAATATATATATATATGCATACATTTGAAACTCCAGTCATGAGCCACAGAAGTGTCTCGTATTAAATGAAAAGGCATTTACATTATCGTATACATTAATGCACAATTTTTGCAGTCTGTATTCGCATTAGGGTTGGGAGTAGGGCTGGGACTATTTGTCGAATTTTTCGGTATTCGAATATTCGAATACTTCAGTTGCTCAATTATTTGGCGAATATAATTCGAATATCCAACTACACAAATACTATTCGAATATCCAAGTATGCAAATACTATTCGAATACCCAAGTATCCAAATACTATTCGAATATCGAAGTATCCAAACACTATTCGAATATTTAAGTATTCGAATGCTGATGTATTCGAATAGTATGATGTGAATTATAAATCAAGTTCTTTAGGTTCATTTTTTACAAGCTTTTATTTAGTCTCAGTTGTGAGTTCGTTAGTTTGTCAGGGTGAAATCTTATAAGTTAATTTTGACCCACTTCAACATATCCAATCGACTTTAAACTTTGCACACATACATAGTTTCGATGGCAATACAATATTTTCACTAAAAAGCATGAAATACTTTAAAGTAATTTTTTTTTTAAAGAAAAACAAGCTTTTACTAAAATGTAGTGACAAGGAACCAATAATTTTGATACCGGGCCAAATGACTGCCTGAGAAGAATTCCCTCATTTATGACTAAAAATAAACAAGCGAATACTGATGTATTCGAATACTGAAATATTCGAATGTTAATCGAATACTGAAATATTCGAATGGTATTCGAATACTGCAATATTCGAATGGTATTCGAATACTTAAATATTCGATGTTTATTCGTAGCATTCGAATACTTGTAAAATATTCGAATATTAAATTATTCGAAAAGTCCCAGCCCTAGTTGGGAGTAGGGTTGTAGTTGGAATTAAACGAATGATTCAATGTTCAAAAGCCTCACAAATCCTCGAATGTTACGAGTATTCTTCGATTGTATTACAGTATTCGAATTCGGACTGCAATCCAGCATTGCATTGGAATTAAGGCTATGTTCGAATATTACATTCCAATTGGGGTTGTACTCGAGCATACAAATACTAAAATTGTTCTCTTCTGACATAATTCTACATTCGAAACTGAAAAACTTTTGTCTAAAATATTATTGGAGTTGACAAATAATTTGGGATTCGTTAGAGGGAGGCTATTTCGGCAAACTTTGAAAGGTGTTTTCATTCCCTTATATTGGTTATTTGTAAAACCACCAAAAACATGTTTGTAATATTCCTTAACGCTCTGCAAACATATCGATGGGAACGGAAAGCTTTTAGTATGTTCCCTTATAAATACACCTATTCGAATTAAATATTGCAATATTTCAAGATTCGAAACATATTCAATGGTTCCAGTATTCGCATATTTGACTACAGCCTGAATTCGCATATAATATTCGAATTCTATTCGAGGCATATTTGACTACAGCCTGAATTTGAAAATAATATTCGAATTCTATTCGATGGATATTTGAATACAGAAAAAATCGGCAAATATGTAGTTCCAGCTGTAATTCACATCTGTTCGGAGACACGAAGAATCATATTCAACTATCGACGTCCCATCGAACCGCCTTTGGACACGAGCCTTTTCCCGCTGCCTACCTATCTGACACCTTCGCATGCTACGTCACTGCGGCATCTCACACCTGTTGCCCTGAATAGAACACGCGGATGATACGTCACTGGCCGTAAACTGTTGGCACGGCTCACCTGTTGGCCTCACCAGTGCTTGGCTGGGTTCTTGAGCGTGCGGTTCCTTTCGCCGCGCGCTGCTTCTCGTGGTCGCCCATTATCGTGTCCCCCAGCCGTGTTCGGGTGCCTTTCCGCGAGGGCTTCCTACCGTGAATCGTTCCGAATCGATCGACACCGATTTTCCTGCCGTAGAACTTTCATTCAAGTTAAAAATCGCGGCAGAAGGGAAACCCCTCCACCTCGACCTCCCGACGACGCCCACGAAACGCAAAAGTCGCCACCACCGTTCGCCATAGGCTAGGGAGGAAAGGGGAGAGACACAGAGGACTTTCAACGAATTCCTCAACGGCGTGGATTCGCGTCGTGCTGGATTGTGTGCAAATAACCGGGGTAATACCTACGTGTACCCACGAACTTGTGCGTCTGCACGATCTTGCCAGCCTCCGACTGTCCTGCCGTTATTTACGCTGCTGACTAACGTTCCCCTGGAGGAGGTCCACTCGAGGCGATCGTGCATACCGCACGATCATTTCGCACACAGGTACGAGCGTGAATGGTATCATTCTAGTCTTTCCATGAAGGACTTTCCGCGAGTCCTTTACTTCGATATCAGCGTTTTCTTCTATATCACAAGTTTGGAGCAGGGCTGAGAGTATTTGAATACTTCATCGGTATTCGAATGATATGACTGAACTTCGAATATTTGGGTATTCGAATGATATAATAAACTTTGCATATTTGGGAATTCGAATGATATAATAAACTGCGAATATTTGGGTATTCGAATGATATAATAAACTTCGAATATTTAGGTATTCGTATGATATAATTAACTTTGCATATATGGGTATTCGAATGATATAATTAACTTTGCATATTTGGGTATTCGAATGATATAATAAACTTCGCATATTTGGGTATTCGAATGATATGATAAACTTCGAATATTTGGGTATTCGAATGATATAATAAACTTCAAATATTTAGGTATTCGTATGATATAATTAACTTTGCATATATGGGTATTCGAATGATATAATTAACTTTGCATATTTGGGTATTCGAATGATATAATAAACTTCGAATACTTGGGTATTCGAATGATATGATAAACTTCGAATATTTGGGTATTCGAATGATATAATAAACTTCAAATATTTAGGTATTCGTATGATATAATTAACTTTGCATATATGGGTATTCGAATGATATAATTAACTTTGCATATTTGGGTATTCGAATGATATAATAAACTTCGAATATTTGGGTATTCGAATGATATAATAAACTTCGAATACTTGGGTATTCGAATGATATAATAAACTTCGCATATTTGGGTATTCGAATGATATAATAAATTTCGAATATTTGGGTACTCGAATGATGTAATAAACTTCGAATATTTGGGTATTCGAATATTGTCATGCAAGTAAGATAGTATTCATATACTTGCACTATTTGAGTAATGCGGATGCTGTTAATGTATTTAAATATTACATCTTGTCATTAGCCAATAAGCCGATGACACATACGAGTGAACCGTTGCGGTGAATGAGATCGATGATTAAATAGAGTATATCTAATATATTTATACGTATACAATAAAAAGTGTATATATAACTATTTATACATATATATACTTAAACATATATGCTCTTGGCTTCGTGGGTGCGAGTAGCATCAGCTTTTCTTTAACAAAATAGTAACGTAGTAAATTATCTTGAGCAAAAATAAAGTTGTTGAAAGAACGATGGACTTCATACTATAGTAAGTAAAATGAACAAAACACAAAGTTCTGATGACTAAAATTCAGATGACTGGATCATTCATGTAAATTGTAATAGATCACTGATTTTTTCCACTGCCTAAGATTTTTCATTGAAGCAACTAGAGTTCACATTCGGATAAGTGGATTCGAATACAAATTCGCTCGTTCTTCTGCTTATTAATGTTTTTAAACTTATACATTTCATTTATAATTAAATATATACTTGTTTTTAATTTAGATATTTAATTTTATTCTCTTTGTAAGTGTTCAAATAACTGGAGTGACGCTCAATAGTAGTTCAGATAATACGAGCTCATTGTCAGCTCATTGTTCAGTAAATGAAGCATTGATCGCTAAAATTTCGTTCCAATAAATCTAAAGAGTATTCAATGAATCAATGAATATTCAAATTACAATATATTCGCTGAATATTTGACTCATTTAAGTATTCGAGTATTCAAATACAGTGGGACTATGATTTGCCTAATAGGGAGACAAATTTGTTTGGATGAACAGTGTTTTGGGGTAATCAGTCTAGGAGAACCAAAGTTATAAATTTGTGTCATAAAATGAGTGGGAATAAAACAATTTTGAAAAATTGCTACATAATACAAAAAGCAAATTAACAATTATTAAATAGACATAGCTAAGTTTCGGAATCCTCTTAAATCAAATATTTGACCGGCATCTAATCCTTTTTGTACGTTCATCAATCTTAATGCAATATCCAAGCCATTTACTCATCTTACTTCGAAATTCTAATAGTTTCGATTCATTAGTTTCAATTCCGGTAGTTGTACACTTTCCAACGTTATATTCCGTGGCAAAATTGGAAGCATTTCTATCCATTTCTAAACGTTCAATGGCATTTAACTGCTCTTCCAATCTCAACCCCACTCTTTTTCTTTTGATACTCACGCTACGAATGAAATGTAGGCATACGTAGCTTTAACGGTAAGTGTTTACCCGTAATGCTTGCAAAATATCGAACTCGGGCATTTGGAACGTAACGGATACCTGTTTCAAAATGTAAACAGTTTTAGCATAGGACTTAATTGTGGCGCTATAGATGCGTGCTCCGTTCTGTGTTCCAATAATAATTACCGTAAACTGGGGGAACATTGGCATGTTTTTGGAACATTTTGCTGTATAATATAAAAATTAACATTTTTGCATCTTTTGTGAATGCACTACAAGTGTCAAAATGCATACAATTTTTGCTCTTATCCTTCTTTAATACATGCTAAATAAGTACCTGCCGATGTTACCCCGTAACCGGGTAACATTGACATATCATATAAAAATAGCACTAAAAAGTTAAAGTTTTACCACATCTGAACTTACATTAACACTTAAATTTGTTTCTTTTTATGTTCAATGTATTTTTTTTTAATTAACATTTTTAATTTGGGTTTAGGTACCCTATTATAACATTGTATCGTTTGCGATGGTAATACATGTGTGAAAATGTATAAAATTTTTCTGCTTTTCCTTTTTAATAGACGTTAAGTAGATGCCAATGTTACCCCGTACTGGCAATGTTCCCCCAGTTTACGGTAATTGATGTTCGGTTAATCGACGTTCTGCTATACAGGGAAATTTGACAAGTAGTTCTAGTCCTAGTTGCAAGGTTCTATCGCTGGAACCAAACCAAATGAGAATATTTATAAAAAATATGTGACGTCATCCAATGGTTTCGATTGTTTAAATAAACTTCGTTTGAGGTCTGTGTTTAGTCGTGCTGGAGCATGCTAATTGTAAGAGACATCTTTGCGCTACAATATTCCAAAGAATGTGTACTAATTTTTTAGTAAATACATATTACGTATCTACAACGACTTTGTAATATTTTTATTCGAAGCTAACGTGGCCATATGAATAACTATGCCACTATAGTGAAAAGGGATAATTAGGTATCTTGTATCCTATATAGTGAATACCTGTGCGGCAATAAATCGCTGTGTTCTTCACAAAGACCAAATACTATCGAATGTAAACATTTTAAGTATTTTTACATATATGATTGAAGGAAGCGTAACTGAGATTATTTGCATTATTTTATATCGAAACTATTATATAATAAAGCAGCAAGAGGGAGGGGGTGACTCTTGCATTGTTTCAATATTTTGTTTATTTTCTGTTTTAGATTATTTCTGAGAAAATCTCAGAAAATCTAAGAACATAAAATTTTACTTTATTATTTTATTTCTTTGAAAAGAGATTTTCAGGTTTCTGTAAAATAATCTAAAACAGAAAATAAACAAAATATTGAAACAATGCAAGATTTGGAATTTTCTGAAATTTTAATTTCAGAAAATTCCAAAGAATGAAAAAGAGTTCAGTAACGGATTTTGTCATTTCCTTGAAATTATATAATTTTTATAAGTAGCAGTTATTGATAATGTCTCTATTTCAATTGTTTTATACCCTGCTTTGAAATTCCACTGACAAGAAACGAGAATATTTACCCACTCTAGTTCCACCGTTCAGTTGTTATTCAATTAGCTTGGGAAATGATTTTAGACTAACAATAAGCGTTTAAAGAACACTACTTTATACGGCGAAAAACAAATCGCTCACTGCATAACTGGCCGTTATATAAGTCTGTGGAAAGTGATTGTTCTGTAACTGGGTCTGCAATCAAGTGTCAGAATCATAAAATCATTTGCTGCTGTTTGGCAATATTTATGGATAACAACAGTATAGAAGTGTACTTTCAACTGCCAGAAACGATCGTCATTATGTATTAATTTCAATTTTGAAAATCAGATTTACTGAATATTTTATTAAAACTGTACATCATTTTCCAAAACAGTATTTAGGTAGTGCAAGGAACAGAATAACAGAGCAATGATATTTTTTTCATTGGAAATATTATCTGTACAAAATTAAAGAACTAAATGTAAATTTTGACAATATTAAGTACCTAACATATTTCTTACTTAACAAAAAGTATATTTGATTTAAAAATTCAAAATTTCTAAATGATGAACAGAGTATGCAAATTTTGATAGAATTTTTTCCAACACTTACACTAAGTGGTATTTTGCAAATTATGTTTGAATCCAATTTTTTTTAGTCAATTCTCTAATGAGAAATATTTTCCGAGTAACTCAATAACATTAAGAAAATACGTGCTGGTTATAAATATAAAATCTCTTGGAAATATCAGTACACAAGATATTAGAACACGTCAAGTGATAAGAAATTATCGTTGAGTTTACGTAAAACGACGCAAATCGATACGTATTGATCAACAGCCATTCTCTGTTTCTTCAGTAACGCCATTTCAGTCGTGAAGACAAATGTTGCTTTCATTTTCTATGACTGCATTTAATTTATTTACTCTTTGTACACATCTTCATATTTTGATGAATATAGGAAAAAACTTTATGTATGTATCCATAATGACGAACAAGCATTTTGGTCAATTTATTTTTTTTGGTGCATGTTGGATTTTGATTAGACAAATGGGGAGACTTTGGAATACTAACAGGTTTATTCAGTTCCGCTACTACATTAGCTTTTATCACTTTGTACTTAATACTGAAATGTTAACAAAATTCGGTTGAACCTTATTTGAGGAAGCGTTAAATACTGATACACGTCCTTCTTCTTGGACAACTCAAAGCGGAAGAAGGATTCGACGAAAAAGAACATAAACTAAGCTAAAGAAACGATCTAACATCGATCGGTGACCGCCTCTTCGCCACCTATGGGCGCGCGGGAAAAGCTTTAAACTTGATTTTTACCATTTATCCAACAGTGCATAAGCCCACCACGAAATTATTCACTTTTAGAACGTTACCAATATGAAATCGTCACTTTACTAGAAAACGTACTTACGCACAGTAGATACTTAGAAAGCTTTAATGGTTTAAAGCTTTTCAGCGTAGGGGCCCCTCACGCGCCTGCTTCCCCTTCCAATCGTTCTTTCGCGCAGCGTGCCTTCCGTTGTCAAGGAGACCGCGCGACGCTACGAAGGTTGCCATGACGGGCTAGCCCGGCTAGCGTCTCCGCGGTTAGCGTCGCGCGGTATCCCTGACAACGCGGATGAGAGTGGGAGAACCCCGAGCTTACGCGTAAGCGACCTTGGAGAGCCCTGCTTTAAACGAATAATGCTAAATTTTTTATAAAATTTTGAATAATGAAATATGCGTTCTGGGTAAAATACAATAACAGGATCTGGAATGGAAATTAAAATATCTGAAATAGAAGAATGCAAATGGAAAGGTAATTAAAATTATGGATATACTTCCGAATGGCCCCAGTGGTCGATCGACACGAGGTTTGAGGGGAGGGGTGGGGAGGGGGTGTGGGCCCTAAATCTAAAATTGTAACTTCGGATATTTATTAGTTTCCGAAATATTAATAACAAATTATTGTCAATTTTTTTTACAAACTATTTTTCTTAACTGCGTATACGTAGCCCTAACGGGGATCCAACCTGCCCCCCCCCTCGATTCGTTTGTAGGGACAGTTGGACGCGTTCCCCTCACATTCGCGGGCCCCTCAGGCGTCTAAATGGCACGCGTATTTAGCTGAAATTCAAAGTAAATTTTCTCGAAAACGAAGCGCAATATTAAAAAATTGTATTGTATATTTTCGTCTTATTTTGAATCACCCTCACCCCCCCCCCCCCCCACCACCACCACCCTAGAATATTGACTATAAATAGAACAATAGGTATCCATCCTGTATAAAGGATGGAGCGAGTTTCCGCAAGTTTCTGATTCAAATCTTGAAACTCACATCGGTTCGCTACCATGCTTTACGCCCCCCCCCCCTGCACTAATCTAGCCCCAACCAATACTAATACCCGGAACAAGTTGAAAAGTGGAATGCGTTATGTCGCAATAAGTCAACAGACATACTAAAAGTTTTTTGTATTAATATCTCTGAAACTAATAAATTCCCGAAGCAATAATTTTAGATTTAGGGTCCAATACCCTCCCCACCCCTCCCCACAAATCTCGTGTCGACCGGCCACTGGGGCCATTCGGAAGTATAGCCAAAATTATAACATCACGTAATAAAAAGAATTGAAACATCTGAGGTAGCAGAAATATATAAACTGAATACCGTTAAATTTTATGCAAACCCCGTATTAATGAAAAAGACTCTATGCTAAATACAATATTAGTATTTAGAGTGGGAATTAAAATATGCGCAACAGACAAATCAAAGTTGAAGTATTAAAAAAAATAATAAAAATTAAAATACCTAGACTAGAAGAAATATTTTAAATGAATAACGTTATATTCTATGCAAATAAAATCTATAATAACAAAATCGTAATATGTGGTGTAGCATATTTTAAATACTTAATTGCGAAAGGAATTTTCTCCCATGTGCAAAATGATAGTTGCACTGTTGCACATTGCTATTTCTTTGCAAAACTATCTTTATTGCAAGCTCCACCTGCTGTAATTACTTGAAATACGATAACCAGGTATCCATATCTGTACAAGAGCACAGTGACGCGCGCGATTTTTGTTTTTTTTTAAGTACTGCTTGTTGCAATGGGATACGGTTGACAGAAAGCATAACGCGTTGCGCGATTTCCTTGCACTCGCGTATTTACCTGTGCTTTTACTTCGTCAGCGAGACCGGTGAAAGCAATTCCCACAGCAACGAAGGGATTACCATATACACCTATTGCCTATAAGCCGTTCCTAACGAGTGTGAAAACGGTTTTTCTTCTAAACGAATGTAAAACGGTTCGCGTATAGACTTCGTCGCACGAAACTTGTGCAACAGGCCGCAAATACACTCTAACCTACTTTTCGCTATCGCCAAAGATATATTCGTAATAATTAATTCGGAAACTTATGAAATCGCAGATGAAATTTGCTCAGATTGTTATCTGATTTTCTTGTTTTCATGAAAATATAGGTGGTAAGTATGAAATAGAACGTATTACCGAATTTTAAAAATGGTACAGCGGAATCTCAATTATCTGGAGCAAATGGTGATAATGACGGTCAGAAAACTATTTTTTAGAATAATGAAACGATTGTGTTGTTTGTAAACAAAGATCGTGTGTGGCAGAATTTTCTACTGTTTGGGAAAAAGGAACTTTTTGCGAAAATTTTGGAAATTAAAATTAAAAGTAAAGTGATTATAAACAATGCATAAATAATTTATAATAAGGATATCGTCTATGTATAAGTATACCAAGCAATACTGAGAGTTTTAGGAATTTAGTGATTTTCACAATTTTTTTGTGGAAAATCTAATGTATATTTTTTATAACTATCTGCTTATTTTATAAGTACATATATTCAGCAACTCTCAGTAATTTTTTTATAGGAAAATATTAACAAATGAACGAATAACAGCCACTCTTCCGGAAGCTATTTTTTTTTTGCGATGAGCACGATTTCTCCAAGCCGGATCATCTGAAATCGAAAGGTGAAGAAGATTCTGTTAGTATATGAGTTTATCTAGTTCGTGAAAGAAGGATTTTTGTTTCTGACGAAAACTCTATTTTTAATTCACGAAAAACGAACAACTGAGACATCGAAAAATCATGATTTTGCGTTAAACGGCCGCCATTTTGTTTGAAATAATTTTTTTTTAAAATCCGTCGTTCACGAACCAGATAAACTCATATATTAAAAGAATCTACTTCACTTTCTGCTTTCATATGATCCGGTTTGGAGAAATTGTGCTCACCGAGCAGCGCCATTATAAAAACAGCTTCCGCGATAGTGGCTGTTATTCCTTCGTTATTTAATATTTTGCTATAACAAAATTCCTGAGGGTTGCTGAATATATGTACTTCTAAAATGAGGAAATAGTTCTAAGAAACATACATCACATTTTTCACAAAAAATTCCCGAAACTGACGTTCTTTTTTGTCTGGCAACTAGGCATGACCCCTTAAGAAGAGAGGATGGGAAATAAAAGCTCACCTACTTGGGAGTGGGATGTCCCTAGTTGCCAGTTATCGAACAGTAATGCCTCGATACTAGATCTCCTGGCAAAAGTCCCCACTATCCCCACCACAAACTTATATATACTGAGCGTCAGCGGAGGGGGGTTGCAAGGTTCGCGGGATGATACAAGCAAATCGGGTAACTCCGTTCCTCTTCGGTGCTATTCGGAAATAGAATGACGCTATATAATTATGAGAGATACTTATAAAGGGACCCCACAGCTGTACCCCCGGGGATTTTAATGAAATTTTAGGGGATGAATCTGGAGGTCACCTGGATGACCTTCACGTCTGTGTAACTTTACAACTATTTATCTACCTATCTATCCTAAAATTTATATATATTTGCGTAAATACGTACATTTGTAAAAAAAAGAAAAAAATTCATATTAAATATATAATTTACAGTGTCTTTATAGTACAAGTTATGTTTGTACGTGTATAAAAATTTATGTATTTTTATTATGTTTATATATAAAATTTATATTAAAAAATTACAATATTTTTTAAACAAAGCAGTCTGAAATTTAATTATTCAAAATAAGAGTTTAAAGAAAGGGGAAAACAAAATTAATTAGGATGACAGAATCTGAAACCGTGTCGTTTGGTTGGGAAGTAAGCGCTATAGGCACTCACCCAACTCACTTTCATGAAATATGTTTAAGTGAACTGCTTTTAACGGACACATATCGATTGTTTATAAACAATGCTCATTGGCATAAAATATTTTGCAGAAGGTCATCCAGATGACCTCCAGATTCATCTCCTAAAACTTCATTAAAATCCCCGGGGATGCAGCTGTAGGGTCCCCTTGTTAGTTGGTATGGTTATACTGACTTACATTCCAAATTCAGTGTATCACGTATGCTATATTTAACAAAATTAGTAGATCGTATGCAGCTGTTTTAAATAAAATCGTACTTGTAGATATCGCGTTTGTAGTAGGCAACCGGCATTTAGGCAACGGCCTATGGTGTGCGATAAGGCCCATAGGTGGCGTCCACATATGAGGAGTTCGGAAGACAGGGACCGTGGAGAGTCAGCGTAGCCGTGGTGGCAAACACGACTGATCAGCACGCGGACGGCTCGGGTTCGATTCCCGACGCCGTGGCTCTCTTTTTCCGACTCCTACACGTTTGACTATTCACGAAACAGCAAAAGTAAAGTGGTTATGTTCCGAACACAGCCATTAATGCCGAGCCGACGCAAACCGAATGCATCCGAAGCTAACCATCTTCTGCACGAGCCTGCGCATTGGAGACCTCACTATTGCTCAGCTCAGCTTCCTACAAAGTTTCATTAAAATCAATGCGTAACACCTTAAGAACCTAGCCTCCTCGTGAGAGAGTAGCAACGCGAATCACGGAAAATAATTAACAGAAATTTGTTTCTATATCCGTTAGATTTTGTTATTATTTTTTTTTTACTGTTCCAACGGCGATGATGAGAGACCTGCTCTTTACGCGTCACGACTCACAGCAGTTAGACAATGGCGAGAGAAATTACGGTGTTGAATGTCGTGAGAAACACTGCACGCCATTGGCTCATTGTCAGAAGCTGAGCTCGTAATTGGCAATACGGAATGGTTGAAATCTTGGTCGCGTTACTTTAGCCAAACATCCGCGTACATACGAGACTCTCGTGCGTTTGCCCTAAACTTGAAAGGAAGCTGAAGCAATGGAATCCTTCTTGAACTTCCCGCTTCTAAGCTGCGTGACGGTGTTAGTTCCCAGACAAATGAATTTCTGAGAATTTGAAGGTTTCTTGTATTCAGCATCATGTAACAGTCTTCTGTTCTTTTTTTAACCGACTTCAAAACGGAGGAGGTTGTTAACTATTCTGTTGAATATACCGTGCCAGTTGTAATCTGGTGAAAATATCAGCACACAAATGTGGTCATAGTTTGCTTGATATTTGTACTGTATTATGACGAAGCAAAGGGTTTTAAATTTTCGTTTGAAGTAAACTGGGTTTTTTGAATTTCGAATACCTACAATTTTACTTAATTTATTGCTTGTTATTCGTTTACTTTTGGAAGTGATTAAATCAGTTTGAAAATGAGCTGCAAACACTAAACATGCTTAAAGTATCTTTTGAAAAAGGAAATGCGTTTATTATTTGAAACGTGGATATATTTATGAACATTTGTGGGATAGGAAAGATAATCAATTACTAGGATTCGAGGAAACTTATAAAAAAATGTTGTTAATGAACTAATTATACTGATAGTAAGGTACTTAAAAAAATAAATCAAGGTGGAAGAGAATACTATTTTTTAGAACGTTATATAGTAAGGCTACTCGAGTAGGTACTCGAATATTCGAGTAGCTTGAAGTTCGGACCGAGCCGAGACTCGGTTTCCGAGCCGAGCCTAGTACTCGTAAAAACCGAGTAACTCGAAGGAACCGATCGGCTCGACAAAACCGAGAAGCTCGAATTCTTTCGAGCGGCTCGAAAGAACAGAGAAACTCGAATTTTTTTCGAGCAACTCGAATATACTTACAAGGGAAGATCCCGAACCCGAAAATTCAAAAAAATCTGAAACTTTGTGAATATATAGGGGATTTCTTCCTGATTACAACGCAATTTTTGTTTACTGCCCAAATTCACTCGAAGGGGGTGAAATTAGCCCCTGAAAATTCGGCTATTTTCCGATTTTGTGTTATAACTCGGGAACTGTAAGAGAAAGAAAAAAAGTTTCAAGACAAAAGTTACTTCTTTTAATTAGATCTATCATTTGGTAAAAAAAAATATTTTACAGTCCACGAGTTATAACACAAAATCGGAAAATAACCGGATTTTCAGGGGTCAATTACACCCCCTTAGAGTGAATTTGGGCAGCAAACAAAAATTCCGTTGTAATCAGGAGGAAATTCCCTACATATTCACAAAGTTTTAGAATTTTTTGAATTTCCGGGTTCGGGATGTTTCCTTGTTAGAGCAGATCGAAATTTTCGAGCAGACCGACTGAGCCGAGTAGCTTGAAGCTTGAAGCTTGAACGTTTCGGGCAATACGAATGATTCGAGTATTTTAGGTTACGAAGAAAAAAGTAAGAAGAAAAGAAAGATAACATAAAGAGAAGTGTATGAATACGTTCATAAATACAAAAAAAAGAAAGATTTGAATTTGCTACTTATTTTCAAAAGTTACAGAATATTTCCATTTACAGCTTGTATTTTAATTATTCACATTACTTATTGAGAACCATTACTTACATTCCCGTAGATAAACGTAACCTAAAATATTCGAAATTTTCGAGCAAACCGACTGTGTCGAGTAGCTTGAAGCTTGAACGTTTCGGGTGATACGAATGTTTCGAGTATTTTAGGTTACGAAGAAAAAAGTAAGAAGAAAAGAAGGATAACATAAAGAGAAGTGTATGAATATATTCATAAATACACAAAAAAATGAAAAAAAAGAAAGATTTTAGTTTAGTACTTATTTTCAAAAGTTACAGAATATTTCCATTTACAGCTTGCATTTTAATTATTCACATAACTTATTGAGAACCCTTATTTACATTCCCGTAGATAAACGTAACCTAAAGTATTCGAAACATTCGTATTGCCCGAAACGTTCAAGCTTCTAGCTTCAAGGTACTCGACACAGTCGGGCTGCTCGAAAATTTTGATCTCCTCCAAGTATACTTGAGCCGCTCGAAAAAAGTTCAAGCTTCTCGATTTTTTCGGACCGCTCGAAAGAATTTGAGCCACTCGGTTTTTACGGGTACTCGGCTCGGCTCGAAAAACCGAGCCTGGCTCGGCTCGCTTTTTCCGAGTACTCGAACAGCCTTATTATATAGTTCGTGTTTTTTCAGTTTAAAGTAGAGGGAGGTTTTTCTTTGAATTATCGATAGGTGTATGTAGAATGAAGTGTATAGCCGTAAAAACTTTTTATGTTACTAAACCCAATAATTACTTTCTTTTACAGTAATACCTAACTCCTTCTCATTTTACATTACACTCAAAGATTGTTATTTTTGCATAACCTTCTATTATTAAAAGATTTTAAAAATTAAATTACGATAATTTAGGGATTACGAAGTGACATGTACTGTCTTGAAAAATGTTAAATATATATAAATATATATATGTACTGTTATACAAAATGTTAAATATATATATTTATATGTACTGTTATACAAAATGTTAAATATATATATTTATATATATTTAACATTTTTCAAGACAGTACATGTCACTTCGTAATCTCTAAATTATCGTAATTTAATTTTTAAAATCTTTTAATAATAGTAGGTTATGCAAAAATAACACTCTGAGTGTAATATAAAATGAGAAGGAGTTAGGTTTTACTGTAAAAGAAACTAATTATTGGGTTTACTAACATAAAAAGTTTTTGCGGCTATATAATTCATTCTACATACACCTATCGATAATTCAAAGAAAAACTTCCCTCCCTACTTTAAACTGAAAAAACACGAATTATATAATAAGGCTGTTATATATATATATATATATATATATATATATATATATCAAGAGATAATAAAGAGATAAAGTAATAATACTTCAGCCTCACCAGTCAGCATTACATGCAAATTACGAACTTTGTCAGAATAAAATAAAATTATTAAATCGTGTTTCCAAAGAATGTTAGATTTATGCGATACAAATTTATAATGACTGGACTGGTTTAAAAAAGATTCGAAGTGTTATTTACTAGTGCAGGAGGGTTGCAATGTGTTTCAGCCCTCAAATAGCTGCAACAGTCACTTCTAATTAGTACAATAATATGTGCATAGTTATTTGTATGCTATTTATAGAATTCATTGATGGTGCGTCACTAACCCTATATGCCACGACATTGCGTTGGCTCTTAGTTAATCAAAATTTGCAAGTGATTTTGCAGAGTAGATTTGAAATTCAAAATGAATCATCCTCAAAACATGAAGGAAGATCGCAGTTGACTTTTAATCATTGACTGTTTGCCGTTTGAAACGATAACTAAAGAATGAATTTTAATATTTCGACTGAATTAAGTAACTAAACACAAATATACAATGTTTTGAAGATGTAAATATCGAAAATGGGGAAACAAAATTTTGTGTTTGACATGCAGCATGTATACTGCTCTGGTTAAATTAATTATACATATTTCTGTCGTGAATGTATCAAGATCTGAGGGTGATTTCATAAAAGGGGTGAAATAAAACACAATCCTCCTCCACCTGAGTGCACTTTAACCGGTTCCCTGAGCTAAGATGTTACTTTCAGTATTTATTCAACCTTATCAGTACTTTGGTCACGTTCCTGGCTGTCACTTAACATACATACCTTCTTTCCAAGAAATATCCGTCCTATTGTATCTCTTCTCTTCATTCTATACACTGGCACAAAACTGTTAGTCCAATACAAGTTTGGAGAACCCAAGTCAAAGTGAAAATGAACGTTTACTTCACAATTGAATCTATGAATAGGTCCAGTCTAATTCATACTCTACGTATACATGTATTCTGCAATTACTAATTTCCCAAACCTGTACGAAAGTTACAAAAGCTATTTCCAGTGCTTTGTGCATCCATCGCATTTAAAATTTATATTAGTAGACAGGGTAAAATAAATTGTTCTGACACAAATTTAACTGAGTAAATGTTTTTCTAAAAAATTTTGGTATACACAAATTATTATAGAAGTTGGACCACAGCATATGTTTATCTTATGTTAGAGTTATATTATGGTATAATTTATGTTTATATAAATAGTAAATAGTAACAGTAAGTTTATTATAATACAGCATTTCATTACACTGGTTGTTTCAATTTTTCATGATTGTTGCAAGCGCTACTTCTGACTGGAAGCATTGCATCTGTTTTATATAAATATTTGCACAAGTACGCATATGTCAATGAGAAGAAAAACGACGAAGACGATAATTACACAATGATGTCATTATCCTCACAGAGAGATATGTAGCTAACTTTTAACAGAGGAGTATTTTTTATTCGCGTTTTTCTTTCCTAATTCTGCAGCACAGTATTTTGTTGAATCTGATTCGAGAATTTTTCAATTAAACATTTCAGTATTAAGGAACAGTTGTGTTTGAGAATTGATTTAGTTACACGTACCAGAGAAACTTGGCAAGGTTTAGATGGTTATATTTCAACATCATTTAGGTCGATTCGAATTCACTTTCAGTTGAATTGGTGCCAAATAATCTGCTCCGAAAATAATAAAATAATTAAGGCGTAGGTTCGAAATTAATTAACAAGACGTTAAACTAAAGAACTATACAAAGTTAAATATAGAATGATTAAATTGAAAAAAGATGCATAAACACATTAAGTTTAATTTAAGAGCTATCCACTGCAATAAACATAAAGGTTCTCAATATTTAAAATATTTATAACATTTATCTCATATAAGATTGTGATTTTACACTTATAAATCCGATAATGTATACTTCACATTTGAGATTTAAACTGAAACAAATGAAATTCTGGAGAAGTCGATCACTATCAGAACTCGATATACATCGCATGTACCTATGCCACTATAAAAGGTGTGCTGAAAATTTTGAGGTACTTAGTCTTCCACTGTTCCACACCAGTTCAGTATTATCAGATTCAAATATTTTCAAAAATAGTTTCCAATCGAATAGTTATGTTTGCAAATGTCGTTATTAATAAAGATTCAGTCATAAATATTATAGTAACATTTAAATTTCAGAGTCATGTTCGAAAGTGGTGCAACAAAAATTAAGTAATTCGCTAATTTTATGTTTATTTATAGTAGTTAATATAACACGAAATATTTTTCTTCCCAGTGAAAGATTCATATAATTGCGAACAAAAATGTAAATATTTACTTAATTATGTACTTTTATGTTTGATAAGCAAAGTGTAGTAAAACACTGATTATATTATTCAAATGGCTCCATATCCTGATTTGCACTAAAAAAAATGTGCGTTAAACTGCACGTGTCCTAAATTGTATGTGCGCTATATTCTGTGTCCCATTTTGATGTGCGCTAAATTGCATGTGTAATATCGTAGGGAAGACCGGGGCTAGTTGACTAATTTTTAACATTTCTAATTTTTATAAATAGACCATAATTTTGCAAATTTCATTAGGTGTGCAGGCTTAATTTTTAAAATTGTTTTAATTGAGTTTAGGTCGTGGTTTTTATTATATTTAGAGTAGTAAGACGAATAAGTCAACAAACCCCGGCTGTGGGGTTAGTTGACAAATATCATGGGGTTAGTTAACTTGATATTTACTTTTCTGTTTTAACCCTTTGCCTGCGAAAGGCATATATACACGCTGTCACAATATAGTATACGAAAGGCGTACATATATATCCTACGACCAACAAATTTTTTTATTTGTTTCACTCCTTCACACTGTTATTTTTATTTATTAAGTATCATAGTGTTAGATACTGTAATTATTTTCTACTTGTTTGTTATGGTCTATTTGGAAGGCCACAGAGAGTTTGAAGGGAGGATAGGGTGTAAAACTAGTAGGGGTGAGTTTGGAGGGATTTGTGGTGGGGGAAGTGGATTTGAGCAGCTAAACTCTTCGCCTCGACTGCATCTTGAGCATAAAAAGTGCAATTTTTAGTGGTATTCCTATGCTCAGTCAAGTAACCCCATTCGACATTGTCAACATCATGTTAAGGGTCGTACGTACAACACCTCCACGCCCTGGATAAAATAAAATACTTTGAATTATAGTCAATGTATCACGTTTCCACAAAATATTCATGAAAAAACATCAAGCAACACTTAGTGGACAAAAATTCATAAATAGTCGAAACAGAAATATTTACTTCCCGCCGACCTTTTTAGATTTTTCATTCTCACTGATAGAACACGCAAGTTTTTGTCACGGTGGCACATTAAATGGCAAGCTGGTCATCCATATGCTTCAATATCGCGAATCGCAGCATAATTTATAACATAATACAACAATTCAAGGGAATTAGTCAACTAGCTTCGGTCTCCCCTACTGTGTAGCATTAATATGGAGCCATTCAAATTAATCAGTGAACACTGTGTTGTTATAATCACTTGTTTTCCTGATGATAAGACGATTACATTTTGTCACACATAAATTTAACAATTTCTATCTTGCAACGCTCTAGTTACTCAGTTTTCCTGAATTACCTCGATATTTTCACGCAGATTGAGTCTAACTGCTCGCTTCAAGGGGGAGAAAACAGCGCGTATACCGAGAAACTATTGCATTTTATTTCTTTGCGATTTGTATTGCTTCAGGCTATTTCAGAATCCCTGACCCTTCAGAATACAATAAGGGAGTATTATTCTCACGAATTCTTTTTCCGTAATCTTCTCCTTTAACACTACTTTCATTGTTGCTTGGTATTTTATTACTTCCTTGCAATTTCAATGGCTTAATAACTTTCCAATCCAATCATTGGATCACTGCTTCTTTTCACTGTTAA
Source organism: Andrena cerasifolii (assembly GCF_050908995.1). Classification (NCBI taxonomy): domain Eukaryota; kingdom Metazoa; phylum Arthropoda; class Insecta; order Hymenoptera; family Andrenidae; genus Andrena; species Andrena cerasifolii. Next base: position 2,605,602 of record NC_135128.1, on the reverse strand, counting down.
GATAAAATGTACCTGCCAACTGTCAAGACAGTTACGTAGACAATAATTCCTTACATTTGCTTTTCAATTCAATTAAACGATGTTTAGATAACACTGTCCAACAAAATTAAACTTTTTTCTGTTCTGTAACATTCAATAGTCGTTTCTTACAGATTTTCGTGCTCTGAAAACGAATCTGCAAACCGTTTATCGCCATCGACTTAAGTTTTCGAGAAATTCGATTTTGAAAAAAAAATGCAAATTTTATAGTTTGAACATCTTTTGTGTTCAAACAATAATAGTTATAAGATATAGTATATAAGTTATTATTGAATTATAAGCATTTAAATATGTTTAAACAACGATCAAAGGGAAAAGGACACCCAAAATGCACCAATTTTTGCAGATATTTTGCTATATATTTTAAAAACTAAGGGTCTGGAAGAAAATCTGACTGCTCCACGCGATGCAGCAGAAAATTTTATTTCGGAAACCACAAACAGAAGTGGTAAGTCACGTTTCGTTTTCAATACAGAAGCGAAATAGTTCGGCAAAACGTGCGGCGTCGACAGTGGTAGTCACGCGCGTTTAGCGATTGTGTGACGCTGAGCGCCAGTGTATCGCGCGCCGCCGTTGACTACCACTGTCTGCGCCGCACGTTTTGCCAAACTATTTTGCTTCTGTACTGAAAACAAAATGTGTGTTACCACTTCTGTTGATGCTTTCCGAAGGAAAAATGTCTGTTGCATCGCGTGGAGTAGTCAGATTTTCTCCTAGACGCTTAGTTTTGGAAATAAATTTAAAGATATCTGCAAAAGTGGGTGCATTTCGGGTGTTCTTTTCCCTCTGATCGATGTTTAAATATATTTAAATGTTCATAATGCACCAATAACTTATAACGCTGTATTCGGGAGGGTTTATAGAATAATTGGATGCAACAAACAACCGAATAACTATTACTGTTTCGACACAAAAGATGTTCAAAGTTGAAAATTTGCAGTTTTTTTTTCAAAATCGAATTTCTCAAAAACTGAGGGTGATAGCGATAAACCGTTTGCGGATTCGTTTTCAGCGCACAAAAATCTATAAGAAGCGGCTATTGAGTCTTACAAACCAAAATGGCTGTTGGACAGTGTAATCGAAATTCCGGTTAAATTGGGGAAGGTGACTGCAACTTTTTCCCACCCGTGACGCCACCAGCACACGTGCCACTTGTCACCGGTGTGTTATGAAACATTATGCAACTACCCACTTTATACATTCCACAAATGAAAAATTCGCGCGCGGAAACCATTTACAGATGCGCATTCATGCAAAATCGCAGTAGGCGTTAGTGGCGCCCTCTGCGCCGAGCTATACGTCATCTTCCCCTACAGGAGTAGAAACACCAGCTGAACTTTGACAATTTTTTTCATTGAAAATATTTTTTAATTTAAAAATATTTATGTACATCTAAAACACATACTTTAAGGTAACAATTGTGTAAATTTAATTCGAAAACTAAGAAGATTGAATATGTTTTCCATTAGGCAGTTTTTTCAGAACTGCTTCCGCATCCGGGGAACCAAATTATATCCGATAATTTTTATCCGGAACAAGGAAAAAAAGTATCTCTTAAAATACATAGAAGAATCTAATTTTTGTCGTAGTCGATTTTAAAAATATCAATTTTTCCGCAAAATGGCGGCCATTTGAATCCCTCTTTAATTAATAAAAAATGAAGAATAACGTTTAAAACAAATCCTACGGTACAAACGAGATAATTCTATGAAGAACCGCTGTTCCAAATTTCAACTGAATCGGTCCACCAGTTCTTGAGAAATATGGTTTACTGTTTTTTAAGATAGGTTCCCTTTTGAGAAAAAAGCTAATACACATTCAATTTTCTTAGTTTGCGAATTAAATTTACACAATTGTTACATTAAAATATGTATTTTGGGATGCGTATAACGATAGTTTTAAATTAAAAAATATTTTTAATGAAAAAAATTGTCAAATTTGACACTGGTTTTTCTAGCCCTAGGTGTATGTTGCCTCTTAATGAAGATTCTAGGATTCTACTGTATTACAGGGACGTGCCCTCGAAGCAAAATTCATTACTTACCATGTACCAGGACCACTAAATTGTAAGATCATTCGTTTGACGCACTTGAGCCTTTAAATTAGCGTGAACGATTGCTACAATTCGGGGTGATAGAGAGAAGGCGGTTAAAAGGAGGTCTCGACAGGAAATTTAATGTTGAAAACCTTCGCGCTTTAATCGCTGTGATACGCAATAGGAAGGAATTGCAAATGAAGCTTTTAAGGACCCGCTGCGCGGTTCTCGAAGTCAATTATGACACAGATACCTGCAGGCATACGTGGAAATTATTAACATAAACCCGGGCGAAATTTGGACAGCTGCGAATTTTTTTAAACATGTGTCTGTAAGTTTTCGTGCATAGCATTGCAGTTTATTGACCTTGATGTGTAGCACCGTACACGTTTCGATAAGTGAATCGTTAAATAAATAAATTCAGGGAATGATGGGGGTCAAGCCATTGAGAATGTAAACAAATAGATGAAGAAGCAAACGAAGTAGTTGTAAACTAAACCACGTAGAATAGATTTGCGTAATAATTCCACGATGAACATGGAAATGCATAGTTTGCATCGCGTTGCAGTTGGCTGACCCCAAAGTCCAGTATGCATGTAGCAATGGCGACAAGTCAGGTATCAGCTAAATTCATTCTACGGGAATTCAAAGTATGTTGTGTGTAAATCGTTATCAATATCCCTTTATTTTTGACGCATTGTATCTTTGAATAAAATTAGAATAGGATAAAAGTGTATTATAACGAATGATTTATTGTCCTCCTGCAGGACTAATAAATAAACCGTTCTTTAATTGTAATCGTTTATTGGAATTTGTTAATTGTTATCTGGAGTAAATAGAGATTTTAGTTTGTAAATCGTAACTAAATGTTTTTAATATAGAATAACTCTGACCTATTACTTTCGAAATCGTGGTCTTTACGAGTTTACACCTATTTAATAAGTTATGATCATTAATTTTGAATTAGATGAGGATAATATATAAATCTAAATCAATATTTTAGTTTTGAATAAGGAGAGTATACTTTAGAATAAACTGTCAGCGGGTATAGAAAAAAATAGAAGAAGCGAAAACCAGAGATTAAAGAAAATAGAGAAGTAGGAAAAAAGAATAATGTATAAACTACAAAACTATAAAACTACGAAACTACGAAACTACGAAACTACGAAACTACGAAACTACGAAACTACGAAGCTACGAAGCTACGAAGCTACGAAGCTACGAAACTACGAAAGTACGAAACTACGAAAGTACGAAACTACGAAAGTACGAAACTACGAAAGTACGAAACTACGAAAGTACGAAACTACGAAAGTACGAAACTACGAAAGTACGAAACTACGAAAGTACGAAACTACGAAAGTACGAAACTACGAAAGTACGAAACTACGAAAGTACGAAACTACGAAAGTACGAAACTACGAAACTACGAAACTACGAACCTACGAAGCTACGAAGCTACGAAGCTACGAAGCTACGAAGCTACGAAGCTACGAAGCTACGAAGCTACAAAACTACAAAAATAAAAAAATACGAAAACAGAAGGGGGAATAGATGCACGTACTCCTTATTTTATATAATTGTTTTCAAATTTGCCGCAAGTAGAATAGCAGCAAACATGGCTACGAACTAAGTAGCAGCCTTATACCTCCACTCAGGGCCGGCGCGAGGATAGTTGGCGCCCTTATGCAAGAAAATTTTTGGCGCCCCAATTTTTGCACCTGTTTCCTATTTAATATGTTTCGCCTTTACGGAGTACGCCAAGAAATAATTACGTTTATATTTTGTTTATGAGGGAGTTGGGTACCTTTGTTATTAAGCGTGCAATATAGTTTTTTAGCGCCCCCTTCGGCTGGCGCCCTTATGCGGCGCATAACTTGCATAATGGGTTCCGCCTCCACTTTTCATTGGTTCTCCTTGGTTCAACAGATTTAAAAACTGTTGCTTTAACATTACTTACCTATTATACTACTACTGCAACATACTATTTACGTCGCGTATAACAAGAAAAGTGAATAACCTCCACTTGTTGCGTATATTATTCCATTCGCGAACAACAATTAATGCATTCCTTGCTCAAATCGCTCCTTCTTTAACATTATGTGGGATGACAGTAATATGCAAATCCAACTGTTGCAATCCTTCGTCCCAATGACGTGGTGGTAGAGGTCACGGAGACGGGGCTGAATATTTATGCGAACGTAGCCGTCATTGATTTTCAGCTTCTAATCACACGTTTACGTCATGCGTTTCCCTCTACGCTCGCTGAATGCTAAACAATCTGATAACGGTCTACACGCATATTAAACTAATTCTAATATCAGTATCATTATCACATACACTTTGATCGTATTGGCACAATAAACGAATCATTTCTAAGAAACTATTTTATAGAATTTAAGCACACGACAAAGGAGAATTTGCGAATAATTGAACAAATTAAAGAATTCAAGCCAACGAGCAAGATAATAGAAACTAGTAAAACTTTTAACATAAAGCTACTGTGTAAAATAAATCGGCTGTACCTATATCTTGCCTATAATGCATTTAAATATTTTCGAGTCTCCAGTCTTATGGGACAAACTCTTCGAAATTGGTAGTTCGTATTATTTAATCAGTGAAACAAGTACATTTGTGTATAATTTGAAGATGTGAGACAATTACTATTTAAATCTGTTATATTGATAGATAACTCCTCTTTTTGAGAATTCTTAATCCGCGAGTGGGCGCTTTTCACAGCTTTACGCACCCCTGCATTTAAGTGAAATATTTATTACTACGATGATTTTATTTTTTATTAAATGACTTCAATTTTACCCGGGTTACACCTTCTCGTATTAACCATTCCACAAACTATCACTTCTCAGACACTCAGAGGTCATAAATTTAAGAAGAGTAGAGCCATTTCTTCTTATCATACTAAAAAATTTACGGATACTACATAAAATATTGGCAACGGGGTGCTTTTTTTTGCAAAGTTGAAAATTTGCATTTTTTTTTTCAAAATCCAATTTCTCGAAAATTGAGGGTGATGGCGAAAAAAGGTTTGCCGAGTCGTATTCAGCGCACAAATATCTATCAGAAACGACTATTGAATGTTACAAGCCCGCATGGCTGTTGAACAGTGTAATAATGGGAGAAACAGGTGTATTATTCGAAATTAGAGCAGGAATCGTAACGGTAAGCGCAGGATGATATACATCACATGGGAAAAGGGCATCAACTGCGACGGAGACAATAACACGTCTATAGGTAGAGAAGCATAAATCCAACGTGTGACCTATAAAATTCCGAATATGATTACATTGATGGTGATCAAAATATTCACACAAATTATTTATCATCAGATCCAATAGATGCGTTATTATTCACTGATGAATGCAGAATAATGCCATTACGATCATTGTAAAGTGTAAAATTACTAGGAAGTTTGTAATCACCTAGAATAAGGATGTCAGGATTGGGATGACGCTGCATAATAAACCCAACTGATTGACAGTGAACCTCATATTTCATAGAGTTGGAGGATGGTGGTAGGTGAACGCGCATATAATGAATGAATGATGCCTAATCATTAACTCGTATAAAGAGCTATTCTAAACAGTTAATAGGCGAAGTAATGTGTGTACTGGAATAAGTATCGCGAACAGCTATTAAAACGCCATAGCCTCTCTTAAATTCGCTAGTATTACTGTTTCTGTCTTCACGGAAGACTTTATAACCGTTAGGTGGTAATTCGGCGTCAGAAAAACCGTCATTTGGCGAAGTTTCTGGGGATAATAATGTCGTAAGACAGTAATGAGACGGCAACTATACCACCAGTGGCGGATTTAAGAAAAAAAGGCACAGGTGGCAAACGTTCTGAGGGGCCCATTTTTTCGGGAAAATGAAGAGGTAATTTACTAAAAACTGGCCAAGTGTAGTAGTGCAAAAAAAATGTGGTGTTTGGATACTTATACCTAATCATAATTTTTTGGTAGATGAGGCCCTGGGGGCCTTCTGGGTAGGGACCTAGGCGGCAACTGCTCGTCAGCCGCCCTGTTATATCCGTCACTGCATACAACTTACAATTAGAACAAATAACTTATTGTTAGTTCTTAAACCACGAAAACTGATATATAATAAATCAAAGGGCTCCTATGTAGTTTTTCCCTAAAAAAATAATTTACATCAGTAGGTAATCTTTGGGACGTCATTAATATATTTAACAGTTTTGTTCATCGCCCCAGAGTGAATCAGCGCTTTTAACCCGTTTCTTAATTTCGCTAGCTGCTCCCTTTGTTTTTCATTTTATTTTTTATTATTCCTTAAGGTTGCCGTCGCGTCAGATTTGAGAGGTAGAGTGACTCGTATCGGCCTTATGCTTCCTTGAATCTTCTTTCCCAGTCTAGTAGTCTTGAGATTATTATATTCAGATGACTGAATAAATTGAAAGACACTTTTAACAAGATCGGTGCCAGTGGAAGTGCGAGACTCATCCATGGACCCTCTGTCCGCTTCTTGTACGTTGTATACACAGGGCCGTTCCTGGCAGGGGTGCAGAAGATGCCCCCACACCTGGGCGACCAAACTTAAGGGCGGCCGTTTATTATACGACAAGTTTTGACTAATAAGAATAATAATCGAAACTCTTTTGCATGATAACTGTTTAAAATTATGTATATACAGTGGCGGACGAAAGAAAGTTTACAATTTTTAAAATCGCATAACTTTTTTAGAATTAGTCCAAACGACATGAGTTTTTTTCAGAAGCTAGAAGGATTAGTTTGCTACTTAGACGTGCTTCGTCGATTTGAAAAAAAAATGCAATTAGTAAAGGTTGCTTTTTAAACTTTTTTTTTGAGCCTGTAATGAAAATTCAAAAAACCAGTTTTTAGATTTAAGTAAGTTGTATACATGCCTAAAATTTCATTAAAATCGGTTGACGTTGCTCTGAGCTATAAACGCTTAAATATCGCAGAATAAGGTCGAGAATCGCGGAAATTCCCGAAATCAGCGATTTTCGACCTTTTTCTGCGATCTTTAAAGGTTTGTAGCTCAGAGCAACTTTAACTGATTTTAATGAAATTTTAGGCATGTATACAACTTACTTAAATTTTATTTACAAACGGGTTTTTTGAATTTTCATTACAGGCTCAAAAAAAAAGTTTAAAAAACAACCTTTACTAATTGCATTTTTTTTTTCAAAACGCGATTTTAAAAGTTGTAAAGTTTCTTTCGTCCGGTACTGCATAGATATAAAAGTAAACACTGCATATCAAATTCTTAATTAAAACATATTAAATTAATAAGGGCGGCAATATTGTTTTTGCACCTGGGCGGCCAAAACCCAGGAACGGCCCTGTGTATACAATTAAATTAAAAGAACTTCTCCCCCTATTCATTAATTCCTTGATAATCAGGGACCGAATGAAACTGTTAACTTTTATAAATAAAATTTATTTACTAAACTTTTAACTTTTAAATCATTTATTTTCTGTTTTAAGTTAACTTCGTACAATAACACTTTATCTTTCTAGTAAATGTTCAGTTTTAACAGTTACTTTGCATTCGATTAATAGTTCTGGAGGATCAGATATTTTAAGGCAAAATATAAAACAGAATTATTTTTCTAATTAGCATTATTTAAGGAATAGAAAGCAGAATGAATATAGAAGAGAAAGCAAGTTGTTATTTTTATATAATTATTTTACTTTACTAACAATATGAGGAAAATTGAACAAAGCCTATGTACCCTATAACGGGAAATCTGCTTGCCACAACTTCAACTTTTTCAGAGCAGAATAAATGTTCCTGTTTAACTAGAACTTTTTCCTATTCCCATAAAAATAAAAGTTTCCTATTTATGCAAAAATATATGCAATAAAAGTTTCAGTGAATATACTTCATTTTATATCTGTATCCTCAAAACCAAAAAGATAATAGTAAAAAAGTAACTGTTATTTCATAACTAATTGAAGGTTTTAACAATTTCATTCGATTTTTGTTAACAATGCTTTCTTCAAGACCCATGCCAGAAGCTTGATTCCCGGCAGAAAAATTATTTTCTATGATCGCAACCCTGTTAGCGAGTTCATTTATTGTAGATCTAACTTTCTCAAAATCTATTAAATACCATTCTCAAAATTCTTCATAGAATTTTGCCAACTCATTTCTGATTACGAATACAAGGAGACATGTTCATTAATGATTCATCATCTCTTCCTATTACACCCTGTATATGGATTAGAACATTACTTTGCATAAAAGAAATTCGTTTGCAACACCTAGCGCGTTAATCCTTCTTCTATTCGGATTAAAATGACGCGATACGTGCAGATATTTGAATTATGAATAATTAATACCATATCGTCAAATGAAAACAATGTGGAGAAAAAGCATAGAGCTCTTCAAAATACAGTGGCACGTGGAGAAAAGTTCAGTTCCAAGTCCATTTCTGCGACCAATAAGGAGAACCAGGAAATTTAGTAGCTATACGACGTAATTAGCTAACGCGCCGGTATTAATGTCCGCGGCATGACAATATCAAACACTTTGATCAAACGGTGCACCAGAAAGTGCTAGTAAAAGATAACGCGCGCGTGCTGTTTGGCATGTGCACGCCTATAGATACAGGTGAACGATATGAAGTTGTTCGTGCAAGTGGCAAGAACCTTTCCTGATATCTAATTACGCTGAAACATAAGCATTTTATTGTGAACAGTCTTAAAAAACTTTGAGATTTTATTTAGAAGGAATGTCACTCGTGTAATTTGTATCGATCTACTTTCGAAATTTATATAATTCATAATTGCATAAAAAAAGGTATTCACTGAATTTAGCAGTTATAGGATAAGTATGTATTATAAAAGTATTCGACATATAAATTTAGTTCAAGGAAATCTGTTTATTTCCTATCCGCAGAACAGAAATAATTGGCGTATTGAAAGTTTCCAAGTAATAGATAAAATAAGGTATCTCTTATTTGCTTGGTACACACTACTTTGGGGGCGGAACCGTTTGGTATGAAAGATATCATTTTCAGATATGTATGACCTACTTAAAGTTCAATGGAATTCGTTCCATAACACTTTTCTTGTAGGACAAATATTCTTTTTATTCGACTCAAGTTTTTACATTTTTATTGCAACTAGCATTTTCGAAATTGTATTTTTATTCATACGTGCGTAGGTTTCAGGTGTCCAGGAAATATTTGATAGTTTTAGATATGTGTAGGTGACTTTGCCCACCTTTCGGAAAAACTTTATTTTATTTTATGCGAAATAATTGGAACATATGGTGTTTTGTAATCGATAGCAATAATTTCTCCAATGTCAAACGAAAAGAAAAAACAATAGCGAATTCAATCATATGATAATTTTTCAGTCAGAGTAAAAAATTACATAAACAAAATTTGTTTTCTAAGTGAATTTTGTGATCTCCGAAGTTTGTGCTGTTGAGAGAAAATAAACCTTAAAAACTCGTACAAAATTGTTACACAATGCTGGGTCAGAGCCGGGAAAAATATTGTTAAAGACATAAAACGGGACTGACCGAAAGAAGGTGTCAAAATATTTCTCGCGCGCGGTTGTAAAATATTTTGACCACTTAGAGAAAACGTAGGAAGGCGTCCCGAAAGCGAACATACTTAATTACGACGAGACGAATCTTAGCGACGACCCGGGAACGAAAGAAGCGTGTTTTCGGCGCGGGGTGAAATACCCAGAGCGCATTTTAACGCTTTTTTTAAATAATTTTTTCTTTAAAAACATATGTTTTGATAATACTAGTCTTACGTATCTATTAGAATAAGAACGATCGCTCAATCATAACTCAATAATGAGTTTCAGGCATGTTTTCACTGAAAAATTTTACGTGGGCAAAGACACCCCAACTGAGCGGGTAACTTTGCCCACCATGTTTTTGGCATTTTAAAAGCGTACGTTTAAGTAAAGAATTTTTTTTATAAGCCTATTTAAATCTACACGGCATCTACCGTATAATAGGATTTAAAAAAAAAATTAATGCACTAGGAGTGCTAAAAAAGTTCTTTGAAGTTCAAAAGTGGGCGAAGTCACCCCAGTTTACGGTAATAGGTATACAGTGACTCGCATTAATATTCGGACACATTTTGAAATCGCATAACTTTTTTAGAATTGGTCCAAACAACTTGAGTTTTTTTCAGAAGCTAAAGTCAGTTAGCAAACTAATCCTTCTAGCTTCTCAAAAAAACTCAAGTTGTTTGGACCAATTCTAAAAAAGTTATGCGATTTCAAAAAGTGTCCGAATATTAATGCGAGCCACTGTATTTGAAAGTAAACGCATGAACTGCCAAAGAGACTACTTTAGTATCCTTTTATGTAGTATTCGTTGGACGATTGGTTTAAACAGGTCATTCATTGTAAACTTAAATAACGAAATAGCAAACTTATGCACTTCAACATGTTAATCAATCAATCTTTAGTTTAGAACAATTGAAACTGATTAAGAAAAAAGAACACCAATTGAAGGTAGAAAGTAATATTCCCAGAAACATAAATAGCTTTTGGAGAAACTTTTAATTTCTAGGTCATTTCATTAAAAGCAGGAGTGCAAAATATTTTTATAGCACTTGATATTATTCATTTGAATAAGGAATTTGGTAGTGAAATATTAAGGCGATCACAAATTAGTCTTAAAATTTTGTATTTTTTCCTTCACCTTATTCCTCGTTTTCATATCTCTTAAAATAATCTTTCATCTAACCCTTCTAGACCTGCTTAAAGGTTTGCGAAATTTTTCACAAAAGTCGACAAGTAAAAAAATTCAAACAGTGCGAGTAGATAATAACATTATACTCTGAATAACCTGCTCCTTTTAGGATTTAGTAAGAATTAGTAAAAATGTGTACGTATCCATATCATTGCTGTGCAGACTATAATGAAGCTGCAAATACAACTTAATCGAAGATTTTGCTGCAAAAATGAGGCAGCTCCACAATTTGCGAAAATTGAGTTATATGTAGGTAGCATTGAATGTAAAAAATTCTAAATAGGTGCAAGAAAGAGGCAGATCCTGTCCTAAGCTATGATATAAGGGTGCTACAGTCACTGCTACTTGCACCCTATCTGAATTTAATGGAAGAAGGAAGCACATTTCACTATAACTTTTCTAAAATTGTGTAGATTGATGTTTTCTGATATATCTGCACATACTAATACATAGTTTTACACCATAATAAAGTTGTTGAATGTAATTATTTACCCGAAATAAGTGGATTTTTCAACAATGTGTTGGAAAAATTGGGCAGCTACAGGTTTTAAAAATTCACCCTGCTATAGAGGAAACGCATTAAATGTAAAATGCTTTGAACATATGTCTAAATATTTGTTATAACACTGTTTCTATTAATTTTCCAAAAGTTAATAAACTTTACGTGCGAGTGTATAGGTACTGTCATGAGGTGAAGTAAAGTGGAAGCCCTCGGGTTTACTTATTACATTTTATTATAACAATACAACTTAAAGAATAGAATACACTTAATATTAGTAAATACAAGAAGAGATCCTCAGACACTCTGCTAACCTTGTACCCTTTGATAAGGCGTTAGAGTCATGAGCAAGTCTAAATATAAATAGACAGCTCACAACAGTAGCTATGTATAAGGAAGGTCTGGAACTGGCGAAACATTGAACTCTATTTTCTCGAAAGCTGTTGATTCTATTTCATTAATAAGGTAAGTTCGGGTAATAAGGCCCAGCAGGTAATACGGCCCACTTGTAATTTATCCTTGATAGATCAATCCACAATCTTGTTAATGACATCTATTGCTTTTACTACACACGAAATGTCACTCGAAGAACTCCCACGCGATTAATATAACATTTACCGGCTGTAAATTCAACAAATGTTTCCACCGCAACTAGCGTTGCTGCAGTTGTAAGAATAACGTTGGATTCTTGGCTTTGTATTAGGAGTACGCATTATCCAATTACTGTACAACTATAGGTATATACAAGTATATATGCTGGCAACATGTTTCCAAAAAATTGATGATTTTGTAAAGTGCATGTTTAACATACAACCTCGGCAATGAGGAAGTGACAAAGCAGATAATAAGGCCCACCAAAATATTAAGTGGGCAGAGACCTCTTCCAAAGCAGGGCCGATATTGAGAAGAGCTCCAAAGCACGTAGCACTTCAACCGGAAGAAAAAAGACAAGAGTGTGTGAATAAGAGCCCATGTCATCCACCTCCAGAGAAAACGTGGACGGTAACTCTGCAGACAGTTGGTTTTGCAAATTATGCAGAACTGTATTCAAGACAGATATGCGACAGTGTGTCACGTGTCTCACCTGGATACACGAGGAATGCGTTGGGCTCGCACCTGAGGTCGAAGATGTCTTTGTTTGCCCGAATTGTACATATTAAATAAGTGGGCCTTATTACCTGCACTACAGGCAATAAGGCCCGTTTACAAGGTTTTTCAAATCCCATTAATTTCCGTATTTGTTTTGTTCATATATTGTTACAAATATTACAGACTATAGTTTAATGTCCATAGATTTCTATAAAAAAAAAGTTTTCAAAAATATGTACAGGTTTTTTTAAAAAAAATTATAGAACCTTAGGTGGGCCTTATTACCCGAACTGACCTTATATTATTATAAATCGTCTGCAAAATTTGAACAACATCTACTACCCAAATCGTGTGCACTCCTCTTGTCGGTGGAATCACCGTTTTAAATAAACGTGAACTCAAGAAAAAGGACGATGCCCGTCGCCGTAACGCAACAACACAACTGCGTCTTACGCTTACGTAAGACGTTACAGAATAATTAAGACGCTTCATTAAGCTTAGCGAATATACAGGTCGCGCGTTACACCATGAAACTCTTTCTTACAATTTTATCACGAAAACACATCTATTATATAAGTGAAATTTACCGTAAAACTAATTGATCTCCCAAGCTTGCCCTCGCAATAAGTACCTCCGAACGAATCGGACAAACAAGAGGGCACCACATGAAGTGTGACGCATCGATTTTAACGGAACTCCGCAAGTAGATAGGCAACTGAGAAATAATTCTTTTCTAGTTAGCGTTTTTAGTAGGCAATCGATATTTCGCAAGATATTTAATAACAAAGATTGCGTGCGCTACTTTGTTAAGCACTTACGATTTGAAACTTCTTTTAAGCAAGATGGTAAGGCAGAGGGTAGGTAATTCGACAGCTCAATTTTTTTTAGCACATATTTTCGTTACCCTTTCGAATTTATAAAGCAAATAATATTTTATAAATATTATGTCGGTGCAAAATTTCTGTAAAAGTGATTTATTAAAAAGGAAAATATTTTACATGTTTCTTTAATCAAAGTATTTTTCCTTAACTATTTGTGACCTTTTACCACTTTTCTGGTAAAAGCACAAAAAGACATTTCTATACACCTAATTCTGAGCGAACGAATGTTTGCACTGACCAAATATTTATTTCGTTCTTCCATCAATTCATAGGGAATCGCAATGGCATTCAGAGAATTTTCCCCGCCACATTCCCAGACACCATTTTTATTTTTAAATATCTCATAAAATATTGAGTGTATGTACTAGGGTGGCTCTTATTTTCGACTTTTGAATTTTCTTCGGGGCATCCTCCAGAATAGTTCCAAATAATTAAAAAAAAAAGTTTGAGCTCGATCGGATAACGGGAAAGAGTGCCGCTGGGCCCTTAAACATTTAAATCATTATTTAACAGCTCGCGAAGTCGATTTTATATAATATCCTCCAAGTTATTGATTAAAGAAAAAAAATATGTCGAACAAAAGTTGTCGATCCGGACAAGGAGCATCTTTTATGTTGTATTACATTTTCTCGTGCGACAAACGGTTTTCGAGAAAAGTCCGAAAAACTAAAAAAAACTTTTTTCCGTCAAATTTTGAAAGTCTAAATGCTTCTAGAACACTTTTTATTTATGAAGGCGAACAAAAACAATGGAATTTTTATTTTCGAGGACTAATTTTTAAACATTTAAGGGGGGCATATACCGAAATATGCGAAAAAGATAAAAAAAAAATTGTCTTATTTTCAGTGTTTAATATGTCACAAATGTTTCTTGAAAATTTGGGACCGAAATTCGAAAAAATATCGAAGATATAGACTCTATATCTTCGCAAAAATATCAAAATATGAGACTCTATATCTTCGATATTTTTGCGAATTTCGGTCCCAAATTTTCAGGAAACATTCATGACATATCAAACACTGAAAATAAGAATATTTTTTATCTTTTTCACATATTTCGGTATACGCCCCCCCCTTAAATGTTTAAAAAATAGTCCTCGAAAATAAAAATTCCATTTTTTGTTCGTCTTCATAAATAAAAAGTGTTCTAGAAGCATTTAAACTAAAAACTTGAGGGAAAAAAGTCTTTTTTTAGTTTTTTGGACTTTTCTCAAAAACCGTTGGTCGCGCGAGAAAAAGTAATACAACATAAAAAGTGCTCCTTGTCCGGATCTACAACTTTTATTATAAATATTTTTTCATTTAATCAATACCTTGGAGGATATTATATAAAATCGACTTCGCGAGCTGTTAAATAATGATTTAAATGTTTAAGGGCACACTTTCCCTTTATCCGATCGAGCTCAAACTTTACACAGATTTTTTAAAATTATTTTCTAACTATTCTGCAGGGTGCCCTGAAGAAAATCTTGAAAAAAAATTTTACCAAGAATAAATAAGAGCCACCCCTAGTGTGTACGCAACAACCACCCAGGAATCAAATAATTCTCAGCTCCCTATTCACCAACAAAGTTTCGTTAAATTTGGTGAATAAAACTTCACATAGTACCCCTCGTCAGGCCGCGAATAGTTTCGTGGCTTGAAGATTTCCATGCTACAAGCGACGCCCGTGATTCAATTAGAATATAATTCCCTTCACGCGGATGTGTGGACGGTGTGAATTGGATGAGCAAATAAACAGAGGACAGACTTTCCCACTCTCATCAACGAACGTGATCCACTTTCAGCGGGCGGTAGCCTGTCTGTCAGGAATTGCACTTAACGAGACGGCGGGCTTAGATCAACCGAGCTCTAGCCATGCGCTCCAGGCACCATTCACAGTGACGCGACATCAATTTCCACGCATGCAAATCCAGTTTATCATTAACATAATCTAAAGCCTGCGCCGAGAATCGGTTATCGTTTGCATCTTGTTACGTAAGGAAGAAAGTACGAGGAGCATGCAGCCGTGGAGCCATTGAGAAACACAAATGAATGATAAATGAAATGGCCTTTCGTGCGCAAAATCCACTGGACGCATCGTGTACCTACCGGCCGGGTGGGGTACTAGCTTAAGCGCGGAGAGCAATAACAAACGCACGTGAATATCATAAATGTTTTACGCTCGTTGAGTACCGTGTACAGTTAATTGCGATATGTAACAAGTCTAACTGTTGAGGTGGCTTATTAATCGCGAATATCTAAAATGCTTTACACACCTCCGATGCGTATTCCACTTTATGAAAATTCATCGTTTCAAGTGGTCGACGGATCAACAGGTTTGAGAAGAAAAACAAGCTCGTTAAAGAGAAATACTACAACTAGGGTTGCCAACTTTTTTTTCGATAAAGTATAGTACTTTATGGCCAAGCGTGATATAAAATTGTACATTGTGAGGAAATATGCACAGTACTTTTTAGAGGACAGTGGTAGAAAATAGAATGACATTAAAATAACGACATCTTATTTTTTTTAAAGACATCTTTTTGTCAATTTGCAATTTACTGTTAAAGAACATATATGTCAAAAATTTGAGTGCGCTGAAAATTCAAAGTAACGTAAGTATATTGGGACCTGAAGTGGGAGCGGGGCCTAACCAAGATGGCGCCGATATGGGTACAAGACGCATGTGTTGTATATGCGGTGTTGTAGTTATTTGCGAAAATGTTCCTTTCTGTGCAAAGTATATGTGATTGGGCAGGTTCAAACCCTGCCCAGTGGAATTTTATGCAACGGCACGAGAACGGGCAGGGATTGATGTGTACCCAACGGAAGCTTCTACTTTCCGCCACCAGATGTCACGGTGACGGATGTCAGACCCCAATATGAGGAGCTCATTTTTCAAGTTCAATATAGAAAAAATCCTCTCCGCAAAAGCTGAAGTGGCGGGAATAGAGAGAAGGCATGAAATTATTTTATATAAATTTTTACAAACATCGACAACACCTTTTTTAAGTGAATTTCAAGAGTTTAAAGTATAATTTTACAAATTAACGATTTGATGTTGCCATAGAATAAAGAAATAAGTTAAAATTGTAGAATTTTATCGATGTATCAGGAATATAGTATTTTTACGTACTATATCGTTTTCTAATAGTATATAGTACACTAGACAAATATATAGTACAATACTTTATATTATAGAACGCTTGGTAACCCTAACAATAACTGTTCTGAGTAATGCCTTTTATTGTAAATAATTAATGTATTAGGAATACATTCCTCGGAAAAATAAAGAAGACTAAAAAATCTGTACAAGGTATTAATTTTATGTGAAGTTATTTGCCGACGAAATTGGTATGTCAAATTTAATGAACGTCCTGATTTTAATTTTTGCAAGTAAATTCTAAGATGTACTTCCTATCGATTCTCATTTGCTCATATTTCATATGAAATTTGCATTTTAGAATGTACGTTTATAATTTCAAATCAATTTGTTCAAATGCTGCAAAATATAGTCCACCGCAAGAAAAATATTTTTTGTACGTATCGATTTCAACGATATGCAAATTTACACAAAATTAATACTTTCTAATGACTTTCGTTTTAGTCTACCCTTTGAAAAATGCACTTTTGGTGGATTAAAAAAGCAACAAAAAAAGTAATAATGAAACCCAGAATAACTTGTAGATTGCACCTTACTTTGTAACCCAGTTTTGTGATTATATCCCTTAAGAAAATATTGGAAATATTGTGCACTATAGGCTGTAGGACGTCATGAATACTCAAGGGGAGCTTGAAAACTAATTATGATATCCTAACAAAGTAGAAGAAGTGTAGGAGAAATCATTTGGCGTTTTCAAAGACAATACAATGGAAGAAATTTAATTGCAATCACAGAAAATAACAAATTTCGTATATTACACTAATTATTTAATTAGCAATATTAGCTTTAGCGACGATTGATACTGAATATTTTATCAGTATTTTTTTAAATGTCAGATTTAATAGAAATACAGAATACACTTGGGCATTCTCGTTCATACCTACAAAGTCTTCGTGTTTCATTTTTTCCTTCCTTTGGACAATAAAAGTGCAGCTGCTATACGTCACCTTGAGCTAAAGAATACCTCTGCCATTCCAAGAACGACATTAAATTCTGATCATTGCGTCGTATTAAAAAGTCGTCCTTGAAGAACGTCGAGAACACAAGATCAGCATCAGAGTAAATAATTGCATACTCTAATCAATCATGTGTGTGCGTATTAACCATCTTGCTGTTAGAAAATAATTTTTCTTTCGATTTTCACAAATTTATTTAAAGAAGTTACAGATAAATAACTATAAAGGCTTTAAGATACGAATTTGGAGGACAATCTTGAAGTTCCAAAAAAAAAATTTCAAACTCCTTGGAAAGCAACAAAATTACAGAAAAGATATTGAATACAAAAGTATCTTGTTTTTTCTAGCCTATTTGAGTAAAATATCTGAGAAGTCATAGGTGGCGCCACTATATACCTGCAGTGACCCCCAGTTATTTCACGTCATCCCCAACTCGATTAACAACGCATATCACCCAGTTTAAACGCTCAGATTTTAATCAGCACACCAGCAGAATTGTCAGAAATATTTGACTAGTATCTTTTTGAGGCAACTATGCAGGATGGAAAGAGCCTCCAAAAGTGAGGATGTAGAATTTATTTCATTGAATTCCTTGGAAAGCACTGAAGATAGAAAAAGAAGTTAGATAAAAAAAACGTTGTCAGGCCTTTGTATCAGAAATTAGTCAAACGACTCACTTCCTAGTCTGTTCGCTAGTAAGAAATTTAGAAATAGCCACCAAAATGTACTGCGTTATTACAATACAATGGTTCTACACGTTTCTCGCCCGAATTCTAACAATAGAAATAATCCTCCCATTGTTCCAAGAAACGTTGAAGAGATGCTCTTCCGTATCGCGGCACGGATTTCTCATGGACGTAACGAAACACATAACAGACAGCAGGTTTTTCCATAGGCATTCCATGGAACCGTACACCAGGCAATCTTAACGCTAACTTGATATCGAGGTTACTCACGAACGGTGAACCAATTATCCGCGTCGCGCTTAATACGTATAAGGAACGAATGCTGAGGGAGAGGTGCGTGCATCGGCACACTGGCGATATCGTAAAATAAGCTTCGTGGGGGCCAGCCTTATGCACCAATAAGGCAGCATTCTGGCCAGGTCAATGCTTACTGGTTTTGTGTTTCACCTCGTTCCCGCGTCTCCCGCACTTTCAGCGACCTCTGCTTCGAGCGAGATACTTCCACTACGTGCCGCTGCTTGGCATTGATAGTGGCGTAACTCCAAAAATATAAACTCTATAGGAAAAGCAGTTTAAAAGTTCCATTTCACTAATAGTCTAATACTGGTCATATAGTTTCTTTAAATTCACTCTACTTCCCCATCTCACCGGATTAAGGATCACGAATAGCATATTCACTAGGGCGGAGCGTTGCTATATAGGCGAAAAATTTAAATTTGAATTTTCAGTTGGCCTGGGTGCGAGATAGTTGTCTTTTGATTAACCAAACAGACTGTAACAAAATTTTGGAAAAATATTCTTGTTTGCAGGTTCCATTTTCTCCTAAAAATTTTAAAATTCACAATGTGAATCTTATTTTTTTACAGTTTTAAGAGGAAATGTTATCGGCGCACCGGTTCGGTCTATTTTTTTTTTTTAAGGTTTCTTGTCCAAATTGTCTTAATATCGACGTGTAAAAACTTTCCTTTGTTAAAGAAGTAGGTGTGTATGTTTCGCCATCCATTTTAAAAATAACAAACAACAAAAATAAATAACAAAAAATAACAAAATACTTTTAAGTTTTAAAAATTCTTTACGGTCGAAATTCTAAATCATTTTATTTTTAAGAGGGAAAGGAACCTGCAGACATTAATGTTTTTCAAAATTTTAAACAATTCACAATGTGAATCTTATTGTTTACACTTTTAAGAGACAAAGGAACCTGCAGACATGAATATTTTTCCAAAATTTTTTTACAGTTGTGTTTGATTAATCAAAAGACAACTATCCCGCACCCAGGCCAAGTGAAAATTCAAATTTAAATTTTCGCCTATATAGTAACGCTCCGCCCTAATATTCGCCAAGAAATTCGACAGAATATCTAATCAACCCCATATTTTACACCCTCCTTGGAGTTGTGCCGTGTTTTCGAGAAAATGTAATTCTAACTTCTCAAGGTGTACCTACTTTTCATACACGGTTCGCCTGCCCATCGTCATTATCTGCATATCCTGCTGCTCCCATCTCAGCTAATTTCAATATTAATTGTGTAGCGGCGTGGTCCATTTTCAAACAAAAGGAAATCTGGATCGCAAACATTGAGACAACACGAAATATATCACTATGATTTAGAGAAAACAACATAACCTTCTACTTATTAGAGCTGCAGGAAACAAGTGAAAATGAGCCAGTGTTATTTTTTTATTTATTTCAGGTTTTGAGTCGCATTAACTGCTGAGGTGATGAGCGACTTTACAAGTTTATCAATGTACTGCAGGGTACCTACATATTACGCAAATACAAATAATTTTAGCTCGTTTTTAACTTTACAATTTGGCATATATGTATTTTGATCACTTTTAAAAACGTAATTGTGTTTCTGACGTTTTCGCTTGAGTTCACTATTTCACTTATGTTGTTTTTGACCTGGTACCTTTTCCCGCTTTCAGCGGGATGATCGCATTCAAAAAGAATGTGGCTGATATTTAGATGTGCGTTACCAGTGTTGTTGAAAAATTGTTGTTAACCAATTCTGGTGTGAAGCTAGGAATACGTTAGAAACGTGGGAGTGTATTTGTACCAAAATTCAAAATTGCCATTTTTTTAATTACGCCACTATCAATTCCAAGCAGCAATGTGCGTGTATGCATGTATACAGCAGAAGGACTCTGGGTCCTATTTCGAGGGTAGGTCAGTTCTCCGTTCTCTCCTTGGCTCTTATAGCGAACTCGGTACCTCGCACTAACTCTGCACTGGTGCCAGAAAATGACTTGGATTGGTTGTTTCGGATAGAAACGAAGAAGGCTCTATAAGAATCAACCCATCCAAGTCATTTTCTGGCACCAGTGCAGTCAGTGCGAGGTACCGAATCGGCTATCAATCTACGATAAATCCATTACGACTTGGAGTGGGGCCAGCTTTGACGAAATATCATGCTAAGTCGGTCAGGCTTCTTTGAGTGGTCGCTTCAAGCAGCGAAGTTTTGCCTCAGCTCGTCTCCGCGGTTAACATATGCTGACAATAATGTAAACTTATGTTTGTATGTCTTGTATTAGGTGTTCGTGAGAGTAGGTACCAAGTGGGCGAGGTTTTTCTGATGAAAATATCAAACTACGAATTTATTCGGATTATTTTTGATTGTACGTAATTCGAACCACTTTTGAATTTCGTAAACCAATTTTTCGTTATGTATGATTAAAAAGGGGCCAGCTGAGGTCGAGTTTAGGCCTGCTATCATCAGGAAAATCTTGGCAGTCCACGGGTAATACACTTATAATGATCTAATAGAAAATATAAAAATTTATATTTTCATGAATGGATGACTCATTCCAGAGGGAAGGGTCATTGAGGTAACAAGATTCAACGCAATCTCCGAGTTCGATTTCTTTTCAAAGTAAACATTTAAGGACTTTTGGACAGCGTTTTCAAAAGATGTCAACGTGAGAACACTCTGGACGTGAAAATACGCCAAAGCTAGGCAACGTCTGGGAATGGTAGTTTGGTTTGGTTTAATTTTGAATTACTTTGACAGAGTGTAAATTGTATCAAGTTCAAAATTAGAGAAGTGAAAAATATAAAAACAAATTTAATCTAAACGATATCCCAGCAGAATATCATGGAGTTCTCCTGTTGGAGTAAATGTAATCGTGACTGTTTTTATTATTCAACAATGTCTGTCACTGACAAGGGGAGGACACCATGTGGTAGACATCGATTTTGATGAGGCTTGGCACGATGGATCTATGTCGAAAATAAGTAAATAGGTGTCCGAGCGTTTCTGGCAATGGGCCTTAATAATAAAGATATTTACATGGAAATTATTAAAATTTCCCTGCGCCCCCGGGGGATTCCCTTCTGAAGGAGTCGGGGTGCCTTTTGAAGATTTTCCCAAGTTAAAAAAAAAATTATAAAATAAAATAATTTATAGAAAAAATTAATAAAGATTTTTTTAACGTGGAGACATCTTCAAAGGCACCCCGACGCCTCCAGAAGGGAATCTCCCGCGGGCGCCAGGGGAGTGTGGGATTTTTACCCACTAAAACCCCACGGCCACTATGAAATTTTTAATAATTTACATGTAAATATCTCTATTATTAATGCTCGGACACCTATTTACTTATTTTCGACATAGATCCATCGTGCCAAGGCTCATAAAAATCGGTGTCTACCACATGGTGTCCTCCCCTTTTGAGCTTCAAAACAGTCTGATTGAGAAGGCAATTTTTATTTTTCCAGGAGCGGAGTCTTTAACGAAGGAACAATATCAGCATGAAAAGAAAAGTTCGGAGTCCACGATGCACGTGAACGGGCATTCAGCACACGGCGGAAGGCAAGAAATGGGTAAGTTGTCACTTCGAAAATCACTTTTAAAAGGAAGGCGAAGCATGAACTAAAAGCGAAACACCTTGTGCTGTTATTTTTAAGTACCTACGGTTCTTAAGTTTCTACAGCACTTGAGTAGTTGACGAGAGTACCTATATAGTTAGCCTCACATTTGTTACCTAATTTTATTTTAATCTTGGGGTTAGAATTTCTTCAACTATTTCTCAATCCAGTCCCTGCCAGTACCAGTTCGAAATGGCTCATGTGTTTCGTTTGTAAGTTAATATCCCATAATATAAGAAATGTTTAAATTATTTCCTTCATTGCTGACCTCGCGTGACTGTAACTATTGCCGCATTTTACATCGTTAACTTCATCCTGAAAGTTGCTCCCACGTGACGTAATAAAAGAATATAACTTCCCCTTTAATTAAATTAAAAGCACCTCTGTTGTTCAAACGTGACTGCCAATTCTGACATAACCAATCGCGCACCTTATAAAAATTATTCAAACTTCTTCCTCCACAACTTTTTTCATTACTTGCAACTTACGAGATGAACCCTCCACAGCAGTGTTTCCCAACCTTTTTTGCACCGCGATCCCCCTTTACAATATTCTAATAACCTGCCCACTTCCCTTTTTAGCTAAGGTAAATTTAACGAGGTAAATAAACCACATTAAAAATAGGTGTTTCAGAATAAATTCCTAACTTAATAAAATCGAAAAGAAACTGCTCTATAGTAACAATGTGAACACCCTATATAAAAGAATCTCGACGCATCCAGCTAAGAATTGCAACCCTGCAAAATTCCGTTGCAACTATCAACCTCCCAAGATCTCCATAAATCGTTCAATCTCCTGAATAAAACGTGGTAACCCAGATATGTACGTCTGTGTCTGAATAAAAGTGAGGCATAAAAGAGTAGCAAGAATCATGGAAACATGGCTCTACATCCGTTGCTATCGCGAGTGGCAGCGATGGTACGAAAAATACCAGCAACTAAAAATACCAGTGAAGATATCTCGTATCGCCAGCGGAACGGTACTCGGTGACGCTAGAATTCATGGCTTCAGGAACTACAGGTCGTAACTCTGAATTCGTAAGTCCGCCGATTCGAACGACCGGTGGTTCCGCCATCGGCAGAACGGTTCCACATTGGATCAAATGCGCGTGGTAAACGAAGAGAACAGATATTGTGCACTGTACAGTGTCACTTGTTATATAAGCCATTCAAGGTGCAACGATGACGCGATACGAAGGTGCGCCGTGCTCATCATGTTCTTTCATTAATATCGACCCTCCATTTAGTCTTCCTGCGGACAGGCGTGTAACGGTCCCGGCTGGAATTTCGCGAAATTCCGACGTTCACCGCGCACCTGAATCCGGTTGGAATTTCTGTGACACTTTGGCGTTCCATAGTGTCCGCTTGGTACTCTACAGGGTGCCCCTTTGGTGGTGTCCACTGCATTGCAATTGAAACACGTATGGGATCCAATGAAGAAGGGTTTTCGAGGATGACAAAGTGGTCAACACTGTAATGACCTTGGATGACCTTGACAGCAATGTGTTGTCAAAATATTGGTTGCAACGTTGTTCATTCAAAGAGATGTGTATATTGGATTCGCCTGTTTAATAATGTAAGAAATATATAATAAGTTTGATAATAAGGCGTGTGTTCCTAAACCTAGTGGTTTCAAAATGGCCACCTGTTTGTGTTTAATGCACCTTCAATATGCTTGGCCCTTTATTTGTATTTTCCACCAATTTTCAAGTAAAATGCACTGATCTCCAGCAGATAGTTGCCCTATAGAGATATATAGTGTATTTCGTTTAAAAGGAATTTTAAAATATCGTAGTTTTGAGGGGAGGTAAATCTGGAATTGTTACTTCAGAAACTGAAGAAGAACTTTGGGCTTGGGAGAATTGCATTGATCGCAGGTGATAATTGTTCGGCATACCTGTGGAAGTGCATCAACGATGTGTTATAACGATTTGCGTGAGAAAGAATTTGAATTGACTTTGTCGAAATAATTTCACCCCTCTTGCGCAAATTTCAATTTACGAAGTATTTTAAAATTATATTTTCATGATGTTCGCAGTAACATAAAGAATAATTGGGGGCATAGTTAAATGTAGGTATTTTTTTATTGTATTCTGCTGCTTTAATTGTTTTTTCATCGTACTTTTTTTTAACCCTTAACTGGTGTCTTGGGGTCGCTCATGACCCCAGGCACGCAAAGTTCGCTGCAAAATTTTTGGTTGTCTAAGCTTGTAAACTGTTTTTCTAATTAATTTTATAATAATAGCTTAACTTTCTAGGTTTCTATTATTTTACACATTACCTAAGAACAAAATATTCATAGAGGTTGATTCAGGGTCGACTTTACAAATTTCTGTGTCCTTTTTTATTTGGGGTCTGCCACGACCCCAGTATACCAGCCACGTTTGCCAAAGACAGTATACCAGTTAAGGGGTAATTTTATTTTAATTAAACTTCATGCTCAGTAACACGAATTAAGTAAACAGTAAACGTTTGAGAAGAAAATGCACATAATCTATATAACACCGATAAGCTATCTATGTATATCACTCAGGAAAGAAAAGGCAAGGTCATTTCACGTATGCGTAACCCTTTGTGGGCTATTAATAACGTTATGTATATAATTAGGTGACGCCCACATTGTGTACCTTACGCCTACATATCGAAAAATGAGTTCCCTCTAAAAATATTAATGCCAGTCATCTTCGGTTAAATAACTTGTTACGTAAGAATTACAATAGTTGAGCGGATACAAATTCTTTCGAATTTAAACAATATTTATTCACACAAAATACAGGCAGGTATGCATTAGGTTTATTTATATAGGGATGGAAACAAGAAACTAACATTTATATATTAAAAAAATATACTTTTATAATTAATTTTTCTGCAACACTGTTAACAACTAATATTATTATTTAAGAAAATTTGCTCCTCTTATGCTTCTCATTGTTAGAAGTGAATTCGTTTTAAGAAATACTACACTAACAATTATTGTTCTTTCCTTTTGAAGTCGAGTTTGGTTTATCTGAACTTACTAAATTCCTCCCAAAACGATTAAACTGTTTTATAGTTTACTTCTGTCAAGATTTCTGTGTGAAATTATTTATCACTTACGCCCTTACAAAATGAATACATATTCATAAAGGTATTACTGATTTGATCGCAAACGCGTTAAGGTAGTTCCTAACCAACTATTTTAGTCAAATTAGAGTTGAGTAATAAACGATAAATATAAAGTAGTATGATACTATAGAAATAATAATAATAATTTTTAACATCATGTATATATATATTTTGAAAAATTCAATGTTAATATAAATAATTGTTATACGAAAATAGAATATTAAATTGGTTAGCGTAGCGAATTGGAGCAGCAGATCTGACAACGTCGCATTCATTTGGAGCGTCTTTTATAACCAAAATGTCAGGGAAAATGTTCATATGAATTTGAAGCGTCGTTCGCTATTTAAATGTCTAAACATATCGATTGTGCGACGTTGCCACGTCGACTGCTCTACGTAGTTTCTAAAAAGTTTGCACGTAAACCTATTTCTTATGGGCATTTACGAAGAAACGACGTGGTCAGTTTTGCAGAAATTAATAAATTCATTTCGTGACATTTCGGTGTACTTCTCTGCCAATTTTGGTTCACTTCTTGAATATAGTTTTCCTGTTTCAGAAGAAAAACTGAAACCATAACCATATTTTTTCGACTCTGCCATATGCCACTGTGGTAAAATGCATCAACTTTAATTAACAATTTCTCGATAACTATGTGGTAAATCGATTTTAAACTTTGCACAAGGGTTTCTTGTATTCCAAATTAGTTTTGAACGAAATTTGAAGGAATTCTTGAATCTAGTAGATTATCCAGGAACTACCTTAAACAAATTTGCTGAATTTGAATCATTTAAAATTTGTAGTCTTTTCCAATTCGGAAATCCGCTAGAGCCTCCAAAAGAACATTCCATGTAAGTCGACTACCTAGTTAAAAGGAAATGTATACCGAAAACGAAATTGTTTTATTCAAGCTGGCATATATTTATAAAGCATTAAAAAATATGAACGATTTTTTATATTTATCCGTATAAACAGAGGAAGGAGATCATAGACCCTTTTAAAATTCGGTAGCCGAAATAGCCGTTCGCCAATTAATCACAAACTATTTTTAAATAAGAATTACTTAGCTTAAATGTGGTCTTAAAAATTTCAGAATTTGAATACTGGAATGCAGTTCTAATTCGATTGTAATATTCGGATTTAATATTTGAGTACACCCCTAATTCGAATGTAATTTCGAATACAGTTCTAATTTAAGTGTAATTTTCAAGTATAGCCCTAATTCCAACACAATATTCGAAGGCAGCTCTAAGTCGAAAGTAATTTTCGAAAACAACTCTAACTGGAAAGAAATAGTCGAGTAGGGTAAAGTACCCAATTACTGACACCTAACCAATTACTGTCACCTTAAGCTATTTTACTTAAACTAACGAATAAATAAACTATAGTATATAATCTATAGTATAGATTACAGGTTGAGTTACATAATTCTTTTTGCGTACGACTTTACAACGTTTATTTATTCGTTATTTTAACTAAAATAGCTTAAGGTGACAGTAATTAGTTAGGTGTCAGTAATTGGGTCCTTTACCCTGCACATTTAATGTAAATAAAATGTAATATGCGAGGCATATTCCTAACATTCAAGTACCCACTTATGAGGTATTGAAATAGTCCTAAACCTAGTTTGGAAGCTATTGTAAGTCCTCGTGATTTGGTACGAGCAGCGACCACTTGGGGTGCAATTACTATTCTGCCTGGCTTGGCCTTATTTTGCGCACTGTTTCATCAGCTGGAATCGTGCCGGAGGATGACATAACCGAAGCACTTTTAACGGAGCCATTCGTTGTATATAGGACAAGGTAATTTCGAGGAAACGCAAGGGTGTGCCAATATCCAGGATGCGATTCGATCATTACAGGCGATCCTAAAGGGTGAATCGAATGCGTCTAATCTCATCTCCGGAAATGACTGTATGTACTCGTTTAGGCTGCGTTCACGCGATAGGTGTTCCCAGCTGGAAGGGAGCAAAACTCGAAGAACTAGTTGTAGCAATTATGTACAGGGTGGTCCGTTAATAGTGGCACCTACAACTACGAAAGGGATGATTCTTCACGGAACTCTGGATCGAAAATGTAGAACAACAGGTTTTGATTTGGGGCTTGGTTTCTGAAAAAAAAATAACTTCGAATGTCTGTTGTGTGGTACGTATACACGACGACACTTTTGTGTCTAGATCAAGTGCCTTTTGTGTCTAGCTAGAGCTAGTTGCAGTGTCTTCAGTCTAGCTCTAGCTGCAACTCCCGCGACGCTAGGTCAAATTCAGTGTCGCAAACTGCTCTAAGTAGTTTCGAATCTTCCGGAAATTTTTTTCAGTGTCGTATACACTTGATCTAAACAGAAAAGTGTCGTCGTGTAGATGTGCCTGTGTAGCTGAGGACATAATGGTAAGTATGGTACGATTGTAGATAAAATGCTTGTGCCAAAATGAGTCGAAGTTGCCGATAATCTTTTTTGAACTTTTCTTAAAACCCTATTGAGTACACATGCATTTGACTAACAAGGGAACATCCCGAACCCGGAAATTCAAAAAATTCTGAAACTTTGTGAATATGTAGGGGATTTCCTCCTGGTTACAACGGAATTTTTGTTTGCTGCCCAAATTCACTCTAAGGGGGTGTAATTGACCGCTGAAAATCCGGTTATTTTCGCTTTTGTGTTATAACTCGTGAAATGTAAAATAATTGTTTTACCAAATGGTAGATCTAATTAAAAGAAGTAACTTTTGTCTTGAAACTTTTTTTCTATCTCTTACAGTTCCCGAGTTATAACACCAAATCGGAAAATAGCCGAATTTTCAGGGGCTGATTTCATCCCCTTCGAGTGAATTTGGGCAGCAAAAAAAAATTGCGTTGTAACCAGGAGGAAATCCCCTACATGTTCACAAAGTTTCAGAATTTTTTTAATTTTCCGGTTCGGGATCCTCCCTTGTAAGTGTCTTGCAAATTTTCACCCTCAAAAGTGATTGTCTTAAAAATGAGGCCACGTTGTAAAAAAAAGTTATTCTACAATTTTGATATTGGTATGTACTTTTGCACAAGGATTCACTTCAACCTCAATTTTATCGTTATTTATTCTTGCTACTTGTATGATAATACAGTAGATATCGATTTTTAAAAGAGTCGCCAGAATGTAATGGGTTTCAAAATTTGACTTGTTGAAGTTGCAATATTTGCGTTAGTTTTCTAACTAAAATACCAGAGCAGTAACATAAATTATACAGTGGAGAAAATTTTACGTCTTAATCATTTTTCTTCGTATTTACATGTCGCAAATCCAAGCTGGAGATGGCGAGTGAAAGTCCCGTAATCTGATTCTCTTTGCAAACCATAACAAACATTGGAAACTAAAAGAAATGTTTGTAAACACTGGCGCGAATAGAAATTACAATTTTTGTACGTAGTAGCCGTAAACGATTTTCAATTTTAATTTTCTTGAGAACAAAATCTCAGGTGTGTATTTAATAACATCCTTGATCACTGTCGAATTATTCCACAGGCATTCTGTATCCATTATTATAAATATCTTAAGTTATTAATTGGAACATATGATTCAAACCTCTCGTGTAAGAAAAATAAATTACTGCAAATCTACCTGAACAAAATAACGTATAGTAGTTTCCAAACAATTGGTTTTCTTTTCGATATGTACTTCTACGTTCAAAACTGAGTAACTTTTGTCTAAAACAGTTTTTGAGTTGACAAATAATTTGGAATTAATTAGAGAAAGGCTATTTCGGATTGTGAGCTTTGAAGAAATGTTTGAGGCACTTAAACTTCGGAGGGCCAGCTAAGAATTTGGATACTTTGTATATATGCATAAATTTTAAGTAAATAAAATTTACAATTTCAATGAAAAAATCCCGACCCTCTAAAGGTTAAATCAGTTTTCAGCTCTAGAAACTTACTCCGACTGGGGTGAAAAGAAATTTCGCTCTTGGGATGTTCCTTAATTTGTAACCCTAGCACCATTTGTTGTTGGCACTTTGATGGCCAACTAATTCCCAACTTGGGAATACTGTGGGCCAACCAGAAATGCTGCTAGGGAAGTAAGTACACAGCTGATCGAACATAATATAATATTTGGTGGTTCAGATCACAATCCATAGTTCGAGTAGTATTCGAATACCATATTCGAGTAGTATTCGAATACCATATTCGAATAGTATTCGAATACCATATTCGAGTAGTATTCGAATACCATATTCGAATAGTATTCGAATACCATATTCGATGCGTATTCGAATACTTGAATGGTTTGAATATTCAAATGGAGAAAAATTCGACAAATACTCCGCGCCTTATTTCAAAGAACTGTTCTTCGAGTTCCGCGCACTTTTTAGAGTCTTATCACACGGTGTACTGCTGTAGATCACGACTGGTATTTCAGATTTACAGTGGGGTACAAAAGTATGTGGACACCCTTTAAAATCTTATAACTTATTTAAAATTAATCCAAACGACTTGAGTTTTTTTTAGAAACTAGAATGATTAGTTTGCTAATTGAAGTGATTCGTCATTTTGAAAAAAAATTGCAATTGGTCGGAATAGCAAAAAAATAGTAAAGGTCGTTTCATTGTAAATCGCGAAATTCCCGAAATCAGGGATTCTCAACCTTATTCTGCGATCTTTAAGCGTTTATAGCTCAGAGCAACGTTAACCGATTGTCATGAAATTTTAGGCACGCAAACTTTTTTTTTAAATTTTCATTACAAGTTCAGAAAAAAAGTTGAAAAAACGACCTTTACTATTTTTTTTTTGCTATTCCGACCATTTTTTCCAAAACGACGAAACACGTCATCTTGTAAACTAATCCTTCTAGCTTCTCAAAAAAAAACTCAAGTCGTTTAGACCAATTTTAAACAAGTTATACGATTTTAAAGGGTGTCCACATACTTTTGCCCCCCACTGTATTCACTTGACAGAAAGAAAGCTCGTTTAAAAAAGGTAGAAAGTGGTAGAAAAAAGTGCGAATATGACACAGATACCAGTAGCCAGCCACAAAAGGGTATCGTGTGAAAAAGTCCTCAGTAAATGTATACAACTTCACTGCGATGGAGTATCGTTTGAAAATGGTCAATTCGTCAGCTCCGGCTTTGCCAAGTATGTATGATGACAGCTGCAGATTCACGAAGACGATGAAAGTGGACAACGGAAGGGGTGGGGGCATTATCTGGAGAAGCTAGCGGTATTACATAAACATGTTACGAATTAAAGAAGATTGTGTTTTGATAAAATATAAAAATTCAGTTTGGACTTCTTAACTATGAAGCCGGAGCTTACAGGTATGCAGGTGCCCCACGTACACCTAACAGGGTTATTTTCTACATATTTCGAAACTGTGTTAAACGAGCCAGTTACCGTAAACTGGGGGAACATTGGCAGGTTTTTGAAACATTTTGTTATATAATTTAAAAATTATCATGTTTACATTTGCTGTAAGTATCCTATCATAACATTGCATCTTTTGTGCTTGTACTACAAGTGTCAAAATGCATAAAAATTTTGTCCTTCTCCTTCTTTAATACATGTTAGGAACGTTAGTGTACCGGGGAAACACTGGCACATCATATCGATAGCATTAACGAGTTAAGTTTTACTAATCTGAAGCCAGTAATAGACGTTGACACTTAAATTTGTTTATTTTATTTTATTTTTTACATCTTAATAGCATTAATAGCATTACATATAAAAAGCATTAAACACGGGGTGTATTGTACCCCAAAAATAATTTTCTAGTTAAAATATCGTGTTTTCTAGTTAAAATTGTGGGATTTAAAATGATATTTGTGTTTTCCGCATTCACGCCGTTTTGAAAATTCATATTTTTACAAGTAATAATAAAAGCACTATTTATAATAATATGCATCAGCATATGTAAATGGTAGTTAAAAAGTTGTGGAGGTATAAACAAATTTAATGAGTAATGCAAGTACCTATAGTAATAACTGTAATAAAAAAGTGAAAGGCAAATAGAATTCTCTTTTTCTAGTACCTGTAAACCTAGGGTCTGTTAACATATTCTGTTATTATACTTGAACACATTATTTAGTTAAATCTTCCCACTACATAATAATATTGAAATTCAATAAAATTGTTTGTTTTACACGAGTGTTAACCCTTCGTGGTCACACGGAGTGTATTGTACCCCAAGAATAATTTTCTAGTTAAAATATCGTGTCTTTACGACTTCCAAAGAGGATTTATCGCAAGAAAAAAAAATTAAAAAATCGCTTTTTTCCCACAACCGTGGATAATCGCTCATTTTCAACTACAAACTTTATCACATCAAAATTTACATTTCTAGAAAAAGACTGTTAGACCATGATTGTACAAGCATTACGAACGTACAATTATCACTGCAAAGTTAAAAGATTCAAAAATACGAAAATGGTAACTCGAAAAAACGACGCTGGGGTACATTGAACCCCGTGTGACCAACTTGTGATTTTAAGAAGGTATGACCACGAGGGGTTAATAGGTTAAATTTTACTAATCTGACGTAAAACAATGTAATCCCGGGGTATGCCAATGTTACCCCCTGCTGCCAATGTTCCCCCAGTTTACGGTAATTAACGAAAAAATACGTCCAGGAGAGATCCACGTGATTAAAGAAACCACCTAACCCCAGGCTACATGCGGATCCTCCAGTTCTTTGAATTCCTGTCATATCAGAACTGCATCATGAAAGCACCATGTTCCTCTAGAGTTACCATTATCAGTCAATCTGTTCACTTATTTTCCATTCTATTCTTATAATTCTTGCCAACATACGCGCTGCACCTGAAACGCCAATATCGACATCATCAATCCGTCCCACCAAGCATTGCGGCCCGAACTCAAGGTAGCTCTCACCTCTGCACGCGCCAGGTGCGCTAAATGAACATAACAAAACAAAAATACACTTGAACGCGAGCCTGTTGTGCGTGTACCAATGGCTATCGTGACCCCAGTCAATGGTTCTCGTAGCGTAGCGGAGTCATCTGGATCATCTGGAGTATCTAGAACGTATTGATCCCGCCTAAGCAGCTGTATGTACCTCGGGCTGACAGTAACGTTGGGGCGGCCGTACGGAAAACACACGTGTTACACGCGCTCGCAACTGAAACGTCTGTCTGCCCTAGGCGTCCTCCTATGAGCCACGGGGAAACTCGAGGGAAAGTGCAAAGCCCTTACTTGAACCGATCGAAGCGATTGCGCGGGTTCAAAGTGATCGCGGACTCGTTGGAACGTGAGTCTTGTCAATGGGACCAAACTGACATTCCGCTGCCGGCTGGAAGTGAATAGAAAAGCTGTGAGGTCTCCACAGAGGTTGAGATTTGTGGGTTCTAATAGTGTTTTGGGTTTGAGCAGCAGTGGTGGTGTCGCGTGTGTCGTGGGAGCGGAATGCTAATACCTTATCCCAGTGCGATGGGATGCTATCGGTGCAGATTTGGCGAGAGATGAGATGCGGTGAAGTGGATTTTCAGAATTTTAGGTGGTGCGTGTTAGGTACACCGTTTTGGAGTGGGGCAAAGTGATCTCGCGTGGATGCTTCGGAGAGTTTTTTCAGTAATTTTGGAGGAATAGCTTGGCTTTGATGAGGATGTGGTTTGGCATGTTTAGGGTAATCTATATTTTGAATAGTTCTTCCTGTTTCGGTGCTTATACGAATTTTGAGAATAATGCAACGACGTGAAATGTTTTCAAGTCACTTGATATTTTTTTATGAGATTTCGAGTGGGATTAAAAATTTACGAGCACGTAAATTAATAATGTTATCCGAGTTTCCTATTAAAATGTATTCAGAATTACAAAAAAAGTTTGATGTCTGTATTTTAACTGAATTTATATAAATGGCAATTAGAGAAGTCAATTTCTTGGTTAAAGAAATATCTAATTTTATTTATAAATATCGCAGAGGTAATAACGAATATTAATTAATATTTGCAAGTAGATATTTTTATCATTTAATGACATTTTCTGAGTAAACGGCAGGGAAATTTCCTCACCAATTATTTTTTAAAGGAAGTAAATCTCTCCGTGGTGAAATATTTCCAGTGAACTTCGCGATTAACTATAAAATAATTTATTCTCTGAGATAGAAGCTAATAAGATTAAAATTTTTAACAGCAAATAAGAAATACTATTCAAGGTTGCATCCTATTAGTATCTATTTAACAATTTTCCTCAATTTACAAATTCGATATACTGTTTTAAGTATTACGAGTAGCACACGTAAAGCGATTGACAAATCCAGATTAAGAAATATTTTCAGACAGGTCTGGAGAAATGTGCGATTCACGTTACATGACAAAACACGATAACAGCACGCAAGATAAAGTAACGTCTTTGCTTGTCGGAAAGGCAAGGTGAACGTTTCTCTTCGTGTAAACTGTAAATTTTCTTCAAGGTTCGAATATAAAATTACGAGGGAAATTTAGAACTCAACGAAGGCTAAAGCAGTAAATTGGAATCTCTTAGCTAAACGGATTATTACAACTGATTTCGGTTGTCGAAATTTTTAGTTCACCACAGGTTTATAATTTTCTAGCTTTACTACTCGGCTTCGCTCAAAATTTAGATTCTGATTTTATAAAAAAAAATTTTTTTAGTTTCGCCTGGATTAGTCGAGCATAATCAGCTGAGGCACATTTCGTGATCCCAGAATTTATTGTTCGAAAGTTTTTAGGCGACAGACAAACACACAAACATATAGAAGCTTTCTGCTTTATATATTAAGATATTGAAACTTTTGGCTAAACGAATAATTATAATGTATCCCATGCATTTAAATTTTTAGCTGAGTGGACAGTTATAATGTATGTACACTTATCTCGTACCGTTATCGTCTAAAAAAGAAGGAAGGGGAATGCCAAATGCTCCTCCATATCTTTTAAAGATACATAAGCTTACATAATGCTGCTATTCTGCGTGTAAGCCTGCTGACACGTTGTAGAAACCGTTTCCAGTTACGTTGCTTGCTAAGAAACATTAATTCCCAAGGAGAAGGATATCCTATGATGTGCTATCCTTATTTCTCTCGTGAATTACTATCTTAAAATCAGGAGAATGTAATCAGCCCTTTAAATAGTCAGAAGTAAAGAATTATTCTAAATGGAGGAAAGTATTGGGTTAATTACATTATAAAAAGTAAAACGTTATAGTTAAATATTTATATATAAATGTCAGCATAAGTATCAATAGAAAATATTCATACTATATATATAATTAAACATAAATATGAGCGTGACATATGGCATTAAACACGAATATAAGATATAAATATTAATTTATTTGTTACAGTATATGTGTGTAATAATATTAAGCCACAAAAATAATATGTGTTTGGTTTATGTTGGAAATAGATTAAATCTGCATATGGCATTTTGTAATAAATATTTTATTGGTGTCTGCATGAGGATATAAACAGCATCGAGATTTGTTATGCAAGATTTAATACCGTTACTCTTATCATTAAAATTTAATATCAAATACGTTTTCACAAATATATCAAGTTTTTGAAATTTACAAAAATTTCGTAATTATGCGATATCAACTATTCACATTCGTTTCTTCGTAAATATGTTCTTTAATTAACATTAAAATGACTCCAATTTAAAAAAATGAAATCAATAATTGTTTAATATTAAATTTTGTATGCACGTATACTGTTTGCGAAAATAATTTATTATAATAAAGCCACTTACGAAAATGTATTCGAATATTTTCGTTAAACTATAAATATGTTTTTTTTTTGTAATATGTTGCCACTTGCAATACCTTATTCAAGTAATGAAAAATTTGATTGAATTATGGAATAATTAAATAAGAATTTTTGCATTTATTTAAACATGGTTTTTCTCATTGCATAGTATTTACTTTGTAGTATTTTATTTTGGTCTGTAACTGAACTGCTAATTTCTTGAGTTTTCAATATTTTCTTCCTTTTTTTAAATTGAATCTAGTACGATAAAGAAACTCGAAATTTACCTCACATTTAGCCCCTGTAATTTGTCCTACTCGGAATTTGTAATATGTCAATTTGATATGAATTAAAGTATTATTTGGATGGCACTGTGGTCCGCATAACTGAAGTTCTATTGTATACTGAATTATTATATTTTTCAGTCTTTACATCTCATTTGTCCCATTTATCTGTCGGCTTCTTATTTCTTCATTGCTTTCCATTTTATTTTTACACAATTACAATGATATTAATAAAAAAACAGTATACGAACGAAGTCTGATTCGCCATTCTCTTTGTACTGAATTGGTATATTAAGCACAGTTGTTTTAATGATATTCTAATGATATGATAATGGTATGTAACTGTAACATAAGCCACATTTCGTTATCAGATACTAAATAATGATGCTTATCGTTAAAAATCTTTCGTTAAACTGCAATATTCAGTGCTCTAAATAACCAAACATTGGAGTGGATTTATTTGAAATTATAACTACACTATAGAACTACGCTTGATATGAAATTATTCGTAATTACTCTGTACAGGTAGAAAAATAAAAATAATTCGCGTAATTGAAGAACAATTTAATTAATATGAAAAAGGTTCTTGTAATAAATATTTGATAATTTGCATTGCCCTAAGATTGTGTTGGCGAATTTAGAAATTTTAGAAACTAAATTGTTACGTGTACTACAATTATTATGTATAAAATGACAATTTTAATAGTGTTGCAATTTCAACAAACAATTTTCATTCAACTTCACCATTGTTCTAAGATTCTTTAAAATATCTTTAAACGACTATCATTCAAACTAAAAATAGTGAAATCCTTATTTAAAATTATTTAAAAATTAGTAAGTGAATATTCGTTGAACTGTTTCAAAATTCGTTCCAAATTGTTTTACATATTTTAAC
This sequence comes from Andrena cerasifolii, assembly GCF_050908995.1. NCBI lineage: Eukaryota > Metazoa > Arthropoda > Insecta > Hymenoptera > Andrenidae > Andrena > Andrena cerasifolii. Next base: position 2,569,715 of record NC_135128.1, on the reverse strand, counting down.
TGATGTACGCCAGTCGAAGAAGCTTGAGACACACTAGCCCAATTCGACTATGATATTAATCTTATTCCAAATGTTTTTAATGGTTATCGCACAACTCTGCTTAAACAGTCTAAATTGAATCAAACCTTTACTTGCCATTAATTAAAGTAAACTTAAGGGGTCAGTCCACTGTGAAGTTAAAAAAATTGTCATTTTTTGGGATTTATTTTTTAGTAAACGGAATGTCCAACGTAAATAAAGTTTTGTCTACTTATTAATACACTTATTGGCAGTATAAAAAAATCTATTTTAAATTTTTAACAGTTTTTTTTAAAATATATATCGCACTGATGTGAGCGCCTTGAGAAAGCGAGGCAGTGCTGGTGCAGGTGGTTGCGGGAGAACGACGCATTTGAAACAAAAAATTCAATGTGTGTTGTAATCATTATGAGTGTGGTTATCGCCGGAACCAGGATTATTTTTACTGATAAAAAAGTAACAAACTGGCGGAGGTTTGAAGTTTATATGTCGAAATACGGTAATTTTTCAATAATTTTGCCTTGTAAAAAGTATGAAATGGTTAATCCAAAAAGGTTTCCGTAGTTCCGGCCATAGCCACTGATGTTCTGAATATCGTGTCAAAATTTGAGATTGATTGGTCTAATAGTTCTTTTGCAATCACCTGCACCACTTGAAGAAATGTTGTTTTGAGATAATTGCGTTTTAAGCTTTAAAACAAATTAAAAAAATTCTTTTAATTTTTTTTTGTATAATATAAGAGTAGCTTAATAAATACCAAAAAGATTTATTGCATTATATGTTGTATCTATGGAGAAAAAAATATTTAAAAATAGCTTAATTTTTCAAACCGTCACAGTGGACTGACCCCTCAAGTGTCAGTTTGACAGTTCAAACTTCCCGGAAGTGTAAACGGTACAAGAATAAATTTAATTCCCCCAAAAGAATAGAGTCATACCAGGAAGGCTACAACGTGGCTTTTTATCCATCCTAAGTGACCTATATTAAGGTTGCGAATACTTATTGAACTTTTCTCCATTCGAATATTTAAGCAGTCTGAGTATTCTATTATATTCGATTTAAAGCCATGAGTACTCAAGTTACTATTCGAAGTAATATTTGAAGATTCATATTTCGAGTATTCATTTGAATACTCGAATTATCGAATATGAATCTTCAAATATTCCAATGTTACATTCGAATAGTGTTGTTAATATAAGGGAACATAAAAAAATAGAAAATTCATTTTGCCCAGGCCAGCATAAATTTGTAGCGCATTAAAGAATATTTGAAATGTGTTTTGGTGTCTATGGTAATCAGCAATTTAAGAGGATGAAGCAAGCACACCTATAAAGTTTGTCGCAGAGTTGTGCAGAATTACAATTGAATTACTCCATGAATTATAATTACAAAATCAATTACATCGTATTCAATTACATTGTGATTCGTAATTCAGATCTTGCATTCAATTAAAATACATCGGAATTCGTAATTGCAATGTATTTGCAATTGTAATTGCATAGTACAATGTAATTGAATTATAATTACGAATTAAGAGATAACCAAATTGAGAGGTAATAAGAGGTGGGAAAGAAATATGTAGGTAAAAGTTTCGAGCAGAAAAAAATTATTATGAGTGCTGAATATGGTATTATTCATAAATTTATAATATATAAAGAAAAATATACTCCTTTGTTATATTTTTCCATTTTTTTCACTTCTTCAGAGTTTTGAGCTGTAATTTTATTACATTGTATTTCAATTACATTGTAATTCAATTACACGCACGATTACAGTAATTTGGAATTGAATTAATTGAAAAGTTTGAATTATGTAATTGGGTTAAAACATAATTGAATTACTATGTAATTGAAATACAATGTAATAAAATTACGTAATTAAATTACAGTCTAATTCATTTGGCACAACTGTGGTTCGTCGGCTGAAATAGCCTTTTTTTAATTATACCGAATTATTAGGTATCAATTCGAAAACTGTTTGAGATAAGAGATACCCAGTTTTGAACGTAGAATTACATCGCGGGAGAAATATTACACATTCCAATACTCGAATACCTAATTCCTAATTCGAATTCTCGAATACCTAATTCCTAGATTCGAATTCTCGAATACCTAATGCCTAATTCGAATTCTCGAATACCTAATTCTTAATTCGAATTCTCGAATACCTAATGCCTAATTCGAATTCTCGAATACCTAATTCCTAATTCGAATTCTCGAATACCTAATTCCTAATTCGAATTCTCGAATACCTAATTCCTAATTCGAATTCTCGAATACCTAATTCCTAATTCGAATTCTCGAATACCTAATTCCTAATTCGAATTCTCGAATACCTAATTCCTAATTCGAATTCTCGAATACCTAATTCCTAATTCGAATTCTCGAGTACCTAATTCCTAATTGGAATTCTCGAATACCTAATTCGTAATTCGAATTCTCGAATACCTAATTCCTAATTTGAATTCTCGAATACCTAATTCCTAATTCGAATTCTCGAATACCTAATTCCTAATTCGAATTCTCGAATACCTAATTCCTAATTCGAATTCTCGAATACTTAATTCCTAATTCGAATTCTCGAATACCTAATTCCTAATTCGAATGCTCGAATACAGTCTTAATTCGAATACTATAATACAGTCGTAATCGAATACTCGAATACAGTCCTAATTCGAACGTGATATTCAATTTACAGTCCTAATTCGAATATAATATTCAAATACCTATAGCCATAATTCAAATGTGAAATTCGAATACTGCAATATACAGAAGGAAAATTGGTAATATTCAAGAAATCTTCAAGTATTCGAATATTGAATTATTGAAGTAATCCCAACTCTGCTCTATTTGTGTACAAGAGTCGAAAGAGCTTGAGAAACACTGGCCCAATGTTTCGACCATGAAATCACTCATCGTGAGTCGCGTGGCGTGCTTCGTAGGAATTGTTTATCGCGATTTGTAACGGCTGCGTGCACGTTTCACTTTCAATGAATTCGCCTTTCATTCGCCGTCTCTCCTGCTGGTTTCCAGAAACAATGTCAACCAACCTTCCAGCTCGCAGCCAGAGCGCCGCTGTTCGTTAGGGAAGTTTTCTCGATGCGCTGACGCTGAACTTTCCCCGTACTAATTGCACTCCGCTAATTGGCAAAATTGATCTATCTTCCTTGCGCCTTTTTACACGTAACGAACAATCGTTTGACCTGTCGCACACAGAATTTCGTCCTCCTATTTCGCGGTTCATCAACCGCGACCATATTGATTCATCAAACCAATATAGTCTTTCATTCGAATTCGATTTTATTATTTCAATGGATATGTCAAGATTCGTTTTACGTACTATTGTAACTGTATTCATAGTTATACAATGACCTACTAGACAAAGAAATATCGGTGATAATTATATGTATCCCTGCCCACCAGGGAATATCGGGCAACGAAAAAGCGGACTATGCTGCCAAAGAAGCACTATTTTTGCAACCCTCCGAATTAACCCCAGCCGTATACCATGATTTTTCGAAGTACCTTAATAATCGAGTCAAGCAGAAGTGGCAGGAAAAATGGAATAAAGACATTCCGTCCAAAATCTGTGATATTACGGATGACTTTTATACAAACCACGCCACAGCCAAATTTAGCAGAAAAGACCAAATAGTACTAAACAGACTAATGATTGGGCACGCTAAGATAACACACGAATTCATTTTCAACAAATCAATCCCACCACGCTGTGAAACCTGCCAACAAAACTTAACCTTCAAACACATCCTATTAGACTGCAGGAACACAGAAGACATCAGAAGACAGCTCCAACTACCCAATAATATAAAAAACATATTCGAAACAGAAGAAAACCTGAAGAAAGTACTCGACCTTGTCCGTAGACTAAATATATATTGCGAAATATAAACTAACCGCTGACTGTGGTCGCTAATAACCACGGAGTTGATGCGACCTAAAGCAAAAAAAAATGTATTTATAGTTTTTGTATAAGGATACTACTAGCATCTTCCAAAAACCAGTCAATTTAGTGGAATGCCTCAATTTCCATAACTGACTTTCAGCAACAGTTTTTGGGTCGTTTATGAATTTGTTTACAATTTTTATGTTGCCAAGGCGATTGAAATAAATTTATGCAGGAAAATTGAGACTTCTCGATTTAAATAAAAGGAGCACCAACTCTGTAGAATTGATTGAGAGATGAAAAATTATGCGCATGCCTTGGACATCCTGTATTGTTTAAACAAATTCGAAACCATGAAAGTGATGACTTAAACCTCCCCTAATTTCACATGGACTATACGTATAATATTTCAATTTCATCCAAATCCCCGGCCAGTACTACTAGTTCGCGTACCGACCACTAGTGTCGCATACTAATGTTCTACTCCCAATAGGTACTTATGCAATGGTTGTGTCACTGATTCATCACCTTCCAGTCCAAACCGCTGACCCTAGAAACATGAAATTCGGAGGGTATATTCCTTTCGCGACGTAGGTGCTCGATAAGAAGGGATTTTTTTAAATTCCAACCCGAAAGGGGCGAAAAGGGGTGAAATATATTTTCTCGGACTCCTTATTATTTTTTAGGCCCGATTAGATATCAACTTGGTTTTTACTTCAAAAAGTTACCCACATAAATGCCTAAAAACCAATTTCAGGATTTTACCCTAATCAACGCCTAGGGGGTGGTGAAAAGGAGTGAGATGTGTTTTCATGGAGTCGTTAATATCTCTTAGGCTTGAAGCAAAGCGCGGGGGTAGTTTGCTAAACATTTCCAAATATATATATTTGGAAATGTTTTATACTATATATATATTTATTATATATATATAAATTTTACTAACAAATTTGTGTAAGCACCGATACAGTTCTGAAAAAGTGTAGCATATGTAAAAAGCTTACTGTTTCTTACATAGGAAGTGAATCATGAAGAAAATAAAATCCAACAGCTCGTGTAATCTGAGAAATTCTGTGGGAGAAGTAGCCCATGGCATCACGAAGACCTCAGCAAATAAAATCATTAAAGAATCACCGAAATCAAGAAGAATCTATCACTGCGCAGACTGTCAGAGTCGCTAATTAATATTGCGACAAAACAATTGAGCGTGTTAATTAGTTGCTGTCTTATCAAGTACCTACGCATGCGCTCGCCTCGTGGCTCGAAAGAAAAGTCACCGGGCTGAGGAGACACGATGCGAGACGGTACATTGGCTCTGTTTGCGCTTGTTAATCAATTCAATTGAATAACGTATTAATACGTCGGGGTCATCGCGAGGGGTTAATCGCAATGTCCACGCCAGACACGATGGACACCATCGATGAAGCGGAGCAGGCGTGGCGTGAGTATTCGTACAATTTAAAACACCATTTATTTTTTAATCCTCTCTGAGTCTAATTCTGTATTTCGAAGACACTATTCGTATCACATACGTTTCGCGTCGCATCTACCACCTACGAATCTTGCTCAAGGGGTTAGGCCACCTTGGACGCAGCAAAGTTGCAGTTACTTTCGGCATTTTTTTTTTTAGGAAGATAATGAAATAAACAGAAAATTTAGTATTAAGCCTGTTATTGTACAACTCTCGCCGGAAAAAATCGTATTTTTTTTCCTACAAAATGGCGGCGGTAGAGCCGTGATACGCATGATCTTGAGGAGCGACGTTTTCCACGGTGTTCAATCTCACGGCTATACCGTTTGACCTAGAACAAAAAACCAAAAAGTTTTATTTTCTACATGACTAAACCTAGAGAAGTACGTAAGGAAATCCAGAAATATTAATTTGTCTCGAAATGGTGACCAGGGGGAGAAAAAGTGCAGTTCTTTTTTATAATAGTGTCAATTGCAAAGAATATATTCAAGATATCGCAAAACCGCTAAGTACTTCTCTAGATTTAGTCATGTAGAAAATAAAACTTTTTGGTTTTTTGTTCTAGGTCAAACGGTATAGCCGTGAGATTGAACACCGTGGAAAACGTCGCTCCTCAAGATCTCGCGTATCACGGCTCTACCGTCGCCATTTTGTAGGAAAAAAATATGATTTTTTCTGGCGAGAGTTGTGCAATAACAGGCTTAATATTAAATTTTCTGTTTATTTCATTATCTTCCTAAAAAAAATGCCGAAGGTGACTGCAATCTTGCTCCGTCCAAGGTGGCCTAACCCCTTAACTGTCGATGAAAATTCTTAAAAACAAATGGTGCCATTTGAAAAAACATCGGTGACCTTTAATAAACCGTGAAATTAGCATGCAACAGAAGATCTGTCTGTATCACCACATTCGCCCTCTGGAACAGTACAACTTTCTTATTTAACTTTTTCTCCCATCTTCAATCCTAACGGAGATATGCAGTGTCTTGTTTTTCGTGACTCAACCTGTGCGTTTACTTTAAAATCTAAGAATTTTTTTAATTATTGGATTCAATTCTTGTGTATGAATGTATGTTAAGATAATGTTGGAGTAGGAGTTCACAGACGTTACGGTACTTTTCTATCACTTTATAATGCACTGAACATCAACTGCAAGGTCTTGCCAGTAGGGTAGTTGCCAGACTTTCGCTTACACTTTACCTTAACCTCTCTTCTGAATTTTCTTTACACAATCATACCTTCAGCAAAGTAATATAAGTTGTTTCCAATAATCTGAACCACCAAAAATATATTTTTCGAAACAACAGCAATTATAAATTAAAATATAAAAACATATGTTTACAATTATTGTCATAACAAATAATAATGCCTTAGTACTTTTCGATTATGTTATTTATTATCATATTATCATAAGACTAACAAGATAAACACCTATAACTTGAAATTAAACTTTTTTGTTTCTACTTTTACTACTAATAGTTTATGTGAATTACTTGTAATAACAAATAATTGATATTCTTAGGTAAATATTGTCAACATACGATGTTCCTCCACAAGTGAAAATACATTAGCTAAAAACTGCATAATTAAAGTGACCAATGTATCAGAAGAAAAAATCAGTTTATTATAACTTTGAACGAAAAATCATTAGTTACATTTTTTTATTTATTTGCTCGACGAAAAACGTAGGTGTCATTACGATTGCTATGATTTTCCTCGGGTTCTAGATAGAGAAAACTAGAATGTACTATTTCAAGGCAAAATGTTTCCTAACAAGGAAATTGAGTTCAATATTCATGCGGTTACAGCAACACTCACATACGTACGTACGATTACTCGTTCCACAAACGATGAAAAACAAACGAAACAAAGAAACAATGCAAGTTGTACCGAGTTCACGTATTTATATGGAATTTAATGACCTATATTGACCTAAATTGAAGGTTAATCCGTGCTCTTGTTCGTAATCTAAGTACACAGTATTTCCAATCCATTTGCGATCACATAGAAGTAATGTGGACACTGCAAATCACACAGTTAACAAGCAAGGAGCAGTAAAAGCGAACATTTAATTGTATAAACATAAAAATATTGATTAGAATCGTTGAAGTGAAAATAAAATTTATTTATTATAATTTTTATGTTGAGCCGGAAAACTTTTGTATTCTAAAAACAGATTTATTTAGAAAGAACAGTCCTTCTCGATTAAAATATAATCAGAACGAAATTCGTATGGTTGATAGTTGTGGGCATAACAATTTATATTTAAGCATTATAGAACCCGTTTTCACGAAAATTGGCAAAAACTGCAAACTTCGACATTCTCTATTTTTTAAAATTTTTTTTCTTTTTGTAAGCCCCCCCCCCCCCCCACGTGCTCTCCTAATTTTACGTGGAATACAAAAAGTGATCGATTTAGCATGGAATAACCTAAGTAACTATTATTACCATATAAGGGTGAAAATAGGGAATGTCAAAAAACAGCTTCATCGAGGAAATTAAGTTTTAATACTTTAGTCCATCAGTAATTCAATGAATTTATCAGTATTCTTCATAACACGAGGCTCGTACCCTAATTAGGCATCAGAAAGAAATGAGCAATAATAATTGTTCTATTTAATATTTTTTCAAGTTTCAACATACTGAAAGAAAATATGAGATTTCTACTCCTATTATTATCAAAACGAGGGAAGCCACTCATTTTATTAATTCTCAAATAATTTGTTTCTCGCTCACTTGTTACGCATGAGACGGCGTCTCACAAAATCGCGGAGCCTTAAGGGGACTAGGCAGTCAGAAACTCGATTTTTTTTGTTGTACTTTTCGAAAGTACCACCCTTCCCGAGTAAAATGCCGTTTGGTTTATGCTAAAATTCGCAAAATTAAGGATTTTACAGACGAAAAAGTCGAGCGCGTCATAAACCGTTTCTGTGCGCACGCAGGTAGACTGTTTGATTCCTCTTTCGAAACTTTAAACGCGTTTTTCTCGGAATCATATTTCCTCTTCGTTTTGCAGTGATTGCGAAAAAACGGAGGTACAAGTCGATTGGAACAAAAATCAGCATATGTGAAACATGTCTAGTTACGACCTGAACCTACGCGTAAGTCTGTGAAAACTTTTGTTTTGACAAAAAAAAAATAAAATTGCTCTTTTCCCTGGCGTAAGATCAAGTTTCTTTAAAAAATGTCGTTTTACAGTCGCCATTTTTATGAATTTTTTTCTTTTTCAATAGGTTCAGGGCAGAATGGGGGTCAGGGCAAAGTATCAATTTCAGAGGATATTTCAAAATTCAATTTCTTGCCGCCAGAATCACTGCAAAATTACAGCGGCTCCAGAAAAAGCACCTATATATCAGGCAACTGTAGCGCTGTCATACATATGTATATATTATTCAAATAATTATTTTTTTACTGTTTATAGTATTAACAAACATTACCCCAAAATACTAGTCACAGTTTGTATTCATCTCCTTGTAATTAATTCGCAAAAAATACACGACTTTCGAGCGATCTGACTGCCTAGTCCCCTTAAGGGGAGGTTCCGGTCTAAATGTCGACTTTTTTTATTTCATTTTTGGAATGTTCAATCTTTTAGGAATGCGTGTTTAAAAGGATTTGTTGAAATTCCTAAAATTCCCGAAGTTATAGGCATTTGAGTAGCGGCAAATGCATGGGCAACAACTTTAACACGTTTTTCTCGAAAGTGTTCTCAAAACGGTGGGACCTGTATTTCCAAGAGTTATTATCCGATTCGACCGAAACTTTTTTCATTTTGAAGAATATACTTCTGGATATGAGGGGAACTAGAAAAAATTACAAAAAATTAAAAATTTATAATTTTCAAAGGCGATGAAAGAACGAAAAATACAGGGAAAAGTGATTTCAAACTTGAAGTGTCGTTATTTTCTACAAAAATGTCATTTTTTGTAATTTTTTCTAGTTCTCCCCTAGACAGAAGAATAATCTTCAAAATAAAAAAGGTTTCAGTCGAATGGGATAATAATTTTTGGAGATACAGTGCCTACCGATTTGGATCAATTTTTTGACGCCTTGACTTTAACGGCTACCGAGGGGCGTCTGCAATGATTAATTATGAAACAAAAAATATATTTCTATAATTTAAGACATCCTTAATACAATGCAAAAAGTCTCGTTAAATTATATACAGTAGTTTTCCTTTAATTAATTCCTAAATATCACCTATTTTTTGGGACTCTAGACCGGAACCTCCCCTTAAGCCGGCTACACACTTAACTGCATGCTTGAGCGGTATACATGTACAAATTTATGGCACAAGTATACATGAGCCTGTGTAGAAAAAGCACAGACTTCTGCAAGTCGGAAACAGTCATTCATATGGAGTTATGGCCTTTCTCATGATTGTGTCCTTCCTTTTAATCGAAGGGGTGACGCGCGATAAAAGTTTCAAGAACGTTTCTGCATCCATTCGCAAGTAGCTACGCCAATCACGAGTGTAAATTATTAGTTCATTTAATAGATTAGTGTGTAAATAGCTTTGCGCTCTCCTTAGCCAGTCTTTACACCACAAGCTACGTTATCTACGTTGTTTTTTAACGTCAAAACTAAAACGAAAGAAGCTAAAGCGAGAAAGTCCTCAGCGTCCAACTGTGACATGGTTCAACGTTTACTGACATTGTCCAAGTGTACTTGTGCCTTGTGGAGGCTATATGGCCATCAGGTATTCTTGTTCAATAAATTTGTACAAATATACCGCTCAAGTATGCAGCTACGTGTGTAGCCGGCTTAAGTTGTAGGTGACCATGGTTTGAAATACACCTAGATTAAACGAGTAGAATAATATCTCTGCGTCCTCGTCGGTACTGCCAGGGAACTCACCGAATAGTTTAGATGCGAAAACAGGTCAGTGCTGGCTGAAGAGTTAATGTGGTCCTGCCCTCGGATTCTATTTTTAAGTAGAAAGAAGATTTTCAAAAAAAAAATGATTAATTGATGCGCTAGTTAAAATTGGCTGCCGTGCAATTTTCCGAACGAGAGCAAGGAGAAAATTGTGTTGCGTGAATCACAGGGAAAAGCTCTAACGAGTGTATTTATATGCTCGCTGTATGTTTTTCCATCTGCCTGACGAGACTGAGTATGCACTTTAGACATGAAATTGTGCTGGTTTTGTGCAACAGACAGAGACTGTTACGGTAAATTCTCTTTCTTCTGATCATCATTCTCTCGCTACCTACCATCATAAAGTTGTCTAAAGAGTAACAACCTTGTGCTCAGCTGCAATTCCATATCTGTTGGTTTTGCACGATTATCTCCACCGCATCTGCTTATATTTTATCAATTTTGCCTTGTTGCCAATTGTGACTAATTCTTTCTTGTGCACACCATTTTCTCTTCTTGAATCCGCAATGGCGGTTTTTATATGCAATATGTATTTCTGCTTTCTCGTGTACTAAAGGTGTAGGTACTAACAATGAACAGGAAAAGGTAATAAGTAGCGTAAATAGACAGTAGAGGGAGATGGAGTGTAATTGGGAGAAAGAAAGTAAATGAGTCGAATGCGTGAGTAAGGTACCGTAAGCTGGGGGAACATTGGCATGTTTTTGGAAGATTTTGCGGTATGATATAAAAATTAATCCTTTCTTGACTGCGAGGCTGAATAAAACATTCAAACAAAAATCAAATCACACTTTTGATCAGAAGGGGTATTTCCTCCTGCAAATATAAGGAATTTTATTGGATGCTGTCAGAAATAACACTACTTATACATATTATAAAATATGATAAATATAAATGATTACTGCTATATTCGCAACAAATTTTCAAAGTCGGTATCTTCGGAAATGAAGCTTCACGTGAAAAAATTTTTCATGCAGATTAAATTTATGGTGACAGTATTAGTAAATATTCATTCTTATTATATTATATAATATTCTTATTATAATCTTATTATATTCTTATTATATTATATAATATAATTATTATATAATATTCTTATTATATTCTTATTATATTATATAATATAATTATTATATAATATTCTTATTATATTCTTATTATATTATATAATATAATAAGAATGAATATTTACTAATACTGTCACCATTAATTTAATCTGCATGAAAATTTTTTTTATGGAAGCTTCATTTCCGAAGATACCGACTTTGAAAATTTGTTGTGAATATAGCATTTATATTTATCATATTTTATAATATGTATAAGTAGTGTTATTTCTGACAGCATCCAATGAAATTTCTTATATTTGCAGGAGGAAATACCCCTTCTGATCAAAAGTGTAATTTGATTTTTTTCTGAAGACTCTTTCACAAGAATTTTACAATAATAATGTCTGAAAACTTACTATAATTGTTAGAGATACATTTAAATTCCGCGGGTTTACTCGCCGAACGCTGTTGCGAGCCGGACCCATGATAGCGAAAGCGTGGGGAGGAGCATTGGTACCACGGCAGTTAGCGGGAGCACAGGTACATGTGCTCCAAAGTATATTAAGTTAACATTAAGCAATTGTATAGCAATATCAAAAGAGTGCAGGAGGAAATGTGAATAAACAGACACATTTAATATATATACATAACAATAATATAACAATATTTTGAGTAAATGAGGCATAGTGTTGGAAATAATTGGTAGATTGTGACTGCGTGTTAAGGTGAATTCCCACGGCGCGTGGCCTCGGTCACATTAGTCAAGTGACTTAACTCCAAGTCGCATGAATTCAAGTGACTTGAAACTACAACACTAATGTGAGCCTGTTATTTACTTGACTTGAAATATCCTTTCAAGTTTCTTTCAAGTCTCAAGTGAAGTAGAGATTCTTTCAACTTTACATTAGGGCGGAGCGGAAAATTTAAATTTGAATTTTCAGTTGGCTTGGGTGCGGGATAGTTGTCTTTTGATTAACCAAACACAACTGTACACAATTTTTTGGAAAAATATTCATGTCTGCAGGTTCCTTTTTCTCTTAAAAATGTAAAAAAATAAGATTCACGTTGTAAATTTTTAAAAATTTTGGAAAAATATTCATGTCTGCAGGTGCCTTTTTCTCCTAAAAATGATTATATGATTATTTAGGAGAAAAAGAAACCTGCAGACATGAATATTTTTCCAATATTTTTTTTACAATTGTGTTTGGTTAATCAAAATACAACTATCCCGCACCCAGACCAACTTAAAATTCAAATTTAAATTTACGCCTATATAGTTTCGCTCCGCCCTACTTTACATGCCTTCAAATACAACTTGACTAATGTAAATGAGGCTTAAACGTGCGTTCAGAATTGAATGCATATATGTATTTACACCGCGCGAGTGATCTAACCAGGAAAGGCACTGAAGTGAGCCCCTCCGATTGTAATGAAACTCCATACGTTTGTTAAGAAGGCAAAAATAAGAGACCTGTATTTTTTTTATCGGCGGAGTCGCGACCTTATGGGATGAAACCACCCCCCAAAGTTTCGACCCAGAAGTGCTATCTCGAAAACCAACGGAAATATATGTAAACTTCGAATTGGAAAGTTTTATGGCTTGTTATGTACAATAACACGGTGCCAACTGAGTGTCCAAAGTACACTTTTTTTATCATAAAAAAAATTTAACACCTTTATTTTACAACTGATTCAAATTTACATAATAACAAAAAATGTCGAGAATTTTATTTCAAATCCGTTGGTATATATATTTATGAAATTTCCTCCTACAGTTTCGCAGGTTTGCATCATTTATATCCCGCGCGCACGCGGGTTCGCTGACAAGTAGACTGGGTCGAGAACGGGCAAAAATATATTTTTTTTACATCTGACTTGACATCGTAAAAAAAAAGGTGTGAGGTGTGTCAAAAAGCTCGCTGATTTTTTTATAATTTTATAACTATATTCAGCCGCGACCCGGGAGGGGGGGGGGGGAGGTGAAAGGACCCGTATTTCAAATTGTACTTTGGACACTTTGTTGACACCGTGTTATTGTACATAAAAAAATTGAAGTTTTCATGTATCTCCTCTGGTTTTCGAGGCAGCACTTCTGGGTCGAAACTTTGGAGGGTGGTTTCACCTCTTAAAGTCACGTCTCCGCCGATAAAAAAAGACGTGTCTCTTATTTTTGCCGCCTTAACAAACGTACGAAGTTTCATCACAATCGAAGGTGGTCACTTCAGTGTCTTTCCTTCTAAGTAGCTGATTCTAGCTGCATGAAAGTTAACAGTCGCTCTCTCCCGTCTGCTAGACTCCTGCGTGCCGGTGTGGTAGACGCTTGTGGGTTTCGAACGCCAGCCATGCACAATGGAGAGGAGAGCGGCGAAATCGAATTGGATAGCTGGCAACCAAACATACATACTAAATATTCCAGGATTTCCAGGATTTCTTATCGAATATGCGTAGAGCATGTGTGATGTTACTTATAAGTAATGTATTATAAAGGGTGTCCGAGAATTTAGGGACAATTCGGAACATGCAATATCCTTATGCAAGAAAACATGGAAAAGTCCTTTGCCGTTTTGGGATCCAAGGCTCCGTTCTCCAGATATTAACAGTTGAATATTAGCGGTGGAACTTCCCGTGGCCGGGATATGTAGCGCCACTAAAGCCATTTTCATGGTTCGAACTAGTGTGGTCAGATTCTACTGTGTGTGTTGGGTCTGTTCAGTCTGTATCTACGCGCGCCTCCTGCGTGTGCGTGGGAAGTTCCACCGCTAATATTCAACTGTTAATAGCTGGAGAACGAAGTCAGGGATCCCAAAATGGTGAAGGACTTTGGAGGTTAGGGAAGCATTTGATGTGTAGGTGCTAGGAGAGCTACGGATGGAGTGAATAAATGAACAAGGTTCTTTTACAATAAAAGGCTAACACCTGATCGTTTTGCCTGCCTCGTCCTACGCAATAGCACATAACAGAGCCTCTGTGCATCTTTCCAGCAGCGGGGGTGTCCTCTCAAGAGGACGTGCCCCGCGCGCGTATCGCCAATTTGTTACGCTTGGCGCTCTTCACGAAAAAATATATAAACGCCAGAATGTCTGGGTAACCCGTGAAGAGGGTAAGTAAGCGTCGAAGTGTCTTAAATCTAAATTCGACGCCCGCAGGCAATAGAAGAAGCACACGTGGCGCACCTTGAAGTAAAACGATAGTGCGCAATGGATATCGATGAGGTTCTCAAAACACTGCTCGGTAGCATAGAGCCTCTCAATCGGGAAGATTATAATGTGTGGGCATTTAAAGTGTTGGTAGTGCTGTGAGTACGAAAACTCTAACAAAACGTAATAGAAAACGCGCCACCGATGGTTCCGAAGCTTTGTGGGAAACCAAGAACGCTGAAACCTTCGAGATAATTGTTTATACCTTGTCTGATGAACAAGCGGGTTCAATTTTCTATGGAAGTTGCGCAAAGGCAGTGTGGAACGAGTTAAAGGAAATATACGCAGATATTGCGGAGGACCGTAAAACAGATATTGGTCTCTGTGACGTCCCGGCCCCACCGCATGGGTCACGCCGGTTAGTCTCCGCCGGCGCCGCTAGAGTTTATTTCCTCTTAGTCCCCGTGTGTCTAGGGCAGGGGCCGTCAGCTATAGCCCTACTGATGAGTCTGGCTTGACGGTCCCAAGACGAAACAAACACGCACATCCTGTCTTCTTTTCCTCCTCGATCTTTAATGCCAATCCATCTGCCCCGCACAGTACTTCAAAAAGCGTGACCGGCCCCGAGGGATTACGGTTACGCCGGAGGCGACGGGGCAAGATCATCCCCTCTTTACGTTCCGGAATCAATCACCAAATCCCCATCTCGGTTTCGGACGTAGCAGTCTGGAATTAGAAAATATAAAAATTAGTGCAAACGAACCGGTGAGTGAGAATATATCACCAGAGCAAAAAATATAGCGTCCAGGAGTTCCAGTGTCAGAATACTCGATAGAGAAATCGGAAAAAATGGAAAGAGTAGCGACAGTGTGCTTAGAATGCTCAGATCTATTACCCTGCAAGGAGTGCAAAGTGTTTCACTACACGAAGAGGCCGGATTAGAGCAATTCGCCAATGACGAATTACCGCGAAGTAAGTCAGGCAGGGGCAGTATCAGGAGGCGTATTACACCACAAAAAAATCGCAAGGGATGAATTACAGCAGCTGCTATAGTGCCATACATGAGGCAGAAAAAGCTATAGAGAGAAACAATGCCACTAATGTCAAGGTAAAGGAGATTGCTCCTGCAAACTATACATAAACGTAACCCTAAGTAATATAATTATAATAATAGTCAATACGACTCTAATAATAATAGAAGAGGAGTAGCAAGAGAAGAACAGCGTAGCCTAATGACAAAAGGTAGAGAAGAATACAGGATATTCACGAAATTACTAGCCAACGTTTCCTCTCATAAATGGTAAGTAAAAGCTTCACTGCTTTTATATCCAACACAACAGCGTATGCCAATTTATTTTCGCAATATTTTTCGGAAAACCAAATTGACCTGTAATTTTGTCAACGGAATGCTATATATTTCTTTATATCGCGTGAAAGCGATTGCCAAATCAAATTCAACCATATGAGGGTACAATGACCTCCGAAGGCATACAAGGTCAAGAATGGAGGAAATAGTTTGCATTTCGTAAAGGTGCGATCCAACGGCGCGTGCCTCGGCAAGTTTCGCGCCGCCCTCACCGAGCCAAGCGCCGTGGGAATGAGGAGCTGGAGCTCGCGCGGCTCGGATTGGGCTTCCCCTCCGTTGTCGGTAAATGCGGCACGAGTCAAAGAAAAGCTAATCCGGCTCGGCTGAAACGGCGAGCCTAGCCGCGCCGTGGGGACGCGGCTGAACGTTGTATTGGCGCTGTTAAAGATATCATTTACAATACGGAAGGCTTGCAGAGAGAGAGGTAGTTAGAATGTGCATGGTAATGGTGGCGTACGGCGTTGCGCCTAGCGCATATGCGGTTTTGTAAGTACTGGATTATATACATCTGTATGTATCATTGTTATAATATAGTAAGCGTTGTTTGTAGAGATTAAGATGTAGAATGTATTAAGAGCTACGTAACACAGTGTAAAATCGAATGAATTTTGAAACAAGTCTTCCTCCCCCAATGTCCTACCCTCCAACTGTATCGTAATTAAATAATTATTATGGAAGAACTATAATGATCATAATGGAACACGTTTTTTTTAAATATTTTTTAAACTATTAAAAAATATGTTTCGACGGACATAGCTGTTCAAAAACTTTAAAAAATTAATTATATTCTATTCCACTGAACGTATTCACTTTTACATTTCAGCAAAAGTAATAATAATAATACGCCTTTGTTACGCGCGAATAGTAAAATGCAAAGGAGAAAAGGATAATAAAAAAACTAAACCAAATTAGGGGTAGCACTAGGGAGATTCAACGAAAAGAAAATTCGCTGCCTATTAAATCTAACCTATATCTCGTTATATCGTTTTTTTAACAATTTCGAATAAACCAAAGTTTATAGCCCATCATAAAACGACCCGAATGATTATCTAAATTAATTCTGGAATATTTCATCCGAATACTAATTACTCGTTATTCGTAATAGCTTATTCTACAATATTATTTGAATACCTAATTCATGATTATTTATTCTATGGTAGCCAATAAAAAATTATTCATATAACGATGTAAATAACAGTTGATATTTTTGTTGCATGCTAAATCCATAATTGTCTTCCAAATAATAAATACCAAGTACGGTATTATGCAAATAATGGAAGGCAGGGACAACAAATAATGCCAACAACGAATAAATTATTATTCAATAAACAATAAACAAATAAACAAACGAATTCCTATTGCAGTAAAAACTTATTCGTCATCCGAATCAAATTAGATACAACTCTGCCCTAAAAGTGCAGAAAAGGGATGTTTAAAAATCGAGCGATTACGCTACAAATGACACGTAGGGGTGACCGGAGCAAAGAGGGACGAAAAATGTTTGAAGTCGAATAAAATTTTTCCCTTTCAATAAAAATGTGTGAAAATAGATTTATAATATAATTTGAACATTACTATTGATAAATGACGAATATCAATACTTAAAATAAACTTAAAGTATCTTAAAATTCAACTTGAAAAGAAAATGCAAAATCGACCACTTTACCCCATATATGGGGTAAAGTGAGCTACTCTCTGGGGTAAAGTGAGCAGAAATAAAATACGTGTTTTAATGAAGGATATAATTATAAAATCGACTTTATTAGAACTTTTAAACTATTTAAACTATTTTTTTTTTAAATATATTTCATTAATACAAGGTTAATGTTAATAATTTGTACTTTGTACATTTGTACTTTGTGTTACTAACCTAAACTAATTTTCTTCTGAAAATGTGTTTTTAAAGGAACTTTGTTTACATGATCAGTCTGACATATTATAAATAAAACAAATACATACATAATTTTTAATAAAATACGTACTTATAATATCTAAATAAATTTTTCAACAAAAACATATATTTTTCTATCTAAATTTTTTTTTCAAATGGGCTTCAATAATTTTTGGCAGACAGGTTTCACATAAAAATAACAGGTTAGGTTATTGCGCACATCACTCGCGCATCTTTTCTTTGCAGCTCAGTTTACCCCGGTCACTTTGCCCCGAATGTGTACTCAGTGGAAAATTAATTATTTAATAATGTTAGGATTAATGTTTTCTCAAACGCGTGTACATGTATGTTTATAAGCTTGTTATAAACACGCAGAAAAAAATGGAGTTAAAATAACACATTTAAGACTCATTTATCCAAAAAGCTAAATTTAAAAAAAAAACAATTGGAAGTCTCTAAAACTTCATTTTTAATTTTTTAAATGAATTTTCATTTTTCCATACCGGAATGTGCATAATTATCATTGTCGTATTACATACATTTATTACGTCACCAAAATTTGTAAATATATTCTATTGTTAAAGAATAAATTAAGGAAGCTCATTTTACCCCGGGGTTCACGTTGCCCCGGTCTCCCCTAGCTTGTTATTTTCCTCCCCGACTGTTTGAAAAATACAATTTCATTTCTGTGCCATCCAGGCATTTCCAACGTATAACAGCGTGAAACTAGAGGAGCAAAGTTCCGTAGGTTCTGCGAATTTATCGAACGCCCTTCGGGCATTCGAACAAACAACGCGATGGAATTCCATAAAGTTTTTCGAACCGTTGTGTGTGTATACCTCTGTGTGTTCGCACGGTGAACGAGAATTCCCTTTTACAGACGAGATGCTGGAGTGCGAGACCGGATCCCTGTTGGGCCGAGTCGCGGACCTCGAGAGGCAATCCTTGGCGCAGAGGGACGAGCTAGTTTGTCTTCGAGCTACTCTCGCGGATGCGCTGAGGCGAATTGCTCAGCTGGAAGGACGCGAGAAAAGGGAGGATGATAGGAACGAGAGGAGAAACGAGAGAATGGTGTCCTCGCCCTTAAGGAACGGACACGCACCGCTTAGAAGTGAGTATACAAGGACATCGTCCTTACCGTGGGCCTTTTGCGACGAGTTCTGCTGCATGGCAAAACTTCTCCTGCTAACAGGCCAGTCGTATCGCGTACATATAATAACCACCGTCGCAATTCTTAACCGCCGAACGACGGATGGTACGACAGTGAGACGAGAGGCGAAACCGGGTCATTTCTGACCCGCGGTAAAATTTGTTTACCTTGATAACAGAGGGTGATACGAATACATTAAAGTACACATATTTATGAAGTTCAAGCGTAGAATTTATTCACAAAATTACAGCATTTATTTATAAAATATATCGATGGCTTAGGGCACAAATACTGTATGTCCACTTTTAGCGTTTTCGAGAAGAAAAGGTTTAAACTCGCAATACAAGATTCAGGGGCATACAATGAACAAAAATATTATTTTCGACAAATTTATGAGGTAGATATAAATGCGATTTTTATAGGGGATAGTCGTGCTGTACCCTAAGTTTCTTTGTTCTATCTTAGGCTAGAGTAGATAAAAATAAAAAATTCAAAAACGTGTTTGTAGTATAGTTAGTGAAATTTAATAATAAGAATGGATAATTCGCAAAATTAACAAATTTGTAATTTCTAGGAAACGGAAAATTGTCGTCCAGTACCGACCAACTGTTAAATTAGTAGATGTTTAGGTCTAGATGATTAACAATGTTAATGAAGGACTTTTAATTGGTACAATAGAAGATTTTTCAAATTTTATTCGCACAAACGTCGCAAGTCGAATCTTAATATATACCTAAAGCAGAAAGTGTTTGTCTGTCGCTTAAAAACTTTCGAACGGTAAACTCTGTGGTCACGAAATGTGTCCCAGCTCATTATGCCTAGCTAATCCAGATGAACGCGACTATTTTCACCAACAAAATAGAGGAAACAAATTTTTTTATAAAATCAGAATCTAAATTTCGGGCGAAGCCGGGTAGTAAAGCTAAATAGTACCAATACGTACCTATACAAGATTTGGAAAAGACGAAACCTTGTATTTGATTTACTCGCAAAGTTTCGAGTTGTGAACCCTGTATGTTTAACGTAGGACTATGGTGATATGGACTATAATTACATCCAAGATTTTGGCCAAATCGATGACCTGAACTTTATGCATTTCCCTGGTGAGACATAATTCTATCTTTATAGACTTATTTACGAACGAATATTTAACACGGTCGAATCCCATCTTCCCTTACGGACAGTACAATTTGGTCGTGACCCAGTTCCACAGGAAATCGAGGTGTGGCAAGCGAAGCCTCGTCAATCAATTAAATCGATCAATTTTCTAGCTCCCATGACTTTGGCATGCGATGAAGTCGAAATTGGTTAGTAATCGATGTATGGCATAATTAAGTTAAAACAGAATAAATATCAGACATGAAATTACAAATAATTTTTGCTGCTATTTAAAATGCGTCGATAGAATTAACCCTAGTAGCATTTATTGTTGGCATTTTGACGGCCAACTAATTCCCCACTTGGGGATACTATGGGCCAACCAAAAATGCTACTAGGGAAATATAGAAACATCGACACATCGTAGACACCTCTCTTATGTTTTGCGGAAATTTTTTTCTACATTTTATTTGTAATTATTTAATAAAAGCTACTTTGTAAGAAAAATCGAATGACCGAATATTCGACAAGCCTCCGACCATTGGCCTGGCGTTCGGAGCGCCAGCGGCAACAATTGCAATCTTCCCAGGGGGAAAAATCCGGGAATCCCCCAGACTCTCGTGCGCAAAGACACGGTGACTGTTGAACGATTCGTCGTACATTCGAGACGTCATCGAGGGAGCCCTCAGCGTTCTGTTTACACGAATATATTTTGTAGAATATATTTGGGAAATTATATTCGCGCTCGTGCTTCTTTTTTTTTTAATTTTCACATTCGTACATGGTTACATTGAACATTTTAAAGATACCTTATTTCTCCAACGTTAATTACGTTATGTAATTGAAATTGTACTTCATATTTGTACTTCGCAATACAGTTGAATAAAGACTCAAGCTTATTAAAGAATGCAATGCACAGTTTCAGCAAACAGATTCTTTATGTAATTCAGTGAATTAACACGTTTTTGCAATTAAGAAAAGGATTTGCAAGGGTTATACTTAACTCCACGATATGTCACTTTTTATTTTTGCATTTGAAAAAAATCTTAAAGATTCCAAATAATTGGTAAATATTTACAAAGTGGGCGACCTCGCCGATTTGAATGACCTTGAAATATGTTATCAAGGTCATGATTCTGGGACAACTTTTCCCTATAAGTACTCTATAATTGCCGCTCGGCTTTAGTTTCCGAGATATTCATAAAAATATTTATCATACTTTTTCGTTCACATCGACTGTCGGAGTTGGTTCAGGAGCGATAAGAGACACATTTTAATCTATATTTATATTTATATATTACGTATACTAACGCAGGCCGCACTTTTATCTAGCCCCAATCAACTCCGACGGTTGATGCGAACGAAAACCCGGAAAATTCTAGGGAAATCCATTCTACATAGCTGTGGTGGTCTTAGCATCAAATGATAACCGATATAACGCCAAATATCTTGAACAGGAATTTGTAAACAGCAAAATACCATAATTGAAGGGTTGGATGCAATAAGGGGACTCGAAAGCGAAGAAATGCGAAAAATTATTGTCCAAACGCTAAAAAAGATTGGAAAATTAAATGTTGTTAAACTGTGTTTTAAAAAATACAGTGTTGTAAAGCTCATCACGACACACATTTTTTCTATTTACAGTTTGTTTGTTCAATCATTACTATTCGAGCTAAAAATTCTAAGGCAAAAATTGTTCATCGTCCAAAGTCGATATTTCTTTAAACATAAATTGCGATAACGTGAGTAAATATTAACAGATCGTTATGAGACTTAAAACATAACTTCAGAAAACTCTAGCGAATCCGTAAAGTGTATGCACCCAGCCCATATGTTAAAATATGTAATAATATTTAATTAAAAAGTAATACTGGGCAGACCCCATGTTTTTCAACGTTCGCCAATAAAAAGTATCGAGGTACATATTCGAGGTACAGATAACTTGCTGCGACAAAGTTTTTCCCTAATATATGTACAAGCAAGATTTTACAAATTTTCACACTGATTAATAAATAATCGTAGAAGATATGGCGATATATGGTGGTTGGGTTCTTTAAATAACGTGACACACACATTTACCATGGAAATACAATGAATATAATTAAAGAAAAAAGTTTATAAATCCAATGCACGCTCTCTCTCACACTCTATATATCTCGCGACAAAACTATGACGCCCTTTCGACCACGAGTAAATCCCCGATACGCTCTCTCACAGTCATACCAACTTAAACCTAGTACTAAACCTAAGTATCACTAATAGGGACAACTCTATACTATACTAATAAAAATAACCCCACAGAACAGTCAACGCGAGTGCTAAGATGGATTACGCGTAGGGAAAAGTTGTTTAGAATGTTGACCTTGACAACATATTTCAAGGTCATTCAAATTAGTGAGGTCGTCCGATTTATAAATAATTACCAAATACTTTTGTATCGATATAAAGAATCATACGGAACTTTAAAAGCATAAAATACGAAAATTCAAAGTACAGTAAATCCTTGTTATGAGCCCGTTTCTACCACGCGTTTAAAGCCCGGCGACCATCCCCACTATTTCTTGGAATCCTTCAAACAAGAGTGGGGGAACCAGGGACATTCGCGCCATTGGTCGCGCGGAATAGTGACCACAACGCGCTAAGAGCCCGCCGCCAGTCCCGTTTCTCGAGCTTATAACGAGTACGTACTGTAAATCATTAAATATGCCGATTTTTACGAAATTCTGTATAGATTCAAATCATTACAATTAGATTTCAACCTCTAAAATTAATTATTCTCAGATTTTTTAAATTAAGCTTATTAATTATTATCGAATCCATTAATAATTGCTAGGCGTGTAAATAAATCGTTTACGAAAGTGTGTGTAATAAAATAGAATTCCATTTGCCTTGATTGAGCCTGAACTTAAATTACATATCGATCCTGACATCATTTCAGTTGCAATAATTACTTGGCGAAATGTACTGCGGGGCAGAAAGGCACGATGTACATAAATTCCCTAGGCAGGATTGATCGTGTTGTATCACGGAATTCCAAAGTTTGGAAGCAATCGTTACGTAAGCTGTCGGAGTAGGTACGTCGCGAATTGCGGGTACACAGAAGGAAGCCACACGAGATTCAGGCGATTTGGAACAAAGTTCATCGGGTGTACCTGTTGGCACGCGATCGCTTAGGGTCACGTTCCGTTCGCTTCGTATTTCAATGAGCAATTGGTGCACTTGATTCTGAATTATGGAGTATGCGCCCGCGCCGAACGGAGCGCAGGCAGAACTTTGTGAATCCTGAGGACGGGAGTAGCAGGCACTGGAAGTAACAGATAATAATTTGTTGCTTTTTTGTATTTTTAAGTTAAAATGTAATATAAAATAGAATGTAATATTTGCCCCGTTATCTGGGGAAGATAAATGAAAAATTATCAATATTAATGAAAATAAAATATAAATTTTCGCATTAAGTAAGAAAAATCGATTTGTCGCAAAAATGTAATCGCACTCGTGCAAAATAGGTGAATATACTATTAGGCAATGCGTAGCATGTACTGTGGACAAAATTGTTAAATTGTTTTTAATTATTATTTAGATATCGGTCGACGTGATATTTTCATTATTTTTTAGATTCGTATGTTACTTTGATTTTCTTTCATTGTTCGCCATCGTGCTATCGCGTAAATTAATCTGTTATATTAAAACTTTGAGGAACAGGAAATGCAAATATTATCACGTTTTATAAGGTTTCTCGATGAAAATGAGTTCAAAGGCGAAGAAATTCGGTCCATTTTTAGTGAACGTCGTTACGTTCGAGGAAGCAAAACTGTGGGGTGGGTAGGTCTTTCCCGATAATCCGGGGAAAAAAGTATTTCAATAATCCGAGGAACACTGTACTTACACTAAGGTGACCATTTTTTTCTTAGGGTTTCCGGGGACATGAGATATTTTTTTTTAGCCACTGTTGGCAAATTAGTAGAATTTTAATAGCAAACTCGTAAAGAAATACAGAATCGGGGACTGTTACCGAAAATCGGGGACACAAATCGCGTTCCAGCGACTGTTCCCAGAAATCGGGAACGAATGACCACATTATCTTACACTGGAGGCATTTTTCATCGAAAAAATGACCCTGTTAAAAATTGTACAGGACAATAATGTGTCAATAAGGGGAAGGAAGTACAAATGTTATTACATTATAGCGTACCATACAGTATTTGTTGAATAATTCCACTGTTCACGAACAGCAACTGAATATGAAGAACATTCTGTTACAAGGATTTTTCAAGTGCTCACTTCAGAGTCTTCCTTTAATCTTCGTAAAATATTTTTGCCTCTAAATGAGTGCTGGTTGACCGCCTTCCGCAGTCCCAATGATTAATCCAAAGCTTACAAGTTATTTTTACAATTTTCTTATTAAGAATTACTAAATTACACGCGAGTACTTCTGATCTGCAAAACATCCTTTCCCTTTCTAAGCAGGTTACGTCACAGTTTCAGTAAACAAGTTTCTCGTTACGGTTGGTCACGTCTTCTCATATAATCGAAACTTAATTCCTTTCAAGGGTCGTATGCATCTGCATTTAATAAATAAATATGTACGTACATAATGAATCTGTACTATTTTAATTTATTGTAAATAAAATTATATCAGATCTGAGCATTACATAGGCTTCCATGCGTGAAATTCTATCGTGGAAAGGCAAATGGCGAAAACACTTTTATTTCTTATAGCATTTCTTCTACATAATTGCATACTTATCGATCAATCGTTAAAACAACTAATATACCAGAATCTTTACTAATATTTATAAACCAAACGTTTGGTGAAAGTATGAGCAGCCTATACACTTAAATTTTTTCGAGTTATTTTAGTGTTTTTACCACTACAATATTGTGTGATTCGTGATAGAAAAACTAACTCAACTTTCGAATTAACATTGAAAATAATACTATG
Organism: Andrena cerasifolii; assembly: GCF_050908995.1. Taxonomy (NCBI): domain Eukaryota; kingdom Metazoa; phylum Arthropoda; class Insecta; order Hymenoptera; family Andrenidae; genus Andrena; species Andrena cerasifolii. The sequence continues at coordinate 2,544,824 of NC_135128.1, read as the reverse complement.
AATAGGATATTAATGACTTGTAATAATTACTCTTAATATTCAACCAGTAAATTATGGGTACTTACGTACTTTTAACTCGTCGCATAGTGCCCCCGAAATCGAGAAACTTTTCTTAAAAACAATTCAATATTCTCATACGTTTGATGTTGTCTGCTTCTAGGTAATCAAAATTCGGTGCCCCAAAAAGATATACGTTTACGCCAAACTGGCACCTCCTGCCTCAGAAATTCATCGTCGTCGGGATCTTCTCAGGATGTCAGGGATTTGATCTCCAATTCAAGAAGACCTGTCAGTTACACACATTCGTCACAACTTCCTCAGAGGTATTGTTCATATTACCTATACGTAAATTTTGTATGTTTTAAATCGTAAACACATTCACATTCTACGTTTATATTCTCCGTGTCATTTAAGAAGGAACCCGTTTCGCGCATGTAGAATGAGCTCATTGGCTCCGAAGAAGCGTTGGTGGGGGTACAGCCAATAGTGGCTTCTCCCGGCACCAATGAGCGTCAACCTGCGCAGAACCGGTCTAAACTCGTCGGTCCGCAGGTTCCTTCTTAAATGATCCTTCTTTTATATTAATATGTTCGTTATCATTCAAGTTACGAAAAAACGACCAAATTATTTGCAAGTAAATAACGCATGACTGCGCATGACAATTTTTTTCACGTTGTTATTAATAACATTAATGTAGAGTTGTAAAAAATATAATGTTTCACTAAGAATGACACTCATGGCTTTGGAAACTAGGAAACGGTGACCATAAGAAAAAGTGTCTCAGTATCATATGTGCTTCCTTAAAAACAATTCTTATCCTGTTTTCATAAGTTTAAACACAATACAGACATTCATATGGGGTATTCTATAGGGTGTCCTGGAATTGTTCTGGCAGACTGTAGCCTCGAGTACTCTAGTAGTCTAAAAATATGTTTGATTAGTATAATAAAAATAAAAAGTCACATTCTAGACAAGTGTAGGCCAACAAGTACATTATTAGAAAGTTATAACAAAAACGAGATGTGACTAAAACGATAATAGACTTGCCGTTAAATAAAGTAAGAGCAAGAATAGATCCAGTATCAGGTTAATTACTATCATTAATATTATTATTACCATTTCTGTTACTAAATCCATATTCTCGCTTTTCTATACTTTCACATTTGTATGTGTGAAAAAATGTTTATGGAATAATAATAATTAATTCATGAGAGTGATTAATGCAAATAATTAGTATTGCACTCGCTTAGATGAAGCGAGAACTACATACAGTGCGTACGGTGATAAATTAAATTTTCCAAGGTTGACATTCTTATACTGATAAGACTAATCGATGTTTTGCAATGAGTATTAAGTGATTACTTGAATCTACAACGATCACATTTAGAAATCTTAAGAAATAGATATGACTCATATAACCTGATAAGCAAATATTAATAGTAACTGGTTAGCAGAATATATACCATTCATTCTTGACCTTGTGTGACCTTAAAGATCACAGTCTACCACATGGTTGAATGTGACTTGACAGTTGCTTCCATATAGTGGAAAAAAGATATATAGCATTCCATTTAGCAAACTGAAGGTTACTTTTCTTAGAAAATTGGTTAAAAGGAAGGGTTAGATTTCATAGAAAATATTACGAACACAAAAAATTGACATACCATACTATTTTGGGTATAAAAAGCAGTAAAAGTTTTCCTCTTTCAGTTTTTTTAAATACGTACCATTTGCGACAGGAACGTTGGTTCATAATACCGCGAACACCGTGTATAATTCGCATAAATTATTTAAATAAATATTCTGGACCTATTCTTACTCGTCTGTTATCAAAACCAAATCTATTATCATTTTCTTTAAATTTCGTATTTTGCTTGCAAATCTTTTAATAACATATTTATGCGCCTATATGTATGTAACATTTCTCTTTAAATTTTATACATAGGATATATCAGCATGGTCTTGCTGGAAAATCCTGAACACCTTGTATACATACTCAGAATGAATCATAAGTTCTTGCTCACTTTATGCGTTCTAGACTCAATAAAACCAAATTCATAATATGTGGTGTCAGAGAGCTTGATTTTTGTATGCAAGTCAAGTTGCGATGTTTTTTTTATCAAATGTTATAGCCTTCAAACTATTTCATAAAATACGTATTTTCGCCCCTTCCTCCTTCCCCCCTGATATTTCGCAGAAATATTAAAACCTGGAATCGCCAATTCAATTATCAGCCCATTAATGTGCATAGTCTGAAATAGATCCCTGCCGAATAATTTCATAGGGATCATGAAAAGAATTAGGCGCGGCTCATTCTTATTGGGATCTGACTAGTGATCCTCTAGGGCAGGCCTGCCCCATAGGGTGCAAATACCTCCTGAAGTTCTGGGACCCGGGCAACAGCCGGGCGTGTAACTGTTCCAATGCTACTCGTTGCGAGAGCTGTGAGAGAACTGCATGAGTGTGCGTCCATGTACGAGCCTGCATGGACGGCCGCACACGCATGCAGTTCTTCCGCAGCCCATGTGGTTAGCAACGTAAAGGTACATGCCCACTTGAGAGAACTCACGCATGTGACTCTCTTAATGTGTCCACTTGAGAGCAATTTCGAAAATTTTTACTCTCGGGTAGACAATAAAAAAACTCGCCGAGCGCTTACTATTCGATAGAACTCTCAAAACCGTGTCCACTAGAAATTGGTCTGCGCCTACTGTCTGCAGTGTCCCTCAGTTTCTTTTAAGCTACGAACGAAGTGAGGCCGTGATTATGGATGTGCAAAAACTTAGTGCTTTGATTATTGCTTTCAATATTTTAAAAAAGAGAAAGAAGCAACGTAGAAAGAGAAATTGCTGGGTGGATGAAATTAAATAGTTATATATTCTGAGTTGATTATAATAAATGGCGTGCATAAAATGTGTCTCGCCACTCGGCTCGACGCAGACTGCCTCGGCCGCGCAGTTCTCCCGGTTAACCGCCTAACAACACTTCTCTGGCAACGCCGTGCCTCGCGACTAGGGAATTCAATCCCGGGATCGTAATCCCAGGATCCCGGCTGTTTTTTCGATTCCATTTTTATATTTTTCAGTCGTTCATAAAGTAATTTACGTTTTTAACAATTCTCGAAATTCTCGGGGTAAGTTATAACTTGATATATCAAGTCCCGGGAGTTTTAGAATCCAAAAAACAGCCGGGATCCCAGGATCCCGGGATTACGATATCAGGATTGAATTCCCTACTCGCAATGCCTATCTGGCATCGCCATGTCTGCCGTGACGCGAGCCTACTACATAACCCAGAAGACCTACACTTGCGACAGCACTCGCAGAATACGAACCTGGTTCGTATTTAGGAAGCAACTGTCGGATAGTAATATTATTATGTATCCACTCGAGAGCAAATTGCAACGCGTCCGCTGTCTGAAAGTTGAACGTCGCTCTCCGACAGTCACTCTCGGACGTAGTGTCCACTTGCGAGAAATACTTTCGAGAGCTTGTCACGCGAGTTTTACTCTCAAGTGGACACGTACCTTAAGAGTCCCGCGCTCGGCTGTTGCCCGGGTCCCAGAACTTCAGGAGCTATTTGCTCCCTATGGGGCAGGCCTGCTCTTGGGAGTGATCGGTGTAACCGCAGCCATTTTGGAGCAAAACTGGAAATAACATAATCTAAACGTTTATCTATCTCTCTCTATCAGTATTTCTCTCTCTTTCTGTCAGTACTTCTGTCTCTTTCTTTTTACAGTTTCTTTCTTCGTCTACTTCCGCTTTTGCTCCAAATCGCGGCAACCAATCAGCGACGATACACGTTGTTCCGATCACTCCCTAGAGGATCACTAGATCTGACATCCGTCACCACGACATCTGGTGGCGGAAAGTAGAAGCGCTCGTTGGGTACACATCAATCCCTACCTGTTCCCGTGCCGATGCAAAATTCCGCTGAGCGCGGTTCGAACCTGCCCAATCACAAATACTTTGCGTAGAAAGGAACATTTTCGCAAAAATTACTACATTATCGCATATACAATACATGTATCTTGTACCCATTTCGGCGCCATCTTGGCTAGGCCCCGCCCCCATGTCAGATCCCAATAGGCAAAATTAGGCAGCTGCCTAGGGCGTAATGTTGGCAGGGGGCGCAAAATGGTATTTTCATTGTTGGCATTATTTAAAATAAAGTTTCACATGAAATATTACAAGTTGTACTATAAATGTTTTTTGCTCCGAATAAAAATTCGGAGTGCCTAAGCTCGTCAAAAAGCTGAAACAAATGTCCTCGAGCCGAGCCTGAATAGAATGCTTTGTTTGTTAAATAATAATTCGCGCAATAGATTCTAGTTTTCGAAATAAATCATTGTGTTCTGCGGTCTTGGCCCATCCTTCTGTTCATTGTGTGATTCCCCCTATGTACCGCTCCTTGTACTTTGGGACCAAGAAAAAGAAGCCAGGCTGCTTTAAGTGGGCAATATTAATAGTAGTAATTGTACTTTCCAAACCTGTTAACGTGGAAAATAGGTGAGACAAATTGAACTTCTCTTCCAGGAGGTCAGTTCATTACCAATCAACTGGGTCGTTACACTCGGACAGTCCCAGTAGTAGTAGCGTTTCCCCGGTGCCATCTCCAAGTCCCAGAGCCACGCCATTGCCCGTAGCCAGGTACGTGCTTTCAAATTAAATTAATTCACATTCTGTTCGGTGTCTTTTCCTTCTAAATCAGATTACTTATAATTTTATTACCTTGATGTAAATACACAACGTGCTCGGTTAGAACTTTTAACGGCCGAATTTTAAGAGGGTAAGAGGCATCCAAAATGTGAGAAAAAGTTCATATATAAATATGTACACTATATAGGTAGAATGGATTTTGTAGTGCAACAGCAAAGTGAATGATTTCCCAGTTGAAAATAAATTGAAAATGTGGAATAACGTTGTGTCAAGAAAATCGATTCTGAAATCGCATCGGGTACACATGCACCTGACGCTCAGACGATTACTATAAATAAGTTGTGTGTTCCTCAAATATTAATATTAATATTTTTAATAAAAGCATAAAATCTGATTCCCATGCAATACCGCGTTTATTCTCGAATAAAATTTCGTACATCTTTTGCTTGCACCATATCTGTAATAGAAAGATTTTATATTTCGATTTACATTTTATTATGCTTAATGTACAGGGGAAATGATTTATTTAAATATTAAATATCTGACGAGCGTAAATATAAATATATGAAATATTAAAAATTATGTAGAAGTACTTTGTATATTTTCTCGCGCATGCCATATTCTGTAATTACGAGCTTCAAGTTGAAGCCGAAGATCGTACCGTCTTGTTTTGCGATTATCTGATCCGCTCGGGAGTTGAAATTATAAATTTGCATGAATACATAATTATACCTATCGACTGAACACAGCAATGAAAAGAAATGTGTAATTACGTTTTTCCGGCGTTTCTCACGATACAAGAGTTTCTTTAAACGTACTCCTCCTTTTCTTTTTACTAGACTGTGTTTTACTCTGCCTAATACGAGGACTCATAGGTAGTACTGGTTTATTATCTACGGAAACACTACACCCTCTTTCTGTAATAACACCTATTCAATCGGACAAATACTATTTAGGGGAAGTAAAATAATGGCTTATTATGAACTGCTTTTACCAGAGAACTTGACGCTTCTCCTGCTTGTACCTTCTCTTATTATTTTCGACAAAATTCATGCTATCGTTAGTATTGTGCAAATCTGCTTTCGAATTAACATTTTCATCATCTTTTATCTTGACTTTGACAGCACTTTTTCTTCTTATTGTCGATTGAGTCTTATTTTCTTTATTTGATGATCTCCTTTGAGACTTCGAAGTATTTATGGAGGTAATACTTCTGTTCCTCAGGACTCATATTCTCCTTCTGTTCACTTGTGTTGTTTTCGTCCTTTGTAGAGGCATGCTCTGTAATTTTTGCTTTCGTACATTGAAATCGGTGCCATCCGTAATTTCTTTGAACGGAGCAGAAACTGTAACATTCGTCGGCGGACTTCCGTCAGAGCTTTCATCATCTTCATTCACAGCATTTTGCTTTGGCGAACGCGGGTGCTGCTTGCATAGACGCTATTTTTATTTATAATATTTCGATTTGCAACGTTGCTTCTTTCGTATGGCAATCGATTCTTCATCGCTAGATCTGTTAAACTCTACAATATTTATTCTTGTCCATGCTGCAGGCTAAATCGCGTTTCAGGTGTGTTTCTTTGATCAACTGGAGCTTCGTTTACATGTACCTACATGATCGTAGAAATTAACTCTGTTCGTCGATATTAAACGGGAATCATCTACGGGTGAAATCTTTAGTTGTTTCAATATAGTTCCTTTAATGGTGTCTGATCAGAGTTAATAGAGGAAATTGAACTGTCTAACTGACCTTCTACTGTTTTACACATCTGCCTTATTTTTATGACAATTAAAGGGATTCTTATCTTCTTTGTTTCCGACAATTGTAATTTTTGTAATAAACTTAATCTCTTTTCTTCGGCTTGGTGGGTGTAAGTTTATTACCATGGGCCGACTAATCGAGATCTCCGAATTTTGTATTCTTGGCCGAGACTATTTTCTTTCTTTTTAAACGTATCATTTAGAACGTTATTACTCACAATCTCAAGTTCTTCCGTATCATCGTCGTCGTCTACTGACTTCGGTGCCCTTTTTCTTTTCTTCTTCACCAATAACGCTCTAATTGAACTTGATTTCGTGGAGGAGTCAACAGTGGCGGATTTAAGAAAAAAGGCCCAGGTGGCAAACGTTCTGAGGGGCCCATTTGGGGGGGGGGAGGTAGATTATTAAAAACGGGATAAGTGTAATAGTACAAAAAAATATATATAGGTAGTGTTTGGTTAAAATCATGTTTTTTAAGATAGGGCCCTAGGGGGGATCTTCTGAGTAGGGGCCCATTTTTTCGGAAAATGAAGACGTAGTACTAAAAACGGGCTAAGTGTAGTAGTACAAAAAAATATATATAGGTAATGTTTGGTTAAAATCATGTTTTTTAAGATAGGGCCCTAGGGGGGATCTTCTGAGTAGGGGCCCATTTTTTCGGAAAATGAAGACGTAGTACTAAAAACGGGCTAAGTGTAGTAGTACAAAAAAAATAAATAGGTAGTGTTTGGTTAAAATCATCTTTCTTTTAAGATAGGGCCCTAGGGCAGTCGACTGTGCGGGGGCCCATTTTTCGGGAAAATGAAGAGGTAGTTTAATAAAAACGAGACAAGTGTAGTAGTACGAAAAATATGCAGTGTTTGGATACCTATACCTAATCATAATTTTTTTGGGATCACGGGGCCCTGCAGGGGCCTTCTGTGCAGGGGCCTAGGCGGCAACTGCTCACCAACCGCCCTGTTAAGGTCAAATCAGACTGCACGTGGATCGGCGAGCTGGCTCGGCTCGCCGAGGCTTGCGAATCGGCGAGCCATGAGCGTTCTCACAATGCGTAGGCTCGGCGAGTCTCGTGCCAAGCTCGCCGATCCACGCGCCGTCTGATTCCACCTTTAAATCCGCCACTGGGAGTCAATCTTCTCCTGTCCATCAGATGACAATTTTAACGATATAGTTTCAACGGGGCTATTTTCTGTGTCATCACTAACTTTTTTTATTATCAATTATTGCTGCATTGTACTCTTTACCATCAATCTCTTCGACAGTCAATTTTTTAGTACCACTTTTTCCACCAGATGGCGAGGTTTCAGTAGTTACTCTTCATAGTCTTTAGGAACATTGGAATACTCCTGTTTCACATGAATTTTTTTCTACATGTATAATAGAATTTGAATTTTTTGTAGACTCCTTTATCGGATTCTTCGAAATCATTGGGTTTATTCATTTTTTCTCTGTATCTCTGGTAACTCTTTTTGTAGCGGAGGGGGGTCGGTATTGTCGACACAGTTTGTTTACATTCTTTCTTAGACGGCACAGTATGTAGCTTTGTATGCCTCAATAGGAGAATAGAATTTACGATGAACGACTCTAACCAGAAAAGCAGGTTTTTTCTTGGCTTCTTCTACCTTCTTACGACCTGTTGCGTTCGACTCTTCATCTCAAGGTGCAATCCCACCACGGCGCCGTACTCGCCGAGCCTCGCGCCATGGGATCGCACCTTTACAAGTCTCGTCATGCGATCTTCTTTCTCGGAAGGTGATAGTGTTTCTGAAATTAAATGTAATCACACAATAAACGTAGTAAATACAACATTACGAAATGTTCGATCTATTTCTTTCATTCCTGACCTTGTGCGACTTTGAAGGTCATAATATACCACATGGTTAAATCTGTTTTGTAAAAAATATATAGCATTCCATTTAAAAAAATCAGGGTCACCTTCGTTTCTCTTCATAAGAAATTAACATACCGTATTATGTTGGGTATAAAAAACAGTAAAAGTTATCCTCCTTGTTTTTTTTTTCAAATACTTACCATTAGGGAAAAACGCTGGTCCATAATATTGCGAACACCCTTTAGTGTTCACTAATTCTTGCGAGATGTAGCTTCCTCCTATTTTTAAAATTTTTAGCTGTATACATTGCGCAATTTTTGGCTGGATTTCGGTGCTGTTATCAACGCACGAATACCCGCCAGAATAATTTCACTGGCCACTTTAGTATACACGGTTTCCGAAATGTACCTACTGGTAGTAACTATACATCGGGTGTTTGTGTATGTAAATTCGCGAGCGTTGTAAACACACGTCTAATCGGTACGAGACGGCTTCTCGAGAACTGATGAACATTGGAATAGAATAAAATTTACATGATAACACTTTCGTCAACAGACAAATGCAGAAAATATCGCACCGATTCGAACTCAACGAACTTTTGCGTAAAATAATTTATAATTTCAGGAAATAAATATTAATTAAGCGATTCATTAAAAGAATACTTAAAAACGGATTATACAATAATTATATCAAACATAAAACTATTTTTCAGCAAAATACTCTAATTTACTATATTATAAAAATCAATCGCATGAATTGTTATTACAGAATTTTTGCTATTACTTCAAACCTTATAAAATCAGTTCAGAAAATGTATAGGGTGTTAAAAACGTGATGGTCACTGCTTTCAAGAGGGAATCTACATCTAAGGAACGGTGGATATTTGTTATAAAAAACTTGCCGCAAAATTATTTATAATATTTAAAATTAACGTTAATTTTTTTTATATCAACCTATTCTGCTCGCTGAAAAGAGACAAAGTTTAAGACAAACCATATGTCGCAAACGTACCGTTTTCTCGAAAATCTGTAAAATGGTTTCATGAAATGCAATGATGGCTTTACAATTTTTTTTTAAAGAAATGGTGCGTTTGCGACGTATGCTTCATTTTACGCTTCTCCTTGCAGCGAGCAGAATGCGTTGATGTAAAAAAATTAACATTAATTATCAATGTTATAAACAATTTTGCAGCACGCTTTTTTAAATGAATTTCCACCGATCCGGAGGTGTAGATTCACCCCTGAAAGCAGCGACCCTTACTTTGTTAACGCCCTGTACATCAAGTGAAAATGAAAATAACAGACAAAAACTTTTCCTGTCGAAACTATTCAAAATTTTCTGTTCTGATAATCAGTAAAAGCTCAACCAAACGTACTGCATCTTTATCAACGTATACAGAGTGCTTCAAAATAAAGTAAGCAGGAAATGTGTAATAAAATTTTAGCATAAGCGGCTCCTGTTCGAGATAATTCATTTTAAAATCTTGTCTAGTAGCACACCTGACTAAAACCCACGATCAGTAGAATTTATAATGCAAAAATAAGTCGAACTTGTGGAATAACTTTCTTTCGAAAAAGACAATTGTGAAAATCCATGAAATAGGTCTGTACCTGATTAAATTGGTAAAGGAATCCACCACCGCGGGAACGGTGGCGCTAGTGTAACATAACAAATATGGACGACGCAAGTATACCTTTTACTATATGTTTATATGGATCCAGTAGTATAAAAGTTTATTTAAAAGCTATTTCTTACAGTAAAAATGTTGACAATACATTTAGACACGATTTTGGAATTTGTAAAAGTATGTAATGTGAACAATTTTAGTTGCTCCACTTTTTGGCACTTTTATAAAAACTTAAATTGAGATCATTGTTCATTGTAGCGTTACAATTTGTTACACAACAACATAAATTGTATACTTGCGTCGGCCATTACTACTAGTTCGCGTACCGACCGCTAGTGTCGCATACTAATGTTCTACTCCCAATAGTACTTATGTAATGGTTGTGTCACTGATTCATCACCTTCCAGCCTAAACCGCTGACCCTAGAAACGTGAAATTCGGAAGGAATATTCCTTTTGCGACGTAGGTGCTCGATAAGAAGGGGTTTCTTTGAAATTCCAACCCAAAGGGGGTAAAAAGGAGTGAAATATGTTTTCTCGGACTCCTTATTATTTCTTAGGCCCGATTAGATATAAACTTAGTTTTTATTTCGAAAGGTTACCCACACAAATGCCTAAAAAATAGATTCAGCAGTTTCCCCTAATCAACCCCTAAGGGAGTGAAAACAGTAAAATGTGTTTCCACAAATTTCTTAAAATCTCTTCAGCCCAATCAGATATCAACTTGGTTTTTACTTCAAAAGGTTACCCACACAAATGCCTGAAAACCAAGTTCAGGATATTTCTCTAATCAACCCCTAAGAGGGTGAAAAAGGGTAAACTGTGTTTTCACGGACTTCTCAATACCTCTTAAGCCCAATTAGATATCAACTTGGCTTTTACTTCGAAAGGTTACCTACATAAATGCCTAAAAATAAATTTCAGGATTTTGCCTTAATTAACTCCTGAAGAGGTGAAAAGGGCTACATTGCGTTTTCACGGACTTCTCAATATCTCTTAGGCCCAATTAGATATCAACTTGGCTTTTACTTCGAAAGGTTACCTACATAAATACCTAAAAACCAATTTCAGGATTTTGCCCTCTTCAACCCCTAAGGGGGTGTTGAAAAGGGATGAAATGTGTTTTCATGGAGTCCTTAATATCTCTTAGACCCGAAGCGAATCGCGTGGGTATTTATCTACTTTGAAATAAAACAACCTATTCTACAACTTCGACTTAGCTCTGTCAATGAGTCAGATGTGGTTCAAATCAATTTCTTCGCGAATGGAGCCTCCTATGAACAAAATTTCCTCCACAATTGCTATTCACATTTGTCATGCAAAATCACTGTCCTTTCGATTGCATCACCAATAATACAGCACCCTGTACAAAACTGTAATCTTTCAATAACGTGAACTGCCAAAAGTATGTACGTGTATCAACAGCGATATCGCTTGAAAATGCTGACTTGCGTGACAGAGGCTCCTACGTCATGCGGGTGAGCTAAACCCTCTCTGAACTTCGTAATTGAGCCTCGATGATGAAGAAACGATTCTGCAACGCAGGTAACGAGCTTGCTCGTCACATAGTAATCCTGTTATTCGGTAGATCACCGACAGCAAGATCAAACGGGCCACTCCAAAGCAGCTTAAGAAGGGCAAAGCGGTGGTCGTCGACAGGGGACTTTACGCATTCTCCGCAAAATCAGGGGAGCAGCTCGCAACTCGTCAGCGGCAGGTAAGCACAGAACCGACACCATCTTTAAAGTGAGTGCACTGTTGCCTGCTTTCGTGATTTTCCACTTACTTACGCACCAATCCATGTTGAAACTTTCAGTGCACTTTCCGTTTCTTTAAGTGTTCTTACACGCGTGTTGCGTGACGGTCGATCGTGTTCTTTTTCCTTCATGAAGACAGAAGTTTCAGAGCAAAAGTGAAACTTAATTGGAGGCCATTGTTGATCTGAGAGGAGCTTGCTAAAATCCATCTGTTAGTAATTATTTACCAGTTGTGGTCTGAATAAGCGTTGAAGTGCGTAAACAAAGTCTTTTTTCTTATAAAACTAAATCATGTCGTGAAATTTAATTTATTCGGCCTAAAAGTATTTTTGAGTTTTGATTTTTTACTGTGATATCGATATGTATTTAGACTTTGCAGTTTTTATTATTATTACTATTATTGTTTGATATTTATTGTTTACCACTTTACGTGCGGGATAAAAGCCTTTGACAAGAGCAGAGTATTAATAGAAATAAGAAAAAAATGGTGTCACGTACGTTTATACTTCATCAATCTCTGCTTATTTTTTATATCTATATGCGTGGAGAATACTTCGTGTCAGTATAAATGTCATTTACCATATATAGAAATAAATTCTAACTTTTCGAAAAATTCCGAGGAAAAAATAATTTTCCCATTTCGGAAATCTGAATATAATGGATTCGCTTTTAATGTATTTGCAACTTCCTCTAATGAGTCTTTATTTTTGCTTTCTATACCGAATAAATGGGATTCGTTACAGTGTTCGAAAAATAGTACATACGAATATATTGAATCAATTTTAAACCAAGTGAAATCACAATAAGTTATGGAAGCTCAAAAGGGAAATACAATGGTATCAATGAACCAGTTTTATTCAACAAATATTTGTAATTAATTAGGTATTTTCAACCACACCTAAAGATTAAGTAGCGTTTAAAATACAGGGTGTTAACTACTACACACTTTTCTCGTAAGTAATAAGTAGGTGTACAAAAAAAATGGAAGAGTTTCATTACTTTTCCTACTACACATGATTGGTTACATCAATATTTTAAGTTTGCAATAACTACCAAACAACGAATATGACCTTTAATTTTGTACATGGAAAACTAGTATATATTGTATCTTTTTAAATCATATGAAAGTGACTATTCAGATGAAATAAAGAAATAGTAGAAATACATAATTTGAACATTTAATAGCTGCGTTTCAAAGAATTCCTTATTTATAAAATTGAACTTGTGACTTTGAACGTTATTAAATCTTATAACATTAAATTTTCCTTGACAGTCGCTTTGATAGAATAAAAAAAAATATACAACTTCCCATTAAAAAAGTTAAATGTCTCTATTCACGTTAAAAAGTTATTGCAAATTGGTTATAAAAAGTAAAACATTTTCCTCTTCTATTTTCTTCATGTACCTATTAGAGAAACGCTTGACACTGGTAACGCGAACACCCTGTATATTCTCTGCGTGTTACACTGAAAAACTTGAAGGTATGTATTTCCGTGCCTGCAGATCGGCAAAGCCGACAAAAGCAACGAACTATCGATTACGTACGCCGACGCGAATTCACTTCCTGAATTCACAGCTCATTAATCTTGAAAAGCGAGCAAGTGTCTCCTGGTTGGTCTCCATTTGCTACCCGTTGAAGCTTCCCTTTAAAGCCAACTGAATCGAGAGAACGCGAGCGGAAGCACGTAATTCCCCTCGTCACGGGAAACAGAGTGTAAATCGCATGGAAAATCGACACTATCGACCCGTCACAATGCTCCTCCTCTACTGTACCTATTGTTACTTTTTATCTCTGTTTCTCTACACTTTGTATTGCACCGCATGGTTTTCGTTTGCATTTTCGTTCATTATAGATTGTCAGCATCCACCAAGTCTCTGTTCAACCTCTTCAAGCCCCCGGCGCTGAACAACGTGAAACACGGGTAAATAAACACGTCTTTTTCGCATTCCGACATTCTCCCTTTTACTCTCGTCCATTGAAGGGGCCATGCAGAGTGAGCACTCTAAAAGTGTCGACTTTCAAATTTTATGCGATAGAAACTCTTTAAAATATGAACCTGAATTTTGGCACCTTTCCTTATACGTATCTTACTAAGTTACAAAAATTATTTCGTACGAATATACGTAATCGTTTTCAAAATATAAACTGTTGCATACGCGGTACTAAAAAGAAGTGTATGCCTGATTTACAAAATTTGTATGCTCCCTACGGTCTGAAATTAAGAAACAAACAATGTTATTCTGAGTGCGTGTAGCAGTCGCCCGAACTACAGTAAATGAAAAATATTCAAAATTACAGTAATTGTGATATTTTAAAAATTGCCTAGTAAAACGCAGGGTTCGTTTGGATCCACCCGAAAATATTACCTACTTATCAGTACTATCTACTGCTTTGAGAAAATAAGAATTTTAGATAATAAAAGCACCAAATCTAATATAAAAGCTTATTTTGAGAATTGTATGAACGAAATTATGTAATATTATTGGTCAAAGTGGCTCCTCTGCTGCTCACGGGTTAAAGAAGGCAGGTCGACTTTATCTTACAAAAGAGTGACCCAAAAATAGCCTCTTTTTAGTCCCACGATTTTGGAACTGAATTTTATGCGAAACGATACCTTATGATGAGACATCAATCACACAAAATTTTCAAGTTGAGGTGACAATTAGTTTCTGAGATATGGGAGGTTAAAGAAGTGAAAATTCGTTAAGGGGTCAACCCATACGCTTCGATTATACGGACTTTTATGTCAATCCGATAATTTAAACAATTATTTCCAGGGGTTTTGCTGACTGCTAACAACGAATTTGAACTTAGATTTTCAAAATTGGGGCGATATATTTTTAAAAAAACACCCACTACACAGACATTTAGCTTTCTTGATTTTGATTTTTTTTTGTGAATTTTGAAAATTTAAGTTCAAATTCGTTGTTAGCAGTCAGCAAAACCCCTGGAAATAATTGTTTAAAATATCGGACTGACATAGAAGTCCGTACATCGAAGCGTATGGGCCGACGCCTTAACGAATTTTCACGTCTTTAACCTCCCATATCTCAGAAACTAATTGTCACCTCAACTTGAAAATTTCGTGTGATTGATGTCTCATCATAAGGTATCGTTTCGCATAAAATTCAGTTCCAAAATCGTGGGACCAAAAAGGGGCTTCATTTTTGGGTCACTCTTTTCAAGTTTTTAATTTAAAAAAAAATATTCCATTTCAAAATATCGCATTCTGTGCAGTTCGTGCGACCAAGAGACATTTACTTTATATTTACACAAACTTTCAAGTTGGTGTGTCCATTAGCTTTCCCTAAAGTCATGTCAGCCACCTCAGAAGATTTGGTAACAGAAATTGCGTTTTACACTACTCGAGCAGTTAAAACGATTGGTTTGTCAGTTCCTGTAAAAAGAACTCAAATTTATACCTGCATTTTTCGAGATTTTCCGTGACTTTCACTGCATTATGTAAATAACATATTTCCCCCCGTATTACAGACTTTTTTAAAAGTTTGTCATTTTGATTTCTCTGATAAACGTAGACACATGTTAATCTCTGTAATAAAATTGTAGCGCTGTACTTTTGCTAGGATTTGAACAGTTTTAACAAAATTTCTGCAACATTAAACAGCGATAGTTCCATTATTTCTGCAAGTTTTAGTGAAACTCTTTAAAAACATGTTTCTCATATTCTAAATTGTGTGAAAATGGAAACAGAATTTTTTTTTAAAGTTCTACATTACGTCATTCGCTTAAGCCTCGAGCGAACGAACCACGTGCGCCGAGCACGTGTGTAACCAGGGGGCTACCACTCTCATTTGCGATTTTGGAACAGTGTTTCGACTGCCACCTAGGCAGTCCCAATTTTTTCGAACTAAAATTCAACATGGCCGTGATCACGTGTTCATGATTCATCTGTACTACAGGCTGGAACAGACACATCAATCCTATCAACAATCCCATCGAAAAATAAGTTTATAAAAATCAGTTTGACAGTAACAGGTATGTATATAGTTGAATATATATTTTTAATGTAGTATATGTCGTGACATAGCTCTATAAAAAAACGTTATAATTTAAAAAGATATTCTACATATACTACATTAAAAATATATATTCAACTATATACATACTTGTTATTGTCAAACTGATTTTATAAAACTTATTTTTCCATAGGATTGTTTGGGTTTCGTACGGTACTAGCTCGCATCAACCAACAATTCACAAATGCCATGCAATGCACATCAATGGCGTACAGTGCGAACACAGTACAGATGAATCATGAACACGTGATCACGGCCATATTGAATTTTAGTTCGAAAAAATTGGGACTGCCTAGGTGGCAGTTGAAACACTGTTCCAAAATCGCAAATGAGAGTGGTAGCCCCCTGCGTGTAACGCAGCTTTAAATATGCACTTTTTTAACCACTTGCAGGTGAGTGGTCTAAGGCACGGTGGTGTTTCGTTCGCGCGCGCCTCCTCGTGAATTTTTTTTCTTCTTTTACGTGGTTGCTGAGAGTTATGCGTTACTTATTTTCGCTTATTTGTCGGGTAACCTGAGCAAACTTTATGGAACTCCTAAATGGTTTACGAGGCGACAGTTAATTACCTGAAGCGAGATTGGGTACGATATTCTGGTATTAATTTACGATGCCTATGCATCGGCATCATTTTCTTTTATGTTGAATTAATCTGATGGTTGGAGAAGTTAGTCACGATTATGACGGTCCTTTGCTAGATGTGGTTATACATATATATTAACTATCCGTTATCAAAGATAATTTCTGTTTATGTGCACAATAAATTGGATTTTGTTAAAAGAGCCTAACAGGATTAGCATGTTATCGTATATTTTATGGTAAATTATATATAATTACACTAAGCGGCACCCGTAAAATGGATATAAATGAAGGCGATTTTATTAAAGTGTATAGTCTATACATACAAAACCTATTTTTTTTTTTCATTTTTGTTGAGGATGCGAAGCAGTCGAGCTCGCGCCGGCAATACTGTATGTATATTAGGGCGGAGCGATACTATATAGGCGAAAATTTAAATTTGAATTTTCAGTTGGCCTGGTTGCGGGATGCCTTTTGTTTAACCAAACACAACTGTAAAAAAAATTGGGAAAATATTCATATCTGCAGGTTCCTTCTTCTCCTAAAAATGATTATATAATCACACTATATAGGCGAAAATTTAAATTTGAATTTTCCGCTCCGCCCTAATATATACGTAAATACTGTAAATACTGATCGAGCAAGGGGAGGATAGCTGTACCGACGGTTTGCAGTAACGCGCAGGCTGTGTGTGATCGGCGATCACTGATCGCCATACCAGCCACCACGTGTCGAATGTAAAGTTTTGTGTTCATTTATCTACTTAAGTTTCCTTTCTGGAATATTGGTTTATCTCTAAATAACAATTTTTTTTATTTGTCGCGTAGGGAAAAGTTCCTTAATTCGGACCGGATCCTAAATTAATTGGACTATAATCTCCTTGTCATACCAAAAGGAACCCGTTTCACGCATGTAGAATGAGCTCATTGGCTCCGAGGGAGCGTTGGTTGGGGTATAGCCAATAGTAGCGCAGAACAGGTCTATGCGCAGGTTCCTTCTTATATGACACAGTATATAGTCTTTATTATTTATATATAAATTGACGTAAGCAATAGTTATCTCTTAGCATGTGTTGTAGCTCACATGTTGCTTTGTGGGTTTTCAGAGTGACTCAAAACAATAACAACGGTGTGTTTCATTTGGGCCCTATCTCCCCTTAAGGGAGTGAAAACTAACCTCAAAGTCAAAGTGGCACTTCCACTTTTTCGCGTATAACTCTCAAAGTACAACAGACAGAAAAAAATGTTTCAAACAAAAGTTGAATGGTGCAATAAGCGCTACAAACTTGCGTTAACAAAATTTTGAAAAGAGTTTTTCTTCGTCAGTCATATATTTTTTTTAACTCTTTTCAAAATTTTGTTAACGGAAGTTTGTAGCGCTTGTTGCACCATTAAATGTTTGTTTGAAACATTTTTTTCTGTCTGTTGTACTTTGAGAGTTATACGCGAAAAAGTGGAAGTGCCAATTCGACTTTGAGGTTAGTTTTCACCCCCTTAAAGGGCAATAAGGCCCAAATGAAACACACCGTTGTTCTTGTTTTGAGTCACTCTAAAAACCCACAAAGTTGCGTTCCAATCGGTGAGTCCGGGTTCGCGGTGTTGCCTTGTTAGTAACAGCATGGAAATTTGGTGTAATTTTTCCTCCAATTCATATAAGCTCTTGATTGATGGGTAAATTTTAAATTCGAATGGGTGTAATTTTTTATGAAGGATTAGTTTCTTGAATTGAACCACCTAACGTTTCTTAAATTGGACCGGTCCAAATTATGCAACGTTTTTTTTTGAGATTCAGTATTGAATATGAAAATTTTCATATTACTGATTACACTTTGCTGGGAGTATTACCGATGGATTGGTGAGGTTACGTCGACGAAAATGAGGCTGCATTTGAGCAATCTTCAGCAAACACTTTACAATTTGGCGAAGTCGTTGATATTCTCCATTCAAATTCTCTTCTGCATTATTACATAGTGTGTAATAATTTTAAAAAGGAGACACTTTCCAGTGTGTGAATTACAACATTTAGTGAACGCAGCGACGTTCACTAAAAATGGACCGAATCTCTCCATATTTGAACTCATTTTCATTGAGAAATCCTAAAAAATTCATTAGTAATACTTTCATCAACATTTATCAAAAACATGAACATTTTATTTTTCTCTACTGGGTATTTTACCTGACCCAACGGTTTTATTGCTCTCGGCAGTGAACGGGCGGTCTATCCGGGACCGCAGGCCCTCGCTCGCACCGAGGAAGCAAAACTGTGGGGGGTGGGTAGGTCTTTCCCGATGATCCGGGGAGAAAAGCATGTCAATAATCCGGGGACCACTGTACTGCGACATTCTTCACATTAAAGTACTCATAAAACACCAGAAAATTGAATAATAATTTAAATAGTTCCAAAACTATTCTAAACATTTTTTAATTCAATATCTTTTAATCGTCGCCTGAGGATTACAACTAACCTACCATTTCCACAGAGCACTTTAATATCATTACGGAACCATGCTGTAAATAATAATCACATAGGTACTGTTACAACCGTTCATCGAGCAATCATTGACGAAGGAAACGTGTTGAACGAGCAATTGCTGACCTCAGTAGTGAGTTCGAAACGAAACGATATGTATTACTACCGCATAGCATGCCGTTAATTACCATAATAAAAGTTACCTTCGGCATTCGACCTCGCATACATAGGTATACGCGCAAGACCCATGGCGCTGATGAGTCCAGAATGGAACGAAGAAAGGCATGCATGTATAATGCTTTGGCGCGAGAACCGTGAAAGATCTATTTTCATTTTAAACAGCGAATGCCTGCCCGATGCCAGCACATTATCGCGAACACGGCTTTCTTTTTCGTTTGTGAAAGGAAGACGTTGCTTGGCATATGTCTTTCAGGCTGTCCGCTATCAAAATCCTGAAATCCACTTAACTTTCAAGGAAGGTTTCAGATATTTTTACCTGTTTCGTAGAAGCTACGTTTAGTGTTGCTTAGAAGTGCAAATTGGTGTTATTTAGAACGTGCGGAATAGGGTATCCAGCATGCTCGTCTGTTTGCTACTTTTATAGGTGGTTTCGTGTTGCGGAGGAATCTCGTATCGTGGAATTTTCCAGTATTTTTGGACATTACACTGAATTTTTGACGTAGGGAAGTTTATGTATTTGTCTTCGAGTACTTGGAAGAAGGATTTGTTTTACAAGATTATTAAGTCACTCTCCATGGTAAAACTGAAAATTTCACGAAGCTGAAGAAAGGGTTGGAGAAAATTACATTATGATGATATATGTCAATATTCATTTTAAGTAATATAGTAAAGTGTATTTTTTTTTACTTATATTTTGTTCCTATATACGAAATTCGTTCACAATCCTGATGGATTTTCTACTTGGGATGACGTTTGTTGGTGTTTGAATCAGGTAAATCTAGCATAATTTGCATTTTCAATATTATTGATACGTAGCTTAATGTAATATGTAATTTTAAAAGTAGAGTATAAATCTAAGAGTAAACTAAATTCGCAAAAGAGAATTAAAAATTTCTGAATAAAATTTCTTGTGCAAGCTTTCATTTTCCAGGAAATTAGTTTTGAAAATACATTGGGTATATACATACTTACTCCTTTTAATTGAGTCTCCACAGTACACATGAGAACTAATATATAATCAAAAAAATTATCCTAACAATTTTTTTGGGTAGTTGACATAAAATAATGAAGTATGAGAATTAAATATTAAAATATATTTTGTTGAATAATTTTTTAAATCTATTTCTCTTATTATTATTTTAAATCTTCTAAAATCTGTCATTCATATAAAATACTTCAATTAACAGTAATACAAAAAGTTGTCTTGGCACGCATATAAATTTAAATATTGTATTTGATGTACAGTTCGTTAAGTTATATATGTTCATTGTAATTGGAGATACTCCAATTTTATGTAACAAAAATAATATGAATGTAATTGCAGTAATAAATTTTAAAACTTAATTATTTTAAATACTATTTAAAATTGATTCAACTCAAAATTAAATAAGATTCAATTTATACACTATATGGGCACATAACGTTTTAAAGATATTATTCTACAACTAAAATGAACATAGTGCTTAATTTCACGGGAAATTTAATCCTATAGATACCAAACTTAAGAAAATTTCTTTTTTCAAAATCGCAAAAATTCAGATGATTCATCGATTCCTTTGGCTCGTTTTTTTTACCAAAGAATACAAATGCAGAAGAAATACAATCGAAAGCAAAAGAGAATAATAATTATTCTATTTATTTATTTATTTATTTTACGGGACGCACCCTTTAGTTACAAAAAAAAACATATAGCTAAGTAAGAGTAATAATAAGTCTATATGACGGACGAGAAAAATATACACACAGTCATTTCGCGGTATGCACACAAGAGTAGAGCATAGAATAAGATTTATACATAAAAACTGCCTTAAACAAAAAAGAAAGAGATGTATACATAAAGACATAGAGATGTGGTTTGATTTTCTATTGAAAAAATTCAAAAAAAGAGAGAGGAAAAATAATAATAGCAAAGGTAAAAGTAACAATAACGCTATGTTAGTTTAGGCTCTAGCTCACCTAATCACTTGCGCCTTGAGTCGTTG
Organism: Andrena cerasifolii; assembly: GCF_050908995.1. Taxonomy (NCBI): domain Eukaryota; kingdom Metazoa; phylum Arthropoda; class Insecta; order Hymenoptera; family Andrenidae; genus Andrena; species Andrena cerasifolii. The sequence goes on along the minus strand of NC_135128.1, from coordinate 2,523,946 downwards.
AAGCGACCCATTAAAATTTAAAAAAATTAAAAAACCCGACTGCTTAAAAAAATTTTTTAAAAATTAATTTTTAATTTAATTTTTTTAATGTTTTTTTTATTAATTTAATTTTTTTAATGTTTTTTTAAGCAGTCGGGTTTTTTAATTTTTTAAATTTTTATTTAAATTTTTTTAATGTTTATTTTATTTTTTGTATATCCTATAACATTCGGAACGTCAAGACAATTCTAAAGACACCTGATTTGTCCAAATCGGTGTATCCGTACTGACTCTAGCGCGTAACATGGACATACATACATAGCCTGATAAACACAATACCCTCCTTTGCGTGCCGCAGTCGGGTAAAAAGGTCTAAACAGGAGAAGAAAGAGTTCGCCCTTTCGCAGCAACTATAAATAGGGTCACGCGTACCGTAATGAGACTTAGGACAGCCTATCCGAAAGTAGAGCTTACACACGAATTGATAGAACCCAGTAAATCCATACAATATTTAAAGTGAAAACGCAGTAAACAACTACAGTTTCAGTGAAACGGAAGCAAACCTCTTCAATGGAAGAGTTGCCAAAAAATGCCCTACGATTAAGCAATAAATTAAGATCCCAGAAAAAATAAAATCTGAAAAATCACGAAAAAGAAAACCAATCGATTTATTAGAGACTTTAACTTCCCCCCGTTTGGGAAGTAAAGGTTGGCGCAAGGAATGCAATTACAAATTCCGCGTTAAACGAAGAGACACGAGTACAAACCGGTATTTGGCATGCGATTGCACGGCGTCACGCGCAACCTCGCATTAAAATCGCCGCACGAGGTGAAGGAGGGGGGCAGACATGCATAAAAAGTGCAAACGATTGCAACCCTGGTTTGTAGATTTGGATACGATAAGCCAGGGAATTATACCCTGTAAAGCACAGGTTGAAAACAACAGGCACGAAAGTCTCATGGATAATGGCTCATTCAGTGAGAGAGGGGCGTGCCACTGCTACGTCCTCTGAAGAAAGTGAATCGTGATTCCTGTACCTACTTTTACAACTGTGAATCCTCGGTTTCATGGTACGCGATGCCTCTAGCAGACCTTGGGTGCTGTGCAAAAAATTCGCGAAAAAAGAAGTCCCTCTACGCGCTCTACTAACTCGCTTTCTGACCGATAATTTTTCGTGGTATTTATTTAGACTTACAGCGGAACATATCGATGTGACAATCGCTGATTTTTATGCGACTTTCATTGAAAGTAGTTTTTACAAAAATATTTTACACGTATTTTTTTTAGTAGCTGACGTTCGTGTTGAAGGGGTGAAAACTGCCCTCAAAGTTGAGATTGCAAAACATGTTTGGATCAATATCTTGGAATCTACTAGACCTGGGATAACGGTGTAAATGGCAAAATTGGGTATTTTATAATAACGAATGCAGCTGTGCAAAAAAAGAACTACTTACTGTCTACCAAAGTCGCACCAAAATCGACAATTTTCACTTCGATATGCTCCCTTGTTAGATACTTGCAAGAGGCAATCCTTAGAAAGTAACAATTAGGGTTTGTCGGTTTTTAAAAACCGGATTTAAAAACCGGTTTTTATTTATGAATTTGTAAAATTCGAAAACCGGGTTTTAAATGTAAAAAAACGGGTTTATATATTAGAATTAATATGCAGGATGAATTAATTATTTAATTAGAAACGTTAACAAGCATATTGTAGTATGTAACAGTTTACTCATTACTGTAAAACTGTACTTATGAGTTCATATTTTTTAAAGAAAAATACTAAATGAAATAAAGATTTATAAATTGGTACAACTGTAAAAAATGTATACTTTGTGCAGATTTTAGTTTTTTTTCCATTTGGTTTTGTATGCAGTCTATTTTATTGTGTTATATTTTGGTAGATCCATAAATATTAAATGAACTAAAAAATTGTAGGGGTTTCAGTTAATTTAATTTTTATTTATTTATTTGAATTTGTATAGGTACAGTATATTTCATTTTGTTATATTTTTGTAATTCCATAAATATTAAGGAAACTGAACATTTTAAAACTAAGTACAAATATTTATTTACTATTTTAATTATATATTTTTTTGTGAAAAATTGAAAACCGGTTTAACTGTTTTTTTTTGGGAATAGTGGAATTCAAAAACCGGTATTTTCAAAAGTCGGTTTTTGTATAAACCCTAGTAACAATCACCCATTTTTATGAAACTTATTAGGCATTCAATATCGTCATCAGGGGTCACTTTGTGCAACCAGATTGTGATAAATGATGTTTTTGAAAGTCCACGCCTATCCGTGCCCAAATATGTAAAACTACAAGTTTTAAATTGTTTTCTGGTTGCTTTAAGCTTCCTCAAATTCAGAAGAATAAAGAGAAATTCAACAACAATTGTTCCGTTGCAATTTTTACTGCAACTCCTCCCTCATTGTGTACAAAATACAAATAAATTTCTCCTCACTTTTTATTACTGGTAGTTGCTTTAAAAACTGCAATGAAGATAGAAGTTTCATACAAATTTTTTTAGATTTCTTTGTTCCTTCAATAATTATTCAAGTCTCCCTACGCAAAAGTTAATAAGGCTTCCATTATTTCAAAACATTTCTACCTTCGGATTATGTGGATGTAACAGCCCCCGAAATTTGTGATTTCTTTTTAAAAAACTATTGTTAATGTTGCATTAAACTCTTTTGGGATATAAGGAGGCATCTTTAAGCTTGTAGATTTTTTTTATGTGGATCCTTCTTATTATTTATTAACTATTGTGGAATCATGCTAACCTCTTCGACGATGTAACTCCTTCTTGGCGGGAAGTGTAACACCTATCACAGTCATCTGATTGCAAAAAAAGTAGAAGTTTCTAAAGATAGACAGTTTACATTGGGATTGGTCCACTTTAAAGAAAATAAATGAAAAATTGAAAGAGTTATAGCGTTTGAAAGAAAAAGTAAGTTTTTTCCTTAACAAATTTTTCATATTATTTTTTATATCGCCGAAAAAAAGTATTATAAATAAACACTAAAATTAAAATTTTAGGTCCAGTTCCAGCGCAAATTATTTAACTTTAACAAAAAAATTTCTTCTTCATCGTCGAAAGGTTAACACGATTCCACAATAATTAATAAATTATACGAAGGATCTACATAAAAAAAATAAATTCTACAAGTTTGAAGGTGCCTCCTTATATCCCAAAAGAGTTTAATGCAATATCAACAACATTTTTTTCCAAAAAAATTCATAAATTTCGGCAGGTGTTATACGAGAATCCCCCCTTAGGGGTTATACCTAGTCAGGCGACCGAAAAGAGGCAAATATTTGTGAATTTCTTTTGAAGAAGCGGAAACGTATATTTTTACAAAACCTTTTGCGCTTAAAAGAGCAACATTTAAAGAACATTTGGTAATTTTTTCGTAGAAAAATATTTATATTTATAATAAAATAACAACCGACATCCAAGAAGCATTTTTAAAAATTTGGTTTTGTAGTGAGCACTGCCATTCGGAACCAGGTTATCTAAAATCAAAAAACAAAAAAGGTTTCGTTAGTATATTAATGTGTCCTCAGGTTGGCGGAGAGAATTTTCCGAAATATTAATTTAAAACAAAATGGCAGCTATTTAAAGTTGAAATCATGATTTTTTTCGGGTGATTTTTGCACGAAAATTTTATTAAAAAAGCTTCTTGGATGTCGGTTGTTACTTTATTATAAACTTAAATATTTTTCTACGAAAAAATTACTGAATGTTCTTTAAATATTTCTCTTTTCAGCGCAAAAAGTTTTGAAAAAATATATGCTTCCGCTTCTTCAAAAAAAATTCACAAATATTCGCCTCTTTTTGGCGGCCTGACTAGATATAACCCGTTAATCAAACTAATACGACTCAAAGAATATAAAATTCTCGAAGGACAGATTTCCAGATTTTTGCCCGACTAAAATATAAATAACGATCACACATTTTTTTCAAATTCATCCATTAAAGATCAGACATCCCTCATTTACAAGGAAGTTATCTTTAAAGCTTGAATCACACAATAAACTCCATATCTCTTGAATTCTATCGTAAACAAACTTTAAATCCTATACTTTCGAATATTGCTTTTGGCCGCGTCCAGATCTGAACCGAACGGCGAACCGAACGCCACCTGAGGCTCCCTAAAGGTCTGCGCACACATATCAGTTCCGTGTCAGTACTGTTCCGTCGTGCCAGTGGTAAGAAGAAGAGACCCTCTATGCCCCTCATCTTCTTACCACTGGCACGCCAGAACGGTACTGCCACGGAACTGACAAGTGGGTTTAGACCTTAATGCCGCGTTCCTACGTGTGGAACGTATATTTCTAGCGATTTTCGCCAGTTTAGACAGAGTCTCGTGGCTCGCGACAGCTGAAGATTGAAGGACAGAGAATATTTAGAGTAGTGCAGACCAAAGGTAATACATGCAGATATGCGCACGGTGAAACTATTCTGAGAGTCCCGTAGACATTTCGAACCGTAGGCTTAGGTACGCTTGGGAAGGTCTGTGGGACACTCTTCGTTTATCACCAACTTGTCTTACTTCTTCAAACTTCTTGACATCCCTAATGGCAAGCACAACAACAAGTCATGGCGGAGCGAGGGACAGGGATGCACCACTACAGTTGTTTACCCTATGTGAGTGAGCCATTCCTTTGATGGTTCGGGACTTTACCGACATCGGCTGGGATCAGCCCGAACATCTCGGCGAGCTTGACTTTCCTTTGGTCGAGGGTCCCGAGGTCCCTTCCTCGGTGTCATATGGCAGGCAAACCTTTGGTCTGCACTACTCTAACCCCTCAACGACCGACTCCTGAAACGAAAAACTGACCGTGAGGTCCGGGTCCTCGGAACGAAAACCTCCACTGTTTTCCCGGGCGGTATAGGAAATACGGTTTTAAGGTCCGTACGAGATACGGAGGCAGGCGACCAGTGGAAAACGGAGGGGCCGTACGAGATACGGAGGTGGGCGACCAGTGGAAGACTTAGGGTCCGTTCCAGATACTGAGGTGGTCGTTGAGGGACTATACACTCCCTGTCCTTCAATCTTCAGCTGTCGCGAGCCACGAGACTCTGTCTAAACTGGCGAAAATCGCTAGAAATATACGTTCCACACGTAGGAACGCGGCATTAAGGTCTAAACCCACTTGTCAGTTCCGTGTCAGTACCGTTCTGGCGTGCCAGTGGTAAGAAGATGAGGGGCATAGAGGGTCTCTTCTTCTTACCACTGGCACGACGGAACAGTACTGACACGGAACTGATATGTGTGCGCAGACCTATAGGGAGTCTCAAGTGGCGTTCGGTTCGCCGTTCGGTTCAGACCTGGACGCGGCCTTAAGGGGAGGTTCTGGTCTAGAGCCCAAAAAAATAGATGATATTTAGGAATTAATTAAAGGAAAACTACTATATATAATTTAATGGGACTTGTCGCATTGTATTAAGGATGTCTTAGATTATAGAAATATATTTTTTGTTTTATAATTTATCATTGCAGACAGCCTTGGGGAGTCGTTAAAGTCAAGGCGTCAAAAAATTGATCCAAATCGGTGGGACCTCTATCTCCAAAAGTTATTATCCGATTCAACTGAAACCTTGTTTATTTTGAAGATTATTTTCTTGGCTAGGGGGAGGGGACTAAAAAATTACAAAATTACATTTTTTTTTAGAAAATAACGACACTTCAAGTTTGAATTCACTTTTCCCTGTATTATTCGTCCTTTCATCGCCTTTGAAAATTATAAATTTTCAACTTTTTGTAAATTTTTTAGCCCCCCCCCCTAGCCAAAAGAATAATCTTCAAAATAAAAAAAGTTTCAGTCGAATCGGATAATAACTTTTGAAGATACAGGTCCCACCGTTTTGAGAACACTGTTTCAAGAAAAACGCATTTGAAGTTTTACGTGAGCGCCGGAGTGGACGGTTGTTGCCCATGCATTTGCCGCTACTCAAATGCCTATAACTTCGGGAATTTTAAGAATTTCAACAAATCCTTTTAAACACGTATTCCTAAAAGATTGAACATTCGAAAAATGAAATTAAAAAAAATCGACATTTAGACCAGAACCTCCCCTTAAATCCATCGATGAAGGTACAATAGGTATAAACAGTAAACACTGCCTCAGTACGTGTACAGTTGACACGCAATGTGGTGCATGGATGCCACGAAAGTGAAAAGTCCTGGCAATCACTTCGAAAAAACCCAAATTGAAAAATGGGGGTTCATTAGCGCTCTTGCGAAATGATCAGTTTTGGGCAGGTTTCTCCAGTGAATCGTAAATTTTGTGCTGAACAGCAGAGCGTCCTTGATTGTAATTCTGTCAAGGAAAACAGACGCGCGGCAAAAGTGACGTAACGTGGTAACGCGCGAAACTACGGCTTCGTCGAGTAATAAAAGTGGAGTCGCGCGCGCGTGAGTCACTCTGTGTCGGTTTCGAGAGCATATCGTCACGCGGCAAGTTCTGCAATTTCGATCGGTCAGGATCAGATCTCGAGTCTGCCACACGTAACATCTGTGAAGGCAAGATTTGTTTTTAAAAGCCGTGCGATATTCTTATCAACCGGCAGATATTGAATTGATAAGTACAAAATCTGTTTGCTGGTGTGACAAGTGTTTCGATAGGGAATGAAGAGCCTGTGTGTAGCATCTACTGACGCGAAAGTTGATGAACCGCAGATAGGCGTGAAGTTGAAAGTATTGACCGAAGATATATCGGATTTGTATATTAACAATATTAACACTTAAAAATTATGATTCCTTGAAATGTATGATGAAAAAGAGACTGCAATGTGAAAGTTTCAATATATAGTGTGCAAGAGTATTACGATTTTTATTTGCTGCCATGGATTATTTTGATTAAGTTGTTTAGGTTTATGGTTGTTTATAACTTCTCATGCTTCCAACTATTTTCCAGTACTATATTACTCAAAATTAGCTATTGTTAATTACTGTGTTGTAAATTGATACTATACGATGGCAATGTTTAGTAATTACTCTAACTCTTGCTTAATTATTAAGTAACATTTTAAGACGCACTGTTCAATATTAACTGTTAATTAATGTTTGGGATTCATAGAGAAAATTGTGGGATTTAAATTGATATTTGTGTTTTTCGCATTCACGCCGTTTTGAAAATTTGTATTTTTACAAGTAATAATAAAAGCACTATTTATAATAATATGTATCAGAGAATATGTAAATGGTAGTTAAAAAGTTGTGGAGGCATAGACAAATTTAATGGGTAATGCAAGTACCTATAGTAATAACTGTAATAAAAAAGTGAAAGGCAAATAGAATTCTCTGTTTCTAGTGCCTGTAAACCCAGGGTCTGTTAACATATTCTGTTATTATACTTGAACACATTATTTACTTAAATCTTCCCACTACATAATAATATTGAAATTCAATAAAATTGTTTGTTTTACACGAGTGTTAACCCTTCGTGGTCACACGGGGTGTATTGTACCCCAAGAATAATTTTCGAGTTAAAATGTCGTGTCTTTACGACTTCCAAAGGGGATTTATCGCAAGAAAAAAAAAATTAAAAAATCGCTTTTTTCCCACAACCGTGGATAATCGCTCATTTTCAACTACAAATTTTATCATATCAAAATTTACATTTCTGGAAAAAGACTGTTAGACCACGATTGTATAAGTATTACGAACGTACAATTGTCACTGAAAAGTTAAAAAATTCAAAAATACGAAAATGGTAACTCGAAAAAATGACGCTGGGGTACAGTGAACCCCCTGTGACCAACTTGTGATTATAAGGTGTGACGACGAAGGGTTAATATCGAATGAATATTGAAATAATAAAATTATTATCAAATTTTATGCATTAACCCTTACAAGTTCATAAACAAATTAGTTATTAATTTCATAAAAAATAATGGCAGAATCATTTCATCATTAAGTTATCACGCTTCATAATTTAAGATATATTAATTTCTAGCTATAATACACTACCTCATTCTATAACAGCAATTAAATTCGTAGCTTATTTTAAACTGTACGATTAGTACTGGGTAAAAAGTCTTCCCATTTTTTTCATATTGGAATTTCAGTTGCAATATCTGATTACAGTTTCCTTCAGCTTCATGCACGTAAATAAAATTTTAAAATTAACTCAGCAGATCAGAGAGGTACTTAGTATATCACAATCTTATTTAATATATAAAAAGAAATGGTTTTTCATATAAAATTTGTGTTTCAATTTCCTGAAAAATACGACCACCTAACCCAGACCTAGCTCAACATACTTATGTCTATCCGACTTCGTTAACTGAAGTCGCCATTGTGGTATGAAATATGAATGAAGCATCGTGGACACTACTTTGAAACTTAAATATTTCAAAAACTGCTAATTTTCGTTTATGAACCAAATATCCTAATACTCTTCATCTAAGAATTTATCACTCTATCGAATATCACCATAGAAAACAACCACCCTTGAAACTTGACCTTGGAATGTATGTACTTATTTCACCCTTGCAGCCATTACGAAACTATTATAATCACATTGTGTCCCTCGAAACCATAAATTCCTGTATTTAAATCCTATCCTAATATTTAAAATAGCAGAGATATTCCAAGTGAATCGCCCTGTACATACCTAATTAAACATCGAGTATAACCTAATCATGCAATGAAACTTCTTCTTCAGTATATTTGGTGGGGACTTATTTAAAAAAAAAAAAAGGAAGAGATCAGACAAAGCGTTTGTTATTTGCAGCACCAGAGATATGCAGTACAACGAAGAGGAAAGTACCGTCCGCATGTACCTGCGAGGGCGACCCGTCGTCCTTTACGTTCCAACACCTCTAATGGAGTCCTACGACCTTCACAAAGTCAGCACACCGCCCCAGAGCAAATTGAAACTCGACTGGGTTTACGGTTACCGGGGCAGGGATTGCCGAAGTAATCTGCATCTGCTGCCAACTGGGGAAATCGTTTACTTCGTGGCAGCAGTGGTGGTCCTCTACAATATGGAGGAACACTGTCAGAGGCATTACTTGGGTCATACGGATGACATAAAATGGTAGGTCGATTGAATTCATTCACACCGTGATGATTGCGTGGAACTGTAACAATTAGACTGCAACAGTTTATACAAATGCATATTTTTATAGGAAAGGGCTAACCAAGTTGGAGTTTGATAGAAATATATTTTCTCACTAGAGGGTGTTAAGATGCATTTCTTAGTTTGTACATTATGCGCAGGGTATTCGGCAACAGGTGTCAGAAACTTTAGGAGGTGTTTCTGCATACCAAAATAAAAGAAAAGCTAAGAATGACGAAATTGCGTTTGAGGCTTCGTTGCCGAGTTATTAATTTTGAAGTTACGCGTAAAAAGCGTCTGACGCGAGGGACTTAAACTACTGCCGACGTGCGTTAGGCAGGTCAGGCATAGCGAGGGCAGAGCCACCTAGGATAAATGTCCCAATTACTGCCAGCGTCCCTGTTACTGCCACTTCATTTATTTTACTTAATAAACACGCAACGTAAGAATAGTGTAAAAAAGAATTTATCATAAAATTGGGACTGTTTTTCTTATTATTACAGTACACTGTTTATACGTCTATTCTTTATACGTTACATTTTTTTAAAGTGAAATAAATAAAGTGGCAGTAATAGGGACACTGACAGTAAATGGGACATCTACCCTATAAGCTTCCCTGTATCTATCAAGCGAGGGTTGAACTGCCATATAAATACAGTACTGCCTAATTGTCTCACATCATTTCACGTTCATAAAATATTTACATACTTTTTAAAGCACGCATAGTAAATATGAATTTTAATTTTATTGATGTATACTTTGTGTTTCTTTTCATACATTTCAGCATAGCGATCCATCCGAATAAACTAGTGGTTGCTACTGGTCAAGTGTGTGGAACTGATAGACGAGATGCCATGGTAAATATGTGAAAAATAAAATTCTACGACAAAGTTTAGCTTTTAAAATTAAAGTCAATTTCTCAGTTTTGGGAATACGGAAAAATGATTCTGACAGTTAGAGAAAAATATGAGCTGCATGCTTTAATGTGTTCATTCTGTTCAGCCACACATAAGAATATGGAATTCGGTCAGCTTGACCACCCTTTGCGTAATCGGTAATGGAGAATTCGATGGATCCATCTGTTGCCTCTCGTTCTCCAAAGCAGACGGTGGAAATTATTTGTGCGCGATCGATGAGACTTCTGATCACAACATCTCGATCTGGGACTGGCAGAAAGGAGAACGGGGTACCAAAGTGACGGAGACAAAGGCACGTTTCATTTAACAGATTTTCTTCCACACATATTGTCTTTGAATTGAACTATTTCATAGTTTCTCGGTACAATAAAATACAAAATCATTGTAAATCCATTTCACAAGTTAGTATTCTTACTTCTTACATGGTACTCGATTATTCGCGTAATATTTCAAGTAGCTTGATGCGCAAGTTTAGAAAAATCCCGCCTGGTCGAATAACTTGAAATTTTTGAAAAATGCGAGCTAATAACAAGAATTATTATTAAATAATTTAGAGACCATTCGAGTAGGTATTCGAATATTGCAATGTTCAAATACTGCAATTTTCATTTTCTAACGCGATCCAACATCTAAAAATGAATAACTTTTGTCTGAACCGTTAATCAATTCAACAAATAGCAATTAGTTGAATTATTACGACCAATTAAACCGTTTAATTTCAGCATACAAAAAAACTATGTTCCTATTTAGTATATTTTGATATTGTGTTTATCCCGGCTTGAATAAAAAATAGATTCATTTTTGGAATGTTCCCGTGTAATTATTAACTATTTGAATGTTGGAATATTTAAATATTTGTGTCAAATTCGATAATTATTCAAGTATTCCAATATTTGGGTATAGCCCTGATTGGAATGTATATTCGAATTTCATTCGAATACTACAATAGTCGAATTTTGTACGATATATGTATATTCAAGTACTCAGACTACTCAAATATTCGAGCAGAGAAGAATTCGATAAATAATCGCAACCCTATTTGTGACTGCAAGGATAGATACTTTCTTGTCACGGAGTCTGCAAAACCAAAACCGGATCAGGGAATGAATGACCGTTGAATTGTTAATTGCAGTGCTCCGTCGACACAGTGGTATGCGCTGAGTGGCATCCGCTGGAACGGAACCAGATTGTGTCCTGTGGAAAGGGACACGTGTCCTTTTGGTCCCTCGATAACGGAGGTATGCTGTACAAGCGAATGGGTATTTTCGAAAGCAGAGAGAAACCGAGATACGTAACCTGCGTGGCTTTTAATCAAAACGGCGACGTTCTGACTGGTGACAGCAACGGTAACATTATCGTTTGGGGCAGAGGTAAGAAAAACAGTTTTTTTTTCAGTCCGTCCCGTTAAATTAAACTAAATTGAGCTACAATATTATTTTCATTTTCTTCGATCTATTTTAATTTAGATAAATGTGGGAATAATTTTCAGAAATTTATGTTTAAATTAATTATATATTATATTAAATTTGAATTATTTAAATTACGAGAATTTACTTTTAGGATAGTCCTGATGGAATTAGGTTTAAAAAATAATTGTAATAAACGTAAATAAACTAGAATATAAACTCAGAAATCTATATAAACTGATTTGGAAATCAATTTAATAGGATTTTAAATTAGCGATTCACCTTTGGCAGTCAAATGTACCTACGTATATAGTGGCTGTAATGACAAGTGGTTTTTAATTATTTATTCTGATTACTTTTACTAAAATAGTTTTCCTAGTTTAATATTGCTACCACTGCTGCGTTCGAGTATGCCAATCGTAGAATATTCGATTCAGACACAACGTTTTTAATAAAATTCCATTTAATCTTATTTTAATATCGTTTAAAATTTTGATAAGCCTTACTCACAAATGTATTATCATACAGGTACAAATACAATCTCCAAACTGGCGAGGAACATTCACGAGGGTTCTATATTTTCAATTTGTGTTCTGAAAGACGGTTTTATTGTCACTGGTGGTGGCAAAGATGGCAAAATATTGTACTTTGATGAATCCTTAAATTTAACGGGAGGAGAAGCGCAAGTAAGCCTCAGCAAATATTGTCTTAATATATGTATAATAAATAATAATCACCTTCTTACACTGAACACTCACAGTTATTCCTTTAATCCATCATTTATAAATTTATTACATTTACGATCTTTATCCTTAAGCATACCAAACAATAATAAGGTTTGATAGGAATAGTTGGGGAAAAAGAGTGGGGCTAATCCTAATCCGCTGTGGAGCGAAGTGGACAGCGACTCTGCCCAAATTTCCATCTTCAATTTATATTGGCATGCGCATTGAAAACCTCGTCATTGCTCGATATATATACAGGGTGCTAAAAAATTAAGGAACTTTCCGGCCATACAATATCCTGGTGTAAAAAGACATCGAAAAGTCCTTTACCGTTTTGGGATCCGAGGCTTCGTTCTCGAGATATTAACAGTTCAATATTAGCGGTCAAATTTCTGGGCCGCGCGGTTTAAAGCCGAAACAGCTGAGTGCGGAGCAGTGGCCCCTAGCATGCACACACAGGACGCACGCATAGATGCAGACACACACACTAAAACCGACCGTGCTGGTTCAAACCGTGAAAATGAACCAGCGCGGCCGGCTCAACTGCGTGTGTAAGTCTGCATCTACACGCGCCTCATGCGTGTGCGTGCGAGCGTACGCTACCGCGCGCTCAGCTGACTCGTCTTTAAACTACGCGTTTCGGAAGTTCCACCGCTAATGTTCAACTGTTAATATCTCAAGAACGAAGCCTCGGATCCCAAAACGGTAAAGAACTTTTCGATGGCTTTTTCCATCAGCATATTGCACGTGCCGGGAAGTCTGAAGTCCCTGAGTTTTGGAATGCCCTATATATCTATATAAAGTTTTAGTTATCAAAGCAATACTTTAAAGTTAAACAATTTCAAACTTTCTAGGCCCATAATAATGGGACGTAAAGAAACAGTAAAAATCTGAACCACGGTTACAGAATACAAGTGTTTTCTCTTCAACCGCATGAAAAGGTTCTTCCAAGTAAATGGTAAATTTTATTCGATAGATCGAGGACCACTTTGGGGGAATCCGAACGCTTGCAGAGGGTAGAGGTTCCCAGCTGTTGATTGGAACCACGAGAAATTGTATTTTGGTTGGTGACGTGGGAATGGGATTCAATCCAGCCATGTTGGGACACGCAGAAGAGGTTTGGGGCCTTGCTGCTCATCCGACATTGCCACAATTCGCAACAGCCGGCCACGACAGGTTACTGCAAATGTGGGACAGTCTTAGTCACACCGTTGTTTGGAGTAAAGACATCGGGGTTAGTGCGGGTTCCTTTATTATTGAAGTGCTTACGTTATTTTAGAGTACAGCTTACAAAGTTGAAATCATTCGATTTCAATATCAATGTGCAAGGCTGCTTCACTTTTTATTTAACTTTTTTATGTAGTGACTTCCATGAAATGGTAGGTGTAATTTAGTAAATAATTAATGGCACGCATACTCTTACTTACATTAACTCATAATTTTCAAGACAAGCAATTTTTGAAGTAGGAAGCTTTTATCTATCCATGGTCTCAAGGAGCTGTATTTTACCCATTCGATACTTAATACAACCTGATATTAATGGTTTCAAAACTTAAATATGACATTAGCATGTGTAGCAATATGATTTAGAAGTACACAGTAATTAAAGACATCATTGTATCTATTTCAATTTATGTATTATAGAGATGAGCTTTCTTCTTCTTTTACATTCCTGTAATAGTTCCTCGGTGATTAAACTTAATTGTCGTTCGTCTAGGAACAAGCACAAAGCATTGAATTCTCGCCAGATGGTAATGTTATGGTAGTTGGATGCGTTTCTGGAAAGTGGTTGGCGATCGACAGTGAAACGCGAGAATTGTACACTCATCACAGCGATGGATCAGAACCTATTCAGGTATATAGTGTGTTATGTAAATCGAAAAACTGACTTTCAAACTTTTAAATCCTACTAACCCTCACCTGGCTGGTACAGGGCGCATTGTGATCCACCTTAAATATCAAACTGCATATGTTACTTGTCATTAGTATTATGTCTCGAAAGCTATAAGAATTTTAAATTATAACAAGATTGAAGTCTACTATGATAAATTATTTTGAGATGAGTACGAATAGAAGTAGGGGTCAAAATGAGCGGATGCATCTGATGTGTGATCAAACTATCCGCTGTCCAAGGGTTAAACACATTCGCCAACAAAGAGGGAATATACTTACAAGGGGAGGACACCATGTGGTAGACACCACAGAAAATAAGTAAATAGGTGTCCGAGCGTTTCTGCAAATGGGCCTTAATAATAGAGATATTTACATCGAAATTATTAAAAATCTCATAGTGACCTTGGGGTTTTAATGGGTAAAAATCCCACACTACCCTGGCGCCCCCGGGGGATTCCCCTCTGAAGGAGTCGGGGTGCCTTTTGAAGATGTCTCCACGTTAAAAAAAATTTATAAAAATTTTTAAATAAATTATTTTTTTATAAATTTTTTTTTTACAATTTTTTTTTTAATTTGGAGAAATCTTCAAATGGCACCCCGACGCCCCCAGAAGGGTATCCCCCGCAGGCGCCAGGGTAGTATGGGATGTTTACCCACTAAAACCCCACGACCACTATGAAATTTTTAATAATTTCCATGTAAATATCTCTATTATTAAGTCCTAAGTATTGGCTAAAACTCTCGGACACCTATTTACTTATTTTCGACATAGATCCATCGTGTCAAGGCTCATCAAAATCGGTGTCTACCACATGGTGTCCTCCCCTTGTTAGTGTTATCTGTTGGAATAATTGGAATTATTCAAATTATATTGTTAATAGTTTAGAAGATAATATAGGGATCTTAATTATCTGAGCTAATAGACAGACACGATATTCAGACAATGGATTTTTTAAAATAATTATATGATTATATTCTAACGCAAATTCATTTGTGTGTAACGTGTCACTAATAAACCAAAAATAAATCCAATCCTCTAGTTTTCCAATTTTTTGCGGAAAACACGCCGACGCCAGTCGTTGATTTATACATCGTATAATTTACGCTTTATTTTTAGGTTGTTCGATTTTCACCAGACGGAACACTGTTGGCACTTGGGTCCAGGGATAATTACATTTATATTTATCAAGTGAACGAAGACGCAACCAAGTATAGCCGAGTTGGACGATGCATGGTAAGATCATCTTTTATTCTAGAAACATCTTTTTATTTGTACTTTATTTATACAGGATGTTACAATAATCATTGTGCGATTCAGGTACTGAGACAGGGAATTTTATTAAAAAAACACTAACAATAAATCAGAAATATACTTTCGTTAAGTACACGGTTGCCATTTTACATGCTTTACCCGTCCTTGGCACCGTGTATTACACGTTTGATAATGATATTTCACACGTGTGATATTTCATAAGACAGAAAGAATTATAATAAATGAAACAAAATAGTACTGCATATTTTTAATCACAAGAGTTTGTAATATTCTCTGTTGTGCATTATGGATTGATATACAGGGTGCCCCAAAATTCAGGGACTTCCCGGAACATACAATATCCTGATACAAAAAGAAATCGAAAAGTCCATTACCGTTTTGAAATCCGTGGCTTCGTTCTCGAGATATTAGCGGTCGAATTCGGGCCGCGCAGTTTAAACCCGAAATAGCTGAGCGCGGAGCAGTGACTGCTCGCACGTTGATGCAGGAGGCGCGTATAGATACAGATTCACGCACATAGTAGGGCCGACCGCGCAGAAATGAACGCCTGTGGTCTGAAGTTCTTAAGACGTTATTTGGACGTATTAAAGGCGTCGTTCAAACCACGAAAATGAAGCAGCACAGTCGGCTCAGTTGTTTCTGTTTTAAACTGCGTGGCCCGGATGTTCGACTGCTAATATCTCGAGAACAAAGCCTCGGATCCCAAAACGGTAAAGGACTTTTCAATTTCTTTTTGCATCAGGATATAGCATGTTCCGGGAAGTCCCTGAGTTTTGGGACAACCTGTATTTTAGGAATATGCGCATCAATCCTTAATACCTTTTACTTTTTAAATTTATGAATCGTTGCTTCGTTTTTGCTTCGTAGCTGATGTTAACTGTTAACCATTCTGCTTCATATTTAAATTCATTCGGGTCTCAAATTTTCCACATTTTGAACCCCGTTTTTTGACCTTAGTGTAAGTGTTTATTACCTAGTAAAACAGATGATACTTTCCTATAAAATATTGCTTGTAAGTTCTGTCAGAAACTATATCACAATTCAAATTATGTTATGAACGGTTAAATTTGCATGTACTCAAGTAATTTTCAAAGTCGTTTAATTAGAATTGAACTGTATACTTCGATATGAACAAAAGTTCATCTGCAAGTTCATATTGTTCTTCCGTTCTAGAAAAATCGTATCCCCGAACGCATAATGGTTTTTATTACACCCTGTATAAACTAAAATAAAACAATTTTTAAAACACAGTGTTGCTTGTAAATGTATTTCGTATATAATATTATAACATCAACATTGACTTTTCGAAAATGTACCGCTGTACAATTTGCTTTTATATATTATACAAAATTTTGTGATCATATCATTTGTAGATAGGCTTTTCCTTGTGGTATATCATTAACATTCATATTTTTTAATGGGTATGTAATTATCGTTACCAAAATATAATAAAAATGATTGGTGTCCAAGCATGCTGCAATGTAAATAATTCTTATATCGAATGAATGAATTAATGGGTCCTTTTCGGTTTTATAATTATAAATGTATTGACTGAAATTAAAATCAAATATATTTTAAACGTTTCACTAATGGTGTTAGTAAATTATATATTTTAACAAATTGGGATCAAACATTTTTGTTTAGGGAACTTTCCGTTCATTTCAAACATATACAGAGTGGTAGAAACGTGGTATTTCAAATTTCGCGCGACACATGTCAGAAAATTTCTTAGTTCAGAGTTATTACCGTATAGATGGTGTACGTATGTGTGCGCTTGGAATATATGCCACTTCATGGTTTTTATTTCACCCTGTATACATGTACCTACTGCCACATTTTTGATTAGCGTCAATTCCTAAAAGCGGGAAAATACAATTTGTTGAAAGAATAGTTATTTTTAAAAAAATCGATTAGTGAATAATTAGATTATTAGAGAATGTATTAATACAGTTCAATGTAGGATATATGTAGTTTATAGATTATAAAATAATAAGCAGATCATAATGAGAAAGAAACAAAATATATCACAGCCACACTGTTAATAAAATAATTACAATAATACGAATAATTCCAAATAGAATTTTCAATATTATTTAGCATAAAGTAATTAAAGTTACAAATATTACTTAACACATATCTTTTCTTCATTTCTAGCCGAAGCGGATACGAAGACGTAGAGTAAGACATGTCTTTTAGTCACTCGAAAATGAGGAGACATTACGTTACATGATGATACATTGTTACTAAAAATTATCGCAAAAACACATCCAATACTTTCATTACTATATAATAGCAGATAATCCGACTAAGATATGATTACTTAATTTTCTGCACTTGGTAGCTCATGATAATACATATTTAAAAAATGTATAGGTTTTTATAAAACCTTACTATTTTATTGAACTCTTAATAGTATAAATATTTTTGTAGAGTTATTGTACAATATTTTCTACAGTTATTGAAGAATTATTTCGGTTAACAATAGGTACTCATATCCGTTTTCCTCGTTTCGTTATACAGGGTGGCCCAATAACTCTGTTTACCTGGAATATATGTTATTTTTAGAAATATAGAAAAACTTTATTTAAAAAAGTTGTATGGTACAGAGAGACCCATAGCATGCCATATTATCAACATATTTATTTATTCATTTATTTAACATATTGTTGAATAAACAATAATTATTAAATATGCGCTACATTACGGCCTTGTTTTAGAAAGTTTAATTACTCAAAATTTTCGATTTAAAACACTTAGGTATTCTATATTACTCAGTGCAAAGAATAAGTATTTTTCAAAATATATTCAATAATCTACTGTTACTGATTTCTGCATAATATAAAATTTTACAAAGTATTAATAATAGCTTGCAAAACTTATTATTATCTGAAAAATGTAATGTCTCTGAAACTATCATACTCATAGTCACATATACGCTCATACGTTTGTTTAAATATTGCTTGCTAAGAGCACGCACAACAGTAGTTACTATTTGCACAAAAGTTGGGCACTTCTATCACGGCGATAGCTGCAAACCCATATTCTAGTGGCCTTGAAAACTAACACGCATCGAACTTTTCTTATTTTCTAGGCAAAAATAAAGTTAGAAAAAGGACTTGGTTAGGTGGCGTGCATGTAGGCGAGTGGAGTGTGACGAGTGTGCGTGAAATTTATAGGATATCTGTTAGTTTAAGAGGGTACTTTGTAAAAGGAGATATAGAGAAATAGCGTAGAGGAGATCGGGAAAAGGGGTAAGTAACGGGAGGGGAAAAAAGGGTGTATAAGGGGAGAAGGAAGGTGCGGACGTTGAGAGCAAGCAGTTGGGGTTAGGGCTCACAATAGGATGGGAGACCGAAGCAAGTCGGTAAAGAAGGTAGTAGGGGCGGTAGGTAAGGAAGGTGGGATTTAAGAGGGGACAGTGACAAGAGCGAACAGAGGGAAAGGTACAACAGCAAAGGCCGAAAGCGGGCTGGATAGATTCTGGAGAGGAGAGGAGAAGAAACAAAGAGAAGAAGCAGGTATGCAGAGCAAGGGGGGATGAGGAAGGAGCACAAGAGAACGAGGGGACGGAGGAGCTGAAAGACGAGGGAAAAGGAATTAGGAACATGCTAAAGGGAATATGGGAAGAAATGAGAAAAATGAAAGAGGAAATAAAAAAAGAAATAAGAGAAGGAATGAGGAGAAAGGAAAAGGAATGGGAAAGGGAAAGAGAGTAGTTAACGGTGAAAATAAAGAGATTAGAGCAGTGAAGGCCAGACCGAGCCATTTGGGAGCCCGGGCCCCATGATGTTTACCAGAGCCGCGCGGAACGGGAAGTCGAAAACCAATGATAACATGGGCGTGCCACGGATAGGGACAACTGTAGTAGTGTGTGGCTCATACCCGTACGATAGGCTTGAATGATGGGATTCTTGGAGGCCCCATTGATCCCTGCGACTGCAGCTCCTAAGAGGGCCAGTTATTTCAGCCTATGGGCACGAGCCTGCGCCGTACGCTACTACCTACACACTCACAGGTTTCCTTATCTGTGGCGCGCTCACGTTATCACTGGCTTTCGAGCTCCCCTTCCGCGCGACTATGGTAAACATCATGGAGCCCGGGCTCCCAAATGGCTCGAGCTGGCCTTCGCTGGACTAAAGGATAGATTAGACACGGTAGAAGAGAGGAGAGAATCAGGAGGAGAGGAAGGGACAAAAAGGATGGAGGAGGGCATTAAAACGCTAGAGGGATTGTTGGAAGCACAAAAGAAGAAACAGAGGAAAAACAACATGATAATAAGGGGACTACAGATAAAAGGGGAGGATATAAAGGAAGGAGTTAGAAATTTCTGTGAGAAAGAATTGGGTGTGCAGTGTGATTTTGAGTGAGTCAGAAGAGGAAAAGAGAGGTACAATGATACAGAGGGTGGACAACTGGGGAATAAGCAAACGATTATGGAACGGAAAAGTAAGCTACGAGGTATGAAAATTTATATAGATCACAACCTGACGCGGTTGGAAAGGGAAATACAACAGGAGATTGTGCATTTCGCTAAGACGGAAAGGAGTAATGGGAAAGAGGTAAAGGTAGGATATCAGAAGTTGAGGATTGAGGGGAAATGGGTAAGGTGGTAGGGGGAAGGGAAAGCCGGGAAAGGTGCAAATTTTTAGGGAGACCTTGCGGGTATACGCACAGGGCTTAGAAGAAGACGAAGAAGAAGGGACAGATAGGGAAGGAGGGGGGGGGGGAGTATAGTGTTCTGGAATGTAGCGGGATTACTGGGTAAGGATAGAGGCTTCTGGGAGTTTGTAGAGAAGCAAGACTTTGTAGGTTTTACGGAAACATGGATAAAAGAAAGCAGATGGAACAAGGTCAAGGGCAGGCTGCCCAAACGCTTTATATGCCGATGTCAACCGGGGAAAGGGGAAGAGCGATAGGGGGTATCCCCCGACACCTTGCCCCTCTACGTGGGGTATCGTGCTTTCTGACACAACTCGAGGAAAGGGGCTGGGCTACGAAGGTAGCCTCCGAAAGAAAATGTATATATTTATTCAGGAGAGGGAGGAGGTGTTGTTAATTGGGGGGGAGGGGACTTCAATGCGAGAGTAGGAACAGAGGGTAGGCGATGGGAGAGCGAGGATGAGGAGAAGCGAAGTAAGAGAAGCTCGAAAGACAAAAAGACAAACACGGAAGGCAGAAGACTAATACGAATAGCAGAGGATAAGGGATGGCAGATATTAAATGGTAACATGGTAGGCGACGAGAATGGGGAGTATACATATGTGGGAAAACAAGGAGCAACGGTAATTAACTACGTGTTAACAAATAATGAAGGTTGGAATAGAATAAAGAGCTTCACTGTTAAGGAGAGAACGGAGTCGGATCACCTACCACTGAAGGTAGTATGGGAAGGGAACAGGATGGAAAGAGACAGGGAGAAGAGAAGGAGAAGGAGAAAGAAATCATAATATAGGACGTGGAAAGCATCAAGGAATTTAAAAGCAAGTGTGAGAAATATGAGGGACAAGCAGAGGAAGTGCAGGAAGCATGGAGGGAGCTGAAAGAATACACGAAGCAATGTAACTAAGAAATGCAGATGGAAGGTAAAGAAAATAGGTCATGCAGTATGGCGGGATAGGGAATGTAAAACAATGGAAAGGAAAGTTAAGATCGCCTATAAGAAATGGAAGAAAGGGAGCCTAACAAGGGAAGAGCTCTTAAAAAGGAAGAAGGAGATGAGAGAACTGAGAGAGAAAAAGATGAATGAGAGTAGAGAAAAAACGATAAATGAAATAATGAAGGTAAGGGCGGTAACAGAGACATGGAAATTTATAAACAAGGAAAGGAGAAGGAAGATGGAGATAGGGGAAAAAAGCACGATCAAGGAATGGAGGGAGGACTTTATTCAGCTGTTAGAGGGATCGGAGGAAAGAGTAACAATACAAAAGAGAAAAAGGATAGAGGAGGAACACGCGGAAGAGGAGTTGACGGAAGAAGAAATCCTAAAGCAACTAAATGGGTTGAAAAAGAAGAAAGCAGCAGGTATCCCTGGGGAGGCGTGGATATACAGTGTGGGAAGTTTGAGGGAGAGTTTAATACAAATTGTAAAGTTTAATACAATTGTTTCTCGAAAGATTGGAGGAAGGGTGATTGTGCCGTTGCATAAGAAGGGCAATATTGAGGATGTGGGCAATTATAGAGGGATCACCTTGCTGGACACAGCATATAAAGTGTATGCGGCCGTGTTAAATGGAAGAATAGTGGAAGATATACAGTAAAAGGGAACACTGAATGAACCGCAAGCAGGTTTTCGTAGAAATAGAGGAACGATGGAAAACGTCTACGTCTTGCAACATGTGGTGGAAAGAGAACTAAGCAAGAAGGGAGGAAAAATGTTTGCGTTCCATATGGATTTAAGGGCCGCTTTTGATAGTGTGGAGAGGGCAAAGCTATGGGAATGTATGGAAAGAAGAGGTGTAAGAGTAGGTTTGATAGAAAGGGCGATGTGAGTGTATGAGGAGGTAGTAAATGTGGTGAGAGTAAATGGAACGGAATCAGAGGAATTTTGGACAGGGAAGGGAGTTAGGCAAGGATGCGTGCTAAGCCCGACCTTATTTTCGGTGTACTTATCGGATCTAGAGGGGGAAATGGAAAAAGTACAAAAAGGGGGGGGGTGAGAGTGTGTAAGGAGAAGTTTTGGACGCTGGATTACGCAGATGATGTGGTAATGATAACAGAGAAGGAAGAAGATATGAGGGAGATGTTGCGAAGATTGAGAACGCATCTATGTAGGAAAAAGTTGAAACTAAACGTCGAACAGTCGAAGATCACGGTGTTTAAGCAAAGGTGGTGGAAAGAAGAAGAAGACAGAGTGGAAATGGATTGGGAAGGAAATTGAAACGGTTAAGAAGTTTAGATACCTGGGAGTAAAGCTGCAAAAGAATCGCAGGACATGTTAGAGAAAGGGCAAAGGCAGCAGATATGGCAGTAGGACAAGTGTGGGGTATAGGGGAGAGATTGTTTAGAGACGACTGGAAGAAAAAGATGCTACTGTTTGACTATTTAATAGTGGGGATAATGATGTACGGGGTGGAAATATTTGGATGGAGAGACAGGGAGGAATTGGAGAGAGTGCAGACAAAGTACATAAAATGGTGCCTAAAGCTGGACAGAACGACGCCTGACTATATTGTACTGGAGGAAACAAAGAGGGAGAAGCTACGAGTTAAAGCGGGAGCAAGAGTGATTAGATTCGAGGAAAGAATAGAGGATGCAGAAGGACGTTGCCTAGCGAAGGAGTGTCTATGGGAAAGGAAAAAGGAGGGATTTAACACAAGAAATAGTAGAGAGACGACAGAGTATTTAAATAGAAACGGGTTCAGTTAATTAGGTATAGAACTAGAAAAAGGGGAAGGGAAGGAAATAATGAGAATACTGAAAGAGAAGGACAGAGAAAACCAAGGACAATGGCAGTGGAATAGGATAAGGAAAGCAAGGTACAACAGAATGTACAAGTATATATATAGGGTGAACTTACAAAATATTTGGAAGAGAGAGGAGTAAGAGGAAATCAGAGCCTTATGGCAAGAGCAAGATGCGGAAATATGGAAGAGGGGAATAGATATTGGATGAAAGAAGAGGGTAGGAGGTGTAAGTTATGCGAAAGGGACATAGGGTCGTTAAAACATCTGGCGGAGAACTGTACAGTGGTGGAAAGAATAAATATAAGTGTGGAAAAAATACTTCAGGAGAGAAGATTAGAGGAGGTGGTGGAGTGGTTAAGGGGTAGAAGTAGTGGGTATAGAAGGAAGGAGGAAAGAAAAAGATAAGAAAGGAGAGAGGGCAAAATGACACCAAAGAATAAGAGCGTGCAATAGAAAAGAATATTAGGGGAGGGACTAGTTTCAATAGAAAAGCGGATAGTATAGGACTCCGTTAAATATATAGAGGCGAGTGTAGAATGGGTGTGGATGAGTGTGTGCGAGCGGGAGATGTGTGTGGGTGTGAGTTTAAGAGGAATTGTAAACCAAGTCACATTTCTGGACGGCAAGGTCGAAATTAAATAAATATATATATATATATAATAAAGTTAGAAAAAAGAATACGTACAACGCTTTGAAGGAGCATTATTTTTTTACCTAAACGTAAAAATGTATTTCAGGGTCATTCCAGTTTTATAACTCATCTGGATTGGTCAACGGATGGACAATACTTACGTAGCAATAGCGGAGACTATGAGCTGCTATACTGTAAGTAAATTAATGGGTATTGATATACTAAAGTACATAACACGCAAAGTGGCGGAAAATAAAGTAAAGAAGAAAATTACATAAAACAAAATATATACCCCTGAATTACTTCCTAATATCGTCCTACTTGAGAGCCATTCGGATGTGAAAAAAATCCATCGAATAACTTGAAAACATTTCCAATTAGTATTAAACCATTTATCAGTGTCTAATATTCAGAAACTATCGATAATCATCAGTTTTCTTTCATTGGTACCACTTCATAAAATAATATAAAATAAAAAATGCAACCTTCATCATTTTGTCGTTTACGGGTTTGTTTAACGTGTATAAAATTGCATAGGGAATCCCGGAGTTTGCCGTCAGATTCCACAATCTTCAATGCTAAGGGACGTAGAATGGACAACTCATAGCTGCGTCATATCCTTCGAGACAATTGGAATATGGCCTGAAGGTGCAGACGGTACAGACGTGAATAACTGTACTCGTAGTAGAGACTCGAAACTCCTCGCAACTGGAGACGATTTTGGAAAAGTGAAGCTGTTCTCTTATCCAGCTTGCCAACCGAAGGTAATTCGCACAGTTAAACTTCTTACATGAGCCGTGTGGTGGAAAGGGAGAGGGTAAACTTCAAATATAAAAATCTAGGTTCGGGTATTTATTGATTTCCGAGATATTAATACAAAATTATTGTTAATTATTTTTTCTACTATTTTTTTTTAACTACATACTTACACATAATTACGAGCCCCTGTAACAGGGGTCCTCTCGCTCACAACGTGTCCCCAAATCTATACCCATATCTCGAAAATGATCAACACAGGTGTACTTGATTCCGAATAAATACCAAAATATTTTAATGAATATCTCAAAAACTAAGGCCGAGCTGTGGTAACATGTATAGGAAAAAGTTGTTCAGAATAATGGTCTTGATAACATATTTCAAGCCCATCAAAACCGGCGAGGCGTACCCTTTTCTATATAATTACCATTTTTATTTTTTTCTAATGAAGTTACATCAATATATACAATTATACCGTACATTTAAATGAGTTGATTAACCATAATTATACGATACCTTATAACACTCCATAACAACACCAAAAGATCTGGAAATACAGTCCGCACTCGTTATAAGCCCGTCTCTACCTTGCGTTGTACGGCGACTATCCCCGCCATTTCTTGGAATCCTTGGTGCAAAAGTGAGAGAACCCGAGAACGAGCGACCTCTCGAAAGAGCCTCTCGCTCGCTCTTGGGTTTTCTCACTCGCGCCATTGGCCGCGCGGAATAGTGTCCGCAATGCGTCGTACGCCCGCCGCCAGCCCCGACGGGCTTATGCCGAGTGCGTACTGTATTCATTTCTCACACTGTACAGCAGGGGTGTCGAACTTCCCCACTCCGAGAGCCACACGAGTCGGGCCTCCGGTCAGCCGGTTCGCCCACTTATTTTTCTCCAGGCGTTGTACGAGACCCAGCAGGAAAAGAGTGCGGCACCCGGAGGAGAAATTCATCAGTAGGTGTGGAGGGGACCGTTCTCCTGCGGCTCTACGGAGTAGGCTAAGAGGAGAAGGAGCCACTGCGGCTCGCGAGTCGCAAGTTCGACACCCTTGCTGTATACGAATAAAGTGTTCCAAGCAATAGTGAAAAGCTCTGATAAACCAAGCATATCCAACCCATTTCTTGACACTCCCTACAAACCTCATCACTGCTTGACACATAAAGACCTATGAAAATGAAAATACAATTAAAACAAATCAATTGCTTTGTTCCAGTCCCTTTGCCATACGTACGGCGGCCATTCGAGTCACGTTACGAACGTGTCGTTTCTTCAAGATGATACACGATTAATCTCCACTGGCGGAGGTGACACAAGCGTTCTCCAATGGATCGTGAATCATTAATTCCCTTCGATCATTGACTATTCCCATCGAATTGTATTTTCGAAGTGTCCGTCGTGGTCGAGTGGCTGGAAAGCAGACAGAAGTGGAAGGAACACTCTTCAAGTCAATTGCAAGACACGTTCGAAGGCTAACACCTGACGTATATAAAGAAAAGTTGCAGAAAATGGTCGCTGAATGTTCCTTCAGTGTATCTGAAGAAAGAGTAACATATGATACTGTCATAATAAGTTATACAAAAAGGTCAGGGATTAGTTGATCAAAATTGGAAGGGGATTTTAGTTCTTCAATACAAGCCGTTAAAATTAAACACGACTATCGAGAAAAAGCCAAGTATTCGTCGTGACAGAATCGTCACTGTCTTTCTTTTAAAAGTGTCCTTCGCAAACGATTGGGTTCGACAAGCCCGTCGAAGTGAAAGTAACACGGTAATCGAAGAAAACATGAAGTGCGACAGAACTTTCGCTGAATTTAATTTCTCAAGCTTTCCTGACGAATTCCCAAAAGAAAGTTCACCGATGTTATCTCAATAACAAGTATTTTACAATAGTCAAGAGGTGTTCTAGGTACGAGTAGTCGAACTGGTTCACTGCTACGCGGAAAATCTCAGATCAAGAGAACAGAGAACGCTGAGTACAATTAAGGAAGCATTCGCTGAGTTTACCATTTAAGTGCCCTTTACGAATAAATAACTGAAAGTCTCAATGTTAATTTATAGTCACAAATGGTTGCCATGTGCATTCTACTTTACTTCGTGACTACCGCTACGAAGGAGAACCTGGCGTCGTTTGAAGAAGAAAGTAAAAACGTCACGACGAACTTTTCATTCGACGTGGCTAAGGGTGTAAACTCTACTTCAGTGTTTATCGATATAACGAAGTGTCTTCTGCATATTCTACATATTACCAATCCTACATATTTTTCGAACGTCGTAGTAACGACTTTACAGATTTCTGGAGGCGTTCATCGTCTGACGTCGGAACGAAATCAGTTGACTATTCAAAGGGGATTACCCCTACTGTAGTCTTTAGTTATTTGGCCATTATATTTGTCGTTTCTATGTGCAAACTTACATATACAGGGTGTCCCCGGAGAAGATGGTCATGTTACAGATGATGCCAAAATAAAGTGAAGTAAAAGACGAGATGAAATCGGCCTTAAAAACGTGTCCGTACGCGCTGTAAGCTCGTGACTGGTCCGAGGCCGCGAGCTTGTAGCGAACACTTACCGTAGTTGTGTCTGAGGTGATTTATAACCGGGGGTGCGACCACTAGATTTTGTTCCGACTATAATAACCGTCGACGCACCGCGCATTTTTCCTCGTAAAATACACAATGTGCACAGCGCTAGAAAGACTTTAACATAATTATGCTAATTAGCATCGTGGAAGTTACGCGTCGTTAGTTTCGTACGTGTAGCTGGAGTTTTTTCTTTGTTACTAATAAGCCACGAGGTACTCGAGTATGAGTTTGTTTCTTGCGAATGATTCATAAGCAGTCTTAAGTTGCTGGTTATGATTCACGATCGTATTTTGCGCTACTGTAGTTTAATCAGAGTTGGGCATTTATTTGGCGATTGGATCGATTTTGACGCCACGAAACTGAAAGGCAATCGAAAACTTGGAATTAAAGAGAAACGAGAATTTCGAAGCGATTTCAGTTGACTAAATGGAATATAATAGTTTCGATGATAGACTATCAGAATTTAATTCGAAGTTATTGAGAGGTGAACGAAATTATGCGTTTACGTATTTATTACAATATATTGCCACGTTTATATTTGCGATCGTTAGTGTTTACAAATTTGGCACCAACTGTTTTGCGTAGAGGACAAATATTTTTGCATTGTGGACTTTATGCTCCTAACATTGTGGACGAACATACATATGAACAAAAAAGTTTAACTAGGCAAATTAGTTTGAATGTCTAGACAACTATTTTGAGTATCTATAATCAAGCGAACTAAATATGTATGTAGAATGTTTAGAAAATTAACTATATGCATGCTATGCATATATAACGGAACAATATTTTTTCATTGTCATTTATTTGAAAATAATATTACTAATCTTATTTTAATGTTTTTTCATTTCTTACTCGTAAAGGTGGACATGATTCAAAAATTACTTTATACGTCACAAAATAATCTTTATTTAAGAATAAAAATTTTGTCCAACTCTGACGTTGTATACACATATATTCCTAAGTATGCATCGACATTCTTCAGTTTGGATATTGGATGATAGAATAGTCGAATGTAAGGCGAGACTACTGAAAATCCAAAGAATGTCATTTCGAGAATGTCGCAGCCTCGAGTTAACTCGAAGAAGAAAACGTGTCGTTGAGATTGTGGAAGCTCGGTGTATGGCAGAAAGGAACTAAAAATTTGGCAAATTAGATGCAAAAGAAATGCATATGTGATAATTCAGTGACTATATATTTTTCCAATATAAAAGTACATTTTTATAGTATGAAGAAATATTTTTCGTTTTATCCTTTCTTTTCTAAGAAAACATTGGGTGAGCCGTGACTCTAACAGTTTTGCTGTATAGAAGCAGGGCAATTAATACATGTAATCTGAATGTCATAAAAAAATAAATTGAAATATGAACCCACAATTTAAATTTGTCTTAGAAATATACTTGAAATCATTTCTATGAATTTTACCTAACCAAATTTTATGTTGCCTTATGGTCAGCTATATTTTGATTGGGTGTAAAGTCCAGAATTAATTTGAAGTTACTAAACAAAGACTAAGTAGTATAAACGAATATAGTATTAGTATGAGAAATTTGAACAAATAAAATTCCTTCAAAGCACTTATTTTTTTGCAAGATAGCTGCTTATTTAATTGCGCTGAAATGTGCACTTTACATCACACAAAATTTTCTTGCACAGGTTATAAATTTTAGCAAACACTCTATACAATAAAATGTTGTAAAACATCGCGATTTAAATTAAATTTTTTAAATCTTAATCGTATGCATTTCCCTGCATCCAATGACTAAGTTGTTCCTCGTCGAGATTCGATTTTTTTGGTAAAGAAAAGAAAAATCTCCGTACCGTAAGATGCCGTCCAATAGGAAGTACGTAGCATAATATGCAAATCGACGGGTGTGCTTGTAAAATGGAATCCATTACTACCATTTCATTATTAAACGGAACTTGATTATTTATACACCGAATTTACTATACCGCTTCATGGTCAAGCTTCGTTTAATACTTTAAGAAATGTGATAGAATATAATGAGACAGGAATTAATTCCTCCAACTCGTTTCGAAGAAAGCCTTCAAGCTTTTAATAGTTGCAATTCATTGACTTTTGATGGCTTAACTCTATTTGGTTTAATCTTCTACTTCCTTCTTCAATTTTTAAAAAAAAAATTCATCGTATTTTGAAACCCACGTTTGTAAAAGTATGGCATGTAATTGCTTTAAGAATATTATATTTGCTAAAAATACTGATGGTATTATATTTATAAACAATCAACGGTAATATGAGTAGCTAAGATTAAAAAAAATTGTTATTTAAGTTGTCGATAATTGTTGACGAAATATGATTCTGTTACTAATTTTTTTAGTAATTGTATGTTAACGCTACATGAAAAAGAATTTCTATAAGCTTGATGGTCATCATGAAGAATAGATCATTTCACTGAAGTAGTAAATATTTTGAAAATCAAGAAAAATGTCCGATTAAAGGCATATCATTATAATTTTCTTTTTACTCATTCGATAAACAGTTCAATTTTATTTTTGTCGTTAGTGCCTGAAATTTGCTATAAAATATGAAAATTATACTAACGAAATCATTATAAAATTGTTTGAATAATGATTTATCTAATTTAAAAGTAACAAGAAAAACTTCGGAAGAAAATGTTTATATAATTAATAACACTCTTTTAATTCTTATTTAGAATGCAAAGGGTAGTAGAAGTTACTTAATTTTATCTCAATTTTTTTTCAGAATTTGAAAATTGCTAACCGCCATTTCCAATCCTAAGATTACTTCAAAATATGTATATCTCTGTATGCCATAATTATCTCAGTAAGAGGTTGCATTGTTGAGAAAAATTTACATAACAATTTAATAATGTAAATCTTCGAGTTGCTCGTCAATCGGTGTGTTCTTTCATAGACCAACTTTTTTTTAGTACAACACTTGACAGTTAAACGAAATCTGAAAACGACTGTATATTTTACAATTCAATTGTTTAAAAGCTTTTAAACATTGTTCCCATTTCAGAATTCCATAGACAGATCATAGTTAGATCAACGTTTTGAAACATTCCAGTCTTTACAGTATTTTGATTTTCAGTTTCTTCAAATCCATACAAATCTTTTCAAAACAAAAATTGTTAATTCAACGAATAAGATTCTACAATGTACGTCGTGCAGCTTTAGCACTTTCTAAACCACTGGCGTAGTATTACGTTGCTTCATACGTAAACTATAGTAAGCTAACAATCGCGTCTATTCATACACAATCATCTTCATTCACTTATGAACGCCGCTTAACCTCTTCGTTAACAATAATTTGAAATATGCTGTCGCGATTAAATACTCTTGAAAAATTATTCAACGTGTAATTACGTCACAATTGCTCCTTCTGTACCTGTATTTAGTCACAGAAATTTCAACTAAAGAATGATAGATTTGCATCACCATATT
Organism: Andrena cerasifolii; assembly: GCF_050908995.1. Lineage (NCBI taxonomy): Eukaryota > Metazoa > Arthropoda > Insecta > Hymenoptera > Andrenidae > Andrena > Andrena cerasifolii. The sequence continues at coordinate 2,493,882 of NC_135128.1, read as the reverse complement.
TAATAAAATTTCAATGTAACTCCTTCTATTTAACAAAATACGAAGAAAGAATTCCATTCGTCATCAATTATGGGGCACGTATTAGATAAGTATTCAATGGAAGTCAGGAGTAAAAAAACCTGATGGACTTAAGGGGGGAATGCATCATAGAAACAGTGAAGTGCAAAAATAACGAAAACCTATTGGAGGAATTAGAATGAAATCGTTTGTAAGGATCCGTTTGCCACTGATTTATTAGCCAATATGACTGGGCTGTAAACGATGGGGCAAATGGCAGATGTCCACGTTGTCAACTTGTATACCTATTAAGAAATGTAAATACGGTAAGATTACAGTGCCCAATTAGCATTTGCTTTGGCGTTTCGTATATTATCTCCTCCTTCTGGTACGAACTATTTTACCAAAGTCCAACAAAGCAAGGATGATCAGTCTATTTTCACTCATCGTCATTATATGTAAAATATATACATATATTGTATATCTATATATTTTATTTATGCCACACAGGTGGACGTCTGTGCGTATACATATATGTATCATTAATAAATCTTCTATACAGATGAATTTGTCTACTGTTCAATTAATCACTCTTCACAGTGGAAACCTGTAACGAATAAGAAGGATTCAACCGTTAGATATTTAATAAGTCATAAGTGTTAAATACTGCTAAACTTCGGAGGATGAAACATGCAAGGGAAGTTTGGTAATTTGAAATAAAAAAAAATCTGATACATTGCAGAAGTGAAGTTCAGGTGGTTCCAATTCAATATCTCTTTCTTGTTCTAGAAATAAACCGTGTCCGTAGATAAACCACTACTCTGGAACAACTATACTTGCAGGAACACCACTTTGAAAAAATTGAGTTTTCATTATAAAAAATGTATTGAAAAAAGTTTCATACTTCCCAATGACCTGTAACATGACCAAAAAAAATTGCGAAAAGAATTAATTATTTTCTGAATTCATTCCCACCATATTTTTCCGCATATTCTTTACTACCATGTTGTAGATTGTTAAGAACCAATGAAAGTTTATATTTAACTTTCTTCGATATCTTTACGATTTCGCAGATATGGGCGCTATTATTAAAATATAATTTCTTTGAGGGGGTGTTTCCAACCCTAGGCTGTTCTGTTACCGAACTTAAAACTATATATTTGCAAAGTGTCTGATATTTCTTTTAATTCTCCGCTTACCGAACTTCGGGCGCTAGATATTGGACAATTACAGTGTGGGACAAAATTGTGTGGACACCCTATAAAGCAGAATAACTTGTTTAAAATTGGTCCATAAGACATGAATTTTTTTGAGAAGCTAGAAGAATTAGTTTGCTAGGTGACGTATATAGTCGTTTTGAAAAAAATTGCAATTGGTAGGAATAGCGAAGAAAATAGTGAGGATCGATTTTTCAACTTTTTTATCTGAGCCTGTCATGAAAATTTAAAAAAAACTCGTTTGTAGATTTAAATAAGTTGTATACATGCTGAAAATTTCATCAAAATCGATTAACGTAGCTATGAGTTACACAAGGGCGGATCCAGAGGGGAGCGAGAAAAGTCTCCTGAATTCGCCTCAGGGTGGAAATCACAGTTTCCTGCAGTTTTCGGCCTATAACTGTAATAAACCTAAAGATTCTTACATATTTCGATGCCTGTTGCTTGTTTCTGCATCAACCGATTTCGATGAAACTCTCAGCACGTATACAACTTACTTAAATCTACAAACGGGATTTTTAAATTTTCATTATAGGCTCGAATAAAAAAGTTGGAAAAACGGCCTTCACTATGTTCTTCGCTATTCCGACCAATTGCGAGTATGTTGAAAACGACGAAACACGTCACCTAGCAAATTAATCCTCCTAGCTTCTCAAAAAAACTCAAGTCGTTTAGAGCAATTTTAAACAAGTTATTCTGTTTTAAAGGGTGTCCACATATGTTTATGTCCCCCACTGTATATCTATCTATAACTGACAACAGTGTGTGTCAAACAAAAGCATTCATAAATATATTACTCTATAGTATAATTTATTCTTTTACCTATGGTCTCTTACCAGCTCTTCTTTTTTATATGTCGCTTTTCATTTTGGTTGGAGGATACGATGTCACAGCAATATGGCGGATGGTTAGGCACTTCCTTACAAATCTCTATTAAATTATCTTAAGTAATCCCTAACTTTCTTCGTTAGTATTATATTTATATACAATATAAAGTCATTTTATCACAGATATATCCAAGAAGAGCAGTAGGCTTCTTTTATTATAAATACTGATATGTAACCATAGTTTTATGTTCATTAATTGTACACTGAATTTTGTCATTACAAATTCTGACTCTTATCATACAAGACGTGTTTGTCCTTGTGTTCTTATTAAAATTCTTATTAAAACGACCTACACAGGAATTAGAATACCCCACAATAGACAGAAATGCGTAGCAGTGAAAGGATGAATTAAAATAGGCACTGAATTTAAATTTGAATTTGAGTTTATTGAATGGCAAATCATAGGCTCACAATAACGAGCTCATGAACCGAGGTATATTTCCAAATTCAAAGTAGAATTATTTATATAAAATATACTTTATTGAGGCAGGCGAGGCAAGCCCCCCAACATTGCTTTGCATGTTGGCAATCTATTTAAAACAAATAAAATATCTTATTTCATAACATTAGAATAAACACATTTAAAAATTGATAAAAACTATGACTGTCCTCGACTTTTAGAATATTTCTCCTTAACTCGTTTAAAATAAATATCACATTATTAATATCAATATTGCTGACAATATACAATAGGCTTGCAAGCGTCCATTAAAACTGTTATATCTGCATCATTTAGGTAAAAAAATATTCTTTCGGTACAGCTACGTGATAACTGAGGGAAATTGTTATAGAGAAAATGGAAAATTTTTTAAGCTTGTTCCAGAATCTCTTTCCTTTTTTGTCCCTTCTTAAAATTACTATTTATCATATTTGCATATATTGGAAATTTTTTTCTATAATCATCTGATCTGATAGCCTTTACTATATTTTCATTTCGTGCATATATTGTTAATTGACTTATATCTTTTGTCAATATATCATAAAATGTGATATCAGCATTAACAACCTTCTCATTCTTCATGATTGCTATTTCTTCCTCACATTCATTCTGAAAATCTTTTCTGGCCAACCTTCTTTCCTTACGAACCTTCTTACTATAATACACGCGTGCTATTTCCTTTACAGATTCATTTGGAAAATCCCTTTGCTCTTCATCATCGCTACTAATTGAATGCACATATTCGTCAGCTCCATATAAATTTGCAACTTTTATCTTAACTATATGACGTTTAAGAATGTCGGCAATGTTTACATAAGTAAAGATGTCACGACTATCACAGTTATGATATTGAGAATGCAAACAATGATTTTTATCACAAAATACTTTGATACCATCCAGAGCGACGTGAAGCATCTCGTAATTACTCTGAATAGTGATATCAGCACCGTGTTCTAGAAGAGCTGTAACAATTTGTTCATGACCTCCTTCACAAGCATAGGAAAATGCTGTTATACCAGAATCATCTGTAGAATCAACTTCGGCACCAAATTTTAAGAGCAGCTCTGTAATTGTTATACGACCAAATTGAGCAGCCATGTGGAGTGGTGACATGGAGTCAGATTCAATTGCAGCATATTGATTGGCACCGCACTTTAGCAATAGTTCTACAACTTCTATATTACCGTTTGCAATTGCATAATTAAGAGCAGTCCACCCTCTACAGAAGTCCCTAGCATTTACATCAGCACCTCGATGGAAAAGCAATTTGATAATTTCTTTGTGACCATTGTCAGCAGCAAGGTGCAATGGTGTACAACCGTGCAGAGTTGCATGGGTACATACAAAATTAACATCAGCTCCGTGTTCTAGGAGAGCTGTAACAATTTGCTCATCACCTTCCACACAAGCATAGTGAAATGCTGTTTCACCATATTCATCTGTAGAATCAACACTGGCACCCGCTTTTAAGAGAAGCTTGATAATTTCTAGTTGGCCAGATGCAGCAGCAGTATGGAGTGGTGTTCCCATGCCCTGTGTAATCGCAGAATCAACTTTGGCACCAAATTTTAAGAGCAGTTCTGCAATTGTTACGCGACCAAATTCAGCAGCTACTTCGAGTGGTGACATGAAGTCAGATCCAATTGTAGCATGTTGGTTGGCACCACACTTTAGCAATAGTTCTACAACTTCTATATCACCTCTTTCAATTGCACAAGAAAGAGCAGTCAACCCTCTACAGGGGTCCCTAACATTTACATCAGCACCTCGACTTAATAGCAATTTGACAATTTCTTTGTGACCATTGTCAGCAGCAAGGTGCAATGGTGTACAACTGTGCCAAGTTGCAGAGGTACACACAAAATTAACATCAGCTTCGTATGTTAAAAGGTGCTCAACAATTTTTAAATATCCATGCTCCGCCGCAAGATGAAGCGAAGTTTTACCACATTTTCCTCTAGCATTTACATCAGCACCTCGACTTAACAGCAATTTGATAATTTCTTTGTGACCGCATTCAGCAGCAAGGTGCAACGATGTATACCCATCGCAAGCTTCAGAGGTATAGACAGAGTTAACATCAGCTCTGTAGTTTAAAAGGTGCTCAACAATGTTTAAATACCCATGCTGTGTTGCAAGGTGCAGAGAAGTTTTATCATTATGTTGTTTAGCATCTACATTAGCACCACTACTTAAAAGCAATTGGGTAAGTTCTTCATTACCTTCCTCAACAGCAAGGTGCAATGGTGTACAACCTTTCCTAAACATAGAGGCACGCACAGAATTAAAGTGTGCTACATATTTTAAAAGATACTAAACAATTTGTAAATACCCTGTGTCTGATGCAATACGACCAGAAGTTATAGCATTGTTTCCTTTACCATTGACATTGGCCTCTCTATTTAGAAGTAAGGTGGTAATTTCTTTGCTATTGTTTTTAACAGCAAGGTGCAGAGGAGTTGTACCGCATTTGTCAGCGGCGTTAACATTTACTCCCTGATTTAAGAGCATGTGAATCATTTCCAGGTTCATACTTTTAACTGCATTGTGAAGTGGAGTTATACCACACGTGTTTTCAGCATTAAAATTAGCACCTCTAAGTAGAAGCATGTGAACAAACTCTGTATCACCATTTAGAGCAGCGAAATGAAGTGGAGTATCGCAAGGACCTTCGTGTCTGCTGTTAACTTTGAAACTGCTTCTTAAAAGTAGTTTGGCGATCTCTGTACGTTTGTTCTGAACAGCAGAACAAAGTAAAGCATATCCATCTGACGTATCTTTCCATTCTTGTGAGCAACATGGGCAATGAGAACTAATTATCTTTCTTACACTTTCTATTCTTCCTTCACAAACTGCAGTCTTTAAATTCTGATATTTACATGATGAACACTCATCACCTTGCATTTTTCTTAATATCTTATTTCTGATTTCGTCAAATAAATTCAAACTTGTTGGGAGACGCAATGCGCACCAACTGTACACGACGTTGCCAACACCTTAGCTGACCTTAGCGCAAAATTCTCTTGAAATTGCTAGGAGTCACACACCCGCCGGGTTCTTGTCCATAAATACAAGCCGTCGATTTCTTATCTATGTGCATGTAATAAAGGTGTGCGCTCTCTTAAGGTAAACGCGAATATCCTTGAGTTCTCGAAGACGACAGGGCGCGATATTTGGAAATCATCAATCTTGGGAGGGGTGGGGGGTAGGGGGCGAGTCGAACGGATAAAAATATTTTTAATGCATTAGGCGATTATAAAAATTTATTAAAACAATAAAATCTGATGCGAAAGGATAAATTATGCTAGAAACATTTAAGGTATAAGGTGGCTTTATTGTAAGCAACAAGAAAGAAGAAGGTGTTAGCATACGGAAAGCGAAAGCATACAGAAACATATATAAGAGAAACAAAAGAATACACGGCGAAGCGCCAAATACAAACGTAACTTAAAATGTTATTTTGTTTTCACATCCCAACCAAATCTAGGTCCTTTTTTCGTTTTACAAAGCTCTTGAATTACTTCTGTCGTGGTTACATTAATCATTAAAAATATTTTTTATCCGTTCAACTCGGCCCCCTCCCTTGCAAGATTAAATCCTGAGTGCGCCCCCCATGGACTAAAAGCGAGCGAGGAACGGTGCGAGACAGACGACGGTTGACGCTTTGATACTTTGTCTCGCTCCGTCTTTCGGACGCCTCATACTCCGTCCTTTGTGGATGCGACAGCCTGAGCGTTTACACACGAAAATGGCTCTGTACATTTCGTAAGAGCACGACGCGGGCTTCGCGTCACACACAATCACAGCTAGGGTTGCAAACCATAGTCTATCATCACAGATAGGGATGCAAATCATGTCTATAATACTATATATATATACTGTTAGGCCGGTATTAATGGTCGCTACTTATTCTTCAGCAAATGCTTAAACATTCGGCATTCTTTACTAGCTACTAGGTTAGTAGAGGATGTCGCATGCTTAAGCATTTGCTTAAGAATAAGTAGCGACTATGAATACCGGCCTTAGAAAAATATATAGTACGTAAAAATACTATATTTCCGATACATCGATAAAATTCTACAATTTTTACTTATTTTTTTATTCTATGGCAACATCAAACTTAAAGAAATTCTTGTCTATGATCTGTCTGTGCTTTGATTTTAGTGAGACTAATCGGTTAAATTTACTTTAAACTTGTATTTTAAAAAATGAGCTTGAATTCGGAAATTGTGAGTCGCTTATTGAAAGATTAGGTTTGCAAGTGTAGGCGAAAAAGAGAGGAGCCTCGGACGATGGGACTCGAACCTAATATCTGCGGCTTCCTCTGCGTATTGGCCAGCCGCGTTCTTCCAACGCTGACTCGCCGATGTTACTGTTTGCCGAACTCTACAAATAGCGAAACCAACAGGACGGCACTAATGTGCTAATCGCACCATAGGCCGTTTCCAAACGCCGAATGCCTACACAAGAAAAATTAAATATCAGAGTAGGTGACTTATATTCAGAGCTAACCATAATTAACAACATTTTTAAGAAAATTAAAAGCTGTACTAATTTTACAAATAAAAATACAGGACAATGAAAAATATATAAAAAAAAATTTATGTTAACAAGACTTCTTTACAAATATCTTTTATTGCTGTATACAGTTTAACAGTTTGCTTAAACGCTACAGATTTGAACCATACATACAAACAAACAAACAGAGGATCGAAATTACTCGGCTTTAAAATTACAGAAAATGATTTATAAAATTTATATAAAATAATTTCATACTTTCTCTCTATTCCCGCCACTTCAGCTTTCGCAGAGAGGATTTCTTTTATAATTAATAATGAAGTGGCAGGAAGAGAAACAAAGCCATACTATATCTCTCATAAAAAATGGAGCTTCTCAAATATATGTTAGTTTCGTCTTCCAGTACAATATAAACTTTGACATATTTGTTAAAGACAATAAATTAATTAATAATGCAACACGCACAAAAAATATACATTTAAAAATTAAGGTATCGTTGTTTTAATGTAATTTTATTTTGTACCACTTTCCTCTGAAAAGTACTATATTTTTTTCCAATGTATGTACTATATTTTTAATCACATTTGATCGTAAAGTACTATAGATTCCCGAAAAAAAATTGGCAACCCTAATCACAGCTGCTTGCACGGCCAAGCAAAGGGCGGAGTAAGTATATTAGGCGTCCGAAAGACGGAGCGAGACAAAATAACAAAGCGTCGTCTGTCTCGTACCGTTCCTCGCTCGCTCTCCGTCCCTCTGACACGCTCTCGCTCGATCTCGCTCTCGCCTTCGGCAAGAAAGAAGCGAGAATCGTGTCCCCCCCTGCGTTAAATGTTCACCGCCAGTCGCGAGCCACGAGCTTCTACCGAATAAATATTATATATAGACTTCCGTTTCCGGTACGATTGTGAGGGGTTCGAAAGATTGCGGTGCTGGAACTGTTGGTAGTAGGTGTGTGTTGAGTGTTGGAGTTGAGTATTGAGAAAGGAGGAGACAGAAGGAAAGGTCGAGAATAGCAAATTGAGGTTAGGGAGTAAAACGTGGTACATACGAAGAGCTCAAGAGGCGCGGCTAGGAAGAGGTAGCAGGCGACATCGGGTAGTGCAGAAGTGAAAGAAAGCGGTAAGGAAGAGAGCGGAGAGGGAAACAGAAGGTACCGCCAAAGTGAAAGGAGGGAAGAACCTGGCGAAAGTAGTGATCCTCTAGGTAGTGATCGGAAAATGTGTCCGCGTTTCTATTGGTCGACGCCATTCCTCTCCTAAACCGGAAATAGAGAGAGCAAGTAAATAAGATATACCAATTGGATTCCACAACATTAAGCGAAAAGTGGGATTAGCAGCAAACTTCATTTAATACTGAGGCGTGTGATCTTTGAACTAAGGAGGGCAGTATTCTTTTAAAATGTGCCCGCAGATTTGTGACTTCCGCTATAGGACAAAATGGTGGATACATTTTCCGATTACTACCTAGACGATCACCAGGCGAAAGAAGTAGGAGGAGAAAGAGACAGAATAGTGGTCGTCCTTAACACCAGATCTACCAAGGGGGTCAAAATGACTTGTTTTGTTATTTCTTATAGAGTCATTCCATGCGAACTCGGACAGATTTCAGAGTAATTTTTCGTAGATTGCTGAAATTTGAATATGATGTAGTCTTTAGTGAAATTTAAACATACCTCAAAAGATTTTTAAAATTTTTGAAAAATGTCGATTTTACAGCTGTTTGAAGTTAGGTGCTAGCTTTTTTTCAATACATTATAGCTAAGGAAGTAGTAAACGGATGGAGATGAGCTTTACGGTGCTTATAGAGAAGGCATTGAAGATTTAAGAAAAAATTATTTCAGTTTAAACAAAAAACTATTTAACCATTTTTGTGCAATTATTTTAAACAAATGCAGGTTTTTAACATCGGGCGCGATTTTCAAATTCTGAAAAAAGGAGAATATAGTTCTATCCTTTCCCTTGATGGACAAATTTAAAAAAATATGGACATTTTAAAATTGGCCCTGTAAAAATTGCCGAAAGTTGACGCTGCGTCGCCCAGCAGCGGCTCGACTGGTTGGGCCGTGCGGTACTCGCAGCGGCCAAGCGGCTACACTTGATATTCTTATACAGGATTCTCGAAAATGGTAAGTATTATAAAAAAACTGAAGGAAGAAAACTTTTACTGTTTTTCATATCCAACATAATCCGGTATCTCAATTTCTGGTGTTCGCAATATTTTCCTTGAAACGAGGGTGACTTTTAGTTTTTTAAACGGAATGCTATATATTTGATTACCCAATATGAAAGCGACTGTTAAGACAAATTCAACCATATGGTACACTATGACCTTCAAGGCCACACAAGGGAAGGAATGAAGTAAATATATTGAACTATCTATTTAGTAGATTGAGTTTTTTCCTTTCATTCCTAACCTTGTGTGGCCTTGAAGGTTATAGTGTACCATATGGTTGAATTTGTCTTGACAGTCGCTTTCATATTTGGTAGTCAAATTTATAACATTCCATTTAAAAAAAAATAAAAGTCACCCTCGTTTCAAGGAAAATATTGCGAACACCAAAAATTGAGATACCGTATTATGTTGGATATAAAAAACAGTAAAAGTTTTCCTCCTTCAGTTTTTTTCAAATACTTACCATTTTAGAGAATCCTGTATAAGAATATCAGGTATAGCCGCATGGCCGCTGCGAGTACCGCAGTGCTGGGCGACGCAGCGTCAACTTTCGGCAATTTTTACACGGCCAATTTTAAAATGTCCGGATTTTTGAAAATTTGTCCATCAAGGGGAAGGATAGAACTATATTCTCCTTTCTTCAGAATTTTAAAATCGCGCCCGATGTTAAAAACCTGCATTTGTTTAAAATAATTGCACAAAAATGGTTAAATTTTTTTTTAGACTGAAATAATTTTTTCTTCAAACTTCAATATCTTCTCTATAAGCATCGTATAGCTCATCTTCATCCGTTTACTACTTCCATAGCTATAATGTATTGAAAAAAAGTTAGCACTTAACTTCACACAGCTGTAAAATCGACATTTTTCAAAATTTTGAAAAATCCTTTGAGGTACGTTTAAATATCACTAAAGACTGCAACATATTCGAATTTCAGCAATCAACGAAAACTTACTCCGAAATCTGTCCTACGAATCCGGAAATGTTTAAAGTAGGGAGGAGAAATAGTGAAGTAAGAATAGAGGAGATGATTAGGGGAAAAAGAGATAGACGAGATGGGGAGATAAGCCTAGAAGGAGAAAAGGAAAAGGTATTCAGAACAAGTAAGAAGGTGCCATCGGTAGGGAAAACAGGACAGGGGGAGGGGGTTGTAATGGAAACACTAAGATGTATGAGGGAGGAGATAACAGAGGGTAGGCAAGAGGCAAAAGAAGGGGCAAAAGAGCAGGAGTGGCTGAAAAGAGAGACAGAATGGCTAAAAGCCGAAATGATAAAGAGGGGAGAACAGTTGGAGAAGGAAAGGGATACCATAAAAGGGGAAATGAGAGAGTTAGAGAAGAGGTTGGAAAAGGTAGAGAGAGAAGGAGGAAAAAGGGGGGAACTGGAGGATGGGTTAGAAAAACTGGAAATAGGCTTGAAAGAATGTAGGGCAGGAGAGGGGACTAGGGTGGAGGGTGAGATAGGAAAGAGGTTTAGGGATTTGGAATGAAAGGTAGAGTAAAAAGAAAGCGAGAGGAGAAGGAGAAACATCGTGATAAGGGAGCAGAAGAATTACTTAGGGTCAGGAGTCGAATGAAACTTAAAATTTTTAATTAATTATAATTAATTATAACTGTCATTTTATGACTATTATCTTTTTTGTTCAGAGAATACTGTTATAAAATGCAGTGTAGTAACTGAAACTTTTATACGATACATTTTTGTGTAAATAAAGAAACTTTTATTTGAAAGTAGAAAAAAGTTTTATATAGTTAAACAGGAACATTTATTGTGCTTTGAAAAAGGGTCAACTTGTCGACGAGCTACCTGTTCACCGATTTCTATAGGGTTCCCCTCTCCTGCTCTGCATTCTGAACAACTTTGTCTTTTGACGAAAATGGCGGTCGGCTTTAGTTTTCGAGATATTCATAAAAATATTTTGGTATTTATTTGGAATCAGGTACATCTGTATTGATCGTTTCCGAGATATCGGTATAGATATGGAGCTACAGTTGACGGTGGGTGGTGGGGGGGGGGGGCAGTTACATGGGTGCAATTAAAAAAAATTGTAGAAAAATTAATTTTTAAAAAATTTACATTTGCAGTCCACGCTACATACGCATATTAGCAGGCTATTTAAAAAATGTTTTGCGAAAATCTCGGAAACTAGGGCCGACCGCCATTTTCTTCAAAGGAAAAAGTTGTTCAGAATGTTGATTTTTATAACGTAGTCAAACCTCGTCGAAATCTGTGAACTGGCAGCTCTTCGACAAGATCACCAATTCCGTTCGGTGAAAATGATTATGTTACCGTTAAAGTTAGAAAGCCGTTAGTGTGCACATTAACTAGTTGATCTGAAGTTCATCTAAGCAGACAGGTTAAAGTGCGAAGACATAGCTTTATTTATCAGATTAACTAGTTAGTCTACAGATACCCCAGGTACTTCACAGATTTTCGACTGAGCGCTCGTTAATGTGTAACGAAAGGGATTTAAGGGTTCGTTACCATGCTTCACGCCCCCCCCCCCCGCAGTAATCTAATCCCAACTAATATCCGGGTCAAGTTGGAAAGGGGAGTACGTTGTGTCGGAATAAGTCAACAGAAGTTCTTCGCAAATATCTCGGAAACGAAGGTCGAGACAACGTATTCGACTTTCCAACTTGTCCCGGGTGTTAGTATTGGTTGGGGCTAGATTACTACGGGGGGCGCGTAAAGCATCGCAGCTAACCCTTAATCCCTTTCGTTACACATTAACGAGCGCTCAGTAGGTAATCTGTGAATTACCTAGGGTATCTGTAGACTAACTAGTTACTCTGTAGACTAAGTAAGTTAATCTGAGAAATAAAGGTATGTCTTCGCACTTTACCATGTCTGCTTAGATAATCTTCAGATTACCTAGTTAATCTGCACTTTACCGGCTTTACGTACATTATCGGTAACATTATGTAAAAATCACAATGTGCTTTCTCTTCTATATTTATCCTGCTTCCAATCCTTAACACATTCCGCACCGCTGATGTCATAAGACACAAACCGACACTACCTGCCCTATATCTTCAGAAATGGCCATGCGGGACGTGTTAAATAATACCAATTAAAAAAATATTCCTAACTTTTATATTTTACCGTTAAATATTTGTTCAATATTATATGTATGATACTACAGAACTTTTATTATTTGAACATATAATATCTGATAAAACTGAAGTCGTACAACAGAGTTAAATGTACACAGTTAACCTAAAACTAAAAAGAAATGATATAAAAGTTCCAGAAATAACTTTTATTTGCCAAAGTTAACAGTTTCATTCGACCCCTGGTTATGGTTATGGGAATGGAAAAAGAAAATCAGTCAGAAAAAAATCGAGGGCAAGAAAAAGGAAGAAGCGGACAGGTTTATAAAAGAAGTGGAGTAGGTAAGAAATGAGAAGCAGGTATGGGAGATAGTGAACAGGGGGAGTGAAATTAGGAAGAGGGTAAATTAGAAGGTAGTGATGAAGGATTGGGAAAAACACTTTCTGAGGTGCTAGGAGTAGATGTGGGGGGGAAAGTAGTAACGGGACAGTTAAGGCAGGGAAGAGGGGATGAGAGCGATGAGATAGTATAGGATGAGATAATGAAAGTATTCAGCAAGTTGAAAGGAAAAAAATAATGGGAGGAAACTAGATTCCATATGACACATTTCTTGAAAAAAATGTTCATCTCAATGGCCTTGTGTATTCGATGGAAATCGGTAAACTGTGAACTGGTGTTAAGAGATCGACGCTACTCCTCGGGTCATAATGGTGTAAAGAACAGAAGAACTGCGGAAGTTTAAAAAAAATGCTCTGAACGCCGAGAGAACCGTTAGCAGTCGTTTATCGGCTTCTTTCGAATGCACGAGACGATCGAGACGAAAGATTTTTTGAAGAAATCGAAACATTGTGTTTCAGCAGTGAAGGAATTGGCGAGCATGAATCGAGTGAGGAAAACCACGCTTTCGATACAGCAGAAACTGGATATAGTACAGAAATTGGATAGTGGTGCATCGATTAGTTTAATATCGAGTGAATATTTTATTCACCCTGCGACCGCTCGTCGCATTCGGCGAAATGGATTGGCGTTACATCACCTTGGTACTCGGGGCGCCTTTACCCGAAAACTGAAGAGGCTGCGGAAACCAAAGTACGCAGAATTAGAAGATCATCTTCATACGTGGTTCTTAGAAAGAAGAGCGTTAGGGGACCCAATTACTGACCTGTTGCTTCAGGAGAAAGCTCAGGAAATGGCGAAACAATTTGATGCAACAGAATTTAAGGCTAGTATGGGATGGGTAGCCAAATTCAAGAACCGTCACGACATCCGTCTAAGTAATTATACTTCCAGTGAAAAGGGAAATGCAGAGGTGGCTGAAGAATTTGTAGTATCCTTGACTCGCAAAATAGAAGAAGAGGACATCCAGTGCGAGAATGTATATAACATGGACGAAACTGGTCTGACGTGGAAGGCTGTACCCACGAAAACTTTAGTCCATGGTAAAGAAGTCGATGTGAACCTCGAAGGAACGAAGCTCAAGAAAGACCGTGTGAGTGTGGGGTTGTGCACTAACGCAACAGGAACTCACAAGCTGACACCACTCTTTATATATAAATATCACAATCCAAGAGCACTGAAGAATATGATGAATCACTTGCCAGTCATATTTAAAGCGCAGGAACACGCCTGGCTGGACCGGAAAATATTCACGGATTGGTATGAAAACCATTTCAAGCCTGCCGTGAGAAAACGACAGTTAGAGAGTGGTGAAAGTGGCAAAGTTCTTCTGTTGTTGGATAACTGGGGAGGGCATAAGTTACAACCGTCCAAATACCAGAAGGACGATAATTTCGAGATTGTGATCTTGCCCCCCAATACCACCTCCATTATACAGCCAATGGATCAAGGAATTTTTACGAAGACAAAAGGATTTTTCCGCCACAAGATGTTACGGCATATCCTTGCCTACCCTGGCGGACTACAGGAATTTCACGAAAAGTACAATTTAAAGCATTGTATCGACTTTCTCCATGAGGCGTGGGCAGACGTAAACGCCACAAATATAGTGCATGCCTGGAGAAAAATTATCCGGACCATCCCTTTGGTCGCGCTAGCCCCGGAAGATGCTACTGATCCATTGGCCACCCAGTTGGAAGACATGGTTGGTGCTATAATTGGTGAAGAACCCTGTCAAGAAAGGGTTACTGAATTTTTAATCAAGTGCGAGGAAGCAGAAGCCTTTTCCGAAGAGGAAATAGAGGATGCCGATGAACAAGAAGAATCAGAAGAAGAAGAAGAAGAAGAAGAAGAAGGACCGGAAGAACAAGTAGACCAAGTAGACCAAGTAGAACAAGAAAAAGAACCGGAAAAACGTTTAGAACAAGCAGAACAAGCAGAACAAATAAAAGAAGAAATGTCAGAAGAACAAATAAAACAAGAATATGTAAGAGATCATCATCAAGAGGAAGAACAAGGAAATGATCAAGGACAAAATTTGTGGGAAGAAACACGAAAGAGACAATTGGAGGAAATATTCAATGCTTTGACTACCCACGCGCAACAGGAGTCACGATTCATTCAACAAACCATCGTAAATTTACGAGACCATTTTCTGCACAAATAAAATAAATGAGACTAGGGAAGGCGACCGCCGTGCAATGAGAACGTTCTTACGATTGATATTCAATTCATATTAACTCCTCGAAGTTCAGCTTTGCTGGTTAAGCTTTTATTTAGAGTGACGTTACACGTATCGTGCCTTGAATGAGGGTTTACATATTTTGTTGGATGGCGGTTTTCCTTGGAGGGTGGGTACAGCAGCTCATAGTCAGGGCTGGTGGCCATATGTGAAAACATCCAGCTGCGTGTCTCCGGCTCGCACTTTCCTTATGTGCATGTTTGGCGGTGCCAATATCTTCTAAGTATGGGACCAGGGCGTCTTCGTCTCCTGTCCGTGGGAATCGATTCGTGACGTGAGAATATAGGCGTGTGACTTCTTAATATTCCAAAATTACTTTAATAATACTCCATCGTGTCTCTGTGCGAATGTTCCAACTCTATGATCTAAAGATTCAGCTTCGTTTCGTATTCCATCTCGATTTCTGAATTTATCTTTCAAGGTGTCTGAATTAAAAGTAACCTCTTTGATTTCAGGTACAAAAGCCACAGAAGTATTTTCATTCAAAATATGATTGATGGATGGCATTCCAAGTTGAATCTTTCGTATACCTCTACCTATTTCGTTAAATGCGTACAATGCTGCGGAAATGCATTGATATCCAAACCTATGATTAGGTTTAAGTTTAAGTAAAAGTACTCCCGTGTGTGATAATGTATCTGCTGTTTACAATTATCTAATTTGTATCGTGTAGTTGGCATGTAGGAATGTGTTGCTGTATTAATTATTATATAGTTTACACTTCGTTGTATATATTTCAATCCTATCTCAGCTTGATCGATAGCTGGCGCAGGAACTAAATGATAGGCTGAAAATTCGGTTTCTTCAAGTATTGGTATACGTATATCAACACAAATGCGAGTTGCTTTTAAAATAGCAATATCGACAGTGCAGGCTATGATAGTTTCATGATTTTGTAATTACATCTACTGGAAATATCATTTGGTTCTGACCAAACACTTGAGCGATTTCTTCTAATACAGTATTACTGAGTGTGCTATTGGTAAAGAGGTTGTTGGAAAATGGGGCCATTTTAATGATTCTCTTCAAAAAGAAATTTGATATTTTAAGAAATGGTGCCGTAGTTGTTCCTTCTCCCAAGGCCTCTTCATAGTTGCAGCATTTGCAATACCAAGAATGTCTAAGAGATTAGTGAATCGATTCGAACAAAATTTTGTACGAATATTCTTAAGACTGTAATCTAGTACTTGTCGGCGCCGATTTTGAAAAAATTTATTTTTTCAAAAATGGCAGCTACTCGAAGTCAAGCATGTGGGTTTTGACATAAGTTTTCATCTCCTTGTGTTTGAAAAAAACATCGAAAAGTCGCCTCGACAAGTACTAAATTAAAGTCTTAAGAATATTCCTGCAAAATTTTATTTAAATCGGTCCACTAAGTAATCTCTGAGATATTCACGGTACCGCAAATGCTGAAAAAGAAATCATAAAAATGACCCTATTTTCCGGCCAGTCAAGAGTGTGTAACGCCTTAAATTGGAGTGGGTGTACCCTATTGCGGCGTATGATATAATATGTTTAATAACATATAACATTCTTAATTCCTTTGTTAGCGTTATTTATTTGATGTACAATATCATTAAATGTCAGTCATTTTATTTTCAAAGGCGGCTGAAACTACTTAGTGCGGTTGAACATAATATACATGTATGCGTTTCGTTAACAACAAGTTTAGCCAGTTTATTTTGCGATGCTATTACTTCGTTAATTTGTTCATTATAATACTTAGCGTCCGATTCTGACATATTACCGAATAACGTTTTACTTATATGTATCTCCTATAAAATTAAATATTCTAGATTTAACTCTAGAATCCTAACTTTTGTATACTATATCTACGCTACTAAATAGATTATCAGTACGAGTGAGCCATTCATTGAATTTGTTTAAGTACATACATATCTCCACTTATTTAAAAAGCAATTGTTCCCTAGTGCGTATCACTTACGTCATAGTAGGTATACTACTACTTTCCATTCTTCATGAAAAATACGAACTACGATTAAGCGTACCACTTCTATTTTATTTTTTGTGATTTATTTTTACGTTTGTTTCGCTAATCACTTCCGTAGTAAGAAATGGACCTATACATCTAGACGTAAGACCGTGTAATAATTTCTTATTCTCGTTAGCCCTAAGCCATATGAAATCTCCTACGCTGTACTGACGTTGCGTTGCTTAATAGTGACTTCTCCTATTTGTATGCGTAAACGTAATAAGTCTCATAATTCTCCGTCATTACATCGTCCACTGTAACTGGAGATCGTCCAAGAACTAATTCATAAGGCGTCAAATTTGTACTATTATGTTGTGTTGTATTGTAAGAATTATAACAAACAATGGTAAGATCTCGCCCCAGTCTTGGTCAGTTGATTTGCAAGATCGTAAATATTCCTTTTAACTTGTGTGCATTCTGCCTAAACTACCGTTAGATTGTGGTCTAAAAGCAGTGGCCGGGGGCTGTTGAATTCTGAGATGGGAAAAGAATTGTTCAGTAAGTTCAGCAATGAAGTTATGTCCATTGCCTGTGAGAATGATTTTCGGTATTCGAAATGCTGGAACATAATCTCAGCTAGAATTCTTCTTTCTTCTGCAGTGTTTTTTGACATCGAGTAAGCTTGTATAAATTTCGTTACATTATCCTGAAGAGTCAGGATTTTGTTTCTTGAAGTTTCCACTAATGGTCCCATGATGTCTACAGCTATTTCTTCCCTTTGGCAATTTGCCTTTGGCAAACTTGGCAACGTAGGATATATAAATCATGCATGGCTATCAAGCCATATCACCGGTATGCATCAGCACACATACCATTCCAATAATATTTTCTACTAACAGCTTTAGATGTCTTTGTTATCCCTTGATGTCCAAACTCAAGGCTTTCGTGATGTCGCTGTAATATTTCTGCTCCTACCTCAATAGTAAGCTGGGGTACATCGATGCTATTTAATATCTTCTTTAAATCCTTGTCATCCTAAAATAAATTTTCTAGAACGTTAAAGTTTATATACATACATATCTATTTCGTATTCCCTCGGCAAAACAATTGGTAATTATTTCTTCAGTGCGTTCCTTGATTGTTTCCTAGGAATAAGCTTCGTGCTCTCAATGTAGTGCTACTAGTTCGTCTTCGCTCACTACTGTTTCAGTATTGTTTCAAGATCCTATACTAAAGGTGATAGGTAACGCATCCTCGGATGGTTCTTTCACTCGTACAAAATTTTTCTTCGATCCTGGTTATTGTTTTATCTCAGTGAAACAATCCGGATTGTTTGGACTGCTACACTATTTTCTTTACCCTTAATGTATTTTATCTCACAGTCGAATTCTTCTAATATTATTCTCCATCTCATTAGGTAATTGTGAATTAGGGTACTTCAAGTTCGTGAGCCATTTCAGAGGTCGGTGATCTGTTTGAATTTTATTGTAAATCGTTTTCCATATAGATATGGTCTAAAATGTTTTACACAACATGCGATGGCTAAAAGTACTTCCTTCGTTGTAGGATAATGTTGTTCCGCTGGATTCAGAGTTCTACTGGTGAACGATGCATGGCAAAGCCTTTCTTTGTCGTCTTCTTGTTCTAGATAATCTAGATAATACTCCTATTGCCTGGTGGCTAGCATCCGTGGTCAAAACAAATGGCTGTGAAAAGTCATGAAATTGTAAAATGTAATTCTTTAAATCCTCCTTCAGTGTTCCCCGGGCATTTCGTTGATCTGTTCCAAAATTAAAAGGTGCATTCTTTTTTTAACAAAGCATCGAATGGTGCTGCCTTCTTGCTAAAGCCTTCAACAGATTTACGGCAATATCCTGCTCAACCTAGAAATTCTTGTATTTGTTTTTCGTTATGTGGTTCTGGAAAAGCTTTTAATTTATCAGAATTCGGTCATCTTCATCTTCAGTTAGAATATATCCGGTTTTAGGTACTCAGAAACACTCAGAAATTTACATTGAAGCGTGATAAAATGGTATCATCGCCATCTTTGAAGTGACAGCAGCTTGCAGTCAGGCAAAAACATAAAAGATAAATACTTTCGTCGTGACAAACTCCTTTATCTTTCAGATAATTGCAACCTTCTTTTCATCCCACCTTTCTCCTATGTAGCTAATGATTCTTAAGACGATATCTTACAACCGATTGTGCACAATCATTAAATGTCAAACGAAAAAATGCAGCGAGTTAATCATCTGTTTTATTAGGATTCGTCGAAATACAATGTTTATCATTTTATCCACCGTAAGAGTCTTCCATTGTATGGCACTCCATGCAAATCAGAGCAGCTAAATTGGTACCATACCCCGCCCACGTAGCTCATTGGAGTTGGTACTCACAAAATTCGTTTAAATCGAAAACGGTGAAAGTGGTGCTTCTCATTGATTCATTACAGCTAAGGTTGCGACATGGACGAAAGAAACGCGACCGAACGTGGTCAAGGTTACGCAGGAATGAAAGCGTATCCCAAGGCGCGTATCAAATTTTCTAGCTCGATCGTTTCGCGTTCGAAAAGACGCCTTAGGCGGGCTCTTCTTGCAGTGATTGATGCACTCATGCCGTGCGTGGCCCCGAGCCTCGCAATTCCTTGCCTTGAGTATCCCTGTGTCTTGTCGTCATCCCTACGACATATGAATCGACATGATTCAATGGTGTTTGACTGGAAATAAACCACTAAGTAAAGCAAGCTGATATTAAGCAGTGATCAGATCAGGGCAGACGATAAACAGTATCAGAATTTGACGAGAATGTAAAAATCTTATATGAGTACTTATAAGTGGAATAACCTTATGTATTTAGGCACTTCTAGGTAATTAAAATTAAGCTTAAATAGAATATACAGTATGTACAACAAGAGCATGGGCGCGATATCTCCAGGTAAATAATTATTTGTTGTAAAAGAATTTATATAAATCGATAGTGCAACTAAAAAGTTAATACGCACTTAATTAGTAGTGTGTCCAATCTCCACCATTTGCGATTATTACTTGACAACACCTGGGCATACTTTCGACCAACTTTTCGGCGCATGAGGCAGGAAGAGGCCTCCTCTAGGGCTTTTAATTTTAAAATACGCTTTCCTCGGAGTTTGCACTTCATAATAGACCAAACATTTTCTATTGGATTAGCATCAGGGGATTGAGATGGCCAATCCAACACGTCGATACCGTTACGCGTTTTCCATTCCGTGCAAAGGCGGCTTCGGTGTTGCGGATCATTATCCTCTTGAAGTGCCCACTGCCCTCTAGTTCCATCGAACCAACGTTTCGCTGATGTTAGGAGACTCCTTTTATATATTGTTGCGAGCACCGGGTATAGGCCCGTGCATAGCCTGCTGGTGCTCGCAGCTGAAGATAGAAGGTCGGCTCCCTTGAAGAGGACGATCGGGAGGCCGACCAGAAGACGGTCTTGTACCGAACGCCATTGCGTTCGGACGTATGGGTCGCACCTTTGTAAACTATTGGTCTCTGTAACAATATAGTTCAGTCGTGTCTGCGTCCGTCTAATTATTCTTCTACTCCTTTGCGTCGGGGTGGCCTGCGATGGAAACGCCCCGCCGCAACAATATAATCTGATCATTTTTTGGGCATTTAAATTATCCGTAAAGACGCACAATGTCCCGACACCTTTCATTGAATGTTTAATACTCCTTTGGATAACTGGATTCCCGTGGGCAGACCAGGCTCGTTTGATAGGACTCCAAGCCCAAAAAGATACCTCGTAGCTGAACACAAAATTGTCCCACGTTTTCGCGTGCCCACGCTAGCCGTTTTTCGAAGTGCTTTGTTGAAAGCAACGGCTTTGAGATTGTACTCCGACATGCAATATTATTTTCCTTCGAGCGACATTTAATTGAACACACTACTACTTCAGGGGACCTTCCGACCTAGAGCCCCCCAAAATAGGTGATATTTAGGAATTAATTAAAGGAAAACTACTGTATATAATTTAATGGGACTTTTTGCATTGTATTAAGGATGTCTTAAGTTATAGAAATATATTTTTTGTTTTATAATTAAACATTGCAGACGCCACTGGGGAGTCGTTAAAATCAAGGCGTCAAAAAATTCATCCAAATCGGTGGGACCTGTGTCTCCAAAAGTTATTATCCGATTCGACTGAAACTTCTTTTTATTTTGAAGAATATACTTCTGGCTAGGGGTGAAACCAGAAAACATTATAAAAAAACTTTTTTTAAGAAAATAACGACACTTGAAGTTTGAAATCACTTTTTCCCTATACTTTTCATCCTTTCAACGCCTTTAAAAATTATAAATTTTCAATTTTTGTATTTTTTTCTGGTATCCCTCCTAGCCAAAAGTATATTCTTCAAAATAAAGAAAGTTTCGGTCGAATCGGATAATAACTCTTGGAAATACAGGTCCCACCGTTTTGAGAACACTGTTTCGAGAAAAACGCGTTTAAAGTTGTTGCCCATGCATTTGCCGCTACTCAAATGCCTATAACTTCGGCAATTTTACGAATTTCAACAAACCCTTTTAAACACGTATTCCTAAAAGGTTGAACATTCGAAGAGTGAAATAGAAAAAATCTACTTTTAAACCGGAAGGTCCCCTTAAGTGCGTATTAGTTTTTCAGTTTCACTATCGATTTATATAAATTTTTTACAAAAAATAATTATTTAACCGAAAATATTGCGTCCATACTCTTGTTCTACATACTGTATTCGAATTTTCTGTGGATACATCGAAACATAATAATAGTTTTTATGAGTATAATTTACATAAGTATATATTTAGTATTGCTACCTACCTATATTTCTCAGCTTGTGCTTAAAATTTTTAGTAAAAGATAAGGAAGGAAATTAGAAAATGGATGTCACTAGTAAAAGTGTACTAATGAATACTTAATTGTTGTTTGAAGTAGAAATTATTAACTGTAAATTATAATCATAATTTATTATCCTGTTTAACTATTTACTAGAAACTTTGTAGTGTAAATGGAGGATATGGTTGATTTAAGTATTGACACTAAATTCTTCCCAGAAAAATCGAAATTTAAATGTATATAGATTAAGCAAGGAATATATTATTACGCAAGTAGATTGTTGGTTTTAATACTTCAATGGCATTAGACCACAGACGAAAAATATTGCAATACAGTAAAATCTGAACAAACTCCTTAGACAACATACCTCAAAATAATTTCATACTTATTTTACACCGCCTTTTTAATTAATTACAATAAATGAGAAATGATTTAAGGCTATATTATCTCAACATGTAAATTCTATATGTATTTCTTGCAATTATTTAATTGCAAATATGAAATTTTCTTTGTAGAACCAGTCTTGTAATTCGATTTTATCCGGTCCTAATTCATTAAAACTGACTCTTTCTCCAATATTATAAACAGCTTTATAAATACAAAGTAATTGAACAGAGACGATATTTAGATAAACAAAAAGGCAGAAAAATTGTTGTAAATGGAATAAGGAAAAGTGACATTATTATCGAATAAAATGAGAATAGTTGTTCGAGATAACCTTAATTTCTGAATAAATTACAATATCAATCGCACTTTAAGTCACGTTTTGAAAATTCTCGAGGAAAGCTTACTTTTCGGATGAAAAAGCAGACTTTTCCGTGTCTTTATTTTGTGTGCATACCGTTGTATACATTTTTAACAACCTGGTTATGTGACATTAATTTAGTACCTGAATTTATCAGATATGTTTAGTGAATCTTCATGGGAAGCTTTTATACAGGGATCGAATCGATATAAAAAAAATATCGACGAATGGCATGTACTGGGGGTTAATCTGCACCAATTGAAACGGGTTGAAGAAATCACGAAGAACATATTGCTGTCTCGCCAAGCAGTTAAAGTTCTATAACCACTAACTGTTAGTTGTTCGATTGATTAGCTCATCGATTATAGTTAATTGTCCTCAACGTCTGCGCCGTCATGATGCAATCGTTTCATGCACGAATAATGGTCCTTTAATACACACCACTGGCCATTAGTGAATTTTTACACTTATAAATTCATACAAAAGAAATTAAATCTATTTGTCAATCACCAACATGAAAAACCGATTTCTATAATTTCTTGCGAGTTGTTTAGCACGATATTATATAGATTTTGGTTTTCACTACTCTTAATGAATATGAATATCACTTATTTCTAAGTATTTGTGGTATATGGCTCTATGAGCGTGTCAGCTCCATTTTCCACCCTTAAAATTATTTTTTATCAAATTATACTTATATATACTATCTACACAAACAATGCATTAGCAATAAAATAAATGTTACTTTACAGATTTTACAGATTAAAGAGGTGGATGGTAGTTTTATCGAGCTCAGATTTAATGAGATCCAATTTTATCAGCAGAAACAAAATACAATTGTAAACTCTGACAACATGCACATTATATTATAATCTTCATCCAATACTCTAAGTTTGTAAAGTTCAGTCGAGCAAACTGTTTCGCTACTGACCGTGTTCCGACGTTCATATTCGCGACACCTGTACCGTAAAAACTATTTGCAAATTCATTGATGAAAACTATTTGCGTTGTTGATGAAAATAGAATTTACATGTGCCTTTATTTCAACAAGATTATTAAATAGATGGGTATCGTTTTAAATATGTTCCGACAAATCAATATGATCTGGAGATTTCTTTTTCCAAACTCCTTTTCTTTACAGTATCTTCATTTTCCATAGCTTAAGGGGTTGTACCTAGTCAGGCGGCCGAAAAGAGGCGAACATTTGTGAATTTTTTTTGAAGAAGCGGAAGCATATATTTTTACAACACTTTTTGCGCTTAAAAGAGCAACATTTAAAGAACATTTGGTAATTTTTTCATAGAAAAATATTTACGTTTATATTAAAATAACAACCCACATCCAAGAAGCCCTTTCAAAAATTTGCTTTTGCGGTGAGCACTGTCATTCGGAACCAGATTATGTAAAATCAAAAAACAAAAAAGATTTTGTTAGTATATTAATGTATCTTCCGATTGACGGAGAGAATTTTCTGAAATTATTAATTTAAAAATGGCGGCTATTTAAAGTTGAAATCCTGATTTTTTCGTGCAAAAATCACGCGAAAGAAATCAGGATTTCAACTATAAATAGCCGACATTTTGTTTTAAATTAATATTTCGAAAAGTTCCTTCCGCCAATCTGAGGATACATTAATACATTAACGAAATATTTTTTGTATTTTGATTTGAGATAATCTTAAATATTTTTCGTTTATATACATTTCGTTTAAATACATTTCATTTAGAATGGTATGGAAGAGTATCGCGACGGTTGTCCAAGCCACGACTAAACTAAGATCTGTTCCTTTGACGGCCATAACAATGCGGAGCAGCTTAACAAAAAAGAAAAAAGCAAACACAAGCTACACCTTGGCCTGCGTGACGACCCACGCGTGTAGCTCTCTGAAAAGATACATTAAATATTCGCAATATACATAATCTAAATATATTATTCCAATAAATCAATATACAAAAAGGGGAAGTGCATTGCCAACCAGTCAACAATGTACATTAATTCCTTAGTCCATTCCATGTCCATTGACTCATTCCAGTCAATTCCATGTATGGCGTGAACTTCCGTTTCCTCGCGTGGATAATTATAAATACGGACAACTGTTTCGAGCTGCATTACACTCTTTAAACCGAATTATTCCAATATTAACACTCACTAACGCGCTTATCAATTATTTAATTAATAGAACTGGTTTAATGATAGGTGATACGAACAATCAAAGCTGTCAAATAAAAACGTAAACTGTACAAAGTCTTCAGCAACAAGTAGAAAACGAAATGAGTGATTCTGCGTGACAAAATAAAACTAAAGTCAAAAGTAACGAAGTTACGTTGGAGACTTTGTTCCTTAGTTATTAATATCTAAAAGTTTCGGTCTGAAGCGCCTGAAGCACGGCAATTCGACGACCAACGCCTCGTATTGCGTAGGTCAGTTGAGCCGCGTACAGTCACCACAGAAAAACAAAGACGCGTTTAGCTTTACTTCTACGAGGTAAGCTGCTACTAGATATCGGCAAATTTTTTATTTAAATAAAAATTGCGAGTAAGGAATAAAAGTTGAAAAAATTATTCGTCATATTCGTCAATATTTTTTTCTATTATATATGATTAGTAGGAGAATGTGGGGCAAGACAGTAACGCTAAGAAGAAACGCGAAGAAAATCAAGTATATTCTTTATGTAAAATTTATTGCAGCATTTTTAGAATCAATATATTCATCTCAAATTTAAGCAACAAAAATGTGGTCACAGGAACCAAAAACTTAAATAATCATCTTTTTCGTAAGTAACTAAATTTTCCCATCTTACCCCGTATGCGGGGCAAGATGCGGCTGCTGTAGATGCAAGATGAAACATAAAGGAACATCATAAAGAAACAAATTTGAAAATTAAGAAATTATATTTCATTTTTTAATTGGTGGTATTCTTAATTTTCCTGGAGTCCTTTTTCATTTTAGAATTTGTTATCTTTTTCTCTGCAGCTGTTTTTGTTTTGTCTGTATCTTGACGATGAGCATAATGTCTCTTAGTGAAGCATTGAAGGAAGGATTTAATTTACTGGAGTAGATGAATTTACTTTGCGAATTATTATGGAAAGTTTTGGTTTCCCGATGACAAGTTTTCTCTGCAAGAACTACTTTTGCTTTCTATTAGTATTTACAAAGACAGGATTCGTAGATAAAGTCCGTTAAATGAAGCCATCATGGGGATGTGCCGTCTTGCCCCAATAGGTATTTATATTACACATGTTTTTTGTAAAAAATCCTTAATAATTTCTTAGCGAAAACTCTAAATTTATGAAAAAGTAACTAATAAGGAAAATTAGCTTACCGGCTTTAGCTAAAGTATATATACATAAATAAACTGACACTATTACAAACTTCCTGGATAATTATATCGTTATTAGAAAAATGTAATTTCGCGTCATAACTCGTGACACACGTTTGGACTTATACCACCGATAACAGAACACCCAGTATACGAGGCATTGAGAGCATAAACGGACTAACTCACCTTGAAAAAATAATAATTTTTCCTACTTTATACTATTAGTACAGCCTATTGGAATACATTACTGCTACTATCTCAATTTCGCAAAAAGTATAGGTTAGGCCGTTTTTGCTCTCAATGCCTCATGCCATAATTCACGAAGCGCATATATTTTTAATTTCAAAGAATAAGGCCGGTATTCATAGTCGCTACTTATTCTTAAGCAAATGCTTAAGCACTTTACTAACCTAGTAGCTAATAAAGGATACCGAATGCTTAAGCATTTGCTTAAGAAGGTTAGGTTAGGTTAGGTTAGGTTTATTCTTTCCTTGGTACAGTACACATACATATATATATATATATCCTATACCATAAGTGGCATTTCAAGAAGCATTCTTATATAGCCCAACGAACTTTAGTCTTTTATTTGCTTAAGAACAAGTAGCGACTATGAATACCGGCCCAAGATCCTCTTTCCCCAAATCTCTGCCCTGGCGGCGAAACGAGGAACTACGCTCCGCCATAAGTATACAGCGAGTCTCGTTAACTATCACCAATTACCATCAGCAGGACAAAAACGTCAACCGTGTGCTCGCCATCGTCATAATCGTTGGGCTGATCAACGATTCATTTGCCTCCAGAAAAACCCGTGAAACGAGCACGCATAATTTCGTCCCGCATGAACTGTTAGAAAATGAGAAGGAAAAAAGATTTCCCGTGCTCAGCCAGTCGGAAGGAAAAGTGGCTGTTTCCCACGACGAAGGGCCGATTGCAAGTAGCGTTGAAGCAACACTTGCAACCTGTTTGCGCGCGAACGTTTCACGTGCGTGGCCGTACCTGCACGTGCTCATGCGCGCGCGCGTATATCGGCGACGAGTAGAACCGCCGTGCCGAGGAACGATCGGCAGTCTATGTACCCAAAGAAAGTGCTGTTCCACTGGTTCTTCCATTATCACCGCATCATCCATTAACAGTCTGGATCACTACCACGTCGTTTTTACTAATAACCACTCCACCTGAAATTATCACATTTCCTTCGTTTCTTTTATTGGTGTCAACGATACGAGCGGTGTTATTATTTTTGGTGCGATAGCATTTTCCTTTGCAGCTACTGTAGGCATGTACAAGGAGTTCAAAAAGTGGTGGTCAATTTGTAAAAAAAACTTGCAAAATTGTTTACAACATTGAAAATTAATGTTAATTTCTTCTCTTTACATCAACATATTCTGCTTTGCTGAAAGGAGAACAAGTCTAGACACAAAAGCATGTCGCACAAGCACCGTTTACTAAAAAAAAAATTCATAAAGTTTTGGCGTAGATGAAGTGATGTTTGATGGAACCATTTTGCGTGGTTTTGAGAAAACGGTGCGTGTGCGACATATGGTTCCTTTTAGCACCTTTTAGGAGTTCCGTTCTCCTTTCAGCGAGCAGAATGTGTTGATTTAAAAAAAAGTTTGGTGTGCATTCACCCCTGAAAGCAACGACCACCACTTTTTTACCACCCTGTACACATGATTGTACTTGGTGTCATTGTTACTTGCAATCATATAAATAGTGTGGTCTACTTTGTAGCGTTCAATTTATTAACCGACGATCCTGGTTTCGATACGGTACAGTCATTGGGACTTGAATTATTGCATCTTTCTTTGAGCTGGGAGAAAACGTTATCCTCGCTGACCTGCTTGACTTTCTTCGACTGTTCTCGTATGGATTGCTTGTCCAGCAATGCTGAGAAGACGTTGGTGAGTTCGATTTATTAATAGCATTGTTGAGGTATCTATAACGCAATTAAGCGTAAATGGAGCCAGGTATAGTACAGCAAAATGGATTTATAGTCACCTTGTTTAGTTTTGCAGGAGCTTTATTTAGCAATTATGGTAACATGTTAGGGTGGATGTTTATTTTGCAGATGGAATGGATTTATGTTCTCAAAAATGTAAGAACAGAATTACATATTTGTAAAGCGCGCCAACCGACAAGGCGTTCGCCGTGGAACGTCTGGCCGAAAACAGAGGTTGATCGAGGTAGGCCTCCGTCCGTAGCCGACTCGTCGAATAAAGTAGTTGCTGCTAACTAGCCGAACGAACGATACGTCTGCGTTTTATTAACCTTCCCCGATTCCCTTACAAAAATCAGCAATGACTGAGAATACAAATTCGAGTATACACGATGGTATTGGAATGTGAGGGTCAGAAGCCTTGGAAACGTTATAGTGCTTTCTGTATTTTAATAAAAAGAATTTAAGAAAGTACATGGTAAATATAAAAAAAGCACCCGTACCACGCAATTTTGGCTGAACAAACTTACAAGGAGAGGTTCCCAGGTGTCCGCCTCCGATTGCTTTCAATTTTGGATATGTTTTAGAGGACTGAAAAATAAGCAATACGTGTTTTTTTTATAGCGGCCTGCTTTCATATTTAGGGGGTGAAATCAACCCCCAAAGTTATAAGATTTTCAGGTGTTTATCGCCGATTGCTTTGAGTTTTGGATATGTTTTAGAGGACCGAAAAAGAAGAAATACGTGTCTTTTTATTTTGGCCCGTTTTCATGTTTAGGGGGTAAAACCACCCCCCACAGTTCATAAGAATAGTTGATGCCCGCTTCCAATTGCTTTGAATTTTGGATATGTTTTAGAGGACCGAAAAATAAGATAAACGTGTTTTTTATACCGGTCCATTTTCATATTTAGGGGGTGAAACTACCCCCCAAAGTTATAAGATGGTCAGACGCTCGTCTGCGATTGCTTTGGTTTTTGGATATGTTTCAGAAGACCGAAAAATACGAAATACGCGCCTTTTTATTTTGGCCTGCTTGAATATTTAGGGGGTGAAACCACCCCCAAAGATCATAAGAATAGTTGATGCCCGCTTCCGATTGCTTTGAATTTTTTATGTTTTAGAGGACCGAAAAATAAGAAGCAGGTATCTTTATTTTGGCCTGTCTGAATGTTTAGGGGGTGAAACCACCCCTCAAAGTTATATGGGTCCTCTAAAACATATCCAAAAACCAAAGCAATCGGCGATAAACAACTGAAAATCTTATAACTTTGAGGGTTAATTTCACCCCCTAAATATGAAAACTGGCCGCTATAAAAAAATACGTATATCTTATTTTTCGATCCTCTAAAACATATCCAAAATTCAAAGCAATCGGAGGCGGACACCTGGGAACCTCTCCTTGTTAGAGGTAGCATATCTGAAATTAGGTTTTGCCAAATTTAAATTTTCTCCAGCAACAACGTTTTTTATCTTCAACGTTATTTATCTTCTTCATCTATATAAGATTGATATATATATATATATATTAATTATCGATATTACTATTGTTAATCTGCGCCACAGTAAGCAAGAACCACAGGTCCCCTAGGACGTCTAAAACTGAACTTCAGTGCGTGCGCACTCAACTGGAATGCAGTCAATTTTCTCGAAAACGGGGCGATATATAGAAAATTTAATTCCATATTTTTAATTTCTTTTTCACGCAGAATTATCACCCCTGAAAAAACATCCTCTATAATACATGCCCGTTACTACAAGC
This sequence comes from Andrena cerasifolii, assembly GCF_050908995.1. Lineage (NCBI taxonomy): Eukaryota > Metazoa > Arthropoda > Insecta > Hymenoptera > Andrenidae > Andrena > Andrena cerasifolii. The sequence continues at coordinate 2,464,416 of NC_135128.1, read as the reverse complement.
CCATACACTCCTGATGTGCGAAGAAAACTTGATGCAAAAGGAAACGCCTCTAAAAAAACTTATTTTCGAGAAAAATGACGCTGACGCTACCTTCTTAAAAATACCGCATAGTTTAAGCAGAATTCGGGTTAAGCGAAACTCGATTCATCATGACTCAGATTATTCTGCCTCCACAATAACATAATCTTGAGCCTTTCAAGAACCAGCCTTTGCTGTCAACATCGCCATCCAATATAAAGTTCAAAGCACCCCGAATGATAGAGAAACTCGGTCTAAACCTCGGCTCGAACCAACCGAGACTCTACTGTATTAGAGTATAATTACTAAACTGATCTTCTTCTTGTTCCTCGATTAATATTTTAGCTTTTATGCAGCTAAATAGCGTGTCACATATTTTTCGTTTTGAATTATACATTTCGACTTATGCGTAGGTATTCAAAAGTGCAAAAAACTGATAAATCCATTTTTTCCATATTTTTTACTTAAGCGACTTGCGTAATTACTGGTCCACATGCATGATAAACTGAATGTCTTACGAGTCATTTGCTTTTCTAAGGAAACACATATCGCGTAAGGAAACAGGATTTTTTTTTATAAAATAATCAGTTTTAAATTTATTCGCGAAACCGCCTCCATCCACATTCTGGGTATTCCGAGTATTCTTATTACTACTCGTAATAAAATTATCATTCATTCGTGCCATTATCGCGTAATTTAAGCTCGGTCATTTTCCTCGAGCACGTTATCTCGAAAAGGTGAAAAACCGCGCAGACGTCATAGACTAGCCGCAATGTCGCCCCGGTTTCGCAAGTTTCCGCTGTTTAAAATTGAGTTTGAACGCGGAGCGAGTCTCAAGGCGAGCGTATATGTATATTACTGATGGGAAAGATATAATGAAGTCGTAAATTAAGTAAGGCATGGAAAAGGGTGCGCGCAAATCAGCGGAGCAAACGTAAACGAGAATGATGTAAGGAACAAGGGTAATTTCTCTGTCTTTTCTTTTATTACGCGGCATTGAGTAGGTACTTTCGAGAGCTTCTACGTAAATAAATAATTTTAAATAACAAACACGAGAAGGAAATATTTCTTATGCATTAGGTACTTTCTGGAAGAAGAATAACGCAGGAATTATTTTTATTCTCGAGTATGTAATAAATTAAAGCATTTATTTGAATTATTTTTTTCAACGCATAGAAATTGTCTTTTTAATCGAAACACTTTTTATATTCATTTTTACACATGTTTTTCTCCTTTCCATATCTGTGTCGTTACTTAAAAACTTCAAGTAAATTTAGAATAGTTTGTACAAAGTAAAAGTGTGCAAATGAAAATAGTATTTATAATGCATGTTCGGTAATTATCTAATTATAAATAAATGGGGGAAAAATTAAAAGGAATTTGAATAAGTACACGTAATCGTTCAGGCAACGAATTATTTATTGTTTGAAATATGTGCAATGTCTGTTGTCCTTATCTTGTAGTCTAGTAACTACTGTTTAATGTACAGTTTGTATAAATAGTAAAGTAATTTTAGTAAAAATAATAGTGCAACTGTAACGTATTTTATTAATTTATAGTTTATCGGTTCCGCTTGGGGAGAAATATTCTGTGACCAGCGGAATTTTTTTCCTAGGGATTCTTGTACACTTGCTGGACCCTAGATTTAAAGCCCAATCTCTTCCGAAAAGTTTTTATCCCCTTTGTGATCTCGTGTTGTGGATCGTGATGAAACAGTAAACATTTTGCAATAAAGTTTCGTTACACATTCCCCTGTTCCGACGTGTTTCAATGACGTTCGTATTTATTAACACACTGCTGGTGTAAACTCTGTAATTAAGTGATTGTTTTCTCTCCCCCTTTCGGAGCAGTTGAAGCCGAAGAACAAAGAAGTTCACTTAATTACAAAGTGCCTGGCATTAGGTGTCATCCACACTTAAACCAAAGGAGACAATTTTATTCTATTGAATAATTTCGTAAAGTATCAACAGAAATTTTACGAGCAACTAATTTAAGTAAAAAAACATTTTTCCATCAATAATAATTTATCAACATACAATAAATCAAGCAATACAATATGTATACTTTCTCGGATGAAATTAATTCTAATGACCAGATGAAATTCCCCCCAAAATGCATGCCTATTTAATTAATAAAATAACAAATATATGTTTATTTTTGAAATTTTTTGACGAATGCTTAAAACATGAAATAAATTCAATACGCGAAGAAGAATTATAAACAGATTACTTATCAATTGTGGGACAAATACAAAAATGTAGGTATACAATTTTATGAATTCAATCATTTTATTTAATTCTAAAATCACATCTTCTTGTTAATTAACGATTTTGCAAATTCAATTATCGTTTCATGTCTCAGCCACCCAAGTGTAATTTCAAATACGCCGTTACGTTCTCGTGCCCATTAAAAACAGTTAGAAAACCCCTTCGCCTGTACCTCGCGCTATAAATGTGACGTCAGTGATTTTTATTAAAACAGACCTACATAATATCCAGGTGAAACGTGTTGTGGTAGTAAAGCAACTGAACCATGAACGATCTAGACATTTCCCACATGCCATTTTTCCCTAATCGGTATTGCCACTTGAAACTTTTCTCGTTGAAGGAAAAGCAACAACTTCGAACGCATGTCGCAAAACAAGTCGCAATTTATTTATCACAATAACGATGGGAATTAAGTAATTCAGGTGAAACCGAAAAATGTTTTCCACGCAACAATTCCATGGACAATATTTCATAATCTAATTGTAACTGAATGTTTCTAAAATGCTCGGATACTAGGAACAAATATATTTGCTAAGTACAAAATGTATAAAATCTCGCCTTCCTTGTGCCTCACGATGTGGATGTGGCATTAAGCATGCTCCTCCTGGCGAAACTTTAATGCAAACGTGCAAGGCTTCGCGATATGTTCTCATCTCGTTATTTTTGTCAAAAATGTTCTGTCTTTTCGTGCCAGTCAGTGGAAACAGCGTTATGTAACCACGACAAAAACGTATCACGATTTATGACAGCAATTACCGGGTCAACGTTTATAAACGTACCGTGAAAGATTTTGCAATATTATTCTTGCCATATTCAAGTGGGCTGCAATTTAACGTGCAATTTGGATTTAGAGTAAAAAGCATGTCAAGCTACAACACAGTGACATATAAAGAATCGTAACGTAATAAACTTTCCACTTTTCATAGCCAGTCTAGATGTGATAAAGAAAAAACAGCTTATGAAAAGGATAACAAAGAAGTCTAAACGATTACACAGTTCGACTGCCATCTGGACTTGTAACATTCAATAGTCGTTTCTTATAGGTATTCGTGCGTTGAAAACGAATCCGAAAACCGTTTGTCGCCATCACCCTTAGTTTTTGAGAAATTCGATTTTGAAAAAGAACTGTAAATTTTCAACTTTGAACATTTTTTGTGTCGAAACAGTAATAGTTATTCGATTGCTTGTTCCGTTAAATTATTCTATGAACCCACCCGAATACAACGATGTACGTTATTAGTGCATTATGAACATTTAAATATGTTTAAACAACGATGAAAGGGAAAAGGACACCCGAAATGCACCAATTTTTGCAGATATTTTGCTATATATTTTAAAAACTAAGGGTCTAGGAGAAAATCTGACTGTTCCACGCGATGCAGCAGACATTTTTCCTTCGGACAGCATAAACAGAAGTGGTAAGTCACGTTTCGTTTTCAATAGGGAAGCGAAACAGTTTGGGAAAACGTGCGGCGCCGACAGTGGTAATCACGCGCGTTAAGCGATTGTGTTACGCTGAGCGGCAGTGGATCGCGCGCCGGCATTGACCACCACTGTGGACGGCGCACGTTTTGCCAAACTATTTCGCTTCTGTATTGAAAACGAAACGTGACTTACCACTTCTGTTGACGCTTTTCGAGGGAAAAATGTCTGCTGCATCGCGTGGAGTAGTCAGATTTTCTCCTAGACCCATAATTTTGGAAATAAATTGAAAAATATCTGCAAAAATGGGTGCATTTCGGGTGTCCTTTTCCCTTTGACCGTTGCTTAAACATATTTAAATGTTCATAATCCAATAATAACTTATATCTTTGTATTCGGGAGGGTTCATAGAATAATTTGACGGAACTTGCAGTTGTTTTCAAAATCGAATTTCTCAAAAACTGAGGGTGATGGCGACAAACGGTTTGCGGATAAGTTTTCAGCGCACGAAAACCTGTAAGAAAGGGCTATTGAATGTTACAAGTCTGAAAAAAAGTCAAATTTAGTCGAACTGTGTTATTGGTAATTGGATTCTAGTAACTCATGAGTGCCACACTTTTCCAACTGTAATACTTCTCTAATGTATTTTAAAATGGTGATATTTAATTATGTGAGAAGAATGCAGGCCTATAGCAATATCATCGACTAAGAACCTATTTAATCAAAAAACTTCTGCGGTTTATCACTGATATTTCAAATGCCATGTATCAAGTTGGCAGACATAGCTGCCGTTTAAGAAAGATAAAAGGAGATAGAAAGTATTTGAATATGTCTGAAACATCAGTCTTGAGTCATAGAAACATTTCGTGCATATGAAAAGGTCCTATATAAATTGTCAGTTGTAGCTCAGTACTTACTAGATTGGTCAAACTATCGTCAACAAATTCAATATTGCACTTGGAACGCGGCTCATTTATTACACTGTGGTACCCATTTCTGAATTGTATCAAATTGCTGTCAAGTACTCCTTATGCTAATACTACTGTCTCTACGAATGTCCTCAATTTGTTTTGTCTCAAGTATTTTATTTTTATTACTTAACATTTTTTCTGCTGCTCTCACGTACATGGAAGTACGCGAATTCACAATTTCGATCTACTATCGCGTGTGATAAAACCGTATCATTAAAAGATCTCTATTCTATTTACAAGATGCAACTATGAAGATTTTGAAGAATCAAAAGTAAGAACCAAAAATATGAAGCAAGTACCGACATCATTTATACGCCTCAGTAATCTCCATTTCGTACTGGTTCCGGTTTACGTCTAACTCGAATAGAAATTGGCATAAAATAGCAAACTAAAATCGTTGGGTTTCAAAAATAAAAACGAGTAATAGTAAGTCAAAGAAAAACTCTACTAAATTTTAGCCATGTACCATTTATATATTAGCCACTAACGACCACAGTGAATTAAAATTACTCTTGATTCCAACGCAATTTTTGTTTGCTGCCCAAATTCACTCCAAGGGGGTGAAATTAACCCCTGAAAAATTTGTGTTATAACTTTGTGCTATAACTAGCGAACTGTAAGAGATAGAAAAAAAGTTTCAAGATAAAAGTTACTTCTTTTAATTAGATCTACCATTTGGTAAAAAAATTATTTTACAATTCACGAGTTATAACACAAAATCGGAAAATAACCGGATTTTCAGGGGCGAATTCCGCCCCCTTAGAGTGAATTTGGACAGCAAACAAAAATTGCGTAGTAATCAAGAGGAAATCCCCTACATATTCACAGTGTCTCAGAATTTTTTGAATTTCCACGTTCGGGATCTTCCCTTGTGAGACAATTGCTCCTAGGGTAGATGTCCCATTTACTGGCAGTCACCCTATTACTGCCACTTTATTTATTTCACTTAAAAAAAAAGTTAGTTGTCTACTAATATTTTATAATATATATGTACGTTACCATATTTTTAATACTCATGAAATTGTGTCTTCTTTATTAAGTTTACTTCCTACTTTTTGACATCAAATTTTCCCGAGTGTTTCGGTTTCTTTTAAATCAGTTATTATTCTCACTACATATTTCTTGCCATTCAAACATTCTTTGATGTTTACTGAAAGTTTCACTTTTTCTCTTATACGTTGATTGGCTGGGCATTCTTCCACTATGAGCCTTATCACTCGGTCAAATAATAAATCTGGAAAGGACGAGGAACCACCGGCAATGGTAACAGGCAACGCCCTCGATGAAGGATCGAAAAGGTACGCTGGTAGAGGGTCTGCGCCACGATCAGACGACAACGACGCAGGGATGGCCGGCGCGGACGAGCCGGGGGAGGCCCGAGGGGGGTGAAAATGGACGAAAAAGAAAGGGGACACACTGTTGGCTTCAAATCAAGGACCAGACGAACCGGTCTACTCCTCCGCGAGATGCGTCTAATTTTTTTTCCCCCTGCTCTTTTCTTTTTTTTTCCAGCCGCCGTCCGGAGCCTTCCTTTTTCTTGCCGACGCACCCCACCCCTCGTCCAGGACCTACCCTTCGCCCTCTCTTTCCATCCTGCCCGGATACTCGCAGGTGTCCCGACAAGGACTGGCCGAAAATCTTGTCCAAGTGCCCCGACTTCCGAGTCCCGTGTCGGTGTCCTGCGCGGTGGGTAGATCTCTCTCGATCATCACGCGATCCCCTCGAACGACCAGGAAGAAGGAGGTGTTAACTGGAAGGAATAATCTCGCATGTCACAGGAGTCGTGAACGGATAGGCCGGGAGGGGAAGGATAAAAAGCGTTTCGTCGAAACAGGAACGGTTGATCGTTGTTTTTCTCCTGCTTCTGCCCGTTAAAGTGTTTTAAGCGTGCATAATTATGGAGGGGGCAATAGGGAAGGTAGAGTATTTATATTAGGGTATGAAAGATAAATGGTTGGCCACAACTAAACGCACTTTAAGGGAGGAAAGGTAGGGAAGGTTTCTGAGTAAAATTTTTATTCCGCGAAGAAAATAACATTCATGAGGAGATGAAGCGTGATGAAGAGAGATAATTGTATGTTAGGGCGGAGCGGAAAATTTAAATTTGCATTTTCAGTTGTGGCCTGGGTGCGGGATAGTTGTCTTTTGATTAACCAAACACAACTGTAAAAAAATTTTGGAAAAATATTCATGTCTGCAGGTTCCTTTTTCTCATAAAAATGATTACATAATCATACTATATAGGCGAAAATTTAAATTTGAATTTTCAGTTGGCCTGGGTGCGGGATAGTTGTCCTTTGATTATCCAAACACAACTGTGAAAAAAATTTGGAAAAATATTCATGTCTGCATGTTATATAATCATATAATTATTTTTAGGAGAAAAAGGAACCTGCAGACATGAATATTTTTCCAAAATTTTTTTACAGTTGTGTTTGCTTAATCAAAAGACAACTATCCCGCACCCAGGCCAACTAAAAAATCAAATTTAAATTTTGCGCACCGCCCTATTACACAGGCTCAAAATCATATAATCATATAATCATTTTTAGGAGAAAAAGGAACCTGCAGACATGAATATTTTTCCAATTTTTTGTTACAGTTGTGTTTGCTTAATCTAAAGTCAACTATCCCTGACCCAGGCCAACTGAAAATTAACCAAACACAACTGTAAAAAAAATTTGGAAAAATATTCATATCTGCAGGGTATATATTCATATAATCATTTTTAGGAGAAAAAGGAACCTGCAGACATAAATATTTTTCCAAAATTTATTTACAGTTGTGTTTGCCTATCCGTTTGACTCCGTCCTATCGTATGTATAGTAGTTGTAAATAGTGTAATTTTTCAGACGTGTAGCATAGTTACAGTGGCAGGCGAAAGAAAGTTTACTACTTTTAAAATCGCATAACTTTTTTAAAATTGGTCCAAACGACATGAGTTTTTTTGGGAAGCTAGAAGGATTAATTTGCTAAGTGGCGCGTTTCGTCGTTTTAAAAAAAATGCAATTGGTCGAAATATAAAAAAAATAGTAAATGTCGTTTTTTAAATTTCCCTTTTGTGAGCCTGTAATGAAAATTCAAAAAACCCCTTTGTAGATTGAAGTAAGTTGTGTCCATGCAAAATCGCGAAATTCCCGAAATCAGCGATTTTCGACCTTACTCTGCGATCTTTAAGCGTTTATAGCTCAGAGCAACGTTAACTGATTTTGATGAAATTTTAGGCATGTATACAACTTACTTCAATCTACAAACGGGTTTTTTGAATTTTCATTACAGGTTCACAAATAAAAAGTTGAAAAACTATGAAGACTGTCTGAGTTTTTGTTACAATTTTTTAAAGAACTTTAATAAAGATTTTAAAATATTTCATATATTTTGTTTGATTCTTAAAACACTGTACTTTAACATAAAAATTACAAAGTTAAAAAAAATATATACTGAAACCGTGGTTTTTTATGTTTCAATTTTGGGTATTTTTCACCCGGTAGCGACAACCTGTGTTACAATATGGGGTGCGCCTCCCGCCGGGTTAAGTTAAATGTAACTTCTTTGAACGTGAACGATATTTGTACGACTGAAGTATTCACTTCAAAATTAACATTCTTCACATTCTGTGTATTATTTAAGTGTCATATTATTACAGTGCATCAATATTCTTAATAAAAAGGTTAATATTATTAAAAATAAGTCTAATACTGTGGTAAATTTTACCCAGTAGCGCCTCCCGCCGAGTTAACGAAAATGCCTATCCCTTCGCATTGCCAAAACTATGATTCATTTAATCACGTCGCGAGTTACTAACACTTTAACAGTGTCCCTTCAGATGATCTCCTATTTGTATATACCTAAGCTTATTAATCACCTGATCACCTGTCCTGATATCCTGCAGAAATTAAACTTTCATATTCCTACCTTCCAGCTAACAAAAAGAAACTATACCCTATTTTCCCTAAAGGTTCATTGCACCCTTTATGGAATATACCATTGTCCATTTAGACCGTATCTGTTTAAATGCCAACATATTCTGTAATCTCGTCGACACTTTTTGTAATTATTTTCCTGCCTTTAAACGTTCTATATATGTTACTCGTTATACGCAAAGTGTAAACTGTCATTTTAGTATATGTCGCATATTTTTTGTATATTCAAACTACCTGCTGTTCTTTCTATAGGACGACTCTTGTTAATTACACTGTCCAACACGATTTTTGTTCCGCAACATCCGCTGGGTGATTCTTGTAGAGTTTTTCGCCTTGAACACGAATCCGTAAGCAGAATTGCTCTATCGTCCTCAGTTTTTGAGAAACACGAGTTTTTGTGAAAACCTACGACTTTGGGCAAAAGTGAGGTATTACGTGAACACTAAGAACGCTAGAAAGTTCAACTTACAAGGGCAGGACACAATGTGATAGACATCAAATAGGTGTCCGAGCGTTTTAGCCAATAGGCCTTAATAATAGAGATATTTACATGTAAATTATTAAAATTTTCATAGTGGCTGTGGGGTTTTAGTGGGTAAAAATCCTACGCTACCCTGGCGCCCGCAGGAGATTCCCTTCTGGAGGAGTCTCCTCTACCTAACTCTCCTCTATCTTTTGAGACTAGTGTAAGTTGAACTTTCTAGCGTTCTTAGTTTTCGCGTGATACCTCACTTTTGCCTAAAATCGTGTGTTTGTACAAAAACTCTTGTCTTTCAAAAACTGAGGGTGATGGAGCAATTTGCTTGCGGATTCGTGTTCAGAGAGAAAAACTCTACTAGAATCACCCGGTGGATATTGCGGAACGGAGAAAAAGTTTCATTTTGTTGGACTGTGTTATCATTTGTCTTAAAGGGTTTATCCCGTATAAAATTAAAGTTAAAATTGAAAATTTACGAAAATACAAAATTCCTACTGGTACAGAGTGCAATGTACCTGCTGTTACATATTAATATAATTAATAATAGATATCACAGTGTTTACCAAATGATGACTATATTCTTCGAAAGAAATACATTTGTGTATTACTTGCTAATGCTAATTAATCTATATGACTGTCAGTTGACGGAACCTCACATCGTTTAGAGTTATTAAAAAATTTTATATTTCTTTCTCCTAGTGACCACTCGCCGCGAACTTCATATTTTTAGCTTGATTTGAGACACAGGGGGAGGCATCACCCACTCTTTTTCTTTTAGGGTTACATTTTTTGGGTTTAATCGAAATTTTTTATTAGATTTTTTTTTATAATTTTATATATTTTTTTATTAGGTTTATTGTTAATATGCCTTATATAATATTTAGAATTTTATAATTTTACGTATTTTTTTTGTTAGGTGTATTGTTAGGTTTATAATATGCCTTATATAATATAATATATTTACGTATTTTTTTTATTAGGTGTATTGTTAGGTTTATAATATATAAGGCATATTATAAACCTAACAATACACCTAACAAAAAAATATGGTTAGGTTTATAATATGCCTTATATAATATAATATATTTACGTATTTTTTTTGTTAGGTGTATTGTTAGGTTTATAATATATAAGGCATATTATAAACCTAACAATACACCTAACAAAAAAATATGGTTAGGTTTATAATATGCCTTATATAATATAATATATTTACGTATTTTTTTTTGTTAGATGTATTGTTAGGTTTATAATATATAAGGCATATTATAAACCTAACAATACACCTAACAAAAAAAAATATGCCTTATATATTACAAACCTAACAATACACCTAACAAAAAAAATACGTAAAATTATAAACCTAACAATACACCTAACAAAAAAATACGTAAAATTATAAAATTGTAAATATATAAAATTTCCTGAAATCACTAATCTACTATAACATTTTGCATCGCCTTTAGCTAAACCTTGATTCCATTTTTGTTTTTCCTTTGTTCACGTAAAGGAGTGCGCTTCCAAGCGTTTCGACCTCAAGTAGATAACGACTCTTGGCAATAATTCTTAAGTCTCATCACGGTCTTAGACTATCATATCGACGAAGGCGAATTCAAGGTTTGAGATCCAAATGGTCCTTTCGCAAACAGGCAAACATTATGTTTATACAAGCAGCTCCAAGGCCTCAGTATCAACTGGTAACTCTGCAGACAACCAAACATCATACGCGCTAAACGTAATTCAGGCTTTCAAGACCCAGACAGTCCAATCTTAGTAATAACGAAAAATCCGTACGAACGATCAGTCCAGATACAAAGGGAAGAGGTCAGTTTGATATTTCGGCATGTGTGCAACCTGTCCGTCAATTTCGGAGAGGGATCCATGCCCGCACGACCGTACCTCGAAGAATCACGCGATCCCTCTCGCGGAACAACCACGAAATGCTGCTTTATGCGCGAGTAAGACGAGAGTTCAAGGTGATCCGACGTTATTCAGGATCAGCGACCCTTGGAGTCGTTCAGGATTCGTTTAGAAAACGTTCAGTAGGAGGAAATCACACGGTTGTACAGGGAGTACGACGGGAATACTTAAGGAGGTGCATTGCTGCACGGTTCCTCGATTCGAATGCAAAGCCGGAGTCGTAAAAGGCGCAGCGAATGGTTCTTAACATTTTCTATTCGCAGGATTTCGATTTCGTAGCGTCCCTAAAAACATGGCTATCCTCTTGCAGTGCTCTTACTATCGTTCGTCATCTCCTTTCCCCTAGCATTTTAAAACTGTTTAACGCGGTTGGAGACCCCAACATTCCATCAGTGCGATTTTTTAATTTACTCACCGTTGATCAGTGGTACTATCAGCATTTGGATCGTTTACTTCATCTAAATACACACATTTCATAGTATTGGTAAAAGACTCATCAGACATTGGTGTTAGGTTTTCTAATTCTTTATAATAATATAATATGAACGCGAAATATGTGTATTTATCTTATACACATATACTAGGTTTTACCAACTAGGAATATAATTTTAATCTGATTTTGTCTTTTGTCACATCTTAATATAAAAATAAATGTACCTACTTAGTGTTCGCTTATATTAATCACGCTCTCAGAAGAACGAAGGAACGGAGTGCAATAGACTACTAATAGTCTATTTTCTATTACCAGCCCTAGAACTATACAGGAACTTTAACAAATGTTTCGCGCAATGTTGACGCTTCATTTTCGAGAAAATCGACTTTGAAAGCTCCCCTAGTATTTTGTCTGGTAATTTATCAGTAAGTAGAGTTATTGGAACTAAAGGTATCCAGTTGGCGAGGCGCATTTTGTTTTCATAATTAGTAGGGTATTTATAGACTAACCTAAGGCGTCACCGGTGCAAGCCATGTGCGAGCGAATAGTTTTTATTTTTCGTTCCCTTTTTAACTAAACATTTGTTTCACTTTCATAAATAGTTAATAATAGTGAGTGTGGCAATTTTAATATAAAAATCCCGAAAATGCAACTGCAAGTGAAGCGAATTTTTTTTGTGTGAAAATGATTCGAAATTGTGGAACAACTCTTTTTCGTACAGGCTTTGCTTTCGAGAAAATTGAATCTATATACTTTTATGGAAGATAAAGCCACGTTCAGGGTCGTTGCTGAGCTTTGGCCGCCCAGGTGCAAAAACAATATTGTCGCCCTTATTAATTTAATATATTTTAATTAAGAATTTGGTATGCAGTGTTTACTTTTATATATAATTTTAAACAGTTATCGTGCAAAAGAGTTTCGATTATTATTCTTATTAGTCAAAACTTTGCACATAATAAACGGCCTGCAGCCGCCCTTAAGGGGTTGTGGCTAGTCAGCTTTCGAAAAAGAACGCGATTTTCGGGAATTTTTTGTGGATTATCTACTGTATATTTTTTTACAACTTTGCGCTTATTTTAAAAGTACATATATGTAGCAACTCTCAGTAATTTTGTTATAGGAAAACATTAAAGAATGAACGAATAACAGCCATTTTCGCGGAAACTGTTTTGATAAAGGCGCTGTGCCGCGAGCAAGTTTTCTCTGAGCCGGATCAGCTGAAATTAAAAATTCAAAAACATTCTGTTAATATATGGTTGAATTCAGTAGATGAACGAAGGCTTTTTCAAAAAGTTGGTTTTTGACAAAATGGCGACCGTTTGACGCAAAACCGCGATTTTCCGATGTCTGAATTGTTCGTTTTTCGTTAATTAAAAATACAGTTTTTGTTAAAATAAAAAATCCTTGGTTCATCTACTAGTCTTTGGTACATAAAAGAAGTCTGCGAAAGTTTAGGCCAATCGATACAGTGGTTTCCGAAATATCTTGCTCACCAATAGCAACACAGCTTTCGCGACAATGGCTGTTATTCGTTCATTCTTTAATGTTTTTCTATAAAAAAAAATTACTGAGAGTTGCTGCATATATGTACTTTTAAAATAAGCGAATAGTTGTAATAAAAGATACAGTAGATATTCCACAAAAAATTCTTGAAAATCGCCTTCGTTTTCGAAAGCTGACTAGGCATAACCCCTTAAGGGGTCATGCTCAGTCAGGAGGCCGAAAAAGGGTGGTCTTTGGAAATTTTTTACTCAAAAGTTATAACACATTTCTCAAAAAATCTTTTTTCCTCTTAAGGATTGCATCTAGTACCGTGCATGGTAATTTTTTTTATTTAAAAATATTTATCAATAACTAAGTTATTGTCCATCACTCGAAGGTTCTCTAAAAATAAAGGCTTCTGCGGTGACCACTGCTGCTCAAAAGTCGATCATCTAAAATAAAAAATTCCAAAGAATTTACTTATTGTATTATATTATCTAGTATTTGAACGAAGGATTTTTTTATCCGATGCTTAGTTTTCTTTTAATTGTCAAAAATCAGGTACGATTTATGATAAAAATTGAAACTTTTACTTCAAACATCAGCCATTTTTTCCCAAATCAATATTTCGAAAAATCCTTCGTTCAAGTACTAAATAATATAATATAATAAGTAAGTTCTTTTGAATTTTTTATTTTAGATGATCGACTTTCGAGCAGCAGTGGTCACCGCAGAAGCCTTTATTATTAGAGAACCTTCGAGTGATGGACAATAACTTAGTTATTACTAAATATTTTTAAATAAAAAAATTACGATGCACGGTACTAGATGCAATCCTTAAGAGGAAAAAAGATTTTTTGAGAAATGAGTTACAGCTTTGGAGTAAAAAATTTCCAAAGACCACCCTTTTTTCGGCCTCCGACTGAGCATGACCCCTTAAGCTTGGCCGCCCAGGTGGTGGGGCACCTTCTGCACCCCCGCTAGGAACGGCCCTGGCCACATTTGAGAAAAGTTATTTTATAATTTCGCCTCATTTTTGTATAAGGATTCATTCCATTCGCATTTGTATCGCATTTTCCTCGTATTCTGCCAATTCTTCGCCAACTACACGCGTACTCGACTTATTTCTGTACAGCAATTAATGTCTGATTAATTTAATTTCTAAATTTAACAATAAATCCCTAGTAAGGTACAGGTTTATTTAATAGATCTGAATGTCATCCTATTTCGAAAACGAAGTCTCAAAATAAAAATTTATATTATTATTCAATATTTTCAGCATACTCTATCGCGAAGAATCACCCCTCTCCGATTATACCACGAATAAAGAACCACCCTGAATATTTCCTTGCATCTATATAGAATGAAATTTATCGAAACGGTATGAAAGTGTCTGCTATGTTATCATCTATGCATATTACGCATATTTCAAGGGTTAACGGGCAGCCAATGGATACAAGGGACCGGACGAAAAATTTATCGAATATTGTGAGGCATAGATATATTACGAACTTTAATACCATAAATCTGAGCAGCTTGAACGAGCACAACCTTCTTGAGGGCAAGCGAATTACCGAACAAAAGCGTAACGAGAGGAACATCGCGCCTTTCTCGGGGCAAATTTGCATACGAGCGGCCGATGAATAATTTCGCTCAGTGTGAGTGAAAATTCCTTCGAGGGATCGATTGCCGGAAGGCACGCAAGAGAGTAGCACTGCCTCTAATATCACGAATTTTTCAAAAGAAATTACGATATTAAAAACAGAAGATCGCGTCTCCGTTTCTGCTGCTCATTTTGCCTGGAATCAAGACCTCTGGGCTCTGTGTGAAATGAAAAATATCGTAACGAAGGTACAGATTATTTTCAACGTTGTCAATTACTAATGCCACCTGAAGGATTCTAAGGATCTGAAGAATCTATTCCATTTACAAGGTGCAAGAAGATTTCTAAAAAAAAAAGGGTTTGATGGTTTGGAAATTTTAAAATAATTGAAGATGAATGTAAATTGAAAAGGAAGTGTAAGAGGTTCAGGTCACTGTGTTGTTTCAAGTTTTCCATACAGTTAGTGAGCATAGGTGGTCATATAATTTTTTGGAGAGATTTGAGTTCAGAATTTTACTTCGTCCAGGCCCTCGATATACAGGGTGAGTCATCTAAGACAATCCACCTGACTAACTTCTACAGTTTTTGAGACAGGAAGAAATGTTTGTGGCAAAAGTTGTTTGGTTCCGAGGGGCCCACTACGTGATGGGCAGAACTTTTTCTCAAGTGGAGGAGCTTAGGAGATTTGAAGGCCAACTTAATCTTTTTTAAACGGAACCTTGTATTTTTGTACACCTACGATTGTAGCCCTTTTCAAGGGCTTTTCAATGATCATAGACAGTTAAGGTCATTTTGCTTTATTAATGGAATTAAACTGTCTCTATTTCCCACTAATTCTGATGCGAAGCACGCAAATTTTAACATTGGCTCAAAACTCAGAGTAATCAGTTGGTGACGTATTAAAAGAAGCTGCCAGTCAAAAAATCGATTTTTTTTATTTCAGTTTTCGAATGTTCAACCTTTTAAGAATACGTGATTAAAATGATTTTTTGATATTCGTAAAATTTTCGAAGTTACAGGCATTTGAGTCGCGGCAAATGCATGGGTAACACCCGGCCACTTGGCGCTCACGTAAAACTTAGTGTTCTTAAAATCGGCGGAACCTATACCTCGAAAAGTTATTATCCGATTCGATTGAAACTTTTTTTATATTGAAGAATATGTTTCTGGCTCGTGGATAAACCAGTAAAATTTAACCCTTCGTTGACACACCTCCTTTTTCGATCAACTTTGACATACCTGGGTGGCTCACACCTAGAGCAATTTTTGAACCAATGCCATTCTCCTCTAAGAAATTCAATTTTTGTGAAAAAAATCTTGGGTCAATTTCGAAGTCTCTAGAATGTATTCCAATAGATTTTTCATTGAAATTTTATTACCGTTCCTGTAAAAAAAAATCTAGATTACCACATGTCGAGAAAAAACGAGGAGAATCTTTAAAAAATTATAACTTTTACAAATTTCAATATTAGAAGCTAAAAATCTACAGAGTTGTTGTTCGGATATAATACTTTGAGAGAAAAAATAGTGCGTAAATCGGCTTTGGAAAAAAAACTATTTATTTTGAATATAGAAGGTACAGAGCGTCAATATCAGCTTATGGGTGGCTCACACCCAGAGTGTCAACGCAGGGTTAAAAAATTGAAAATTTATAATTTTTAAAGCCGTTGAAAGAGCGAAAAATATAGAGGAAAAGTGATTTCAAACTTTAAGTGTCATTATTTTCTAAAAAATTGTCATTTTTTGTAATTTTTACTGCTAAGGTCACGAACGAGTTTTATGCCCTTTAATAATCTGACATTGTTTTTTATTGCAGACTAATAGTTTAGGTGCTACAGGTTCCACCGTTTTGGATGAATTTTTTGACGCCTCGACTTACGACTCCCCAGTGCTGTCTGCTTTTTATTATTTATAAATAAAAAATTTATTTCTATAGTTTAATAAATCCTTAATACAGTGCAAAAAGTCCCATTAAATTATATTCAGTAATTTTCCTTTAATTAATTCCTAATGATCACCTATTTTATGGGCTCTTGACCGGAACAACCCCTTAATGAATGTATCTTTGTTGTATTTTTTTGATAAAATTTTTCACTTGGCTGTAAAAATATATGTCACATGGCTTGCCAGCTAGCGGAGTACATTTAGGAGGAATCACATATTTTTACCATGCACGAGCAGTCGCCATTTTCATCAAGAAAAATATCTGAATTTCTCCCTTATTTCGCAAAAATAAATTCGATGCGCGCTACGACTCTGTAAAATTATTACTTTTAGGATGCCCTAAAACTCCCCTTGTCAGATAAATTACTGTTTATAAACAATAAATTTTTATTGTGCTTCTGAGAAATGGGGGCCTATGAGAGAGGAAGCTAATAAAGTCAGTCCCTATGTAGTCTCTACTTTAAGTAACGCGAGTCTCCCCAAAAAGTGAGACATCGCCTTGACAACGTCGCCTTCTCAGTTTTGTAAAGGTGAGTTCATACGATCTCTGCAACAACTAACCAATTATCCGAATAAAAATTATTTATGTTACCTGAATAAAAGACTATTTGATTAAAAAATTACCCGGATAAATTCTTCCTCGACTAAAAACTCATCCGCTCGCGGCGAACAGAAGTTTATTCGTTATTCGTCGTCCGAATGAAATTTTGCCCATCTCTGCTTAATAGCTCGGAATTCGCAGCAGGCAAACATTTAATACCTAGCGTTTTTAAGTTCCATCTGCGGACATCTCGTTTGCACACCGAACTGTACTGGCACGCGAGGCCCTCTTAATTTATTATAACACGAAACCATATGGTCAAGCAGTTCGACTCAGCCAAGGGGAGAATCTGCAGCAATTTACCAGCCCGTATTTTCGGAGCACACGACCTGGCTCCTCCTCTGGCGTAATGCGTAGGGGGTAGCAGAGGGCGAGTGGACGGGCAATTAACAAATCAGTTCGAATGGGGTAGGTCGACATGCGGGCTCGAATGAAGGGAAACCGAGTA
This sequence comes from Andrena cerasifolii, assembly GCF_050908995.1. NCBI lineage: Eukaryota > Metazoa > Arthropoda > Insecta > Hymenoptera > Andrenidae > Andrena > Andrena cerasifolii. The sequence goes on along the minus strand of NC_135128.1, from coordinate 2,446,906 downwards.
TACCATAGCGTGGATCCTCGTTTCCCGATTGTCACGTCGCGTGTCCCACATTCGACGCCAACGAACTTCAGATCAAATGGATGTTCAATTTTTTTTCTTTCCCACAGGAAGCCCGGTCGCTTCGCGTGAACTGGGGACCGCTGACAATGAGTCAAACCACGCTGAGAAACGTATTGACATGGTCAAAGTACATACGCTTTCCAGGTGGAAAATATTCCCACGTATCGCAAGCTCCATCACAATGAACCATCATAATGCACAGAAGAACTCTCGCCATTCAAATGACTAACAATTAAAATGATTGGGCCGTTCGGCGATTAACGTGCGCATTGCTGCATCTGTGAGAAAGTTCGTTTGTATTTGCGCGCGTAACATTTAATTTGCTCGCAATAAACGGCGAGACATTTAATCTGTATTATTTTCCTTAGTTTGTTGCGCATGGCTTTAGGCATAAACAGTGCTATTATGCAGGGTATTATCGATATGGGAAACCGGGTGATTCATCGCGTGAAAGTAAATTGGTAATATGAAGTGAAATTGTTTCGTACGAGGCTTCGCTTTCTGTATTATTTATTATTACACTTCTCTATTCGCTGCATTTGTTTCTTCGCCGTTGTGCAATAAAATGATTTTTCCCGACATTGTTAATTACATGCTTTCAGCTGTGATTTGTTATTAATTTGAAGACTTTGTAGCAACAGGGGGGAGCCGCAAATATATTAACTTTTGGGAAACTAATGAAAACAGTGTTAACAAACTATTTTTAGACATATGTTGAAAGTATTTTGGTCACTTAAAATCTACATGTTAACACAACATTTGGCACTACTGCTAAGCACAAATACCTTGTCTCTATGGCGGGGTGAATTTTCAAAATTTGGAGCTGCCCCCTTTTTACACCAAATTGTATAAAAATCCACTTATCTCGGGTAAATAATTACATTAGACACCATTATTATGTTATTAAAGCATGTATCACTACATGGAAACATATAAAAAAAATCAATCTACACAATTTTAGAAAAATTATAGTGAAATTTAGAGATCAATGTTCATCTGTACGAGAAACTACAGAACGATTTTTACCTTCAGTGAACTCACAGTTAATTCTTCTTTACATTCAATATTATATCTGATTGTCAGCAAAATTTTGGAGCCGCCTCCTTTTTGCAGCTAAATCTTCAATTGCAATTATCCAGGTATCAAACTTGATACAATTGATATGTGTAGATAATGTAGTTGCTTATTTTAAAAAGTCTCAAGTCACTTTCGAACATAATTTTTTTTATTTATATCTTCCATATTGTTTACAATTTGTCAGCGTAGATATTACGTAATTTGTTATATTTGCGTGGTATATTAGAGGTCATGTAAATACCAACATTACCGACACAGCAAGTCGCGAGATATACGCCGCACTATAGGGGCAGAGATCCGTTATTTACTCCCTGTACTTTAAATTCAGCACTATTCAAGCTACCTCCAAATATATTATAAACCGTGTCTCTATTAAATATTTACTCTTATATCTTTGCAATACACCACAATTTGTATAACCTACCACGTAGATGATGTCTTTATCGGGGCAACATCCTTATCGAAAATTATTAGAGTTATTTCTCGTTGCTTGCTTCGTTAGGTCTTCAGGGTGTGTTCTCTTGCGCCTTCGCGGGATGTGTTGGTGGTATGTATTTTTGGTTAGCGGATTTGTGCGTTCTTCAGTTCTTCTTTCATAGTTGTTAGCTGCCTCAGTTATTTCTTCCTGTATCTGTTGGCTTTTTAGTTAAAACAAGGAGGATTCAGGGATCTGAGTAATGATGCGACACGTTTGCTTTTCTATCTTAGAGCGATCTGAGGTGGTCACCGTTCACCGTATATTTCGGTAGTCTTGCTTGTGCGGTGTTGCCAAATCCTGATTACATACTTCAATATGGCCCCACAAGGCGCGTAACTTAAAACTACTTACTCTACAGGCAAACAATTAGTCTACAGTATCGAAGGGATGTTTGCACAGCATTCCACTTTAGAGCGGACTCGTTCCGCGCAGGCATGTACTTGTTGATTGGTAGGAAACCGGCAGGGAAAGTGCTACGACCAATCGCAAAAGTGCTACGACCAATCGCGCGTGTCAGATCCGTGGGAGCTGCGCAGATCGGTCGCAAATCGGTAGGGGCGTAAGTCTGCTCTTATATGGAACGGAGTGTAGGTCCTTCTTTATTTCTTTATTTCGGACATACCATGGTACGTTCACGATTCTACGTAAGATAATAGATTGTTGGGCCTCGAGTTTGGTTATGTGACTTTCGCTGCTATACCCCACAGTGGTATTCCATATGCCCAGATGGGCTTTATTATCGATTTGTAGATTTGCAGGTTGTTTTCCACGCTGAATTTGGATTTTTTACCGGTTAGCCATGACATTTGTCTCCTTTTTAATCGAATTTTCGAACATAAATATGTCGATGGTATCAACACAAGTCTCAGTCCCAATATTTTTGTCTCTTCAGAAGATAATTATAAAACACGCTTTTACTAGTTTCGTGGTAGCTACCCATTTTATTTATGTAATTCCATGTTTATACACGGGCAAGCGACATATTATAAACAATGATCCGCGTAGAAAACATACATAGGAGGCATATAGGGTAAATGTCCCAGTTACTGCCAGCGCACAGTGGTCTGTCGAATAACAATCTAGCGGGACAAAAGACGCAGGTCGTACATAAATCATCAGTTAGGTGGAAATGTTTATTATTTGTTCGAACAACACCATTCACACTGTTTTACCACCCTTAAAGGTTAAAAGTCAGCCTCCAAGGGTCTTTTCAAACCAAAATTCGTATTCTGGGGTTTCTTAAAATGTAGAAAGCGAATATGAACTGTGTTTTGTAAAGAAAAATGTTTACAACCACGTTATTTAGAATGAATCATACATTTTAGCTCCTAACTTCACCATTTTTGAAGATAGAATTATTTTAATTATGTATAAAAATTATGTAGAGTTGCAAATATTTGCAGCTATAACTTCTGAATATATACACTCTATGAAGCAAATAGAACAACACAGCATAAACATTTTCAGGTTCCATGAGGTTCCTGGGTATCCAGAGCTTTTCCAACGAAAGCTATTGAAAAATTCCATCATTTTTATGATTATGTTTTAATTCTGTTCGTTGGAAATTAAAATACTCATGGGTGCAGCTTGATTTACTACTTACTTGTACCCTTCCAATCCATTATTCAAAATACTAACAATTTAAATAGCGATACAATTGAGCACTTCTGATACTGACGCATTCTAACAGTCGGTTCCTAATTTTGGGTCTTGATTTTGGACTTTTGTCCCGCTAGACCATCAATACAGACCACTGTGCAGCGTCCCTATTACTGCCACTTCACTTATTTTACTTAATAAACACGCAACGCATAGAGAATAGTGTAAAAAAGAATTTATCCTAAAATTGGGACTGTTTTTCTCATTATTATAGTACATTCTTTATACATTACGGTTTTTTAAAGTGAAATAAATAAAGTGGCAGTAATAGGGTCACTGCCAGTAAATGGGACATCTACGCTAGGAGCAATTGTCTCACAAGGGAAGATCCCGAACCCGGAAATTCCAAAAATTCTGAAACTTTGTGAATATGTTGGGAATTTCCTCCTGATTACAACCCAATTTTTGTTTGCTGCCCAAATTCGCTCTAAGGGGGTGGTACTTGACCCCTGGAAACCCGGATATTTGCCGATTTTGTGTTATAACTCGCGAACTGCAAAATAATTTTTTTACCAAATGGTAGATCCAATTAAAAGAAGTAACTTTTGTCGGGAAACTTGTTTTCTATCTCTTACAGTTTGCGAGTTACAACACAAAGTCGGAAAATAACCGAGTTTTGCAGGGGTTAATTTAACCGCCTTCGAGTAAATTTGGGCAGCAAACAAAAATTGCGTTGCAATCAGGAGGACATTCCCTACATATTCACAGAGTTTCGGAATTTTCTGAATTTTCGGGTTCGGGATCTTCCCTCTTCAGTAGCTAAAAATGCATACCGAATAACGCGCCGCGACAATTCGTTCACCTACCACCGTAATGCTTTGATGAACCAGGAATCCAATAACACGGGTTGGTTGACAATACAAGGGGCAAGAAAAAGAAGAGGACGAGGGGAAAAGACCACGATGGACGCACACGTACGTCGATCGGTGAAATTCTACGGTAGCGAATTCTTGTTTGGTTCCCCGTCGAAAATGTCCGGCGGAACGAAAGGCAACAGAAAAAAGAAATGGCGAAAAAAAAGGAGAGAAGATGGCGGAGGATGCTGAGGGCCACAAGGGAGGAAGAAGTAAGAGTCGTAAAACGGGTTCTCCTCCTCCTCCTCCTCCTCCGCTCCCCCCTCCCCGAGGGGGTGTCCATCCTTCTCCTTTTTTTAAACCAAGCCTTCGATCTTTCACGTTAAACGCCGCAACGTTTTAACGACAGACAACTTCGCCGCTCAAAAATTTGCAACAATTTCCGGTTTCGCGTGGCCAGGTGTAGATGCGACCTTTCCGCCAGCCAATCGAACGGCACTGATTGCGTTTCTCCTTTCAGCGGAATTTTTCTCAGCAACAAGTTGCAGCGCAATTTGTTTACCACCTGCAAATAAATAACCGAGCGGGCAGCTTTCCTTCGAGGTAATTAATGCAACTCAATTAGGTATCTTACACTAGGATTGGGTGAGGTGGATTGTAACACGGGGCACAGTAAAACAGTGGGAGTATTTCTGTTTCTTTGTAACATCTTTATTGCGTCATTCTGCATTTCTGACGAATGCACCTGCCGTCGTCTTGATTCAGTTGTCATTTTTCGGCATCCAACCTTTCCCGTGATAGTAGCTACCAAAATAGGGTTTTTCGTATTCAAACGTGACGAATTCAAATAAAAGATTTTTGTTCCTATTCCAACATACAGTAATTCTGGTAAGTAATAATATTTTGTAAACAATCTACACATATTTGTTGCTCGATGTAACAATAAAGTTTGCCGGTATTCATACTCTATAAAATTCCAGTTGTATTTTGCTGTTTAGACGGTAGGGGGCACAGTGTAATTGGGTACAGTGTAACAAGAATATGACATCAGTTACTTGCGCCAAAATGGAAAGGTAGATCATATCTTTTACTTTTTGACCCGTCGGGTACCCGGGTACCCGGACATTACCCGGGATAACTTCAAGCAATTGAATATAGTATTGTCTGTGATTGTCTATGGTATAGTCTGATGTTAGCCGAAAATGATCGAACAATACCACATTCAATGGCTCGAAGTTATTCCGGGTAGCCGGGTACCCGACGGGTCAAAAAGTCATAGCTATAAATTATTCTTTTACTTTCCGCTAGAACTGGGTCTAGAGCTGTTGCAATGGATGATATAGAAGTTATATTGCCATTTCCTAAAATAGCAAATAAGACAAAACGTCATGCACATTCTTAGTCATTTCCAGATAATATTTTGAAAAAATATAATTTCAGTTGATGATTTTTTTGGTATTTTATTGGTATTTTGAAGGTTTTGTGCAATTGTTATAGTGTAACAATTATGTGATCTGGGAAAAATGTGATATTGATTAGCTTTTAAGGATAATTATTACTCTGTTACTCTGATTTGAAGGACCAAGACTGTTGATTGTTTAAGTCCAAAAGAGAAGTTGATTTATTATACATTCTGTTGTCTACAACCATTATTAACTTTTTTGCTACACTCTACCCCACCTGATCCTACTTAGTGTGCAAACTTTCGCGATTAAAATGTACTGGACGATTCACCCTGATCAGAGAAATTTAATAATTCGTAAACTGGTCGATTTACGGAGAAATGGTTCAGGTTGAAGCTGCTTCTTATTTATCGTCTTTATTACGCTAATTTCGATAAGATACGTTGTGCACGTGAGGCTTAGCTTCGAGATGAGCGTAATTGGCGAGATGCAGCAGAGTTGCTGTATTTAGCAGTAACCGCAGGGTGCTGGTGGGAATATGTAGGATGTTCTGTAAACTGGGAGATGGCGAGTTTTCATGGAAATATATGGTGAAGATGTGGAATAATATGTTTGTATTTGAGGCTTGGTTTTCGAAAATTGTCATTGAAATTGTTTTCGTATATGAGTATGTTCTTACAGAGGGTGGCCAAATTATTATACTTAAAAAAATGTTGTCAAAATCTGTGAAAGTTGTGGTTGTAATTAAAGTAACAATGCATGAATGTTATTGTCTTTTCATTTATTGAGTAGCTACAACATCTGGCAACATTGTGAGTAATTTTTCAGCATATAAATCTCATTTTTTTTTAAAAGGGCGGGGATAAAATTATTAAGAATAAGACAGAACAGAAAATAATTACTAAATCCAAATCTCTCCTTTTTCATCTTGTTCATGCATGTACAGTGGGTGGCCAAATTATTATACTCGAACAAAAAGGTTTACGTTTTGCAAGTTAAAGCGATGGAATAAAATAGATGTCTCGTTTTTAATGTTATTATATTATTTTTTAATACTAGTGTACATATATTATTTATATCCTGAATATAAAGAATATATATATATATATATATATATATATATATATATATATATAATTTTTCAGGATATAAATCTCATTTGTTTTTAAAAGGGCGGGGATAAAATTATTACAAATAAGACAGAAATAATAGGGAATATCAACCGACTATGGCACAACACTCCAAAACTGAATGCTGTGGCAATTTCTAAATAAGAAATACAATTAAATATATATATATATATTTAATACTAGTATATATATACTAGTATTAAAAAGTAATATTATAACATTAAAAACGAGACATCTATTTTATTCCATCGCTTAAACTTGCAAAACGTAAACCTTTTTGTTCGAGTATAATAATTTGGCCACCCACTGTACATGCATGAACAAGATAAAAAAGGAGAGATTTGGATTTACTAATTATTTTCAATAGTTACAGAATATTTCCATTTACAGTTTACATTTTAATTATCCACATTATTACGAACCATTATTTACATTCCTGTAGATAAAAAATTTCCTAAAATATTCGAAACATTCGCACTGCTCGAAAAGTTTAAGTTTCAAGCTACGCGACACAGTCGGCCTGCTCGAAGTACATTCGAGCTATTCGGTTCTTTCGAGCCGTTCGAAAAAATTTGAGCTACTCGGTGCTTTCGAGCCAGTCGGTTTTTACAAGGCTCGGAAACCGAGTCTCGGCTCGGTTCGGATTTCCAGCTCCTCGAATATTCGAGTACTCGAACAGCTCTACATTAAATACACATTGAGTACACGTGAATGTCGATGAAGAATTGTAAACGTGTAGCAGTTAATGTTATATAACTGCAACTAAAATGAATCTGCTGGCAAAAATCTGTCGAATTTGCAGAATAACTTTCTTTTAACTGGGCTGTTGTTTCGAGAAAATCAGGCGTAAGCCCACGCGTACTTAACGCATTTTTAAAATCGATTTTGTCCAGAAAAAATTATTGTACAATTTCTACCCATTTTTGTACAAGGATTCATTTCGTGCACAATTGTATTATTATAATTACTGACTCATTCTCTCCATTTCTGATTAATTTCAAGCATCCACATAAGCAAATATTCAATGCCGCATTTCTTGAAATAGTTAACCCCGAATCAAAAAATATTTTACACTTTCGACTTATTTTTTTATTTAAAATCACCACTTTTTGGTTATATCACCAGTTGTAGAACACTCTGTATAATGCAATAATTATTATTAACTTTTTGTTTTCTGTTATCGAATAACATTTTAAAGTATAATCAAAGTTTTACTTTGGACTTTCCTCAAATTCCTTAAAAATCCAAATAACTGTACCGGTGAAGATCAAAATTTTATTCAAAATTAAACCCAAGCGTTTCTTGAATCAAGAACAATTTTTTCAAGTGCAATTTCGACTAACTCGATTGCATGACATCTTGAGATTTCCCAACATGGGTCACGTTGAACGGAATATAATAGTCTAGCGTTTCACTAGTAAGGGAACTTAAACATTCTTTCAAGTCGCAATTCACGTGGAACACCTGTAAGAAATAATATTCATTAATTTGCATACACGATAAGGGGACGTGAATAATACGGCAACTCACACATTCCTACCGTTCAAGAGCTAACGACGAAATCAAAGGAAATCACTGTCTTAGTGTGATTTCAGCACTATTCATTAAGAAGTTTTTTTCCAGCAAGAATATGGCTGTGGCCACTCACACTTTCAACTTCCTTATGGCAACAATTTTCACTACTAAGTAGCTAGCTTATCTGATTTTACCTTAACTTGACTTGCCAGCTGCGTGTCTCAAAAGATTCGATACAGCGGATTTCTCTTTAATCAAATTATCCCCTTCCTGCACGTTTATCTTGTATTTATTTTGTCTTCAATATATTACGACAGCATAAAAGGTATAGATTTGCAAAAACTAATTTTGTATACAGGGGTACTTTTTGAAAAAATAAATCGGAAATGTACATAATAGCTGTCTGGCGAACTTTCGTTTTCGAGATAGCGAAACAAATTTGGAAAATTCAATCTATTCGCGATGCTGTGTAGCAATTTATAAACAAATACATAATTTCCTTAATAAACATATTGTGAACATAGCATTGATAAGTAGAGAAAAAAATATTCGAAATGTTGGGCAGTTATAAATGTAAACCATCTTAGCAGGGGTTTGCAATTTCTGGTTCGCCCATAATCACAATAAAAGAATTAAACTTTAATTATTTCACAATTCTTTATAAAACTTGTTGTTTCACAAATGCTCCACTTCAGGGGACCTTCCGGTCTAGAGCCCAAAAAATAGGTAATGTTTAGGAATTAATTAAAGGAAAACTACTATATATAATTTAATGGAACTTTTTGCATTATGTTCAGGATGTCTTAAGTTATAGAAATATATTTTTTGTTTTATAATTAATCATTGCAGACGGCACTGGGGAGTGGTTAAAGTCAAGGCGTCAAAAAATTGATCCAAATCGATGGGACCTGTAATTCCAAAAGTTTTTATTCGATTCGACTGAAACTTTTTTTATTTCGAAGAATATACTTCTGGCTAGGAGGGAAACCAGAAAAATTACAAAAATGACATTTTTTTTAGAAAATAACGACACTTGAAGTTTGAAATCACTTTGTCTCTATATTTTTTGTCCTTTCAACGACTTTAAAAATTATAAATTTTCAATTTTTGTATTTTTTTCTGGTTTCCCCCCTAGCCAGAAGTATGTTCTTTAAAATAAAAAAAGGTTCAGTCGAATCGGATAATAACTTTTGGAGATACTGGTCCCACCGATTTGGATCAATTTTTTGACGCCTTGACTTTAACGACTCCCCAGTGCCGTCTGCAATGATTAATTATAAAACAAAAAATATATTTCTGTAGCTTAAGATATCCTTAATACAATGCAAAAAGTCCCATTAAATTATATGTAGTAGGTTTCCTTTAATTAATTCCTAAATTTCACCTATTTTTTGGGGCTCTAGACCGGAAGGTCCCCTTAATCACCAAAATTTTAACAACCATAAATGACTTATCTACATTTACTGATCTCTAAATTACAAATAATGAAATCATACGATTTTGAAGATGGGTATAAAACCAATCTGTTAATTTGTCTTCCATTAAAATTCTATTATTCTATGACTATGAAACAAGATTATCCATCTCATTTCATATATAAATAAAGATTTTATCCTTTCCTCAGCATTAATTCTTAAACCCCATTTATATTTTCTCGTTACTACGTTGGCCTCTCTGTTATCGCGCTTTAATTATTCAATCTCAAAAATCTCAAAGATGAACCTTCCTTTTGCAATTTAGGAACTTCCAAAAATACTTTATACCGTCTTCCATTCTAGATGCTAAACTCTCAAACTCGCAAAACCCGAATGACATCGCCACTTTGCAGATTTTGTTAAAAATCATTGATCTTCCTTCATATCGACGGTTTCGCTCTTTCATAGTTGCTCCTTCTCACCTTAAATATCGCGACATTTTTTCTTCTTGTCGTTTAATTGGGCAATTTCGTCCCGCTTCTCGAAATCTGTAGGTGATACACGTGGGAAAAAAAGGGAAACACCAAGCGTCTCGGGGTAATGATACCAAGCGTTGTGGTTTTGCTGAACCTTTTTCAAAGACGCACACCAGTGGCGACAACATTGTGTCGCGCGCTGCACAATGATTTCGCCACTCTTCTGTTTAAATTCTTTTTCACCTCGACACGCGAACGCGCATTATTTTGACGCTTCAATCAGGTGATCTCTCTTTTTTTACTCGTCACTGTATGGTAAACTGATCCAAGAAAGGGGGAGATGAAACGTGTATTTACAGTAAGGACCCCAAATACACTCCTTCAGGGATTCTTTTTTCAAATTAAAGGTTTCGAAATACGGGCTTCTGCTGTGGAGATAATTTTGCACCTTTAACATTCTTTTTTTAGTAACATCGTGTGCATTAGTGCAGGAAAATTGTAAGTATTTTGTACATATTATAATTCGTTAAATATTAATTTGTTAATGCTAGTGAGAGAGAGAGAGAGAGTTAACACGTGTGAGAGTTTATTTTTGTTTGGTAACCATGCGACGTAAAATAATAATAAAAAAGAGGAGTTGGAAGAGTAAGGAAGTGCTGTAAGAACATAAGGACGTGATTAATTTCTAATTCTTATTAACAAAGGAAGTTAGGCAGGCTGGAAATTCAAAAAATTATGCAACTTTGTCTGCAAGTAGAGTAGTTCATGCGTAAGACAAACCTATTTTTTGTTGGTGCCACAGTGCGATTTAGGGAGGGGAAATCAGCCCTTGAAAAAATGCAGAATTTTCATTTTCGTGAAATATCTCGAGAACGGTGAGAGACATCGAAAAGAAGTATGATCTCTTTTTTATATCTGCAAAACTGCGTAAAAGTAATTATCGAATTAAGGGTTGGCGGTGGGGGTACTTGAAAACTATGAATTTTTCACCCCCAAAACCGCACTATGGCACCAACAAAAAATAGATTTGTCTTATGCATCAACTACTCTACTTGCACACAAAGCTGCATAATTTTCTGAATTTCCGGGTTGCCTGACTTCCCTTGTAAGTGTTCGTAATTTATTATAATTTTGGGTGAGAGAGAGCGAGAAGGACTGAATACACAGTGGTGATACTTATAAGGTAGGTATAAGACGTGCTGCCACCTCGAGCTTGGCTCGGTGACTCCTCTTCGAAACACGAGCGTGGATGGCTCGACGCTCCGGCGGTGTTGCCAGATCCTTCGGCGCTCAAGCGAGCGCCGAGGATAACAAAGGCTTCGCGAGGCCCGCTCTATGTAGCGATCGTGCCCCGCGCGTGGCTTCGCAGATGTAAATAAATACCGCATCACCTACATACTGTTAAATTGTTTAATGATCAGATATAATTTTCTGCAAAACTTATATTAACGTCTATTATTTCTACTGAGCAAGATTTTGAACGCTGACACTTAATTATGTACTAATTATGTACTAGCTTAAAGTGCCCAGCATTACCCAGGCTTCTTATATGAATCTATAACATCAGCATCAATATTTTAAAATTAACTCGCGCTTCTTAAACGCAACGTGTTGGCACAAGAACAGACGCATTGATTTAATTAAAATCATGTTTCATACACCTAAATCTTCCTCGGGAAATGCTCTATGAAACGGCGAAAACCGCATCAAAACCCGTCCAGTGGTTCTCGAGATTAGCCCGAACAAACAGACAGACGCCTACCAGGCACTTTGTTTTACACCATGTAGCGATAATAAAAGTGATTTATGCAGTGTTAATAAAAATTCAAAAAAGAGAAATTGAAAAATGTTGATTAGCTGAAAAATTATGATTAGCTTTATTTGAAAAGGTTTAACGACAATTTTGTTTCAGTTGTTGCATTCACAATTTTGTTTGAGAGACTTTCGGATATGTATGCATAACTTCCGAAAAACAATAGTTTTTTAACTGAAACTTTTTTTTTAAGTAGTTCATAATACTATGTAAAGATAGTAAAAAAAACGGGAAATCTTCATCAAGCCGTTGACTTGGAAAAAAATCCACAAAATGTACCCATTTTCCGAGGGTTCAAACGGGTACACCCCCTTAAGTATGTACTAATCTACATGACAATTTTATATATTTCATAACTAAACCTAACTAGAAAAAAAAACAGTTATCTACATTTTTTAATTTCTCTTTTGAAGCATTATTTATCATTATTTACAACACGTACAAACTTCTGCTATACACATATTTTCACAAGCAAGATATCTGCCTTTCCTTATCCTTCTTAAAACCAGCCCTATCGCTGAAGAGTGAAATTTATTTGAAATACCATTCGCGGGGAGCAAAAGTGTCTCCTGTGAAAATGGCACAAGGTTTATTTTAACGCTTCTCGTGCCATCGCAAGTCTTCTATTTTGGGATTCCATTTTCGAACCAGCGGGCGTAGATAACATTCTTTATGCGATTGAATCCATAAACTCCCCTTTATTTCCTGAAACGACGGGAAGTGGGATAAGAGGGAAACTAAAGGCAACGATAGATTCCAAGACCTCCGCCTGCCATAATAATTTCACTATCTTCTGCCTCTGCTAGTCCACGTCCCAGCTTAATGAACCACGATGAACGAGTATCTTGCGATTAATTGGCGCGCCTGAAAATCATCGTTCTCGTGGAAGCGCTGCTCCGACGTTCACTTTCCTCTGGGCCCATCGAAGTCATTGTGGCAATCTGCCGCGAGTCGGAGCGAGATGTCATTAGCAGTCGCAAAGATACTTCATTAAGCGCAATGTCCCTGCCGGAATATTTTTGCAATCTGTATGGAAATAGGAGGCGTCCGACAAGTTTCCTTAGAATACACGGGTTGGTGATTTTCGTAGCATCTTTTTTATCCCTAATTCAAATCATGAATTGTTAATAGCTGATGGTCGAAAGGAAGCATCAATATTAAAAGATGGAAATCGATGGCAAATTATTAATATTCAACAAGTCTCAATTGTATAATTTTATTTTGCATTTATTACGTTTGCATGACACGTTGTTGTTAGTTTCGTTCTTCAATCTTACTTTGTGAATCGATATTGGCATAAATAAATGTTGTGTCTCGTCGATATGTAGTTTCTGTTTAAGATGGCTTTCTAGCCACTGATTCTCATGATTGATAATTATTTTACATTTGTAATCATTTCGACGACTAGCTCTTTAGATTGAGTTCATTATTACACACAGATCCACACACAAGATCTGAGAAATACGAAACTTTGGATTTGATTTTCTCACATAATTATTAATACCTACTGCGTTCTATACATTCAATAGGTTACTGTATAAATATAGCAAGGACTAAGTAGGTATGTATTATACAGTTACTCACAAAACTATCCACCCACACCATATGTATAATATATTTCACATATTTAATTAATGTTAAATTCAGAATTACCCATTATAATTTGCATTCGTATAAATCTTGATTAATATATTTTTAGTTAGTATCATCTACCAAAGAAATGTTCAATGAATACAAAAATGCAACAAGATATGCCAGAATTTCACAAAAAATTAGTTCAGTAGCTACGTTACATATAGGGTGTACGGATGCTTTTGTGAGTAACTGCATGTAAAATTTTACCTGAATTGGTAACCGACACCTTGTAGGGTAACGTAGCCGAATATGACGACCTCTCCTAATACGAGACCCTAGCTTATCTCCGCCACAAAACTCTTAAATGTCATAGCGATGCTATTTCTTTACTAACTACCCGTGTATTAGTTGTTTTGTCCGCACAGTGGCATTGTAATCAATTGAGATCAGGTTCGATTAAATTACACATACCTCTAAAGTGGTAAGTGTGTAATGATTTTCACAAATACTGTTGTATAGTGCTTGCAATGGAGTTCAAGGGTTACTAGTTGTATATCATTAAATGATGAAGACTTAACTTCGAAGCTACTTAGTAGTTATCATGTTATTGTTTTCAAATATGAGACCCATGGAAGTTCTACTGATGAGAGTGAAGAAGAAATTGTTCTGAATGATGAAAGTGATTTAGAAAGAAAATTATGATACAGAATGCTTGCTTTGCACAGGTCTTTATTCTTCAGATGTGCTAGGTGAACAATGGGTTAAGTGTACGTATAAAGTGTTACAATGGACGTGGTGGGCCCATGAAGACTTCGATGGTGGGCCCACGAAGACTGCGGTAGTGAAGAAATAGATTTCACCTGTCGACTTTATAAAAAAAGAAAGAAAAAATAAGTTTCAGGAAAAAACAAACTTGGTCTCATTAGGTACCCATTTTTTTTTATCTGCGTATTTAAATGACTTTCGTTTTTATTCTATTATGAAGAAACCGAATTTTTCTTATAGTACTTTCCAGTAGGTTGCTAAAGAATACATATTCTACTTTTAAAACGTGTATCGAATTTTAATAAAAGTGTTCTCAGTCAAGAGTTATGATGTTTTTAAGAAATGGGTCTCATATTCGGCTACTTTCCCCTATACCTCTTTCGAATGTTCAGACTGTTCAACTAACTGATTGATTGATTGTTTGCCGTCTACAACTCGAGCATCAGTTACGGCGATCGTTTTATTGTACGATCGATTGATGAAGACGCAGTCGAACGTTTCCAGCGAGACGTCGGGTAGCCAAGATTTGTTCCATTTCAATTTCTATTACAAAACATCTGGTATAATTTCGTCTGTGGTTACGCATCTGATCGTTGTGGTTGACTTCCAACATCTAATCGCGTGCTGTCGGTTACGAGTCCGCTATCGTTCCGTGCGATGGGGCCCTAAGGCCCCTCGAACAATAAATAGTAGACTACGCTTGTGAGTTTCGTATTATTGTAAACTGCTAACAACTTGCTTTTTCCAGCGGGACTAGTTCGTTTGATAGAGCCCCGTTAATTATTGTCATTTATTTAAACGTTCTGCACAAACATAAGGGGTCATTCTGGTTGGCGCGCCGATAAATTCAGCGATTTTCAGGAATTTATTGCGAAGACAGGAGTTATAGTAATGGAATAAAACTTTTTTTATTGATTAAACTACATTTCTACAATAAATAAGAAATATAAAAGTAATAAAATTATTGCTTTTAAAATGTTTTTGAAAGCAATTTTGATGACATGTTTAAAAATTCATGCCACGCTCGTGCAGGTTATATACTTTTTTTTTTAAAAATCATAAAGATCACATATTTTTTTTAGCGATTTGATAGGAATGTCCCCTTAATTCTGTTGGAATAGAACAATAAACGCTTATTTCACATATTTACACCGTACTGTTATTATGTATGTTAATAAAATTGTAATTTAAATATATTAAATTGATTTTACGAAGCCAAATACCTGTACATGCAACTTTATTACCTGAAATATATCCGCTATGTTTGAAGATGTCAAGACATGCTTCTTAATTTTAAGTGATGCTTTGCACGTAGAATATATTTCCATAGGGTACATAAACTTTGAAGATAGAACAATGTTGCTGTTAAGAAATATGCTGTTTAATGCACTTATTCTTTGTTAGTCGCGCATTACTTTCTGGCACCATCACTAAATTCTTCAGTTGCTAATATCGAAACAGGAACTTCGTACATTTTTCAACAAAATGTGCATACTGTAACCTAGATTTACCAGCTTCGATTACAGCAGAACTGAATTTATATTTATAGAAGAAATTACTGAACATATAATTGGATTGGAGGAGGCATGTAGATTATGAAGTGTTAGGGCCTTTTCACACGAGACATTTTTCTAGCTGGCAAAAGCAATTTTGGATATATTCAAACATTTCCTGTCTCTTTCTACAAGTTTTAAACCGGCATTACAAGTAATCGCAGGATCCAAACTTCTAATAAAAGAAGAAGAAACATCAGACTGAGATGAGTTTCTTTATAAAATAATGTAAAACATTCACAAACGATATTATCTTAAATTATAGATGTAATTTCCAACTACTTTTGAAATTACCTGTATTATTTAATTACGGTAAAATATTATTGCATACATTAGAGACAAAACGAAAGACATTTTATAATGCAAATATAAATGAACAAACCGTGTTCATAGCTCGCATGCAAAGAATCCAATCGCAAAGTTACTTGTTCATAACTAAATTTTTCTTTCTGCCACTCCCATAAAGTAGGGCAAACCGGGACTAGTTGATACGTTTTTTCAGTTTTCAATTTTTTTCATTTTTGTTTTAATTAATTACTTGATAACAAATATGATAAAATATACTTTGGTCTTTCCTCTTTAATATATTGTAAATGAAAAGTTGAGAAAATACATACAAAATGAATGAAAAAATGTTATTTGGACGATCAATTTGGATGTATCAAAACTATTTACTTTTTCTCTATATAAACGAAAACAGTTAAAAAAAACAATTGTTAACGTCAATGTACACACACGTACGCTGGATCGTAGGAAAGAATTGAACAACAATCATCATATATCTCGCTCAAATGGAGCTACACATATACGGTGTCGAGATAATTCGTCTGTATCAACTTGCCCCCTGTATCAACTAGCCCCAGTCTCCCCTACCTACGCAGCAGAGAAACTGAAGATCGGGCACTCTTCGTGAAACTGGTTTGTTTAATCACGTCTAGTTAACCATTGGTCATTATTCATTGCTTGTCATTTACAGTATTTATTTTTAAATCCTGTTTAATTTATATACTGACGCAAAGTTAATTGACTTGCATCGTTGATTCCCCCTTACTTTTACGGTACCAGTGTCACAATCAGATGCGATATATCTTGGAATCTGTCTATCTTTGGTATTTGATGACCGAGATGTACCAACATTCGTTATTTTGCTCCTCACAATAAGCATAACATAATATATGAAGCACGCCATAACATAGTTGATACTTGTAACTAAAGTAGCTTTGAAACAGGTTTGGCCATGGTTTCGTTTTGTAATTTGCAACCCTGTCATGGGGAAGTATAGAAGTCATTCTATTTTCTAACCTAACCCAGACTTGATATTTTTTATCGTGTTTTCATTACTGATTTGTTCTAAAAAATTGTGTGTAACAGGTTTTATAATACAAAAAAAATTGTATTATGAGTTGTTTTATTTTAACATTGAATAGAAAACCATATTTGTTCGATCGATGAAAATTGCATTTCAGATAAATATGATTCACTGGTGAACAGGAAATTTACATGAATTGTAAATGTTCACAAGAAGACAACTGCCATTTAAATAGTTGGGATAGGTAGATAAGAAGGATCGTAAGAATGCTGGGTACATTATGGATTCATATGTATGCGAAAATGTATAACTATATTTAATACTGAAGATACATGTCGCAACTGATCTTTAGGAGTTGCATCAATGTTTATTTTAAAAATAACAGACTGATATACTTTGCAATTTATAACCATATTTACCAATAATTGTACATTCAGAAGAATTGCTTAAAATAATTGCAACGTTGCTATTTTTCTACGCATAGTGCTCTTTGCACACTGTTCCCTCGGTTAGCACAAAAATTAATTATATTCTCTTAAATGTCTTCATTTCCGGTTTACACGTTGCCGTAGTAAAATCGAAGAATGTTTGACGGCTGAAAGCCACTGACTGATCTCTGGTGGTGCACACATATCGTAAATATATTATTGGACATTTTGAAACTTGCACGGCTACATGTATAACAGCGCCATTTTTTACTCTTTTTGCTATCCCTTGACTGTTTGTTCTTTCACAATAGTCAGAAAGTGAAAAAATCAGTGGTGATATAATAAAATCTTCGAGAAGATAGTCGCCTAGTGATTTTAAGCTGTCAAAATCTTGCGATCTTACTACAACTAAAAAATAAGTATTACAACTTTTTTCAATACATTTTTGATTTCCTACTGATTGAAAGACAAATTTTTATACCTACCTATATTATAAAACTACGCAAACACACACAAACGGACACAGCCATGTACACTACCACTCAAAAGTTTGGAATCACTCTGTGAATTAAAGGAAGTAGAGATTATCTAGTTAAGCAAACAAGTTTAAGTAACTTTTACGCACGATAAAATATCCAAATTACCTGATGTAAAAAAGACTGTTATGATCGCTGAAAATATTAACTTCCAATCCAGAAAAAGTTGATCATATGACACGAGTTTAACATGAACATCGGCAAGTGTCTTCAAATTTTTTAAGTGTGCGCCTTTGAATACTGCATTTTTCATAATTCGGAACACGTGCCTTGGTGCTATCGACAAATATTAACACTTTGGGTGGCTCGTCGTGTTTGCCTAACGTAGGTAAGTACATTGATGCGTGAAACATTTGATCGCGTTTATTCTTTGTTGCATCTGGCTCTTTTTGATGACCACACCTCCCTTTATTGACTTCAGTAACTCCATCCATCTGCGATTAAAAGCAGTAGTGCCTCCATTTTTGCAATTTCGTGGGTCGCTAGTTGTTTAACCTCCTCACAACTTGACTTTGAAAGAGACAAATTCCTCTTGCTCGATTATTTCTCTCAGTGCCGGATATTTCACATGTGAGTGCATTGCAAGCAATAGTTGAAAGCAAATCCTTCCAATGTTTTCGTTAGAAGTGCAATTGTGACGTCTCTGCAAGATGCCAATAGCATGGATAAGGGAAAGTAGAAGCCCAATACCCCGATTGACATCTGCCTTTCTGTGTAATAGGAATAATCACCATTTCGAGCTGAATATTTTATTACAAATTGCATGCAACAGGCCATTTCATATATAAAGCTGTGGCAGTGAAAAATCATCGACAGTCTAGATTTTTTCCCCATGAAATAGAAAAAGATATGCCTGTATCAAAAATTGCGTCGTTCAAAATTGCAAATGTAGGTGCTCAATTCTTCAAAAGTGCGAAGATCTGTATCCATTAATCTTGTCGTATAGTCTTTTATAGAATATACTTTAAAACAATCCCCGTTTGATAGCATTCTGCTTTAATTAACTAAAACATATGCATTTCCATGCGATCGCTGAATTTCCCTTCTCCTGTTTGCAACTGTTACGTTTTCGAAAACGTCTAAGGGAGATGTTCTTGTGCAGAATCCCTGCATGGGATTGGGGGATGAAAAAATGGGATCATTGTGTATATTCCAATGAGCACACGACTGACCAAGATTATCTTCTCATAGAGTTATTCGATGAAGTTTTCTCCTGTTCTCTTCGTATTCTTCAGTCTTTCTTCTCGTTAGTTTGGTAGACGGATTGTATGACATAATTTAAGAAGTCGAGTGCCAGGTATTCATATACTTTCCTATTGATCCTCGGTTATGTTGTACGCGAGTCGTTAAAGAGAGTCTTATGTCATCCATCTCTTAAAAAAGCTTATGAAGGTGCAGTAAAATGGTCCAGCAGTTCAACTGTTGTCGAATATGCCCGTTTGAGGATGATTGTCGTTGGTCGATGAGACTGAAATGTAACATGTCTCGTAGGAACTCCGTTTCGTGATATTTCTAATTATTCACAACTTCGTGGATACTTCCTTCCTCTATAAGATGTCCACTACTCGCAGAGGCGTGATTACGCTATCCTCGTAGAATCATATCGCTTCAGGAAACCCCGAAAATATTTGTGTTTTACACAGCCAAGATCAATGTCAGATTTCACCCTCGACTTCAATGCTTGGTGAATCCTGAACGAATAAGTCGAATACTTGAAGATGATAAACGTAGAGTTCTTAACATTCTTTTTAATCATGAGACACTAAAATTCAGCGATTCCGTTTGTGAACACAAGATCGTTCCAGTTACGAATTCAACAGTCCGTACTATTTGTCATGACTCATGGCCAAGCCTCGAATTTTGTAGAAACTGACTTCTTAAATCAGATAAACGTTTATCTTAACGACCACAATTTAATTTGTCACATCAATCCCACTCATAGATCATATATTCAAAACGGACCCTCTCACTCACACTTTATAATGTTTGAGTTTTTATGATAGCCTTAGGTATTTATACTTGTTTAGTACAATAAAGACGCTTAGAAAAATAAATTTGTAATTTTTAACACTGTGTAACCCGTATAAAAATTTGTAGTTTGTTTCCCTCTACAATTCTATCTAAAACGACACTATCTGTGTGAACTGCAGGTTGTTTAAGTGTCTCCGCCTTTTCCCTTTCACCTAACACCAATTTAATATTATGTATGGCAATTTGAGGTAAGTATCGATAAATATACCGTAATAACAATTATTAAACACAAGAAGCATCACTGTAGTTACCTTGTGATATATACAGTCCTGCTATATCATTGACTATACTCTCAATAAAAAAATTACTTCTTTCTGCAATAGAATCATTATATAACTCTTGAAGAATTTGAAAACTTTTATCATGTCTACCTTGATCCAGAAGGACACTGGCAATGCTACGTTTTGTTGACAAAGTTTCAGAATGACTCGCTCCTAGTACGACTTTTTTAACGTTATATATCTCTTGAAGCATTGATAAGGCTTCAATGTAGTTACCTATCTTGTTAAGTGTCGTAGCTATAGAGTGTTTAACTGACAATGTCTCTGGATGATCATTTCCTAATATGACTTTTTTAACGTCATATATATCTTGATAATACTTCAAAGCTGCATTGTATTCACCTTGTTTAGAAAGCACTCCAGCTATATTACCCAATACAAGTAGGAAATTAAGGTTATCTGGTCCAATAATATTGTGGATGTACAGAGCTTTCTTTAAAGTTTTCAGGGCTATATCATATTTACACTGTTCTAGAAGTGCTAGCCCCATAATATTTATTGTTCTCCAAAGACCTTCCACAACTTCAACATTAATTTGTGATATCGTATTTAATAACTCTAATATATTCTCTCCAAATAAATAGGCTTCCTTATACCTGGCACTGTTCATAAGAGCAGTGCTAATGTAACTTGTAAAATAAAGAAACTGCTTCACCAGTTTTTCATACTTACTTAAATAATTCCAAACAGATATCGCATGGTATACATCTTTTAAGCTCATATTATCTTTATCAAACAGGCGTAATGCGTTTATTAAAATTTCTTTTTCTCTATTCTGCTCTTTTAAGTGCATTCTAGTCACTTTCTATACCATCTGATGTACATTAAGAAGTGTGTTCTTCAAATTAATCATAGAATATTGCATTAGTAATTCAATAGCAGATGCTAATTTCTCTTTGTCACTTACTATATTTGAAAACATTTCTGTGGGTATAGGCTCAGGAGCAAAATAAGATATGATATTCAATATCTCTAAAGCATCGCTACCATTCTCTTTACATTTTATCTTGTCTAATGTCATATTCCAAGTTGTACATACTGTTTTTGTATAATCATTGTCACTATCTTCTGGAAACTCAAAATTAAGAACTTCTCTTGTTTTTTCTCTGTACCTTTTTAGGTAGCTGCTAATTTCGAATTTTGAACCTACCAGCCTCAATCTTTTATCCTGTATGCTTATATATGCTACTGCTTGTTGCAATGCTAGGGAGAAACAATTTAATTGTTCTGCCAAGTCTTTAACATCTTCTTTCAGTTCACCATCTGTCATGTTCAGAAATATTCTAATGAACTGCGTTGCCTCTTCCTTACTGAATACGTCTAAGTGTAATATTCGTACATTCTTTGGCCATTTTTGATTGCGAGAGCTTATTAAAATATGCAGCCCATTAGAATTAGATGGCAAAACAGGTAAAAATTTATCTATACCGTGATCAAATTCATTTTGACTTTTGTATCTCTCAGCATCGTCAAAAATAAAGAGGCTCCTACCGCCAGAAAAGAATTTATATAAATCTTCAATTACGGAACTGATTTCCTTTTCTTCACCATTTGCATTTCGTGTAATAATCCCCAATTTATCACAAGCCAATCTGTGAAATGATTCTACAAGTGTTTCATAACCTTCGGCATTTATCCACATAATTTTATTCTCATACTTTTGACTGTATTGATTAATGTACTTTCGAGCCAACTCACTTTTACCTACTCCCCCTAAACCATTTATTAAAACAGGCTGTGACTTCTCACCTGCACCTTCACCTTGCAGTAGTGTATGTAAATGCCCTAGTTCCTTAGTTCTCTCACTAAATGACTTTATTGGTTGTCTTAAGTTAAACCAAATAGGAATCCCCAATCTTATTTTTTCAAAGAACCCCTTCCCATCCTTATAGGAAAGGAAACTATCCCTAGTTTTACCTTGCAACCAGTCTAATATCGTTATAAAAAAACATATTATAAACATTTTCTGTCATAATGAAATCAAACTCCTTTCCTATTTCTTCTTTGATAATCTTGCCTAACTCTTCTTCATTAGGATGATTTATCACAAACACAAGATGGTTTAAAAAGTCTTTTATCTTGTTACCAGAATACTTGACTGGATTTCCTGATCTAACTTTACTGTAATTCTTTAATTCCAATTTTAACAAAGCAGCAACATTCTGGTTAAACCTGTAACGCTTAGAGTGCTTTTCACTACTCTGGATATCTAAAATATCATCTTTACCTTGCACTCTCTCAACTGTAACCTGTGCTCTTTCCAGGTCATCAAAATCCCAGTCTATACTAGTACAGATAGTAATGTCTTTTATTGATCCATCTTTAAATAATCCTTCTTCCTTGGATTTTTAATAAGAAAAAAAGTATTTGATTAAATTGTAAATGCCATTACTTTCAGTCAACAAATTGTGAACTGTAATTCTTTTCGATTCATCTATCTTATGTTTAGCTTTCAAGAGACGATACACTTTTTACCCTGTTGAATGTATTCAAATACTAAATCATCAAATTTATTAGCTTCTTTTATTTCTGTACCAAGACGAAAATAATGCTGGTGGGAGACACCTCGCCATAGTAATAGCATTAGCAACTTCAACTGGTAGATATTACCATGAATTGAATTTAATCATCTGTTCTGTATGTTTTCTATATTTGCATCACTGTCGATATTATTGTTTGTGCGCATAGGCTGTACTTGTCTGAATACAGCGCCTGTTTTATTATCATTTTGACCTAAATATGATGCACCTTGTACATTGCATTCAAGTTCTTCTAGCATTTTTTCATCTTATCTTTGCAACTCTAAATGAAATGATGTTTTCAATGCTTCAGACATTTTGTGTATACGTACTTGTGGGAATCTATTAAAGCTTTATTTTCATTCTTTTGAAATTACAATATTAATCTTTTGCTTAACGGAAGATAAATATTTTTTAAATCACATATAGGTAGTCCAATGTGGATGCACACTATCGGTATCTTTAAATGATTAACCACCACTTCTTTTATGAGATGTTTGGAAATATCCTAACCAATTAAGTTAATAACTAATTTTGTATTGCCGATACTCTTCTCTTTATTTTTTTTATTCGATCGTTTAAACTGAATGTTATTCGAAAGCTTCATTCACGAGTGTTGTGTAATCTCACGTCGCATTGAAATGACCGTTTGTAAGAGGTCTTTATGTACTCTCTTATTTGGGTTAAAAACTAATTATTGAAGTTAACTATAAGTAAAGTAATATATATTTATGTATTGTTTTATGAGACCTATGATTGATTCTCAAAATATTTAGTTGTGGTATGTAGAAAACCTAACTGTGCACGAAATGTGGCAAATAATCGAAAAACTTACGAGAACTTCCGTTGCCCGCAGTTATGCGCTTTGAATATACTGCGTGTGTCATAATTCGCACTCCTCTGACCTCTCACACATCCATATCCTTCGCATGTTCAGCACACGGTCATTAGTATTTCCGTACGAGTGCTTACGACGATATGTACATGTAACCAACACTTTTTTTCGTTTAATCGTGCATAGCTTTGGCTGAAGAAGATATTACAAACAATACTTAGAATACAGCAACTGTTATACTTCTTGTGTGGTAAATATGATTTAACAGGATCCTTCGGTCAAAACAGTAAAAAAAGGCGGTTTTTATGAATTTTTTATAAGAAAAGATCACAACATATCCCACAAAATGTGTTTGGCTTATATTAATATACTCGTTAGGGGCAACAAATTCTCTTTCATATTTTCGGTTTTGATGCATTTTCTAAGTGGCGGTTAGTGCAGCGCTGCCAAAACCACGATTTCAGAAGATTCTGAATAATGGGTGCGTTCCGTTTCGCGCATTGAGTGCATAGACTGCATAGTTAGTCGCGCATGCGTATTTGTCTCTTTACGTACGCTTTGAAATACGTACCCGCGCCATGGACCTAAAGGACGGTGCATAAAATAGACTTATGTACGCGGGGAGCGAAGATCTCTGCGGAGAGGGACGGTATGTTCTCAGCCATCTTGTGCCGGTCAAAATAGTGCTGTCATCTATGTCCTTTTCTTTCAAACTTTTTGTGGAAGTCCTAGTTTACCATCCTTTCACAATGCAAACTGGCATTTTTACGATTGGATTTATAAATTATTACACAGGAACCGACGCCGCAAATACTTACTATGTACACTAGGCGTCAAAACGGCTTCCCTTCGGAAATTTGGCAACGTTGCATGTCACTAGGCATAACTCAGCGGTTCTAGTGACATGCAACGTTGCCAAATTTCCGAAGGGAAGCCGATTCTGGCGCCTAGTGTACGTCTATACCAAACGACGCCAATCCACGTCAATTGCACGCCAATCTACGCCAAACCGTGATGTAAGGATATAAGGTGTGCTCGCTGAGCGGCTCATTTTCGTCTTTTACTGCGCATTCCCAATTTCCGCCATATTAAAATATGTATGTATATGAATGCATATACAAGTGTACAGACGCATATCGAAATGTTCACAAATTCATTCTATCCTATTGGTTGACAATCCAATATGAAGGATCTTGGGAAGAGCACGTTATTGGCTAATTTGAAAAGGGTGCGCAAGAGCACACCTTATATTCTTACACCATGCGCCAAACGTCAAGCCCATAGACATATATAGACAGAGCGTAAGCTGAGGGGGGTGTAAGATTTGCGGTAAGGGGAGCGATACAGGCAAATCGGGTAAAGCCAATGGTTATGCATGCCGAATGCTTCCGAAGCTAACCCGACGTGCCTGTATTTGACCTCTGCCTTTTCCCCTCCAAGCCTACCGTTCCCCTCGCCCATAGTCCCAGCTTCTGCTCCGTCTATATATGTCTATGGTCAAGCCACGCTAGTACTAATAAGTAATCTCGCCTACAGAGTGCACCACAAGTTGACCGCCTCAAGATGGCTGAACCAAGTGATTCCCTTTCCCTCTTTTGCTTCAACCCCCCGCAACTATGCACCGTCCTTTATGTCCATGACCCGCGCGCTACATTGGAATCATTCGAGTGATACATATCGACCGTTACTGACGTCAGTCTATAATTTTACTACAATGACAACAAATACAGAGCTATGTGTGAATACATGTTCTACTTTTAAAACGTGTATCGAATTTTAATAAAAGTGTTCTCATTCAAGAGTTGTAATGTTTTTAAGAAATGGGTCTCATATTCGGCTACTTTACCCTATGTATTTGGAGTATTCGAATTCAAAATACAGAAGGGCACGTAAAGGGACAAATACGCATGCCCGCATTATGTGCATTGGCTGCCCCTCGTTCGATTTATATGGTAGATGTCCCAATTACCGTGCTTTGACGCCGACTTGCTCGCGAAGGAATTAATTACTGACTTCTCTTACTTTAATTTTGTTTGGTGAAAATTTATATTGATGCTTTGAATTTTTCTCTTTATTAAAGCATTTCCTCGGGTTAAAAATGTTAATTTTTCATATTTTTTTAATTGAAAAAAATGCATGCTTTTGTCCGAATTACCGTGCCCTGAAAAATGCGTTGTCCCCAATCCCGTGCCCCCAATTACCGAGCCCTTTTTTGAATAGCGTTCCCGCGGTTAGGTTATGTCTTTGAACTTTGAACTGTTCAAAACATTTTTTTGCTCTACGAGAGGTGTTTTTATTTGATTTTAATATGACCTCTTCATTACAAAAGCAAAATATGCAAATATAAATATCTGTTCACCCGTTCTGAGAAACGAAAGTAAGGTTAGGTTTAGCAGTTACGGAGGGAGCCAGTGGGCACCGACGGGCACGATAATAGGGACAAATGTTAAATTCCTGTCCCTATTACCGAATTGACTTTAAATATTCGAAAACGATTCAAAAGTGTTCATTTTGCTATTTTTTCATAAAATTTGAACCTTTTATGATATAATAAACACTTTACATAAGTGCAAATCACGATAATTATCAATTTATTCACTTCTGTAAAGTACGTGTTCCTAACCGTTTCCGGTAAGAATTTAGGTAAATCCATCGAAATCTTCATTTTTAAATTTTTTTTTCTATGCTTTAATTGTTTAAAAATGTAACCTTTTTGTTTGTAACACATACATTAATAGTTTAACTTAATTAATCAAATTTCTTTCCTTATTTATGTGTGCGAGTTTTTTTGTACGATTTCTTTAAGTATAAAGGCACGGTAACAGAGACAGGGCACGGTAATTGGGACATCTACCCTAGTAGTTGCTGCATGCATCATGTAACATCTCTAAGGAAATTCGATGAGCTTGTCACATAAATATCAAGGGCGAAGGCCTCACCTTAATTAATATAAATGCAATAGTAATTAAACAATTAGTAGCACATCACTATTTAATTAATATTCCTACTAAAGCTGAATACATTTATGAACACACTCTCTACTAGTAAACAATACTTTTTGTTAGAAAAAATATTGTGACACATCCCTGAACGTTGAACACTCATCACCTTCTGGCGACAACACATGGTGTTTATTGTCATTCCTTTGGGTAGATTGTACAACAATGAAGGGCGCATAATAAAGAAAGAATAAAAAGGAAGAAAATTGTTACATTGCTTAAAGATGCAGTCTATGCTAGGCACAGGGGCGCTTGATGCCAAGGGCGCCAATAACAGGGGCACCTCCGACTCAAAAGAAGAATTTTTTAATTTCCACTGAACGGTTTTTCCGATAAGCCGAGGTATATTGTTTATTAATATCACGAGTCACATCAGTGGTATTCTGCGTTTTTTTTTGTGCAAGGCACCCCGTCATCGGGCGCAAAAGGAGATTTTTAAAATTTTTATTAAATTAAGAAAAATAAGTATATTGTGTCGGAGAAAGGCGGAGTATCGTCTGTGACGAGATTTGTAAACGCCGCGCTTTTGTCGCAACAATTCTAAGGGCGCCATATAAATTCTTGCATAAGGGCGCCAAGCACCCTAGCGCCGACCCTGCCTCAAGCGTTTATTATAGATCTACGCGCGCTTTTGCTGTGCCAACACTCACATTTTATAAAAATTTTGAAACATGTTACACAATGGCGATGCGTGTCGCGTTGACATTTACCACAACAAGATAAATCGAATGCATTCACCGCATCAATTTCCAGTATTAAAGGATAGCAGAAACGTAGAATGTTTTGTCACCGCGATTCATTACAAAACGATGGGTGCCTCCATACAAGTGTCATTTGAAATAATGCCTGGACTACGGGTAGGTATTATGAAACAGCGGGGAAAATAGTTTTCCATTTTTTGATTTTCAACTACACCACATAATGTGATTTTGAAATAAATTAAGATGAGCCAATTAGATACGTGTTAAAGTAACACGAGTAAATAATTTCAGTTTTATTTTAAATGTCTCAAATACTAATGCATGGATTATTTTTAATCACTGTTAGTGCAGTTATATCTCGCAATTTTTCTTCTGTAGTACTTTTGGGATTTTCAACTTGCGGACATTTTCTTTTCAAAATTTCTGTTCCATGTATTCAGTTGCTACACATATCAAGAATTAATATCTTATCGATTTATTCACTAGCCGAAAATTGAGGTTACTTATTAACGACCTGGTGATTACTAATCATTAATAATAATAAACGTGCGGTTCAGACATTATAAATACGATAGGTAGAAAGCATAAGAAAATGTAATGGTGTTGTTCGTTGAAAAAGTAGAATTATACATGTAATAATCACAGGGAATACGGTACTCAATTTATGTAGAATTTAGTATGGAACTTTTTAACACTCATTATTTATAAGATCACATCATGCGGTGTCATTAATAAATCAAGGTGACCGTAAATTTACGTTAAAATAGAAAAACTGAAAACATAATTTTGATTCAGCTAAATTCTACGACGTGAAAAATATAAGGAGAATTCACTGTAGGTACCATAATTTCCTGGAGCCAGTAGATTAGCTCTTACTTCAAACAGGCAACACTTACCTTTGGATGTATCCCATAAGAGGAGTTTACGGTTCTTTCGACATTGATACTTTCAATAAATCAAAAGTTATTATTGATTACACCCACTTTACATTTCTAAACGTAAATTACAATCAAACACTTCAGTATGTAGGTTTATACCTGCGCAATGTTCAACTTAACAAAAACATAATGGCTTATTCAAAGTAGAAGACTGTAGACAGGGCCGTTCCTGGGTTTTGGCCGCTCAGGTGCAAAAACATTATTACCGCCCTTATTAATTCAATATTCTTTAATTAATAATTTAATATGCAGTGTTTACTTTTATATCCATACATACATAATTTTAAAATGTTACCATGTAAAAGAGTTTCGATTATTATTCATATTAATCAAAATTTAAATAAAATAAACGGCCCGCGGCCGCCCCTAGGTTTGGCCGCCCAGATGCGGGGGCACCTTCTGCACCCCCACCAGGAACGGCCCTGACTGTACATAAGACAAGTAACGAGAAGCATCTTAAAATTATAAAAGTTATGCAATGTATAAACCTTGACCTGGGCTAAAGCAAAAAAGTTTATCATCGTACGTGATATTTACAATTGTAAAATATGAGATAAGAAAGATTTTTTCAATCACGATTCCAATGATAGGCGAGAAGACTTACGAATCTAAAGCATCCATCGACATTATAAATTTTTATTTACATACCATAGGGAGGACAATGTGTGTTCTGTTGGTATTTAGCACGGCGAGCTATGCGGCATGAGGTTCTCGGCCTTTGACCTCTGCAAGCTCATCACGGAAAATCTGTCATGGCGCCCCCTTCTTTTTCACAGAAGACCTCTTTGTAATGCACGATGGCGGAAACTATACGCCGTGGTATTTTAGACGTGTCGGCTGTGCATCATGACCGCGGCAATTGCCAATGCAATGACTTTCATTACTCCCCACGCTCGGCTCTTCCGTGATATCGACGACTCGCTGTAGTCGCCAAATCAAAGAATATAACTCCTTTTTCGAGCTTTCACTGAGAGCAGCTTCCACCAAATTGAAAACTCAGATGTTTTGTGATTAAGTTATTCTTTTTAATAGTTAGGTACTCGTCAAATTAAAGAATGCTCTTTTCTTGAGCCTTTGGAAATAATATCTTTTTCCAAGTAGAATACTACAATATTTTATAATCTACCTTTTCCATACACACACACACACACACACAGAGACAAACATATATATATAGCTTTAAGGATTAAACCAAGGATATATATAATGTTATGGCACGTTAAATACATTTGTTCCTTAACATATCCTAGGTTTAATCCTTAAAGCTATGTTTTATCTTATTTTATTTTATGTTCTTGCTAATACATATATATATATATATATTATTTTTATATACGGTAGTATAAGACATTGCATATATTCAATACAGTGCCTCAGCAGTTAAGACCTAAAATAGTAGCAAAAGGTATTAGCAAGAACATAAAATAAAATAAGATAAAACATAGCTTTAAGGATTAAACCATGGATATGTTAAGGAACAAATGTATTAAACGTGCGATAACATCAAAAAGACTGTAATGGGCGCTGAGCCTAAATACAATAAATACATACATACATACATAATCTACCTTTTTCTTTTAATTTATATGCATCAAGTCAAAGAATTACTCTTCTTCTGAATTTTCACTAATCCCATCTTCAACCAAATAAGATACATCAGTGTTTTACGAATAACTATTTTCTTTTCATGTTTATTCTCCAGATAATAGAATTACTACTTTTTCGTGGTTTTACTGGATGTAGCTACCATCTAGATTTTCTAGAACGTTTCTCTTTTAATGTTCATCTGTTAAATTAAAAAATTATACGTACACTTTCATCTCGAGCTTCTACAGACACCATCTTCGACCAAGCAGAGAACTGCAATATTTTATGACCCAGTGTTTTCTTCCAATGGTTACATCTCCTAGGCGGTAGATAATATAAAAGTCATTAATTATTTCTGTCTTTCCGTCATTTTCTTGCATATGCATTTATGTAGAGGTGAATTTGATGTAACAATTAATTCTAACCTTTCATAATTTCGTACACAGCGATTTAACAAAAACAAAATACCTAATTTAGTGCTTTTAGGGGAATAGAGGTAATCAAAACCTGGGTAGTACTTGAATAAAAATTATGATGATGAAATAATAAGCTATTTGACTATGTGTTATTTCTCAGATATTTATACATTATTTATTTGAATAGGGAAAACATTATTCTGAGCATTAGCCCGTTATTTGACTTCTAATCAAATGATACTTTATTTTATTATGCATTTGGATGAATCCTATTTTTTAAAATAATTTCGTAAATAATTCTTAGTGCTTTTATTTTAATTACGTGCAACAAATTACATTGTGATACTGATAAGGGAAGATCGGATTCGGTTGATGCCATTTTTGCACTTTAAGGGAGAAAAATCGCGCCTTTTATCCGAGCCGCCTTTCACCTGTGCGCTTATAACTCGTAAATTACAAAAGATATCGAAAAAACATTTAAATACATGTTTTCTACGAAAATAAAAAATGTCCTTTAATGACTTTGTATCATAGATTTAAAAAAATTGAGTTGACCTTGGAATGTCTTCGGCGACCTCACCTACAAATTGGTCACGCGGAGCATAAGATGCCCCCTTCGATAAACATTTTTCGTCCTGAGGAATTTCTTGTATCTCATTTAGTATTGGAGATAATTCCCTCGGTCAACTTATAAGAATCACCCTGTATATATTATCCATTGTGCTGCGATGCTTCCTGAATCCTGCCTGTGACTCACTCAAATACATTTTTCCTGTTTAAGTCATCTATTAGCCTTTCATTTATTATAGACGTGTAGATCTTATACGCAGTGAATAACAGACATACTCCCTTATAATTGTTTACCACATTTGTGTCTCCCTTTTTGTGCAATGAAATTATCATGAGGAAATCTTCCAGGCGAAACATTCTTCCGGCTAAATTCTTCCAGGGGTACATGAACTATATTCTGGAAATGGTTCTCATTTCTGAATTGTAGGATTATACAATAACAAATATATAGTATACCGTTCTTTCAACATCTTCTGTGTAAACTTCCAAATTGACACTTGTACTTTGATTTTAATTGTCACTATTAAATACTACTAATCATATACATAATAACTTATTTAAGTCTTGTTTAGTAGGATAAGAAAAATAAAAATTTCTAAACAGTACATGTAATTCTAATATTTTCTTATGATCCATTGAACCTGAAATAATTTTCATATAGTACTCATGTACATGAGAACACAGATTATTAAAAAAAAAAACGGCCGAAAGCAAGAAACAAAAATCTATTAGAAGTCTAATATAAGATGTATAAATTTTATACATCATATAAATTAATCAGAAAATAACTGAAAACGATGTTAAGTCAAATAAATCCGCCAAAAACTAAGATTTAACAATATTTATATAGCGTTTTATAGAAAATTATAATTAATTATTAAACAATTTAACAGCTTAATAAATTTCAAATGTTTGATAAAAATTATAAATTAATCGTGTCTTCAAATCTTTACAGTACTTCCTTACTTTTCCAACTCCCCTCCTTTATGATTTTACGTCGCACGGTTACTAAACAAAACACACTATCGCACACGGTATCTCTCAATCACTGAAATGAACATTTAACGAATCATAATACTTACAATTTTCCTACATTTATGCATACCGTAACACTTTGAGATTAAACTGGAATTAAAGTTTTTAAAATTTTTAAAAAGACCACCATTTCTAGGAAACGTTAAAAGCATGGATTTAATACTGTTTCACGAGCGCACCCTGTATATCAGGACGACGCACCGAAAGCACGTGCACACGGGTGCACGCGCGCGCGCGGCAAAGTGTTGCCGTGTATAATATTGCAGTTAACGATAAGAGGTACACGCATGTATGAAAACAAATAGCGCGGCACGCAAATAATCATATTTTCTTCAAAAGATTTTTACAGGGATATTCGCTCCTGACTGCGCTTTATGGAGGCAGAATTCTCGCTGTTGGAATTAAAGGTTCTTTATTCGTGGTCCTCGGTACGCAATATAACTTCTACACGGGCCTGTAAACGCAATTTGCATACTGACATCGTAAAATAATAACGAATCGTGGGTCCGTGTTAAGGTAGTTCCTAACCAACGATGTTAGTCAAATTAGAGCTGGGTAATAAACGATAAATATAAAGTAGTATGATATTATAGAAATAATAATAATAATTTTTTACATCATTTATATATATTTTAAAAAGTTCAATGTTAATATAAATAATTGTAATACGAAAATAGAATATTAAATTGGTCAGCGTAGTGAATTGGAGCAGCAGATCTGGCAACGTCGCATACATTGGGATCGTTTTTTATAACCAAAATGTCAGAAAGGTTTCGTTACAATGGTACATTTATTAAAAAAATAATATTGGAAAAGAAAATTCGACAAACTTGCGAAAATTGTTTAACAACTATAAATAAATTTAAGTCACAATTGTGTTAATTAATATTTTATCTACAAATTTCGGATAACTAATATGACTTACAATATAATTAGCCTTCATATGAATTTGTATCGTCGTTCGCTATTTAAATATCGAAACATATCGATAGTGCGACGTTGCCACGTTGACTGCTGTACGTAGTTTCTAAAAAATTTGCACGTAAACCTATTTTTTATGGGCATTTACGAAGAAACCATGTGGTTAGTTTTGCAGAATTAATAAATTCATTTCCTCACATTTCGATGCACATTGCTGCCAATTTTGGTACTCTTCTTGAATATAGTTTTCCTGTTTCAGAAGAAAAACTGAAACTATAACCCTCTTTTTTTGACTCTGCCACATGCCACTGTGTTAAAATGCATTAACTTTAATTAACAATTTCTCGATAACTGTGTGGTAAATCGATTTTAAATTTTGTACAAGGGTTTCTTGCATTCCAAATTGGTTTTGCTCGAAATTTCAAAGAATTCTTGAATTCAGTAGATTATTCGGGAACTACCTTGAAAGTTCTTTCTTTTGAGCAGCCTAAAGGCGAGATTTCCTATACGCGCTTGGACGTCTTTAATGAAATTGAATTGTTGTGTGTCACCGTTTACACAGCAATATATTTGTCAACATGTCTATAACGTCTTAAAAAAAAAATAAAATAAAATAAGGAACATTTTCATCTACGAGGGTTTGGTTAATAAGTTTTTTTAATCCTCTAGAGTACCTACTAGTTAATGTTTTTCGTTATGCGTTTGTTATCAACCAAACGTAAAATTTGCGTTTATAGCCTGTAATGTATTCCTTAGTGGATTTTATTGAATATTTATTTTATGTTTTATGAGTATTTTGAAAATTTATTTCGTCTATAATTATTTTCTTTTTTATTCTTAATGTACAATTCAAATTTATTTAAGTTTGACAAATTTTATTCGGCAAGAAAACAGACAAGAAAATTAAAATAAAACACCGGTGGTAGCGCTGTTGGCCGGCAAAAGAGGGGGAGTACTGGCGCAGCAGTAATTCCTGGAATTGTTACATGTGCAGGTAAATATTACGTACATTAGTATTCCAGGGTTAAAAGGATAATAGTGGCAATTGGACTTCCTTTCTTTGTTATTCGAGTAGGGCATGATCTTGTGTTAATTTCTTCTCCTAACAAAACTCCCCCCATGAATGTCAAAAATAATTTTGATCATATACATACATTTAATATGAAATTGACCATTTATGTGGTCGTATATAATAATCGCAGATTATTAGAATATTAGTTAGAAAGCACTGGGTAATTAAAGAATTATAAACTGAAAATAGGTGACAAGGATGCAGTAGAAGAAAGCCATGAAATTAATGGGGGTGAAGAGTATTATTCCTTACAGATGAGAATGTTAAAATTTTGTACGATTTGGCAGCTAAAGTCGACATGAAAACCATATATTCTTAAGAAACTAATTTCTTTAACTTACTTTTTTATTTCTGATATTTATACTTACACCATTTTATCGAAAAAAATTCAATGAAATTGTGACCCTATTATTTCGTATCATAAAGCACCTATATACCATAAATGTAAATGTGACAACAGAATAATTTGTATCGAATATTAATCATATAACTATTTTGAATAACCTTGAAACGTAACTATATAAATTCATAAAATTCATCTCGCGAAAAAGGAATTGTTTAAGATAATAATATTGCGGTAAATGTGATATACAGACGGACCAACAATAAAATGCCAACGACAGTAAAAAATTTCTGTGAAGTTTCCAGGTAGAAGAGTATAATCAACCAAGCGTATTTTAGGCAGTCTGTAAAATTTCAATGTGAAAGTTGTTCTGTAATTATTATTTAATTTATGTTCGAGGCGTTCATCTGTAATTTCTGACTACAGTTTGGCGAGAATACTGGGAGAAAATTCGGGTCTGTTGTCGATAGATGTCGCTAAAGATCTGGAAATGCAGAATTCGACAATTTAAAATTATATTAAGGTAGTTCCTAACCAAATATGTTAGTCAAATTAGAGTTGGATAATAAACGATAAATATCAAGTAGTATGATACTATAGAAATAATAATAATAATTTTTAACATCATGTAAATATATTTTGAAAGGTTCAACGTTAATATAAATATTTGTAATACGAAAATAGAATATTAAATTGGTTAGCGTAGTGAATTGGAGAAGCAGATCTGGCAACGTCGCATTCATTTGAGCGTCTTTTATAACCAAAATGTCAGAAAGGTTTCGTTACAAAGGTAAATTTATTAAAAAAATAATATTGGAAAAGAAAATTCGACAAACTTGAGAAAATTGTTTAGCAACAATAAATAAATTGAAGTCACAATTATGTTAATTAATATTTTATCTACAAATTTCGGATAACTAATATGACTTACAATATAATTAGCCTTCATATGAATTTGAATCGTTGTTCGCTATTTAAATATCGAAACACATCGATAGTGCGACGTTGCCACATTGACTGCTGTATGTAGTTTCTAAAAAATTTGCACGTTAACCTATATTTTATGGGCATTTACGAAGAAACCATGTGGACAGTTTTGCAGAAATTAATAAATTCCTTTCCTGACATTTCCACGTACTTTTGTGCCAATTTTGGTACACTTCTTGAATATAGTTTTCCCGTTTCAGAAGAAAAACTGAAACCATAACCCTCTTTTTTCGACTCTGCCATATGCTGCTGTGTTAAAATGCATCAACTTTAATTAAAAATTTCTCGATAACTATGTGATAAATTGATTTTAAACTTTCTACAAGGGTTTCTTGTATTCCAAATTAGTTTTGAACAAAATTTGAAAGAATTCTTGAATTTGGTAGATTATTCAGGAACTACCTTAAATTATCCAAAATGAACTAACGATCGAATGATCTTATTCATTGTAATACAGAGTCGTTTTAGGATAGACTGTTGGCAATAAAGGAATGGATACAGTATATGCAATAATATATGACGAGGAAGAGCTTACTTATTGTAAAGCTTGAATATAGACATCAAAAGTAGCAAACGCTAAGTTGCAACGAACAAAATTTGCACTGTGCATACGAATACAAGGGCGACATTTTATTATGAATTTCCAAAATAAGGCAATCGTTAATTCTGAAAGGTATTACCAAAAATTACAGAAATTAATTCGTTATTTTATTTATTAACAGAAAAGTAATCGTTTTCTACCATGACAACTCTACAATCCTTGAGCTCAAAAAAAAAAAAATGTTTGGCCTCCGTGACTTCAATTTGCGAGTCATTTGCAATTAGTGATTCACCATTTTTTCCTGACATAGTATAATCAGATCGCTATCTGTTTCGATTATTACGAAATGGGATAAATGGGAAGGAATTATGTAAATACTCATAAAGAAATCTCTGAAAATATATGTGTAACTGAAAACCCTAGATTTTTGTGCAGGAAAACAGTTCTAAATACAGTAGAACCTCGATAACTCGAAAACCTCTATAAGTCGAAAATTTTCTTCATTCCTTTTCGCCCGCTGTAAACACCTCTACAACTCGAAATAAAACTTCCTTAACTCGAACTATATTTTGCATGTAAAATTATGTATTTCACCTCTATAACTCGAATTTAGAAGAACTCCGACCTCTACAAGTCAAAGTTTATTTCTACATATGTATTACGAAATTTCGTAAAAAAATCTCGAGATATTGAGGCAAATGTTTTCTCTGCATTATTCACGATTGAAAATGCTAATACTTTAAAATACACTAAAAGACTAGCACAAAGAAAAATCACAACTTTTTTTTAATACAGTCGAAGCTCGATAACTCTAATCTCAAGGGAAGGGAACAAATTTTCGAATTATAGAGGTTCCGACTTATTGAGTTTTTGAGTAAGAGAGGTTCAACAATCGAAAATTCGACTTATAGAGGCTTTGTACGACTGTTAATTTTTCGACTTGTACACATATACATATACTTACACATATAAAAACAAATATAAGACACATTTTATGCTCGAAATATTACACTTTATTACACATTAAAAAAATTTGTGATTTTCTTTTGTGCTAGTCTTTTCGTGTATTGTAAATCAATAGCATTTTCAATCGTAAATAATTCAGAGAAAACATTTTCTTCAATATCTCGAGATCTTTCTACGAAATTTCGTAATATATATGTAGGAGTAAACTTCGACTTGTAGAGGCTGGAGTTCTTCAAAATTCGAATTGTAGAGGTAAAATATATAATTTAACATGCAAAATATAGTTCGAGTTAGGGAAGTTTTTTTTTTGTTTCAGGTCGCATCAACTCCGTGGTCATTAGCGACCACAGTCAGCGGTTAGTTTATATTTCGCACTATATATTTAGTCTGCGGACAAGGTCGAGTACTTTCTTCAGGTTTTCTTCTGTTTCGAATATTTTTTTTATATTATTAGGTAGTTGGAGCTGTTTAAGGAAGTTTTATCTCGAGTTGTAGAGGTGTTTAGCGAAAGGGAATGGATAAAATTTTCGATTTATAGAGGTTTTCGAGTCATCAAGGTTCGACTGTATATAAGAAAGAGTAATATTTCCAGCATAAAATGTGACTTACAATTATTTTTATATATGTAGGTATATGTATATATAGTACCTTCATAAGTTGTAAGTATACTTGATTATAGGTATACAATAAACAAGTGACCTTTAAAACTTAAATTTGTCTTGCTTTACAGCTTCACAAGTCGAAAAATTAAGAGTGGTACAAAGCCTCTATAAGTCGAATTTTCGTTTGTATAACTTCGCTTACTCGAAAACTCGGTAAGCCGAAACTTCTATAATTCGAATATATTTTCCCTTCCCTTGAGATTCGAGTTATCGAGGTTCGACTGTAGAAATTATCACATTATATATATCATTATTTATTCTAGTTAAAACATCAAAAGTGATATCTATACGAGAGAAACGTTAAAAGTTTCTCGAAGACCGAATATGTAGAAAAATCCTTTTTTTAATAACGAAGGGAGTTATTAAAAATTTCTTGAAACCGCTGTAGAACGAGCATTGCCTGTCTGAAAATGTATTTTTAGTAAGGCAATCCTCGCTGAAAGGGTATCCGTAGATATTAAATTACGTTGTCGCTCCATTAATACCAGCAAGTAATGAAATAACATCGATCAAGATAGACTACCGTTTGCAGCTTAACGCTTTTCCTTGGTAAAAGGTTATCGCGAATGTTTACTCCGACAAATGCCGCATTCGATCTCCGTACTACAGTCGGCAGATTATTTATAAACATACATTATCAATGGTCGATTAGAGCGGGCAGATTCTCTTGTTTACTTTCCAAAGAAAAAATTCCAGCGACCGAGGAAACATTATTGGTTCAACGAATGATTATCTTCGTAAACAGGCGCGAATATGAATCGAGAATACTTGTTCCGTCGTTATTATCACCGTATTCGCAACGTAAGTAGCACGCAAAGTGATCTGACAAGTGAGATTTGAGTTGTGGGACATGAATAACGTTATGAATGAATTTTATTAGAATTAAGTGTAGGGTGTCTTGGAAAAGGGGTGGCTTCCCTGAGGAAGGTGTTTGGAGAGGTAAAATGATGTAAGAGGTCATAGAAAAATGTCGAATATTATTTACACTAAAACGCATATTTGATGAGCAAGGGCGTCCGTAGACTTTTTTCCAGGGAAGGGCAACTGTGGGGTGAAGGTGAAGAAGAATATAGTAATGTGAAAGACGAGGTGCTCAATTTAATTAAAATTTTAAATCCGAAATTTAGAAATATTCACTTTTGAATATTAACATAATAAAAATCAGTTTTTAAAAATAGGCGATTTCTTCTCAAAAGCCAGGGAGGGGCGACTGCCCCCTTTTGCAGCCCCCTCAGGACGCCCATGTTGATGAGATAAATAATATCGGAGGAAATCTGTCTAATCTTAAAAATCTTACCTGCTAGATTTAGTATCTAAGGAATAAAAGCACACATAATAATCATTTTTTAAACATCACGCGTTAGCTGGGAATCTCTGTATAAGATATTAGTAATATGTAAGTATATAGGTAATTTGAAGAAAATGTAACTGAAAATATTTCATTATACTTAAAAAAAGTTAATAATATCTAAATGATAGAGTTATTCTTCACTTTCCTAATGAAGAAATTTTCTCGCCATTCAAGAAATATTAACAAAACGAAATTTCTCTGTCCATAAATGTAAAGTAATATTAGAATAGATAAACATAAGACATCTTTAAATTCCACTAATTTCGTTCAAAAACGAATGTCATAATAGGGTGAACCAACCAGTAATTGACCAGTGGACGACCATTAGGCAAATAAATGTCAATTATAAATTTAAACATTATTATATGTTTATAAGTGGAGTGTAGTTGCACTTTTAATATCCTATATTTTTAGTTACGCGTATTAAGCAAACATTAATAAGTACAATTCTTATTAAAAGTATGCGGTCATTTACTGGGCTTCTACACGTTTTGCATTTTACAATTATTTTTTTTTTAAATTACAATAAGAATAAGTAATTATTTTTACAGAAATTTCAAGACAAATAAATTTAAATGCAATTTCAACAGTTGTTTTGTTGTTATACATAAATATATTCAAGTATTAATCTCAAAGGTCCATAGATTCAACGATTCGGTCAGTCACTGGTTGGTTTACCCTACTCATCTTCTATAGTACGTCCTCCACCCAAAAGAGGAAACGATTAAGTAAAATCTACTATTTAGCTAATGGGCCGTGCTTCCTCTAGATATTCTCTCAATTTTTGCGACAGCCTTCGAGCACGAAGGAAAATGTCGCTTACTAGTTACGTGTCTTCATGTGGGTTGAAGAAACATGGAAAAGGAGCAAAACTTTCACTATCACTGTGTCCCTGTCATTTGTAGCTGCTGCATTCTCGACGTAGACCGTACTGAATGGTTTCCTTTCTACTTCTTTCCACATATTTAAACGACTGCAACGGTCGTACGTATTATATCTATCACTGAACAAGCTGGATGCCCTGTTTAAGGATATACAGTCACTCATACATTTCACCACGAAAGATTGTAAGATCGGTTGCGACACATTATGTATGTAGTCTTAACGTTCGTATTAAAACTATGAATCAAGTGATGCCAATCTAAGCACTAACACGCAAAAGCAAGATTGTGGCTATCATAATGAGTTACTCTTCCGCATGTCTGTAAATAAACCTGTAAGGCACTGTGAATTGCGAATACACCACCTTTCGTTACAAGAGAAAAATGCTTGCTGCTTCGAAAGTCTACACTAACGATACTGGAAGAACGAATAACGAATATAGCCAGAGACGTGTATATCTAGAATCTAGAGTATATAATTTTTTTTTAATATTTCAATTTGTTTGTATGGCATAATAAAGTTTATTTACAGATTAGCTCAATCATAATTATTATGCAACAGGTTTACAGTATAATGAACAAAGTCATTACTGAACTTAAGCTTGATAAGATACATCCAGGATTGATTATATTTGTTAATTC
Organism: Andrena cerasifolii; assembly: GCF_050908995.1. Taxonomy (NCBI): domain Eukaryota; kingdom Metazoa; phylum Arthropoda; class Insecta; order Hymenoptera; family Andrenidae; genus Andrena; species Andrena cerasifolii. The sequence continues at coordinate 2,406,642 of NC_135128.1, read as the reverse complement.
AGTTTAATGTGAGACATTGTAATTATAAAAGGCGAACTAAATTGGTGTTTAAATGAGTCATTTGTAGGTATGTGCTGATTAAGTTCATTTGAAAAATTTATGAGGCATATACCAATTAAATACATTTTTTTAATAAATGTTTAATGACACATCAACAATGTATGTACTGATAGTGATGATCTGATGATTTTTTACATGACATACTCAAGCCGGCTTCGTATTATTATTATATTTTACGTTGATTTATTTATTATCTTTGCATCTTGCAGAGGAATTAATGAATTGGAGATTCTCTTGTTGTTAAAATTGTATATACTAATCCTGATCGTGTCGACCGATTCGTTAGTGGTGCTGCGTAATGTTCGGTGGTCAAGGATGATATTCTTAACAGTTATATGTACATTATGTAAAAATATTATGAACATTACACTATGCTGGATTTTTTTTTTTTATTAAAATATGATAATGTGTTGTATATTTAATTCTTAATCTGATATCTTATGTGTACTGTCAGTTCGTCAATGGTGTTTTTGCTGAAAAAAATGGTTCGAGTACATCACGCCACGATCACAATAATTTGTTTAATTTGTGAAGTTGCTAGATCCTGAATCTTGATCCGCATATGAATTAATTTTAACGCAAACTAAATTTATTTTACTAACAATTCCGCCAGAACTAGAATCTATTTGAGTATAATGTCTATAAAGTAATGTATTTTATATTTAGGTATGCGATAGCATAATCTACGTGTTGCGAGTATAAAATGTGGTAACGTTGAGGAGACGCTAGCCTGTATTAAGCTCTGCGCACACATATTAGGGTTGTTTCGATACTAGTAAATACAAGTATCGATAATTTCGTTTCGATACCGAGTATTTTTGGTATCGATACTTGCCGTGCGATACTTGTGAGGAATCGAAAGAAAAGTATTTGAATCGAATCGAATCGAATCGAATGCGTATTAACAGGGATATCAGGAATTTCCTGTCGTAGTGGAGGGGGAACACACCACGCATGCGCGTGATGACGCCATGAAGTCAAACCAATCGACGCCGAGATAGGTGTTCCCCCTCCACTACGAACAGTTTGCAGGAACCTATTTCCCGGCGACGCTGGGAAAAACTATTCCGAATAGTTTAGATTCTAAACTATTCGTGGTGCCTCGATTTTCGTATTATTTTTTTTTAATTGTCTATCATGTCAAAGTAATAAGAGGCCAGGGAGGAAACTTGTCGGTCCTGTTTTTTTTCTAGTGGACAACGGGTTGTTTTAGCCACAAACACCGTAACCTTCCACACAAAACGTTCTCTCGCCACATATGAAACGTACTTTTCTGTTGAAAACATATTAACCGACAATTTTTTTCTGTTGATTCTTATTACTTTTGGAGTGGCTAGCAGTGTAAAGGGAAATAATTAGAAGCAGGGTAATGCAGGATAATGCAGAAGCAGAAGTACTTTCTTCACGAAAAATACTAGTCTATTCAATACTGATATTTAAAGGTATTGATACTTTTCCACCGATACTCGAGTAGTATCGATACGTCTATTTCGATCCAAGTAACGAGTACAAGTATCGATACCATGGTAGTATAGAATCAACCCTAACACATATCTGATCCGTGTCAGCTCCGTATCCGTCGTGCCAGTGGTAAGAAGAAGAGGGGCGTAGAGGGTCTCTTCTTCTTACCACTGGCACGACGGATACGGAACTGACACGGAACGGACATGTGTGCGCAGACCTTTAGTCGCCTCTTAAGCGTCGCGCCGTATCCCTGGCAACGTGGCCGGGAGTGGGAGAACCCCACAGGGCCCGTGGATCCTGCCTTGCACAGCGCTGCTATATCTTATCAATAGGTAAGGTAAAATTTAAAAATCGTCACTCTGGTTGCTGCGCAAGGAAAGCTGTCCTCAACCCTTCCGTTCGAACACGCACATAACGAAATAGATAAATATATAACGAATTAAATATTTTGGAATATCATTACTACAAAAGCAGGGAGTGTTATTGCTATTGAAATATCTTAATTGCAAAAATATCGAGTATCATTGAAAGTCTATGGGTAAAGAAAGGTTCGTTTGAATAAATATTAAATAACATTAGATTTAAATGAGAAGTGTTTAAGTATGACCGTATTAAAATATTAAGTTCAAAAGTTAAAAGGAAAAGACTTGCTCTGCATGCACAAACACTTTGGTTCGCATAGATCAAAATAAAAAATTAATTTCAATCTACGTAACGTATAATGGATTATATGTCGTCAATAATCTACCTACCTTATCCCTTGCTGATTAAAAAGCGGTAGCTTTGTTCGGCTTGTAAACGTCATTCATTGCGAAATATGTTATTAGAATAATATTATCTTATCCCAAGGAGTTCATTGCTCCTGATAAGAAGCATAAGTGTGTTACTACCTCTGTAACGCATGTGCCTCACGACAATTTTTGTAAGCACCTGTGCGAACACTGATCATGATTAGTATATATCTGACATTCTATATTAGTCATTAGTATTTAAAATTATTAATTGTAAGTCCCTTTCTGGCTAAACTGTACGTGTGATATTACATTTTTGACAGTACTCACTTAGAGGACTACAACTATAATAGCATTTAAACAATTACAATTAGACAAATTTACCCCATCAGTAGAAACTTAAATAACATAGTTACTTGACGCATTTAAGCAGAGAATACTGTTTACATGACCCTGTTCTAAATAGTACCATCAATTTCATATAATATATGAATGAAAGTGTTACTTTCGTGGTACACACTTAAGCTGTACCATTGCGCAGGTATATCGGACTGTAGTGACGTTTTCACTGCGCATGCCCAAACAGAAGATGGAAAAGTGGGCGGTACCATGTTCCCTCTCCACTCCACAGCACTGACTCTGCACGTCAAGCAATAAGTAGGATCCAGTTTTAGCAGACGATCTATTATTATCGAGGCATCATTGCCATTGAGTGGCTGGCAAACAAAAACCTCTAACTTATTTCTTTGTTTCACACTCCCCCTTCTTAATTAACTCTGCAAACCTTAGTATTGTTTGGTACACCTAGACAGAGTTGTGCTCGTTTTGATATCTGCTATAATATGAACGGGATTAAAATACGTAGTGCCTTAATTGTGACCCAGCCAAAGTGGCGTGTAAAGCGGTATCCCCAAGGGCACATACCACGAAATGTGTCCTTTATCGCCTATTATTGCAACGCTGCACTTATTTGGTCACATGACTACACATCCCAGGATCTTAAGTACTGAATCTCAAAAAGTGTGTTGACTACATTCCTAAATTCTTAACTTGAGGGAAGTCACTCGAGGGCGCTACTGATTTTCGCCCAGCTGCTATTACGTCACTGTATCTCCACAACGCACTATACCTCCATTTAAAAAAGCATTCATGATTTCGATAATTCAAACAAAATGAATTTTAGAGAAACAGATCATGTCCATCACATTCACCCTTAACTCCCATCACATTTTGTTGTTGATGTCCAAATATTCTGTTTTTTTTTGTGATTCAGTGATATGCAACTACAGTTACTCACAACAGTATCTGCCCACCCCATATGTATAACATATTTTACTTATTTAAATAACGTTGAATTCATAAATACCCATTATAATTTACGTTAGTGCAAACCTTGATTAAATATTTTTAGTTATTAGTACCATCTACCAAAGAAATGGTCAAATAAATTTTGCTAGAATAATGGAACAAGATAAACCCGAATTTCACAGAAAATTAAGAGAATCTATGCATAATAGATTAAAGCTTATAATAAAATCGTAGGAATATTAGAAGAATATTAACTTATGGATTAATTTGGTCGAATATATTTTGCTCAGTCCTTGCTACTTCCAAGGATAATACTTTTTTAATTAATATGAATTAAAATTGTGAATTTTTTCTTTGAAGTCGATTTAATATTGTAAAATATGTGCATATATATATGATGGACGGATACTGTTGTGAGGAACTGTATATGTATTCTAATTATGTATACTCGCACTGAATTTGTAGGTTATGTTAAATTTTTGGCTGTACTACGGTATGACCCAACCACCGGAATTAACCGAAATTTTGAGGGGTTGGGTGGGAGGGGGAGAGAACCTCTAATATAAAATTTTAGCTGCGGCTATTTGTTAGTTTCTGAGATATTAATAAAAAACTTTCGAGATAATACATTTATATCTACGTTACTAACACAACCATCTTCTCGTCGCCGTTGACTGTTTCACAGCCGACGATGCAATGTACGACATCGGCCTCAAAATGTATGTATAGGGATACGGTGACAAAAACTGTACACGAACGGTCTTCACCAAGCCAAGTGCAATTGTTGCTGAGGCCTTTGCTCTTTTGTCACGTACTTAGTTTCAATATTTATTACAATGTCTTCATCACCAAGTTACGATATTGCCCTTATTCCGACACAAGGCATTCCACTTTCCAACTTGTCCCGGGAATTAGTATTGGTTGGGGCTAGATCAGTGCAGGGGGCGCGTAAAGCATGGTAGCGAACCGACGTGAGTTTGGCGAAGCTAAAAATGAGACTGTGGTTACAAAATTTCAAAAATAAAAACTAGGAGGACGGAAGAGCTCCCGGGTAGGGCCTGCACCAACGTCCAAAAAAAATTTCCAAAAAAAAATGAACAATTTTTTATTAATATCTCAGAAACTAACAAATACCCGAAGCTACAATTTTAGATTTAGGGTTCACACCCCCTCCCCACCCGTCCGCCCAAACCTCATCTCGATCGGCCACAGGTCCCTTTCGGAAGTATATCCGTTTTTTTATTAATATCTCAGAAACTAACTAATACCCGCAGCTAAAATTTTATATTAGAGGTTCTCTCCCCCTCCCGCCCAACCCCTCAAAATTTCGGTTCATTCCGGCGGTTGGGTCATACCGTAGTATATCCCATCTTTTCTACGCCTTTTGTTTCGCCGTAGCCCTCTTTGCAGTCAGAGCAAGATTTTGTCGCGGACTGTACCGCAAGACCCGTCTCAAAGGCCACGTACTTACGTGCCGGTGACGCTGGTCGCGAGTAACGTACTCACGCGCGGGACTTAATTTGTGGTCCCCCGACGTGTGTAGGAGCACGTGAACACGCATATAGCCAGAAAGATAACAGGCGTACGTGTGAATGGGCAAAGCATCACCTTGAAAAGGAGCGAGTGTCGAAAGAGCGTCTTATGTACGACATAATACGTAATGGATACCCGTTACAAGTCCATAGATAGTGGATCGTGGTGTCCACGGACGAATCTCTGCTCACCCGTGACTGCTTCTTGTGAATGGACATGGAAACGCGAAACCCAAAATGATTACTGGACTTGGGCGCTAATTATCAAAACCGCGAAGGTCTGAAGCGCTGAGAAGCTACTAGAAATCAGATCGAATCTTTATAAAAATATGGAAGAGAAACATGTACAGTATGTTTCAGAACTATAGATGGGGCTGAACTGATCGTGAGTAGCTCAGCGCATAAAAAGAAGCAGAGAACTTTTTATAAACGCAAGTTTGAAGATGAAATGTGATTGGCAATTCCGTGTTTTAGACTGTAATATAATAATTCTTCAGACGACTGTATATAATGAAAAATGGCACCGTTTAATTGTTAAATAACTGTACTACGTAATTTGGATTTCAATGTGTCTCGCTATGAATTAGTTTTAGGTTTAGTATTAGCAGGCAATTATGAACCCAAATCTTTCACAGTGCTTCTTGTTTACGGTCCCTTTTCCCGTGGCAATCCCAAGTGACTCTTTATGCTCACTCAAGTGCGGACATGGTTACTGGGCAGTTCATATGCAAATGGTAACTTGAGATTAGCAGTTTGACTATCTCACGAGGCTCTAAGAAAAATATTTTTAGTAAAAAAGTGAATATCGTAAGAACCAGTGCGCAAACGCGTTTCGGGACATTTTTTACTGTTCCATTTATGAAACATGATGCTTAAGACGAAAGAAGGAAAATTGATAATAAAAACTTTGGGACACAGAAATCACATCATGCGTAACAAATTCATGTTCACGATGTCGCAACATTGCAGAAACTTTAATTCTTTGTATAGAACAATGTAGAGTTAATGTGGTGTTCGGAAGAAAGTGTAAAATTAATATTTTCGTGTGTGAATGTAATAAATATAATAAATTTTACTCACGTTGTTGACATCACTTATTATTTCATGATTATTTTTCTAACCATTGGAAAAGCGAAAAAATGTTTCGTGTGAAAGATATTTGATTTGATGGAGGATATATTTTGCTTAATAGAATATTAGGATTGGTGTTTAATTTTTTCAAACGGAACTATATATTTTTATTCTGCATTTCAAGACGCGTTCAACGATATGTATGAAACGTATGTTCGAACAATAATTTACTCCTTATCTTTATGTATATTCGGGGCAAATTTCAAGTTCGGTTAGTCTCTTTTACTTATGACGTGTGATTTACGAAACGAGAAACAATGGAATTGAGACACATCGATATGCTTTTATTTATCGGAGTGGCACTGTCCACTTTCGCTTTAATAATAAACGGCATTATCACTAAATATTCTACACTAGGGATTGCAAATTTACCGACTTTTTCAATTACCGGTAATTCGGTAAAATAGTCAATCAAAAGCGTTTTGCCGGTAATTTACCGGTATTTTTTTAAGGTATTGAAAATATAAAAGTAAAAATTACAAATGAAAACTTTTTTCTAACTCTAATCGAGCATTATAAAAAATATATGCAAATATAATATTCTGAACATAAAATATAAAATGATGTAACACAAAATGGATATATTTTCTTCACCACGAAAACAATGAAAAGAATCTTAACTTACATACATAATTAAATATTTTTTATTTAACAATTCTTTTTAACAAATAAGGACGCAAAAAAAAACATAATTTGTCTAAACTTTGGTTTCCTGATCGCGACCTAATTTTTGAACAAAATAATCCAGCCACGGATAAAGCGCCCTCAGATTCTACCCTTGTTGGTCGGGTAGTCATTAAGAAATCATGTGGCATTTGTAAAAACCTTCTCCTTACTTTTTCTATTTGAAAATCTTTTTGAGGTTCAAAATGCCTGATTCAAGTCATCAAAATGATTGAAGTCATTAAAATGACTGATTCAAATTTTTAGTTTTCTTTTGGATCAGAGTTGGTTCTTCATGAGATGTACTTTGGTTTTCGTCTTTATTAGTAATTTAATTTTTTTCACTGATAACATAGTAGACGTCGACGGAATTAATGAACGCATATATGCGCTATATTGCTATACGTCGTGTATCGAATTACCGGTAAAACTTTGAGGTTATATTTCTCGCGATTTACCAGAAAACCGGTGAACCGGTTTACCGGTATTGCAATCCTTGTTCTACACCTCAGACTTCGAAGATTAACTTGTTAAGAGGAACTCTTTTCTTTATTACTAATTCGCTACAAGACGCCATAATCGCACGATTCGGACAAAACAGGACTTGAGGGGGCATTTCTCGCAACTTGCGCCACGCGAAGTGTTAACTTCTTTCCAGTTTAATGTGATTTGAGTATCTGTTATTTTGTCTGCTATTTAGGTAATCCGGGGGGCGCATTTTTTTCACGAAGATTCAAATTCAGAATTAAAAATATGTGACTTTACACGCGTATTACATACTTTTTTAACAACGCGCAGTTTAATTTATTTGATAGTTGTATCGTGTTTAAAAAAAAAAGCATAAATCATTATCTTCTTGGTGATGTATTCGCACGTGTCGGACAAACATCGCTCTCGATCAATAATCTGTTAACTAATTCATTATTCTGATGATAACGTTATCTAGGTATGTACATATGTTATTACCAATAAGTCGAGTGATGGTGTTTTTTCAAACTGATCTTACATATAGGGTGTCCTCAAAGACACATACATTTTAAAACTTAAACTTGATAGATTAGTCGACTTTCAACATTTCAGTTTAATACGTATTGGGTACATGCTTTTAATTAATCAATCTCGTCACTTTGAAGTTAAACGTTTTATATTCTTATGCTCCTCAGCCAACAGTATGTTATAAGTTAATAATATAAGAGATCTTTTAGTGCCTTTTAACTCTCTCTCTCTCTCCCCCCTCTCTCTCTCTCTCTCCCCTCTCTTTCTCTCGCTCTCGCTCTCTCGTGTACGAAATCGGTTTAAATGTGAAATTTTATTTTTCGATGTTGTCTGAAGCTCAGCATGTGAAAATTAATGGATTTGGCTTGTCATCATTCGCGAGAATGTGGCAACAAGAACGCTTGGTTCCATTTAAAAAAGTGAATGTGACTTTGAAATCTTACTTTAGAAAAACAATTCAAGAAAAACTTCTTTCCACTATGTTAATGAATTCAAAATTAAACACATTTTGTAAATTCGTTTCTGAAAAAAAGATATTTCGGCTAAATATGAATTATGGGCCACTTTGTATATTACATGTCTGAAAAATATTACATTCTTTGTAGACAAAGAGACAAAGCTTCATGAATGTTCTTACTAAAGTCACACTGTGGAAGACTATATTTTGCAAAATTATCATCGATATTATAAATTCCTTTACAGAAAGCATCTCTAAATTTTTATTTAAAATAATGGTGATTTTAGAATTTTTATTTCGTGATAACTACATCATTGCCGCATTATGTTACGCATTTGACGAATAGTTTAATTTTTTATTTATGTTCGCTAAAAATTAATAATTGAAATATCACGATGGTGAAAGGGCAAAAAACCTTTTTGTAGATATTTTGAAACAGAAAGGAATTGAAACAAAGGCAGACGTAACTATAACAAAAATTAAAGTCAATTCATTTTGTGCTGGCTCATACTGATTCAGACAGGGTGATTCATGAATGCGTGTCAATACTTCGGGGAATAAATTTACACACTAATATAAGCAAAAACTTCTTACGAACATACGTCCTATTGTACCTTAGTTTTCGAGTTATGGGTGATTCAAGAAAAATGGTGGTAGTATTGGCATGCATTTATGAATCACACTGTATAATGTAGCATATTCATAGCTGAACACTCGTCGTATAAGTAGTTACAGAAATATGCTAAATCAATTCCATATTCATTTCATTCAGGAACAACTGCACAAGAGAACTTCGTATAAAAATACATTACAGAAACTGGGAGTCCAGACAGTGCATACAGTTGTGGTGAATGAAAAGATTAAATTTATTTTTTATGTTGCATAAAGTGCAGAAACATAATGTAAAACTGATCAAGCCCCTACTTCTTAATTTTCGATGAAAGCAAATTTAAAGTTCAATCTATTACAATATATTAGGTAATAATTGAAAGCTATTGCAAAATATAGTACATAAGTTTTTCCTCATATGAATTTTTATTATTCTACTGTCCTAAAATTCTTAGAAAGCTATTGCTGCCATTAACCCTTAAGTTTTAGGATGGACTGATACACTGGATCAGGTTTACCAAGAAACCAACGATATGTTGTTTACAGAGATCCAAAATAGCAGTTATTTTAAAAAAATATTGGAAAAAGTCATTAAGTAAAAATAGATTTGTATTTAAATGGAAGCCAGTTATCATTAAATTTAAAAAAATATCTCAGAAAAAGATTGATTAGAAAACATTAATTTTTAATTGGTCTGATTGCGATTAACCATTATGAATGATTAAATTTTTTTTTGGTCACCAGCAACCATTATCGATGACCCGAATTTTATTTTAGTTACCCGTAACCATTATCGACGGCGAAATTTGTTTTCTCTACCGCTAAAACCAAGAACGACGGATTTTTTTCTGGTTAAATTCGATCATTGCCTATTATTATTATTATGACTGATAATTAGTATTCATTGACAGCGTGAAAAAAATTAATTATAAAACATACATATTTTATTGAGCAAAAAACGGTAAATCGTCCTACAAAATTTTTTATCCTATTGCTTAATAAAATATATAAGTTTTATAATTAATTTTTTTTATTGTTGTCAGTGAATACTAATTATCAGTAATAACGATATAGTAAGTCCTTGTTATGAGCACGTTTCTACCACGCGTTTAAAGCCCGGCGACTATCCCCTCCATTTCTTGGAGTCCTTCGGACGATAGTGGGGGAACCCGGGAACGAGCGAGAGGCTCTTGTCTTGTGTTTTCTCACCCGCGCCATTGGTCGCGCGGAATAGTGTCCACAACGCGCTACGAGCCCGCCGCCAGCCCCGTTCGTCGAGCTCATAACGAGGATTTACTGTAATTGACAATGATCGAATGTAACCAGAAAACAATTTTGTCCTCGGTATTGCTTAGCGGTAACCAAATTAAATTTCCGTCATTGATAATGGTTATTCGTAAACAAAATAAGATTCTCGTCACTGATAATGAATATCGCTAATCAATTTTTTTTTAATCATTTATAATGGCCATTCGTAGCCAAATTCATTTGATTAAACATATTAACTTTTATACCATAACTTTTAAAATTTGTCTCATAACAGTTATGATGTCTGGTTGTTCATCATGTTGATATCACTAATCCATCATGGAGGAGGGGTTTCTATGCATATGTAAGCCTCATAGAATGACAGACATAGCTCTCTTTTGTCAAATTACGGTATTCATGCTATCGTTCACCATTTATAGGTCATTCTGGTTAGACGGTTTGAAAAAATCGATTTTTTTTAAACATTTTTCGTAAGTACATATCCTCAAGAATGTGCTGTTATTTTTTCATGGAAAAATCCAATTATTTTAGCATCTTACGTAGGCATTTTGTAGGGAGCGCAGAGGCTCGGCCTCTATAGATGAAAACTTTGATAGCGTTTTTCTCGAAACGGAATTTTTTCACATGATGTAGGTAAAATCTCAAAATCTATCGAACCGATGCTTTATAACTTGCACTGCTTATTCTGCACACCTATGACTCTGGCAGGGACTAAAACCAAGTATTTTTATTGAGTCGAACCTATTTTTAAAATCGAAAATAGTTTATAATATAATAATTTTGTTAATTGTAAAGATAAATCATTAATTCTAGTTCGGATGATAGCGACAGTCATACTGATCAAGAATCTGTTTGTATTGTCGGTTTCAGATAAGTCCAACAGTTGAAATCGCCTACACGAGCGAGGCATGAATTTTTAATGCCATGAAAATCGCCTTCAAAAGCACTTTAAAAGCAATAATTTTATTACTTTTATATTTTTTATTTACTGTAGAAGTGTAGTGTGTCTATAAATTCAGCGATTCTCAGGAATTTATTGCGAAGAAAGGAATTATATTAGGGTAAGTCCGGGTGAGATGGTCATATTTTCGTTTGGAGCCTCCTACAGCCAACCTATTTGAAATAAAGTACCGAAAATGATGTAGAACAAAACTTCAATCCTTTGTCTACATATCCGTTAATATCAATAAACGAAAAATTATTATTTAATACACAAATTTCACAAATGAAAAAAAGGTGTCATTGCCCATCTCTCCCTTAATATCCGGGAAAGATGGGCACATATACCATTCAGGCTAGTTATCACAGATTCTTTCTAGTTTTCGCCCACTTTTGTTTCTGCCCGCTCAAAACTTCTTCGGGCTTTTGCTGTGAGTCGTCTAACCCGCATGTTTGACACATAGTGCCAAACGCTGTACAATTTTCCTGAGCTCAATAACCACATAACTTACATCTTAACCAGTCTTCTTTGTTTTTCGTTTCAGAATAATTTTCTCCGCATCCTCTGCAATTATTAATGTCAAAGGCAGACTCTTGAACGGAATCACATTTATTGCCAAATTTTATTTTCTTAGAGGACTTTTGTTGTTTTAATTATTTTTCCGCCTTTGCCCTGTCACTCATTTTTCGAGTGTTAATATGTGTTTGCAACGTTAATAATTTTCCCGGTAGTTTGACGCGATTCCGAGTAGGGAAGTTTTGAGCGGCACAGGAACGATATCTTCCAAAACTTGGGTTGTCGTACGTTCTTCATCAATGTCAGCAGCAAGACCCGTGGTACTTGGTTGATTCAAGTGTACATTCGGTTTCAAATTAGTAAAGACCATATTAGATGAACCGGGATCATTGCTAGGACCATTCAGGCTATACCTACAAAAACAACCTTCAAAATATCTGAAATTACATCAAATACAGCTATGCCCATCTCTCCCGGACAAAAATTGACCATCTCTCCCTTAAAGCCCTGATAAGATCATCATTCCCATTTCACTTAGACTAACAAACGGAACCCTGAATACTTTACGGCTAAAAACACTGTAAACAGTACACTATCGAAGATACATCTTGAGAACTAAAAATATTCAGCATAAATAACACAAACAAGGTGACCAAAATATGGATCAAACATTTTGAAACACTAGCTTAAACTTCACAGTGAATTTACAAACCTTTAAAAACGTTCTATTCCAACAGTTTTAGCTAAGAATGTTGCTTGTCTATAACACTTTGTGCCCACGTGGACGCAGCGCCATCTGGCGTTTGCTTCTAAAAAATACTGCCACTGCCCACCTCTCCCGTGTGACCATCTCACCCTGACTTACCCTAACGGAATAAAACTTCTTTCTATTGATTCTATAACTTCTTTCTATTGATTAAAATTTTATTCCATTACTATAATTCCTTTCTTCGCAATAAATTCCTGAAAATCACTGAATTTATCGGCGCGCTAACCAGAGTGACCCCTTAAACTTCCCTTGAACCATCCAACACCCTTTTTCATCCTTATTTCTAACGTTGAATAATTTAAGTGTCAAAATTACCTTTGTATCGAAGTTTTATTAACAAAATGGCTTGTCGGTGACAGCCGGTATTCTGGCGTTGTGTTTTCAAATATGGTTACGTAACTGAGGAAAAACTGAAGCGACAAGAACACGTTTGATTTATGGTATTCGGGTCGGCGTTGATCCTGATTAAATATTTACACAACGATAAAAATTTCTCGCGGTGCTTACTATTTCGTAACAGAGAACAATCGTGTAACGACGCTGCAATAAATGGGCATACTCGTGTGCGCGCGAGGTCGTGTATCCGGGAACGCACTTACATGCAGCGACTCGTTAATGTTCATTTATATACCTACTTATCTGGGCGAAGCGCAAACATGCAACTGGAACTTCTGTTCGTGGAAAATTACACGCTTCGACGACTTTAATAACGTTTAATTATCATTAATTACGTCAACAGAGAAGAAAAGGAAGTACAATAATACTTTCCGCTAAATTATACTATATGGTACAAAAGTTGCGTATACGTGAACGCGATTAAATAGTCTTAACTCTTTCTTCAACACCCTATACATTTGTATTCATATTAAATGGCCATCAATTCTGAATTAATATTTCAGAACATTCGCAACAAATTTACGATAATAGTAGAATCGTAGAAAATTTTTTATTTTATTTTTAGTGCAGGAGTGATAATTTCGCTTTCATTGTCAACGTAATTTCTTTCAATTATGCAGTAGAATTAGCATATGCAAATTAGTAATACGTTTTGAGGAGACTTATTTCCGGTAGATATGAGTAATATAAAGTTACAGCCTTTTGTTCGAATTATCCAATTACGTCTTTGACCGGATTTTTTTTACGATTTCAGCGTCTGGTAATAATTTCAGATGTAACAGTCGGCGGAATTTGTAACAGGAACGGTTTATGTGTCTGCTGACATGAACTTTGCAACACGGATAGACCTGGTATTAGCTGTATCATTTCCGATTTGCGAATGCAAACAAAAGCAAATGCAGGCAGATTTTAGATACTTGTTCATAAATAATAGAATGATGTTAAAACTATCCCAATATGATAAAAAGGAACTGACACTCAAAAATATTTCGCTCGTTATGCGTATGGACGTTTTATAAAAGAGAAAATACAATAAAACCATATTCACTCTTAACTCCTTATCCTTAATTTATGTGCAATTCCCCCTTTTTAATGTTCAGATAAACTTTGCATTGTTGCTTCAGATGTTAATATCTTATATTCAATTTTGTCGCTCTAAAATAGTTAAATAACACTTTAATGTTGGTAATGTTACATTCAATTATTGGATATATCATTGACAATTATTTACACTACAACTATCGAGTGTAAGTTATTTAATTAGCAAGTGAAAAATGGCAAGAATTATGGAGCTGTCGATCGTAGATAATTAGAAGTGCTATTGTAATTTTAACTAAATAAATATAATTAACTATGATTAACTAAAAGTAATTATAAATTAACTATATTTAACTAAAATTGGCGTACACTACAGTGCACTACACTGCGTTCCATATAAGAGCGTACCAACGCCCCTACCGATTTGCGACCGATCTGCGCAGCTCCCATGGATCTGACACACGCGATTGGTCGTAGCACTTTCGCGATTGGTCGTAGCACTTTCCCTGCCGGTTTACTGCCAATCAGAGTTGGGCATTATTCGACTAAATTGTTCTTCGACTAATTTTCAAATAAAAATTTCGAATACAGTGAAGTTATTCGAGAATAACGAATAAATTTTTAGTCGACTAAATTAGTATTCGACTAAATTTTTAGTCGTTATTTGTTATTCGAAGGACCGCCGTGGCGACTAAGCGTCACGATTAAGCCGCTTCAGCTCGAGTAGGTACAATCGAAAAGTGTTCCCCTTGCCTGATGATACCCCCCTCGGCCCAGCCGGAGGCCGAGGGCCTCGGGTTCTGATCCCCGCTTATTCGTGTCGCTTAGTCGCCACGTCGGTCCATCGAATAACGAATAACGACTAAAAATTTAGTCGACTAAAAATTATTCGTTATTCTCCAATAACTTCACTTTATTCGAATTTTTTATTCTAGTTCATTCGAATAAAAATGTAGTCGAATAAAAATTTATTCGACTAATGCCCAACTCTGCTGCCAATCAACAGTGTATCCCTGCGCGAAACGAGTACGCTCTAATGTGGAACGCAGTGTACGTATTGAATTGTGCAACGCTGAAAAAAAAACAAAATTGGCGATTAAAGCAGAAGACTTAAGAATCAGGGCAATATTTAAAAAGGATAGCCCTCACAGCTTCAGAAATTCGAAAAATTATTAATATTATAAGACAAATTTCCATATCTACAAGTATGGTGATGTTCCATTAGAAAGAATTACACGTTAAAATTTGTGTGCCATAGATTGCAGGGTTGCCCAGAATAGCCCACTGATACCAACATAATACGTAAAACCTAGCATTAAATTTGGTTGGCAGAAATGTAAAAATGTAAATTTTAAACATTTTTTTACCACCTCTGCAAGTAGGTACAGGATTCCTCCACTAGTGATACCAACATGTTAATACTACTTTGAGGATAAATCTTGTGGGGTTATGTTTTATCATTTTTTAAGTTGGAGAATAGAGTTGTTTTTATCACTAATATTTGGATTTAGCACTAGGTTTAAGGGGGTATTAGTAATACAGGGAACCTAACCCTAACTTAACCCGTACCGGGTTCGGTACGTCGTATCGCTGACTAACCCGACTAACCGGGTAACAGAATTCATCTGAACCCGAGTAACCCGGTTAACCGGGTTAATGCGGTTACAGTAATACGGTGGGAAGCATAGTTGTAACCATGTTTCCAAATAGTAATGAATTTTATTTCAATATCGGAGACTCCTTGGTAGGGTGTTGCATGCACGTGAAAGTAATAAATATGCGAAGTCAAAGATTATAACTTGGCCGCGCCGATTTCACGAGCGTTTGAAAAATCGCTGGACAGCACAAATCTTGACCGATTTCAATAAATTTTTTTTTTAAATACTCGTAAAGGACTCAGCAATAACGGTGCACTGCAATAAAACCAGTATCTATTGGTCTAATCTATAGAAAATACTATGTGAAAATACATAACATAAAACATAAATAAATCAATTTTACAGATTAAATGTATTAAAAATTAATTTTTGTAAATTTAATATTAACTATAAAATAAAAAATTTGTTTTAAATTTAAAAAATTTATGCTTTAAACAACTCCAAACCGCTCCAACAACAAATCTTTGTTCCTTCATCGCAAAATTTTTAATTTGATATTTTGTAAAAATTTAACACCAACATTGCACACATTTATGATGCATATGGACTTCATTTCGTTTATTCGCATCTCTATTTTGACACGATATATATTTTTCGAAACATTTGCCTACATGAAACGGGATCTCAAAAAGCAAACAAAGGAATAATTTTTCACATTTTCATTCCAAAACAATATAGAATTGCGAGTTTATACAAAGTTGGAATAATCTACAAGTTGATTCCAAAAGTGTGGTAGGTAGGTACTATTTAGGGGAATTAAAACGGTTTTCTAACCCGACTGATTTTTGCAAAGGCAAATAGAGTATATAAAGATGGTAGGGATATTAATATAGGTACGGAAAATATGAATGCAGATAACACAGTAAACATGTGACATAAGATTTAAGGCGGAGGGCGATTTTCATTAAGGTAGGTTTTCCTATACGCGGCTGGACGCAACGTCAAGAATTTCAAATTTGATTTCCTCGAAAATGAAGCGCAATATCAAAAAAGTTTATTCGTTTTCCTCGACTTATTTACTTCTTATGAGTCGAAAAGAAAGAGTAACTTTTTTTTATATTGCGCTTCCTTTTCGAGGAAATCAAATTTGAAATTCTTAACTTTGCGTCTAGTCGCGTATAGGAAAACCTACCTTAATGAAAATCACGGGCGGTGTGGGCGAGTTGGGCGTAAGTGGAATTCGCCTTAAATGAAACTGAAATAATTGAAGTGAACCGTGATATATCGATCGAAAAGATGAACTGATACATACGTGATAGCGGTTGTCAAAGTTTATACCTATACATAAAAAATATCAATTTTAAATTTTCTGCTGATTTCCACTTTAAATTGAAGTACTAAAAACAAGTTTGCTTATAACTGGCTGTCAGAGCTTGATGAATCCACATAAAAAAATTAATCGACTTTTTACACTCGTACGATACAATTATTGCATTTGCTTTAATTCTATCTAGCCTTATAGAAATAAACCATAATAAATTCATATAATCCTACTTTATAAAAGGCTAGTAATCTTAACGACTTCAAATAATGGCAACCTTCGAATAGAACATTGAATTTCGTGTTTGTCCTTGAAACTAACTACATACCTATATTACATCCATATATTCTTTCGCCAAATTAATCAAATAGAACTTATTAAGGTGGTGTATTTTGTAACAGCTCACTATGTGCAGCAGTGCATTCGAATCACTGTTAACTAAGAAGCTGAAAAATTTCTAAATTCTTCTATCGAAATCATATAAAAGCGACGAATAAAAATCACCTTCCGGCGCTGACGAGTTTGTTTATGCAGTTATTGGAAGATCAAGATCTCTGATCTCGATGAGAGGCCCTCAGACATTCAAGACCGTGCTGGGTGGTGGGAGGGGGATGCACGAAAAGGACGTTACGTATTCAGGAAAGCAGCCAAGTCCGTAGGAAGTCTGCTACGTGACGACGATGTCAACTTGGAGCAAAGAAACGAGAAATGATAATAAAAAGGTGGAGGAGGCTAGAGTGAAATAGGAGGAGGGCGTATAAACGAATGTCTCAGAGAGTGCTGTCGCTCGCATATGCAATGCCTATTGTCGTTACACATGTTGGTGACGCGCAACCAACAGGGCGTCCAGAACACCTTTTATATCTAAATTTTTCATGGGAGAAGAATTTCTTCCTGACTACTTGATAATAATCATAAGCAAGCAGGAATGAAATGAAAGTGCAGAAAAATATACGTTACGTTTTAAAAACAATTTAGTCATTTAATATAAAGAAGCATATTTCGCTTGAGAAATATATTCCTAAGGGACTGAAACTTTGTCTAAAAAATATTTTTTATACTTTATTACTATTACTTTTAAAAATACTCACTTGTCAATCTTTAGGTGACGTAGACTTTTTGGAATCTTGTTAATCCTAGTCTGTCTTTCCTTTATTGCCTCATTCATTTTAATTTAGTATCGTAAAATATGATTATTTTATTTTTTTAATAAGAAATTTAGCATTTTATTTATAGTGCGTTACCAGGGCTTGATCCGTTGCTTTTGAAAGTGGTATAAGTCCATTTATTCATACATTGAGATATTTAAGGGTTTGCGTTTGAATCAACTTAAATTTATTGGCAATCGTTAATCACTTCCGGTAACGTTTTTAAAACTATGAACTTATTCAATTTTATTATGAAATAATAATTATTAATAAAAATTTTAAAGAAAATGAACTATTTTTTAGCTACAAATGGACTTATACCACTTTCCATTTCAATAATAACATATTATGAAAAATATAGACAAGAGCAATTTTAAATTTATATTTTAATTGAAGTTGGCTTTTCTGAAATGTATTTTTTAATGTAAAAAAGAATAATTAATTAAAATGAAGACATGTAAGTAAATGAATAATCGAGTTTACTAAGCAATAATTTCAGTGATATTGTAATGAATTTATAAATAAACAAGTATGAAAAGTAAATTACTTCGTTAAGATAACTAATAATAACAAATTTATTCATATTTCAATCTTATTTCTCCTTTGCACTTAGTCAGTGGCGGATTTAACAGGGCGGCGGATGAGAAGTTGCCGCCTAGGCCCCTGCACAGAAGGCATCTGTAGGGCCCCATGACAAAAAAATTATGATTAGGTACACGTATCCAAACACTACATTTTTTTCGTAATACTACACTTGGCTCGTTTTTAGAAAACTACCTCTTCATTTTCCCAAAAATGGGCCCCTGCCCAGAAGGACCCCTAGGGCCCTAACTTTTACAAGTTTTGATTTTAACCAAACACTATATTTGTTTTTGTACTACTACAGTTGGCCCGTTTTTAGAAAACAACCTCTTCATTTTCCCGAAAAATGGGCCCCTGCCCAGAAGGACCCCTAGGGCCCTAACTTAAAAAAAAATTATGATTTTAACCAAACACTACATTTTTTCTGTACTACTACACTTGGCCCGTTTGTAGCAAACTACTTCTTCCTTTTCCCCCCAAAATGGGCCCCTCAGAACGTTTGCCACCTGGGCCTTTTTTTTTAAATCCGCCACTGCACTTAGTGTGTGAAGTATTTATGGTGAATAGGAGGTATGTAAGGCAGTAAACTCATCATATCTCTGTATTTATTTCTTCTTATAGAGGTCTTGAAGTTGTGTACAGTGGTAACATAGTAATTTTGTTAAAATTTTTAGGCCTTCCTCATTTTTCCAAATAAATCAACAACTTTAAATTGCGCATGTTCTTCCATAGAGATTTTGTAGAAAATTGTCGTAATAATGAATAAGTGATGCAATTATCATTATTATGAAGGGACTTATTCCACTTTCAACAAAAACATTCCGGCGATAACATCTTACAGTTAAACTTTTTTTTATTAATTTATGAGATTATTGTACACCACTGACTGCGTGATTATAAATATAAATAGAGGATATCTATATCTGACTAAAACTATCACTAACTCATTTTTTTAAAAAATAGACTTATACCTCTTTCAAAAAAAGTCTCACCTGTTAACTACTTAAGTGCATTTTGCTTCGCGTTGTAAAGACTCGTGTTATGAGAAGTAATTTACTTTGGCATAATTAATCGACAAGTTCGTGTCAATATAGTTGGTTCCTAAGGTCAGAAACTATTATTTACAGGCAGCTTTATTTTAATATTCACTTTCAACTAATTATGGACGACTGTGTATATTAAACACGAAAGAACTGTGACCTAATAAGTGTCGCAACCTTCAACAAACTTGTAATCGCAGTGTGTCTACATTTCAATTCTTTTGCACAACATTTTCACATATGTGTATTTACTGTTTAACTTATGATACATCCCAGGACTCTTTATAATAATTTGTCAGCATTTTTAACAAATATCCCTGAGTACTCTTCATAACACTCCAAAACCGTGAAACGCATAATTCATAAATAACCATAAAACGTGCTAATGCATCGAAACGATACGTTCAACTTTCTCGCTGCTAATTACGAAAATATCCTCAGACAGAGTGAACGAATGTGCCAGCTTAAGGACTCTTGATACACGCAGACGCGCGAACAATGCCTCCACAGGCGGAATATAAATCAAACGTGAAGAACGTGTAAAAAGCCATATAACGTGTACGTCGAAAAGGAAGACGAAAAGGGACAAGAAAACGCAGCCATGAATGCACCGACATACCGTCTCCTGCATATGTAATGTCCATTGTCGTTACACGTGTTCGTGGCGTGGTTTACGCGCTACGATTCCTCCTCTCCTTTTGCTAGACGGTGAATAGACGCGAGGGGGTTGGTAACCGTTGAAAAATGCTTAGAATCTCAACTGGCGACCACCCCCTGGGCAGGGCATTGGTAATCAGTGTGGAACGAAATCCATGCGTCATTCTAATACGCGGAAAAGAAGTTTCTGTTTTCGACGTGGAAAAAATTGTGACCCGAGGAAAGAAACCGTGAAGGATACTGATTTTGAGGGAACGTTTCTCGGGTAGCCGAGGAAAGGGTGCATCACACACGAATTCATTGTTGAAAAGGTTATTTTTTAAACTAGTTTGTAGCTTTTTTTAAATTTAAACAACTCCGTTACAGGTTTCTTCAGGATTTAATGCTGAAAGTTATTTATAGATTAAGATAATGGAAAAATACTCGTAAAACCAGAATGACTTTAACCCTGCTACGTCCTTCGGTTCATCTACACATTTAACATAATGCCAGAAAATGGGGAGTGCATCTATTAGCAACAACTTACAGTTTCCTCAAAATTACGACACAGTAGGAATAGTGAAGAATGTACTTTCACGTGGAGCAAGGAACATTTGGACACCAGGATTATAAAATTATTAGGTTCTGTAGAAATGCTAATCTATATACAGGGTCATCCGTTAAAACTGCAACCTACGCGCGCGCGAACAGACGAAAATGGCAACACCGCCTCACGGACACATTCCACTACAACCATTCACCGGCTCGGCGTTCGGAGGGTTGCCAGCGACCGCTGGACAGCAGTGATGCACCAGCTTCGAAAATTTTAGGATGGTCTCTTTCAAGTTAACGTCGCAAAGAGCTATGCTGAATTTCCCTGCCCGGGTTGAAGAATTTGGGGCCTTTTTCGTATAACTTTTGAACCATAAAAGATATCGAAATGCAATTTGTGCTGAAAATTGAGGAAAATTTATTCCCTCTTAATGATGGATAATTTAAAATATATTACGTTTACTTAATATTTCTTTTATCAATTTTTTAACCATAATTGTTGTGAAAAGCTTTTGCAAACTGTTTATTTGATAATGTATTTAATGCTGTTATTAAAATTCATGGTGTTAATAAACAATAGGTTAGTTATTTCTGTATCATTACTTGCATAAATTGAGAAATTAAATTTTTATTCAATTATTTGTTAGTTCTGCAAACCTCAGAATCTATTGTTCTAGTTATATTAGTTGCCGCTCTTTGTCTGATTGCGAATTCTCGATAGCTCTAATATACAGGGTGTCTCATCTCACAAAAATCACTCATCATCAAAAAATTGTTCTTATTTCGAGGGGGGAGAAATTATGATAGCAAACACTCTTCCTTTATGAAACACTTTTGAAAAATATCAGGATCATTGTTTTTTAAGGTAAATATGGGTGAGTTGGAGGGGCAGGAGAGTTGGCGCAGACGCTACATTTCAGTTTCTGCACACAAGGGCGCGTTAAAGTGGACAACAATAGTGATCCTCTAGGCAGTGATCGGAACAACGTGTATCGTCGCTGATTGGTTGCCGCAATTTGGAGTAAAAGCGGAAGTAGACAGAGAAAGAAACTGTAAAAAAGAAAGCGACAGAAATACTGATAGAAAGAGACAGAAATACTGACAGAAAGAGAGAGAGAAATACTGATAGAAAGAGATAGATAAACGTTTAGGTTATGTTATTTCCGGTTTTGCTCCAAAATGGCTGCGGTTATACCCATCACTCCCTAGAGCATCACTAGACAACAATTGCTTCTCTAGAAGCCAAACAGTTGAATGAATAGCATCATTTCGCTTCCTTCTGTGTTTTTCTCGATTAATAGGTTACAAAAGGTAAGTGATGGCTACATTTAACCTCTTTTATAAAACAGTAGTGTACAGAATCGTGTATAAAATATACTTCTAAGTTTATTTCCGTTTAATGTTTTGGATAATATAGTAGGTACTTATTAAGGGCCAATGTAGCGAAAGTATTTGGCCATATTAACCTTTCCTTTCAAAGTTAACGAGAGGGCCATGTTTCCCTGCAGAAAAGAGAGATGGCGCAGCTGTCATTGGGATAGATGGCGCACTTTCAACTTGCCTAGAACGTTCAGAAAATTATTTCCAAATAAAGCCAAATGTCGACTGGCTAAAATAGTGGATAGATGCAATAGTTGTAGCCGGAAAGAATAACTAATTAGGCTCAATAAAATAAAAAAATGTGTACTTAACTGTTTATTCTTTACATATATTAAAATAAAGTTTCTGTTTGTTTATTTTATTTGTTCACTTTTGCAGTCATTTGCTTCGCTAATCGCCAGTAGGTTGTTCACTTTTTGTTCGATGTGTTCTCTATTTGTTTAGCGTAAACAAATAAAATTTCAATAAACCTGCGGTTGTAAATATTTCTGCTTTCTTCTTTGTTACTTTTTCATGAATTTCATGTGGACCATCTCTCCCAAAAACATAAACCAACTCTCCCAACGACTAGAACCATCTCTCCTAGCACCTCGGGAGAGATGGTCAGATGTCGTCATTTCAGTTTGCAACCCGGTTTTCGGAAAATATTGTCTTAAAGCATATATCGACCAGTTTTTGTGAATCCGCATAATATTCTGAACAAATTAGATTTGTTCCGATAAAATAAACAATATCAGTATTAGTTTTAATAGCCATTTCATGTTAGTTGCACCGACTGTCCATTTACTTAAATGAAAATGCATGTTTTTAATTCATATCACGCCAAAGTTTGCATTGAAAGCGATGCAATAACCCCGAACAACTTGAAATTTGAATGACCTTTGATAAATAAAAGATCAATGCATTCGAAAGCCGATTCTAATGAGCGTTATTTTTAAATGTTTATACAATTCGAAAAGTAATAATGCAGATTCATTATAAACGAGCTGAGTGATTCGTATTAATTTTTTTTACTGTAATTAAAAGTTAATAGCATGCACCCTTCCTGATTACATTTATTCAGAATAATTTCATATCTGAATAACCTCTAAAAAATTACCAATAAAGACACCCAAGTCCTTGGCTCACTGAGATTGAAAAGTGAGCAATATTTTCATTGAATAAATCTCATTAAACAGAGTAAAAAATGTATTCTACTAAACCACGACTAAAACTAGCTCCCAAGTATGTTGACAGGTGTTAAAGTGAATTACAAGAGAAGTGACACAATTATACGAACTGATACTTGATATAGGTCATTGAACTCTTGCTATCGCCAGCTGTAATATCATATGAATTAAAACATATGTTTCGATTAAGAGAAAAATCTCAACAAAAAAAACTCGTGGAATGATTTTTTCCTACCCCCTTTGGGATTTCTCAAACCGTGCAAAAATAACAGATATATTTGAGGCATTGAAGATAATTGGAACACCTATAGTTACAATAATACCCTTACCCTTTTAAAATATATTCCCTACAAGATCTATCCATCCGAAACTTCAGAGTCAGAACCTCGGAGCTCAGAGAGTATACAGTTAATCACCCTAGAAATAAATAAAAGGAGTTGAACTTTGTCTGGAACTTTTATATGCAGAAGAAGTTCGAGTCATCGTAGTCCCTAGTAAGATCAGCGCCTTATGCGCCTGACTGTACGTAAATTTGTATCAATTGCCAGTACAGCTGCTTCAATTTATTGTGGGATTAGAAACAATGAGTGGGGTCAAATGGTCCCTTCTTGCCATAATGTACCAACCCTCGTTGGCGTCCGTTATGACGTCACTCGCGCGGCCGAAATTATCAGCCGCCTATTTGCTTTTCGACCGCCTGGCCAATCATGGGTTCTTTCAAGTAAGTCAACAAAAGCAAAGCAGTTACTGCGACCCTTTAACACGATTAAAAAGTTCTCATTTTAGTTAATCGAGATTCTATGACTTTACTTTTACTTTAAAGAAGAATAAAAAAATAAAAGCAAATGAATAAATTATTGAGAAGATTTATGATGCACTTGATTTTACATTAAGTTTCCCTTTTCTATCATTACTTTGTTTTAGTTTCCGTATTAATGTATATTAATATGCGTGCGTATATGATAATAATAAAGTATTGTGTAACATATTAATATAATTGTAAATATTTATGTGTTGCAAAGCAACTCATCCTGTTTTTATGTGTCATCCTTTACTTGAAATATTAATTGCAAAAGAAATGATGAAGAATGCAGAAAAAACTGCAATTTATTACAAATTTTAACACGCAATGTACCTATATATATATAAAGTTATTTACATATTTGAGTGCGTACAACTATTATTGAAGTTTATAAACGAAAGTCGAAACAACAGACGATATATGTATGTATCTTTACTTATCTTATTGGAAGAAAGCTGTTGGCTCCAGTTTAAAAAAATTACACATTCGTAGAGGTGAAGTCTCATTAAGCCGTATTCCCACATGTCCGCTGTGACACTGAATCGAAACAAAAAATCGCACACAAGATAAGAATTCTGATCCTTTACGTGATCAATTAAGATATAGGTATTTCTGTTTTAAGAAACTGCTTATCTACAGTTGTAAATTTGTATCCCCACTTGTATCTTTATTTGAAGTTTCAAAGAATTGTTACAAAATACAGAGTATGTAGCTCGTTGCTATATCCTACAATATTATTAACAAAATAATGTTTCCTTTTTTTAAATCATAAAGTGTGTATTCCGAATTAGAAAATTTATTCCAAATGTATAGCAACTTCGCAAATATGTATATGACGGACTGAATAATGAAAAAAGTGATTACAATAGCTTATTACTGTTATATATTACCTAGTACGTTTATATATTTACAAACGTGATATAAAGAATGAAATTAATGTATAACGATCAACATTTTTTTCATTTACTGATTATTCGAAGTTTTCAATCAGACAAATATTCTGCTCCTATCTGGGATTAGCTTTAAGGAGGTTCGCTACCGGAGCAAAAATAATGAGAAATCTTTGAAAAGTGCTTTGATCTAATGTCCAAAGTGTAGTCCGCATTGTGTCAAAAATTCAATTCGATTGCCCGCACGGTTTTTGAAAAAATTGAAATCAAAGTTGCGCTCTTATACACAGTTTGTTATGGGAGAAGCGATAAAATTTCTATAAAATGTTACACAGAGTCCTTAAGAATAGTGAGAAAGACCTAAAAAATGTTGCAATAAAAAGCTTAAGTATTCCTATGAAATTTAAAAAAAAAATTGGACATTTACCGTACGGTTTATTAGATAATTGAATAAATAGACAGCAATGTGCTCGTATTTTTGGAACTGCCTGAAGGAACTGTTTGAAACGTGGCAACGCTGTACGCCGGGTAGTCATCTATACAGTGTATACTTGTACAAAGGATACAGTAAAAATTTGTAAAAACACTACCAAGCTGTAAACATGTATTTAGTAATTTGTTGCGAACCAGTACGAACGCGCAAAGGGACGCCACAAGTGTAAAGTGGAAAGAGAAAAAAAGATGGACGCAAAGCGACGTTGCAGCATTTCGCTCGCATATTTTACGCTACTTTTAATGAAAATATTATATTTCTAACTGCATTAAACATACTTTTTGTTTAATTGAATTCCAAAACAAAATATGTAGTAATAATTTTATTAGGAATAGACATGTAAATAACATTTTTGTCTGCATAATTTTTTTTTATCTAAGATTGGTATCACTGCAGAGCTCCCATGTATAAGCATAGGCTTACCCCTCTCGCCGCCTGCCCCGCAAGTGAGGTATCGAACCTCCTTAAAGAAAGACCATCTTCAGTGTTTCAAGTGTATTCTGTGGTTAGGGTTGCGAACCGTACTATAATGTATAGTATTGTACAATATTTTTGTCTGGTGTACTATACAGGGAGTATTCTGTTACAAAAAGATATAGTACGTAAAAATACTATATTTCCGATACATCGATAAAATTCTACTTGAACTTCTACTAAAGTTGAATTCTACTAAAATTCGTTAATTTGCGAATTTAAACTTTAAATTTTTGAACGCGACTTAAAAAAAAATATTGTCTATGATCTGTTTGTCAAAGTATATATAAAATAATTTCACACTTTCTCTCTATTCAACACGTCAGGTTTTATGGAGAGGATTTTATGAATAATGAACATAAAGTGGCTGGAAGAGAGAAACCGAGCAAATCTACCTCTCATAAAAAATGAGCTCCTAACATATAATATGTTAATTTGGACCTTCACTGCAATCAAACCTTTGGCATATTTTTTACAGACGATAAATTAATTAATAATGCAAAATGCGAGAAAAATATATATTTACAAAATAGGATGTTTTGATGTGGGTTTTATTTTATACCACTTTCTTCTGAAAAGTACTATATTTTTTTCACAATGCACGATACTGTTTATCACATTTGGCCATAAAGTACTATATTTTCCCGAAGAAAATTGGCAACCTGTGGTGCACGTTGCACATGTGGGAACGTGGCTTTACGCGTTGCGGTACGAAGAGCTTGCAGCGCCTTAACAGCAATCAGTATTCTCACAAGGCACGAAAAGGTCTCTGTATCAGAGCCCCTTTATCGTATAAATAGATATCAAAAGTAACAATGGAGTACCTACAATAATAGATTGTATTCGAAGAAATCATGCCACCTTCGAGATTTGTCCAATTTAACAAGTCAATAAAATAATCAATTATGACAATATCTTTTTATACATCTGGCTGAATCATATCATACATTCAGTATAGGTGAAGTAATAGATAAGAACGACAGCTGATATTTATGGTGCATTGTTGTTTGATGTTTTCCTAATAAATAAGATGCTTTTTCTGACATTCGTGATACGAATGACGTAGTGTTTACTCTGTAGCGTACTTTTTATTTACGTCGAAATACGACATTTTTATTACATTTTCATACGATCGTGTAAACTACATTCTGTTAAGACAGTGGTGAAAAAAAAAACAAATTTGCAAATATCTTTACGCGTGTATACAAATAATTTTGATACGTGATTTCAGTTGTCATATTGTTATTTGTTGATAATGTATATTAAAATAATTAATGAGCTCGATACAGAGAAGTACTTTTTAAACACCTCTATTCTCCGTGTCATTTAAGAAGGAACCCGTTTCGCGCATGTAGAATGAGCTCATTGGCTCCGGAAAAGCGTTGGTGGGGGTACAGCCAATAGTGGCTTCTCCCGGCACCAATGAGCGTCAACCTGCGCAGAACCTTGTCTGAACTCGTCGGTCGACAGGTTACTTCTTAAATGACAGGGAGAATAGAAGAGTACGAGAAATAACTACATTGTACCTTCTACATTGTACCAAAACAGTTGCAATGCGATTGGAAAAATAATTTATTCAGTTGGTCGTTGTTTTATTCCCTTTGCTTACCTTAGCAATGTTTAAAGTGTATTTTAAATTTTTAACCACTGTTGTAAGTTGAGGTGAAATTATAAACGCCCATTCCAAAAATTTAGTTAATTTAGTTTAACTTCTATGTTTTACAGTATCGCTGCACTATTCTAAAAACTTCCCTGACTTCTTGCATCATAAACAGGAACATAGGTAGGTACTTCTTTCTCTAAAAAATACGGTAATTTTACTATTTTGTAAAATATTTATCCACTAGAATTTCTTAGATTTGTCTACAAAGTGCAGAAATTGTTTTAGTAAACTGCAAACGAATCTTATCAAATCTAAATAAAGCTATAATAAAACCTGTATTTATCGCAAAGCTGTTTTAAATTTCCATTTTCATGGAATATTAATGTATTTTGAGAGAACGATGATCGTTTATATATGCTATTCACCCACTGTTCGTGGTGTAATAGTAGCGCAACCCTAAATTACCATATTCGTATGGGTGTAAAGACTCGATAATAATATTAACGTCACCAACATGGTTCCTAGACCAATGTAGACTGTAGTGCGAGTCGTTGAACGAAGATAAGGGGGATTGACGCGAGTGAGGGATGATAAGAGCAACTAATTTTTTCGTCGAGTCGGTTAAAAGTTATCGGTCAGCCTCTAGCAGTCAGGTCACCGCTCGTAAACCGTTCCTTTTCCTTTTATTTCATCTTGGCCTTATCTCCAGTGTCTGTCTTCATTCGTTGATTACTACTATGAAAGCTATCTGCATTGGTACTTCAGAGTCTTTTTATCTTATTCGTAATTTTCATTCAGAGATATCCTACATAATTTCGTTATTGACCTTTTTGCTACGACCTCGAGCGAAAAATTATGGAAAAAGCTTACTTAAATATTTAATTTCCCCTCCATTCTTATTAGGACACTTGCCTGCATAGGTAGTTCTGAATGTTTCACTCCTATTCGTAATTTTCATTCAGAGATAATAACTTTGATTTCGTTGTTAACATTCTGATGACTACCAGTTTAGGAAGTATCGACGACGTTTTAAAAATTTTGAATTTCTCTTTCATTTAAGGGTTCTTTCTAGTGTGATGCTTGAAAAAAATCAATTTTTTCGGTAATTAAAAAAAGATATTGCACGTATCATTTTGCACGTTCGTAGCTTTATTCTATTACCGTTTGATCCTCAATGGTCACACTATTAGTTCCTCCCGCTACAGACACACATGGGTTAACATAACCCAGAGGATTCTTTTGCCTATATCTCTGGATGCACTGCACCGTTTTTAATGTTTTTTCTTTTGATCGATTCGTGAGACAATAAGGGACAAATATATATACAAGTCATTAATCATTTGGTACTCGAGATATGTTCAAAATGATGAGATCAAAATTGTGAAAGTTCGGAAAAATTTGACTTTTTTCCTTTTAATCACAGTTTTTTTTCAGAAGAAGTTACGAGGGTTTAATTATACAGCAATGAAAAGGTGTCGAGTCATACTTTAAGGGAAGAAATGCGTTATTATTATTGGTTAATAAAGTTATAATTATTTGGCGATGTGAAGTTGACTAATCTTTTACTTCTATCAAACGAATGTTCTCTGAGAAAAACTGAGCTCAAAGTCAAATAGGCACTCCCACTTTGTGGCCTGTAATTCCTAAAGTACAAGAATTTCAAACAGAAGTTTTATGACGCGATAAGCGCTGCAAACTTGCGTAAACAAAATTTTGAAAGAAGTTTAATTTTCTTGAAAAAAAAAATGTTACCTGGCAAAACATTTTTTTTTTTTAAACACATCAGTCCACACATGCCTGCCCATTTCAGATATGCGAACTGGTCAAAGGAAATATACATATATGATATGTGCGGGCACCTGATTGGACCCAAGTCCCGTACAGGAAGCAGACACATGCATTCCACGCTTATCTGAAACGATACAAAGTGCTAAAAACCCTTCATTCGGCTACTGCAGTCTCCAAACAGAACCACTCAATCTAAATAAAGACGCTTGATGAAAGCTAGTTATAGCCAGGATGCACCTTCCTTGGATTCACTATAATTCTTTCATTGGTACCTAATATCGAATTCGCCAATAGACAATTGCAATGTATAATTTGTTCAGTGGCTAATACTTTTTAATTGCTATATTGGTGGCATCTTCCCTACATCTGTCATATTTAGGTAAAAAGTGAACAGGATGACTTGTATCCCTAGCACGGTGAAATACCTGAGGTGAATGTCCTAATTTCTGCTCATGTTCCCATTTCTGCTCATTTTGTATTTTTCTTATTATTATAAACGTTACGTTCGTACTATAGTTGCAACAAAATAATTCTAAATTATTTAAACATTTACGCGAGTGTTGCACGAGCTTGGGGCTAATCAAAGTGCAGCATAAGAAAGGAAAAACTTTTAAAATGGGAGACTCATGATTTTTCGACCGTGTCTTAGCTGGTTGTGCTAAGGAACAGGGTCACTATTGGTATTCGATAATTGGGCAGAAAATAGTTTTTGCAGTAAAAGTTCTTATTTAATAACAAAAGCAGATAACGTATTGTGCTCTGGATGTAGATTTTTTTACTATTTTTAATTTTTTTTAAGTAGAAAACAGGTTGATTAGATTTAGGGTGACTAACAAAATTTTGGTAACATAACCTCACAATTCAATATATGCTGTAACCTCTATTTCTATTCGAAGGCATTTTATTTTCTGTATATCATTATTTTATGCTTTACTATTGTGTTATAAAACATCTCTATAAAAGATGTAACTTATTTTAACCTGAAAAGGCAACGTATTATGTGAGCAGAAATTGGTACAAATGGTGAGTAGAAATACGTAAACTGGGCGCCAGAATCGGCTTCCCTTCGGAAATTTGGCAACGTTCCATGTCACTAGAACCGCTGAGTTATGCCTAGTGACATGCAACGTTGCCAAGTGTACATCGCTATTTTTCGTGAGCAGAAATGCGGACATTTAGAGCATTATATTTGATTACAAATTACTCGTAGTTAAACATCTTGAAATATTTTTCTTAAATATTTTGCGACTGGTTGATTTATTATTAAAGATTTAATCAATTACTCTGCAATTTTTTACACCTTCCTTCTGACGAGCAACCTCTTAAATGAGCAGAAATTGGGACATTCACCTTGCCTAGAGTTCGGCGAAGGCTAAGTGTGAAACCCTTCGGCTACTGAACGCAACAGCCAGTGGCAGATAAACACAAAGCAAGATGCTCAGAAGAAGGCTAGTCCATCCACTGTTCTCGACGCGCGCGCAAGCATTCGCGTGCACGTCTGGCAGATCGTCGCGTCGCGTCGGCTGTCTCGACCCTTTCGAGCGCCCGGAAAGGTCGCGCGGCGCGCAGTTGCACAGATGGGACCTTGCCCATAGAGGGCACACGATGCTATCGCACGGCCAATGGATTCACATGAATAGATATACGCCTGTACGAAATTCAGCTGAAGCCGGGGGAAATTGAGTCAACCGTATGCGGCCCGCTCGAAATGCAAAGCTATTCCGCATACGTGTTCCCACAATTTCTTTCGTAAGGGATTCAACGTCCTCTTACCGCTCCGATTTAATTGGCGTTGCCATTCGACCGGCGGAAGTTTGAATTTCAAATTCGCCCGCCTAAAAATAAAGCGGTGAACGATAACGATTTGACGTTGGTACCGTTAACCTTTCCCTTTTATAAATTTCAACTAAAACGCCCCGTGCGGACTGTTTCGCCGACCGATTGATCTATCGATCGAACGACCTATTCAGGGGGTCGTTGACTGTGTCTTCTCCGTAACATTTATTCTATGAATGGATCTAAGATAGCGGTAATGGTCGAATGTTTCTCATGAAGATATCGAATGGGCTAGGTAAGTACCGCGGAGGGCGCCGCCTCGCGGTCACTTTTTTAAATAGTGGGATGATTAATCGAATGTATGACATGGTTGAATATAGTCGGGAAAGGAATGAGGGTGAAATTAGCGGAAGTATTAAATGTTTGAAATTAGTTAAAGGATAAGCTCGGTACGAAATTCACTGGACGGCCCACAGTGGTCCGAAATCCCCATATCAAGGAAGAAATATGATAGCATCAATGTGAAACCTTCAATTTATACAAAACTTGGTATCCCAGGGTTTTTGAGGTCGCTCATTACAAATCTGAAGTCAAAATTAATAAAAACAAAATATCTTCTTAGTATAGGAGATATTTGTATGTCAATATTAATGATTAAATTAAATTATCTACTAAACTAATAGTTTTTTTACATAAGTAGGTTAATACTTTGTCATAGAAAATGATGAACTGAATCCAGTAATTTATTAAAAAATATATGGTCCCGTTTAACAAAACATCGGTGACCTTCATACATATGCCCTTTATGCGTCCACATATAAAAAACTAATTAAATTATGGCCTCCTAGAAACCATTCAACTTTTATCTAAAACATTTTTCGATATTATGAAAAACGAAAACAAGATACTCCAATTACTTATTAATAAAAGTTATAGAAAAAATGCTCCCTACACCAAAGCCGCAGGTTTACGCAGCTGAAACCTGTTTGGTTATGTACTCAAAGGTATAATGCACCATTAGTATTAAGTCTTACCTTGACGCTAGCTGTCGCGAAAAAGTTATGTCTGATTAAACTTCGAATCAATTGTTAAAAATGCCTATTTCTTCAACTTACGTCCTACTGAAATCAACAAGGGTGTCATTGACTTAATTCGTGTAATATATATGTTGTGTATAAACATAATCAAATTACAAAATTTCGTTTTACTTTTTAATTTGCAGATAGTTGAAATTCTATTTGAAAGGTAGTTTGTAGGGCGTTTGTAACGTAAAATTGTAGGTGTTCTGTTCCCCAACTTTCATATTATAATTTCCTTACAAATTGATGATATTCACCGAAAATTCTTGTTGGTTCTGGTGCTTCAACTATCCTACTATGGAATTGTATTGGAAAAATTCTGTGTACTTAACATTCAAAAAATGACTTTTTTCCTCTATCCAAACCACTGTGCGGCCTCGCAACAAGGCGATGGCAATAATTTTATAAAATGTTCGTAACAGAATCTTTCAATTTTAGGTACAACGTCCACTAAGATCTCTTCATTTCTGTGTATCAGTCTGTGCACATAGTCCTGACTGAAATAATAGGGTTTATTATAGCTAGTACATAATAAAACAATTGTACAGAAATTGGGAAACCTTATGTAATGTTTACAGTGTATGTAATTACCTCAACTTTTTACCAGCGGCCGTAGCCGTGATGGAAAACATCGGTTCTCGTTAGATCACCGAAGTTAAGCATCACGGGGCGGTGTACTGGGGAAAGATGGGAGACCACCTTTCTCCCGGTGCGCTGCTGCTGCTGGGACCCGAAGGAGAGAGGAGGGATAAAATAAAATGGGACGGACTATAGTTCGTTGGGCAATATAAGCAAAAATAAGCTTGAAACGCCATCCTGCTTAAAACACAGGAAAACAATAAAAACAAACAAGCAAACAAACAAACCTCAACTTTTAAGGGACTATAGTTCGTTGGGCTATATAAGATATGTCTTAAAATGCCGCTTTGGTATAGTGTGTTTGTAACTGTATCAAAGGAAAAATTAACCTAACCTAACCTAACCTCAACTTTAACTTTATATATATTTACATTATACCCGTAACCACGTACAACCCGTTAAACAACAAATTACAAAACGCATATTTCATGTTTGAATCTTATAAGGGGACCTTCAGGTTTGGCAATTTCAGAAAATTCTGAGACTTAGTGTACTTGAAGGTCTTCACTCGAACATTAATTTCTCAAAGCAGTAAGGCGCGCTTTTTAGCCAAATTCGAGATAATCGACTTTGAAAAATTCTGAGGTCCCTTATATTCAGGGTGTTCCTCTACCTATGGTCAATACTCTAGGGGGCGATTATACAGGCAAAAATAAGACGAAAATCAAAAGTGACGAAATTACGGCAATGGCTTCGTTTTCGAGAAAATTGACTTTGAATTTCACCTAAATAACGTGTGGTCGATATGCTTTGGAAAATGTTTGCGTCAGATTTTGAGCGAACTAAATTGTTTATGGTGTAATGTGAGCGAGTTCTTGTAGAATAGTAGTTTGCATTAAGAATAAGTAAAGGGAATGAGAAGACAGTTTTTTACTTTTTATGTTTCATTTTGTATTATTAACAATTGGGAGTATTTCTATGATATGAGGAAGGATATAAAAAAATTAGTATGCTATTGCTGGTAAAATGTTGTACATGTCCATGGAGTTTCAACCAGTAAAAAAACATCACAAATTGTTTAGCATTTACTAATTATTTATTAACAGTTACATGTTCTTAGGCGAATCGCGTACTTAAATTTCTTCAAGAATGTTCAATTAGCGAAAGAAATTAAAGTGATATAGAAATGTGAAATTCGTATACAAAGTTATATTTATCCTTTTGTTTATATAACAATACTGTGGCACACAAATGTAACAAAGTTGTGTGTTTATTACAATCATACTTTTTATATTCAGTATGTATGGCAAATAAAAATCCCCTATTTAGTACTGGTGCAACATGAAGCGTAGCTATTCATATTCAACATGAAAAATAGTATTACAAAAAGTAATACAAGTTGTGAATGTTGAAAGTCCTCATACCGCCGTATGCGCATAATTCCTTCCATTTGTTTTTCATTTTTATTTAAGTCAACGCAACTGAAAACTGTATTAATTCATTTTGAACATTGCTTTCAGAGTACCTAGCCACTTAGCGAAAAATTTAAAAAAGTTTCAACTCTGTATTAATCTGAATTCTTTGTGACAGAAAAGGAATAGAATACCTATAATTGTACAGAAGACAGCTACAAAAAGAATTTTTAAAATAAATTTATTCATTATGTCAGTAAAATTACAAAAATAGTTTTGCATAGGCAAAACCAGTAAGAAAATGACGGAATAATAAGTTACACCATATTATAATAATATTATTAACAATAATTATAAGAGTCTTTATTGTATCAATGCCAGGTTCATGATAAGTAATAATAGATCATAACAAAGAAAACGAAAAAATAATGTAACAGTAAGACACAATAATAACTATAAATAGGTATTGTGGAAACGTAGAATACAACAATATCGATGGCTTAGTGCAAAAATACTATATGTCCATTTTTTATGAAATTTTAGTTTCATATGCAACAAAGAGTTATTGAATGTTTCGTTACGCTGTATAAAAATACCTACTATTATATAACTGTAACATTATTGTCAGTGGAGCTATAATGATTCTACATATACAGTAAATACCCGTTATAAGCCCGACGAACGGGGCTGGCGGCGGGCTCATAGCGAGTTGCGGACATGATTCCGCGCGGCCAGTGTCTGTGTCGACTCTTTCGTTTCCTCTCGCTCGTTGTCGGGTTCTCTCACTCTCGTCCGCAGGCTTCCAAGAAATGGTGGGGATAGTCGCCGGGCTGTCAACGGATGGTAAAAACGGGCTCATAACGGGAATTAACTGTACTTACATTTTCTATAAAAAATTTCCCTAGTTACAAACCTAACCCGAGATTATTTACAATACTATACTATACTATTATAGAACTGCGAGCTTACCTATTGTCAGTGGAGCTACAATGATTCTAGAATATACATTTTTTATAAAAAAACTACCCCGAGTTACAAACCTAACCCGAGAATATTCACAATACTATACTGTACTATTATTGAACTCTAAGCTTATTATCAGTGGAGCTACAATGATATTCTACATATAGATACATTTGTAATAAAAAATGACCCCAAGTTACAAACCTAATCCGAGATTATTTACAATACTATACTATTATACAACTGTAAGCTCATTGTCAGTGGGGCTACAATGATTCTATACAATACATTTTTTTTAAAATTTGCTCAATTTTATTCTGACTTTTATATCCCATTCAAAATTCATATTCCACCCCTCACCTTCCTTTTCTTGAAAAAAACGTATATCTACCAAAGCGATTCTCCACACCACGCCTAGGTTCGTTAAGTCAAAATAGGATTTCGCTTGTCGAAACGTAAAATAATGCTGTTCTTTCGCTCATAAATAATATCTCCATAAATCACGGGTGACGTGCACTTTCTAACAAGTTCCACGGGAAAGGGTCGAAAGTATGATAGCCACGGGTTGGAAATTCAAATGCTGGATCCTTATCATTGACTCCCAGAGTCTCCGTTCGTGACGGGAGTCCGAGTCGAGATGAGATTATCTTTGCAGGCAGGAAACACCGGAACCTTTGCCCGTAGTATTTCGCCTCGTAACGTGCGCCGCAATTAAATTTAGCCGAGATTATAAGCTCTTCTGTTATCTTGGTAATTCCGAATAACAAGCCAACCAAAATTAGACACCCATTAGAATGGAAATTGTGCGCGCATCGGCCAGCCTAAAAAACCCGCCAAGGAGTTAACGAGTTCGCGTATGTGCGCATGTATTTGCAGATATTTTTATTTCTTTATCTATTTATCAAACTGGAAAGAAATTTTGTTCACACAACGATAGTTACGCACCGTAGACAATTTTGTTATAGTTATGCTAGTACTGTATCATTTTTTAAATGAACAAACATTTCCAGGAAAGAAGAATTCATGGGTGCTTGAAAAAATGGCAAGTTTACTTTTAGGTACTTTTAGGTAATCTCTGCTTATGTCGATGCAAATTATAATCTGGGTAATATTAGAACCGTCATATTGGAGATTATAGGGAGTTGTGGTTGGTTGAATAAAAGGGTTTTCGGATAACAGTTTTAATATAAATAATCTAATATAATTTTGAATATAAATGATATATATAATCGAAATTCTGAAATATGAATGGATGCCATGCTCCCTTAGCTGGCGAATCGTGCAAGCTTCCAAGATTGTGTTTATCTGTGTGGGATGACAGTTATATTTTCCATCAAATTCTTCAGAATATTTTTGTAAGGTCAAGTGTATTTTAAATATTTTTCATTAGTGTATTTTGTTGTTAATTTTATAGTAGGTACGCTTAAGCTTCCCAATCTTTTCTAATCAGCTGTTGTGGTTCTTCCAAGCTGAAGAGCCAAAAATCTAAATAACAAACAAAGTGTTAAACAAAGTGTTAAAATTAAAGGATTATTATACGCAGAATAATATTTATATTAAGATGACTGTTCTAACAGAAAAGTAAAGCATTATTCTTCATTTATAATAACATATTTCGGGACCTAAAAAATATCAAGCAACCATAAAATTTTATATTTTCATAACATTAAACAAAACAATGAAAAGTAAAAGTACCCACGCTAGAATTACTTGTCTTTCGTTTCAATAATAAATTGCTGCAGTCTTTTTTAAAATAATGTGAAAATATGATGATTTAACTTAACACAACTTGTGCCTTATCGAAGTACCTACGCGAAAATTATTTAAACAGAACAGACGATGGTATTCCAGGAATCGATTCCACTGAACCTTCATTGCAGTCATTAAACTTTTAAAGGTTCAACGCCATTTTAACGTACTGCATTGAAAATTCGTCGGGAACGCTTAAACTACCAGTAGCATCGGTCTCACTCGTATGCATTGACGTCAACTCGAAAATTCAGAGGGTATTAAATATACAAAACCTAAGGACTTTGTCCTCTACGTCTTTAGGATTAACATAACACTTTTCCTCTTAGATTTGAGGTATGATTTATGTATCCACGATCAGTGTATAAATAGTTCAGAGTTGGAAAGAAATTGATTCATGATTAATTCGAGTTTAAATTACGTACCAATGCTGGATAACAGTATATTCGTATCAAACGGTTTACCTACATGCTTTCTAATCAAATATAACTGATATTCAATAATATACTATTACATCTCGTTGAAATAGTCACAATTACAGCTATCGTATTATACAAAATAGAAAGAAACGAGGCATACCATTTAATTTTTTTTTTTACAATTCTGCTACCACGTTATGTATTATTTAATATTGTTTAACTTCTGTATACGATATTTTGGAGTATATTAACTAACATAGAAGGCACTTCAAGTAGACAAAATTACTACCCTATTTTGTATGCTTAAAGGCCCCTATTTTACTTCATCACATATAAACTTGAGAAAACTATATCATACTAAATAATTGTAGGCCAAGAGAAAAATAATATAAGTAATAATTTAAAAAAAAAGTCTAAATTTAAGATTGTATCCATGGTGATTTGAAAAAGTATATTTTTATCATAAAGAACCATACATTTGTGTCCTCATTATTTTTGTCGGTAGTATACTATCTTTCCTTATATTTCAATAAAAATAAATATATTTAAGCGCCTCTATGAAAGAGCCTTCTTCAGTCTTGCCAGTCTCGCCACATATTATTAATATTGCGCTACACAAAATAATTGGGGGATAACGTTCAAAACACCACATATAAGCGGAATATATTAATATTAATAAATCCAATATTTTCACTGATCAGTGAAATAATGCCATACACCAAAATAAATTATGGAACGAACTATAACCGGAAAATTCTACATGTGAAAAGAAATCGAAGAGTTCTTTACCATTTTGCAATCTAAGGCTTCGCTTTCAAAACGCAGCTAGTTAAAGTTTCATAGCGAATTCGGTAACTCGCACTGACTCTGCACTGTTGCCGAAAAATGACTTGGATTGGTTGATTCTTACAGAGTTATCTTCGTTTCTATAAGAAACAACCAATCCAAGTCATTTTTTGGCCCCAGTGCAGAGTTAGTGTGCGAGTTACCGAATTCGCTATTAGAGTTCGACTTTCGAGGCGCGCTGTTTAAATGTCAAGCAGTTTGACGTCGTGGCGCATGCGCGCATTCATACACGATGAACGCACTTACGACTACATTGTTAAATACATATTTATATATATCATATATTTATATATATCATGTACAAATATAGTTAAGTATAGTTAAGTATAGTTAAGTATAGTTAAGTATAGTTAAGTATAGTTAAGTATAGTTAAGTATAGTTAAGTATAGTTAAGTATAGTTAAGTATAGTTAAGTATAGTTAAGTATAGTTAAGTATAGTTAAGTATAGTTAAGTATAGTTAAGTATAGTTAAGTATAGTTAAGTATAGTTAAGTATAGTTAAGTATAGTTAAGTATAGTTAAGTATAGTTAAGTATAGTTAAGTATAGTTAAGTATAGTTAAGTATAGTTAAGTATAGTTAAATATAATTAAATATAGTTAAATATTAGTAATAATGTCTCCTTTGTAAGAATTT
Organism: Andrena cerasifolii; assembly: GCF_050908995.1. NCBI lineage: Eukaryota > Metazoa > Arthropoda > Insecta > Hymenoptera > Andrenidae > Andrena > Andrena cerasifolii. Next base: position 2,367,827 of record NC_135128.1, on the reverse strand, counting down.
ACGAAAATTAAAGAAAACTTCCATTCGGGGGGTATTACAATCAACACCAGGAGTGTCGAACTTCCCCATTACGAGAGCCGCGCGAATCGGGCCCCGGGTCAGCCGGTCACCCCACTTATTTTTCTCCAGGCGTTGCACGAGACCCGGCAGGGAGAGAGTGCGGCACCCGGAGGAGAAATTCATCAGAGAGAAGTAGCTGTGGAGGGGGCCGTTCTCCTACGGCTCTACGGAGCAGGCGAAGAGGAGAGGGAGCCACTGCGGCTCGGGAGCCGCTAGTTCGACACCTCTGCCATAGACACTCGTTTTTGAAGGTGATATTTGGAAATTCGGGGGTTTTGCACACATATTTAGTAGTGTTCCAACTATCAACACAATTTTTTGGAATGCATTATATTGAAAATTGTACAAGTTACACGCCGAAGCGCGGTCATGTCATCAAACACCGGCCCCAACGGGCGCACGAATTGCAGCCGTCCTAGTCATTTGAAACGAAGTGTCGAAGATTTTTTTAATCTATATGCGTATGAAATTGATATTTGATTCCTTTGACTTTGATTTATTCACTTTGGATGTGTGTAAAGTTTTAGCTCAATCGGTCCAGTAGTTTTTGAGAAAAATGTGTGACCGATCTAAAAAATTTGTTTCGAGAAAAACGCGTTTAAAGTTTTTCATGCAGTTACGACCTATGCGACTGAAGTTACAGTAGATAACGACTAATTTCTGTCACTTACCCCTAATCTGCTCCATCAGGAGCGTAGAGGAAACCTTCCTCAGCTTCAAAGAAAACATGTTGGGCAGCTCTCTTTTCTCTGCTGGCACTGTTATAGCCTCTTTAGATACAAGGGTTGAGGGAACGATTACGTGCCACGCTGCGGCCATAAGCCCCTATAACTCTGGGAGTTTTAAGAATTTCACCTTAATATTTTAGGGACATATTTTCGTAACCCCAAACTATGTATTAGAAAATAAATAAAATTGAATTTTTGGTTGTAATACCCCCTTAAGAAAATCAGAAATAAAGCGTGTTCAGATAATTATGAATCATTTTTTCAGAATTCATTCTACTCGTCAATATAGTGACAATGTTTCACGTACAAGTACTGCACGCAAGTCCCGCAACCTCTGGTTGTTTGAATAATGAACAATCTTTGAGTTACAAATGGAAATGTTTACAGAACTGCAAATCGATTTAAATCATGCAGCTTGATACACTTAATTCGTTAATATTACTAAAACGTTTAAATTTCCAATATTGTTCTATGTTTTAAGTTTCGATTATTATTCTTACAGGTGCGTGTGTAATATATAAAAATATCTTAATTACTGAAACCGGTGAAATCATTCGAATACATAACTTTGTATCTTATTTTCACTGTACTTTATAATATTATAGATTTAAGAAATTACTCAAATTATCGACAGTATTGAAATTAGAGCTGTAAATATTCGAATATTCGAATCTCAAATTCTAATTCTCTGATATTCGAATCCCCAAATTCGAATTCTCTGATATTCGAATCCTCAAATTCGAATTCTCTGATATTCGAATCCTCATATTCGAATTCTCTGATATTCGAATCCTCAAATTCGAATTCTCTGATATTCGAATCTCAAATTCGAATTCCCTGGTATTCGAATATTCGAATATTCGTTACAGCTCTAATTGAAATGCCTTAAATAAAATTCGGGCAACTTTCGACCAGATTTCGGAAACGATTAAGTCGATTTCATCAAAAATTTTCTGCGTACCGCAGGTTGTCGATTCTTATCATCAATACAGTAACTGTAACTGGAATGTCAGGATAGGCCTCCATAATGAAAGACCGAGAACGCCTTCCACCCCTTTCCACTGATAATAGAACAAATGAAATACGCGAACGCGAGGCGATAGTGAAGTGGTTTTGAGGCAGGACTTATTTACACTCAAACCATGTATTCGATAACACAAATCATATGTATATCCGGACAGTCAGGGTTGATATTATTCGTTAGACTAATCAACAAAGTGCCTAAAGCGTATAAAATGTTTTTAATTTAAGAAACACATATACATATTCTCATTTAATTCCGAAATAGCTACTAAGCAAAATGTAAAATCGGAATATTTTATTTAGTGCCATAAAAGAAATTTATTATTCACGTTTACTTAACCTTTTATTTATACAACTATGAGAACTGCAATGTTATCATGTGGATATTCTATAGATTTAATAAAGAAATTCTTGTCCAAAAATTAAGTATAGTAATTTGATGAAATAATAATAAATAGCATATTATTATATTATAATAATAAATAGCACAGGGTGTCACTGGACTGGTGTTGTAGGACGAAAAGGGGTGATTATACATGAAGAAATAATTAGAAAATATAGAACGATATTTTTTCTTGCGACATTTCGTCTTTGAGAAAATTGATTCTGAATAGGTACCCATAGGTATTTAACTAAAAATTAGTAGACTGCAACAGTAAATAAGGCACAAATGACATGAATCCTTGTGGAAAAACGAGTCAATATTGCAGAATAAGTTTTTTCACAGCAGACTATTTCTCACAAGGGAAGTTAGGCAACCCAAAATTTCAGAAAATTATGCCACTTTGTGGGCAAGTAGATTAGTTCATCCGTAACACAAACCTATTTTTTGTTGGTGCCACAATGCGGTTTTAGGGGGTGAAGTCACGCCTCGAAAAAAATCGGAATTTTCTTTTTCGTGGAATATGGAAATTGTTGAGAGATATGGAAAAGATGTTTAAACAAAAGTTGCATCTTTTCTTATATCTAAAAAACTGCGTCAAAATAATTATCAAATTAAGGATTGGTGGTGAGGGTGACTTGAAAAATATAGATTTTGCAATAATTATTTTTACGCAGTTTTTTAGATATAAAAAAAGATGCAACTTTTGTTTAAACCTATTTTCCATATCTCTCAACAATTTCCACATTCCGCGAAGTAGAAAATTCCGATTTTTTTCGAGGGGTTACTTCACACCCTAAAACAGCATTATGGCACCAACAAAAAATAGGTTTGTGTTACGGATGAATTACTCTACTTGCACACAAAGTTGCATAATTTTTTTAATTTTCGAGTTGCCTAACTTCCCTTATCAGATTGAAGTTTAAAAATTTGATGGGACTGCGTGCGCTTAACTAACAACAGAATTAAAATCGAAAAGAAACTGTCCTACAATTTAGACTTACTTCTCCACAATGATGAATATTATTCACAGTTGTACCATATTTGTTATTGCAATTTGCCAATTCTTATTCGAAAGTATCCGTACTTAACAAATATTCCAAGTACTTCTTCTTGAAAACGAAGCTCCAAATCTAAAAATATTTTCCTATATTTTTTATTTATCTTTATACACTCTATAAGTGGTGACCAAAAGAAGATTGAAGAATGGTATTTTTATGTGTGCTAAGTAACTTCAGTACCAGACTTTTCTTATCGTGCGGGTATCAATGATGATTTTATCGAACCTTCGACTCTATATTACATAAAGCCACTGTCCCTTCTTGAAAAGTTAGGATATTTTCCTTGTCACTCATCCTTAAAATTTGTTATCAGTGTACATAGTTTGATTTCGAGTTATTTTGAAAATATCTCGTTGATTTAAGGTATCATTGGTATTCATTGGTTTCAACAAGGAATGTTTCGTTTAGAGATTAATGCATATTATTCAAATGTCAAATTGGTGTCTCTCTTTCGGGACTGTTGTAAGGCATTGTAAGTTATTAAATATTAACATAACTTATATTTATGTGGTATTGTTGAGTGTAACGTTAATGTCCAATTGTTTAATTCTCTTCTCCTTCTTACATTCGACATTACTGGTCTAGCATTGAGTGAAGAAGGGTTGTTAAAATTTGTTACTTCTTGATATTTCCTTTGTCTTAAATTCTGAAGCACTGAAACATAATCCTCCGTTTAAAGTTTGCAAAAAATTGAATTAATAATATCAAAAGAGTGAATATAATTATTTTAAAAAATAACTACCCTTAAGTATCCTTACTTCTATTTTTCTCCTTGCATAGAACTCATAGATTAATCATTTTGTCAACAAGAAAAAAAAATTGGGTTGTGCTCAAAATATTTTAAAAACACATCAGACACACGTGCTTAACTTCAAATCTTCCAAACATGCCGCGAATTGTACATATTTATTAAAATATACCTACCCATTAACAAGGGTTTCGATGCTTACGAGAAGTTTCGTGGCTCCACTCCCCCCACCTTTATTTCTCACGTCATTGATTCGAAAATATATGACAATTTCTATTGAAATCGCGAAAAGAAAAATATAAGAATAAAATCCATGCATTTAAAAACAAACAATTTAAGGAAAAATGATTAGTACAGAAACTCTTGTAACATTAAACCTCTCGCTTATTTATTGTGTATAAATGTTCTAAGCGGAGTGAAATCTTCAAGTGCGTAGGTCGCAACCGAAAAGAATTCCACAGTGTGAATTTTGTGAGTATAATGATAACTAGATTCGGGGTTTACCAAGTGATCTAGTAGGGAGGCATTCTTCACAAAGCCCTCCCTTGAAATTCTTCGGTTCCCACCACTCTTCTTATTGCTCTCGAAACATCTGACAGTTGCTCGGTATACTTACAATAAATACACATATTTTTTGGGAGCATTGATACTCAGGAGCATACAGACACTCATTAAGGTAGTTCGTAACCAACTGCGTTAGTAAAATTAGAGTTGGGTAATAAACGATAAATATAAAGTAGTATGACACTATAGAAATAATAATAATAATTTTTAACATCACGTATATATATTTTAAAATGTTCAATGTTAATATAAATAATTGTAATACGAAAATAGAATATTAAATTGGTTAGCGTAGTGAATTGGAGCAGCAGATCTGGCAACGTCGCATACATTGGGAGCGTCTTTATATCCAAAATGTCAGAAAGGTTTCGTTACAAAGGTAAATTTATTTAAAAAATAATATTGGAAAATAAAATTTGACAAACTTGAGAAAATTATTTAACAGTAAATAAATTTAAATCATACTTATGTTATTTAATATTTTATCTACAAATTTCGGATAACTAATATGACTTACAATATAATTATAGCCTTCATATGAATTTGAATCGTCGTTCGCTATTTAAATGTCGAAACACATCGATTGTGCGACGTTGCCACGTTGACTGCTCTACGTAGTTTCTGAAAAATTTGCACGTAAACCTATTTTTTATGGGCATTTACGAAGAAACTATGTGGTCAGTTTCGCAGAAATTAATAAATTCATTTGGTGACATTTCGATGCACATTGCTGCCAATTTTGGTACATTTCTTGAATATAATTTTCCTGTTTCAGAAGAAAAACTGAAACTATAACCCTCTTTTCCGACTCTGCCACATGCCACTGCGTTAAAATGCATTAACTTTAATTAACAATTTCTCGATAACTATGTGGTAAATCGATTTTAAATTTTGTGCAAGAGTTTCTTGCATTCCAAATCTGACAACGTCGCATACATTCGGAGCGTCTTTTATAACAAAAATGTCAGAAAAAATGTTCATATGAATTTGAATCGGCGTGCGCCATTTAAATATCTGAACATATCGATTTTGCGACGTTGCCACGTTGACCGCTCTACGTAATTTCTAAAATATTTGCAGGTAAACCTATTTCTTATGGGCATTTACGAAGAAATCATGTGGTCAGTTTCGCAGAAATTAATAAATTCATTTCCCGACATTACGATGTACTTTTGTGCTAATTTTGGTACACTTCTTGAATATAGTTTTCCTGTTTCAGAAGAAAAACTGAAACCATAACCCTCTTTTTTTCGACTCTGCCATATGCTACTGTGTTAAAATGCATCAACTTTAATTAAAAATTTCTCGATAACTATGTGATAAATTGATTTTAAACTTTCTACAAGGGTTTCTTGTATTCCAAATTAGTTTTGAACAAAATTTGAAAGAATTCTTGAATTTGGTAGATTATTCAGGAACTACCTTAACTATTTCACTGATATCCACAAAAGCTTCGAAATATTAAGAGCAACTATTTTCTTTGAAACACATTTGAAAATTCTACTGTGCATTGTAAAAAGAACGAACCAAAACGAAATCAAACGACAAAAGCAGAATCGGTTGATCCGATCAGAAATGTAGCAGAAAATGTGAATCGGTCCGAAAATAAACGAAGCAAGGAAGCAAGGCAGAAATTCGAGAGAGGCATTGCAGGAAGAGAACCATGGACTTTTGGTAACATCGAATTGGGAACCACTGCCGAAGATAAGCGATGGTCCAGAGTGGTGCATACGCGGGTCGTCGATGCACACACAACACACGTATATTAACACGTCTTTGTACACACGACCACATCTCGTACAAGATTCGTATAGTTCCAAGAAGCGTACAGTCGTCGAAAAAAGTGATGGTTACGATCGTCAATTTCGTGATCTAAGGTTTCAGGGGGCGAAGACGAAGGAGAAGTTGGTAGAAATGTGTGCACTACCAGTCAAGCATATTCATGAAGTTTCTGAGGCGGGGAACCCCCGCCTCGTAGATACAAGGTCCATCGGGATCCATGCACTTATGTAACTTTTTGTTTATTAGCAGCAATTCTGTAAGAAAATAAGGAATGCTTATTTTCAGATGTGTACGTGCGAAATTATATTATGAGTTAAAGTGCACCTCGTGCCCGCTGCCCAAGTGTTAAATGTTGACATTGTCCCAACTGAATAACCAAAGAAGGCACAATAAATCTCAAAGCACGAAGAGATGTATCATTAATTTTATTGTTTGTTTCTATTAAATTTTTTGATTGGTTACTTTATGCACTGCATTCATTTTCTCGTATAATGATAATATTAAATCTTGTTAGAATACTGGAAGCTATACTTTACTATTTTGTAGAATATTGTTAAATAGGTAACATCTATCTCATTTTTAACTTTTTCTCGTAATTTTTATATGATATCAGAAGCACCTATGATTATTACTTTTTTGTCTTATAATATATTTATTATAATAGATTATTCATAATAATAATTATATGCAAATAACGTTTAGCGTGGGTTTTCAAAATACTTGAGAAGGTGTTAGTAAAATTATAAAATTAGAATGTTATTAATACATTGACCAAACTTTTATATTTGCTTTATGGCACAATTAAAAAGAATTCTTCAACTATGAATTTCACTTAAGAGGGGACTATACTTTAGGCAACGCTAAAACAGGCCGATTTGGGGGAATTTGTTTTGGGGAAATTATGAAGCAAATCATTTTTAACTTTTTTATGGCTTTATACTTAACTTTTGTAGATACGAAAAAAAATTATGTTAAAAATATGCATAGATATCGCTATCGACGCATCTTGCTACAGCGTCGCCGCCGAAGTTGCAAAACGGTGGGGGTAATTTAGAGAAAACTATTCAACCAATCGACTTGCCCTTACACATACAACTAGATAATTCCAAACTATTGTCGATGGACCTGCAGTATTATAAAAAAAATCATTTTAATACTCCGATGTTGCATAAATTGATTAAAACATTCCTGTAAAATCGTACTTCTTTTCCTAAGCTCGACAATTTTGTAAATTTTCGACTTTTTTTGGTTTTTGGGGTCCATCGACAATAGTTTGGAATTATCTAGTTGTAAGCAAATAATACCTACGACAAGGGAATAGCAGTAAACGACAGAACCACTCATAGATACGGATCGATTGAAAAATTAGGAAATGGACGTAGATTGTACTGCTTAGTGCCCCTTATCCGCCAATCAGAGAGTTGACTTCCTAAAAAGATTGCATAAAAACACCTTGTACCCCCATTTAACGTCAGATCTCTATTTTCCGAATCAAATGTTACTGCGTGTTTGTATACCTAAACCATTTTTTTTTAAAAATGTAACCTGCAGATTTAGATGTTAAGTAAACTAAGAATGTAATACACAAGTAAAGCTGCATAACTCTCATAAGAGTTCTCTAGGTTTCATAATAAAAAAAAAAATAAAAAAATTGTCTGCTTAATCGCAAAAAGTGAAATAAAGCAACATACAAGCTCGGTGAAAAATTAACAGTGTGCCTAGAATATATATCTACTAATAGTATTTTCTTAGAAAAGTATTTAAGTTATGCTGCATTTGTTATTTTCGGGTGGTTGCGTTTGGTTGATGGCGATAATAAGTGTGACATAATTATTTGATCTTTGACCCATTATGGGCTCCTTGCGAGACTATATTGGCGTCACAACTATGGTGACCATTTCACTTTTAATCGAAAACAATATAATATGTACAACATGTCACAAATGTACTATAGTAAAAAAGGTAATTATCTTAGATTAAAAAACAATTATTTTTATGTTATTGTTAAATATTTTTTAAATATTTGTGTCCTGTTTTTCCAATACTATAATCGTCTTTACTTCACCATACATTAAACTCTTCCCATGAACACTTTCATGGTTGCAATTACATGTTACTATTCTCCCTGTCATTTAAGAAGGAACCTGCCGATCGACGAGTTTAGCCCGGTTCTGCGCAGGTTGACGCTCATTGGTGCCGGGAGAAGCCACTATAGGCTGTACCCCCACCAACGCTTCTTCGGAGCCAATGAGCTCATTCTACATGCGCGAAACGGGTTCCTTCTTAAATGACAGGGAGAATAACTCCACACAGCTTATTAACTTTACTTGAAACGCTAAATATATCTATTTGGTTTGTGCTACGACATAAACATTGAGACTCCACTAAGGTATCATTCTATCATATCTGTATTTTTAGTAAACTAAGTGTTTTAGTAAAAACTATTGAAAAAATGTATTGCATGGAAAAATATTATTACGCGTTTGCTAACTAGATATTTAATGGTCGACATGTTGGATATCAACCACTTTATAAATCATGTAACTCCGAAAATTGCAATTGCAAATGCAATAAATACTTCCAGTAGTGTTGTCACTAAACTTATAAAAGAAGATCTTCGTAAAGAGCAGTTCAAGATATCTACTTCCAAATATCAAGGATGTACCAAATACATAGCCATTTACACTACAGAGTGTTAACAAGAAACGAGTTGGCGACTTACATGGTAGATAGTACTTATCAAACTGAATGAAAAAACCCTAGAAAAAATAGGTTAAAAGGTCGACCATTTTTAAGTTACAAATGATTTCGTACTTTGACGTTACTAATAAGTAACGCAAGTGACTTGTCGATTTCTACATGTAAAATCCAAACCTTTGTGGGAACAGACCAGTAATCTAACCTTGCTTACAATTAGACGACCGACTTCTGCATCGAAACGTATTGGTGAAATGATCTTTTGTTATGAAGCATGCGCGGCAATGGAAAGAAGACGCCTAGAAGATCTTCTGTACATCCCGAGGTGGGGATCTGACAAGATAATCCTTTGTTTTCATGCCGCATGCCACACGCACAGAGCCGTCGAGTCTCTAACCTACGTTACCAACGTATAAAATTATTTGTAACTCACAATCAGAAACGGTTGAGTTTTCTGCCCATTTGCACTCAGGTTATTTTTACTTAATTCGACAAGTACTATCTATCATATACAGTGAGTAACGAAAATATTTGGACACTTTTTAAAATCGCTTAACTTTTAGAATTGGTTCAAACGACATGAGTTTTTTCGGGGATACTAGAAGGATGTAGAAAAATCTACAAACGGGATTTTTAAATTTTCATTAGAGGCTCAGATGAAAAAGTTGAAAAAACGACCATTACTATTTTTTTCGCTATTCCGAATATTTTCGTTACTCACTGTACGTCCTGAACCCCCTTTTTAAAACCCTATACAATGACGCGTTATATTCTACATATTGAACTTACATAAGATTCCACCCCCCCCCCCCCCCATGATTCAGTGTATTCATTGTAAAAACGTCAGAACTGTAATGAATGGTAAACGATAAAAAATATTACAGTGATTCGGGGATATAAATTTAGATAAGGGAAAGTCAGAAATACTCACGGTATCGGCACGGTTTTTCGACAATAACTTGCTGCTTATCTCCTATACAGGTTTCCAGTTCACGTTCGCTTCGAAAGATACGGACATGTTGATCCTCCTCCTCCGTGGAGGCAGCGTCGTCGAAGCCCACTCCGTTCGAACGGTTCTTCCTCTTTTTACTTTATTTCCGTATCCGTTAGTATGAAAGAAGGATATTCATGAATGTTTTTTATGCCGACCAGCCTGTACGGCCGTAAAGGGATGGGCCTGGGGAGAGACAAGGGGCCGTTTGTGCATTTGTGGTGACGCTTTCTGACCAGTCAACTCGTCGAGGGGCATCGCGTCATCCTTCAAACACGTCTATTTGCCCTCTGATAAGTTCACCTTGTGCTGGATCTAATACAATACCACTTCAAAAATGTACTATAGAGGGGATATTAAAAGGCATTATACGATACTATATTTCCTATCTTTAAGTAACGTTGAGCGACGAACAGGAAGCAACCGAATTACTTTGTTTTATTAAACGATTTTATTTAACTTCACTCCCCTGTCGGTTTGTTTGGTTCAAATCTTGTAACTCAATTTTAACTCACTTCCATAAATACAATCGACTGGAAACTCTGCAGGCGAACGTAGTTATGATGACAATAAAAAAAGGGGATGAAAAAATCGCTTCCAGTACAGCAGGGTTTCCCAAACTTTTTCTGCAATGGAACACTTTTCGCAACCCCGGAAATTTTAACGGAACACTTAGGTTATTTTTTAGGTTGGGTAATTGCTACTAGTAAAAATTTAAAAAAATGTTATTAAAACACTTTATTTATTTAGTATTTATTTTTAAATATAAAACTATAATATAAGCATAAAAATATGAATAAATAAAGCACTTAATGACTTTGATGAAAACCTTTCCAAATTGTCGCGGAACACCTATTCAGGTTCAGCGGAACATAGTTTGGGAAACCCTGCTCTGCAGCTTTAATCCATTTCCACAAATCAGCTTGAAACATGATAAAAATAATTGTAATTTTTTAAAAATTAATTGTAATTTATGAATGCTCAGATATACCTAAATTCGGTGCTCATTATTTACTGAGGGAAAATTGAGTGGAGAATTCATAAGAAAAAAATTAGTTTCAGAACACAAACACTAAAAACTAAAAAAGAAAAAATTTATAACAAAAATTTCAAGTGTAACGAGTTTATTTAACTTGATCAATAATGCACTAAAAAGTGAAAAATAATTATTTTCTTGTACTACAATTTCGATGGTGATATGTGTCTTTAAATAAAATATGCATGTTAGTAATATGCCATGTGATTATATATTTTATTTATATATAAAACATTTTAATGTCTTGAATACAGCATAAGAGAATAACTGACAAAATAACGTATTACTGCCATGTAAAAGAAAGGAATTATTTTTTACTTTTCAGTCAATTATTGATTAAGTTAAATAAAATCGTTTCACTTAATTTTTTTTATATATATTTTTAATTATAGACGCATGTGTAATAATTTTACTATCCAATTTATTTTGAAAATATTTATTACACATTACAGAAGAAACTTTGGATAATTGGAAAGCGAAAAAAATGCATAGGTAATATGGAACACAACGTCGTTGAAGGAATTGAAAACTCTTAGATCTATTTTTTCAGATGCTTTATGTCCTACAGCCTTTGGTTAACAAAAATGTTGGAGCACGTATCACGCGTCCTTTAACTTATCTTGTTACTTACACGTTCAAGACACAACATAAACGTAAGTTGTGCAAAGTAGTTGTCGCTTTTAGCAGCATACGTTTCGATAAGTGATCCATTTTTAAATATAAAACTACATCGCGGTCGAACCAACTTATCGAGCTCTATTTATTTAACATATGAAAAATTCTTATCGCCGTGCTTACGACTGTTGGTGACGAGTTTTGTTGACATCCTTGTGCATTATTTCCGGAAATTTTTAAGAATTGAAGGCATTCTGACTAGGGAAGTTAGGCAACCCGGCAATTCAGAAAATTTAAAAAAAAAAATGTTGGTGACGAGTTTTGTTGATATCCTTGTGCATTTCTATTTATTTCCGGAAATTTTTAAGAATTGAAGGCATTCTGACTAGGGAAGTTAGGCAACCCGGCAATTCAGAAAATTATGCAACTTTCTATGCAAATATATATATAGTAGTTCATCCGTAACTAAAATTTTTTAATTTGTTGGTGCTACTGTGCGGTTTTGGGGGTGAAATCACCCCTTAAAAAATGCAGAGCTTTCTTCATCGCGGAATATCTCGAAAACGGTGAGAGATATCGAAAAGAAGTTTAAACAAAAGTTGCACCTTTTTTTATAACTACAAAACTGTGTAAATAAGATAATTCGATAATTATTTTTTGTGAGTTAAACGAAGCATCTTAAATGTCCCCGACTTAGGATATTCAGGAACAAGCTTATTAGGAATGATCTTCTAACTAATTTCTAAAGCTTTATCGGTTCAAATGATAAATCTAAGTATAGGTAGAATAAACTAAACTAGCGTGGATCTTATTTACTCTTGTTAAAATTTTTTTTCAAGATTTTCTTCGAGGCACCCTCCAGAATAGTTCCAAATAATTAAGAAAAAATCTGTGTAAAGTTTGAGCTCGATCGGATAAAGGGAAAGCGTGCCCCTGGGCCCTTAAACATTTAAATCATTATTTAACAGCTCGCGAAGTCGATTTTATATAATATCCTCCAAGTTATTGATTAAATAAAAAAATATGTCAAACAAAAGTTGTAGACCTGGAAAAGGAGCATTATTTATGTTCTATTACTTTTTCTCGTGCGACAAACGGTTTTCAAAAGAAAGACCGAAAAACTAAAAAAAACTTTTTTTGTCAAATTTTGAAAGTTTAAATGCTTCTAGAACACTTTTTATTTATAAAGGCGAACAAAAAATGGATTTTTTTTCGAGGACTATTTTTTAAACGTTTAAGGGGGAGCATATACCGAAATATGCGAAAAAGATAATAAAAAAAATCTTATTTTCAGTGTTCGATATGTCATAAATGTTTCCTGAAAATTTGGGACTGAAATTCGCAAAAATATCGAAGATATATTCCATTCTTCAAGAGAGTGAGACGAAAACGAATGTGTGAGATGCGGAGAAAATTATTTTGAAACCTCGAAAAGCGACGATTGGGTTAAATGTACGCGCCGCAGCCGTTGGTTTCGTGATAGATGCTCCAAGTACGAGAATTTTTGCGATTTATGTGGAAAACTAAAGAAGAAATAAAATGTCAATTAATTTACTCGTGTATTATACTTTTTATAAGCTACACTTTTTGTTATTTTTTAAGGTCGGTCTCACCCGTAGTAGGATGAGTTTTTTGGTTGAAAATGAAAATAAATATTTGAAATTATCGCACGGTATAATTTATATATATCCTAAATTGCTTGGGCTTTGCTATAATTTGCACAAAACGACAAGAATAGGAAACCCAACGCTGCTACAATTTATTTTCCAAAAGTGGTCGAACTCTCCCGGACTTACAATATAATATAATATATTTGGCTATGTTAACTGATGACAGAGACAACATCCGAGAACTTGCTGTGCGTATCGTGCTGGCAGCACGTGGGAACTAAATTCGGTAGAAATCCGAAAATGTTCTCCACCTTCGTTGAATTTGGATGCTACTAATTATACTGACTGGATCAATTGGGACGTATGTCCGATAACTTCACCACGAATATTGGACTCGGTTGAAACCATCTCCTTGAACAAAAATGCTGGAGGAGGATGGGATCCCCAAAACCTGGGACTTCGAGGCACACCCCTGCCACACTCAGGCTGTGGAGCGTATGGAGTTCTTAGCAGAGGCATCCAGCAAAGTGATTGGAGTCGACACAAGGGATGGCTTCATTCGGGCCAGTCGTTTAGTCATATGCCCGCCTTTGAGCACAAGTCTCGTGTTTCCACTTCATCAAGTCTATAAACCCGACTTCGAGTCTCCTTCCGCGGTTAGGGCATTTTTATGAAAGTTCGCCTTCTAGTCCACGAGGTAGGGTGGTTGGAATGGGAAAAGGAGGAACTCCACAAGCAGCCACCTTCACGCGATGACTTCTGACTCACTCTGTTGCCAGATGGGTGGGAGGAGGTCTGCAAGATCATTTTTATACTTTTTACTCAGATTTCGAAATTTCAAGGCTCTTGCCGGAACAGAGGATATTAACTCACAGGGCTGAAATTTTGCACAGTTGTTATTGATTCCAAGGCACAACTTTCCCGCACTAAGGCCTAACGCGACAATCATTTTCATTTTGTTTCGGGACCGCCTATTGGATACCCACGATTTATTAAATACTACAGCGAGCATGTGTAATATAATTCTTCTGCTTTGGTTACTAGGAATAATTTATCGATGCCACAAATGTTTGATAAAACAACTCAATAATTGTTTGGACAAATTTCTTGAGATTCATGGCATTTACTTTACAGAGATAAAACACCAGGTGATTATGAATACTTATAATATCTGTTACGTTTTTGTAAAGTTCGACAAAATATCGTTAAATTACGTTCGACCTAGTCAAGTAACCACAAAAGCGAAAGTAATTACGTGCTCGTAATTGATCGGTCGTAAATTAGAACCTGATGGTTGACACTAAATTGTAAATAGATTTACAGAAAATAAAAATGTAGAAAGAAGCGTATTATCATAAACTATTCGTAAAATACATAAATACTTCCATAATTTCTTTAACGATTTAATGGTTTACGCAGCATCGTGTTAACAGTATTGTAGGCCCTGGGCAAAGCCGTGCACCGGGGCCCCTGCTCACCCACGGGAATAGGACTTAAAATCAGACTTGGGAGCCCCTAGTGATCCTCTAGGGCCTAGAGTCTAGGCAGTGATCGGAACAACGTTTATCATCGCTGATTGGTTGCCCCGATTTGGAGCAAAAGGGGAAGTAGACAGAGAATGAAACTGTAAAAAAAGAAGGAAGCAGAAATACTGATAGAAAGAGACAGAAATACTGATCGAAAGAGAGAAAGAGAGAAATACTGATAGAAAGAGATAGAGAGAGAAATACTGATAGAAAGAGATAGATAAACGTTTAGGTTATGTTATTTCCGGTTTTGTTCCAACATGGCTGCGGTTATACCGATCACTCCCTACAGGATCACTAGGGGGCGCTCCTGCATTGGGACCCCTGGCGACTGCGCAGCGCGCCCATGCAAAAAGACGGCACTGGGTTTACGTAAGTGTTTACAAAGTGTGTAATTCAAATTAATAGCACTTTTTCATGTCTCGATAAAAAAGGTTGATTAGACACTGGCATTGGATCGAATACTCATTACATTTTATTACTGGGTGATTAAAGTCGTAATCAAGAATCGTCATTGGTAGGGGAAAGTCCTACACTACCGAGCAGCATACAGTGCCGGCCAAAGCTAGATCGCACTTCTAATGTTAGTTAATTGCACTATCCATTGAGAAATAAATAAATACTATAGTCCTCAGCAACGTATTTCGGTGACGTTTCTTCTTCTTCAGTATTACTACAGTTTTAAGACGTTAACGTTTATGCGGGTTTTCCGTACGACAAAAGTTATTTTTTCGTAGCTGATTTCTTAATAAATAATAGTATGATTTCTAAAGAAATAATTCTGTGATATTACGTACAATATTTTTGGAATATTAGGTGTACATAAATGCCCCGGTTTTGCAATTTGCTGTGTATATTACGCAACTAACCTAAAACTGTTTTTACGTGCTTGACCTGCAGTACCGGCCAAATTTTTTTAAAATTTTTTCGTATTATTGAAGTCTTTAGGTTTTTCTCCTTTGTTTTTCTGCAGAAAAATGTCCGAAATTAAAGAGAAAAAAAGGAAAATGAACGCAGAACGATGTGAATGCGGCTTTGAAAATGCTACTATAAAACAAAATTAGACTAAACTAAAATAAAGTAAACTTAAAGTAGGGTTTGGCGAACAAGTCACTGAGTGCATCATTTATAAAGAATCATTCAACGAAAATTTGATGCAGTGCATCAAATGCAAGGGTTGGGTTCACGAGCACTGTACAGACCAAGAAAATATTGACCATTTTACCTGTGATATTTGTAGACGTGCCTAAATAAATGATCTATTTTATTTTTAAATATTATTACTAATATTATTATTTACTTAGATTTTAATATCTACTAAGTAGTTGGCCAGTACAATTTTTCGTTCGCTACGAATTACAACTTTTTTATTCCAGCGAATTATTAATCTTTATGATAAAATTTAAAAAAAAAGGATGTATCCCCTTTTATTAAGCACAACTTGTACTACAAATTACTTTTTTGAAATTTAATTTTTACCAACAGTAGCCCAAGTTATAGTACAAAAACTTGGAGTGGCCGATACTGTAGGACTCTCCCCTATATCCATTTCAGTGTGCATTTTTTTGTAACTGAATGACATCATGCCTGCTACATGTTGAAATTGAAATATTGTACGTACAGACTAAATCAGACGCATTTAAAGTTACAAAATTTTCATTTTTGAGAACAGGCTATCGATTAAAATATTATACAAACAACAAAACCGGATTCTCAATAAAAAAAGAAGTATAAAATAATCTGTTTTGGGTTATTTATTTCAACGTATAACCCCTTCCTCCAAATGGATTTGAACTCTTTTACTGGCATCGGCGTGTTTTCACGCCAAGGTGATGCCACGAAGCACAGGAACCATTGACTCGCATTTTACTTGCTTTTAAATCTGATATTTTTTACACTGAAGACTATTAGTTTTGCTACTTAAGGCTAAACTACGAGCACAGGGCTAAACTTAATAATAAGTGCCTCAGAACAAGGGCGTCCCCAGACTTTTTTAGCTGCTTGTTTGAACCCATTTTGTAGTACCGATTTAATTAAAAATTAAAAATTGAAATTTAAAAACTTTCGCCTTTTTTACTATATTAACTATACAAATAACTATACTTTTACTATATAAAACTTGATAAAGATTAGTTTTTCAAAATAAGCGATTTTTTCTCAAACCAGGGGGTGACTGCCTCCCCCATTCTCCCTCCCCTGCGGACACACATGTTTCACGACCAATCCAAACCCATAAAACGACCAGGCAAACTTGAGCTGGTCTTTCAGTCGTCTGGATGCCAGTCGAACAGTTAATTAGTAAGATATTTTAGGTTGTTACCTCGTGCTTTTGACGACGGTAAACTGCACAAAGGCCGATCGGGAGAAAAATTGGCAGGTAGTTGGTAAAACACACGTTACCTTGAGGGAACAATGAGTACGATGGGATAGCATTAAGCTGCGCCGTTATCAGTGAGATCAGGAGATACGCGAGGCTTGCAAACCGATCTTGGTTATAATCTGCTATCCGTGAGACAAGTAGCATGCGAACCGAGAGGCATTAACTATGCATGAAACGCAATTATAATAACCGTGCCATTACGGCCTTACGAGGCAGCAACGCGGGTGAATTGCAAGACGTGCAGATAACGTGTATTCGAGATTCCTTTTGCGCCCCGGTACCGCGACTTCAATAACGAGCCAAGCGTATTCGTTTAATCAGAAAGGAATATGAGGACCTTCATCCGATAGGTGAACCCTACGACAGCTTCAGCAAAGTTTGGCATCTAGGATCGTTTCAGAACTCTCCGAAACTTACATTTGATCAGACTTGGGTTAGGTGAATTTGTAGCCCTCATGAGGGAAAGGTAAGTCTACGAATGAAGAAAGGGGTATGTATTTTGCAAGTTATTATTGTACATACTTGGCTCTTTTAGTTAATTACTGATGCATACAGAAGATTTTCTCTGAATGTAGTCTCAACTGCAACAGGATTAATTTAGAAATTTCTCTTTATATTCACGATACACCGAAATAGTACTTACTGGAACAGAGTTGTGCAGAATTACAATTGAATTACTCCATGAGTTATAATTACAAAATAATTCAATTACATCGTATTCAATTACATTGTAATTCGTAATTCAGATCTCGCATTCAATTGAAATACATCGAAATTCGTAATTGCAATGTATTTGCAATTGTAATTGCATAGTACAATGTCATTGAATTATAATTACGAATTAAGAGGTAACCAAATTGAGAGGCAATAACAGGTGGGAAAGAAATATGTAGATAAAGGTTTCGAACAGAAAAAAATTATTACGAGTGCTGAATATGGTATTATTCATAAATTTATAATATATAAAGAGAAATAAACTGCTTTGTTATTTTTTGCACCTTTTTTTCTTACTTCTTCACTGTTTTGAGCTATAATTTAATTACATTTTATTTTAATTACAGTTTATTTCAATTACATTGTAATTCAATTACATTTTATTTCAATTACATTTTATTTCAATTACATTGTAATTCAATTACATTTTATATCAATTACATTGTAATTCAATTACATTTTATTTCAATTACATTGTAATTCAATTACATTTTACTTCAATTACATTGTAATTCAATTACACGCACAATTACAGTAATTAGGAATTGAATTAATTGAAAAGTTTGAATCATGTAATTAAGTTACAACGTAATTGAATTACTATGTAAGTGGAATGCAATGTAATTAAATTACGTGATTAAATTACAGTGTAATTCAATTAGCACAACTGTGCACTGGAATGTGTTGTAGCACCTTCAGTGGTAATTCATTAACTAGTATGTGATAATATCAATATTCTTTTTCTAATTCTTAATTTAATATAACACGCTGTCAGAATAATTAATAATTGAGCAGAGTAAAATTGACGATAATGAACAAATCGAGGAAATACATATCTGACATATTCATAAGCAAAAAAGTTTGGTAACGATTTACTCCAATGGACTGCTTAAGGGGACCTGCTTTCTGACCTACAACTTTAATAAAGTAATTGAAGTTTTCGACGTCAAAAACGTTTCCCTAAATTATTAAATGGAAATTGAGGAAATTGTTAAATATGTTTAATTTGAAATGTAACTGAGTGCAAATTAAAGTCTAGCATCTGGTGAGAAGTCCAATAAAAAGGAGATTCGAGTAATAATATATACTTGCCTTTGCACTTCATAGAATTTTTTTCCATAGAATTCTATGAAGTGCTACGGTATCTATATACTTTGTGAGCTAAGAAATAACGAATTCAGTGACTCTGTATAAAGTGAGTCTCAGAGAGGTTAAGGGGGTATTTTAGTGTGACCTGTCAAAAAATCGTTTTTTTTTGCATTTTCTTATAGTTTGGGGTCTTGAAAGGATGTTCCTAAAGTATTACGGTGAAATTCATAAAATTCTTAAACCTATATAACAGAAAAAAGAACGGCGCCCTTTCCGGGTGTTGTTTTTCAGTTACTATTTTCGCATTTCTAACTCTTTTAGCTTTTGAGTGATAATTGTACATTCGTAATAGTCATACAATCATGCTGTAATAGTCTTTTTCTTTTAGGTGAAAAAATAGGGGTGGAAAAAAGTGATTATTTTTGTTCACCTTTACAAAATTTAAAATTTTTAATATTAGGGTCTAAATTTATTTTGAATTCGTAACAGCGCGACATTTGAACTGGAAAATTGCCTGGACTGCGATACACGCCACGTGACCACGAAGGGTTGAAATTAATTTTTCGCGAAATGATATTTTTCAAATCGGGCGCACATTTTTCTCAGAAACTACTGGGCGGATTGACTTGCGGTCTTGCACACGTGTACAGTACATTTCAATCTATTTTTTTACCTTTTTGAATATCTTTAAAATTAATATTTTTGCGGGTCACGAGAATTAGAAATTTTTCAGTAAAAATCATTGCCTCTTTTAAGAGCCCTGTCATTTAGTCAATTTTTTATTTACATTACTTTCCATGTCAGAGTGATTATCAATATCCAACTTAAAAATGAGGTTTCCTCCTGAAACACCCTGTTTCAATTACGGATTACGGAAGGATATAAGAGTAGTAATACTTTGGCATCAATCTAATTGCTATCTACCTCCAATTTGCAGAATTCGGTGGGTAACAACCATACAGCGGCGCATAGAATGATTCTTCGAACAAAGATACACTGAAATTATAGAAAAATTATTTCTCAAAACTAAAAATCTTACGCAATACACTTGACTAAGAACCGATTCCACATTTTTCTATAGATTAGTAGTGTTTGTACGCCACATCGAGCTGATAAGCATTAGTGACATCGATAATAAAATTGGGAAAAACCCAACAAATTAGATTTTGGTGTAAAAAAATTTATTTCTGATCTAAAATCTTCGAATTTGACTTGGTTTGGATGTTTCATTGAAAAATAGACTCAAATAATGACCAATGTTGATCTCGACTGAAAATAATCATTTAAAAATAACATATATTTTCGTCATAGTTTGGAAAAAAGGTTCGTGGCCTGATGCATGCGCGTGTACTTAACATTTTTATAGTTTTTAGAAAAGTTTGTCTCTAGAAGATGAAAACGGAGAGATTTGCATTAGAGGAAGTACCGATTAGCGACACAAAACTCGGTGAGACGGTGTTTAGATGGGAAAAAATAAACGCTAATATCCACAACAACAAGTAACCCATGATTAGCACTACTCATGTGTAGCACATTCTTGAGCTACCGGCTAATTATCTTTCGTTATAACTGGCTCAATTTTTTAAAAACCGGTCTGACTCGCCTGACCTCTGCCGACGATGCAAATTATGAATCCGAATATTCAACATACCGGGTGGCTCAAATTATTTTGAAAAGGTTTAAAAAAATTCTCCACAAAAATTTTAGAGAATCCTGGGAAAATCTTCTATTCAAATTCGCGCGATCTAATTGAATGTATATTAACATAAATCAGTTTTATGTTATAAGCAATTGCGTAAAAATCAGTTGATTTTGAATTATTGTTTTGTTTATAGTATATTTAAACATATACGAGTAAATTAGAATTCATGCTTTTGACATATTTAGTCCTCGTATTTGCATTTTATTCATCCGCAATCATTCCGCAGTTAATTATTTTGATGACTGCAGCTTACTGAAAATATTAAATCTGTTGGGAATAAATATTCAAATTTAATTTTAGTGGCAAGCTTTGTTGAAGAACCGTACAAATTTACCTTAAATCCAAAAATCTAGAAACTCAAAAATTTCTCCCACTTAATTGTAAATAACGTTTAAATCAAAGTGTTTAGTAATTGTAGGTGCAAACGAACACAATGATATATGGAAATTTTTGAAATTTTACAAGATTTCCAAAAATTTCGGACTTAACTTCCAAGAAAATGAAATTAAAACTTTTACAAAATCGAATTACGGTTAGAGATCGAAACAAAATGTGCTGTTTTGACCGGGGAGTGCCCTTAAAACTGGACAAATATATATTTTAAAAATTCTTTTCACAAAATAAATACATATAAATTTCTACAATAAGTAAAACAGATTTCTAGTCATTGTGAAATCAAATCTTACTTATTGTTTGTTCCCACATACATATGTACAGTAATCGCCCGTTATGAGTCCGTTTTTTCGGCCCGTTGAGAGTCCGTCGACTATCCCCACCATTTCTTGGAAGCCTGCGGACGAGAGTGAGAGAACCCGACAACGAGCGAGACGAAACGAAAGGGTCGACACAGTCACTGGCCGCGTGGACCATGTCCGCAACCCACTATGAGTCCGCCGCGAGCCCCGTTCGACGGACTCATAACGGGCGATTACTGTAACACCATGCAGAACCAACTTAGCCTTCCGCGAACCAGGTGGATAGTATTCAATTTAACTTAACATTATCCATCTGCAAATATATCATTTGAATACAAGTTTTAACTCCAACTCCAGCTACTCGAAAACCCAGGCCGCTTGATTATATTTTGAAAAAAAATACAGCAATTTTAAAAGCGCTGGTTAATTACACCCCACATGGTTCGCGGAAGAATAAATGTCTCTTCACTTCACGCTACCTTCGAAAATCGCCTCCCTAAGTATAGTGGGACTCTCCAATAGGTTCATAGATATGGATGGGCCAGGAACGTGTTTAGAGGTTCTAAAAAAGGGTGGCATCCATTTGACCTTCTAGTGATAGTCGAATGCCGAAGTGTCAGCTCATCGATGATATTGGCATTTTATAACATTGCATCGAGACGTGAAATTGGTGATCATACAAGCAAGGAATTAAAAGAATTTTCTACACGACAGCAATGTGAAAATACCTACCTAAGTGATTTTAGATTTGATGACCAAAATGATGTGCAAAAATGCAAGCCACAAGTCGTTGACCGAGTAAAATGCTGTATATAATTGTACAAAGAATAATCCAAATACACTCGTGTTTGGTCCCATTCTCATTGTGGTGATCACGTCAATTTAATAAATGCATTTAAATGTAGACAGGGCCAGAGCGAAGCGGGTTCAGCGCATTCCGCGGAACCAGAGATGGGCAAAAAGTTATTTGAAATAAAAATTTCGTACACAACTTTTTATTTCACATATTTTTTTGCCCATCTCAAGAGGCCCTTAAAAAGGCCCCGCGGTCCACGAAAAGCATATCGCAAATTTTTCGGGGCCTTATGCATAGATATCTATTATAAAATTTAGAAATGCATACCTATAAATGCGTTTTTTTTGGCCCCGCACAATTTTGGATCCGGGCCTGCAAAAGTTCACGCTGGCCCCGTATATATATTTCATTTTTACATATACTAATACCTGTTAAAGTGTTAACCCATCTGCTTCCTTGCTGGACGCTCCCTCCAAGTGTCCTGTTGGGTCAGTCACTTAGGTCAGTCCCAAAAAGTGGTGGGGATAATTCCCGAACTTATACGGAGTATCCGAGACGAACTTACAGGCGAGTTCTATTGTACTTTTTAAAAGACATTTGCATGTGGTAATGTGACTTTAGATTCTACCATTTTCATCATGGTAATGAATATCCCCATTGATTTTCGATTTGCTGAAGGCGTGAAGGAACGCAGTGTCTTTTATCCCACCCTGTAAACAGTAAGAAAGACCATTCAGATGTTTTAGTTACTACCAGTTGCGAAATGCAGTAATATCTACCACAGAGAGTAAAAAATTTCACTGCTCGTATAGAAAGCAGCTCTCGAACGGACAGAGAAAGAATATAGTTAATAATAAGCGTAAAGTAATAATTACAGAAAGAGAATGGGGGGAAAGAACCCGATCGTTCCCGCCTTCTCATAGAGTTAGTGAGTGAAGATTACTGCAAAACTGTATTGTAAAATTTGAATTCGAACTTCGTGAATAATATAAAGCATTAAAAATATAATTAAGAAAACTCGGTTTCGAGATCCATAGTCTCAAAGAAGGAGAGCCTTATACCCGAGGTTTGTGAAGCTGAATGAGGACATCTTACCAGCTGCTATTCAGTTAAACTTAATCCTTAGTATATCATAGTGCAACACCCGTGTTACACGAATTGAAAAAATCGTGCGCGCCATTTGGGGTCTTTTTCATGAACTAAAAAAGCGTTACTTTACTATTACCATATGCAACAAGTGTCCATAGGGCAGAAATACATTCGTAGAAATTCTACTGTGATACACTGTCTCGTATTGTTGATTATACCTCTTAATTTCGCCAGGACCACTGAAAGTACCAAGTAAATGCTAATTTCTTCTCTCAATTGATTTCGAATTTGCTTTTTGATTAAATTTGATATCGAACATGATAATGTACGTAACACTAGTGTAGCATTCTGCAGAATCGAGCATTGTCTTAAGATTATAATACATAGGTACCTTTATGCATGGTTTACCACTGGTTTTATATCCACATTTTTTCACTTATATAAAAAACTGTTACACTAAGAATTGTTTGCTTATTTTTACGATAAAGTGTGGGCAAAAATACAAAGATAAGAATTTTTCTGGGTGAAATAAAAAAATCATGATACTAAGGGTTAATTGTAAACACTGAAAAGCTGATTCAAAAATAGAATTAACTCTCTCTGTAGTAGTCTAATAGCTGACGAATATTGTAAAGAAGAGGGACGCAGAGGATCTCTTCTTCTTACCACTGGCACGCTGGCACGGAATTGACAAGTGTGCCTAGACCTTTAAATTATACAAACCGTCGATGATAGCGCAAAACCGCGTACGAGCAGTTTGTAAATACCGCGTATCTGCAAAAGTAGCAAAATTGAGATTTCGTGCCCACGGTTGCCAAGCACTGTGTCACTTTTGTTAAAAGTTACGCCATGTGAAATAGCCAATAGGAATTTACGCATTTACAGAGAAATCAGGTGAAGTGACGGCACGTTTGGTGCGTGAAAGTGACTTTACACAGAAATCAAGCATTTTCATGATGAATTGATATTAGTATTTATTACAAGGACTGCCAAAACTGTCCCAAAAAAGTTCGGTCAAAGAAAACCCCCTTAAAATGGCTGAAATATTAAGTTTTTTCTTCCTCCTGTAAAATCGGTAAAATGCAGAACAGTATTGTATTTACAAACAGTTCATACGCGGTTTTGCACTATCATCGACGAAGCGTAATTACAATAAATTTTAATCGATTTATGTAATCGATTTTATTATAAGCTTTAATCGATTAGAAATAGATTCAACTAATTTTCTGTGAAATTCCATTCTTGCTATCCCGGCAATTTATTGTTACTTTAAACAGAAGCAGAGCGGATCACTATCATTTGGCCGCTTCCTTAGCTCGTATTGGTTTTATCGATAGTCCTAAATGCAAATGTAATCTTGAAGACGAAACTCTTAATCATGTCCTATGGCAATGTAACTTATATAACGTCCAAAGAATGAAACTAATATTTAAGCTGAGTAAAATAGATCTTCATTTGCCGCTTGATGTCACGTCATTAATTGCTGATCCTAATATTAAAGCTTGCCACTATATTCTTGCATTCCTAAACAATTGTAATTTGCGTATCTAGGATGAATTAACGGTTCAATCTTACTGTATACTTCTGTATGTACATTCTGATATCTTTGGTTTTCTCTTTCTATGTTTCCTCCCTTAAATACTGTGCATTTCCTGTAATACTGTTTTAATAAATCTCTTATGAGATTTAAAAAAAAAAAAAAAAAAAAAAAATTCCATTCTTCTAGCAAATTTTCATTGAGCACTTCTTTAGTAGATGGTACTAGCTAAAAATATATTTGGTAATTCTGAATGAAATGTGTTATGCGTATGGGGTGGGCGGATATTTTTGCGAGTAACTGCAACCCTCCGACACTTTCGAGAAACGCACAATTCTTCAGTCTTTAGTACTGTTTAACCGCGGCTTTATAGAGCCTCTAACTGGTTGCAAGAACACAAGGAACGCTTAATCTGTCGCATAAATTCCCACGTTAACTGGAAACAAGAAGATCGAAGGAAGAACGTATTACAATCAAGCAGCTGTGCAACTTGAGAAGCAAAGCAAAACATTTAATCAGAGCCAACGAGAATAGTACGAGGATAATGTAAATTGATTTCATGAATATAATGATTCGAAAGTTTATGCACGTAACTGGAATCAATCGGTTGGATCGTTTATGGGTTTAATACGAAGCAAAAGGAGGGAATCCCATCATCCTGATAATTATGGTTATTACGACATCGTGGTGGAACGATACAAAAGTCGCACGTAAAAGAGGAAGGTGGCCTCGAAGGAGCACCGCGAACGCTGACTTCAACGTTTAACGGTTGAGAACACTGCCCCGGCCAGGGAGAAGTCACGAACGCAAAAGGAAGGCGAGCTAAGGTAAAAGAGTTTTGTTTGGGTAGAAGAGGGAAAAAAAGGAAACGGCTTCAGAAGCCACGCAGACCCGGCCATACTCGATCCTTTGTTGAATTTTCGACCATGAGTTTGTGCAGCAATTACGAGGTGAACATTCCTGAAATGTGATCTCGCTGCTGATGGCACGACGAAGGACGTACCGCGCACCGCTATTGGAATATTCCATGCCTCCCCACTGTGAGAAATTAAATTGGGCCTCTTTGATAAAAATCTCTGAATTGTGACGTTTTACGACACATCCTTGTTACGTACTGTTTCTCCAGAGATGCAGAGTAAAATGATTAGCAGTTGTGCCACTTTATTGCCACTGCTAGTGGCAACCATCGTTTTACAATGGGGTCCAAACTGAATATTCCAATAATCAGAAATCACATAATCGGTTATTAATTCTTTACCGTGCAGTTGGGGTTGAATTAAGTCTGCAGAGGAGAGGGAGGGTTATCATGAGTTTAATAAATTAATTTTAGCTAATATTAATAATATACGTGTACACTTATTTGAATAGCTTCTGTTTGGCGCATCTAGGGGAAGATTTTGATTCTTATAATTTACAGTATTTGGAATATCACTTTTTAACCTAATGCATTATTCTTATTCTTCCCCCCAACCGTTGGACGACAGATTAGGACGATACTCGATTATATTGAGTACAAATTGATCCACAATTTCGTGCTTACACGTGTCAGAGGAAGCTTTTATATTAGACTTTGATCTTGTCATGATCTGAATTTTTTATTTTCTAAAAGAAGTGGCGATAATGATGACTGATGAGTAATATAAGTTGCTTGATATGTGGAATGGATCTAAGTGGATTTAGTGGGGTTAATTATATCTACTTAAGATTCGGATGAAAGTAATTCACAGTGTTACATTCGTTAATGTCAAACAAATTTTACCTTCTTTCTGTTCGGTAACATTCAATAGCCGTTTCTTGTAGATTTTTCTGCGCTGAAAACGAATCCGGAAACCGTTTGTCGCCATCACCCTCAGTTTTCGAGAAATTCGATTTTGAAAAAAAATGCAAATTTTCAACTTTGAACATCTTTTGTGTTCAAACAGTAATAGTTATTCGGTTTCTTGTTCCGTTGAAGTATTCTATGAACCCTCGCGAACAGAACGATATAAGTTATTATTAAATTATAAACATTTAAATATGTTTAAACAACGATCAAAGGGAAAAGGACACCCGAAATGCACCAATTTATGCAGATATCTTTCTATATATTTCAAAAACTAAGGGTCTCTGAGAAAATCTGACTACTCCACGCGATGCAGCAGACATTTTTCCTCCGGAAACCATGAGCAGAAGTACGAAAACATCTTTTGTTTTCAATACAGAAACGAAAGAGTTTGGCAAAACGTGCGGCGCCGACAGTGGTGGTCAATGGCGGTGGGCGCGTTCACTGCCGCTCAGCGCCACAGAATCGCGTAACGCGCGTGACTACCACTGTCTTCTGGGTACACTTGCAACCCCACAAGTTTAAATTAGGTACGTGAGTTTGTACAATAGTGACTATATGAAGCAATAAGTGTGTGAATAAAAAAAGAAATAGATATTTTTACAGATGATAATATTAACAATCATAGATGATTGACAATATGGTTGCAATAAAAATAGTAGACAATTTTATCTAATATTTCATAAAAAGATGGAAATTCTTTTTTTAAATTGCCTGAAAGGAATAAGATCAATTTGGAAATTGATCTTAAAATAGTAGGTATAAATATTATCAGCTACTTTTTAATAATTTCAGAATAGAGGATGCATTTCACTGAACACTAGTCTAGAATGCCGTAAGATCAATTTGGAAATCAAGTTCAGTGAAATGCATCCTCTATTCTGAAATTATTAAAAAGTAGCTGATAATATTTATACCTATTATTTTTCTAATACTCAACATAACAATCAGTAAAACCACAGAAATCCTCCGGGGTTAAGTTATGCAACAATTATTTAAAAGTATCAACATAACTGGCTTCTAGAAATCACAAAGTATTTCAGCTAATACAATGAAAAATAAAAGAAGCATGATACCTTATTTCACCCGAACCTAATCTCCATTACATTCCAAACAGTTACCACAATAAACATCGCCACGTCAGTTATTAGTTTCATGAAGCATATTCGAGTATATCGGCAGTGTTTTGGTCGATACATCGGCGAGGCAGAAGGAAATGCCACAAGAGGCCATGAAAAGCAGAACCCATAATGAGCAGACAGTGTCTGAAGTGCCTTTCAAGTATCTGGCCTCACTCCCAGAACTCATGTCTTATAAAGAGTAAAGGAAAGCGCAGGCAGAGGGAGACTTTCGAAAGGTAAATGAAGAAATTTGACGTGGCGTGACAGAGGAAAATCCGCTCCTTGATCGCGGTCGATCTTTATTTTTGGCACTCCGTTGTCCTGCCAGTCCCCCTGCGATAGGTCGAGATGGTTTCTGACCTGCTAAAACAAACCCCGGACCTATCTCGGGTCGGCTCTTATCCAAGACCAGACCTATCTTTGTCGAAAACGAGAAGGCACCCCGCGTTGTTGTCTTAGTCCCTCGCTGGGCCCCCATTTAAAGCTCTCAAGGCTGTTTCACACGTGAAAATGGTTAACTGTTACAGAATTAGGAAATCTTCCAATTGCTTCGAATAATAATTCTTTCTCTACGGAAATTATTCAAATGAATTTTCGAAAATTTGATTTCACAATGAGAATAATTTATTCAGGCAACTATTATAAAGTCATTTTATAACTGTTGACAGTTTTAGATGCCTGCTGTCTCATTACTATTTTGGCAAATAACAAATAATCATTCATATAAAAATTACTCGCCACCCTGTGCCACTCAAATATATTCTTATTCGATTAAAAACGTAATCGTTTGTGGGGGCTAAAAGCTTACTCGACATTTGTCATGAGAATTACATATATTATTATTATTATTATTATTATTATTATTAATATTATTAATATTATTATTATTACTATTATTATTATTATTATTATTTATTAATAAACGGGAATACCCATAGCATACAAACTATACACAATCAGTAAGAATGACAGAGTTTGATCAATTAAGATTCTGGATGTAACACGTAACTGAGTAAATACTATAAACTATAAACTATACACTAATAGTCTGCTCAAAAGTGAGTAGCATGCCACAAGTGAGTAATATTCTTAGGATTAATAATTACAAATCAGTGCTCGTGCGAAATGTTCGCCATGCATTCCTTGCCCAACTGCCATTGCATCATACGTACCTTGATCGATTGCCAAAAAATGATTACGTATCAATATATGACTCGATTACCAGCCGTGACGAACATACCGATGTCATGGCCCAAATATCTTCCATTTTGACGCCCCCTAATAGCAAACTAAAGTTTCAGCGAATTCATGATTGTAACACGAATTGTACCGTTATTTCGCGATTCCTGTCACGTATGAACAAACTTATAAATACTATTCATTGAGTAACCCGTTCACAAAGGCCACGTCATACGAGCACATAACAATATCACGCTCGTAAACTTCAGCGAAATGACTTGTACTTTCATTCCCGATAACCTGACGTGCAATGCATTGATGTTTGTCAGTCGTTCGTTCGCTACCCAGAAACATTTTGCAGCCGGACACCTCGCTATTAGGATCTTTTCACACGTGACACTTTCATGTTTCACGCCTGAACTTTTTCCACGACCATGCTGACTTTTTCTACGTTTCTTAAATTGACACTGCCAAATGAATAGTGCTTGTAAGCCACAGAAGTGTATCGCATGAAAAGGTCTTTGAATTTAATACAGTACTGTTAAACATACCTACTAGGGCGGAGCGATACTATATAAGCGAAAATTTAAATTAGAATTTTCAGTTGGCCTGGGTGTGGGATAGTTGTCTTTTGATTAACCAAACACAACTGTAAATAAAAATTTGGGAAAATATTCATGTCTTCAGGTTCCTTTATCTCCTAAAAATGATCATATAATCATATAATCATATAATCATATAATCATATAATCATTTTTAGGGGAAAAAGGAAGCTGAAGAAATGAATACATTTCCAAAAATTTTTTACAGTTGTGTTTGGTGATTATACGATTATATGATTATATGATTATATGATTATACGATTATACGATTATATGATTATATGATTATATGATTATATGATTATATGATTATATGATTATATGATTATATGATTATATGATTATACGATTATACGATTATACGATTATACGATTATACGATTATACGATTATACGATTATACGATTATACGATTATACGATTATACGATTATACGATTATATGATTATATGATTATATGATTATATGATTATATGATTATATGATTATATGATTATATGATTATATGATTATATGATTATATGATTATATGATTATATGATTATATGATTATATGATTATATGATTATATGATTATATGATTATATGATTATATGATTATATGATTATATGATTATATGATTATATGATTATATGATTATATGATTATATGATTATATGATTATATGATTATATGATTATATGATTATATGATTATATGATTATATGATTATATGATTATATGATTATATGATTATATGATTATATGATTATATGATTATATGATTACATGATTATATGGGAAAAAGGTTCCTTTGGGCCCTTGAATATTTAAATAATTATTTAACAGCTCACAAAGTCGATTTTATATAATATCCAAGTTATTGATTACATAAAAAAATATGTCAAACCAAAGTTGTAGATCCAGTCAAGGAGCATCTTTTATGTTGTATTACTTATTCTCGTGCGACAAACGGTTTCCGAAAAAACTTTTTTCCCCAAATTTTGAAAGTTTAAATCCTTCTCGAACACTTTTCATTTATGAAGAAAAAAATTGTAATTTTAATTTTCGAGGACTATTTTTAAACATTTAAGGGGTGCGTGTATATCGAGATATGCCAAAAAGATAATTTTTTTTAAATAGTTATAGATATATGCCCTTATTATAGAAATAGAAATTAAGAAGTAAAATACGATAGTTTAAATTAACCTAAAACACCGATGACAAGTGGCATGTGTGCTGGTGGCGTCACGGGTGGCAAAAAGTTGCAGTCATCTTCTCCATTAGTGGCGCCCGTTTCCTCTCACTCACACACAAACATCCTTTTCTTCTCGCCTTTAAAAGAACAAAGGCGAAATCTTGATCAATATATTGATCCACGGGAACACAGCTGGGCTTCGATATGTGCGTGATTGAGAAGAAACAGGAGCGAGTAGGAAAACTATATGAGGCTCCCAAGCCAGGGAAACATCTACATGCCACTGCTCTACACACTCTAAATTTTGCGTAAACTTTAACAATTTTTTGCGTCGAAACGGTACGGCACATAGTTTCTTTTGATCTCTTTTTTTTCTATGGAGCAGAGCACGTTGATATAAAAAAAACTTTAACATTATTTTTCCATGTTATAAACAAGTTTGCTGCAAGTTTTTTTTTATAAATGTCCATCGATCCAGAGGTATATATTCACCCCTGAAAGCGGTGTCCATCCCTTTTTATACACCCTGTACATCGAGCAATAGTGAGGTCTCTAATGCGCATACCCAAGGAGAAGATGGAATGGAAAAGTGGATGAAGCTGTCGGTCTCTGATCCACAATGAAGAGTCTGTTTCCTAATCTACCACATCACTGATTTATTTAATTTTTCACATTAATAAAATGGAGATAAAACTGGTCCGTGCAGAATCAAGCAAAGTAAAAGAAAAATTATTGACATACAAATCTTGTACTTATTTTTTTTTATGTTAAATGTAGCGAGTACTAAAACACCGTTGGGTAACTTCTGTGAGGATAATGATGATTAGATTTGAGGTCTTTTAAACGATCTAGTATCGGGGTATTATTCACAAAGGCCTCCCATAAAGTTCCCTATTTCAGTCTCGCTCCTCTTAAATTCCATGAACCCCACTATTGCTTGGTGTATCTACAATCTGGTATTGACTCCATTATAATTAAGTGAAACTGATTACTATGAATAATCTGTAAGATTTAATTTTCACTTAGGGTAGACCGGGGGCGGTAGTAACACTTTGGCTTTGGAATACGATTACGCAAAAACTATTTCAGTTACAACAACAGTTTTTTTTTACGAAAATGTTACTTACATATCTGACATTATTTGAGCCACAACAGTTTCGCTGTATGTCAAGTACTTAATATTCCGGTTATTAATGAAAAATGAGAAGCGGAGAAAGTGTTACAACCGTCCCTGACCCCGGGTCGGTTGTAACACTGCATGGAGTCAATAGTAGCACAAATTTAACTTTACAAAATTAAAATATTCATTGATTTTAACTATAATAATAAATGAAAAAGTAAAATTTATAACCAATTATGCGGTGTCGCCATTGCGGCAGAAATAGAAAACGTTTTGGCTGGTGCATTCTTCATGTGATTAATCCTTACATTCAGTACATTGCACCCATTTTTGATTTGGTTTGCTTGTACTGTGCCATAGGATTCCATGCAAACAAAACAATATTATTAATCTTCGCTGTCACTATTCAGTTCTGTTGCGGTACAACCAACCCCGACTGCTGATGTTACAATCGCCCTTAACACTTAAAAGTGATAACTAACGATCAGTATTACTTTAAAAATGGCCAGATTAAGTATTCAAAAATAGAAAAAACACGTACCTGCAAATGGAGTATTTATATTACAATTATAAATCAGTAAGGAAAAGTTAATTTAGGGTATCGAAAACTTATTTTCTTAACTATGCATGGCTACTGTGTATCTATACTGTTTCAACCAACTTTCGTCGTGGAATCGGCGAGAAGGAAGTTTTTGCGGGTATAGTTGCCTCCAGTAGACATCCGTGCAGGCGGGTCTGGTGCGTTTGAACGCTAATAAGCACCGTACGTTGAAATAATAATGAATTTTTTACTCGAAAACTGACAGAATGAAGCTTCAAGGCTTCTCCGTCACCGGCGCTGGTGGTATATTCAAGCCACGTATCACCAGCGTATAAGTATACGCGATGTAGTAAACAAACCGTTTCAACCAACTTTCGTCCTGGAATTGGCAAGAAGGAAGTTTTTGCGGATATAGTTGCCTCTAGTAGACATCCGTTCGGGCGGGTCAAAATAACAGAGGGTCGAAGCTGAATTAAATCGTTTAAAAATAACTCAGAGTTATTTCTATTTGAAACGCCACGGATGAATCAGTTCATTTCACGGGAATTCATCCATCGGCCACAAATAATTTTTTTAATCAAAGGCCTTCATTCTTGAGGTCCCCCGAAGCCCGAGCAGAGCGACACTGTATCGCTCACCCGTCTAACGTACCGCCTGGAGTTGCTCGGCGATGTATCATCGATTATGCAGAAACAGAATTTCTTTATTTTTCATCGCATCAATATGAAAGTGATTCTGCCGATTAAATTGACAGAAAATAATTTAAATCGGACAACTTTGAACGAAACGGGCTTTCAATTCTGCAAACAAATTTTATGTGTAATATCGTTAATAATAATAGTTAAAATTCTGTTAGGTTTGGTATCTTTCCATCTTCCCTTCTTACGCTCCCGGATCTCTCTATCTTTCATTATTACTACGTTCAGCGAGGCTCTGACGCTAGAGTCAGCGGCTAGACCAGGCTAGACGCAGCTCTCGTGCCGTATTCCTTCAAGACTTCTCGATAAAAAGAGAGAACTCTGTGGCAACAGTGCGGCAGAGGCAGAGAGAACAGAACATGTGGTAACTATGGGTAAAAAATTCGTCTACCCAGAGTACCTGGAGATGTCATCTCTGTACTAGTTCTTTTTATCGACCGCAGTAGTTTCATTAGGGTCCGTTTGTTTACTCGGGGCGCTTCGATCGGTTCGGACCATAACAAAATTGAGACGGCAGCCTATCTATCATATGTTTTGAGATATTTAACGTTTTACAATCGCCCCCAACAGGTTAGTAACAACTATCGCCCCGATCTACCCTACATTGTTTCAAGAAATAATGCAAATTTGTTCCTTGCGTAGGTAACTCAATTAGGCATACTGTAAATTTTGCTTGACATTTGTCAAAAGTAATTAAAACTTATTTTTTTCAACAAGAAATAAAGACGAGATCCATTTGTTTAACCATTTTGCTTCTGGAAAATTTATACAGCGAACAATAACTATATAACGATGACAGGGAGAGGAGGGTTCTCTATTTATAAAAGAATTAACACACATCAATAATAATTATTAAGTTTTACTTAAATTTATGTAAAGTTAGTCGACGAAAACGAAATAAGAAGGAATGATAATTATAGACTAGGGTAGATGCACCATTTGTGGCCACTTTAAGGTATTGTACCAGTTTTGGCCACTTCTTAAAAAATATAATATTTTTCCGTGTATGCAATAAATATAACCTTATATTTCTGGCGGTATACTAAAAAAAATATTTGAAATTCTCCACATAATAATGATCTGCAAGCAATTTAAAAATAAGATAATTATGCACATGGCCAAAAACAGTGCAATGGCCACAAACGTTACATCTACCCTATAATTAATAACAAAATGTTCATTGTTTCCTGTTCTTCTTTCACTATTGTCTGCAGTTTCAATCTAAACACTGTTAGGTGAAATTTAGTAAACATGTGAGTGTCCAATTTTTCAACGAGCATTTATTATGCACTGCCAGGGGCTTTGTATGTATATAGAAAAGACGGTTGTATAAATTTTTATTGTGCGTATTCATGGAATTAATGCTGCATTAATACTGCATGAGGCGACCGAAATCGTAAACGAAAACGAAGGTATCCCCCGCAAAGGTATTCGCGTCACGTAGTAACGGCCGTAGGAATCATTCATCAGCCGATCGAGTATTTTTAACATTTGTCGGCTATAAAAACTCTAACTCTACAAGTCAAATCTTTGATTGTTTTAAGCGTCTTGATGAAAATTTGCAAAAAAACCGTATCACCATTGTGCATCGTTTCATTAAGAATAACAATGACGACACGAAGGATAATATCGAACTTATAACGCTGCTAATACTAACCGGCAGCACAGAAAATGCAAACCGATGAGTAAATGAAAGAAAATACAGATAAAGCTATGAAATATTTAATCAGGTTTATTATCGTCAAGGATTTTTCAGCTCATTTTAATATAACGTTGACCGTTGACTTTCTTGAGTAGTTTTTAAAAAAGTTAAACACAATGCAGTCGAAAAAATATTGCCTCAAGAGACATGTTAGATATTGGAGACAATTTCTTTGATAATAAATCTTTCGGGAACCTAAGCAGGTGGGAATAAATAACAATCACCCAAGTAAAAATTGTTCTCACAAAGGAAAATCCCGAACCCGGAAATTCAAAAAATTCCGAACACTTTTGAATATGTAGGGAATTTCCTCCGAATATGTAAGGAATTTTTCCAATTTTGTGTGATAACTCGGGAACTGTAAAATAATTTTTTACCAAATGATAGATCTAATTAAAAGAAGTAACTTTTGTCTTGAAACTTTTTTTCTATCTCTTACAGTTCGCGAGTTATAACACAAAATCGGAAAGTAGACGAATTTCCAGGGGTTAATTTCACCCCTTTTGAGTGAATTTGGGCAGCAAACAAAAATTGCGTTGTAATTAGGAGGAAATCCTCAAAAGGTGTAATGATTTTAACTTGGGGAAATCTTCAAAAGTCACCCCGACTCCTTCAGAGGGGAATCCCCCGGGGGCGCCAGGGTAGTGTTGGATTTTTACCCATTAAAACCCCACGGCCACTATGAAATTTTTAATAATTTCCATGTAAATATCTATTATTAAGGCCCATTGGCAGAAACGCTGGGACACCTATTTACTTATTTTCGACATAGATTCATCGTGCCACGACTCATCAAAATCGGTGTCTACCTCATGGTGTCCTCCCCTTGTTAAGGTCTGAGAGTAATATGGTAAATACTATAAGACACAAGTATCGAGATTATATCGAAGGCTTAGTGCACAAATATTGTATATCCACTTTTTAGTGTTTTCGAGAAAAACAGATTTAAACATGCAAAACAGGTACGTAAGATTCAGGGGCATACGATATTATTATTTCTGACAACTGTATGAAGTAGATATGAATGTAATTTTTATACAGCATAAAGAAACGGCCAAGAACTATTCGTTGCATATAAAAACTCAAATTTCATAAAAAGTGGACATGCCATATTAGTACATCGATGTTCAAAATTTGAAGCGAATTGGATAATATTTATAGAAGTTATGAAACACTCATTGCTAACAATAAGATGTATTCAAACACGATCACAAAAGTATTCGAACGCTTAGAAGCCAAGCGGATAAACAATGTTCTTGTACAAAAACTGTAAATATTGTTAGATTCAGTTGATGTAGAAAGGAATAATATTAGATCGTATAGTGACAATGAGTCCCGATGAATCAGAAACGCAGACATGCGAGGGAGAATTAATATTAAAATTGCACAAAGGTGGAAAATCGTATAGGCAGATTGCCGAATTAGTAGGGAGATGTGTATCTACGAGGGTGGCTCATATTTTCGACTTTTGAATTTTCTTCGCATTTGAATACCTCACTTCTGATATCTATATCTTCAATATTTTTGCGACTATCGGTCCAAAATTTTCAGGAAACATTCATGACATTTCAAACACTGAAAATTTTGATTTTTTTTTATCTTTTTGGCACACCTGTGTATATGCCCCCCCCCTACATGTTTAAAAAATAGTCCTCAAAAATAAAAACTACAATTCTTATCGCCTTCACAAATAAAAAGTGTTTGTGAAGGATTTATACTTTAAAAATTTGTAAAAAAAATTTTTTCCAATTTTTCGGACTTTTTTCGAAAACCATGTGTCGCATGGGAAAAGTAATACAACATAGAAGATGCTTCTTGTCCGGATCTACAACTTTTGTTTGACATATTTTTGTGTGTAATCAATAACTTGGTAGATATTATATAAAATCGACTTTGTGAGCTGTTAAATAAGTATTTAAATGTTCAAGGGCCCGGGGCACCCTTTCCCGTTATCTGATCGAGCTCAAACATTACATAGATTTTTTTTTATTATTTGGAACTATTCTGTTTATTATTTGGAAACAAAATTCTTCAAGAGTAAATAAGTGCCACCCTAGTATCTACAGTACATAATATGGTTAAAAAATCAAAAACCAAAAAAAATGTCTAGTAGAGAAGAGGAAAGTAATAAACGTGAAATAAAAAGTGATCCAAATACATCGCCATCAAAACTCGCTGAAATAGTTGCCAACAACTTTAAAAAGGATATCCATCCTGAATTATCTCGCAGGATTTTACGGAACAATGATTTCCATGGTAGAATTCTGAATTCCAAGGAAGAAGCCATTCATTAACAAGACAAATCAAGCTAAGCGTTTAAAATTTGCAAACAAACACATAAATGCAAATAATGCTTTCTGGGACAATCTTTTCTGACGAAAGCAAATTTAATATATTTGGTTCGGATGGACGTCGTTATGTCTGCAGAAAACCCAACTCAGAAATGACTACTAAAAATTTACGTCCTACAGTAAAGCACAGCCGTGGTTCCGTAATGTTGCGGGGATGTATAGGGTCATCGTTGTATCCTGCAACCCGCGCTCGCGCGAACTTGTAAAATGGCAACAGCGCCTCACGGACGCATTCCACTACAACCATGCACCGGCCCAGCGACAGCAGTGATGCCCGAGCTTAAGAGGGAATAATTTGTTCTCATTTTGCGGCGCAAATTGCATTCCAATATCTTTTATAGTTAAAAAATTATACGAAAAAGCCCCCAAATTTTTCAACCCGGGCCGGGAAATTCTGATTAGCTCTTTGCGATGTTAATTTGATAGAGACCATACCAAAATTCTCGAAGCTCGGGCATCACTGCTGCCCAGCGGTCGCTGACAGCTCTCCGAACGCCGGGACGGTGCATGGTTGTAGTGGAATGCGTCCGTGAGGCGCTGTTGCCATTTTACCTGTTCGCGCGAACGCGGGTTGCAGGATGAAACGCTGACCCTGTATGTGTACAGCTGCAAGCGGCAATGGAAATCTCGTTTTTATAAATAGCATTTCAGATAAATTTAAATATTTAAAAAAAAAAAATTAAAAAAGTGCTACCAAATTGGGGTTATTGGACAATTTTTATTTCCAGCAAGACATGGCCCCAGGCATACGATCAGAATTGTACAAGCGTGGTTATTGTATAATACACCGCATGGGTTACATACACCCCTACAAAGTCCAGATATTAATCCCATCGAACATTTTTTTGCGGAAATTGGCAGGAGTTTAAACAATTACAACATAAACAAAAAAGATTTTAGAAGTATGGAGTTCTATTGAACCCAAAATAACTGTAAAGCTAGTGCACAGGATGAGACTGTTTCAGTACACCCTTGCAATGAATGTTTCATAACTTCTATAAATATTATCCATCCCTTCAAATTTAATTTTATTTTATAACATGTATACCTTTATTGTTGGCAGCTTTAAATCGAGCGTTCGAATACTTTCGCGAGCCACTGTAGGTATTATTACTATGATCAAAGAGAGGCACTACCAAAATTTGGTATACTGATGACAAACATTAGGTATTACCTGACGAAGTGTGATTGCTCAAACGCAAAGAACGTAGTCACAAAAATGTAATACACTTCATTCAAAGTTCCACAGAGTACTCGTCGTCGGAGTTGCATAAGAATTCTAAATACACAAAATTTAAAGCAAATCCACTTCAGGTAATTTCACGTGGATTTTCAGTAGGGTTTATTGCATTGTTATCGTCGAAAGAGGGTCGTCCAAGTACAGAAAATGGCAATGGGTGTCGATAAACAGAAACTGGCGTTACGTAATGCTTCGAGTAGCTATACAGTGGTGGCTGCGCCACTTCGTTCGCGGCAAGCGTTATGAAAGCCATAAAAGTGCAAAATCTCATCTTATTGCCCTGCACCTCGTATTCTCTAAAGTTTAAAGTATACCTTTAACGCAGCCACGCGATAAGTGAGCGGCTCCTCGTGCAGGAGGCACGCCCCGAGGGAAGAAAACCTTTCCCTCTGACATTCCTCCTTTTTTTTCCCATTTCGGCTGTGTGCAGTGTGCTCTGCACTTGCTCCTCAGCATGGGGTCGGTAAAACTGTAAGAGCCTCTACGGGTTCTTGTGTCTTGTGGATCGCCTTTCAGTGCAACGCTTCCAAGTACTGATGACGATCCCTCCAGTTCCAATCGTTCATCCAAACCCCTCGCGCTCTGTTCTGTTACCGCTTGTGAGTCCCAAGTCCCAACAGATTCACCACTGGGAACGATAACTCACAGTGGATGACAAATTTGCTCGTATAATGAAAGAAATACGAATGACGGAAGTTGTAATCGTTAAATGAATCGTTTTATGTTAATGAATATTGTGATATCATTAATTATAACAGTGTTTAATAGGTACCATTAAATGCATGGAAATTGAGTTGAAGTTGTAATAGACTATAGTATAATTACCATAATTTTAGCGCAAGTTTTGAATCTGATGTGGACCAAGTTATTTGTATACTTCGGAAAATTCGCTATTAATATTTGACAGGCAATTCTAAATAATAGTAGGTACTGTATGTATGTTATTAATAGTAAAGAATATTATACTATGTATTAAAATGAGTTCAGCACTTTCACAA
Organism: Andrena cerasifolii; assembly: GCF_050908995.1. Classification (NCBI taxonomy): domain Eukaryota; kingdom Metazoa; phylum Arthropoda; class Insecta; order Hymenoptera; family Andrenidae; genus Andrena; species Andrena cerasifolii. The sequence continues at coordinate 2,328,450 of NC_135128.1, read as the reverse complement.
AGTACATTGAAACTTACTGTCCATAATTTAATTAATTTGTAAAGTGCAAAGGTATGTTTGAATTCTTTTAAAATTTCATTAAGTGGTACACGATGGTAAATAAATAACTACCTTGCTCCAACTGAAGCATCCTTATCTTTTTCAAATACTTTGAAAAGTTAAAGCGTTCTTTTTAAACTACCAAGTGCTTTCCACGAATTATTAAACAGTGTACTAATTCAAATATTTTATTATAAGGCGAATGTCCCAATTTCTGCTCATTTAAGAGATAACTCGTCATAAAGAAGGTGTAAAAAATTTGGTTGCGATGAAAATTTGCAGAGTAATTGATTAATCCTTTAATAATAAATCAACCAATTCAAAAACTATTTAAGAAGAATATTTCAAGATTGTTAACTATTAGTAATTTCTAATTAAATATATACTGCTCTTAATGTCCGTATTTCTGCTCATGAAAAATAGCGATGTATGTATTGCCCCAAGCTCGTGCAACACTCGCGTAAATGTTTAAATAGTTTAGAATTATTGTGTTGCCACTATAGTACAAACGCAACGGATATAATAATAAGAAAAATACGAAATGATCAGAAATGGGGACATGAGCAGAAATTGGGACATTCACCTTATCCTCGTTTTTTTATTTTCTCCACAATGCTGAGCAGCATATAATGTTTTGAATTAATTCATTTAATTTAATGACACCCGCATGTCGGTCACTCGGTCTATTTTGACCAGAGATGGGCAAAATTTATATTTAAATAAAATTTCGAATAACGAACTCGAGTTAACTTTATTCGGCACATGACGAATAACTTTTTTAGCTCTTATTCGTTATTCGAAATATTATTTAAATAAAAATTTTGCCCAACTCTGATTTTGACCCATCCTATGTATAAAGCTCCTTACCGTACAATTTATTACTATTCCATCTTTTAGAAAACGAACATTTAAGGTCACAATAAGAGGAAAATCCAGGTAGGTATGTGTGTCAATCGTGTTTGCAACGCGTAACAGCATAATCGGTAGCACAAGCGAGAGGGTAGTGTTTCTACATGAAAAAATGAGTCGAAAATATAGAATAAATTTTTTTGATATCGCGCGCTTCATCTTCAAGAAATCGAAAGTTTTATTCTACATTCTCGACTTATTTTTTCATATAGGTCATACGATCGTCACCCTCAGCTTGTACCACCGGTTACTGGACACCCTGTATGCCATGCGTTGGACAAGTAGAACCGTGGCTTTAGACAGTTTGCACTGAAAGTAGACCAAGATCCGTCTAAACACCGGTATCTATCTCTTTTCGTCGCCACTATTTCTACGAATGGTGTAAGGGTGGAAAGAAAAGCAAAAGGTTCCCTTGAAGTCGTAAGCTGATGGGAGGGGGTGTTTACTTAGGCCAGCGCCCTATGCCAAGTGCTGTTCCATATTCTTTAACGCTTTTATTACAAAAAAAGGACGACACGAATTGTACTGCTATTGGTACCTCGTTAACTATTACCTACATAAAACATTCTACTGCAGTCCAGGATAAAAAGATAGCGCACTTTACTAATTATGGAGGTACTGTTTATTACAGCATTTTTCGCCTAAAACTAGAGAAGTACGTATGGAAATCCAGAAACATTAATTAGTCTCGAAATAGTCAACATGGGGAGAAAAAACGCATTTTTTTTTTATAAAAGTGTCAATTGCAAAGGATATGTTCAAGATATCGCAAAACCGACACGTACTTCTCTAGATTTAGTCATGTAGAAAATAAAACTTTTTGGTTTTTTGTTCTAGGTCAAACGGTATAGCCGTGAGATTCAGCACCGTGGATAACGTCGCTCTTCAGGATCTTGCCTATCACGGCTCTACCGCCCTCATTTTGTAGGGAAAAAAAATGCGATTTTTTCCAGCGAGAGTTGTACAATAACAAGCTTCATATTGAACTTTCTGTTTATTTCATTATCTTCTTTAAAAAAATGCCGAAAATGACTGCAATTTTGCTCCGTCCAAGGTGGCCTAACCTCTTAAGTGTATGTAAATTGCTTTGCATTGTTCTTATTGAACATTGGAAGTAATTTTAAACATAAAAATGCAAACACTGAAGAAAATACAAAACAGATTCATTTTTACTGACAATTTTTTAAAAAATTTTTATCTGAGTATGATACATCTTAAACTGATACAGATAAGTTTAAATTTATATAGGGTTAATCAATTTTTAATCAATTTTGCTGAATAGCCCCATTTACGTTAGGTATATTTATTTCTCTCTTCTTTCGTTTAGGTCAGCAGAAACATTATTATTATAACTATTATTATTATTATTACTATTATTATTATTATTATTATTATTATTATTATTACTATTACTATTATTATTACTATTATTATTACTATTATTATTACTATTATTATTACTATTATTATTATTATTATTATTATTATTATATAGCAAAACAGATCTCCAACTTCATTGATTCATAACAATTGGATGTAGTATGTAAACATTTCATGATTAATACAATTTCACAAAAGGGCGGTGCTATAACATTTCAATGCCTTTTAAAACAGATACATATCAACATACATATTGTAATTTAATGAATAAATCTCTAACAATAATAAATCCATCATGTAACGCGAATCTCTAAAATCACACGACAGTAGTTTAACACTCCCATTGGCGCAAGGTTTTGAAAATTGCCTCTTCATGACGGTCAGATCTTTCCGAGTGATCACTCCTGCCACGAAAACCTTTGTCGAACTCGCCCTGCACTTCGACAAACATGCCAATACTAACGAAAATTTACACTTCTATATTGTGGGTTTAGTAAAACACAGTAAGCTGATATGAACGGTTTTCAAAAACTGAATTTAAAATTCGTGTATTTTGCATCACAAATGTCTAGAATCTATGAGTTAATTTAGTATAAAGATCGTTTAGTTCCGATGTTACGACTTAAGTAGTGTGTATTACCAGTGCGTAGGTACATGGGTAATTTTTACATGTTTTTCACCATAGCAAAACTGTGAAATTGTTTACTTACAAAGCAACATATCGGACACGCTCATGCCGATTTTGATGAAACTCTGCAGATTTGCAGAATTGTGATAAATATTTGACACATAAGTATTTTTTCTTATCGGCAATCGTCCGTGTTGCAGGGGTGAATACAACCCCCAAATTACGGTCGAAAACATATTTTCTGGAATATCTCGGAAACTATTAGGCGTGGGGCAAATTTTCTTCTTTGAAATGTGAGTTTTTTAAAGACGAATCCAGCCCCCTGCTCAGTTTTTAGAAAATTTCAGAAAATCCGCTTTCGACCCCTAACTTTAGGGTCCCTCTTTACCCCTCCAAAATGCTTCTTGATTGCCGTTAACAAAAAATAGGTGTCAAATATTTTTCACTATTCTGCAAATCTGCAGAGTCTCATCAAAATCCGCGTGTGCGGGTTCGATATGCTCCGTGGTTAGTGTGTTTTGACAAGATGAGTAAAAATACAACCTTATTGGGATCTGACATAGAGACACTATAATAAGAGTCTGGACACGAGCCACTGTCCGCCATGTTTGATCGAAATCCCACGAGAAAGAGATATACACCATTTCACTCTTAACCACTCTTAACAACTCTTACGTTTATGGCGGTATTTTACTTCTGCTTACTTCACGTAAATAGGTATATACATATGTATATAAAGAAATTCTAATTGCGATTGATTCATACAAAATGGTTGGATGTACAGCACCCTTTTGTAATAACACCTCAGAAAAGGGTTATTTCTTGAGAGTATTTCCCAAATCTCCCGAACGTCGAGCTTTATGGCGAAAAAATATTCCTTACAAAAATGGCCAAAAAAGGTTATGTTATGAATATATATATACTTTATTTTTTTACTACCCAAATGCACATTTTCGGATTAATAGATGGTAAAACACCGCCATAAACGTAAGAGTTGTTAAGAGTGGTTAAGAGTGAAATGGTGTATATCTCTTTCTCTCTCGCAGGATTTCGATCAAAAATGGCAGACCAATCAAAAAGTGGCCTTCTCGTGTCCAGACTCTTATTGTAGTGTCTCTAACCTGACACCCGTCACCATGACATCTGGTGGCGGAAAGTAGAAGCGCTCGTTGGGTGCACACCAATCCCGGCCTGTTCTCGTGCCGTTGCATAAATTCCGCTGAGCGGGACTCAAACCTGCCCAATCACAAATACTTTGCATAGAAAGGAACATTTTCGCAAATAAACTACATTATCGCATATAAAACACACGTATCTTGTACCCATGTCGGCGCCATCTTGGTTAGGCCCCGCCCCCATGTGAGATCCCAATTCGGGCTACTTTTCATTTAAAAAAAAACGCGTTACAAAAATCGTCGCCGCTCAAAGTGTGAGTTAAGAAAATTCTCGCTCAAAACCTTAATAAATTCACAAAAAATCTTCAACCCCCACATATTTGTACTGAAATACTTTTACACTTGTGCGGTTAAGAAACCCGAATTTCCCTCGCCGTTTCACAAAGATCCATTTATTAGCGCCGCGTGTAAGGAATAAAAAAAGGGGGCTGGATGGTGAAAAGGGTGCGGAAAAGGGCAGAAAGAATAGATGAATGCTAGTCGATTGTTCCCTGTGAATGGGGCACCTTGCACACCGGCAGCGATCTTTTCCCGTGGCTGCAGGTGAGCTCCAAATTTCGACGACAATGAGCCGGAATAACAACTTTCCAAAGAGGCTGTACAATGCTTTCAGTGGGGAACGCCATCTAAAAGGTCCCGTAAATTTTCCATAAGGACAATCGACCCCAACCGTCAAAAGATAATCCGATGAGGCACCATGGATCTCGCACTGCCGTGTTTTGAGGGGGAGACGTCTGACTTTAGAATTTTTCTTTATGAGTCACCGGGCCCCCTGAGGGGCACGTTTCTCCATTCTAATCCTGACGGCGACAAGTGAATGTCTCGTTTCAGAATCTCCACATTTATCTGCTTTTTTCATCCGTTTCACCACCATTTCATGATTTCATGATGGATAATCGAAAGCGACATGTATTAATGGTCCAAGATATATGAAAATGCGAGCGGTAATAAAAACAAGACAGCGTAACTATATGATAGGAAGAATTGTATCTTCAAAATGACAAAAGATTAATTGAACACAGTATGGATCTCATAATTCTGTGATCTTTATTTTGTTAAAATTTGCCAACCCATGGAACAACTCTTGCATTATGCAATTATTAAAACTTAAACGAGCCATAGTTCCATTTTAGGCTTAAAAAACAGAAACTACAGAAAATTTAAAATATTATCCAGTATTGATCCATTATAAAGCATTGTGAAACAATAAGAAGAAATAAAATATATCCAATTGAAATAAAGCTACTTTTCTTTAACTAAATAATTTATTTTTCTAAACGAAATTTACTCAAATTCAGATCATTGAGGGTTGGTAGCTTTCTGCATAACTTAGACCAATACTATCTTAACCCTTGGTTCTCACACCTACTTTTTCGAACGTCGTTGTCACACTGGGTGAATTTGACCCTGCCAATTTTCAATCAATTGTTATTTAAAAACTGTTTGTTAAGTTAAGTCTCAAAAATTCTGAGATAAAGTTTGAACATTGTAGAATATATGCACATCGTTGAAAGTTCACATTTAAAGTATCATCAAGCCTAAAAAAAATTTGAAGCAATAAGAGTTCCGACAAAAAGTTTTTTGCTTAAAAATTGCAGGGTGAATTTGACCCAGTGTGACAACCGAGGATTAAGGACTTGTATCGCAAAATACATTACTTCGTCGTTTTTTATTATTTCTATGGAATATATTATACCTTCCTATTTGTGCATTGGATTCGCTTTTGCGACGTGACGACATCTTTGATTTCAGTGGATCTTTAATTTATTAGGATCTGATGTTCCTTGTATTTTTAAATTGTTTTCAAATATTTAGTCGTATCTTCGCTTTTAAACTTGTCCAAGTACGTTTTATTGCACATAATATGTGCATCTTATGTTATCTTACAAGATTAATTACTGGAAATGATTTCATTTTTATGCAGAGATGATAGGGTAAACTCGGGTAAGTTCGTGGTACAGGTTATTCCGTGATACTTTTTCATTTATCTGTAACTCTAAATTGTCTGACTCAATTTAGATGGAACAAAAACTAGCAGACAGCGGTGATCTTCTAGTTTATGTTGTGGTAAAATAATTAGTCAATTGAAGTTAGTGTGATAGAGTGAGAGAGCATTTTGTTTCAGCAGCGCATTATTCGTGAAATTTGTCGTGCTACGGTGAATCCGTATTTTTCTGATTATTATATGCGTTACGTTTGTACTATAGTTGCAACAAAATAATTCTAAATTATTTAAACATTTACGCGAGTGTTGCACGAGCTTGGGTCAATATACATACATGGCTATTTTTCATGAGCAGAAATACGGACATTTAGAGCATTATATATTTAATTACAAATTACTAATAGTTAAAAGTGTTGAAATATCTTTCTTAAATAGTTTTTGAATTGGTTGATTTATTATTAAAGAATTAATCAATTACTCTGCAAATTTTCATCGCAAACAAATTTTTTACACCTTCTTTATGACGAGTTACCTCTTAAATGAACAGAAATTGGGACATTCACCTTAGTTGTGGGACGATCGCTTGTTTATGTATTATATGTGCTTTAGAAGATAAATGTAAAGTTCAAACTGCAGGTAAGTGATGGTAAAATGACACTTTAACAAGTCTTACTCTTGAAATTATCATACAATAAAGCATCGGCGTTGTTTTTGGTTATGAAAAGTGACTAAATTCTTATTTTGCGTGTGCCTGAGAATGCGTTTCTGACTGCGCTGTTTGAGAAATTTTGATGGTCAATACCAGAAACAATGTTTCCTTATGTCTTAGACATCTAACGATCATGAAACAATTGATTATGCACAAAATAACAATAATGTAAAATAATGTAAAATAATGTAAAATAATGTAAAATAATGTAAAATAGTGTAAAATAGTGTAAAATAGTGTAAAATAGTGTAGACTAGTGTAGACTAGTGTAGAATAGTGCAGACTAGTGTAGAATAGTGTAGACTAGTGTAGAATAGTGTAGAATAGTGTAGACTAGTGTAGACTAGTGTAGAATAACGTAAAGTAGTATAAAATAGTGTAAAATAGTGTAAAATAATGTAAAAGAATGTAAGGGAATGTAAGGGAATGTAAGGGAATGTAAGGGAATGTAAGGGAATGTAAGGAATGTAAGGAATGTAAGGGAATGTAAAAGAATGTAAAAGAATGTAAAAGAATGTAAAAGAATGTAAAAGAATGTAAATGAATGTAAAAGAATGTAAAAGAATGTAAAATAATGTACAATAATGTACAATAATGTACAATAATGTACAATAATATAAAATAATGTAAAATAATGTAAAATAATATAAAATAATATAAAATAATATAAAAAAAGTAGCTGTTGGCCATATCACCGGCTAGCGAGAACTATCACGGAGTTACCAGAGTATGTCATGACAACTTAATTTTGTATATTTTCAATTAAATATACTTAGTTAATTTCTGTTAACCTGTTTCTCCGATGTCTGACCTATCATTATATCCTAGACTCACTTTCAGAATATGTAAATATTAGCAGTTAATAGACAAATTCTAAAACTATCACGGACTTACCCGAGTTTACTTATCTATTGTATTTTATGTATATTAACAAATTGAATTCTTTCTTTCCCCTTAAAGTTATATTTTCATTCTTACGATATCATTTATGCTTCCACCAGAATTTGCATTATACTCTCGCGAGAAGTACCACGCGTATAGGAAATGAAAGTAAATATCGAATTCATCGGGCCTGGAAAAAGATTTATCCGATAACGCAGAAGACATGGAAGCTCGTTATCTTAAATTGTAGGGACTAATGGACACGGAACGGAAAAATAAGACCGGTCGTCCAAAAGAGAAAGCTCGATAGGTATTCATATTTGAATAAATTAACTTCGCGAAAATAAAAGAAAGATGTGTGTCGTAATCGGTTCTTTCGAAGCTGGCCTCTGTGCATTGAGCAAGGATGTCGGCGAGTCGTGCTGATCGCCAGGCGAAATGGCAAAGGCTGACATTAAACAACACAGATTTCATTCATCCAAAAAGATGGAAGGATTCGCGGTGGTCGAAATAATTGCACGTACGTGCCCATTAATATCGTTGTCGTTTATGAATAAGTAATCGGGATTCTTCGATGAACTAATTTTTCACACAACGAATTCAGATTTTTATTCATATCCTTTGACTAATAGGAAAATAAAAATTTACTAAAATAAACAGTTCAAAATTTTAAACTGCTTAGACTTTAATATGATATTTTGTAAATAATATAAGGTTAATCACGCAGCACACAATAATATTAAAATCGAATAAACTTTGTAATATCTACGTTCACAGCATTAACATTTAAGTAATTGTTACGTCTTATAATAATTAGTTACGAAGTTTTCTAAAAGTAAGGATGAATTAATTCAACTTAATATGTAAAAAAATAATATGATTAAATACTTTTAATCTAGAAATTTTTTAAACTCTTCGAAGTGTTCCCCCGTTAATCGATTAATTATTCATCTGGATAAATCGAATATTCTTCGCACGAATTTCAAGCTACTGAAATAATTGAAGCACTCGGGTAACCCTAACTAAAGGCTGGAACAGACGCGTCGAGTAATTTAGTCGAGTAGCGAGTAGTTTAGTAATCGTTTTACTAAACTACTTGACTAAATTTTAGTGTTCACACACGAAAAATTACTAAATTACTCGCTACTCGACTAAATTACTCGACGCGCCTGCTCCAGCCTTAAGGGGTTATACCTAGTCAGGCGGCCGAAAAGAGGCGAATGTTTGTAGATTTTTTATGAAAAAACCGAAGCATATATTTTTACAGTACTTCTTGACTTTTTCAAAAAATCAGGATTTCAACTTTAAGTAGCCGCCATTTTGTTTTAAATTAATATTTCGGAAAATTCTCTCCGCCAACTTGAGGATGCATTAATATACTAACGAAATCTTTTTTGTTTTTTGATTTTAGAAAATCTGGTTCCGAATGACAGCGCTCACTGCAAAAGCAAATTTTTAAAAACGCTTCTTGGATATCGATTGTTACTTTATTATAAACCTGAATATTTTTCTACAAAAAAATTACCAAATGTTCTTTAAATGTTGCTCTTTTAATCGCAAAAAGTTTTGTAAAAATATACGCTTCCGCTTGTTCAAAAAAAATTCACAAATATTCGCCTCCTTTCGGCCGCCCGACTAGGTATAACCCCTTAATTGAGTATTAGCATTATTTGTAATATTTTCAGTATTATATACGCAGAGTTATTCACTTGCTAGAAGTAATTTCATTGGCAAGCACCGAGCTCAGTTGTTGCAGAAAAAAAAAATGTAGGTGTGTGGTTCTCCTCGGCATGTGCTAGGAGTGATACAATAGTCGATGGACGTGAAATTAAAGAATAAAGATGCCCGGCGCATCCTGGTAATCTTCCGCTTCCTCTCCCCCCTGCCGCCCGGTCGAAACTCATTAAAGTTCCGAGATACCTGCCCATGTTTATGCAGGCATGTAACAACGAACGAGAGCAACGTTACTGTATGCATTTACGAGCGCAATTTCAGCATCCTTTATGCACCACGGCGAACACGGAAAACGCAGCTTTGCTTTACGGGTCACCATTAAAAAGAGGAGTACATAATTTTCAACCTTGTGCCCATTTCTTTGTCGCACTTCCTCACATCCTCTTTGGATTCTTACTTGTTCGTATCGATACATTTAAGGATGAAGTGACAATCTTAGCCAAAAGTTAATCCATTTCCAAGATATTAATAAGGCTTTTTCCTCTGATGAAAACCAATCAGAAATGGCAATGGTGTATTTTTATCGCAAATTCAGTTGAATTCGCACTTGTTTCTTATCTTATTTTGACAATCAAAGAAAAAACAGTTTTCCGTGTTATTTCCCTGGTAGCATTTATTGTTGGCATTTTGATGACCAACTAATTCCCAACTTGGGGATACTGTGGGCCAACCAGAAATGCTACTAGGGTTTCTTTCATTTAAACAGAAACCGTCGAATCAATTGTCCGGCATTTTTGTGACAATTTTGTTCAGTGTTTGATCTTTCTGTACACAAGATTTCAAAAACCTTGGCCTATTATTTCACTCTTAATTTTCAAGTTATATTCTCAATATTGCGTTTTCCTAAAAGAATACATGTTAAATTGGAAGTTAAATAATTTGAAAACTACCGAATCAATTTTTCCAAAATTTTGCAGAGGGTTTTACTATTGCATAAAGATTGATGCCTCCAATTTTCAAAGGTTTTCGTTTATTCTGAATGTTACTGAAGTTCATCCTTAAAGTAGAGTATTTAATAGATCCATATGGGCAGTTATTTTAATAACTATTTATGATAATAGCGAAGGCTTGATAATTTCCCATAAACATCAATGAATGCTGTCAGAAAATATATTTAGCGAATGTTGCTTTTTTATTGCAGAAATTGCGAAACAAATTGTAGGTATAAAAATAGTGAATTAGTTTTCTGGTAGGAGGAAGAGGTAAACAGTGGGCTGTTTTTGTTATTAAACTCGGTCCAGAAGTCTAAGATAGAACAGAAGTGATTTAATATTTAATAAAATAGGTTTTGTGCCCCGATGGAAAGAAGTCGGTCGAGAAGGTCTAGGGTCCGAGTATCAGGTCCGAATAGTATATCCCTATTGGCCGGCGCGACAACGTCGACGAATGCAAAGTACCTATCCCCAAAAAAATGTATGCCCAAAGTCTGTCCAATGTAATCCCTATTTTACCCAACAGGCCCCAACTGCTGTAAGCAAACCCTTGTAAAGTTTTTAAATTTCATTATTTCTCATCAATTTGTCATTTTAAATAAATTATATATTCACTGGATTATTCATTATCATTTCTTTTCATCTGTCCAAGCTATCCCCGTGCTATGTCCAATGTAACCCCACCAATGGGGATACTTCCCTAGTAGCACAAAATATTGGTTAAATATCTTTTCCAAATATTATACAAATATTTTTTTGGCCACACTTTTTAATATGACAAAAATGTTGATTACAAATATTATATACACATACTGAAAATGTGAAATAAATGTTGTGTAAATAGGAATTAAATATTCGTGGAATATAAAAGAAATATTCAGAAAGTATAAAGCAAATATTCTGGAAATGTGAAAATAATATTCAGAGTTCCGATATAAATATTCAGGAAATGTAAAATATATATTTAAAAAATGTAACGTAAATATTCAGAAAATGTGAAATAAGTATTCATGAAATATTAAATTAATATTTAAAAAATGTAAAGTAAATATTTACTTTATACTTGAAAAAATATATTTTTTTATAATTTTGTTTCTACCATTAAATAAATATTTACTTTATATTTGAAATATATGTATTTTTCATAATATAAAATGAATATTTCCCGAACATTCGGAAAAAATATTTTGTTTCTAATATTTAATAAATATTTTATTTATATTTGGACAAAAATATTTTGTTCATAATATTTAATAAATATTTTATTTATATTTGGACAAAAATATTTTGTTTATAATATAAAATTAATATTTCCCGAATATTCGGAAAAAATATTTTGTTTCTAATATTAATAAATATTTTATTTATATTTGGACAAAAATAGTTTTCTAATATAAAATGAATATTTCCAGTATATTTGTAAAAAAATATTTCCTTCTTAATCTAGAATAAATATTGTATGTATATTTAAATATTAGAAATCTATTGAACTTCTTTTTAATATTGGATGTATGTATTCAATATTTTGTGCTACTAGGGTTTTGACAATATGCATCTCTGAACTTTCTTCATCTCAAAGTAATACTAGGGAATGTAAGGCTCGTTTCTCAGGTTCAAATGAATAGCGCAAATTCTGAGCTATCGAATGGTGTACAATTTATACCGACCTGCTAAAGACTATTAATAAAAAATTCTCCAAACTATCCCCGGTCTCCTCTACAGATTGGTACGGTTCAGCGTGCCCAACTACGTCACCGGCGTGAGCGTTAAGAGGTTAAGTATTAATTTCAGCGAATGCTGGAATTCCTAATTTGATCAACCATCGTTATTTCAATTTTGCTTCAGTCAAAATATTACAGTTCTCCCGTTTTGGTAGATCAATGAAACAGTTGCCATGAAAAATGTCGCAGTATTCCAGGTACTTTCCTGCTCTTTGATAGCAGGTTCGTGGAATACTGCGACATTTTTAATGGCAACTGCCTTTTTTGTACCAATGAAAAATTAATATTTCTTCCCACCTATTTCCTTAGCACAGCAGTCCACATTTCTTTTACTACAGATTTTTATCGAAACGTAATGCTCCTAACCTCTAATCTTCATTTCATCTACATCCTTAGGTACTCATTGTTCCTTAAACTCAATAATACAACTTAGAATTTCAAAATAATGTGTATTACTATTTCCTTATTTATTCCCCCGTGGTATTTATTACTTTGTACCCACTGCTTCATTGTTATTTCTAACCACTAATGTAATGCATTGTATTTTATCGAATACAACACATTCGATTACTATCTCTTACCTTTGCTTGCATACGTCACAAGGTTAATCTAATCGACGTATTTGATTGTAAAATTTCCATATAACGAAAGCATTTAAACTCTCCCCCCCCCCCTCGCGTTACGCAGAAATTTTTCCATGTTCATAAAATGTACATATACCTACACATACGCCCACTTTAATACTATCAGTGTGAAAGAATTTGTCACGTGCTTGCCACATTCCAGATAACGATTATGATAATTTATGAACACCTTCGATAACGTGGCACTCGATGCAAATTAATTGCTAATTCTTCTCCTTCGTCAATTAGGAGCACTGTGCTTAACTAAAGGCACCTGACCCTCGTCAGCTGTTCAATAAACAGCAGCAGGGAAGATTTTGCCTATTTTTTTCTCTATTCCGCGGGACTACCTGTTTCGATTCAGATAGCATCGAAAGGAAATAGGGGGCGTGAAGGATCTTACGCGATCTGTACTTCTGTGTTTTTCCCACGTGACTCTGTGGCGCTGCCGGTCGTGTCCTGCTCACCCATTTTCGAAGGACCTTAACCAACCATGACCGAAGTGGCTTGCACGGTACTTATCTTTAACGCCACAGACTTCGCTGACAGGAAGCCTTTACCATACTCTTTATTCCACTTGCTACTGTGCTTTGTAACCTAATAAATTTTTTACAAACCATTCAAATTCAATTCCATTCAATTCCATTCAAAATCAATAATTTAGTCTCCATCGTGGCGTGTTATGTCATAGTTGGTTGTCCTCTTTGCAAAATAACGTCACATGACTGCAAAAGAAAAAATTGCAGTATTGGGAGTAATAAATGCTGTTAAAGTTGCATTTTGTTATATAAAGAATTATATTTAATATTTATGAAGTTTGTGAATTTATCAGTTCACTACACTTTAGGGCACTAATTAGCTACTCTCTTAGCTGCTGCACCTAGAAATTTAATAGACCAGTCTCTCCCCTTACAAGCTTGTTTTGCTTTTTCAAGAAAACAAGTTTTTACTCCTCTTACGTATTTTGCACTGTTTAATGCGCCACTGATGAACCAAGGGTCAGATAATGAATTATTAACTAATAGATAATTTACCACTTCGCAATGTCAACAATCTTTAATTAGGTAATACTTGTTGAATTTTCAAGATCGAGGTCATCTCAAGAATCATGATGCAATAATGAATTAACCTCATCAACTTCAATAACTAACGCAAACGAACTATAATAGACTTAAAAATGTGGAACAGAAATGATCATAAAAGCAGAATTTGTCAACTAACATATTCGTCCTTTAAAACAATACAAATTAGTAAGCGTCGCTTTTGCATAATTTAGAAGTTAGTACAATGAAAGAAATTAAGAATATTATTTAGGTATTCCATTTTTGGACGGGGCACCTTATATATAGTAAATTACGCAACGTTTAAATGATTATAAATTTCCATCCACGTGCCACATTAATTAAAACAATATGTTTCCTCGAATACTGTCTTAATGTATATTAAGTTATGAGTAAAGTGCATTTTTGAGTCGCGAAGAAGAAGCCATTTTAAGAACTTGATAATGTTTTACAGGTACGAGATCCTAGCAAGGACACACGACACTGTCAGTAATAAATACATGGCCAATTCTACGTTTAAACGTACGGATTTACGGATGTTGAACACCGAACACCGGAAATCCTTGAGTAGTGTTGACGCGTGCATCTAGATGACTCCACTAAATAAGTGCATAATTGTACTGTTACGCGACCCGTGTGAGTTACACGTTGATTAAAATGTATGATCTGCACAGTGCTATTTCACGAAACTTCCATGGAAATATTACTATCTTGCTGAATGAAGGCGTAAATAATTCACACAATGCGCAACGATGGTTAAAGAAAAGTTTTAAAAGCGAACGATAATAAAAGCACAGTAATTTGATAAAAGGGATCTACATATATACAGTAGCGGACGAAAAATTAAGTTACCATTTTTTCGATCCACTCTAGCTCTATTACTTTTTAACATCAACTCAAAACTGCAGCATACGCCTTCTGATAGAGAATTAAACCCGGTTAAAGTTGAATTTATTTAACTAACAAACAACGCCCCTAAATAGCCTTAAATAAAACAACACGCAATTAAAGCCGATTAAACATTTACCACTTTTGAAAAGTAAAGAAAAATCTAATATTTTGTGGAGGCACCTTTAGCTTTTAGGACGGCTTAAAAAGTTAGTTAAAGTGGTAAGTCCTATGTCGGCTCTAAAAATGTGTTGCCCCGTTGAATACCATATAAAACTTTTGTTTGTTAGTTAAATAAATTCAACTTTATCTGGGTTTTATACGGCTTTAAATTCTCCTTTAGTATATGTATATTAAGGGGGCATAGTAAGTACTTTCTTTGTCAGAAAATTAAGCATTCTTTATGTTTTTTTTTTCAAAGTGAAATTGAAAAGCTACATAGATGGGGTTTGTTGCAAGTGAAAGGTCACTGTTCCAAAGTATTAAAAGAATTTTTATTAAAAAAAGCACCCTCCCACCCCTGGACTATAGTCGCTCAAAGTTGGTCCACCGCGGAATGAGCAGAATTGCGGTGCCACAGATTCCGCCTTCAATGCTTGTCTGAAACATGAAAACAAATCACATAGGCTGAAGCCGGGAATCCACCGGGAAGCTAATTGTAAGCTAAGCCGTGCTATGCAATGCTATGTTTAAATGTAGCTTTTGGTGGAAACGGTTCCATAAGAATGTATTGAAGCTAATTTTTTTAAAACGTAGCATGGCATAGCATAGCATAGCATAGCATAGCATATCATAGCATAGCATAGCATAGCATAGCAAAGCATAGCATCGCATAGCATGGCTTAGCTTCCCGGTGGATTCCCGGCTTAAGGGGTTATACCTAGTCAGGCGGCCAAAGAGGCGAATGTTTGTGAATTTTTTTTTAAAAAACGGAAGCATATATTCTTACAGAACTTTTTGCACTTAAAAGAGAAACATCTAAAGAGCATTTGGTAATTTTTTCGTAGACAAATATTTATTTTTATAATAAAATAACAACCCACATCCAAGAAGCCTTTTTAAAAGTTGAAATCCTGATTTTTTCGTGGAAAAATCACGCGAAAAAAATCAGGATTTAAATTTTAAATAGCCGCCATTTTGTTTTAAATTAATATAATTTCGGAAAATTCCCTCCGCCAATCTGAGGATACATTAATATATTAACGAAATCTTTTTTGTATTTTGATTTTAGATAATCTGGTTCCGAATGGCAGTGCTCACCGTAAAAGCAAATTTTTAAAAAGGCTTCTTGGATGTGGGTTGTTATTTTATTATAAACTGAAATATTTTTCTACGAAAAAATTACCAAATGTTCTTGAAATGTCGCTCTTTTAAGCGCAAAAAGTTTTGTAAATATATATGCTTCCGCCTCTAAAAAAAAAATTCATAAATATTCGCCACTTAAGGGGCTCAAATTTCGTCTCCGCGCCTAATTTCATTTCATTTTCGAAAAACATTACAATTACATAAGTAGTGCTGAAAGGAAAGCTTAAAAAATAAATAATAACAAAAAAGTCATAATTTGATGAAAGGGAACTATATGTAGGTATACGTATGACAAAACCCCCATAATACATGAGATACTAACACAGTAAATAAAATCTAATACAAAAACTATTTATACGTATACATAATAATATCAATTTTAATTTTTCTTTTTTCTCGTTCGTTATAGGCACGAACACTCTGCAACCTTTTTAAAAGCATTCACTCCTCCTTAATTCATTTTATATATGAATATTATATTTAATTATTTAACATTAGATGGTAAAATCGTAACGCAATAAATATGTTTAGTTTTCAACAATATTAACTGTGTGCTTTTAATTGTTCAATTTAAATGATCAAGGTTTGCGCATGTGCTGATAATCGAAATGTTGTTATTTATGATTGACAAATAAGTGTCGAACTATTTTTATGCAGTGGAGAATTTTATTTATTCATTCATAATAGTTTGATAATTATTACGAAGCTTAACGTCAATACCTATACTATCAAAATGTAAATGTTACACTGCAACATTTACAAAATTAACTAAATTTCGTTATTGTTGTAGGAATCGATGACTTCGAATATTTATTGAAAGTAAAAATAATTATTATAATGCAAGAGTGGGCTAGATGTTTTGATGTAATATTACCTAGAACCTTCGAAGACAGCGTGGAAGCATAGATCCCAGCAAACGAAAAGAGTTTACGCGTATACGTATGTAAAGGGAGCCGGATATGATAAGGAGTTATCATTCGGGGGCACGAACGACGAGCCCACACAACTGTCCAGGCTGCTTTATCACCATTTAACTTGATATGTCTTACAAACAGCGATATACATGGGAAAGTTTCAAAGCCACACGAAAGGGAAAATAATAATATCCTATGTACCCACTGTGCGCTGCAATATTCACTCAGCAATGAATTCTTGATTTACACATTATTATACAATACATCTATATTTATTGCTCGATATGTTGAAAAGAATGATTATTTGACATCATATGAAATTACTTCGCTCCATTATTATAGTTTTTAAATTTATTATATTTTTATTTATATTTAATCTTATTCCTTATATATTTATACTTTACATATTGCTATATATTTAATCATACCTTTCGTGTAATTAGTGGTTCAGTATTTCATTTCAAAACATGTTTTTCGACCAAACGATAACTAACAAGGGGAGGACACCATGAGGTTGACAGTGATTTTGATGAGCCTTGGCACGATGAATATATGTCGAAAATAATTAAATAGGTATCCGAACGTTTCTGCCAATGGGCCTTAATAATATAGATGTTTACATGGAAATTATTAAAATTTTCATAGTGGCCGTGGAGTTTTAATGGGTAAAGATCCCATACTACCCTGGCGACCCCGGGGATCCCCCTCTGAAGGAGTCGGGGTGCTTTTGAAGATTTCCCCAAGTTAAAAAAAAATTTATAAAAAAAATAATTTGTAAAAAAAAATTTATAAATATTTTTTTTTATTAATTTGGAGACATCTTCAAGAGATACCTCAACGTCTCCAGAAGGGAATTCCCCGAGAACGCCAGGGTAGTTGTGCGATTTTTACCCACTAAAAC
The DNA here is from genome assembly GCF_050908995.1 of Andrena cerasifolii. Classification (NCBI taxonomy): domain Eukaryota; kingdom Metazoa; phylum Arthropoda; class Insecta; order Hymenoptera; family Andrenidae; genus Andrena; species Andrena cerasifolii. Next base: position 2,310,704 of record NC_135128.1, on the reverse strand, counting down.
TCCACGGCCACTATGAAATTTTTAATAATTTACATGTAAATATGTCTATTATGTCTTCAAATTAATAAAAAAAATTAATAATTTATTAATTAATAATTATTTTTTTTATAAATTTGGAGACATCTTCAAAAGGCACCTCAACGCCTCCAGAAGGGAATTCCCCCAAAAGCGTCAGGGTAGTTGTGGGATTTTTACCCACTAAAACTCCACGGCCACTATGAAATTTTTAATAATTTACATGTAAATATCTCTATTATGTCTTCAAATTAATAAAAAAAAATTAATAATTTATTAATTAATAATTATTTTTTTTATAAATTTGGAGACATCTTCAAAAGGCACCTCAACGCCTCGAGAAGGGTACCTCCCGCGGGCGCCAGTGTAGTGTGGGATTTTTACCCACTAAAACCCCACGGCCACTATGAAATTTTTAATAATTTCCATGTAAATATCTCTATTATTAAGGCCTAAGTATTGCCTGAAACGCTCGGACACCTATTTACTTATGTTCGACATAGATCCATCGTGCCAAGGCTCCTCAAAATCGGTGTCTACCTCTTGGTGTCCTCCCCTTGTAAGTAATTTTAGTATTAAGCCGGGAATCCACCGGGAAGCTAATTGTAAGCTAAGCCGTGCTATGCAATGCTATGTTTAAATGTAGCTTTTGGTGAAAACGGTTTCATAAGAATGTATCGAAGCTAATTTTTTTTAAAACGTAGCATGGCATAGCATAGCCTAGCTTCCCGGTGGATTCCCGGCTTTAGGTACAAAAACATTCTGGTACCTACTTTATAAATATCACTTGAATTGAAAATAGTTTCAAAGCTTTGTACGATATTTTTTTTATACTAACGATCTTCTCTAGAATTTATATAATATGAAAATTATGCCTGATCCAAATCCAGGGTTATGCAATCCAAATGAATTTTCTTAAAAACAAGATTATTATACAATTCCCACTTATTTCTGCACACAGATTCATTTCATACATAGATGTAGGCGCCTACCATGTTTACTAAAAAAATTCTCTTCATTTCTAATCAGACAAGTTTTCATAATCTAGGGTAAACGCACCAATAAATGAACAGTTAAGGCTAATGAATGAACACTATTATAAAATTATGTTTGCAGCGCGATTGACTCCACGTGCTGCAAAAATTGTTTGGATCTGAAGCAAGAAATTAAAAGAGGGTTTCTAATTAATTAGTTGCTTCTTTTAATAACTTATTTTACTCATTTTAATAAAAAAATGTCCATTCACTGGTACGTGTTCATTTACTGGTACATTCCCCCCTATCTTCTGGAAATGGATGCCAGCAACGATGAAATTTCCCTGTACAAACTCTGCCGCTGGAAGGTAGATTCGAAGGGCGTAAACATTCTTGAACTTATAGATCGCTGCGGTGGCAGGCCTGTGGGCGTCGTTTTTGCGCGGGAAAGGTATTTTCGTTCTGGGTAACCGCTTTGTTGGTCCGCGCGTTAAAATATCTTTGCACGTTAGAAAGTGTTTGCGGTCGGAAGATATTTTAGGACATGAAAACGTTTCCATGGTGAGGTGAGGTCAACGAAGTCGTGCCATACAGGAGGGAACTGCGAGCGATAAAAACCTCGTAATGCATCTTGGATGCGGGAATTTCTGATACGATAATAAACGGCCAACGCGAGATTCACAGAACCACGGGGTTCTCTGTGTACGCGCACCGTTTGACGGATGCGATGGCAAAGTCCAAATAATTGCCAGCGAAAACGATAATAGGACGGTGAATGGGGGGGAAATAAAACCCTCGAGTACTTTGCATGCGCACAAAGCATCTCTGTAGTAAAGCAAAGTAAAATCGATGAGTGCCTACATCCATCATACGGACATCAACTTTTGCTACGTGCCAATTGTAGATAATTTACAATGGGTTTTGGGGAAACTGGAATTAGTTTAATAAAAAGTTGTTTAAGGGGTAATGCCACTGTAAAGACCGGAAAGGCAGCCTGATTTTGAGAATTTTTTGTGCGAGTATAGTGAATTGAATACAAAATCTGTTTGAAGGCATTTGTTGTACATACCTTGAAGTATGACCACAATTTTTTTAAAATTTTTTTTACACAAAATGGCGGCGCCACAGTTCAACTAATGAAGCATCTTCTGAAAAACAGTGCTCCGCGGCCGGAAAGATTTATACTTCAATTTTTCACCCAGAACAAAAAGCCAAACATTTTTGAGTTGTGGAAAATACTGTTTTTTGTAAGAATGTTGCGTGATTGAATAAAATGTGACGTGAAAAATTGTTGAAAAGTTTTGTTCAATCAAGCAGCATTTTTACAAAAAAAGGAATTTTTTAATTCCCTCGTGTACTTCCCGAGATAATTTTATATAGAATTAAGATATTGTTGGGTTTTTGTTCAAGGTAAAAAATTGAAGAACAATCTTTCCGGCAGAGGAACACTGTTTTTCAGAAGAAGCTTCTTTTGTTGAGCTGTGGCGCCGCCATTTTATATTTAAAAATTAAAAAAATTGTGATCATACTTCAAGGTATGTATAATAAAGGCCTTCAAACAGATTTTGTATTTCATTCACTATTCTACAGTGGCATCACCCCTTAAATAACGAATCGAATAAAAGTTACTTTAACTTTATTCGTTGTTCGAGGCTCTATTAATCCAGGTTGATTTTATTCGACAAATAAAATTAATTTTCTTATTTGACGAGAATTTATTCAACTAATGAAGTTACTTTTTTAACTTGCCGAGAATTTATTCAATAGATTTAATTTTTTTATTCGTCGCTCGTTTTAACTTTAGCTTCGAATAAAATTTTCAACTGTAACTTTAACATTAACTTTACACGCCGGTTGGTTGTGTTTCTTTCGAAGTTGCAACATTATTCAGTCGAACGGAAACTTTTGGCGTTTTCTACGGGGTGCCGCTATAACGTCTTATTACATAATTCCTTAGACTTTGTTTCATAACCTCATCTAGTAGTATTCTATCGCTGTGCTGTGTTTATAATTAGGTAAACTTGCCGATGAACTGGGCCCTTGTCGATTTCGATGACCTTCACATATGTTGTCAAAGTCGTCATTCTAAACAACATTTCCCTTTAAACTTTTTGGCGGTCGGCCATAGTTTCAGAGATATTAATAAAAAACTTTCGGCATAATATATTGAAAACTACCTCCTCCCCGATGTCAATGACCTTGACATACTATGTTGTCGAATTTATCATAAAATTGGGACTGTTCTTCTTCTTATTATAGTACATTCTTTATACGTCTATTCTTTATACCTTACGCTTTTTTTTAAGTGAAATAAATAAAGTGGCAATAATAGGGATACTGACAGTAAATGGGACATCTACCCAATGTTGTCGAATTTATCATAAAATTGGGACTGTTCTTCTTCTTATTATAGTACATTCTTTATACGTCTATTCGTTATACCTTACGTTTTTTTTTAAGTGAAATAAATAAAGTGGCAGTAATAGAGACACTGACAGTAAATGGGACATCTACCCTATATTGTCGAATTTATCATAAAATTGGGACTGTTCTTCTTATTATTATAGTACATTCTTTATACGTCTATTCTTTATACCTTACGTTTTTTTTTTAAGTGAAATAAATAAAGTGGCAGTAATAGGGACAGTGAGAGTAAATAGGACATCTACCCTATGTTGTCGAATTTAACATAAAATTGGGACTGTTCTTCTTATTATTATAGTACATTCTTTATACGTCTATTCTTTATACCTTACTTTTTTTTTTAAGTGAAATAAATAAAGTGGCAGTAATATAGACACTGACAGTAAATGGGACATCTACCCTATATTGTCGAATTTATCATAAAATTGGGACTGTTCTTCTTATTATTATAGTACATTCTTTATACGTCTATTCTTTATACCTTACGTTTTTTTTTTAAGTGAAATAAATAAAGTGGCAGTAATAGGGACAGTGAGAGTAAATAGGACATCTACCCTATGTTGTCGAATTTAACATAAAATTGGGACTGTTCTTCTTCTTATTATAGAACATTCTTTATACGTCTATTCTTTATACCTTACGCTTTTTTTTTAAGTGAAATAAATAAAGTGGTAGTAATAAGGATACTGACAGTAAATGGGACATCTACCCAATGTTGTCGAATTTATCATAAAATTGGGACTGTTCTTCTTCTTATTATAGTACATTCTTTATACGTCTATTTTTTTATACCTTACGCATTTTTAAGTAAACAAAATAGTTAAACACAGTACGGATCCCATTATGTTGCAGAAAATTACCAACCTATAGAACAACTCTTACATTATACAATTATTATTAATACTACCAAGCCATAATTCCATTTTAGATTTAAAAAACAAAAACTACAGAAAATTAAAGCTAATATTAAGCATACCTACTACTGACTAATAAATTACCCATTAAAAAACATTGTCAAATAATAGCGAGAAATAAAATACACCCAATAGAAATCAAGCTACTTTTCGTTAACAATTAACATCTTCAAACTAAATTTATTCAATTTCAAATAATTGAAGGTTGGTAGCTTTCAGCAAAACATGGCCCAATTGCCATTAGGTACGGCATAAACCGACGCATTGCTACTAGAGTACTCGCGATAAAGTTTAATGTGTCTCAAGCATGTATTCTTGAAACACTCTATAAGAGTAATGTGAGTATAGTGATATCTAATAAAAGAAAAACGCAGAAACTTTCCCTTCAACCAATATATTATTATGCACGAAAGATTAAACTGTGAACGGTAATAGAAATAAGATAGTGCCATTAGAAAGCATCATGTATTAAAATTTATATCTCATAGATTGAGGGGTTGCCCAGAAGAGACAAGTGATGCAGAGTCTGTGTAGTATTAAGTTTGTTATGCAAACATGTAACAAAAAATTTTCAAACTTTTTGTTGGTCACCACTGGGTTATCCCACAAAAATGGGTTAAATCATAGAGATATTTATATGTATTAAAAGTTTTAATTTAAAACACAAAAAAGCAGGAAATTTAATTTTTTCAGATTTTATACTTGAACTACTTTCATCAATACTCGGGCACATGCGTTTGATACTCTATTGTTTAACCCTAGAACGATATTGTGAAATAATATTTTTGTTATAAAAAATATTAATACCTTACCGGCCGCTGTCACATATATCTGTGACTCTAATATTACGACCGTCTATTTAAATTTCCTTCCATTTTTTTCCATTTGAATTTTATATCGAATATTCATTATGACATTTGTGCTCGTATTTCCTTATAGTATGCTCAGATCTTCATAAACCATACCTTAATCCGCAAAAATCAATGAATTTAGAAATATATTTCTATTCCCTCAATGGTACACTTTCAAAACTAGTGTCAACTTCGTTCCCACAATTTTCCACTTGCATAAACGTAGATATAATTTAAGAATGTTTTACCCTGGAAATATAAACAATGGTTCATTTGTTCGTACTTAAAGCAAACAAGAGAATTTATGTGCTGATATATTTATTTGATGATTATGAGTTTATAATTGTTAAAAAAAATTGATTTCCTCCTACTAAATTCAGTATATGTAATACAACTTTATGTGGAATAACTGGGTGATAGTATTTTAGCGTATACCGTGAAAGATTTCTTAGCTTTTATTTACCAGAAGAGAGAAAATAATTGATATTTTCCAAGGTATCACTGTGAAATATTTTAGTTATTTTTTTAAGTTTCGTGAAAAGTACATTATTAGGGTCGTTTAAGGGCTGGATTTATGACGGGGCAGCCTGGGAACTGCTATTCCAGAGAATCATTGGAACAAGAACCAAGAAGTTTATCTGCCTTCACTGTGTTATGCAACACTCAATGGTTTCAAAGCACTTTTACGTAGTTGTAATACAGGGACCAATTTAGGTACACAACGATGTTTAAGAATAATAATATAATGCTATACATATATGTATTTATTCGACATATATGTACAGGTGTAAAACTGGCAATGCGAAGAAGGGATAACTTGAGCGCAATGTAAAGTGCAATTTAATTAATTGAAGGCATTGAAGTTACAAAAAAAATATTGTATTTCAGAGGTACACTTTACAGACTTGTATCACGAAAAATATCAATATTAACACAAAAAATAGTGGTGTGCATAAAACTTATCAGCAGAACAAGGCAGCGTAATTATTCAATTTCTTATAATACAACGCAAAATATAATAAAATAATTATTTATTAGAGAATTCGAATTGCGTTTAGTTTTATTCCATTCTTCATTGAGAATTCGCTATAATTAAGATCAATAGATATTTACTACAATTATTATAAATCAATGGGTGGTGACTTATTTATTTAAACTCAATTTGCAAGTGCGTTCACTTGCGACCAGGAAAAAGACAACAGTCATTTTGAATGTACATATTGCATAATGTAAACTGATCGCTCCTAGATTATTTACGGATAGGTTCGTGCTCAATTTCATGATGGCTGCATGGTAGCCGGATAGGTAAATGCAATAGATCTCAATTGTGGGACAACATATCGGACAAGGGAACACCGCGAACCCGGACTCACCGATTGGAACGCAACTTCGTGGGTTTTTAGAGTGACTCAAAACAAGAACAACGGTTTGTTTCATTCGGGCCCTATCGCCCTTTATGGCGGTGAAAACTAACCTCAAAACCAAATTGACGCTTCCACTTTTTCGCGTATAACTCTCAAAGTACAACGGACAGAAAAAAATGTTTCAAACAAAAGTTTAATGGCGCAGTAAGCGCTACAAACTTGCATTAACAAAATTTTGAAAAGAGTTTTTTTCGTTAGTTATAAATTTTTTTTTAACTCTTTCCAAAAATTTGTTAACGCAAGTTTGTAGCGCTCACTGCACCATTAAACTTTTGTTTGAAACATTTTTTTCTGTCCGTTGTACTTTGAGAGTTATACGCGAAAAAGTGGAAGCGTCAATTTGGTTTTGAGGTTAGTTTTCACCCCCTTAAAGGGCGATAAAAGGCCCGAATGAAACACCCGTTTGCTCTTGTTTTGAATCACTCGAAAAGCCCACGAAGTTGCGTTCCAATCGGTGAGTCCGTGTTCCCTTGTAACAAATTTTTTCAAGCACTACCTCATCCGAAAATTCAAAAATCTACGAAAGGAAGAAAATGAGCATTCCACAACTTTGTAAGATTCATTTACTTCCCCGATTATTTATTATACCTAAATAAGAATATCGCGACTAAAGATAGACGTGACTTCCGTTTTTTTTACCGTTCAAATGCAGAAAGAAGGCTGCGCCCTGGAGTTTTCGCGAACATCGAAAGCGTTTCGTTTTGGGTAACAAAACACCCCGACGCGCACAGGTGTACGATCGCAAACTCGAATGCACGTGGAAAAATAAAGCGTGAGTCACTCGAGATTCGGATACGAATCAGAGCGAATGAATAATGCTAATAGCTTGATCTGCAAGCCACCGCAATAGAGCTGTTATTAGGACACTTATAACGAAAACAAGTTCTACACTGATTAAACGTTCGCGCCATATGGACTTCCTCTGCGATTTTTCATCTGGCGCGAGATTGAGCTGATAGAGAAATATAACGCGACGATAACAGATAACTGTAGACAGACAGAAACAGAGAGAGACAGCCTTGCTTTCCTCCGAAACGCAGCTTCTGGGATCTCTAAAATTACCGTCTGTTATGTAGTCTAGACATTTTAATTAAACAACTGGCAAAGCGGAATCAAAATCTGCAACACTTTTAATGGACTCTGCAAGTCATTCGAAAAATGTGCGATAAAAATAAAAAATTAAAAAAAAAATTAAAACCGATAATTCAAACAAATAAAAATGCCCTGAAAAATGAAAAATAATTTTTTTCCTTATTTAATCTATGATTCTCAATTTTTTATGTCGGTGCTTCATCATTTGCACTGTGTAAATGTGGCGCCAACTTAAAAAATTGAGAGTCATAGATTAAATAAGGAAAAAAATATTTTTCACTTTTCAGGACACTTTTATTTGTTTGAAGTCGGTTTTAATTTTTTTTTACTTTTTTTACACACGGAATTGAAGTAATTTAGACAAAGCAGTTGCAACAAAATTAAAACTAAGCTATGTACCTAACACGTGAGCTGTTTTATTCTGTAAATATATATCCTGAATATTAAAATCTAGATCAGTTTCACTTTTCAGGGCACTTTTATTTGTTTGAAGTCAGTTTTAATTTTTTAATTTTTTATTTTTTACTTTTTTTTAGTTATTTATGTTGTATAACTACATTTAGATAAAGGAGCTGCGCGTAAAAAAAAGCGTTTGCTAGAAACGGAAGATTCCAATACTAATGAAACAGATGTCATTTTTTTTTGTGTAACTTCAAATCTACTTTGCCGATTTTGATAATTCTTGCTCCATGAGCTAAGTTGATTGAATCCAAACTAAATGCGATAAGGTTCATTAAAATCGGTTCAGTAGTTGCGGAGAAATTCGCGGACAAACATAATACGTATAACATACATACAAACATCTCGAACTGAGAACCTCTTTCTTTTTTAAGTTGTTTAAAAAAGATTGATTTTCAAAGAAAAACCTTGAAACTTCTTAATTCTATAAAGAAAGATAATTTTGATAAAGTTCGAAATATTTTTATTTTAAATTAGTTTTTAGATGTATGACAGTGATTCTCAACCGGTGTGTCACGACCACCAAGTGGGCCGCGAAGTGTTTCTTTTAATATTATTAAGTTAAAATTATATTTTGAAATAACTATTTTTAATGTGTTTTATTTACCTTACCTTATATTTGGGGGAGGGGGGGGGGGAGAAGTCGCAGGTTATTTGAATATTACAAAAAGGTTGAGAAACACTGATGTATGATATGAAAATTTAGTTGTATTATTATTTCCACTGTTTTCACTATTTATTTACATACATATATCTATTACAATTGGTATAAAAATAACCCTCTCCAAAAAATATTTCCCTACCGTTTTAAATGAATTTATTACCACAATTAATTAATTGAAAGTACACTTAGTTGTTTAAAAACGTATACAAAATTTTAATATAATCGTACAGAATATTTTGATTCAAGTTTAGCATCGTTTAAAATAATCTGTAACTGTTCGATCTCACAGCAAATATGTATATGCATTCTCTAAATTATTTCGGGAAGGAAGGTTGCCAGTATCCAAAAACTATTTTTCTTGGATGAAAGTAATTTATCAGGATTTAAAGAGAGACATTGAACGGAAATTAAATTTTTACATGTTTTTCAAAACAGCAAAATCTGGAGGGCAAATAAAGAGATTCGGTGAATGGAATTTATAATAGTGTTTCGGGTGAAGTACGTGACGCAACCATCCAGAAATAAAATAAATCTCGAATGTATGGGCGTGTGTATTCGCGCCGTGTGGTATCTTTAATGTAACATCCTAATTCGGTGAATTAAATTACGTAAAACCGGACGACTTGTAAAATGAACGCGATGTTGATAAATTTAAACAGATGCCTGGGTGGGAGACCCCTCTCCCTCGAACGCCCTGTACTTGCTTCTCGAGATGATTTTTTTTTGTAATCCACCGAGATACATATGATGCATCTCTCGTACGCGTAACATTTCAAAGGGCGAGGATCCTTATCAGAGCCGTGTTATTATCGCGACTTAAGTGTTTGTCATGAAAGATACAGAACTCTGATGGTAGATTGGAGCTGAGCTACTCGAAAAATTCATATAGTAATTACATGTCACCATTGACACACCGCGAAATATATTTTCGATTTTCTATGCTTTTATTAAAAGAGAGGCGTACATTTTTCGTACAAGCTTTCTATTTGCACATATTAATAAATAATTCAGTCATTGGCTTTACGATTAAATATTTATATGTGACTGAGAACTTTTAGTTTCTGACTGACACTAGGAATTAGTCTCTCTGCTCACTAAAAGATACAGATGGAGGAAAATTACAAGCTTCCATTTAAGACACTGGAGGGGACCTTGAGCACTGAAAAAGGAGACTTACAAAAAACATAACCTAGGTATTTGGAAGAAATAATATAAATTTCTTCATTGGGCTCAAGCTAAATTATAGGATTCATTACAATAAACCATAATTTACCTACACTGTCTGGTCCAGCTTGACAATTTAGATTTCAGAATCTTTTTAACGTCTTGCTTGAAGGTCTCATAAGCACCATGCAAAAAGTATAACGACTACAACTGTGGGCTATATTTACTGAGACACAGTTTAGGTTTAAATATTTCGGGGATTCTTAGATGGAGCATTGAGACAAATATTTTCAAAATTGCATGAACGTTTAATGCTCCCATCCACTGCCCCAAATAAAAAGATCAGATACATAAGATCACAATAATTCTTCCAGAAGTTAGTCAGAAAAGTTTCATGATAAACTTGCATTGCTAGGGTGTGTCAATTTTTTGGGTAAATTTAAATTTTTTTGAAAAAGTACTTAATGCTGTTTTTTATCCTGAATCTGAAATTATCATCAGAAATTGATTTGAGTGGGGTTTAGCTACTTCAAATCACAGTAGAAAAAAGTGAAAATTAAGTAAGATTTAACTACAAACTACATATTCATATACTGTGTTAAAGTGAGTCTTGCTTACATAAAAGCATGAAAATGAAAATAAAAATATGTGGAAATTAGTATTTATTACATTCACATGAAAATATATGGAAATGTGTATTTACTACAAAATGAAAATAAATATAACTTTAGCAACAGATGTAGCTATATGTCATCTATGTAGTAAATTTAATGCTATTTAACAAAGTCCACCAAAGAAGCGATATCTTCTTTGCTTCGGTTGCGATTTATAAGCTCAATTATTAGATTATTTTTAATAATTTTAGTAATTTTCGTATTTTTCTAATGAAATTCCAACTAGGTAAATAATGCATTACACAAAATTTAAAGGTAGTGGTTAATTTTAAACCCGAAATTGTACCGTTTTTCCACTAGTCGTTTTTAAAATTGATATGTTGAAAAATTTCGCACACCCTATTGCATCATATCGTTGCTTGGCGCGTTTCCATCGAGTCACCCGGTACATAAGCGTCGGTTGGGACAATTCGGCGCGATTTAAGATTTTTCGAGATCAAACCGGGATTACACGTGAATCCCGAGGATACGAATTGATCCGACGTATACGTCATTAAGGTGCTTAATTAATGGAGGATCCGCGGCGTGGAGAGGGCAACAGGTCTGTAGAGTTGGCAACGTCGCCATCCGTTAAAATGTAAACAACTCAGCGTGGTACAGCCGAGAAGGAAAGTTTAAAAGTTGCCCGACGATATATTCGAGCGTAAAACCTACAGCTGGGGTCCAGGTTATGTATGTCGAATTAAATCTCTATGGAAAAATGTGTCTCGGTAATATTCAATCTTTAAGATTTTCTAATCGATCTTGACCTGTTTTGTTTTATATTCTTCTGCAACGTTAGTTTATTCAACAAAAATTTATTCTTATTTGACCGTAATTTAAACTTGCTTACGGGATTTAGAAGAGTATACATTTTTTAATTAAAATAGAGATTTTATGATATGCGTAAGAGATTTGGCGTTTCTCTATTCAAATATTACTTACTCAAAAGAAGTGTCTATTTTTGTAAAAATATTTCCACATATTGTAGAGGATATTGTTTTTGGACTTATTCTAACCTCGTTCCACAGTTTCATTTTCGAAAGGCTGACTTGCTCCAAAATATATTTAATTTAAAGTACATATTAGTAATCCAGCGTACATTGATGGTCAAAAGAAAGTTTGAAAATTGGTATTTTTATGTGCGCTTATAAATAACATTGATCCTAGATTTTGCTTATTTAAGGTGAAGGGTATAATGTTGCCCAGTTGTGTTATCTCTGTCACCTTGTAAACATTTCACCATCACCTTCAAGTATTAACAAATTTTACTAACGAACATTACAAACAATACACATTGGCATTCCCAATCCATGGATATATACATAATTATATCGAAAACTACAATTCCAACTGCATGTGAACAAATCTCCACAGTAATTTACACCGAACAAGCCTTTCAGGAATCAACAAAATTATTTTCCAAAATGCAAAATGCACACAAGCCTGAAGCTCACAAAAAGTCCACACAAAGCGAAAGGTCCGCTGCCAGCACCCGAACATTAACAAAAAACATAGCCAACCAGTTTGCTGCCAGAGGGGAACGTTTCGAGAGACTCAGACCCAAAGATTCTTCTCGATCAAGTTTCGAGTGCCCAAATAATTTTCTATTGCAAGCCCGCTGTATTTTTATACAACAAATTTACCCATCTGTTTTTATCTGAAGAATTCATGAGATATATACACACACACACAATAATAAAAGTGTTTGGATAGCCCTGAAAGAGTGGAGAGGAACCGACGAGGAAAGAAAGATGGGACCGGAGACGGAGGGAGATCGTCGGTGGAGTGGTTCCGTGGTTAGGTCGGCAGCGGAGGGGGAGAGTGGACGAGCAGGTCCTTAGATCCCTTGAAAAATGAATCTCCCACAGGTTCAGGGCCATCCTGGGCCGACCGTCGGCCGAAAACCATCCCTAACCTGCGTCAAAGCTCCGAGGGGGCGAATTTTGGTTTCGTAAATGGATACTTTAACTGATACCGATCTACCGAGTATGACGTATCCCTTTTAACGTATCACCCTGAAAGCGAGATTTCTTGGCGACTCCATTCTCGAGAGTATCTCGGCGCGGAGACTTCCGGCTACAATTCTGCTAGCGATAGATACCACTGCTCTTTGACAAAGTTCACCTGATCTGTTGACAAGATGATTTTCATTTACTACTTTGCGCGAGCTTGAGAGTAGGACTGGGACTATTCGAATATTTTACAAGTATTCGAATGCTACGAATAAACTTCGAATATTTGAGTATTCGAATGTTATTATTCGGATACTATTCGAATGTTATTATTCGAATACTATTCGAATGCTATTATTCGAATACTATTCGAATACTGATGTATTCTGATGTACATCAGTATTCGAATAGTATGGTGTGAAGTGGGTCAAAATTAGCTTACAAGATTTCACCCTGACAAATGAACCTAAAGAACTTGATTTATAATTCACACCATACTATTCGAATACTTAAATATTCGAATACTTAAATATTCGAATACTTAAATATTCGAATAGTATCCGAATACTTAAATATTCGAATAGTATACGAATACTTAAATATTCGAATAGTATCCGAGTACTTAAATATTCGAATAGTATTTGAATACTTAATATTCGAATAGTATCCGAATACTTGGATATTCGAATTATATTCGTCAAATAATTAAGCAACTGAAGTATTCAAATATTCGAATACCGAAAAATTCAACAAATAGTACCAGCCCTACTTAAGAGATGAATTGTATTCCATATATTTTATCACCGACAAGACTATACCATTCAAACATTTATTTGCTACTTAAAATATACTGTTTTGATGTTTTTTAAAAACCAATGGATAGTTGAAAAATTTAAAAAAAATCGTCAGTTAATGCAAATTTGCCCCAAAAGGTGTGACTGTCAAAGTGTTACGATTTTTTCGTAAACAGAAGTAGCTGAATCACTATAACTGAAATTTTGTGAACATTGATAAATCGTAAGTATTGTTTGTAAATTAAAAAGCGCATTTCACTTTTGTTTAATAAATATTTTATTGTATAATAAAGGTTTGCTATTGTCAAGTAGGGCTGGGAGTATTTGTCGAATTTTTCGGTATTCAAATATTCGAATACTTTAGTTGCTCAATTATTTGGCGAATATAATTCGAATATCCAAGTATCCGAATATAATTCGAATATCCAAGTATCTGAATACTATTCGAATATCCAAGTATCCGAATACTATTCGAATATTTAAGTATTCGAATACTGATGTATTCAAATATGTTTAGACTCGACATCAGTATTCGAATACATCAGTATTCGAATAATATTCGAATACTCAAATATTCGAAGTTTATTCGAATACTCAAATATTCGAAGTTTATTCGTAGCATTCGAATACTTTTAAAATATTCGAATATTAAATTATTCGAATAGTCCCAGCCCTATTGTCAAGTTGCACGTGTATATTAGCACATGTATTATAATATAAAATATGGATGATATGGTATGTTGTTATGAAGCTGTAACGTTACAGAGGGTTAAACTATTTATATAGAAAAAAGTCTGTTAAGTTATTTGTTTAGAGAGTCAACGGTTTCTGCAGAACAATCTGTGCATGTGCGAGGGTTCACTTAATGAGGAATACAGTTACAGTAAGTTTGGTCAGTTACTGTCCCTGCTGAAAATAAGAGCTTGAGTGTTTTTGTACTTTTTGTACTTCGAGTAAACTGATGGTTAGGAACATCAAAATATCACAAAGAACTGAGGGAACGATCGCATTTGACGAGTTATGCTACGTTTAGAAACGTAATCCTACGTCGACCGTGTTTTTTTACTGTTACGTCAGTGGTTACGTCATTTCATCTGGGCACAAAAATAATCTAAATACAGAACTGTAACGAATATAGTAGGTATATCTTTATCGTTTCTTCGAATATTTCGAATGATTCTGATTATTTTTATTTTATAATAAATGTAAATATATCAATACAAAAAATATAACGAATAAAAACTTCTTACCTTTCTTTTATCATTAAAAATTTTATTTAAAGGAAAATATTGTTCGTTTCTACATTACATTTTATGTAATACAGCACATTATGTAAATAATTATCCATACACGAATGTTTATTTTTATGCTTATTGTATCTTTATTATTATCTCACGGTGTAATCGCGCGACGATGTATTATGTAATGTATTATTAAAATTAAACTAAGGCACTATAATTATACAACAACAATAACAACACTGCAATGTAATACTCAAGTATATATGTGTACCAAAGTTAATGTAACAATAGCAAGGGTTAAAATTCTTTTAATATAGTAATAAACACAAAAAACTATAATATGTGTAGCAGAAACTAATTGACAGCATACAAAGTACAACACAGTAAAATGAATTCCATACAAAACAAACAATTAATGCAAACCCGCTCGAAAATCACGAGGCATAACAAAAGAAAAAGTGAAAAAGGCTTTAAATAAGTTCCAACTTGCTATAATAAATAGCATTTTAGTAAAAAAAAAAGTAACAAAAATTTTATTCTAACTATGAGTACGACGAATTAAAAAACGTGTTTACATTGCAATACGATTACTTATTGCTAGTGTTCCTAATTTCTCGATATTTTTTGTATCTCGAGAAATTGAAAAAAATATTACAAAATTTATATTTTTGGAATAATGTTGATAACATTTATCAAAAACACAAGAAACCTTTAACTAATTGTTCATTCCTGTCTCATTTGCACAAACCTTGTATAAATGAAAAAACAGATATTAAATATAATTAATATATTTATTTATTTAATACAAAATCTGTGCCAAGTGAAACATTACTTTTTTTATTTTAAAATGGTTTTTCATCTGTTTCTTTTTTGTGATAAAATCTGTAGTTGTAGAAAACTTTCTTTCGTTTTGAGTGGATGTTGACTTAATCCTATGTAGCATATCCAAAATTTATGGTAAATCGGGTGTCTTTCCAATTTACTCAAAAATATGAAATTCCTTTGTTAAAGTGCGGAATTTATCGTCTTCTTGGTTGGTACTAATTTCTTGGAGGCTCTCTGCGATTGCTATCTCTAATTGTTTTCTTAATGGTAATTCTTCATTTTGAGGACCCGTAAATTTTCCAGTATTTTCAGGAGAATCATGGTTACTGTTATATTTTCCGAAAAGTCTAGCTATAGGATATTAAATGACAAATGCGTCTTTTGAATCTTTTTGAAGAGATTCTCCCTTACCTATGCAACAATTTTATAAGGGATACAATAGTTTTGTCTCTTCTTTTCGATATTTCTTCTTTAATAGCGACAAGAATTTTTCTAAATTGTTAAATAAGAATTTAAGAGCATCTTCACCAGTCAATAATGTCGAATCTTCTCTACTGAGATTTTCTATTGTAATTCATATAGGTTCTAATGCTACTAATAAGATTTATTATAAACTGTAGATGTGTCTATACGTTCGCGATTAACTAGTAATATACAATTTGAACTAATTAAAAATTAAATCCCGAAAATAAATGTGATTTATAATGATTTTCATAGACTTAAGTTTCTGGAGAAAAATAGTATTTCTTGAGAAATAAGAAATAAGAAATAAGCATTTATAAAATGAAGAGGTTTCCCGCCATGAGAGCTTTGCTTTGTCCCCTCCCTTCTCATTCCAGATCGTTTTGTCTGTACTGCGATTGTTTTGTAGAGCAATGTGTGCCATGGTTTGGTTACGTCTGTATAGTAACATATATATATATATATATATATATATTATAAAACCCCTCCACAAAAAATAGATATGAACATTAAAAATATCATTCTAACTCTAATCAATTTTCTCTCTCTAAGATATGAAAAAGGGAAAAAATTATAACAATCCAAAAATAACCAAATTACTAACCGAACTGACATATATATATATATATATACACACTTTATATATACACTTTAATTCAGTAGGTATTCTAATAGTTATTTACATATTATATTCTATTCATAATCGGTGGTGGGTTTATTGATATATATATATATATATATATATATATATATATATATATATATATAATAAACAGTTCTAATGGCCATTATACCTGTACACTTTAAGTATATCTTTTCACAAATTTCTCGAGAATTTCTCGAGAAAGAATTCTGGAGAAGGAACACTACTTATTGCATTATTAAATTCATTACGAAAAATGTTGAACATGTAGTAATAATACTACCCACATGACGAATTTTCGAAAAGGACCATGGCCTCTATTACTGCGCTATATATGTACCTCAAAGGGTGATTTGAAAAAAGTGAACTTTGGCTCTCTAAATGGGTACTTTGACCGATATTTATCTGGGGAGCAAGACTTATTCCTTTTAACGTATCTCTATGGAACAAGCCTGTGACGGTCTCAAAGTGGACTCGACACATTACAGTTCGAGATTGTTTCGATATTTATCGTTAGAACATTTTAGAGTAACTTGTTTCTTTCCCCCTTCCCCTAGCATTTATTTCTTCCACTTAAATTCTTATTGTCACATACGTATAACAATCAGATTCACAGATTAACCAAGGCACTAGGCACAGACCCTAGAAACCCCTATTATAATATTTATTCTAGTTTCACCCAGAATTAATTAAAATACCATGCAATATCGAACATGATTTTATTAACCTCCACGTTTAAGTACACCGAATATTTAAACAAGGAGAAACAATATAGCGACTTCTAGTCCACCAATTTATAAGAAATGGAAACTTTTGCAGAAACGCAATTCTTACAGCCGCTAACGTTTTTTATTTCCCCGAAATTACAACAGACCTCATCTCTCCTAAGAGTTTTCTAAAAACGAAAATAATTACAACAGAATTCTTAAAAGCTGTTTTCCCGTGAACACAGTTTCTAAGAAGCTTTCTCAGAATGCTGTCACAATTTCCTTCATTTACAGAAGTCTACCCCAGTTAAGAAAACACTCCTGTGTATTCTCAACTCGTTGCTTGAAAATCCCCGCGTCTCGAAGAAGACGAGTTGTTTCATCTCAGAAATGAATAACAGTGCAATGAATTGCAGCAGTCATCAAGAGCACGTAATACGTGATTACAGTAATTAACATATTTAATTTTCCCGCAATTTAAAATCGAAACGTGTTACCTCTGACAATTATCTGCGAAATTAATTATTAAAGAGTTTTCAATCGCATAATTTTGTCATCATTTTTTTTCAGAAAAAAACTGCTAGAGATCCCTATCGCTTCTATACTGACGCGAATAATTGATGATTTCGAAAGCCAGAAATACGCGCGGTAATGGAAATACGAGGTAGAGAAGATACCAGCTAGTTAGAAGGCTAACGCTGCATTTCTATCCGCTATACGGCACGACGTGAATGGCGGAATCGAACGTGCACGTAGTGGTATTATCAAAGTTTTGAAGATGCTGGATTACGGAGAAGAAACGAGTTTTTCGTGACACACATACCGCTGTGTGATGTAACAACGTAATTGCAACGATGAAGCAATTCCGTAAAGCTACGAGCCAGTTTTGGAATTCCACGGCTCGATCTGCCATTCATACCGTATTTTCTCATAAGATTCGAACGCCGTTGATTATTGAGCGCTGAAGGAACAATCAGCGATTGTTCCCACTGCGTTGAACGACCTACTTGCTTTTAAACAATAGGATCCGGAATACACAAACATGCAACTAGGTACCCGTCGATCGATTATTAATCCAATTGACTAATTTGTTCCCGCGATGTATTTATTTAAAAACACCTAAAATAACGATAATGTTGACTTATTTGTTTACTTGAAGATATAAACTTTTTCGACGCATTGTTCAACAAATGAATAGCGTATTAACATTCTCGTAGGCGCCAGAAATATGTTTACCCTTAATTGTGTTTAATACCAATGAAAGATTAGGCAGAAACGTACCTAGTCATCCATTTTAATTAACAAATCAATGCAAATTAAATTACTAGTGTAGACAGAAATTAATATGGACTTAAATTTCAGAGAAATGTCTAAATCCTTGGGAGAAGCTCTAAACAGAAACTAATACAGAATTTTGCGAATAAAAACTAATCTATGTATAAAAATTCTTCTGTGTGTAATATTTAATTAAATAATATAAAATTTGTTTCAACTGTATCCAAATCTATTTAGAGGAGTAGATCTAAGAATACTGAAGAAATATTTCTGTAATAGGCTACATATTTTTGATTCTGTTACCCCAGAAATTGAGACCCCCCACAAATTTTCAATTTTTTCAGTTACATTAATTGCAATGCGGTTATATTTGGCGGTTGTGAAATTTTGACTCTGGCCGTAAATAACAATTTTGGGGCAATCATGAAATCTTTGATGTTCAAAAGACTTATCGTAAAAAGATTTAAGATAATGAAGTAATATCTTCGCTTGTGTAGATATATAAGAGAATGAGGGTACAGATAAAGGAGCTAGAAAGATTGATTAACCCCAATGACTCCAAAAGTTCTTTATCTGTGCTAATGCAGATGTCCTCACACAATCTTCAATCAGACTCGAAGTTAACTGAAAGAATAAATATGAAAATACTCGACCATCGCATACTTCAGAAGCTGGAGGCAATTTTAAATTTTAATCAAGGCTACTGGCAAGTAATTACTCTCCTAAAGTAATTGCTAAATTAAAAATTGCCAACGCTTTTACACATAGCTGTTATTTAACAAAAAAAACTGTTTTGGTGGAAAAAAACAAAAACGTTAACGATTCTGCTTTTGTCGTTTGATTTCGTTTTGGTTCGTTCTTTTTACAATGCACAGTAGAATTTTCAAATGTATTTCAAAGAAAATAGTTGCTCTTAATATTTCGAAGCTTTTGCGGATATCAGTTCAGTGAAATAGTTAAGGTAGTTCCTGAATATTCTACTGAATTCAAGAATTCTTTTAAATTTCGTTCAGAACTAATTTCGAATACAAGAAACCCTTGTGCAAAGTTTAAAATCGATCTACCACATAGTTATCGAGAAATTGTTAATTAAAGTTGATGCATTTTAACACAGTGGCATATGGCAGAGTCGAAAAAAAGGAGGTTATGGTTTCAGTTTTTCTTCTGAAACAGGAAAACTATATTCAAGAAGTGTACCAAAATTGGCACAAAAGTACATCGAAATGTCACGAAATGAATTTATTAATTTCTGCGAAACTGACCACATGGTTTCTTCGTAAATGCCCATAAGAAATAGGTTTACGTGAAAATATTTTAGAAATTACGTAGAGCAGTCAACGTGGCAACGTCGCACAATCGATATGTTCAGATATTTAAATAGCGAACGACGAATCACATTCATATGAACATTTTTTCTGACATTTTGGTTATAAAAGACGCTCCGAATGTATGCGACGTTGCCAGATCTGCTGCTCCAATTTACTACGCTAACCAATTCAATATTTTATTTTCGTATTACAATTATTTATATCACGGGGTTCACTGCACCCCAGCGTCATTTTTTCGAGTTACCATTCTCGTATTTTTGAATATTTTAACTTTTCAGTGACAACTGTACGTTCGTAATACTTATACAATCATGGTCTAATAGTCTTTTTCTAGAAATGTAAATTTTGATATGATAAAATTTGTAGTTGAAAATGAGCGATTTTCCACGGTTGTGGGAAAAAACGATTTTTTTATTTTTTTAGAAATTTTTTTTCTCTCGATAAATACCCCTTTGGAACTCGCAAAGACACGACATTTTAACTGGAAAATTATTCTTGGGGTACAATACACCCCGTGTGACCACGAAGGGTTAATATTGAACTTTTTAAAATATATATACGCGATGTTAAAAATTAATATTATTATTTCTATAGTATCATACTACTTTATATTTATCGTTCATTACCCAACTCTAATTTTACTAACACAGTTGGTTAGGAACTACCTTAATATTCGAATTATTCGCATCTGAAATTCGAATTCTACTGGTATTCGACTATCCGAGTCTTCGGGTGCTCGACTACTTAGAATATTCGAATATTCTTAACAGACCCACTGTCACTTCGGCATGTTCCACTTGCCAGTGTTAGCTTTTACAAAAGGAACAAAGCTACTAGAGAAAGTAATGCAAAATGAAGCCATAAAAACTGCTCTAGATGTATGAGGTCGCTAATAACCAGCATGCGAGGGGCAATTAAACGCAGCAGTCCGATCAGGGAAATCCATTATCGTCCACGACACTTCACGGCTCTACACGCAAACTCACTCATCATGGAACTCAGCAGAGAGAAGTGGACGTTGGCCATTCGTTTGCTCGTCCCTCCCCGCGTCTAGCAACGGGCATCATTCGCATTCCCCCTGTGTGTGCAGCACAGCTAGATATTTTGTGGCTGGAGCGACAATTACTAACCTGGGTCAATGAAAAAGAGAACGATACTAGTAGCCGGCTCAACGATGCATAAAATGTGCGCAAAAAACTGCACCAACCCGCTATTAGTACCTGCCTCGCTCTCCTGAGCATTTAGAAATTCGTCGTCAAACGCCGTACTTTTTCATCGCTGACTCTGGAACCAGTTGGTTCATTAATAAATTCTTGGTGTATCCGGAGCATAGCGCAACGATATTTCGATATGGTTTCCATTCAGTTGATTATTCCAATAAGATCTTGTTCCGTCGTTTGTGCGTCCGTGATGTATTTACGCTGCTTGCTATTCGCGTTGTGCACTACTCCCATTTTATTATCATGGAAATGGCATTGATTCCTGGCGCGTTTATAAATATGCTGCGATGGAGTGAAGACAGTTTGAAATCCGAACTAAATCAAGAATACAATGGGTAAATAAAAAGTGATGGTAGTTGATGAGGGTGTCGCAGTGCAAAGACCCCTTAACATTTTATTTTTACAATATAAACATTGTTAATATTACAAGCCATAAAATATATATTGTTAACAGCATAAATCCTCTTCATCCTATTAATAAAAGTTTCAGTGAACTTATTAAACACCTAGCAAATGCAAATCGTAAAATTGCTAAATAGATCATGGTATTATATAACCATTAACCATTCGGAATTCGCGGTTTAATTAATCTTCCGCTCATTAATACAACACGACATAAATGTGATAAAATACTACTTATCGCCGCGGCGATCCCATTACCCTGGGATCGTTATCTCCAAGCAGCGAAACGAAAGACGGATGTATATCGACAAGTTCGTGGGGTTTAGATGTAAACTTTATCGTGTTAGATCCATCGCTGATAACGCGCTAATGCAAATCGAACAGCTAGCTGAATGAAGGCGGCGTTACGAACGTGGTGCATTCGTAAAATTATAAACCAGTTGCGTTATGTTCGCCGGCCGTTCCCCCTGCGAGCTAATGAAACATTTCAGGCAGTTACGTGCCGCAACTGGTATCTAAACCTACGATTACTGACCTAGACCAACGAAACAAGGGAGAGACGAGGACGGGAGGTTGATTCCCTGATAAGCCTATATGAATTTTCTAGGTAACTGCGCCGCTAACGTGCACCGTGCAATCATAAACCTGACTCGTTATTGCAAATGTTATGTCAGCTTTTCGCCAAGCAGTAGGCACGAACGCGGCTGGCGATAATGCCTGCTCTTGAAGAAAACTCTGTGTACCCTTCGCTCTGAAGTGTACTCAGCTTTCGAACAAGTTTTATATCGACGCACTTACAAGGGGAGTGCACAAGACTCGGCTCATCGATCTGCTGAAATAAAATCCTGTAGGTGGTCCTTCTCATGAAGCGTTAAATCCACAGGACACGTTACGTGGCTACTGAAGATTTTGCCGGAAAAGCAAATTTAAAATTTAACCCTTAACTGGTATACTGTTTTTGGCAAACGTGGCTGGTATACTGGGGTCGTGGCAGACCCCAAATAAAAAAGGACACAGAAATTTGTAAAGTCGACATTAGATCAACCTCTATGAATACCTATTTTGTTCGTAGGTAATGTATAAAATAATAGATACGTAGAAAGTTAAACTATTATGATGAAATTAATTAGAAATTCAGTTTACAAACTTAGACAACCAAATATTTTGCAGCGAACCTTGCGTGCTTGGGGTCATGACTGACCCCAGGATACCAGTTAAGGGTTAAATACCTAAGTGAGAATTAATAAAAATGTATACATATGCTACTATTACAGTTGGAAGAATAGGGATAATTTCTACCTCGCTTGATTCGTTCCGGAATCATTTGGTCAGCCGACTTCTAGCATAATTTGCTACCTACGTTGCCGTGAATTATGTTGTGGCTTGTAGACTGTTTTATTTCTTTGTATTTACTTGTGCATATCTGTGTTCTAAAGGGTTTTCCAGTTTATAATAATAATAATAATTTGGTTCAAGATTTGAACCAAATCGGTAGCCTGAACCTAGTGCACCCTCCTCGAAAGGTAAGGTATGTGTCAACGTCGCGAGGATTGCTCGTGAGGCACACCTCGCGGAGTGGAGAGTCTGGAGACTACCTCGACATGATCACTTTGGGCAAAGTGAAAAGGAACGGGGAATCCACTCCGCGAGGCTTGCCTCGCGAGCAAGCCTCGCAAAGTCGATGCACACCTTGGGAAGAATAAAATGAACCGAGGCGAGGCGTAGTGAGAGGCTGCCTTAACATCGGAGAGTCCGCATTGGGGGGATTGGTAAAGGTAGGCTCTCACTGCGCCTCGCCTCGCCTCGCCTTGGCTCATTTTATTCTTCCTATGCTTTTCTTGTGTATTTTGATAATCTGACTCACACTGCGCCTCGCCACGGCGCGACTCCGAGCCGCGGATTCTTCCTCCAGAATATTTTGAGGAAGAGAGGCGAGGTATGGTGTGAGTGGATGCGATGCCACCGCTTTCGGTGACCGCTGAAGGAGGGAGGAAGAGGTTCTCTGAGCAACTGACCAAACACACGAACAAGCTCAGATAACTTCAGGTACGGAAAACCCGAGGCGACGCGAGAACTAGATGTGAGTGTGAAAAGAAGTTACGCCGAGGCGTAGTGAGAACCTACCTTTAGGCTCAGAACCACGAAAACAGCTTTCGAGAGGAACATAACCTAGGATACTACATATGAGTATAATCCGTTCAAACCTTAACGAAGTAATTGTGCACCACAGTAAGTACTACTTTCTGCAAAAGTTCGGAAATTGACGTTTGCTACTTAAAGTGGTTCTATTAGTAATATACTCCGATCGAGAAATTCTGATGGGGATCGATTATGCCCTCCGCGCAACGTTATTCAGCTCGAAGTAGAGCAAATCACGAACGAGAGGCCCAATTGATACGAAGATCGCGAGAAAATTAGCGCAAACGGTGTCCAATTCTGTTGGAGTGATTAAAATCATGATCTCGATAGCGACGATCGGCGTTTAATGGAACAATAAACGGCCCCCGATTAAGCAAGGACACGAACGGCCAGTCTCGACACGAAACCTCGTGTTCGTCAACGAGCGATAACATCCGACGTCCGTTATTTCGTGGCTCGTACGATAATAATTATTCACGGTACCCTCGATGCGTGGCACGGACCTCGTGGGGTCCCTTCGCGTCTTTCAGCTGGGTCCCCGAGAGAACGTGGTTTTGGTGGTAGCTGTACCGCTCCTATCGTACTGTTATTGCAGAGAAATTGATATAACTCTAAGCGCACGGCCTGCCTGTGTGTCAGTGCGCACGGACACGCGCACACTTGGATCACGCTCCTCCAGTGTCTGACTCGACAGCCACAGTGCATAAGAGGGAAATCGTTCGAGAGGCAGGAGCGAGCGGGATGGAAACCCGAAGGTTGCTGTTCGAAGCGAGACAGCAGCGAGTGACGAAGGTGGAAGGAGGAGAACAGCTTCACGGGGACTTTGAGGCTTGGGTAGAGAGAGAGGGTGGGAAGGGAGACCTCTGGAGACACTCGACGGACAGAGACGAAGGAGCATCGGAGCCTGAAAGAGCAAGCACAATGAAAACACGTGGCCGGGGGCGAGAGAGACATCGTAGTCGTGTTCAAAGGAAGGAGATGGGAGACCTTGTAAATCATGGGGCCAGAGAGAGAGAGAGATGTGTAAGGAGAGGAGATCGGGTGGAAGGGGGACGGAACTATTACGAAGGTTGAGGGGAACGACTCAGTCGTTGGAAAGAGAGGGAGCCGAGGGAAGAAATGAAAGTCACGTTGCGTGCTGTTGAAAGGACAGAGAGGGGTTCAAGGGCGAGACAAAGAGACGTGGATCGGGGGAGCATGAGAGGAGAAAAGATGAGGTGAGGGTACGCGGAGACCGAGGGAATAAGAAAACGAAAAAGGGAATTGGGCGAGCGATGGAACGAGGGACGGAGAGAGAGAGAGAGGGGGGGAACGGTAAGGTGAGACGATACGTGAGATGGAAAAGAGGGGAGCGGGACGGAGGATGTAATGGTATGAAACGGATGCCCGAGGAGTGAGAGAATAAGGGAGAAAATAAGAGAACGAGAGGTGGAAAGAAAGAGAGCATAACGGAATAAGAGAGAAAATGAAAGAGCAGCGTCGAAAACGAAGGAGGAGGAAGTGACTAATTGAAGGAGTGGAGGAAAGCCGTTGGTGCGAGAAAGAGGGGTGGGCGCAGGGGCGAGGGGGAGGGGACGTTCGGTGAGGCAAGACGAAGAGAGAAAGTGCCTTCCAGGCTCGAGGCATCTTGGGGAAGATTTTTTATCCCTTCAAGGTCAGACCTTCAGTATGGCCGCTGCTGGACCACAGCTCTTGGGTTGTCGAAGTAACGAGAGTTAGGAGTATCGAGGATACGAGAAGGAAATATAGTATCCACTCAAGGTTCCATGGATGCTTACATACATCGCTCATCTACGATTTGTATATTTAGGATTTCTATTGATATTAGAAATTTCGGTTATTATCGAGTGCAATAATAGTGTCTTTAAATTTTCATGGGAATTATATTTTAGGAGTCAAATAGGTACATAGAGTTTTGTAGTGCGTTGCTGTAAACGTTTCAGAAACAATTTGTGTTTCAGAAATGCTTAGAGTGGAAGTAATTTAGGAATAAATACTGCGACATGTTTTCATTTACTGTGTTGTACTAATGCAATGGAAGTCTTGTTTGTAATAAAGCAATAAATTGTAATCAATTAATCTTGCTTCGTTGATACAAAATGGTTAAAGAAGACAATAAAGGAGTCTGTTAAACTGTTAAACAAAACAGGATTGGCTATTGCCTGAAATGTACCATTTCTACTGACTTTTATTTTAATGTAACTTTTAGACGAGGTTAATATGTTAAATAGAAATATATACAGTCTTAGTTCTATGTAAGTACCATGGGTAGAAATGTGGCATTGAGAACAAAAACAGACTAACCCACATTGAAAGAAATCAATTCTTTCCTGTTTTATATGAATAGTACAGTCTATTGGAATACATTACTGCTACTAACTCAATTTTGCAAAAAAGTGGGTTGATCTGTTTATGGTCACTCTCAAATAAAAAAAGGAGAAGATATTGTAGTATTTGTTTCTAAGATAATTCTGTCTTAAACATTTTATTAGTATAATTTACAGAGACATATTTTATAAGTATGGAATTACACAATTTAAGGTGATAATTGGCATACACTCCACTAAATATCTTCTTTACCGGTCACTTCTTTATTTAGTAAATTGGAAGTATAATATATAAACACAGTACCATGAGTTCCAATTCGATTATGAAATATCTCCCTATAATTGGAGACCTCTTTTTTCAAAGTATTACTTCATTAATAATAATAAGCTTCCTCATAAACATTCATGTAAATAATTTTTTTGTAATCATAGATCATAAATGCAAGTGAATAAAATAAAATTTTAAAAAATTAAAAGGACTGTAAAATAGCTAAGAAAAGCATAAAATAATGTTTCTTATTACTTTCTTAATAATATACCTAAATATCAATTTATATTTTTCGAAATCGGCGCCGGTCAATTTTTTCGATGAAATCGGCGTCATGTTTTTTGTCCTGTTTTTTTAAATTAACTGACTGGCACCGACTTCGAAAATCATAAATTGATATTTAGGTATATTATTAAGAAAGTAATAAGAAACATTATTTTATGCTTTTCTTAGCCATTTTTAAGTCGATTGAATTTTTTTACATTTTATTTTGTTTGCATATTTCTATTAGTTGATAGACTGTGAAAGTAAGTGCAGTGGGCGAAGAGCACTATTTGCAAAGGGACCAGCATACGTTGCCCTAAGTAGGGTAATAAATTATTACCCTAGGATTATTACTAATAATCCAGCTGGCCTTCTTATCGGTGAACTTCATCCAACCAAACCAGACATACAATTTTTAATAACACAGTTCGACAAAAGACTTTTTTCGGAGTTGTAACATTTAATAGCCGTTTCTTACAGGTTTCCGTGCGCTGCAAACGAATCCGCAAACCGTTTGTCGCTATCACCCTCAGTTTTTGAGAAATTCGATTTTGAAAAAAAAAACTGCAAATTTTCAACTTTGAAAATCTCTTGTGTCGAAACGGTAATGGTTATTCGGTTACTTGTTCCGTCAAATTATTCTATGGACCCTCACGAATACAACGATATAAGTTATTAGTGCATTAGGAACAGTTACGTATGTTTAAACAACGATCAAAAAAAAAGAACACCCAAAATGCACCTATTTTCGTAGATATATTTCAATTTATTTTCAAAACTGAGGGTCTAGGAGAAAATCTAACTAATCCATGCGATGCAGCAGACATTTTTCCTTCGGAAACCATCAACAGAAGTGGTAAGACACATTTTGTTTTCAATACAGAAGCGAAAGAGTTTGGCAAAACGTGCGCCCTCCACAGTGGTGGTCAATGCCGGCGCGCGATCCACTGCCGCTCAGCGTAACACAATCGCTTAACGCGCGTGACTACCACTGTCGGCGCCGCGCGTTTTGCTAAACTCTTTCGCTTCTGTATTGAAAACAAAAGGTGTTTTACCACTTCTATTGGTGGTTTCTGAAAGAAAAATTTCTGCTGCATCGCGTGGAGTAATTAAATTTTCTCCTAGGCCCTTACTTTCTAAAATATATAGCAAAATATCTACAAAAATTGGTGCATTCCGGGTGTCCTTTTCTCTTTGATCGTTGTTTAAACATATTTAAATGCTTATAATTCAATAATAACTTATATCGTTATGTTCGCGAGGGTTCATAGAATAATTTGACAGATCATGCAACCGAATAACTATTATTGTTTGAACACAAAAGATGATCAAATTTAAAAATTTGTATTTTTTTTTTCAAAATCGAATTTCTCAAAAACTGAGGGTGATGGCGACAAACGGTTTCCGGATTCGTTTTCAGCGCACGAAAACCTGTAAGAAACGGCTGTCTAAATTGAATGTTACAAGTCCAGAAGGCTGTCCAACTGTGTAATGAAACAGATGTCATATTTTTGTATGTAACTTCAAAACTACTTGACCGATTTTGATAATTCTTTCTCCATGTCCTAAGTTGATTGAAGCCAAACTAAATGCGATAAGTTTCGCCAAAATCGGTCCAGTAGTTACGGAGAAATTCGCGGACAAACCTAATACATACAAACATACATCCATACACATCGAACTGAGAACTTCTTTCTTTTTGAAGTCCGTTAAAAATACAACTCCACTATTAAATATTCTAATATAATCACAACTTTTTTAAACACAAGGGACACGGAACACATCCAGCCGTCTAAAAAAAATTCATAGTAAGGTAAACGCACCAATAAATGAACACTTAAGGCTAATGAATGAACACTTTTATAAAATTATGTTTGCAGCGCGATTGATTCCACGTGCTGTAAAAATCGTTTGGATACGAAGCAAGGAATTAAAAGAAGTCTCTAATTAATTAGTTGCTTATTTTAATAACTTATTATACTCGTTTTAATACAAAATGTCCATGCACTGGTACCTGTTCATCTACTGGTACATCCACCCTACTCATCGAACCCAAGTAAAATAAAGTCGTCCTGTCTGGAAGCTTTGTGTACATTTCGAATTAGCCTACTCTTAAGACGTGAAAACAAAACACGAGGCGAGGCGACCACGTGCGAACGTTATCTTTATTTACTCGAAACTTGGAAAAAATATTCACCATTGATGGCCGTGCCCTCTGGACGATAAATCCACCAAACGAAGCTTCCCATTAACGCAGAGCGACGCAGCTGCGAAACAGGAGAATATCATGCTCGTCGTTTCGCCGTATTTCATTAAAATATGGAACCGCCGTGCCGCGGTGTCATTTCGCTGCGCGGCTCTCGTTTTCTCTCTCGTGCCCGTGTCCCTCCCAACCCCTTCTCGTATTTCTTCGCGTGCACGCGGATTCCCTCTTTTATTCGTCGCCAGGGAAAAGAAATGACGACGATGGGTACTTGATAAAATTTCTCTTCCGGCACAAGTACAAGCACGTTAAAGCCGAGCCACGCTTGCATACCGTTGCAATCGCATTATGCTGTCGCACGATTGAATCCGCCGCCGGGGAGCGCCCCCTTAACAAGCATTCGCCGGCTTTTCGAGTATTGTACGAACACGGTTCGCGAATTAACGGTTGTTTATGCGGCTACTTTAGTTACAACAACAACAAAATGGAGGGCTTCCTTCAAGGGTGAAAGTTTATTGAAATGTAATAACCCCTTTTAAGGCCCCTTCCGAGTAACACGTTTTCGTATTGCTTTCCGTGGAATTATGTAAATATGGATATTTTAAGGCGATAGTTTGGAAAGTAATAAGGAGGATCGTAGGTTAACCCTGCCGCAGCCTTCGGCTCAGCTAAACATTTAGCATAATGTCAAGGAAGAAGAAACACATAACCCTAGCAGCATTTATTGTAGGCATTTTTATGGTCAACTAATTCCCAACTTGGGGATACTGTCGGCCAACCAGAAATGCTACTAGGGTGCAGGGTGTTTAAAAAAGGGTCTAGGACTTTAGGGGCTTACAGTGCTCGCTGAGGAGTAAAGAATGTTAAACAGCATAGGTCCTAAAATTAATCCGATCGATGTAAAAAACAAAAGCTTGTTTTCAAGTTTACAAAAGGTGTTTGATGTGTCTTTCTTCCATTTGAATACAAAACTGACATCTGTGGATCGTAGATCGACGTACATTCTCAAGTATTCCTTCCCTGCGTTGCGAAGAGGCTCACGATATCGGACGCTCGCAAATACAAAGGAAAACTTTACATCGACAGTTGTGTTGATCAAGCATCTTTTACTCCTCTCTGTGAGAAAAATAAGCCCCTAAAGTTTTAGACCCTTTTTTAAACACCCTGTATATTAGTACAACTTCCTTATATTTTCCCTAGAAGAGCCCTCAGGAAAATCCAAAGGACGTAGCAAGGTCAAGGAAATGAAAACAAGATTGGGTTCAAAGGATCCGGAGGACGTAGTAGGGTTAAGTAACTATGGTAGGCTTCTTCAATCATTTCAACGCGAAGAACCATATCCGTCGATTTGATGAAAGCTGAACCTATGAGGTACCTAATGCAACTTCAAACTTCCTTGAACCGAATATGGTGATGCAGCGTTGTGGTCAGTTTTCAAAGTTCTACTGACAACCTTGAGTTCCTCTGTGGCACCCAGAATGAGGAATATGCTCCCAAAAAAAATCAAATTTTAATAGGTAGTATTTGTGTCTCAAATATTTATTATTAAGGCTTGATGAGTCACGATTTAGTTTCAGTTAGTAGGTGTGGTTAGGATTAAAATTCATTATTCTTGCCAAGAATATTCCTTATTGCCAATTAAATGGTACTAAAATGTGGCATCTTGAAAAATAATGTAATATTAGAGTAATATAAGTAGCATAAGAGAAATACATTCTTCTACTCCAACTTGAATGTTTTATACGACCAACTTGTTCGTATCTTTTTAACGATTTCAAGAATGGTCACGTGTGCACACTTCAACCCTCGCCAGTGTAGGTACATAGCACAAGAAGGCGTTGAACATGTTCCATACTTTATGGGTGCCGGATGTATGTATTCATTTTGCGTCGAGAAAATGACCAATTTTAATCTCTACGGGAGCTAAGTTCAAGTTGACATCAATCATTCGTTATCTCGACGCTATCTCGCCGTAACCCGAACCTTGATTTTCCAAAAACAGGTATTGCTGGTGAATGAGGGCCGATCGGTTAGATGATAAGGTTTTGTCGATGTATTTCGATTCTCCCTGACTGTATTTCTGGGGAAACGCGATTTATGGGGTTAATTGAAATCTAAACTTATTTTTACACCTGGACTTCTAACGTCTAATTCAGTTTCATGGATTTAAACAGATTTTGTCATATCCTACGTGTCATTGAAAGTATAGATAGATTTTGTTAAGGTGAAGCAACAGACTTTGCTTTATTGTGACTTCTTTAATATTTACCTTCTACTTATCTCTGAAGTACAAGTGTTTTTATTGAACAGTAAAACTGAAGGAATTTGACGAAAAAATGTATTGCTTAAATTGATTATTAATTTAAAATAAATGTATTGTCTACTTCTATATAGAAGAAGTTCGTTTTTTCTACTTCTCACGCCCAAAAATTGTTCATAACGATGTTTAATTGTTATGTAACTCTGAAGAAAGGGAATTTCCTTAAGGGGGAACCCCAACGTCAAACCACTAACAAAAGACAAAGTTTGGGATTTTTTTGTTCGTATAAATAAAACTGTAGGGCTTGGATTTTTTAATGCAATTTTAAAGCAACCTTTATTTTGCTAGAATTTTTTTTTTATAATACATTTTACAAAATGGCTTCCCGGAGGACTGCAAAAAATCTGGCGCGCTCCCGAGAATGATTGGATCATCTGAGAACGAAATACAAAAAAAGATATATAAACTGAAATATATTATCTTCCACCCAGCGTAGAATTTTTTGATATTTGAAACCACTCGATTTTTTACTAGCATTTCAGTGCAAATTTCTACGTAAAAAATTAAAGTCATATCTTCGAACTGCTATAATTTGCAAAATAATTTAAAATTTTCAGAATTTCTCATATCATTATCCAGTTTTTAATAAATAAAACTTAGTTCTAATTCAGAGGCGCAGAGTAAATTTCCATTACACCGGCAAGCCGTTATTACTCAGAGAAGTATAAAGCCACGGTCCATCCACCGAATCTGATTAGATTCAGTTCTTTAAATCGCACATAAATAATCGAACGCTGGTAATATGGTAATTTCCACCGATAACCGAACGTTCGCGCAGAAGTTTCTAAACCTCGGCAAAACTTCACGATCCACGGAAACGTCACGATTCGCTCGGCGGAGGTGCGCGAACAAGAATTTCATTAATGTACAACGAATCTAATCAGCCTTTATCTAAACACTCGACGCGAGTCAAGTGGCGGAAGTAATATGGCCAAACAGGTAGTGCTTTATGATTTAACCCACTTCCGCGAAGGTCAAGTCGAAATTTGAAACTTCTACGAGCGTTTCCGACTTTCGTTTGCGCGCGCGCGCGCGCGATCACCAGGCGAGAATCCAAGGTGGAGAAAGTGCTGTGTGCGGACGAGGAGGAACGAGCAAAAGAGAATGAAACGGAAAGAAATGGTGGGGAGGGTGGAGGAGTTCGGGGGTGAAGGAAAGATAAATTTGTTCCTTCGATCATAAGATGGAGGGGAAGGGTGGGGGTAGGGGCTAGAAGGGGGACGAGCTCAGGGAGGGGCGGCCATAATTTTCTGTGCGAACGATGCGGGATCAGAGCTCGTAGAAGCGGAGACATCGGCGGCCGAAAAAGGGGACCGGTTCCTTGCCTGATCTTGGACCATAATCTGCTGACCGAGGGACGTAATTTCGAATTTTGTAAAAAAGTATCTCCTAACGGGTCTTCTTACCTGATCTCCCTGACTATGATCCCCCTTGCAGGAGAAACGTAAATCTAGATTTTTTTTTTTTTTTTTGGTATGCATACACACTTGGCTTCCCTTTTAGCTCCCGCGAACCTCTTCCATACCATCCCTCTCCCTCCCCGTTTCTAAATTATATATTCCTTTATTACTAAATTATTACCCTGGGTTGCACCTTCAAAGTTTCTGGTGATTAAATGGATTTGGGAGGAACGTGTGTGCTAGAGTTGGAGAAAAGGAGGGTGGAGAAGGACATAAGGGGAGTAAAATTGTGTAAGTTCAATGAGTAGATAGTTTGTTTTTAGACTGACTAGAACAGTAGTCTGTTTTCAACCTATGTTACCTTTTTTTTTGAAGAAATTCGCTGTGTTAACATTAACATTAACGTGTAATATTAACAATGTATTGCCTTTCAAATTGTTATTTACAATCGCAAGTGTCAAGAAGCTTTTAGCTTAAAGATGTATTTGCAATAAAGTGGCTTCAGTAGGTTACATAAGTTCTGTTTGATTAATTGCTTTATTCACGGCCATACCTAGCTGCAATTTTTACATTAGATAATAGGATTTCGTTGTGTAATGGAAATTTTGTTATTGCATTTTATCAGTGATATACTGGCATAAAATAAACATTGTTATTATAAACTGCTTAGGAGTGTATCTTTCCTCTGATCAACAAATGGTATAATTTTGTTAAATGATATTGGATTAGTTCGCATTCAGGACAAGTGTTTAGAAGGAGATTAGATTAAATGTTTTCTTGTTTCACTCATACTCAAATTTATTTTTTAATTCAGTTATAAGCATAGCATTCATTTAAGCAAAACTGTCTGCATACTCGGTTATTCGAGTAGTTGTATGAATTCCTTAATTATTCTGCATCTTTTATTGCTTCTTTTATGAATAATGATAATTGTTTTGCAAATATCTACATAAATAAATTATTCAATTACCTTAACTTTTATTCTAATTGTATCCAATTTTTCAAACCACAGAGAAATGCTCAATTAAAAAAACTATAGCATCTCTAATTCCACTAATTAACTAGGAAATTTATATTTCAATCTACGTATTTACTTCTCGACACAGTAGTTCTTTAACTTTTCGTGTTTAGGTACTTATACATTTTAAGTGCGTTTACACATTTACAATGGTACAGTTTAATCAATTAATAGCTAATTTCGAATACGCTTTCTTCGATATAGTCTCTCTAGAACAATAACTATTCTTTTATGCTCGAAAAAATCCAACGTAGGTTCTCTACGCTTCAAAGCCTCCCAAGTTGGTTCCCCCTGACTAACTTGTATCATGATTACGGCATTATATTGTCTGACTTTGACATGCCCACCCTTGAGGTGCTCAGAAAAGTCAACGATCTACAGTGGTGATCAAATGTGCTCAACTTTTAAACACAATCAATGATTATATCAAATATCTTTCATTAATCAAAAAAATCTATTTTTATGTATCAGATAGACTTTCGATTAATTCTCCACTTCTTATGTAGACATTTTACAGATCCAAACTTAATCAACTCTACATAACAATTTTCATATGCAACTTCTACAATATCATTTAATAGTCCAGTGAAATTAGATGGAAATTTGCCCCATCTACGGAATAATTCCCACCAAGCTAATTTTTTTTATGGGCTTTTATTTGGTCGTTTTAAACAGTAGGTCAAAAGTCCCCATCGATCCGGCCGCCGCTAAAATTTTTATAGAGGGTTGGAAAAAACAACTGTTTTTCGCGAATATCACGTTATCTAGCAGTTCTACGACGAAAATAGTTATTATGAAATTTATAGGTTAGGAAATTCTCTACAAAAAAGGTAGTATGAGTTTTATTGTTGGAGTAATTATTTTCGTGTATGTTGGGTTACCAAGTTTCAATACTAATATTTTGAGAAGGGAAGAACCTGAAACCAGAAATTAAAAAAATTATGAAACATTGTAAATATATAGGGGATGTCCTCCTGAATACAACGCAATTTTATTTGCTGCCCAAATTCACTCTAAGGGTGTGAAATTGACCCCTGAAAATCCGTTTTTTCGATTTTGTGTTATAACTCGCGAACCGTAAGAACTATAATTTACCAAATGATAGTCCTAAATAAAAGATGTAACTTTCTCCTGAACACTTTTTTTCTAACTCCTACAGTTCGCGAGTAATAATACAATACAAAAAAAAAATCAGGGGTCAATTGCACCCTCTTGGAGTGTATTTGGGCAGTAAACGAAATTGCGTTGTACTTAGAAGGACATCCCCTACATGTTTACAGAGTTTCATAATTTTTTGAATTTCCAGATTCGAGATCTTCCCTTGTCAAAAGTATGGGGGTTGAAACTTAGTAACCCGAGATACATGAAAATGGTTACTCCTACGAAAAAAACTCATACTACCTTTTTTGTAGAGAATTTCCTAAGCTACAAATTTCATAATAACTCTTTTCATCGGAAAACTGCTAGATAACGAGATATTCTCGAAAAACTGTTATTATTTTTTTCAACCCTCTGTAAAATTTTTAGCGGCGGTCGGATCGATGAGGACTTTAGACATACCAAAATTTAGCTTGATGGGATTTATTCCGAAGACAGACCCTAATTTCACTGGACTATTAACACTATTTACCTTTCATCTTGATCCCGATTTACTGTATTCGTTCAATTTACGTTCCGTTTCGTTGATCCTTCAATGCGCTCTCAAAAGTCTCAAAACCCTTACTCGAAACTCCAGTTCTCTATAATTCCAAACCCAAAGAAGTTGTTTTTGCAAATCTCTCCAATGCACTAGCTCTGCAAAGCGGAAAGTGAATGAATCAAACCATAACATCTTCGATCGCGTTAACCTTCAGCTATGCGTAGCGGCTGCATGATGATAAAATAATAGTAATAATAGGAACGATAACATCAACAACAACACAACTTCACTACACGCTCAAGGACATACCACCGCAATGTGTGAAAGAAGAGAAACTATAAAAGCTCTAGATAAAACGTGCAGCCGCAAAACGAAGAAGCACTCAGCGTCTAAAGTCTAAAAGAACGCTCAATCGTGGATCTAAAATCTAAACCTGTAGCGTGATATTTGCATCTTGACGTCACACAACACTGCTGCTGATCGCTGCTTGCGATCGTCTTTCCCCCGTTCGAAATGGAATTCAACAAACTGTAACTCGGTCGGTCGCTCGGCATTAAGTTTTCCGCGTCGTAGGTACGTAGTGAAACGCCGAAAATATTTACCTTTCGGGAGAGAGAGACACGACCAGCAACCGTGCCGCGTTTTCAGTCGCGAAGCAATGCGGCAGGAGTGAATTTCAGCGTTGTTTGCGAAGGTGTAATCAAGGCGTTGGGAATGCAATTCTGTGGTCGGTAACGGGAGCGTCTCGGGTTTAAATCAGCGACGAGCGGCTGCCGCTTATCGTACGTTTATTTTTATGCTTCTTTTTATTTTATCTTATCCCGACTAATATTTCTCCCGGGTGTTTGAGGATGATTGATAAGGCCGCTGCTGGCCGAGGTTCGTCGTCGCGAGAGGCACGATGACGCTTCTGTTATGGCTGGGGCTATTTGAATAATTCAATGCTCGAATGCTTCACCAGTACTCGAATGTTGCGAATAATATTCCATCGATACATTCCAGTTAAATCTACTGAATTTTTTCTTTATACATTTCCACATTCAAATCTGAGGAAGCCGTGTTTAAAACATTTTTTACTTCGACAATTAGTTAAGTAGTTTGGGATTAATGAGAAAGAAACTATTTTGATCGGAGTTTCAAGGGGTGTTTCGCCCTCGTGTACTATTTGTTAGCAGGAATACAAAATGTACAAATAATATTTTCTACTGCTCTACAAATTTATGATACCTGGAAGCAAAACCAAATTTCATTTTAGGGGTGTTCCTTCGTAGGTACCTACTATTTCGTAGGTAATTCTCTTTTATTATTCATGACTTCTAACAGTCGATAAAAGTTGCCTTTTATGGGGGTGTTTAAGCTGTCGAAATCTGAAGTTCATCAATAAATGTTTCGAGCGGCCACAAGTCACCTGAGAAATATTGTTTTTATTGATGTATGAATTTTATTTTATCATACGATAGCACTTCTTTTTAATGGTAGTTCCTGAATAATCTACTGAATTCAAGAATTCTTTGGAATTTCGTGAAAAATTAATTTGGAATGCAAGAAATACTTGTACAAAATTTAAAATCGATTTACCACGTAGTTATCGAGAAATTGTTATTTAAAGTTAATGCATTTTAACACAGTGGCATGTGGCAGAGTCGAAAAAAGAGGGTTATAGTTTCAGTTTTTCTTCTGAAACAAGAAAACTATATTCAAGAAGTGTACCAAAATTGGCACAAAAGTACATCGAAATGTCACGAAATCAATTTATTAATTTCTGCGAAACTGACCACATGGTTTCTTCGTAAATGCCCATAAGAAATAGGTTTACGTGAAAATATTTTAGAAATTACGTAGAACAGTCAACGTGGCAACGTCGCACTATCGATATGTTCAGATATTTAAATAGCGAACGACGATTCAAATTCATATGAACATTTTTTCTGACATTTTTGTTATAAAAGACGCTCCGAATGTATGCGATGTTGTCAGATTTAGAATTCAAGAAATCCTTGTATAAAATTTAAAATCGATTTACCACATAGTTATCGAGAAATTGTTATTTAAAGTTAATGCATTTTAACACAGTGGCATGTGGCAGAGTCGAAAAAAGAGGGTTATAGTTTCAGTTTTTCTTCTGAAATAGGAAAACTATATTCAAGAAGTGCACCAAAATTGGCAGCAATGTGCATCGAAATGTCAGGAAATGAATTTATTAATTTCTGCGAAACTAACCACATGGTTTCTTCGTAAATGCCCACAAAAAATAGGTTTACGTGCAAATATTTTAGAAACTACGTACAGCAGTCAACGTGGCAACGTCGCACTATCGATATGTTCAGATATTTAAATAGAGAACGACGATTCAAATTCATATGAAGGCTAATTATATTGTAAGTCATATTAGTTATCCGAAATTTATAGATAAAATATTAAATAACATAATTGTGACTTAAATTTATTTACTGTTGTTAAACAATTTTCTCAAATTTGTCGAATTTTCTTTTCCAATATTATTTTTTTAATAATTTTAGCTTTGTAACGAAACCTTTCTGACATTTTGGTTATAAAAACGCTCCCAATGAGTGCGACGTTGTCAGATCTGCTGCTCCAATTCATTACGCTGACCAATTTAATATTCTATTTTCGCATTACAATTATTTATATTAACATTGAACTTTTTAAAATATATATACGTGATGTTAAAAATTATTATTATTATTTCTATAGTATCATACTACTTTATATATATCGTTTATTACCTAACTCTAATTTGACTAACATAGTTGCTTTAGGTTAGGAACTACCTTTTAAGGTTTCTTTTAAGAAACTTACTCTTAAAACTTACTATCTGTCCGCTATCCATCAACTAAAGAAAGCTGTTAGGATGAAGAAGTGGCGTTATATTGTATAGACAAATGAAAACGAAAATGTTTAAACTAAACGTTCGGTTGCTGTGTCGGACGCTTGAGAGGCAAATAATTACGCTACAGGTCTGGACAGTGAACGCGTTAAGGTGGTAAAAAAAAATTAGCACATA
Organism: Andrena cerasifolii; assembly: GCF_050908995.1. Taxonomy (NCBI): domain Eukaryota; kingdom Metazoa; phylum Arthropoda; class Insecta; order Hymenoptera; family Andrenidae; genus Andrena; species Andrena cerasifolii. The sequence goes on along the minus strand of NC_135128.1, from coordinate 2,272,615 downwards.
CAAAACTTTAAAAAAATTAAAAAAAAAAATTACCTAACTCTTCAAGGCTTTTGCGGTGCCTCAAATTTTTTTTGGACAGAATCTAACTTTTGCAGGCTTAATCTCAATCACTAAAGGCAAGTTTTTTTTCGGTATTAGAAAACAGTCACACATTTTTGTTTTTTTCGTTCCACCCTAGTGTAAACTCGTAACTATTCGAGTGTAATATTGAAATATTTCATTATTCGGTTCATATTCGCTAATTCGAGTGCAGCTCCAATTCGATGCGTATTGCAATGCTTGGAATTCACGAATATCCGAGTAAGCAGAGAAAAGTTCCATCCATAGCTTCGGTCATATTGGTCCGATCGCGGTTAAAATCACTCGTGACGAGAGGTTCGTGCGCCCGCTGCATAGCCGTGCTGGTCGACGATCTATAAATATTCCGATGTCCGATATAATCATCTCGCTAAACAAGATAAAAAAGATCGAACCGTGGAAGATTTTCACGTTGACTTTTTGTTCGATGGAATCGGCGAGGCCTTTTCCGAACGCCACTGCGCCTGGCTTGTTGACTCGTTCGTTTGCGTCGACGAGAGATCGCGCTTATGCTGTTATCGTTCGTTACATTCGTCAATGTGATTATTGTCGGCTGTATAGCATGACTGATAAGCGTTAACGTCGAATGGAGGTACCGAGAAAATATGGCACACATGGTGATCCTGGAATTGAACAGTGGCCGGTTTTCCAGCGGAACGTGTTCCCTTACCTTCCAATTCTTAAGGGGTATTTGCGGGGTTGACGTCTGAAAGTGATACAATTTTTAGGAATTTTTTTCTAAATTACTATACAAGATATCTTGACGACACTGTTCACATTTTATTAATCTGTATTTACGCTATAATTTCCTGTTTTTATATTGTTATAAAATATGATGTTTTTTTTTGGAGGGCGAAGGAGAAGGGCGGTGTGCAGTGTAGCACCATGTTTAATCATCTGAAATCGAAAATGCTAATGGGTTTTAAAAGTTTACGCCTAAAACTAGTGGACCACCCTAAAAATATTTTTAAAAATAATGAAAAAACACAAACTGTCAGGTGTTTGAATAAAAAGTTACGATTTTCGCCTACTTTAACAGCTATTTTCGGCAATTAAAAACACAAAATCGAGAAGTATGATGTACTTGTGGGTGGTCCACTAGATTGAAGGCATACAAACATGATGCAAAAAAAATTTAGACAAAATGACGTCTAGTTTTCTTTTAATCGTGCACACCAGTTTGTGAAACGGTGTTTGAAGAAAAATACTGAGCGTACGACCATTCTCAGTGATGTAACTTTGAAAACATTTCGAATTTCTTTATGAAATTTTAACTGAACATTCTTAAGGTGTTGTACTGTCGGTGTAACACGATACTATATATAAATATATAAAAATAATTATTTTTTGAAACCTCTACCCGCAAATACCCCTTAAGGGGTTATACCTAGTCAGGCGGCCGAAAAGAGGCGAATGTTTGTGATTTTTTTTTGAAAAAGCGGAAGCATATATTCTTACAGAACTTTTTGCACTTAAAAGAGCAACATTTAAAGAACATTTGGTAATTTTTTCGTAGAAAATATTTACGTTTATAATAAAGTAACAACCCACATCCAAGAAGCCTTTTTAAAAATTTTCTTGTTAAAAATCTACTAAAATTATTTTGTGATCTACCAGATTTTCTACCATCTACCAGAATCAAAATTTAGTCACTAAACGAGTACCTTATTCTACTAAACTTAGTAAAAGTTCTACTAAATTGGCAACCCTGATGTACATATGCTTTTGCTACGCAGTTACTGGTTTATCAGTTACAATGTAACGTGTAACTTTTTTTATAATTGTCCCTGAGCCAGAGGTGTAGCAGAGGTGTACCACCTGAAAGCAGTGGCCATGACTTTTTATACAACCTGTACATGTACGACACCTGCAATTAAATGTAACCTTCCAGCAAAAAGGAACTACATAGGTATGTAAATTTGCAAATTGCAGAATGTCAGCAGTTAAAGAAAAGTTTTTGAACAAGAATTTGAAATAATATTTAAACGTAAGGTCATTACTCTATATCGATTTTTGTGTAATCAATGTTATTCTCAGTACACGCGCGGCTTTTGCCCAGAATAATTACCCCCGATTAAATAATCATTTTTTCCATTTCGACTTTCGATTTGTTTTCTTCTCATCTTTCGTCTCAACAACTCTGTTTTGCAAAGTTCATTACACCTCGCAAAATTAGGGTGCCTGCATCTGTCACAACTCATTATTAAAACACAGGAGAGATAAATTCAAATTAGAAACGTTTCCCCTTTCCATTACTATTTTTACGTTTGCATTTACTGTCTCGTGCTCTAAATAATAGTGGCCAACCCCAAAATTCTAGTGGCTTAAATAAGTCTCTCCCCTTTGACGCTCGGTAGTAATTTGAAACACATAATTTTGTGAACGCAGACACGGAATTCAATACACAGATGTGGCTATTTTTCATGGTAAACGGCCGCACATGTTCGCACACGTGTACGCGCCGCTAGGGATGTCAGCTTCTGGAAGATGAACTCACAAGAAAACGGTAAACGCCCGAAAAGAAATACGAAGGGAGACAGAAATGTGCAGGTATACACGAGTCATCGAAGCGATCTTTACACTCCTACGGTTCAAAATCATCCGGTTCACCCTCCCTTCTGCCAGCATTCACGAACGTTCTGTGAGACCGGTTGCCTATGATTCCCACCCTCCGCATACTTAACCGCGGGCGTGCAGGTTGCTCAGGTACATGGGTGTATCATGGAATCAGGGAATGACACATTCTGAGATTATTTGAAACGTAGGTGGATTAGGTTGAATGGGTGCAGAACAGTTATCTGTAACATGTTGTTTAGTTCAAATTGTAGAGGATCTATTATTTATTCCTTTGCTGTATTAATTATTTGGTAATTTCTGTCGTCCTGTATTTTGGCAGTTTTCCAAAGCTACCAATATGAATGATCCTTTTTCAGGAATCTCCTATACTAGGGGATGAAAAATTTTGAAAAAAATCAGAGGCAAATTTACTTACGGTAAAAATATAATTATAGTGCCAAGACTGCTTCGATACACAATCGGCATTTTTCAGCATTTTTTGGCGTTTTTTCTTTTTCACAGCTGGGTTTTTCAATTTAAAAATCTGAAACAATTCTCTAATATGTGCCCCGATAACAGAAATGCTTCTGATTTTTTTTTTAAATTTTTCATCCCCTAGTATAGGCAAAATTCGGCAAAAACCTGATTTCCTATTTTTGCCCTTTACTACCCTCCGGGTGGAAATACGAAGTTGAAAATTGCCACAAATGTTTCTTTTTTAATAAGCTTTCGAATGATTCATCGTGAGTCGAATTCGGTTCAAGGGCACATTTGACCATCTTAACCGGCTATACCCTTTGTCAAGAGTTAAATATGTCACTTCATTTTGAAATTTGAGTGAAATAATAATATACAATAGTGGACAGAACAAAGTTTAAACTGTGAACGGTAACAGAAGTGAGATAGTTCCATCAAAGACCAGTGATTAAAATGGTCCTAAGGGTGAAAACACCCCCTCAAAGAAATTGTGAGTTTTCATATTATGTATCGTGAATATCTGCAAAACCGTAGAATATATCGAAAAAAAGTTCAATTAAAAATTGCATGGCCTTCGATATCCTACAATGTGGCGATAAAGAATTATCGAAAAAAAGGCTGGTGGGAATAAATTTAAAAAAAATGTTTTTCGCAATTTTTTTATCGCTGCTTTATAGGACATAATAACCTGTTAAAGTGTTCTCCTCATCTGAATACAAAAACCTTTGCATACAAATATGCATGTACTTTCTGAAATAAATTCCCAAAGAATCGTTCTTTTTCTGACCTTACTGACTGCGGTAATACCTTAAGGGGTCATGCTCAGTCAGGAGGCCGAACAAGAAAAATTAAAAAACCCGACTGCTTAAAAAAACATTAAAAAAATTAATTTTTAATTTAATTTTCTTATTAATTTAATTTTTTTAATGTTTTTTTTTATTAATTTAATTTTTTAATGTTTTTTTAAGCAGTCGGGTTTTTTAATTTTTTAAATTTTTATTTAATTTTTTTTTATGTTTTTTTATTTTTTTTATATCCTATAACATTCGGAACGTCAAGACAATTCTAAAGACACCTCATTTGTCCAAATCGGTGTATCCGTACAGACTCTAGAGCGTAACATGGACATACGTACATAGCCTGATAAACACAATACCCTCCTTTGCGTGGCGCAGTCGGGTAAAAAACCATAGAACTTTCAATTTAACTTCTTTTTATATCCGTTTCTTAGATATTCACCATAATTTGAAAAGTTATAATTTTTTCGAGGGGGTGTTTTCACCCTTAAAACCGTTTTAATGCCGAATTAAAAAGTAGTTGCGTTATTAGCATCAGTTGAGCTAAATTTCTGCAAAGTTCCAAATTTTTTTTCGAGTTGCCGAACTTCCCTCGGTACTATTAATGTCTTAGTACTAAGGATAAGTTTGTTAAGCAGACATGTAAAAAAGTAAGTTTTAAACTTTCTTTTGGCCACTAGTATAATACATTAAATACACTACCACAATGATCTTTAACTTTGGGAAAACTATGAAAAATATATTTTTCTTTGCATTCTCAATAACTAAAGCATATTTTATAAACGAATGCTTTATCTAAGTAACACTTTATCTGCCAACCTCGCGTAAGGGTGAATTCAGGATTTGGATTTATTTTCGCATATTGACCTAAGAATTTACAAGAATCAATAAAAGTATTATTTTCTTAAACCATCTACTATGTTTTATTCTTTTATTTTGAAGAAAGTACACGCGAGCCATATTTCGACATGTGTCACACAAGATGTGTTTACAGGGTGAAAGTCTATTTTTGATGTCCCAATGTGCGCTGCCTTTGAAAACTGAGCCTTTTTAAGCGTTTCAACTGTGCTTCGCACCGTACGTCGCACACGTGAAAACGTGGCTTTACATTCTCTTGACACATTGAGAACAGATACCACGTTATCGAATTTAGAGGGATATGCTACGAATTAATGAATTCGTAAGGCGATGTACAAATGGAATGCTCATTTTGTATTGTTAGATGACACTTTTCGAAAAGTCGATTTCGTCAATCAAACAAGAATTTTATTTTACAGACTAATTATATCGTATTTATTATTTCCTAATTGAACTTATAGTAACAAATATTAGGTTTGTGTGGATTAGTTGTATTTTATTATAAGTCAAACAAGCATTTCAAATAATCTTTGAATAAATACATATGATATTTTTAATAGGTTTTCTTTTAAGCGTGTTTATTTTTTACTAATAACTCAATAGAACAATTACGTATACTCACCATTGACCATTATTTCAGTTTTTATTTTTATTTGCATACATACATATATATCATTCTGTAGCTATGTTTAAATCTCAATTCATATGCTCCACTGGAATGTCTAAAGTATATCTACATAGAAATCCAGGGTTCGAAAGAGTTCTGGAACTTTTCAGTAGCTTCTATTTGAAACATGGACCGTGGAACTTTCTCAAGCATGTTCTCATATTATAAGCTCCCAGGAGAACTGATAAAGTAAAAGTTCTTGAAAATAAAAGTTCCAGTTGGAATGGAGCTTATAAAAGATAAAAATAAAAAATTTTCTATAACAGGAACAGATATTTTGTTCATCAATATTAAAAAAGATCTTAATCGTCGTTGTAACAAATATTGAATACTATTCAATGAATAGTACTATAACAATAAATAATGATTACAGTTAAATTGATATTCTGAATGTGTTATTTATTTGTAATATTTACCTACGTAGATAATTTATACACAGATATAAAATTTTAGGGTATTTTGGTTCATGTAAGTTATAAAAAATGTTATTTAGGTATTATTCTTGACAAGTTCTCTTTTCTATCCAATACTTCTTATGAAACTATTAATTACTTATGTAATGATTTTCATACCTTTTATCAAATAAACACGAATAATATATTATATTGTTAAATAAAACTAGTACCTAATAGTTTAGGACTTGTCTTTATCTTATGGAATCTTTTTTAATAAATCTATCTGTACTATTATATAAAGAGAGAGCGGATTTTTATGTTCGCGCAAAAGTCAAGACCTATTGAACCGATCTTCCCAAAATTTCAACACGTTATTCCTGGATACTCTAGGACGAACACAGGCTATGTAGCATGTCTAAAAAACGCGTTATTAATATGGAACGAAGAAGCGCCTGGTATGTGTTGCGCTGGAGGGGAAATAAATCTCCCAAGTTTCCCGAAATAATATGAAGAAATTAAGTTTTTTTCAAAATACTTAATTTTCTTAAAAGATATTAATTCTAATAAACATGAATCCGTCATGCGAAGCCGAGACGGGGGACGCTAGTGTTCTAATATAACTGTTTCCATGGAACTTTTATTATGTAGGTTCTAAAATATCTGTAAAATAACATCCTCAAGAAGTCCCTAAGTGTAATATTTCTTTCAATAAAATTTCCGCAGGAACAGATATTTTCTTAAACGAAACATAGAAGTTCTAACAGAATTTTTTTATAAGTAAGAGCTCCAGAAGTGTTTCGACCCCTGTCTAAAGTACACGTAGAATGGATTGCACAAAAAGGATATAACAAACTCAAAACATAACATGCTAAACAACACGAAGATACATACTCGTACAAAGTTGTACAAAATGGTAATAAAAAGACAAGGCATTGTCTTCCATAAACCTTCACATACTCCAAAAGCATAAGACAAAGAAAGATACAGCATTTCCTAGCGGGCAATATAATATACTATAGTATATTATATTTATAGTGTATTATTATTATAATATAGTTTAATAATTTCCTAGCGGGCAATATAATATACTATAGTATATTATATTTACAGTGTATTATTATTATAATATAGTTTAATAATTTCCTAGCAGGCAATATAATATACTATAGTATATTATATTTATAATGTATTATTATTATAATATAGTTTAATAACATTTTATAATAACAGCAGATTTCTTTTTACTTAGCCTGCTCCATTACTCTTCAAACCACACATAATTACCCCGATTACATAATATATAAATCATATACTCAATTCCGTTACTGTAATTTTCAAGTGCATTAAATACATATTATTATTATTAATAATATGTCGAAGCATAAATAAAAGTATTAGTTACTAAAATTACAAAGGAGCTTCGCTGCCTTCCACACTGAACATCTCAAATTTCAAAATTTCCATTAGCAAGGGACATCTCACCTCTACGAATGTCCATGCTTCACCATCCCCTCTTCCCTCTGCCCCCTGCAACCCCCGTCGTGGAAGCGTTCATATATTTCATAATGCAGGTCGCTCTCACCCCAGCCCCCTCGGCCGAAAAAATAAATATACACGCATGGCTGTATACCTAGGAACAGGTCGAGCACACAGGTGTCTCTCAGGAGCCAGAAGGCCACGAATGGATGTTGTGTGCGTCGTCGTCGATGCGTGCGCGCCTTGAAAATAGGACTTCTGATGCCCAACCCCCTACACGACCCTCCCCTTTTCAGGGCCCCGACAACCGTGAACAGAGGCTAGACATACGTGTGCATCGTCCCATCTTCTTTCTCGTCGGAGTTTCCCCTTCTGTGTCCTTTTTTTTTTTGTGCCGCACCCCCGTCCGCTTTAGATGAATCTGGGGGACGAAAGCCGCAGGTGCTGCCTTCTATAAACCCCTCATAAGAGTAGCGCACAGTGGCGTGGGCATTCCCGAGTGAAACTAATTTTCCTCCCTGGAGGCTGAGAATCTCGGCAGGCGTTTGCTGCGCGAGCAGAGTGGGCGTGCAATTGGCTGGAAAATATCGCGTTAACAACCGTGGGTTTCATAACTGACTGTTTCAGATTCCTCATGCACCGAGACGGGCTTAGGTGTAAACTCGCCAGCCTTGTGTGTCCAATTAATTAATAATTGATTTTAAGAATACCTGGAGATGTGTACGTGCATGTGTAGGTGTTTATTTAACGAGCTTAAGAAGGGTGTACTCTGTGGTCGTTGGCAGGATATGTTTGAGTGAATTGTACAATTTATTAAACCGCGCACAATTTGTGAGAAATTGATTTTGGAAAATTGTTATGCTGTTGCACAAGGAGTTTGAATGTATTTTGTTGCAGAGGATGTAGTACAAAATTCACATCAGACACAAAAATTCTAAAGCTCATCTGTCGAGCATTAAATATTCTATTTAAAATAATACAGTAGTTATAGTTCAAAATTCGGTTGTCAAAATAAAACTGTATTAGCTGCCACAAAGGCCCTCGCAATATTCAGCGTAGAAATAAATATTTCTAACCTAAATGGGACAATTTTGTGTTCCCTAGTAGAAACTACCACAGTACTTATTTTCATCTTTATGATTTAACATTAACGATAATAATTATCATTTAATAACGACCGTTTAAAATAATTCGACTACGTTCCCGCAGTAAAGAAGCCGAAACCCGGCCCCGCAAAGCTCGCAACAACATTAAAAAGCTGTTCGAGCACCCTCCACTGTTCCTTCCACCAAATCCGCCTTCCCTCATTTGCATAACTCTCGAGGACCCTGACGGAGAAAAGAAAATTACCGTGGCGCGCCAATCGTAGCTCCACGCCCATGCTCGAGCGTCTTGGGGATGCGACGCACATGCACGCAGCATGTGCGGGTAGCTATCGGGCCGGGCCGTCTTCGCGCAACCTCTTCAAACCTTCCCGGGTATAATTTATTAAACAGCCCGCCGGAAAAGTGTGGAAATATAAAATGTTGAAAGAAATTATGGTCTCTACCGGTGCCCCGATACTTTCATCGAAGATGCATGCAGGCTCCGATATAGAAAAGAGACCCGGAGATTTCGTGGCGACGTGGATTGATGTAATGCCTTTGAAAAGACTCCAAGGCTGGAGCGTCTTTCCCACGACCACAACGAACCCCGAGCGACCGTTGGGGGACCTGCAACGTCTACGGGGGTGGGCAGGTCTGTTTTCACATGTGGCTCGCGAAAAAAAGGCCCTCGTGAGGCCGTTATGGGGTCACGGGTCGACGTGCTGGCTGACTTTTGGAACGTTCGGCCGGGACGAGCGTTTCGTCGTTTCTCCAATTAGACGCGATATTTGTCCCTGGCGGGACGAGGCTTCCTAGGGATCCGAAAGCGCAGTCCCCTGATGGGACTTGTTGCGCGTGCAAATGAGCCGTGACGATTTTAGGCGTAATGAAAACGGCCCAGACCGCGCGTTAACATTCCAGGTTTCTTAATGGAGCCTCGGCAGCGATTGAAATTTCGGGGGGAGAGCGTCAAAGGGATAGGGGCTGTGTTTAATTTGACGGCTGGGAAAGGAACGTGTACGGATTTCTGTGATTCCGTATCGTCGACGAAAATTCAAACGTAAACTCGCGCATGGGATCAGCTTTGGGTGAAAGGGTTCTGGTTCGTTTTGAGGTTTTTTAAGAAATATATTGGTTGCGTCTGTTTTGTAGTGGAATAGCTTTCACATGGTAATCGATAATTGCTTAATAATTATGCACACCCTTTGCTACTTATGCGCTCGTTTATTCTCAGTGTTTAGTTATGGGAATGGTGTCAGAAGACAAAATATAATGCAGAAATTATGTGTTGTAAAGCATGGTCTAGTAAATTTTAATGCAGTGCTACTGTCTAACGTGAAATGTTACCCAAAAAGTATTTTTAGTATTGAAGATTGGTAATAAATGTTGAGAACAGTAAAATTTAGCGCAAAGTATTTACAAATAACACTATCCAACAGCCATTTTGATTTGTAACGTTCAATAGCCGTTTCCTATACCTAGATTTTTGTGCGCTGAAAACGAATCCGCAAACCGTCTGCCGCCATCACCTTCAGTTTTCGAGAAATTCGTTTTTGAAAAGAAATGCAAATTTTCAAATTTGAACATCTTTTGTGTGCAAACAGTAATATTTATTCGGTTGCTTGTCCCGTCAAATTATTCTGTGAACCCTCGCGAACGCAACGATATAAGTTATTATTGAATTATAAGCATTTAAATATGTGTAAACAACGATCAAAGGGAAAAGGACACGCAAAATGCATCAATTTGTGCAGATATATTTCCATATATTTAAAAAACTAAGAGTCTAGGAGAAAAGCTGACCACTTCACGCGATGCAGCAGACATTTTTCCTTCAGAAACCATCAACAGAAGTGGTAAAACACCTTTTGTTTTCAATACAGGAACGAAAGAGTTTGGCAAAACGTGCGGCGCGGACAGTGATAGTCACTGAGCAGCAGTGAACGCGCCCGCCGCCATTGACCACCACTGTCGGCGCCGCACATTTTGCCAAACTCTTTCGTTTCTGTACTGTAAATAAAAGGTGTTTTACTACTTCTATTGGTGGTTTCTGAAGGAAAAATGTCTGCTGCATCGCGTGGAGTAGTCAGATTTTCTCCCAGACCCTTAGTTTTTTAAATATATAGAAAGATATCTGCAAAAATTTGTGCATTTCGGATGTCCTTTTCCCTTTGATCGTTGTTTACACCTATTGAAATGTTCATAATGCACCAACTATTACTGTTTCGACACAAAAGATGTTCAAAGTTGACAATTTTCATTTTTTTTTTAAAAATCGAATTTCTCGAAAACTGAGGGTGATGGCGATAAACGGTTTGCGGATTCGGTTTCAGCGCACAAAAATCTATAAGAAACGGCTATTGAATGTTACAGAACAGGAAAAATTTCAATTTTGTTGAACAGTGTAATTACACAACTTTCAAAGTGGAAAAAATGACTGGAAACTGCAAAGACTTACATGATATTGTACACAGGGGACAATAGTTGCGAAAATTCATTATGAAACTGTGACAAAATTAGCCGTGAATTTAATTAGAAGTTAGGAATGCATGGTCATTAATTGATGATTGTTAAAAGCATTTTCTTCGTCAGCCATGAAATCTAATAAAATTAAGTTTCTACGGTTATAATTTAAGCAGTAACCATCATTTCCATTGCCATTTGTAACTATATTCTCAACGAAGGGCACAGAACATCGCATCGTGATACAATTAATTATTTTATCAAGAAGCAAACGATGGCCCTTCCTCCCCCTTCTTTTTTAATGCATGTGATACTTTATACCTAACCATTAAATTGAAATTGTGAAATAATTTACGATATAGGGATTAATTAATCAAGGGCAGATTCACGAGCTTATGATTCTATAGCGAAAGAATAATCAATTACGAAATTACTGACGGCGAATTTTATGCATTTTTCAATGCACGTTGCAATTCACGGATAAAAAGCGGTTGATCGTTAATTGCAACGATCGAACCGAGATAATGCCATGTTCGCGATGGTCTTCGATAAAGATCTCGATAGAGGAGTGTGAAATTAACAGCGAAACAGGTCAGATCACGTCATGAACAGTGTAATCTGCTCGAGGGTCTTTTAACCCCCGCCAGTTTCTTATGACAAGAATGAACGAAGGCTTTATCAATATCAAAATTTCATTCGTTCTTAATGCCACGAGATTGTTGTATCAGCTCGGTAAAATTCAATTACCCGAGCAAATAAACTGGAAGATAACATCAGAGCTTCCTTCAAAGCGTCGTTCGGGTAAAAAATTAGTTGCATCAATTTGATGGCAGAGTAATTCACATATTTGTAGCTTGTATATTAAAGATTCTGCTAATTACTATCATTAGTTATTGTAAGCATTTCGGCTCTAAGAAACGATTATAAACCACGAGAAATTTTTTTATTTGTATTTTAATTTCAATGCAAATTGAAATTAATTGTTTTCATAATTGTGGGACATTGTGATTCATTATAATCGAACGAAAAGGATTTAAACATTCAGCAAAGAAACAGAAAAATTGAACAAAAAAAATAAAGGTCCCTTTACACTGCACAGTTCTGTGTACGCTGGAAAAACGAATTACGAGCTACAAAAGCGTTTCGTGCGAAGGCATTAACTAAATAAATACATAATACAATATGCAAAGTTAGTAACAAGGAATAAATGCAAATTCCTTTGAAGGATAGGTACATTCTTCCTCCACGAATTAAATATATAAAATTTTACAGCTTCGGGGTTCCAAACAAATTGAGGGTCGGATGCAATAAGTTGACTAGCGCTCGAAAATGGGAGAAATTATCCAAACGCTAAGAAAAATTGGAAAATTAAATGTTGTTAAAGTGATTTTTCAAAAATATAGTGTTGTAAAGCTCGCCACGACACACATTTTTTCTATTTGCAGTTTGTTTATCCAATCATTACTATTCGAGCTAAAAATCATAAACAAAAAATTTTTCATCGTCCAAAATCATTATTTCTGTAAACATAAATTGCGATAACTTGAGTAAATATTAAGGGATCGTTATGAGAATTAAAACATAACTTCAGAAAACTCTAGCGAAGCCGTAAACTGTATGCACAAAACCCTTATGTTAGCAAATGTAATAATATTTAATTAAAATTAATACTGGACATAATCCATATTTTTTCAACGTTCGTCGTCAATCTCGCGCGCCACCAACAGTCAGCGACCGCGTATAAAGCCGGGAATCCACCGGGAAGCTAAGCCAAGCTAACAAGGGAACATCCCGAACACGAAATTCAAAAAATTCTGAAACTTTGTGAATATGTAGGGAATTTCCTCCTGATTACAACGGAATTGACCTCTGAAAACCCGATTATTTTCCGATTTTGTGTTATAACTCGTGAACTGTAAAATAATTTTTTACCAAATGATAGATCCAATTAAAAGAAGTAACTTTTGTCTTGAAACATTTTTTCTATCTATTACAGCTGCCGAGTTATAACACACAAAATCGGAAAATAGCCGAATTTTCAGGGGCTAATTTCACCCCCTCCGAGTGAATTTGGGCAGCAAACAAAAATTGCGTTGTAACCAGGAGGAAATCCCCTACATATTCACAAAGTTCCAGAATTTTTTGAATTTTCGGGTTCGGGATCTTCCCTTGTAAGCTAAGCTATGCTATGTTTTAACGTAGCTTTTGGTGGAAACGGTTCCATAAGAATGTATTGAAGCTAATTTTTGTAAAACATAGCATGGCATAGCATCGCATAGCATAGCTTAGCTTAGCGTAGCTTCGCGGTGGATTCCCGGCTTAATGCTTGGCAGTCTTAGCATTCACGTTGACTGTTGGTGGCGCGCGAGATTTATATATATCGTCATATCTTCTACAATTTTTTATTAATCAGTGTGGAAATTGGTGAAAATCTTCCTTGTATATTAAGGAAAAAGTTTGTAGCTGCAAGTTATATGTACCTGAAAATTGCCTCGATACTTTTTAACGGCGAACGTTGAAAAACATGGGTTATGTTCAGTATTACTTTTTAATTAAATATTATTACACTTGTTAACATAAGGGTTTTGTGCATACATTTTACGGCTTCGCTAGAGTTTTCTGAAGTTATGTTTCAAGTTTCATAACGATCCGTTAATATTTACTCAAGTTATCGCAATTTATGTTTAAAGAAATAATGATTTTGGACGATGAACAATTTTTTGTTTATAATTTTTAGCTCGAATAGTAATGATTGGATAAACAAACTGCAAATAGAAAAAATGTGTGCCGCAACGAGCTTTACAACACTATATTTTTGAAAATTCAGTTTAACAACATTTAATTTTCCAATCTTTCTTAGTGTTTGGACAATAAAATCTTTCCCATTTCCGAGCGCTAGTGAAACGCGGATTACATAAAGAATAATTTACAAGTGCACGGTATTAATCACATGTGTGATATCCTGCAATCGACAGTACAAGTTTTCCTGTAGCAGGTTTAGTGTCTTTCCTCTTTTATGGAAATTTAACGGTAAAATTCTTGGCAAGAATGAAAAGAGACATATTTTCAATAGGAACAGAATAGTGGCCTATTGCTTATATTCTATAAGTTTAATGGCAATCGGCTATCGAACACCGCTGCTAATTAGTCGAGGCAATAATTGGCCGCTCTGTAATGTAACTGTCGTTTAGAGCCCCGTCTAATTCCTAGCTAGAGAGGGAAAGGGATTTAACAACTGTCAATTAAAATACATTGAATCTGATCGTTAAATTAATGTAATTCTTGAATACTTAACGATGCCACCGCAATGTAATGATGTCCGCACAATACTGCAAGCATGATCCGGGTAACACTGTAATGGCTTCATATTTTGGAACCAACCTCCTTTCATCGCCCATTTTTTAAAATCTCCCAACTCTTTAATGGTTTTTGAAAACTATCGAAACACAATCTTGTAAATTTAACAGAACAGAAATCTTTGAATGGTACAATTTTATCGATAAGGAATATGAAATAATATTGAATTTTTAGACTTGCGCAAGGTAATAGACTGCAATTTTGGAATCGCGCACATGTGACAGCGACTGGCAAATAAGTAAGGAGGAGTAGACCAGACCCTAGGTCTAAATAATGGAAAAAAATTATATTGCAAAGAGGAATGCATTTTATGTCGCATCATATAATAAAATCTTAAAGAAGCCTGTTAATCAAGGTGCTACTGTATTTAGTTAGTGTACACCATGTGTATAATAATGTGTTAAAGGCATAGGATGCAGCATTGAACATTTATCGAGAAAATAGTGTTGAAAATTTTAAAGGTAGGTATTGTAAGAAAATAAATAAATAAATATATATATATATATATATATATATATATTTATTAAATAAAATCGTTTAACTCAATTATATATATATATATATAATTGAGTTAAACGATTTTATTTAATTGGATAAAACCTGCACTAAAAACTAAAAAATAATTATTTTTGTACTACAATTACGATGATGATACTTTAAATAAAATTATGGGGCAGGATATTTAATCGCTTTTTATCGCTCATTTTGACGCTTGATTCTGTATTGAATTGATTCATATCCTGTTAGGAAATATTCGGCCCCACGATTTTATTTAATGTGATATATCGCCATCGTAATTATAGTACAAGAAAAGAGTTATTTTTTAGTTTTTAGTGCATTTTTGATCAAATTAAATAAAATCGTTTAACTTAACTTTTTTTTATATATTTCTTTTATTATTCAGTTTTTAGTTTTTGAGTTTTGCAACTAAAAGAAACTTGAAAAATTGAACTATTTGTACGTGACAGATTATTTCTGGATAAGTTATGTATTTACGGAAATCACGATGCTGCTATAGGTATGTATGTAGACAACGCAGCGACTTATTGTCGTTTTCGGGAAGAACGCGAGTAGTCCAGCGAAATTAGACGGAAATATGGTCAATCTACGAAATAATTCCCACCAAGCTAATTTTTTGTATGGGCTTTTATTTGGTCGTTTTAAACAGTATGTCAAAAGTCCCCATCGATCCGGCCGCCGCTAAAATTTTTACAGAGGGTTGGAAAAAAACTACTGTTTTTTGCGAATATCTGGTTATCTAACAGTTTTATGACAAGTATAGTTATCACGAAATTTATAGCTCAGGAAATTCTCTACAAAAAAGGTTGTATTGTTTTTTTTCGTAGGAGTAACCATTTTCATGTATGACGGGTTAACAATAAATTTAAAAAGGGGATATGTTGAGGATACATAGGTATGTATAATTCAATTTTTTTTTGCTGCCCAAATTCACTTTATGGGGATGAAACCGACCCCTGAAAATCCGGCTATTTTCCAATTTTTGTGTTATAACTCGCGAATTGTAAGAACTGTAGGGACTATAAGTTACTAAATGATAGTCCTAATTAAAAAAAGTAACTTTTTCCTGGAAACTTTTTTTCTATCTCCTACAGTTCACGAGTAATAACACAAAATCGAAAAATTTTCAGGGGTCAATAGCACCCTCTTGGAGTGAATTTGGGCAACAAATAAAATTGCGTTGTACTCAGGAGGACGTTCCCCACATATCCACAAAGTTTCATAATTTTTTTAAATTCCGGGTTCGGGATCTTCCCTTGTCAACTTTATTGGGGGTGAAGAATTCTAAGCCGATATACATGAAAATAGTTACTCCTACAAAGAAACTCATATAACCTTTTTTGTACAGAATTTCCTAAGCTACAAATTTCATAATAACTATTTTTGTCGTAAAACTGATAGCTAACGAGATATTCGCGAAAAACTGTTTTTTTACCTTCAACCCTCTGTAAAATTTTTAGCGGATCTCGGCTCGATGGGAAACTTTTGACATATTGTTTAAAACGACGAAATAAAGGTCCATGTCAAAATGTAGCTTGCTGGGAATTATTCCGTAGAGAAATCCTAATTTCACTGGATTAGAGTGGTTGATTTAATTGCAATTTTTTTCCCCCCTAGGGGGTGAGTTTTTCAGAATTTCGTATTGTCGTCATAACTACGTACGCCGGCAAAGTTTCAAGTCTATTGGATTGGTGGAAGTGGGTTAAAATTGAATTACAAAATTTTAGCAACAAACAAACGGGCAGCGGAGTGAAGCTAAATAAAATCGTTTAAAAAAAACTGACTGAATATTTCGATTTCGAATGCTCTGATGTTCACGACAGGATTCTCCCACTTATTGGAGTCCATATGATATCTACTTACGTGTTTGATGAACCCGATGAGAATGAATGACATTTTTTCTTCTGCAGACTATAGACTAGTGGTTCTCAATCTTTTCGAAGTCACGGAACACTTTTGATTATAAGGAAAATTTTCGGCATACCAAAATCACTAAGGTCATAAAACTAGCAACAAAAATATGCACGAGCATACCTTTTATTAGAAATTATAGATTACAGATTAATGACAGTAAAAAAAAAGAATTCTTTTTTCATAATATAAGTGTTCCGAGGAACACCGGTTAAGAACCACTGCTTTAGACCTAGTTGAAGTAGAGGAGAAAAATGCGAGCATCTGGTTCCCAAAAATTAACCACATGGATCGGTGGGAGCGTCTTGCAGGGGCCGCGGTTTATGACCGTATTGTCCCGCGGGTCGAAAGTCACCACGTGTGTCTACGAACCTACGAAAATAACGTATTGTTCAGAGAGAAAATGCCCAAATTCTTAGAGGCTGCACCTTTTGGTTGCTTTCAGCAAAAAGGGAATGACCATGACAAGCATCAACGCAGAATTTGTTTACATCATTTTCTTTATAAATAACGTCACAATTATTTTATTACCTTACCCAGGGTGCTTCACCGGACTTTATCACCTGAAATATTTCGGCTATGTTTAAAATTTCATAGTTGCATCGCTTTCTGGGGCCCGGCGTTGAATAATAATAGTTTTATTTACCTGAGAGGGTTTAATTTTTGCTGGAACAATATTTTTCAGCCGATTGTACGTAGATATTTTATATGTTACGACGTTATATTTTCGTAACGTCGGATGTGTTTGGAATCAGCTCGTATAACGTAACACATTCTTATGTATTGTATTTTTTATTCTAAAATATTCAGCGACAAAATTTTACTTTGAAATAACGTCAGTGTGAATACGTCCAAGGACGTACAGTGAGTAATGTAAAATTTATAATGTACGCCTATTACATATTTTTCTGAATGGAAACGCGCAGATCCTAAAAATATTGCTGTAACATATTCTGTTTAATATCTTATTGTAAGCGATAAATATTCCGCACTTGTTTCAGACTTAACACAGCTGCACCAGATAATGTAAGAGATTTCAATTATCAAATTTCATAATCAAAAAGAATCTTTGCACAGCAATGCTAGATTTGATTTGAACTAAATTCACAAAATGTGGCTAGGTGTAATAGCAATGCACTTTTAGGTCACTGAACCTCGCCTTTTAAACATAACTTTTGCATGTAAAATTTACTTTGAACATTTCGTATTTTTAAGCTCTTTCTCTTTTTCTTTGCATGGCAGTGTATGACAAAGGCAGTTTATAATTATTAGAATACAATGACGGGCAACAGAAGGTTTAAAATTGACATTATACATATACTTACATAAATTGATTTAATACTTGATTTTTAATTTCTTAAGGGGGGAGACCACTGTCATGGTCTGAAAAGTAAGGGTGTTTTCGGGAATTTTTTTCAACCAAGCAACGCAAGTAAATCAATATTATTGCTTAGTATAGTTAATATGTACATATCGAAGGGTAAGAAAATTTTTTTTCTCAATCAAATTCATAAATCCGTTTCCTGTACACTCTTCATCAAAATTTGCGTTCCGGCAAAATCGTGCTTGTCGCGTTGCCAGTGCCCAGGCCATATGGTTAATCCGATTTCAAAAAGACAAAAATATTTAGAAACTAAGGTCGGTACCAGATACATTGGCCGGTGAGTTTCGTGAGGGGTATCCCCCCACCACACAGTTTGCCTACCACGGTGCTCGTTTCCTCAACGTTTTCTGACTCGCTCTCGTTCCATCTCGCTCTCGCCTTCGCTGAACAAGAGTGAGCCAGAAGTGGTGGGGATAGTGCCAAGCAGTGATGCCAGAATCGTGGGACGTGGGACCTGTGATGCCAGATCGAGGACGGGTTCCCTCGAGAATTTCCCCCACCTCGCGCACACTACGCCGGAGCAGCGTGTCCGTGAGCTCGGCGCTTCGGAGTCTGACTCACGGACACGCAGCTCCGGCGTAGTGTGCGCGAGGTGGGGGAAATTCTCGAGGGAACCCGTCCTCGATCTGGCATCACAGCGTGGGACAAATGCTTACCCCCACTATGACCTACCGTCGTCCCCCACTTTCTTCCCATCGCACTGCGCACAAGCATATCCCTACTCCTGTCCGTGTGCTCGACAGCCCAACAGACAGTTCACATGGATAGGAGTAGGGATATGCTTGTGCGCAGTGCGATGGGAAGAAAGTGGGGGACGACGGTAGGTCATAGTGGGGGTAAGCATTTGTTCCACGTCCCACGATTCTGACATCACTGGTGCCAAGCTCCTGACGTGTAGGCCAAACCGAGTTCTTAGCGTAGAAATACACACATCAGAATAGGTGTGCGTTAGCCCCGAAAAAATTCAGGAGCTTTCAGAACATTGATTCTTTCTCGATAGCTTCATCTCGTATTCGTCTACGCATAGCTTCGTAACGCACACAACTATTCCGCTAAGAATAAATAACAGCCAAACGGCTAGGTTCAGGCAGAGCCGAGCAGCGTTCCCGCTACCCCACCATACCCTGCGAGGGCCTAGCAACTCCAACTGACAAATCGACGATCGTCAGGTGGTGGTGGCTGATTTCTCCTCGATCGCTGTTCCCGAAAACGAATTCACCGGCCAATATATCTGATACCGACCTTAGAAGCCTACCTCTATTACGTGACGATCAATAAAAGTCAAAATCGCAAAAAAATTACAAAATGGTGGACCACTGAAAAAAAATCATGTTTTCGGGGTACAAAATTGGGGAAATGTTGATAACAAAAATAGAAGCAGGTAGTTAATTGAAAAAACTGATCGTCACGTAATAGCGACGGGTTTTCCGTACAATAAAGGCCCTTGCTCGTGGCAATTGGACGTATAGTTTTCTCTGTAGACTGTCAACGTGGTTGAAAAACGTCATTCTGAGGAAAACGCGTTCAATGTTCCGCGCGGCTCAGTCGCGCGCTTGACACCGCTTCACGGAAAATACTATATCTCCGTCAATTTTGCGAATTTCTTCATAAAATTTGGAGAGACCATTCTTGACACGTACGTCTTTCAGAAACTGTAAAAAAGAAAAAATCGATTTTTCAGATTTTTTACCGTGGTCTCCTCCCTTAAGGGGTCATACCTAGTCAGGAGGCCGAACAGAGGCGAATGTTTGTGATTTTTTTTGAAAAAGCGGAAGCATATATTTTTACAGAACTTATTGCACTTAAAGGAGCGGCATTTAAAGAACATTTGGTAATTTTTTTATTGAAAAATATTTAAGTTTATAATAAAAATACGATGACATCCAAGAAGACCTTTTAAAAACGGTGAGCAAGATATCTCAAAAACTACTGCGCTAATCTTATGAAATCTTGGGGGTTTATATTTTATATAAAAATTTACTGAATGACGAAGGGTTTTTTTCGACTGTATAGTTTCGATTTTATCAACGAAAAACAGCCATTAGTGATAACCATGAAGCCATTTTTCGTTGATATAATCGAAACTATACATAGAAAAAAAATCCTTCCGTCATTCAGTAGATTTTTATATAAAATAAAGCCCACCAAATTTCAGAAAGATTGGTGCAGCATTTTTTTTTATATCTTGCTCATCGTTTTTAAAAAGGCTTCTTGAATGTCGTTGTATTTTTATTTTAAACGTAAATATTTCTCTACAAAAAAATTACCAAATATTCTTTAAATGTTGCTATTTTAAGTGCAAAAATTTCTGTAAAAATATATGCTTCCGCTTTTTCAAAAAAAATCGCCTCTTTTCAGCCTCCTGAGTAGGTATAAACCCTTAAGGGAAGATTAATCATCTTAAATAAAGTTGTGTTTTCTACTTTTTGATTTACTTATAAATTTTACCTTACCCATTCAACACCCTACGTTTTATATATTCAACTATCTCTGCAATCATTACGGAATACTATTTATATGTTATTTGTTCAATAACAATATATACTACATATTATTCCTCACTTGCACTTGCAACGAAGGGAATAATTTTATAAAATCTTGGATACCAAGATTTAAATGTAAATACAATTTTTTGCAGCTCATATATGAAAAAACAATACCTCCTACCTATCAAATTTAATATGTAAAGAGGGAACAATAATTTGCAACCATTAAAACTTTATTTAATGTGCATTATAATCATTTGCCTTTCTTTGTGTTGCAAAAATTCCCTTGCCCAAGATAATTTCGTTCCTGTTTATAAATCAAAGATATCTACGCAGTCATTGAACGTGACGCAGAAAAGACAGTCCTTTTTCCACTGCTGTGGAGCATGATGACGTCGACTGCGCCCCCTAAGTGTTTTACTTTATTCGACATTCTCACATTCATACGTATGTATCGGCGTGTTAACCCAAATACGAGGTGCATAGCTTTGTATAAATTCGTCGATCTTTTTTCTACTCTGAATTCGATATGCATATTTGACTTTTTAAGCAGCGAAAGTCAGACCTGTGAAAACAGTCTGTTGATACTCTGACCCCCGATTAAAAAGGTGCTTTCGAAAACGTCGCCATGAACACAGCCGCCAGGAACAATTTTATTGTAATTCGCCTGCCTGCCACGCGGCACAGTGGTTCCAAATCGCTGAAAAGCGGCAAACCCCTCAAAGCGTACTTCAATTTAGTCAGAAATCCGTGCCCGGGGGTTTTTGGGATCGCTTATTACGAATCTGAACTTCAAATTTTTGAAAACAAAATGCCGGACGTGTATATTAAAAAATTGATAGATCTGCACGAAAATTGGTATCCCATTGTTCTTCGGATCGCTGATTACGAATCTGAACTTCAAATTTTTGAAAAAGAAATGGCCAACCCAATATGGCGGGTGTGCATATTAAAAAATTGATAGATCTGCACGAAAATTGGTATTCTATTGTTCTTCGGGTCGCTGATTGCGAATATCTTGTCCGAAATGCAAATTTCAATATCGAAGACCTAATAACATCAGTATAAACCTTGTTTTTAAATTAATTTTTGCGGAGATTGTGATAATTTTCCGATGTTCGCCTAAAATTATATAATCAAAATGTCGAATTTAGTATGGCGATCTTAATTTTAAAACATTTTTGAAATTAAGTACTGTGAAAATTTTATTTTTTCGGATTTTTATAAAAAATGAGGCATGCGTTTATAGAAGATTACGTAGTTCAAATATGTTGTTGAAAATAATAATAAACAGAGTCAGGATTATAAATGCTTTTTGAAATGAGAATATGCTATTTTATTCATATAATAAATATTATTGCCTGTATCTAGGTACATTTATTTAGATTCTGATAAATCGGATATCGTACTTGTGCTCTCTGAGCTTTCATTTACATTTTCTTTGTGACATACCATTTCGAGAACCTTCAGAGGAATTTTTTTTTCTTGTGTTTCGGAATGACATCAGAAAGCGTAATATATGGGTCAGAGGGAAGCAATAATCTTTGGAAAATATCCTGATTCGTTCTTTTTCGTGATGTCTTAAGACTGTAACCCCTTCCTGTACAGTTTACACAGTTTGTGGCATGATTCCAGGACCTCTTCTGTACAACACCCTATTGGGAGAACGCAGTTTTTGACAACAGAAGCACCATGAAAAAAAAATTCGCACAAGCCAAAAAGTGCAGACCTGAAAGGGTTCGTTCACGGAGAGCATAGATAGATACTAATAGGCACTTTAAATGCGGATACCGTAAACTGGGGTGACTTTGCCCGCGCCGGGGTGCCATCGCCCACTTTTCGGAAAAGAACTTTATTTTATTTTATTGTGAAGTAATTAGAACATATGGTGTTCTGTAATCGATAGCAATAATTTCTCCAAGGTCAAACGAAAAAAAAAACAATAGCGAATTCAATCATGTGGTAATTTTTCAGTCAGAGTTAAAAAAGTGGGCAAAGTCACACCGGCGGGCAAAGTCACCCCAGTTTACGGTACTGAATTTCAATGTGTATAGTGTACACAATTTTATACGAGGTTTTTATAAAATATACATTGACAGTTGCAGTGTATTAAGAGTATTAGTTGATAAGGAGAAAAGTATTAAAAGGAGAATGGTAAGAAAATGGCCAAAATAGTTTTTGCGACTTGTAAAAAAAGCAGGTATAAAGGAAGGTGTACAGGGCGACAACTTGGAAGTTGTTGTTCTCAAATAATAAAAGTTCAAACGCTATTTTGTAGATGGAAATCGATATTTGTATCGTTCGCAAAAACGATTAATTATCAGACATAGAAAGTTATAAGTTCACGTTGCAGATACTCAAAAGAGTGTGTTTATAATTATATAATAAAGCCGGGAATCCGCCTGGAAGCTAAACTAAGCTGTGCTATGTTTTAGCTTAGCTTTTGGTGGAAACGGTTCCATAAAAATGTATTGAAGCTAATTTTTTTAAAAACGTATCATAGCATTGCGTAGCATCACATAGCATAGCTTAGCTTCCTGGTGGAGTCCCGGCTTAAAGCGTTTCGGTGCTATGTTTTTTCGGGTTAGCCAACCCGAGATTAGCGACGTAGCACGAGATTGCCCTGCGAGCGATTTTTGGAAACATAGTAAGGCATAGCACAGAAGCGTAGCTTTTGGTGGAAAGGGATGTATTGAAGCTGTTTTTTTTTTTTAAAAACATAACATAACATGGCACAGCTTAGCTTATCTTTTGGTGGAAACGGTTCCATAAGAATGTATTGAAGCTAATTTTTTTAAAAACGTAGCATGGCGTAGCATAGCATCGCATAGCATAGCTTAGCTACCTGGTGGATTCCCAGCTTTACTTACTTCTGAATCAAAACATGTGAACGCAAAGAATTGTTATGTTTCGTTCTCCTATTCTTCAGACGGTAGTTCTTCCGTAAAATATGTAGGTAGTTGTGGATGAAATTTGCGGGTGCATGTATAGAAGGTTCATTTCAACTCGACGAATCATAATAGCCATCATCATTATCTGAGACGGAGCGTACCTTTTACAGCAGAAGAGTTCCAACGTCTTGTTCCAAAGTGCGATAGGTGCACACATGTATATAGGTACACAGATGGTTATTGGTCATGTAGTAAATATTGTAGAACCTTCTCCTGAAAATAAAAACGATGCTTCAATATTGAAAAAAACTTTTTGAAACTAATATCTAAGATGAGTCTGGACTTATTGCGGATTGGGATTTGTAGAATTACCTATTATTAAAATTTTAGGTGCAAGAACCATAAATGTAGCCATTTTCTGCCACCGTCTCTATTAAATGTTAAATATGAGTAGCACGAGTAATTTTTGAATATTAATAGGTATCTGAGTGAGAAACAACGTTGTTAGGTAAATAATCTTGTAATTGTGTTAAATAGTACCTATCTCATTCTAGTAAAAACTAGTGCCTCTAAGTATTTTTTATTTTATTCCTGTTTTTGAACTGATTATTCCAATTGAATGCAGACTTTTAAAAGAATGAATTTTGGTGCTGCATATTTATTATAATATAATCAGACATATGCCCTTTAATGAGGTACTTCAGTCCCCTTCAGACGCATGGTAGATATATTTTAAAATAGTATGGGTTTTCCCTAATCTCCTTACAAATTAGTCAAAACGCTAATACTCATGCGGCAATTTTCTTATATTATAATTTAAATATTTATATATATAATACAGTGACAAACGCGCAGCAGCGACATGCCCAAACTCTTACATAAATATTAAGAGGTCAGTCCACTGTGACGGTTTGAAAAATGAAGCTATTTTTAAAGATTTTTTTTTCTCCGTAGATACAACGTATAATGCAATAAATCTTTTTAGTGTTTATTAAGCTACTCTTATATTATACAAAACAAAATTAAAATAATTTTTTTAATATGTTTTAAAACTTAAAACGCAATTATCTCAAAACATCATTTTTTCAACTGGTGCAGGTGATTGCAAAAAAACTATTTGACCAATCAGTTTGAAATTTTTACACGTTATTCAGAACGCCAGTGACTATGACCGGGACCACGGAAACCTTTTTGGATTAACCATTTCATACTTTTTACAAGGAAAAATGATTTAACAATTTACCGTATTTCGACACTTAAACTTCAAACCTCCGCCATTTTGTTAATTTTTTATCAGTAAAAATAATCCTGGTTCCGGCGATAACCACACTCATAATGATTACAACACACTTTGAATTTTTTGTTTCAAATGCGTCGTTCTCCCGGAACAACCTGCACCAGCACTACCTCGTCTTCTCAAGGCGTTCACATCAGTGCTATATATATTTAAAAAAAAAAACTATTAAAAATTTAAAATAATTTTTTTTATACTCTCATGTAAAACATTTTGTTGAAAAAATGATGTTTTGAGATAATTAACTAACACTAAAAAGATTTATTGCATTATACGTTGTCAGAGAAAAAAAACTCACAGTGGACTGACCTCTTAAAACATTTTGTAATCGATAAAAATTTACTACCAACGTAACTACAATTTCCATATTCTCATCACCAAGCCGTAACATAGCAATTCCACAGCTAAAGCGCTTCTCATCCTCCAATAAAATCACAAGCCTCCCGCACAGAACTGGACCACACTTACTTCATCAATTCCCGATTCCTCGATTCATACGTTTCCTGTAACTCCAACGAATACTAACCAAAATTCGTTGCACCAACAAACGAAATCTACTTCTTGTAAACATACACCCAAGGCAGAGAAGATGTCATTCACAAGTGTCCCGGCGCATATCCTAATCCCCAGGCTGCTCGAATTGGCACGAAGTCCTCGCAACAGGCGTCAAGGATCGTGGACTACGGACAAACATGGCCGCTGAAGGAGCAGGGACCGAGCGGTAAGATGGGGTCGTTTGTCAAGGATCCCTTGCGACGAAACGCAGAAAATCGTTTGGGAAAGCATCGCAGGGAGCCTGACAGGATACGGGGGCGGGGGTAGGGGGGGCTGAAGGAGACACGGAAAAAGTGGGATCGAGAGGAGAACGATCGGTCGATATGAAGGGCACTCAGGACTCGCATGCCGCACAAGAACAAGACCCTGGTCTCGTTCTGCAGGCTTTCTTCGTTGTCTATACCCAGAAACGCGTGAGTGGATATCAGCGGATCGTCGGTCCCGGCATGCACCGCCAACCATAACATTTAGCAGTCACCGCCATAAGGACCTAACCTTCCTCAAGGTTCCCATGTGGCGCGCTCGCTCGGAACCTGATACGCGAAACGCGCATGGTGGAATGGCTGGATTGTTTTATATGTACCCTGACTTAATTGTCGAGGAGTGATTTCTTTCGTCGATAATGCATTCAGTGGGAGATACGACGAATGGTATCGGGGACTTAATCCAGTGGGGGTTGGACATCATCTAGTCGAGCAAGTGCTGATGATCGTCCGCAATTATTGGACAAAATTAATTCCAAGTGCTTATTGAATCTTGCGAGAAGTACAAATAGTGGTTTGGGTATAGATGTTTTTGTAGTTTTAATTGCTGGTGATTAGTGATGGGATTCGAAGCACTTTGAATCGCTTCGAATCTGTCTTGTATATCAGGTGACTAATTCGAAGTACTTCGAACATGATTCGAAGCTTTAAACTCTTGAAAGTCTTGAGTCTTGATAGGTCTCAAAAGTCTTGGGTCTTGATAGGTCTCAAAAGTCTTGGGTCTTGATAGGTCTCAAAAGTCTTGGGTCTTTATAGGTCTCAAAAGTCTTGAGTCTTGATAGGTCTCAAAAGTCTTGGGTCTTGATACATTTCACGCGGGTTTCTGATTATTACAAGGGGATATTACTTCATCCCGGGATAAATGCCTGTTGCTGCCATTATCCATGGAGGCCTTTAATCCGCCTCCGCGACTCGCAACAGAAACTAATATAATAGCGTAATAATGTCACGACGAAGGCGCAAACGCGGACGTAAAATGCGCGCGTTAAAAGACGCGAGAGCGTAGGTAATGCGCTTGCGTTGCTGCAATGGGGCCCCGATAAAATCATAAAGGCCCGAGGAGCGATTTATGTTAAAGAGGGATCCCCATTTCGCCGTGCATCATTGAATAAAACAGCATAATTAGCGTCACGGGTTTAGGTCAATGTTGCCGGAGCTTTTTACGATGCGCTTTTATTGCCAACGTGCCTACGTGGCTCCCTAGCGCAGAATTGACGTGAAAATTAATTCTAGAAATATTGAAATTCTGATAACAGTGAAGTTAATTTCATCACTGTGTGTAACCAACAGTTTTTTTACGTATTGGGGACTGGCATTAATTTAGCTAAAATCTTTCGTGTGGTAATGATGGGTTGAGGGGTCATGCTCAGTCAGGAGGCCGAAAAAGGGTGGTCTTTGGAAATTTTTTACTCAAAAGCTATAACATATTTCTCAAAAAATCTTTTTTCCTTTTAAGGATTGCATCTAGTACTGTGCATAGTAATTTTTTTATTTAAAAATATTTATCAATAACTAAGTTACTGTCCATCACTCGAAGGCTTTCTAAATAAAAAGGCTTCTGCCTTATCTAGTATTTGAACGAAGGAGTTTAAAGTAAAAGTATCAATTTTTATCATAAATCATGCCTAGAAAACTAAGCATCGGATAAAAAAATCCTTCGTTCAAATACTAAATAATATAATATAATAAGTAAATTCTTTTGAATTTTTTATTTTAGATGATCGACTTTCGAGCAGCTGTGGTCACCGCAAAAACCTTTTTTTTAGAGAACCTTCGAGTGATGGACAATAACTTAGTTATTGGTAAATATTTTTAAATAAAAAAATTACGATGCACGGTACTAGATGCAATCCTTAAAAGGAAGAAAGATTTTTTGCGAAATGTGTTATAGCTTTTGAGTAAAAAATTTCCAAAGACCACCCTTTTTTCGGCCTCCTGACTGAGCATGACCCCTTAAATGCATTGGGCGCAATTTTTATGAGAGTTCTGATCAATATGCGCAATGGGTTTAAATACATTTTATTACACATAGTGCGCAGTAAGCATGTGCAACACTTAAATGAAATCGGTGACCCGAACCTCGCGTGCACGCCCCTTGCGAGTGCTGCACCTATTTAAATTGCTGTGGAATATATTTGTGAAAGTAGTGGTGGTATTAAGAAAAATATTACACAATAGGTGATAATACGTAACTATATTCAGTTAACGATCAGCTACGTTGCATTTTGATCTCCACAAGGTGTTTTGAAAATACCACTTACGAAGTAAATTTTGTACTACTCGCGATGCACATTCTTTTCTCTAGATCTTCATGCGCATTCAATTAAGAGGGACTATACTTTAAGCGACGCTAAAACTATTCTCGATGAACTTAAAAAAAAATCGAAATTGACAAAATTGTAGAGCTTAGGAAAAGAAGTGCGATTTTACAGGAAATTTTTTAACCTATTTATTAATATTGAACTATTCAAATTATTTTTTTTATAATACTAGAGGTCCATCGGCAATAGTTTGGAATTATCTAGTTGTACGTGTAAGGGCAAGTCGATTGGTTGAATAGTTTTCTCTAAATCACCCTCACCGTTTTGCAACTTCGGCGGCTGCGCTGTAGCAAAATGCGTCGACAGCGACACCTACAATGCATGTGTTTAACATAAATTTTTTCGTACCTTCAAAAGTTAAATATGCTGCCATAAAAAGAGTTCAACATGATTTGCTTCATAATTTCTCCAGAAAAAATTCTCAAAAATCGGCCTGTTTTAGCGTTGCGTAAAATATAGTCCTTCCTTAATTGGGTCGTTGAGGTGCGAATAAGTTGCAATGGGAAGAAATTAATTATAATCAGGCTGAGTTATATGAATCATATGAATAAGTTAGTACTTGGATATTGTGCACGTATTATATCTAGGGACTTGATCAGTGCACGAGATACATAATCAAATACATATTTGCTAAATATTTGAATCATCTAAGTACTCGACTATTTGACTACGTGGAAATTCAACAAATACTTCCAGCCCTAGTTCACTCACATTAAACATTGATTACCAATTAACTCTTTTCTAGTTTCGTGGCCAACCAGCGCCAAACGCATTTTTATTTTTCCCAATCACTCGATCACGATTAATATTCTGATAGATAGGTACCTCGCTCGAACCCGGCATTAACAGCTTTCGGTCTGCTGCGGAGTATCAGATTCCTGGTAACACCGTTAAATGTAGATAATAAAAAAATTAGGCTGCAGTATTCAATTATGGAAAGCTGCGATGGCGTTGAATTTTTCTAATTTCGGCTTCCTTTTCTACTATTTCGAATTCGACATCCAATTGAAAAATACGTAAGCCTGATTTCTCGAGGCAGGTTCGATAAGTATCACGAATCACCAGTGACTAATGAAATGTGTTAAAATTATTTCATATTGTTTCGTGATCTGCGTTACCTTTTGTTTTCCAGTTGATGGAGAATCTTACTGTAATAGGTATATGTAACTCATAGGGTAAAGGGTACAATGGTTGGCCACTTAAGTAGGAGTGTCACATAAACATCGAATTATAAATGTGAATTTAGTAAATTTGAAATAGAAATCAATATAAATAAGTACGAAAAACCCCTAATAATCTAAAAATAAATAGAGTTTATAAAAAAAATCAAGAACGTATAAAAATATACAAAAAATGTGTAGACTGCGAAGAAATATAGTTATTGGCATGGTCATGATAGTAGTTGTCCGATCGGTTCGACAGTGATTGGCCGCTACTTGACACGTAATATAACCTAAAAGAAACTGTTATATGATTTGATGATAGAAATGGGATTAAAATAATTCAATAAAAAATGGATATATTTTATGTATATATGTGTTTATTAAACATAAATAAATATATTTATTCTTATACATCCTATACTTTATCAGTTATTATCTCTGACAAGGTATACTTTCTTTGCGCATCTTTCATTGCTTATAATTATTGGTTTCGCTTTTTTATTTTGAATAGTATTCTCCTTGTTACTGATTTTTTCTTTTTTAATGTTTTTCTCTTGCTGCTTTATCCAATTAATTCAACCAAATTTCATTTTTAATTCCAATTTAATTACATAAATTTAATAATCAAATTGAATTTGAATACACTAAATAAAATTCAAGTCACAAGAAACTTAAAATATAACTATTCTCCCTGTCATTTAAGAAGGAACCCGTTTTGCGCATGTAGAATGAACTCATTGGCTCCGAAAAAGCGTTGGTGGGGGTGCAGCCAATAGTGGCTTCTCCCGGCACCAATGAGCGTCAACCTGCGCAGAACCTTGTCTAAATTCGTCGGTCGGCAGATTCCTTCTTAAATGACAGGGAGAATATACAATGTAACAAACATAATAGTACTTCTTCTTTTTATTTAATTGTAATATAATTATGTAAATGTTGAATCTTTTTTAAAAATTACCGTTTCAATATCGCTAATAAATAGGGGGCCAATAACTGTTTTACCGTTATCATGGTTATAAAATAGTTGCCAGCAGCCCGGCCAATTATTGCTATTCAACATTATTCATATGACAGTTGTTGGCCTCCTGTAATTTTCATAATATATGTATAATTTTAACAAATAAATAATTTTTTTTATAAAGTTTTGACCGTTAGTTATCAATATATACAGAATATCAGATATATAGATATCACAAATACATTATAATATTCGAAAACTTTCAACTGTACTCTTATGATTTTTTTATTGAATCGCTGTAATTTTCAAGCTGTAAAGCCGAGTCTCCTATCTGCTTTTAAATATAATCACAGTATATACTGAGTGGAGAAATATTGATTACATTCGAAACAAAAAAGTACAAGGAATATGAATATGTTGATTAAAAATAAAGCATAAAATTGATATTTCTTTATATTTTTTCATTTCTTAAAATAGGGTCAATCACTGTCAGGTGGCCAACCACTGTACTCTTTACCCCTATAATCTATTCGTATCACACATTTATAAATACACGGCTTAATCCCAGTAGTTAACTTAATATTCATAACTTATCACAAAAATATTTATAAACTAGATAACTTAAATTTTAATATTTATAACTTGATATATAAAGATTTATATTTTATATACCTATAACTTATGTAATATTTATAATTTAATACACGAATAATATGTATTTATCTTATTTTTGTATATACCATTAATCTGAATTTAATTTAGTACTTACTGCGTTCTTTCTTTTTCCATCATTATTTTTTCAATACATCTATTATACATATGTATACTTTACTAAATAGTGCGTGCAATTAGGTTTCCCTGCATGCATTCATGCCTACTCCTTTTCCCGATCCATACCATCAATCCCCATCGGATACATTGACTTAGTATTATACAAGAAGGATATACCACGATACTGCTTATACTATTACAGTCATTAATAAAAGCCAACAGTAGTAAAAAAGCTATTCGTTACGGACTGACAAGGGAAGGTCCCGAACTCGAAAATTCAAAAAAATCTGAAACTTTGTGAATATGTAGGGGATTTCTTCCTGATTACAACGCAATTTTTGTTTGCTGCCCAAATTCACTCGAAGGGGGTGAAATTAGCCCCTGAAAATTCGGCTATTTTCCGATTTTATGTTATAACTCGCGAACTGTAAAAGATAGAAAAAAAGTTTTAAGACAAAAGTTACTTCTTTTAATTGGATCCATCATTTGGTGAAAAAAATTATTTTACAGTTCACAAGTTATAACACAAAATCGGTAAATAACCGGATTTTCAGGGGTCAATTACACCCCCTTAGGGTGAATTTGGGCAGCAAACAAAAATTGCGTTGTAATCCGGAGGAAATTCCCTACATATTCACAGTTTCAGAATTTTTTGAATTTCCGGATTCGGGATGTTCCCTTGTGAGAGAATGCACTATTTGAGAATAAGCGACTGAAAGAGTATATTATAGTTCTCGTCATATAAACGGATCATGCATATGGTAGGTCAAGTATCATGAAAAGTAAGAGAAAGAAAGGGACTGGTTCACGAGGGGTTTAAGTAATTAAAGAGAAGCACGGTTGTAAGAAAGCAACTTGGTTAAGAAGAAGGCACTCCTTTACTCAAGCCTGCGATAAGTTAAAGTGTTATTCCTACCCATACAGCACACTCTCGTTGCAGCAAAGTTACAGAATGGTTGCAGTGCAAGATTGGAACATTGCAGGAACGTTGCCGCAATACTGGCGCAACGTTGCTGCAACATTGTGGAAACGTTACCAAACGTTGCCGTAACGTTGCAGAAATATTGTAGGAACGTTGCCGTGCAATATTGCACCGCAACATTGATGCAACTATGCAGCAATAATTCTATGTCCGCCCCGTGCAATGTTGCACGGCAACGTCGCAGCAACGTTACATCCACATTGCGCTGCAACCATGCAACAATGCAAGGTTACTGCAACCATCCTGCAACGTTGCCACAACAAAGTGTGCTGTCATATATGAATCACTTGTAAATTATGGCCACGTCTATTTCGACGCGGCAAATAAAATGTTAAGTAATTCCCTGTTATCAATTTTATCTTTATAGATCAATTGTGTTCTTTCTTGTTATTCATCCACATCAATGAATGTAAATAAACATATTCAACAGCACATTGAAATTAAAAATAACAATGGGTTTTAGTGCAGCATTAACGAAAACTAAAGTATAATAATTAAAATACAGCTTTTCTAATAACTCCAAGTAGTGGATGGTACTGAGGACCCAGCATGGCCTATAGTAGGCGCAGAAATTCGATAGAGATGACACGGTATAAAATATACTTGCCAACAATCGTATCTCAAGGAAAGGAAGCCTGCAGCTATGTACTGAATGTAAATTATTGAGGGACAAATTTAGAGAAAAGAACGATCAATCGAAAATAGAAGTACTGTTACGATTTTACATTAATAAAATATGTCAGTACCTGCAATCTACGGATATGTATACACAGAGGAGCAAAAAGTGATGACGAATGCGAGAAATTTAAAAATCAGGGAAATATCTAAAAGGAGTGAACAATGAACCTCTTACAGCTCCAAAAATTCGGGGAAACATTATAACAGAAATGCCTACTCTTAACTGTCTTTATTTTCCAGTTTTAATTTACAAAACGTTTCATTTTGAGGTAAAAAGGGACGTGAAAAATTGTTGAAAGATTTTGTTCAATCAGGCACCATTCTTACAAAAAATAGTTTTTTTTAATTCCCTCGTGTACTTCCCGAGATAATCTTACATAGAATTCAAACAATTTTAATTTTTTGTTCTGGGTCAAAACTTGAAGGAGAAATCTTTCATTTGTTGAGCTGTAACGTCACCATTTTGTATTAAAAAAATTTAAAAAAAAATTGATAACACTTCAAGGTATGCACAATAAAGGACTTCCAACAGATTTTGTATTCCATTCACTATACTAGCATAAAATAATCTCAAAATCGGGCTGCCTTTCCGGGCTCTGCAGTGGCATTACCCCTTAAAATACCAATTAAATTAAATTTTGTTAGAGTTCATTAAATTTCCAACGTTTTCCAGAATTATCTCACCCAGAGTAGTTGTCCTCTGTATTTCTAAACTGCAAAGTACTCGATGAACTTTCAGAATTGTTTCTCTGAAAAACGAAGCCTCGTTGAAAACAAAGTCATTTAAAAATTTCTTGAAAAAATTTTTTGATTGTTTAACGAAAAAAAAACCGTTTATATCTACTTGCACGACGTTTCTCGTGGCACCGCATATAGCGCCTCGAATTGTCGGTTCCTTTTTCACAGCGTCGTTCCTGGTATTTGGAAGAAACCGACCGGCCGCACAGGGAGCCTGGCGTGCACTTGGTCAAACAACGAGATCTCTATGGAGGCCCCCCCGTTTATTGGCGCTTCTAATTCAGGACCGGAAGTGGCCGAAAAGCAACAGCGAAAACAGACCTCCCGGATTAAAATAGGCCGCCATAACGCACGGCTTAAACCGCTTTGTATTAATAATTAACACGTTTCCCCGGCAAGCTGCGGGTACGAGCCCCCACTTCCCCTCGATCGAACCCGCTGCGAACTGTTTTTATTTCACGGACATTTCGACCAAGACGCGAGGCCGACAGCGGCCTGCGAATTACCGCGCTAATCTCACCCACCCTTGGGTGCTTACCTTTCGAATTTTCAGGGTGTTAATGGACCGCACTACACCCCCGCGGGACGGCTATTATAATTTTTGAACGTGTTCTTTGTGTCGCGGGGTATACCTGCATCGGCACGTTGAACCCCTGTAGGGGTGTTAAGGAGGATGGATTGGCAGTTGACGTTCTGGCGAATATAGGGTCCGTTTTCACCCGCCATATAATTTTATACTAGATTTAGATATTTGTTTCTTCGTGAAGAAATGATACCACACTTAGATATTATACGTAGCATGTAGTTACTTAACTGTAGTTTACATAACTAACAAGGGAAAATCCTCAGCTCGGGAATTTAAAAAATTATAAATCTTTGGAGACGTATAGAGGATATATAGGTATATATTACGCAATTTTTTTTGCTGCTCAAATTCACTCTAACAAGGAACACTATTCAATTGATCATGGAATGGCGCAGATTTTTTTGTATGGATCGAAAGTGTATGTCACAAAGGTCACAAAAATGTAAACTAAAGGTGCTCCCAAAAGCTGGTCTGACCTTGAAAAATTGACAAAAGTGGAACTGGGATAAGAAGAAAAATGAGGGGAAGGGAATGACAAATCTGTGTGTTCAAATTTAGTTATCTCTATTATATGGAAATACGTTATAGTAAATAAATGATAATAGATTAATGATAGATAGTAATTAGAAAAAATTAGTGATAATAAATGATAATACTAATGAGATCACAACAGTGGGTAATATTAACTATTACATTTATAATAATCTTGTCGACAAGAAGGTTTGAAAAAGTGATTGAAGCAATACCCTAGTAGCATTTATTGTTGGCATTTTGATGGCCAACTAGTTCCCAAATTGGGGATAGTGTGGGCCAACCAGAAATGCTACTAGGGTAATAAATTTCACAATGACTGCAACGAGCGAACCCTGTTTCTTTCATACTTTGTTCAACGAGACAGTCTAAACATGTCACTGACATCATTAGTATTATCATTAATTTTTTCTAATTATTATCTATCATTAATGAATTACCATTCGTTTAGTATAATGTATTTTCATATAATAGAGATATTTAATTTTGAACACACAGATTTGTCATTCTCTTTCCCTCATTTTTCTTCTTTCCACTGTTCCACCTTCGTTGATTTTTCAAGATCAGACCAGCTGTTGGGAGCATCTTTAATTTACATTTTTGTGACCTTTGTGGTCATTCCATCATCAATTGAATAGTGTTCCTTGTAAGGGGTAAAATTGACACCTTAAAATCCGGTTATTTCCCGATTTTTGGGTAGGTGTAACGAGTTATAACACAAAATCGGAAAGTAGCCGAATTTTCAGGGGTTAATTTCACCCCCATCGAGTGAATTTGGGCAGCAAACAAAAATTGCGTTGTAATCACGAGAAAATCCCCTACGTATTCACAAAGTTTCAAATTTTTTGAATTTCTGGGTGTGGGATCTTCCCTTGTAAGTTTACAATAAAAATAATAAACATATATAGTATACGTAATACCTATGAAGTAAAGGTAAAATAACTTTTTACCTAAAATGGCATACAAAGTGTCATTAATAGCCCTATGAATTTTTCCATAACAACATAAACAGTGATAAATTAGCAAGTGATTATATTTGCAGATGTACAACTGTAATTTATATCATAAACATTTTTCTTGCTAGAATAAAGAAACTGCTCTATTTTCTACTTTTCTGTATTAAAACATGATTCCAATATTGTTTTAGAAGCATATTAAGTACCCCTGTGAACTATGTAAATGTAGAATGAATCATTTCTGTGTCTTAACAAAAGACGAGTAACATTTAGGTACAGTAGCGTGCAAAAGTATTCGGCCACCCTTTAAAATCACATAACTTTTTTTAAATTAATCCAAACGACTTGAGTTTTTTTTAGAAGCTAGAAGGATTAGTTTGCTACGTGGCGTGATTAGTCGTTTTGAAAAAAAGCACTTGCTCGGAATAGTAAAAAAAAAAATAGTAAAAGTCGTTTTTTAAACTCTTTTTTATGAGCCTCTAATGAAAATGCAAAAAAATCCGTTTGTAGGTTTAAGTAAGTTATATACATGCCTAAAATTTCATGAAAATCAGTTAAAGTTGCTCTGAGCTATAAACGCTTAACCCGGCGGGAGGCACAACCCCATATTGTAACACAGGTTGTCGCTAGCGGGTCAGAAATACCCAAAATTGAAACGTAAAAAACCACGATTTCAGAATATTTTTTTTTAACTTTGTAATTTTTATGTTAAAGTAGAGTGTTTTAAGAATCAAACAAAATTTATCAAATATCCTAAAATCTTCATTAAAGTTCTTTAAAAAATTGTAACAAGAACTCAAACAGCCTCATATTTTCGCAACTAGCGCCTCTGTGGTAATTTTTACCCAGTAACGCCTCCGAGTTAAATATCGCAGAATAAGATCGAAAATCGCTGATTTCGTGAATTTCGCGATTTTTATGAAATTTTGGGTATATATATAACTCACTTAAACTTACAACCGGATTTTTTGCATTTCCATTACAGGCTCACAAAGAAGACTTAAAAAACGACCAAGTGCATTTTTTTTTCAAAACGACGAATCACGTCACATAGCAAACTAATCCTCCTAGCTTCTAAAAAAAACTCAAGTCGTTTGGATTAATTTAAAAAAAGTTATGCGATTTAAAAGGGGGGCCGAATACTTTTGCACGCTACTGTATATAAGGTAAACGTTCCATGTACATACATGCAGCAGCATTTTTTTTTTTTTAGCTACTTTGCGATAAAATGGAGTGACATTGCACCACGTTAGCCGATACCTCTTTCCCCTCTGCACTCCACGCATGTGTCATATTAATTTATTGTTTGACATCACTCATCAGCTTGCGTATATCAGTCACACAAAAGAAGATCTGTAAAGACGTAGGAAATGAAAAATCCTTTACCTCGATAACTGGGGGCGGCAGGAAAAAATCTCAAGGTTAGCGTACCTTGCAATTACTTGAATAAAGTTATCGATATTATAAAATATACAGTATATCCTCGACTTTGATTACCACTTCAAATGCGCTGCAAGAACCTCGCGCTTCACTTACGTAAAAAATGTTATCTTTCAGTTCTTCCATGACCTCTTCCCCTAGCTGAAGTCTGCAGCTGAACTGGAATGCTTCTCGAACTAGTATCTAGTGAGAAAGCTGAAGCTTCAGATTTTATTGCAGCCGTAAGAAGTTGCGAGAATCTTCTTTCCGCGTGAAGAGCTAACGGAGAGAGAAAAGGTTGAAAATTATTACCTCGTTTCATCTATTTAAATTAATATTCCATCTCGATGAGGTACACTTGGAAAATTTTGTTCCTCTCTTGGAAAATTTTAAATATATCTCATAAAGTAAAGTTAATGAATATTAATTTGGAGGATTATACATTGAATTTGTGCAATTTAGTAATTTTCAATATTAATTTATTAGTAATTAATAGGTCAGAATATACACCATGCATTTCTTTATTTTTTAACCACATTTTTTAAAATTCGTGATTTTTCAAAATATAATTGGATGTACATAATACATCAGTTGAGGATCATTGTAAATATTACTTTTAATATTGCTCTGCTTCGAAAAATATCTCATTGTTTATGCTTAAAAAATTGCATATATCGAAGGCATGGGATCATAATACGTGGAGAAATAATACAAAATCAAAACACGAATGACTTATGAATACATATTGTACATACAGTGTCTCCCAAAAATATTCTGACACTAGAGTATGGCTAACTTTATGACTTGATATTTCAATTGTTTATAAAGCAACCGTCTTGGTTATTTTTTCTAATAACAAGTCATTTATTAATGTTAAAAAAGAGATATAATTTATTTGAAAAATTCACGTGCATTATATAATAATAATTTCTACAGGAAATGATGTCATATTTTCGAGTCACAAAAATATTCAAACAATGTAGAATATAACTTTTATCCAACTAAATTTATAAGTACATATTTCATTTTAATATTTTGTGGCAAAACCATTGTGCTTTAAAACATATTGTAATCTATTTGGCATATTATGTATAATTTTATTTAAATAATCTGTCGTTATAGACGCCTATTCATTTTCGAGTCTTTGTTTTAATTCTTCTTTCAAATGAATTGGTGTGTTGCGAATTTTCCAGTTCAATACGTCCCATAAATTTTCGATAGGGTTCAGGGCGGGGGATGAACAATTTTGGGGCATCTGTACAACAAGAATTCCTGCACAATACTAATTGCCATTCTGGCACAGTGCTAATCTCCATATTTTCTGCACTTTGAATTAAATTGTTCTTAAGTACATTTAAATAAACATTCTTGTCCATAATAGTGCCAATGAACACTAAGTTTCCAACGCCAAAACTTGAAGTGCAGCCCCAGACCATCACACTGCCTCCTCCGTGTTTCACCGTACCTCTTGCATTGGTAAAATGGAACTCCGTGTTTGTCTTCCTCCACACCATGGTTCTTCCATCGGAATTGTAGATGTTAAACTTCCTTTCGTCCACAAATATCACGTTTTCCCACCATGATTTATCCATAGGAATTAACTCCTTTGCAAAGTTTATTCGCTTCCTCCTGTTTACCTCATAAATGAACGGTTTCTTCCTGGCTACCCTACCATTGTACCCAGCTTGTCTTAGCGTTCTCCGAATTGTTTCTGCCGACACCTTTGCTACAACTTTCTTGTAACAGTTCGCTAACTAATCTTGGCGCACTTAATAGCGAATTTTGTTTAACTCTTCTTACGACACTTATTTTCTCTTTTGTGCTTAGAAGACTTGGTCTACCAGTTTGTGGAACAGATTGGACGCGTCCCTCGGTACGAAATCTTCGAATAATATCTGCAACAGTGCTTTCACTCACGCCAAACATGGAACTAATTTAGCGACAGGATTTTCCTTGTTCCCGGTGGGAAATTATGAGCTGACGTATATTAAACGACGTGTTCTTGTCTTTGCGGGCCATGTTGACGAACGTCAGAGGTGCTACTGAGGACTAGTGAGAAGGTATGCACCCCTAATGTTTTATTTATAAACATGCTCTTCTAATTTTCCTCAACATCGAGTTCCCAGAAGGATGTAATCGGAAAATATATCACGTGTCCGAATATTTTTGTGAGCCGAAAATGCCGCATTATTTCCTTCAGCGATTATTATTATACAATGTATGTGAATTTTTCAAATAAATTATATATCTTTATTAGCATTAATAAATGACTCATGGTTAGAAAAAATAAGCAAGGCGGATGCCTTATGAACAACTTAAATATTAAGTCATAAAGTTAGCCATACTCTAGTGTCCGAATATTTTTGGGAGTCACTTATTTTAATTTTAATATTTTGTGGCAGAACCATTTTGCTTTAAAACATATTGTAATCTATTTGGCATATTGTGTATAATTTTTTAAAAATATTCTGTCGTTACAGACGCCCATTTATTTTCGAATCTTTGTTTTAATTCTTCGTTCAAATGAATTGGTGTTTTGCGAATTTTCCTGTCTAACACGTCCCATAAATTTTCGATAGTGTTCAGGTCCGGGGATTGTGGCGGGGGATGAAGAATTTTGGGGCATCTGTACAACAAGATGGGGCATCTGCAGTACATTTACCACTACTTCTATGAGGTAAGTGTTGTATATAGATGTGTAGGGAGACCGGGGCTAAAAGTTGCGATTTCGATAAAACATAAAAAATGACTAAAAAATAATGTAGTTATTCTCTTCACTGACTAATTTCTTGTTAAATTTATTATATTTTCTGATTTTAAGCTTGTATTTAATATATTGTAATAGGTTTTTCGTAGAAAGTAATTTATTTGTGGCTGATCGAAGCGGAACTTCTTACCCCTATATGGGGCAAGTTGTTATCGCATTGGGGTAAGTTGCTACTAAGATATAAGAGTTGCCTTTAATGAAATATTTTTTTATTTTCTAATGAAATAAAACAGAATTTTATTGATAATGTTTATTTATGAAGGTTCGGACCAACAAAAATGTATTATCTTTAAAAAAAAAACCAAAACGATATAATAACCATAAACATTATCTTTGGTATAAAAACTATAATCTACTAATCAGTCTTATATTCAACTGTATGTAGGTACCTACTTATTGAGATTCGTACTTGTAGCCTACTGTGGCCTCTTGTCCACATTGTGTTATTTTAATAAATCTCGATAGAATCATGTGGCAGATATTGAATTCTCTACCGACAGTTTTTATTTATCTTTACGCATAACTTCTATCGAAGTCATGTCCCTTTCCGCTTTTCATTCATATGTTCGCATCTTAAAGCACAGCAGAAACAATTTAAGGTGAATGTCCCAATTTCTGCACATTTCGTATTTTTCTTATTATATGCGTTACGTTTGTAGTATAGTTGCAACAAAAAATTCTAAATTTTTTAAACATTTACGCGAGTGTTGCACGAACTTGGGGCGATACATATATCGCTATTTTTCATGAGCAGAAATAAGGACATTTAGAGCATTACATATTTAATTAGAAATTACTAATAGTTAAACATCTTGAAATATCTTTCTTAAATAGTTTTTGAATTGCTCGATTTATTATTAAAGAATTAATCAATTACTCTGCAAATTTTGATCGCAAACAATTTTTTTATACCTTCTTTATGACGAATTACCTCTTAAATGAGCAGAAATTGGGACATTCACCTTATACATTTACGGTGGGGCAAGTTGTTAACTAGCCCCTACCGACACATGTAGCAATTTGAAGGACTATTCTGCTTCTACATATATTCAAACGATAAACGCTATTACACCATGTTCTTAAATGTCATCTGATCCATAAGAACGAATAAATCTATAATATCGACGTTAAATAATTGAAATAGACCAAAAAATAATGATAGAAAAATATTTACTTATCTGATGCGCGACTAATAGGTTCTTGCTTACAACCACACGAATCGTTGTCGCGGACGCTATTAACATGGGCGACAGAGTGGCGTGATCCACTCACACGAAAAAAATAATTTAAAGTACAACGCTCTTTTTATTTTGAAGACAGAGCCGTCGGAACAACTTACCCCCGGAACTTTTAGCCCCGGTCTCCCCTACATAGAAAATAAGTAGGTAGGATGGTATGCGTGTGTGCAAAATAAAGAGACAACTACGCTACGAACGGCTGGCAGAGAAACTAAGGACGGACACGCGGTATGTCTGCACAGCGTCTAACAATAAACGTACTTACACAACGCACATAAATTTATTAAATAACCCAACAGTAAGCTGGTACCAATGCATCTTTTTTTTTTCTTGGCGACCACTGTACTCGACTCTTCTGACCTATACAACGCGAATCGCTAATCGATCAATTGCCATGCTTCAGGCGTCTGTGACCCGAATTTTTATATATTAATAACTAAAAAACGAAGCTTCCATCATAATTTCGTGACTCTTGATTTTCGTCAGATTTTGTCACGCAGAACCACCCACTGCATACTGTCTACAGTGTCCACTAACATTTTCCAGCAAACAAGCTGCTAATATCTGCAACCACTGCTATGTTTAGCTGTAAGTCGGTTTAGTGCAAGATGTAGTCTACGTATGTCATTCTAAACGGAGCTTCGCGTCGTGGAGATAGACTTGCAGTGATAAATGTCGTCACTGTCAACGATATCTGTGGAAAATTCCACGAAACACCGTAACGATTCGTGACAATAATGGAAAAAAAGAAGGCGACCCAGAAACTGTAGAAGGATTGATAAACACGACGTCGATTGTGAATAAAAGCCTTTACGTCAGAGTATCTCATCGTAAGACGTTGCAGGTGGGAAAAGCGCTGCAGAAACCTTGCGCTGCCACTGCATGAAATCACGCGAACTGATAAAGATATTCAGAAATTAATTCTCGTTTATTGTGCTGTAATGTTAATGTTTTATTGTGTTATTTAATAGGAGTACTAACGACAAGCGACGATATTACAGGTATAGTAAGGATGTTAAAATTCATGGGAGCTTGAAACGATTAAGAAAAACTGTAATACTTTGAACAAATTGTATTTTTCAACTGGAAGAAATTTATTT
Organism: Andrena cerasifolii; assembly: GCF_050908995.1. Classification (NCBI taxonomy): domain Eukaryota; kingdom Metazoa; phylum Arthropoda; class Insecta; order Hymenoptera; family Andrenidae; genus Andrena; species Andrena cerasifolii. Next base: position 2,230,898 of record NC_135128.1, on the reverse strand, counting down.
CGCAGATAATATGTTTATTTAAATGGGACTGAAATTTATAAGTTGCTATTCATTCACTTTAAAGCTGAGACCAAAAATAACAGTTATTTTTTAATTTTTTTTTTAAAAATCATTGAGAAAAAGTTCAATTTTAGTTAAACGGAAGTCAGTGTTCATTAAATACTGCATAAATTTACCGAAAAATCAATTGATTAAAAAATATTAAGATTTATCTGTTTTGGTTACTGATAACCATTATTGTCAACGGAAATATTTTTTGGTCACTAATAACTGTTATAGACGAGGGAAATTGTTTTCGGTTACGAATAACCATTATCGTAGACGAGATTTTTTTTGGTTGCGGTATAACCAATATCTATTACGGAAATTTTATTTTGGTTACGGCGTAACCAATATATATTGCGGGAATTTTTTTTCGGTTACGATATAACCAATACCGACTTGAAATCAGCCTATAACCACAAATTAAATCAATTTAATCGACATGAAATCAGCACACTACTAGAGTTTTCCCCCTCCGTTACATACCCGCAACTTCATTGGTTTCGAGCGCCCCCCCCCCCCCCACGCGAGCTTTGGAAAACGCGATGGATGCTCGTGCTCTGGGACCGCCCATCGGCGCAACGCTGGTATAAGCAATATGAATTGCGGGAATTTTTTTTCGGTTATGGTATAACTATTGAACTATAGAATATCTGGAATGCGAATTTTTCAATTAAAGTTAAACGAAATAGAAATGCAATTTTTGCTGCATTCTTTTCCTTTACTACCGTTTACTTTTAAAAACAAATTTTAATTAAATTGAACTTTTACGTTAACTGTCCTTTTTAAAACCTAATCCTCCTCATTTATCTTCTGCTAATGGATTTCCCACATGCCAGTGGGTATTTGAGTAATTTCAACAGTTATCGCTAATGCTTATTTAATTTCCAATTTTAGTGAACTTCGAGTGCAGTGAACAGTGGTTTCACAACATATGGATTGTCATGCTCAGTCAGGAAGTCGTAGAAGAGTGATTTTTAGAATTCTTTCTCAAACTCTGGAAGACTTTTTCCAAAAACTACTTTCGTAATTGAAGTAGTGTATTTTGGAAAATATCTCCCAATATTTTTATTGGAAAATATTTATCAATAACGAGACCAGATAATTTAATATATTAAATTAATCTTTTTTAATTTTTAATTTCTGATGATCTAGTGCCGAGTAGCAGTGGTCACCGAAAAACACCCTTTTTGGAAGGACTGCAGGGAGATCGGCCACAGCCTCGTTATTAATAAATAGTTTTAAGTAAAAAAATTATGAGATGCTCTTTAAAATAGACTATTTCTAATACGAAAATAATTTTTGGAAAAGGTCTCGCACTTTTTGAGAAAAAAAATCCCCAAAATCACTCTTTTTTCGACCTCCAGTCGTTTTTGCCTTGAAACTATGTTCCAAATAATTCTTAACGAAAATGCAATCAACTATTTCTCTTATTCTCTCCGAAAATCATTTTGCGATAGTAGTGACTATTAGGTTTGCTTAAAAAATGCGGAAGTTCCTGTACAAGACCGTGTAGTTGTATAAAACAGACACACTGGTTTTCATTTATAAGCTACTACTTTCTATTTTTGAATTGTAATGACTATAGCAAGCTGCAAGCATAAATATTAACGCGATCACTGCCTTCTCTCTTCGCCGAGCTGTTCAATGAAATCCATTTCTACGCACATGGTACTTATGAGCTCCTTATCAGCACAAAATCATTGAATAACTTTAACATGAACTTCTGATAGACACTACCGTAATTTAATATGAATCCACAAGGTAGTGGAATATTTATTAAATATTCGAAACAGAAGAAAACCTCAAGAAAGCAATCGACCTTATTCGTAGACTAAATCTATACTGCGAAATATAAAATAAGCACTGACTATGGTCGCTAATAACCACGGAATTGATGGGACTGTAAAAAAAAGAATATTTATTACAAGAATTGTCTTGTCCTCTGAAACTTTCATTTGTAATAAATTTGTTACTTAAGGGGTCAGTCCACTGTGACGGTTTGAAAAATTAAGCTATTTTTAAAGATTTTTTTCTCCGCAGATACAACATATAATGCAATAAATATTGTTAGTATTTATTAAGCTACTCTTATATTATACAAAAAAAAAAATTAAAAGAATTTTTTTAATTTGTTTTAAAACTTAAAACGCAATTATCTCAAAATAACATTTTTTCAACTGGTGCAGGTGATTGCAAAAAAAAACTATTAGGCCAATCAGTCTGAAATTTTTACACGTTATTCAGAACATCAGTGGCTATGGCTGGGACAACGGAAACCTTTTTGGATTAACTATTTCATACTTTTTACAAGGCAAAATGATTGAAAAATTCACTGTATTTCGACACTTAAACTTCAAACCTCCGCTATTTTGTTAATTTCTTATCAATAAAAATAATCCTGGTTCCGACGATAACCACACTCATAACGATTACAACACACTTTGAATTTTTTGTTTCAAATGCGTCGTTCTCCCGGAATCACCTGCAGCAGCACTGCATCCCTTTCTCAAGGCGCTCACATCAGTGCAATATATATTTAAAAAAAACTGCTAAAAATTTAAAATAACTTTTTCTTTATACTGTCAATAAGTGTATTAATAAGTAGACAAAACATTATTTACGTTGGACATTCTGTTTGCTAAAAAATAAATCCTAAAAAATGACCCCTTAAGCAATTGGTTTACTAAAATAAAAATTTATTTATCATGTATTATTACTAACCATTATTATTCACCATATATATACGTAGCGCTAGTGAAATAAAGACCTTTTATTTGACATGAAATCAGCATGTAACCCATCCGTTACATGCCCACGACTTGATTGGTTTCGAGCGCCCCCTTCCACGCGAGCTTTGGAAAACGCGATAGATGCTCGTGCTCTGGGACCGCCCATCGGAGCAACGCTGGTTTACAGTAACTACCATTCGAATGCAATTGTTAACTAGAAAATGAATATCGTATAAATATACAGTAATACTTGTTATATTTCTTTTTACAGTTTTACAATATTTCTTGTCCCACGATATCTAGTTCACTTCAAACCCCAGTTAGTAGGTATTATATGCTACACAAAGATTGCATCTGAGAAACAATACTAGCATAATTACACAGTGGTGAGTAAAGAAACGTTGAAAATTTATGGTTTCGTGTATGCTAATAAATATCTTCAATAGGGGAAGGTGGGGTAAAACGGAACGCTTAACTTTGGAGGGTGATAACTTAAAATCGGGAGGAGAAAAAGACGCGAGACTTCAACAGGAGTCTTCAGTGGACCTTAGACTATAAGAAAATCAAAGTCATTGTTAAGAAAAATCTTTGGGAACGACGGAAAATGAAATTTACCGGAGGTACAAAATCTTTATTTTTATGATTTAAAATGTATTGATTTATGTTAAAATCTATAAGTATATGTTTTAGGTGTAACTATTGCAAATAAAATATAACAAAAATATATATTATACATATAAGAGAAAATATTTTATTAGATAGCATGAAAATTACGGAAAATAATCAAATATAAATATAATATCGTAAAAGAAGGATAGATTAATACAGTTTGTTTATTATTTTATGAACAAAAATCACGTACAAATGTATCATCTTCCTTTTCAGCACTGGTGCGGGCCTCATGGGCCCACCCTTTACATGCAGTCATTTAGTAAACATTTAATATTTACACTTCAGCGCGAGGTAAAGAACTTTTTATACACGTGAAAATGTAGCGCAAGGACTATAGAATCCAACGATGTACTTGCCGTTATTAATTTTCCAAATCCAAGTACCGAAAAGTGGTCGAAAGTCCAACGCAATATTGAAACGTCGATACCGGAAATTTTTCCAACTCTCTTAATGGAAAAATAACGCGTGCAGGGGTCTATGGTCTATCACAAAATGCTATGAGGACCCTTTGGTTCCACGTCACGCGATACCAACTCATTCGCAGCTCTTATCTAACAGAAACATTGGTGTTCCGTTTTACCCCACTTTCCCCTACTATATTTTGCTTATTATATTGATATCACTAATCAATCGAGGGAATTCCTTTTGTCAAATTAAGTTATTTTTGCCTTATCGTCCAGCTTTTAAATTTTCTTTCGACCATTCCTGGTCCTTCTATTCAGGACTAAACACCAATTATTATTACTAACAATACAGTTATTATTACCAAACTCAATCTGGCATGCCAAAGTTCATACGAAAACTGGCGGCTACGCAGATAACTTAAATCTCCCTTCTTCTCCTCCTCACATTTTTTTTCAAATTCGTGGTGTATCTTTCTCGCACGTAGTAATCAAAATTTCACGTTCGCAAACAAAAATCTGACGCGCTGACGTAAAGCCTTCGGATTAGATAAGTTGCCGCGAAACCTGGCGAGGAATTCGAGCGAGCTAACGACCACGTATCCCGATGGCGCAGGGAGCATTAATTCATGCACACGTCTTCGGTATCGGCGCGGACTGACGTCAGCGGTCGATCCGATCGAATTCAGATCGATTTCGCCATCAAGGGCGAGACGGACATTAGCGGATTTTGATGTAAAGCAGTTTACTGCATTGCGCTTTTGCAACAGACGAGGCAGCATTACTGGTCTTGCTTCCGAAGCTGTTTTACTCCCGTTGATTCTGACTGATATATCGGTTAGTTTGGATAGCAATCTTTTGCATATACCTCTGTGAATAGGGAGCCAGGGGAAAAGGTTAACGGCATCGTGCGTATTGCACAGTATAGTGGTCTTTAATGTGTCTTGATAGAATTCTGAAAGCAACGCTTATATTCTTTTATAGTTGGTTTAAAAATGGAGCAGGTGCAATAAAGACAAAATCTGTTCCCCTTCGAAAGTTTCATGAAGAGTTGACATTCGTCTTCTTCACTTTTGTTTGTTTATTTGATAGCCAGCGTGTTGATACCCATGACAAAAATGAGTAAGTATGTAAATAGGTCATAGCGGATGCAGCATATAAAATACTATTTATGTTATGACTTTCTAATATCAGAACTCGCAAGGGAACATGCCGAACTGGGAATTTTAAAAAATTCTGAAACTTTGTGAAAATGTAGGGAATTTTTTTCCTATTATCACGCAATTTTTGTTTGCTGCCTAAATTCACTCTAAAGGGGTGTAATTGACCCCTGAAAATCCGGTTATTCTCCGAATTTGTGCTATAACTTGCGAAGTGTAGAATATTTTTTTTACCAAATGCTAGATCTAATTGAAAGAAGTAACTTCTGTCTTGGAACTTTTTTTCTATCTCTTACAATTCGGGAGTTATGACACAAAATCGGAAAACAGCCGAATTTTCAGGGGTTAATTTCACCCCCTTCTAGTGAAGTTGGGCAGCAAACAAAATTTGCGTTGTAATCAGGAGGAAATCCCCTATATTTTCACAAAGTTTCAGAATTTTTGGAATTTTTAGGTTCGGGATCTTCCCTTGTCAGTAATCTGTACAAAATTCTGTGGAAAAAATGTATAGAACAAAAGAAGCAATCGCCGTCATTCTCATATAGGCACGCCGACACAGGAAATAATTTGGCTGACTGGATTAATTTCTAAAATTTTATAAGTAATAAAACGACAACTTGGTTTTCCCTCTTGGAAACTGTAGATGGAATATGACAATTAATAAATTGCAATCATGATGGATAAATTCGTCTATCTATTCATAAAGTTAAAGCGATAACAATTCTATGATTGGGTAGTGTCTGTCACATTAAGTAAACTTAAAATTGATAAGGCATGTAGGTGTGTATGTTCTCTATATTGTAAAAAGTGTAAGGGAGAGTGGGGTGATTTCGAACACCTAAGCAAAAAAGCAAACAAAACGAAAACTATGTGAGAAATAAATTTGTTTATTATTTACAAACATACTTAAACTATTCGTCTATAAAGTACTGTTACGAATTTTTGAAAAATTATAATAAGAATCTTTACAGTGAAAAAGCAAAACCCTTAGTGTTAGTGATTACTCAACTGCCATAGGGTAATCACGAACAGAGTGCTAAATATCGCAGAAGTCACACAGAAAGCGCAACTTCAATGGTCAACCCATAAAAAATGTTGCTACAACCTATACCTAATGTGTTTTTCAAATTCCTCTTCTTGTGCGTTAGAAAAAATTGCAATTGGTCGGAATATCGAAAAAAATAGTAAAGGTCTTTTTTTAACTTTTTTTCTTAGCCTGTAATGAAAATTCAAAAATCCCTTTTGTAGATTTAAGTAAGTTTTATACATGCAGAAAATTTAATCAAAATCGGTTAACGTGGCTAATCTCGAAGGTTCGAGATTACCCCATCCGATTTGTTCGTCAATACCCCACGACATCAGAAAGTAAAAAAGAATTTATTTCAGAGGTTAGAATCCTGATTCAAGCAACGGCTTGGTCACAAAATGTTGGTAAAAAAGTGCTTCATTTCAGCTTAAAAAAAAATTGTATCATTAATTCAACAGTAATTTCATGCAATTGAAAATGGACAAAATATTACTTGAGACATGATGAAAATAATAAATTGTGTTTATCTTGCATAGCATGAGCGTTCTGTATTTATTACTTTCTGCCCGGCGTTGGATACGACCTAACCTATTAGCTAGTGGAGAGGGGATATCGTTTTTATTTATTAAAATGCCGTAATCATCGCATTGACGATTACCCCGCGTTCGCGTTTACTCCGCTCTCCCTTATATTTTATAATGAAGATTTTCCATGAAATTTAACTAACAATTAGATCACGTCTAGTAACTTGATGGGTTAAACATTTGCAAAATTGTATGCAAAGGATTTTATGAAACCCAAAATGTTTGGAAAAATCAAGCTTACCTATTCTTGATAAAAAATTCAAATTCATTAATTTCATTGGCCCTCAAAAGTAAGTACAGAATATTCAGGCGAATGCGCTTTTCATAAGGTAAATGGCCCAGTGGTGGAACAGTTAAGGAAGCAGTTGAGATAATTGCAATTTCTTTTATATTTAAGCAGTATAGAATTATAACTAAATATGATTATTCGAAAGAGTAAAATTTCTACTTTCAGATAAAGTAACAAAAATCTACATTTGTTAAAGGAAAAGTTTTAAATTAATTGAAACATGAAACTGCTCATATGGCCCAGTAATTAACTGAAATTTATAGCGTGTCCCAGTCATTAACTATCAGTATCCCAATTATTCAATATATATTTAATTTAACTATTTCATCAGTTAATGAAAAGAAATCAATATGGTTATATTTTGGGGTAATGAAAACATTTTATTTGTAATAAATTTGTGTTAAATTCTTTATTATTTACCCGAATTAATTAATTAATTAATTTGGGTTTCTTTAGTCGTTTATAAAATTGTAGGTTATATTAATATTATGACGAGTTTAAGATCAATTATCCTAATAATTCTTAAACAGTATTATATTTTTGTATAGTTATTATTAACGTAAATATATAGGATACCAAAAATACTTACTTCAGAACAATAAATGTTATTAATCTCAAAATTACACTGAGTACTATCGTTTCTACCAGTGTTTAAACACCATTAACGCGTTTAATAACTGGTCTGTGTCTTATTTTCGTGTACTAGTGGATAAACGCAACAATTTCAACATTAAAAACAAAAAATTAATAAGAGATCCAATTAATTTTCAATTCTTCAATATTTAATAAATCCAAAACAACTATACTATTTAAAAAAATTATAAAATAATAAGTAATTACAAACTTAACAAAAATATTCTCTCGCTTGCTTGAGCCCATTAGGTAAGAAGCGAGATTGAAACTGCCGAAGCTTTACTGTGCAATAATATTTTTGCATGACATAACAATTCAGTTACGTAAGCTTATAATTGTATCTATGCAATGCTAATACATTTTAAAATTATATTTCGATCAATTTAAACGTTGCAAATTAGTAAAACTGTTATTATTAACAAAATTTCTTCTCAATTTTTAATTATTAGGCCTTGTTTAAGCACTGGGCCATTTACGTTACGGGCAATCATTAAACTTGAAAAAAAAGTCAGACTGCAATTTATAAGCATATATTGCAATACAATTTGTTTCTCCAACAACAAATCTGTTCTACAAAGAGCTACAAATATTCTGTAAGACAAAAATAAAAACAATTCTTTACAAAGTAATCTGCGCTTAAAAACTTAACTACGGGCAAAATATCTGTTTGATAGTTAAAAATAATGTCAAAAGATGAAGGTCCAAAGCGGGGTAAACTCTTACAGTAGAAGATAGTACAAGTAGACTTCAATTTGTTTAAGTCTCCGGAAGATACAAAATTCTTAGCGATCTACTTTTTATGTGACTGAAGTAAGGAAGCATTTTAATTCCTTTGTAAAGAATATTTCGAAAATGCCTAATCATTCAATTCTTCTATTCGCATTATTTAGCTCAACAATATTTAGTATCGAAGGTAATTTCTCAGTAATTCCAATTAGTACGTACAAAATTTATAATAATGAATATTTAAAATTGGTCTGCTCTGCAATTACGAAACGGCAGGGCAGGCTCATTATTGCAACATTTGAATCGAAACGGCGAATGGTAACGAGAAGAATTACACGGTGGCTATACAAATAAATGGTAAAAGAAAAGAAAAAAGAGTAATACACGTATTATCTTATAGTCGTATACATTATTTATTACGCAACCAAGCGTACCGTTCGCTCGGCAGCAATTTCGTCAGAATTTAATCACGATTTCTTGCGCGTCGGGTTATCGCTGGCGAGTAAATGAATGAGAGGGGTTCTCGATCGGGACCGGAAGTCAACGAGCTCCAGACGGTTCTGATCTCAGAGCCGGCACACTGATACGTCGAATTACCGGCGCGAGTATCGGGGAGAGAAAGGGAAAGTCAATCGGGTGAAAGTCGCTGGTCCGGATAGTTTTGCCCCTGTTTGTGCCGTGTATGGTTTTATACGGCGAGAGAGCCATCTTAAGCTGCTTATTACGCTGGCCCCCACCCCCCTCCCCCTTCTTTTTTCGATTTCATTTCCGTTACGTCCCGTTCCGACGACTCACGTTGCGCAGTTGCCTGAGTACTGGAGGACGGTAAAGCATCCTTTGCTCGAGTTGGATACTTGAATCCAGCCAAGTATTAGAAAGTAACGTTGTTAGTGATGCTGCGGCTCATGCATATTCGAAGCTTGAGTACTCGATCTGGATCTAAGTACCTGTGGAGGAAAAAATAAAACACACAAATTAATTGTTTGTTTATTAGAAATAGTTATGATATATATTAATACTGAAAAATACACGTGCGTCTCTGAATGCACCCTTTTCGACCATGAGGTCCGAACAGGAAGCACATAACCCCAAAAAATATTAATACAAGATGGCATTCTAAGCATGGAATGTAAGCTGGGACTGGCAGCTGCCATCTACTGTACAAACAATGAGACTTATATTAAAGATAAGAGAAAACAACTCCACAGTACCTACATGAGTATGAATATCACTTGTTTAGATTCTGCGAGACACTAGATAATAAGTATACCTTCGAGAATTTGGATGTCCGTGTAGTAGAAGTTCTGATATATATATTGCTTTACTACTATCTTTTTTATACCTTTTTTTAGAAGTCTGATATCGAAATAGTAATGGCTTTAGTGTGAACATTATTTTTCTACTTTTCTTGGGTCACTAAATATACCTTAAAATACTCGGATATGCAGATGATACGAACCGTGGTATATCTATGCTTTTTTCACTTTTTTTCAGTCGGTAGATATACCTTCAGATACTTCGATATCTGTATTCAGTAATCGCCCGTTATGAGTCCGTTTTTTCCTCCCGTTGAGAGTCCGGTGACTATCCCCACCATTTCTTGGAAGCCTGCGGACGAGAGTGAGGGAACCGGACAACGAGCGAGAGGGCACGAAGTTGCCGTCGGGTACGAAAGAGAGAAAGCATGATACTTTGTCTCGCTCCGTCTTTCAGCTGGAGGGGCCCGCACGCGGGTCGAGCCCAAGCTCGAGCTGAAAGAAGGAGCGAGACAAAGTATCATGCTTTCTCTCTTTCGTACCCGACGGCAACTTCGTGTCGACGCTTTCGTGTCCTCTCGCTCGTTGTCCGCTTCTCTCACTCGCGCCATTAGCCGCGCGGAACCGTGTCCGCAAGCCACTATGAGTCCGCCGCCAGCCCCGTTCGACGGACTCATAACGGGCAATTACTTTATTAGGCCGTCCCGAAAAAAATGAAAGTGATTGTCGCCTTAGGCCTTACTGCGGGAAAGTTGTGTCTTGGGATCAATAACAACTATGCAAAATTTCAGCCCTGTGAGTTAATATCTTCTGCTCCGGCAAGAGCCTTGAAATTTCGAAATTTGTGTAAAAAATATAAAAATTTTCTTGCAGCCCTCCTTCCACCCATCTGGCAACAGAGAGAGTCAGAACTCATCGCATAAAGGTGGCTGCTTGTGGAGTTCCTCCTTTTCCCATTCCAACCACCCTACCTTGCGGACTAGAAGGCGAAATTTCATAAAAATGCCCTAACCGCGAAAGGAGACTCGAAGTCGGGTTTATAGACTTGATGAAGTGGAAAAACATGAGACTTGTACTCAAAGGCGGGCATATGACTAAACGACTGGCCCGAATGAAGCCATCCCTTGTGTCGACTCCAATCACCTTGCTAGATGCCTCTGTTACGAACTCCATACGCTCCACAGCCTGAGTGTGGCAGGGGTGTGCCTCGAAGTCCCAGGTTTTGGGGATCCCATCCTCCTCCAGCATTTTTGTTCAAGGAGATGGTTTCAACCGAGTCCAATATACGTGGTGAAGTTATCGGACATACGTCCCAATTGATCCAGTCAGTATAATTAGTAGCATCAAAATTCAACGAAGGTGGAGAACATTTTCGGATTTCTACCGACTGTAGTTCCCACGTGCTGCCAGCACGATACGCACAGCAAGTTCTCTGATGTTGTCTCTGTCATCAGTTAACATAGCCAAATATATTATATTATATTATATTGTTGCGAGCACCGACTATAAGCCCGTGCATGGCCTGCTGGTACTCGCAGCTGAAGAGAGAAGAAGGTCGGCTCCCTGGAAGGACGATCGGCATATCGACCAGAGGGACTGTTTTGTACGCAGGGGTTTAGCTTGTACCATTGCAAACCTATAGCTCAGGAGTGTCGAACTTCCCCACTCCGAGAGCCGCACGATTCGGGCCCCGGGTCAGCCGGTTCCCCCACTTATTTCTCCAGGCGTTGCACGAGACCCGTCACGGAGAGAGTGCGGCACCCGGAGGAGAAATTCATCAGAGCGAAGTAGGTGTGGAGGGGGCCGTTCTCCTACGGCTCTACAGAGCAGGCGAAGAGGAGAAGGAGCCACTGCGGCTCGGGAGCAGCTAGTTCGACACCCCTGCTATAGCTACTACTGAAATATAGTTGTGCAGTGTGTATGCCCGTTTATTATTCTCTCTTCTGCGTCGGGGTGGCCAGCGAGGAAACACCCCGGCGCAACATTATATTATATTATACAATCCTCACGTTACTTAGCCTAGAAATACAGGTCAATCATTGATAATATAATTCAAAATAACGCATACTTCGCCGTATCAGAAAATGTCCTTTTGGCTGTGGTAACTGACGACAGAGACAACTGTCGATGACAGACATCAGAGAACATGCTGTGCGTAGAGTGCTGGCAGCACGCTCGTAAAGCTCGTAACAGAGGCATCCAGTAAAATAATTGGAGCCGACGCAAGGGATGGCTTCATTCGGGTCACCCTTGAGTCGCGCAGTCATATGCCAGCCTTAGTACAAATCTCATGTTTCCACTTCATCAAGTCTATAAACCCGGCTTCGAGTATCCTTTCGGGATTAGGACATTTTTATCAAATTTCGCCTTCTAATCCATAAGATAGGGTGGTTGGGAAGGGATAGGAAGGATGGGTGGGAGGAGGGCGGCAAGATCATTTTTATATTTTTTACTCAAATTTCGAAGTTTCAAAGCTCTTGCCGGAACAGAAGATATTAACTCACAGGGGTAATTTTTCGCGCAGTTGTTATTGATCCCAAGACACAACTTTCCTGCACTAAGGCCTAACGTAACAATCATTTTCATTTTTTTCGGGACGCCCTACTGTATATACCTACCTATATAGTACAAGATCTTCTATGTAAGTTACATTCTCATCTCCTTCATATCGCTAGATATGCTAAACTAATATTTCGTTATCAAGTAACCATACTGTAGGTGAACTTTCTCAGTATTCTACGCAATTCGTATTTTAAGTTATAGGTATAAGGAAACATTTGCCATCCAAGTCATTTCAGTTAGCAAAATTCATTCATTAAATTCATGGCTCATTATAAACATTGAAATTATCGATTTACTTAAGTCGCCATAAGAAAGAGTTGCAAATGTGAATACAGTTTCGAATATATTTGGTTGCACAAGAAAAATAAAATAAAATGAAAAGTAAAGGTAATCTTAAATCAACGTGGTGTGGATACCCACGTAATCCATGCGGATCCTCCACGCAGATTAAAATTATATTGCTCACAAAATATCCCCCTCGAAGAAGGCTTACTGTGATCTCAAATATTGACTCAAATGACCAACAGCTTTGGAGATTATCATGCGAAAAGATTAAAAAGGATAGCTCGTATTTGATCGGGCCTTTAGATTTCAACCGGTAGAATTGAAAGCTTGGTTTTCTTCCATTAAACTTGTACAGAATTACCCACACTTTTCGGTACACGAAATGATAATTTAATACAGGGTGTTGGTGGAACAGAAGTTTCATCTGTTTACTTTTTTCTCGGGAAAAGTAGAAGTATTAAGTACAAAGATTATTTCTTACGAGAGTTTTTATTATATAATATTCCAAAAATGTTATAGCTCCTCTCTTTCGTTAGATGTGAAGCTTTTAGAAGATACGTAGAATGAACCAAACACGATTATTTTAAAATTAAGTTTTAAGGGTATAATATTTGCAAACTACTAGAATAAATCTTTATTAACTATATTAAGCAAGGACGACATTTTTTATCCCATAAATTTTATACGTGTAAAAAATAAATTAATATAATTAATTATAATAAAGTATGGAATAATCAAATCACACTAATTGCCAGTTTCTGAGTATTCAGTTTACTGTACATTTACGTATGTGTTAGTAACCTTCTGTTGGAGTGACGTAAGGAAGTTTAAAGCAAACTAAGGTAAGTGTGTTAGAAATTGATAAGACGATATTTTCTAGGTGTCCCATGTCCTTCTACGATAAACACTCTTCTAGATATAAGAGAAGAAGAAATATCACAGGGAGATTTAGAATACGACAACCAGGGTCAGTAATCTACTGTGGAAAGAGGAATACCTACAAATATTGAAGTTTCATACAATATTTCAATACTGAATATAACAAAACCGAGGAAAAGTTTGATTCACTGTCAACGAAAATAACGTCACACTTCAATTTAAAAGCATTGCATAATATTTAGTACCTGTAAGTACCTACGGTGGAACTCCTATTGTCTTTTAAATAATTATTTTCGATTTTTTAAATTTTTACTGCTATTTTACGACCCACCACCCTTAACCTTCTACGTCCCTCGGGTGTTTTTACACAATCGTGTTCTCATTTCTTTCATCCTACTACATAGACCTCCTCAATATCTGTTGATCCATTTCTCGTTCTTTGACATTAGGCTAAATGTGTACCTAATTGACCCGAAGGCCATGGGAGGGTAATTCATAACAAACACAGCCCCAATCAATTTTACAAATTGCTTCCACTATGTTCCATTATTTAAGCGAAATACGAGTTTAACCTTCGAAGAAATTGCAATTGAAAGTAGGAAGATTCCATTTCTGTTCTGATATCAAATATTTAACCGCATGTCAATGATATGATATGTACCATGTTACTTTGTTTGGGTTTTTAGTTCCCTATGAAATATCTCTTCCCTTATTGTTCCTTACTGCTCATTTTCTATTTAGGAAGGAAAATTTCTTATTAAATTCTTTAGAGAAGCACTTTTCCCTGTGTAACACTGTCGTTGCGATTTCCGAGGAATAATCGTCGACGGATAATTCGCGAAAGTCATTGCACTTTGAACGCAGCTGATGAATCGAAGATGGTGCCATTGCGTTTATCCGCGCATGTGCATGACCCTTTCAAACGCTTCCCCATAGACGACAATGGTTTCTCGTTTCTGCTTCTGGGCATCGTTGCGCCATCGTGAACTCGACCTCATGGAGACACGCACGCAGTCGTAAATGTCTATCAGCTGCATCCGTGCTTCCTCATTCTTATTAGCCGATGGATGATTTGCCTGCTGTGTCGAATATTCAATTATTGTTACCGCGTACACAAGAACACGCAGTTCCATTTGGCTCGCACTATGTTATGTTACATACTGCGTTACATTTGTAATAAAATATCCCAAATCCAAACTGTCCCTTAAGGGGGGAGCCTGGTGTAACTAAATGAAAATCGAGGCATTTTTCGGGAATTTTTTTTAAAGAAAGTATTTGATAGATCTTTCTGAAACTTTCAGGATATTGTATTAACAGGTTAAGGTATATAAGAAAAAATTTTTATTAAAAAAGAGCGGCAAATAACAAAGTTATGCCCAGTCCGTTGGCGACGCAATTATTGCACTGCGGGCAACGTAGCGTCTTTTGGTTTCATCTGAAACCAAAAATCGAACAATTTTCTTTTAGTTTATGAGTGTACGCACAGAATGAAGAAATTTGAAACTTAAAAGATGCAAAATGAACAAATGGCGGCCTCTTGAATAAAAAGTTCACTGTTTCCAACGAAATTTTGCCTTAAATGTCTAAAAAAAAGTTATTTATTTAAACAATATCATTATACTAATAACTTAGTACTATGAAGAAAATGTTCACAAATATCCGTGCACAAGGCCAAGTCGATTGGTTGAATATTTTTTTAGTTACATTGCCCGCAAAGTATAAAACTGTCGTTTCGAGAAAAACACATTTCAAGTTTTGTGGTAGCCTGGCGCTCCGTAGCAAAATCGGCTATATCCGCTTTAATTTTTCGAATTTCGTTTTGCTGCTTTGGGAGCATATTATCGTGATGTTCAACTGTTGATTTATGCAACAAAAAAAAATCGATTTCTTCGATCCGCTACACCAGGCTCCCCCCTTAAAAGGGGAGGACAGGGTGCGGTAGGCATGGATTTTGATGAGCCTTGGCACGATGGATCTATGTCGAAAATAAGTAAATAGGTGTCCCAGCGTTTCTGCAATGGGCCTTAATAATAGAGATATTTACATGGAAAGTATTAAACATTTCATGGAGGCCGTGGGGTTTTAGTGGGTAAAAATCCCACACTACCTTGGTGTCCCCGGGGGATTCCCCTCTGGAGGCGTCGGGCTGTCTTTTGAAGATTTCCCCATGTTAAAAAAAAATATAAATATGATTAACTTCTTTTTTAACGTGGGGAAATACTTTGTCCTCCCCTTGTTAGATGCAAAGTAACTTTGTATGCTTTCTTAAACCGATATGGATTTATGGCATTGAACTATGGGGGGCATCATCTGTCTCAAACATCGAAATTTTAGAAAGATTTCGGTTAAAAACTCTTCAGATCCATAATAGAAGACGCACCGTGGATTACCTATGACTAATATTAAGGAAAGATCTCCAAATAATATTAGTAAAAACGAAATTGCAAATTACGCAAGCAGATATTCATATAGACAACTACATCACACGAACATCTTGACCAAACGATTAGGTACTTGAAGAATCCCTGGATAGTCATAGGCTCAAATGCTTTAAACCAATGTTTCCCACCCTTTTTTGAGTCGCTACCCCCTTTTATAATATTCAAATAACCTGCGACCCCCTCCCCCATATATGGTAAGATAAATTTAATAAGGTAAAGAAAACACATTAAAAATAGGTATTTCTTAATAATATCTAATTATCTTAATACTTAAAGATACTTAAATATATTTAATATATTTAATTATCTTATTTAGTGTGATGGTTGCGTTTGCATCTGGGTAAAATAAATGTTACATCATTAATAGAATGTGGCAATGTAACCGTATTAAAATAAATAAGTGCTGAGAATCGCCAACTCAAAAAAAACCGCGGCGACCCCCAGGTTGGGAACCACTGCTTTAAACTCTTAGACAATATTAACAGATTTTAACACCATCATCGTACTATTTTATATTATTAAGTACAGGAAATATGAGCCGATGGACAACACGTCTATAATTTACTATTATGTAAGTTAAAATTAAAATTCGAACCAGAGCGTTGTAGCGGACCTCGGAGCTGGAGGGCGGAGCAGTGGAGCAATGGGGTTTTGTCCGGAGCAGGAGCGGAGCCGGAGCATGGAAAATTTTTACTGCTCCAAATTTTTTTATATTATTTGAGTTTTTCTTAATTTTATAATAGCGGATGAATGAGTTTCTTTTAATAAATATCTACCAATTCGCAATTTGTCACCATTGAAAATATATTATATCGTAGGGTCGCGCCCGATGTTAAGGAGGCATAGTACTTTCTCTGCCCGAAAATTAAGCATTCTCTATGAATGCTTTTCTAAATGGAAATGAAAAGCTAGAAAGATGGGGTTTGTTGCAAATGAAAGATCACTGTTTGAAAGTATTAAAATAATTTTTATTTAAAAAAAAGAGCAGCTGGAGCGGAGTAGGAGCGAAGCTAGAGCAAGTATTTTGATGAAGGAGCGGAGCAGGAGCGAATAAAAAATTGGTCTGCTCCAATCCCCTTGTTCGAACAGTTGCTTATTGCTAATTGTAACCAGGGCTGCGGAGTCGGCAATCAAAACTCCCGACTCCGACTAGGGCTCTTTCTTTTCGCGGGTTTCCGGTTACCCGGGTACCCGGTGAACTGGGTCCTACCCGGTTAGCCAGGTGCTACCCAGGTTTGCGGGTGCTACCCGGGTTTGCGGGTGCTATCCGGGTTTGCGGGTGCTACCCGAGTTTGCGGGTGCTACCCGGGTTTGCGGGTGCTATCCGGGTTTGCGGGTGCTATCCGGGTTTGCGGGTGCTACCCGGGTTTGCGGGTGCTACCCGAGTTTGCGGGTGCTACCCGGGTTTGCGGGTGCTATCCGGGTTTGCGGGTGCTATCCGGGTTTGCGGGTGCTATCCGGGTTTGCGGGTGCTTCCCGGGTTTGCGGGTGCTACCCGGTTACCCAGGTGCTACCCGGGTTTGTGGGTGCTATCCGGGTTTGCGGATGCTACCCGGGTTTGCGGATGCTACCCGGGTTTGCGGATGCTACCCGGGTTTGCGGGTGCTATCCGGGTTTGCGGGTGCTATCCGGGTTTGCGGGTGCTACCCGGGTTTGCGGATGCTACCCGGGTTTGCGGGTGCTACCCGGGTTTGCGGGTGCTATCCGGGTTTGCGGGTAATACGGTTACGATTACCCGATACTCGTCTTATACGAATAATCGACGAAGTATTGCAGTGGATCGTAAGAAACATTACACCTGTCTTATATTCATCTGTAATCTGTAAAATAAGTCAACATGAAAGAAAAAATAGAAATTCAAAATATTGTATTTCGTAACGTTTGTATACAATGCACATGCAATGTTTTAATAGTAAGTTCAGTCGCTTCATTCTGGATCTTTATTCATATATAAAAAAATTCGTTTTTTACATACAATCGTACACGCGTTTCGTTGTCTTCTTTCTCGTAAATTTCCTATTAAATCATTTCTTATATGGTCATAACCCAGTAATAGTACATTGCGTGACAAGGGGGAGAAGAAAGCGATTTCGACGAGCGTGAAGTTTGTTGCCCGAGATGGCTGTCGAACTGTGTTACCCGTACCATACGAGTATCGAGTACCCGTAACCGCATTACCCGCAAACCCGGGTAGCGCCCGGGTAACCAGGTATCACCCGGTCAACCGAGTACCCGGGTTACCGGGTATCAAGAGCCCTAACTCCGACCCCGACTCCGACTCCGACTCCTCTTTTTTTTATCACCGACTCCAACTCCGACTCCTGTATTTATAATAGATTGTTAATATATTCAGTACATGTATATATATATATATATAACTAAATTACTAATATTTAATATATAGTATGTTTGTATATATTACGTATCTACAGTATAAAAATCTAAAGCTACGCTAACAAATTTTGTGAAACTGGACTGACTGGGCTACTGCGGCCACGGGCTTCGGCGAATGCAGAAATGTGTTCTTTCAAAATAGGTACCCCGATCATCATAGCGAAACAATAACGAAACGAAGTGCCGACAATGTTGCTTTAGAGCGACAACAAGTGTCGTTCGAAAACTCCGTTGGCAATTGCAATCTGAGAACTGAGTCGGAGCCTCACTTTGTCAAAGTTGGGCCAAAGTGACCCTGCATTCGTCGTACGAGTGTTAAACAAAAATATATCGCGAGCGTGTATAAACACGTAGAGCTCAACAGACTGGGATTTTTTATAAAATTTACTAATATGGAGTCGGTATATATTTTTTCGACTCCGACTCCGACTCCGGTAATCAGAAATTCCTTCTGAACTCCGACTCCGCGACTCCGACTCCGAATCCACAGCCCTGATTGTAACAGGTGGCAAGTAAACGAGGATTATATTTTAAAAAAGGAAAAGAACTTGTAATAAAATATCAGAATATCTGTTTGTCAGGCATAATGCATATATGTACCTAATTACACGGACTACGGTTGTTCTTTTATATAGACAGGGTACTGTAGTCATTTCATGACACAGTCGACTAATGCATCAATGCCTAAGGACGTGCATTCCTTTGTTAGAGAGAACATTGCCCATTTAAAGCAGTTACCTACATTTGAGAACGCCTAGCATGCATATCTAATCATTTCATAATGCCTATTTAATGACACCAAATAACCTTGGATAACCTTGGACGATTTACATGTTCCAAGGCATTGAACATCTCTCTTCATAAGCTACACACCTATTTAATCAAATGGGACACCTGTATCTACCTTTAACCCTTCTGTAATGTCTACAACATCGACTTTTATCTACTTCGTCTAGCCTTTTTACTTATCTAACCTCCCGTATATCTTATAAAAATAAAAAAACATGTTTCATATTGATTCCTTCATGACCCTCTCGTCCTTTTTTTTCACTATGGAAACGTTGAATGGGAAAGTACAGATTGTCATAAAGTAACTAGAAAGTAAAACATCTGATCTAAAAGTTTATTTTTAATGGATATGTAGATTTTACTAACAATTACAACTAAAATGTAACATATGCCACATTAGCGAGTCCACTACTTAACATCGGAGTAGCAAGTTCTGGTGACTGCAGAACAGGTACTCTCAGCTTCTCAAGCGCGTGTGTAACGACGTAAGAAAATTCCAGTTAGAACAGAGAACAGCCATGAAATCTCACGATGACTGGGTTTAATTAACGGTAACATCAATTAGCTCTGTATGCACATTGCTTACGTAATGGTGGACTGTTTGTTTTACTTATTGGGTGAACTTCTCTTCTGCCCAAACTTTGATACTAACTGCATATGCTATAAGCTATAAGTGAGAATGATTATGAATTTTTGAAAGTATTAGGGGTTGTTTTCTGCAATTAGGTAATTAATTCTTTGTAGTCCTATGTCCAGAATGTTTGTCGCGATTGTGTTGTACAATAATATATGTTCATACATTTTTAATTTCGATTTTCATCGGGAGTTCCTTTTTAATTTAATTTAGTCGTTTAAATAGTGAAAAAGGTTGATAATAAATATTTTTGAGTCTCACATTTCCTACGCTGAGCTTTATAATTAAGTTACATTGAACTCATCAAAAGAAATGAGTAATTTGCTATATTTAAATGTGTTATTGGAATAATAATGGTACCCTACTTTGAGAAATTAATTGAGTAATAGAAATATAATTTCATGTTCTATTATTGGCACTTGTTATTTATTACATTTTTCGTATTTTACATAGTTATATTTACTTCTGAAAATCGTATAGCACAGCTTGCGAAATAATATTACACGTGAAAGTAAGAAAATGCTTGCACACAACAATATTTGGATAATAATTTTCAATTTATGCACGTTCCTAAGTATGCAACCACCGTATCCGCGCATTTATGATTTCCTTTTAAATAAAATCATTCGTTCGCGTCGGATTCCATAATAATCTGTTCACGTGAAAGAAATTTGGTAGGAAAAAAGTTGCGGGGCCTTATGTAACACTTTAATTTATCGCTTATTCGAAATTAAAGCGACATGTGAAAGTTGTGATCGACGTGGCGCCAGACGCTGAAAATGCGGCAGAATGAGAAAGTGATCTCTCATAATACGTAAGCAGATGCATACGCCGGGGATTAATTGTGCCACGGAACTGTTTACGAGAAGAATCAGGCCATTCAGTGGAATCACTAATCACCATAGATTATATTCAATTATATTAAGAGTAATGAACATGAACATGTCAGTGCTGACTTGGCGCGATTTACGATGGGCATAAAATTATTATACCGTAAGTCATTTAACATTTTTTCCTGGCATTATTCACAGTACGACAGCTAAAGCAAGAAGAATGAAGAATAGGAAAAATGAAAAGAGCTCGAAAAACCTCGGAAAACCAGTTCGCTCCACGCTCTGAACATTTAATGATACCAATGAAAATTTCAATTTCTATATTTTCTATTACATGTTCATGGCAGTATCACCAATAGATGGATGAGGTTTCACGGATGAAAATGAATTTCAATTTCTATATTTTCTATTACATGTTCATGGCAGTATCACCAATAGATGGATGAGGTTTCACGGATGAAAATGAGTTCAAGACCATCCCTATTCGGACTATTTTTTAATCATTATACATAATTCGAATCAATGCTAGATTCCGTAGTCCAATTGTACATTAAGTGTAATTAAAAATAATATTAAATATTAAATATCAAATATCAAATATCAAATACCAAGTGCCAATTGCCAATTTGCAAATGCCAAATGCCAAATACCAAATGCCAAATGCCAAATGCCAAATGCCAAATGCCAAATGCCAAATGCCAAATGCCAAATGCCAAATGCCAAATGCCAAATGCCAAATGCCAAATGCCAAATGCCAAATGCCAAATGCCAAATGCCAAATGCCAAATGCCAAATGCCAAATATCAAATATCAAATATCAAATATCAAATATCAAATATCAAATATCAAATATCAAATATCAAATATCAAATATCAAATATCAAATATCAAATATCAAATATCAAATATCAAATATCAAATATCAAATATCAAATATCAAATATCAAATATCAAATATCAAATATCAAATATCAAATATCAAATATCAAATATCAAATATCAAATATTAAAAATAAAGGAAAGCCTCGCCAACTCATTGGTAATATGTACTTTCCTGTAAATCTCAAGAGAAAATATAGAATAGCAATTCAAAATTTTACTAATAGACGATTCATTAATAATCTCCGAGCTCGGACACTACTTTCAACGTGTCGCAGAAAATATCTACGCGAAAACACACGGTAAAATATCCCTCGGCGTGAAAACACGTCGATGCCAATCGAAGTATTAGTGTAAGTAAAATATCGTTAGAACGATATTTTGTGAAACGCCGCACAACTCAAACGCGAAGGAAGTTTCGTGGGGGGCCAGCTTTCGTCTGTCCATGAAGGAGCAAGCGGGTAACGGCAAGTTTTTCAGGCGGGAAGCTACCGTGCGCAAGCGTTACGCGAGCTGCCTCTCCGCTCCGTCCGGTTTGCCAACGTGCATTTACCCGTGTCGATATACTCCTGCCGTGGGCTGCATGTCGTTGCCTTGGCCTTTAACGATTCCTGGAACGATCTCAGCTCCGATCTATCGATTTGACTCCGATCCACGCGATACGCGCGACTATCTGCTCGTCCGCGCTCCCGCGAATCTCTGCCTCCCGATTGTGAGTCGGGAGACCCGTCTCGTTCCCCTGTCGTTTGTAGACAATGCCAGCTGTGATGATTGGGACCCCTGGCCAATGGGAAATGGGATCTCGAGGATCTTCGGGGCAGCGACGATTTATGTCACATTGTGGCGCGCGGAAACGGCCGCTAAATTGGAAATGGGTTCGATGTACGGTAGATCCATTATCGCTTTTCAGCTGGCTATAAGCAACAATATACGTTCTGTACGCAGAGTGGTATAAAAATGTGGTTTGCGAAATTGGAAACGTATGAAGACCACAGGGGGAAACACAAGTCATAGTTTCTGGTTTTTATAGGGTAGTAATTTTAAATTTCAAAACTTTCTCAACCAATTCCATATTATCAGAACTGCGTTTTTATTTGATATTTGGATTAAATGTGTTTTTGTCACCATCTCAAGTATATTGTATGACATAACATCAATTATGCACTTCGTTTTTCTTACAAAACTTGATGGTGTTATGTGCTTCTTCCTCAGTTGATAATTATTTTTTAAAATAATCACTTCTTGGGTTACCATTAAATTGGCATTTGACTTGTTAAATTGATTCAAACATTTCCAGTGGCACAAATATTTAATATTGAAGTTTTCGTGGACTTATCAAATTATTCTCCTGCTTCACTTGGACTTGCCAGTAGGTACACTTATTTTTAAAAGGCTTATACACGTCATATTAACTTACTCCATTCTAGCCACCAAATGGCATCAAAATAAAAAAATCAACGAACAAAAAATAAAGCTTTAACCTCGGTTTTCTTAAAATATGTTGTCTCCTGCACTGCATACGTTTGATACGTACAATTATTCGTATATGCTGCGCATTAACTGTATGCAAAATTTCAACTATTCCTGCGATCCGAACCTTGTGCACTCCTTTTATTAAACTGTAGGACAAAATAGCCAGTTAGTAGTTAGTATAAGCTTGCAAATCAATTTCGATGGAAATACAATATATAGCAGTGGTGGTCAAAATGATATGTTTAATATTAAAGTTAATAAAATTTGATGAAACCCTGCGACCAACTTATTAGTTCTTTTTTGTTAAATTATAGTATTTTTGTTATTTTTAGTTTTGCCTTTTGAATTTCCTTTCAAGCTCCTCCCTTCTTTTTATAACAGGAGGAATGTAAAATGTTCAGTTTATTCATCTGAAAATAATGGTGTAAGAAATTGACATAAACTGGACTCGTTAATATAAGTACCTAACTACTCTTCACAGCCCATTATTTTATTGGAACAATGATCATAATAATTGATTCTTTTATGGGTAACTATATTTAGTTTCCAGCTCCTTTGATCGAATGAGGGTTTATTACGATGCTACAACAGAATGATTAATCGGAACGGACAGGAACTGGATAAAAAAGATTCCTAGTAACACTTTCACTTTAGATTCCTGATGATTCACACAACTCACCGCAAGTAACATATCCTTTTTTTTATAATATTATTGCCTCCTACCGGATAGCTTTGACGGAAGTGGACAAAAATAAAAATGACTACAAGAAATTAATTACTCCGTACGTACCCTATTACAGTCTAATCTATCCCGAACTTTTAGAACTCTAATAAAGACTTTTTTAGTTTCCTGTAATTAGAAAACTACCTATTAAAACCTGCAGACTACCCGATACCAACTTGTAAATAGTTTCAAACATCGATTTCTCAACAACGTAACATGTAAAAACTATTCAAATTAGGAGACTAATAAGTGTATAGGAGTTGGTGTTTCGAAATTTTCAATCAACGGTAAAATAGTAATTATGGTCTCAATTATTTATTGTCATTTCATATGAAATAACTTGCAATCCGAACTGCAGTAAACTTAGGTAATCACCAGTTATTCTATTTCCTTAACAAGTCTTTTGTCCCATTTTTATTTTTCATCCCTTCGATATTATTAACTGGCATTCTTTATCGTCACATGCGTTTTGTTTTACACATAAACGATTGTGTGTGTGTGCCGTAAACAAATATTATTATTTGCTGAACACTTCAATGAATTTAATGAATACATTTAATTTCTATAACGCCATGATTCGTAAAATTGCTTGTATAGGAACTTTAACCCGGCGGGAGGCGCACCCCATATTGTAACACGGGTTGTCGCTACCGGGTCAAAATACCCAAAATTGAAACGTAAAAACCACGGTTTCATAATATTTTTTTATCTTTGTAATTTTTATGTTAAAGTACAGTGTTTTAAGAATCAAGCAAAATTTATGAAATATCTTAAAATCTTTATTAAAATTCTTTAAAAAATCGTAACAAAAACTCAAACAGTCTTCATATTTTCGCAACTAGCGCCTCTGTGGTAAATTTTACCCATAGCGCCTCCCGCCGAGTTAAAGAAAAAACGATTTCGAACATTCCAAATTAGATACCGAACATATTCAGCGGTTTATTTCTACGAGCCAATAAAGTTAATTTTAGAGATAGTATCAACGCTTGTGAAAGACTTCCTTATGAATCAGTTCGCGATATAAAAGATTATACGATACCCAGGACGGGGCGTCGTAAAATGTGCTGCCACCGTATGAATTCAATTCGTTCATTAGACTCTGACAAACCTTGGTAACCAGAAAACAATTCTTTTCGTACAAATCGACTTTGACGACAAGTAACTTCTAGTAATATTAAAATTTCTAATAACATATTTTTATTTTACTCGAAGTATGAAATATATTATTTTTAGTACATTAATAACTGACAGTGAAGAAAATAGTGGTGAACTCAAAACTGAATTAAGACGTTGACCCTATTTTTTGAATGGACACAGTGGTCGTCTCCTTTAAGCTTCTCGCTGGCATAAGACGGCAGTGAAAATGTCTTTCGGGGCAGAGTAACTTTTTTAAAATTAATCCAAACGTTTTTTTTTAGAAGCTAGAAGGATTAGTTTGCTAAGTGACGTGATTCGTTGTTTTGAAAAAAAATGCACTAGGTCGGAATAGCAAAAAAAATAAAAAAGGTCGTTTTGTAACTCTTTTTTGTGAGCCTGTAATGAAAATTCAAAAAACCCGTTTGTAGGTTTAAGTAAATGATACACATACCTAAAATTTCATAAAAATCGCGAAATTCACGAAATCAGCGATTTTCGATCTAATTCTGCGATATTTAACTCGGCGGGAGACGCTACTGGGTAAAATTTACCACAGAGGCGCTAGTTGCGAAAATATGAAGACTGTTTGAGTTTTTGTGACAATTTTTTAAAGAACTTTAATAAAGATTTTAAAATATTTCATAAATTTTGTTTGATTCTTAAAACACTGTACTTTAACATAAAAATTACAAAATTAAAGAATATATTCTGAAACCGTGGTTTTTTACGTTTAAATTTTGGGTATTTTTGACCCGGTAGCGACAACCTGTGTTAAAATATGGGGTTGCGCCTCCCGCCGGGTTAAGCGCTGTTAGCTCAGAGCAACTTTAACCGATTTTCATGAACTTTTAGGCATGTATAAAATTTACTTAAACCACAAACGTTTTTTTTTAATTTTCATTAGAGGCTCATAAACAAAAGTTTAAAAAACGACTTTTACTATTTTTTTTTTGCTATTCCGAGCAAGTGCATTTTTTTTCAAAACGACGAATCACGTCACTTAGCAAACTAATCCTTCTAGCTTCTAAAAAAACTCAAGTCCTTTGGATTAATTTTAAAAAAGTTATGCGATTTTAAAGAGTGTACGATTATGGCTGTGAGCCACTGTACGTGCAAATTTCCCACTTAAAAGCTATTGTTACTGCTATTTACATATGTAATTGAACTGTTTCTAATAATTTCTAATAATTTATATTCTATTTTTAACAGATTCTAATAATATATATTATAATATAAATTATAATTTTAATATTACAACAGTAAAATTAATATTACAATTATAATTTATATTCTACAACAGTAATATTAAAATTATAATTTATATTCTAATTTGTATGTAAACAGTAAACAGCAATAACAATAGCTTTTAAGTGGCAAATTTGCACATACAGTGGCTCACAGCCATAATAACAGATATTTAGAATATAAATCATTAGAAATTATTAGAAACAGTTCAATTACATATGTAAACAGCAATAACAATAGCTTTCAACAGATTCTAATAATTCATATTCTATTTTTCGCTGCAAGTTGTTTAACGACATTTGAATCTCAGTAATGTTAATTTTAAGATTCCCCACATTGTTGGCAATTATTGACATGCCAAGTATCTCAGAAAAGGCAAGGGCGCGTGTGTCAATAATCAATTCAATAATAACAATGGAATCTCAGTTCGGAAAACCACTTTCAACGTTACAAAACAGAAAGAAACTATTACTATTAGCTAACAAATATCCGAGTTGAATCACAGACACGTAGAAAAACGGTCTATTTTCTCTTTCGCCGAACGCGCCTATATAACAAGTGATCGAACACTCCTGAGCGGCAGTGTGAGCGGAAAAATTTGAACGCGATCGGTTATTCAAACATCGTGCAGTTTTCTGGCGAGATCGATGAACAAATCTCTCGGCTGAATGTAACTAAATAACCCGATAGCCGTGAAATTTGAATTGCAATGCGTCGGGCCGCTTTCCACCCAGCCGTTGTAAATAAAAGCGATTCGATACGCGCGCAGCGCGGGAGAAGAGACGGGCAACTGGAACGAAATTCATCGTCGAAAGTTTCGAAAGTGTCCGGGGCGAGGATGTCCCTGGCAGAGAGGAGAGATGTCTCGTTACCGCGATTAAAGGCAGGATATGGTAACAAAGGGAGGAAGGAAGAAAGGGAAAAGTTAGCCAAGTGTCCAGCAGATGTACAGGCGGCACGTATGCGCGCATTATTATTGGAGTGCAGAAGGAAAAGGCACGGGTGTACACGTGCTAAACAGAACCCGGCGCAGTCGGTTGGAGGCCTTTTTTCGCGACCCTGGCATTCTTCGTCTTTCAGAGCGCACGGTGGACCCAAGTCCCTGGGCAGATCGCGTACATCGGCCCCAGTACCGTTAACAGCTAAAAAAATATGCTTTCTTACCGGCGACGTTCAGCTTTTGTTTCTGCCGGAGCCCCCGGGAGGGTGAAGATGAAACGTTGCTCTCGGATTCGAGAAGCTTCATCTGCGAACTCGAGGGGGCCCTGCAACGGAGGATAACGATTTCCTGCCTCTGCCTGTCGACCACGAGACGATCCCAAGAACGGAATTAATTTCTACCGTAACCTGTCGACTGGGTCATTCCTCGAGCAGACGCTTCGCCAGTGTAGGTATTTAAAATTCTATGTTTAATCACTATCAGAGACGAATTAATTCAACATTGCTCATAGTCAATGCGACGCATAATCGGATATATGTATGATTTACTCCTTTTGTACGAGTGAAATTTTTAGCATTTTATGATCGGTTCACTCGTCCAACGTTGGGAATTTTTTAACTCGTCTTCTCTAGTTGACAGGTTAATGGAACATGAATATCGTATATTTTGGAATATTTTTAATAGTAGTGGGTATTTAATGGAAGCTTGTATTGATTACAATATTTTAAGTAGTGTTTTGTGACGAAATTTGTTGATAGATTTTATAATTTATAAAGAATATGATATGAGGTATTATTTACTTAGGTATGTAGTGGTGTAATGTAAACAAGTTATCATTGTTTATGATTGTGCACTTTTAGATAAAAAGATCAAAGTGAAGAAATAAATTTCTATGTATTAATTGTAGTTAAAATACAAGGTGTTGGAGAGACTGGGGTTGGTAGGACAGTTTTTCAGTTTTTGATTTTTAATAAATTATGTGGACGAAATATCATTAAACCGGTTAGTATGTTGATTTGATAGGGCATGCATTTGGCTATCCGATTAAATTATTAAAACTGACTCAATGTGAAAACAATTAAGGTATTTTAATGTTTTTTCTAGCACCTTCCATGCTGGTCAATAGGGCGGAGCGATACTATATAGGCGAAAATTTCAATTTGAATTTTCAGTTGGCCTGGGTTTGGGATAGTTGTCTTTTGATTAACCAAACACAACTGTAAAAAAAAATTGGAAAATATTCATGTCCGCAAGTTCCTTTTTCTCCTAAAAATGACCATATAATCATATAGTCATTTTTAGGAGAAAAAGGAACCTACAGACATAAATATTTTTCCAAAATTTTTTTACAGTTGTGTTTGGTTAATCGAAATACAACTATTCCGCACCCATCCCAACTGAAAATTCAAATTTAAATTTTCCGCTCCGGCATACTGGTCAACCAGCCCCATAATCGGGGTTGGTTGACTTACAGTATGGGGTAGGTTACAATAGGTACAATCAGTTAAGAAAATGTTATTAGCAACGTATCTCAATGGTAATAAAATAACACATTGTCACAAGTGTTGTTTCATTATAAAATATTAATTTCTTTCTTTCATATTTGAATAATAAGCTAATCATTTTTTCAACTTAAACGTAAATTATAACGTATTTATAACATAGTCAAATTTAAACAAAATATAAAAATCGCTTTCTAAATAACAAAATAACAATTTAAACCTTATAAACGTTATCAGTCAACCAGCCCGGACCGATCATTTCGACTTCAATAATCTATATAACCTTCAATTATTTATGTATAAACAAAAATACTATGTCAATAGATCGTCTAATAAACAAACTTTAAAATAGTCCCTTAACATTTATTCTATTGTAACTACATAGAGCGTGAAAAAATAAAATCTTTAAGAAAAAATATATACTTACATAGTCAATTTTTCGACAAACGCTGATAACTGTTAAAAAACATGCGATCGCGGGGTCGGACATAAATGCATGGCATAGTATAAGTGACTTCTTTCTACAGTAAATCGTTCCGCAGTAGAGCATATGTCGGTGCAAAGTTATTAACAATTAGTCAACCTACCCCTTGGGCAGTGGCGGATTTAAAAAAAAAAGGCCCAGGTGGAAAACGTTCTGAGGGGCCCATTTTCGGGAAAATGAGGAGTTAATTTACTAAAAAGGGGTAAGTGTACAGGAAAGTATAGAAAAAAAATATAGTGCTTGGATAAAAGCGTAATTTTTTTAAGGCAGGGCCCCTAGGGGTCTTCTGAGCAGGGAAAGCCATTTCCGATTTTTCGAGAAAATAAAGCGGTAGTTTGCTGAAAACGGGCTCAGTGTAATATTACCGAAAAAATATAGTTTGAATAAAATCATAATTTTTTTTTTAAGGGTGGGCCTTGGGGGGCAGGGACCTAGATGGCAACTGCTCATCGGCCGCCCTGTTAAATCCGCCACGGCCCTCAGGACAATCAGTCCCGGTCTCCCTTACATATCGATGGCTTACAAGGGAACATCCCGAACCCGGAAATTCAAAAAATTCTGAAACTTTGTGATTGTATCGCAATTTTTGTTTGCTGCCCAAATTCACTCTAAATTGACCCCTGAAAATCCTGTTATATTCCGATTTTATATTATAACTCGTGAACTGCAAAATAATTTTTTTATCAAATGATAGATTTAATTAAAAGAAGTAACTTTTATCGTGAAACTTGTTTTCTATCTTTTACACTTCGCGAGTTATAACACAAAATCGGAAAATATGGCTGAAAATATTGCGATTTTCAGGGGTTAATTTCGCTTCCTTCGAGTGAATTTGAAATCCCCTACATATACACAAAGCTTCAGAATTTTTTGAATTTCCGGGTTCGGGACCTTCCCTGGTTAGTGCACAAATATTGTATGACCACATTCTGTGAAATTTGAATTTTTATATGCAACAAATAATTTTATTCTTGACTGTTTCTTTAGGTTGTATAAAAACCACATTTATATCTACTTCATAAATTTGTCAAAAATAATATTTTTCTTCATTGTATGTCCTTGAATCTTATGTACCATTGCGTATTTAAACCTGCTTTTCTCGGAAACACTAAAAGTGGACAAACAATATTTGTGCACTAAGCCATTCATATATTAGATAAATATTAAATATCCAATGTTACGTAATTGGGAAATCCCAAT
Organism: Andrena cerasifolii; assembly: GCF_050908995.1. Taxonomy (NCBI): domain Eukaryota; kingdom Metazoa; phylum Arthropoda; class Insecta; order Hymenoptera; family Andrenidae; genus Andrena; species Andrena cerasifolii. The sequence continues at coordinate 2,200,975 of NC_135128.1, read as the reverse complement.
ACGAACTCCATTATGCAGAATTACTGCATTAAGTTTTGAAGCAATTATATAATCTCGTTGCAGTCCGTTGCTTCATTAATATTAAAGAAAATTATATTCCAGTTAGCGGCCGAAATTTGGTTTACCTAAAGTTCAACTAATAATCCAAAGAATATATTACTGCAAACAAAAAGTTTGACAAAATTTCCTGCCAACTGTGATTTATCAATTCTTTCACCTTATTCTCGAGTTTGTCTTACAAGGGAACATCCCGAACCCGGAAATTCAAAATATTCTGAAACTTTATGAATATGTAGGGAATTTCCTCCTGATTACAACGCAATTTTTGTTTGCTGCTCAAATTCACTCTAAGGAGGTGTAATTGACCCCTGAAAATCCGGTTATTTTCCGATTTTCTGTTATAACTCGTGAACTGTAAAATAATTTCTTTACCAAATGATAGATCTAATTAAAAGAAGTAACTTTTGTCTCGAAACTTTTTTTCTATCTCTTACATTTCGCGAGTTATAAAACAAAATCGGAAAATAGCCGAATTTTCGGGGGTTAATTTCACCCCCTTCGAGTGAATTTGGGTAGCAAACAAGAATTGCGTTGTAATCAGGAGGAAATCCCCTACATATTCACAAAGTTTCAGAATTTTTGGAATTTTCGGGTTCGGGATCATCCCTTGTTAGCCATTACTCGACATTTTGCTGTATATATTATTTCCGTAATATTTTCAATTTATAAACATAATTACAATCCATACCAAAACAAGCGAAATAAATGAACAAATTGGCCAATAATGCACGATTTATACCGCCGAATATAATTTCATCATTTTATTATTACGCGTGTAAATTAGGTAATGCAAAATAACAATAAGTATTCAAGATATTTGAATATAATTGTTAATTCGAACGCCTCTGTTCAACGTAGCTTATACGCGTTCCGTTCGTTCGAGTGAGAACAAGAGGAGGAGGATTCAGGAGATGAGAGTGTGCCAGCTAATAAGAAAATGCCATGCTGAAAATGTCACACGCTGAGCAACGTGACGTCACGCCACAACTCGTTCTGTTCATTTTACGTGTACATACGCCGGCTCGTCAAAACATCAGCCGGGAGTCCTTGAGAGAAAAGTGGAATGGAGTGTAGAATTTGATCGAATACATTTACGTGAGATTTTTTTCAGCCTATATATAAAAGTGACCTTAAATAATATTACGATAACTCTGATATAGAATATACCCAAAATTAAAGAAATCAGTCAATGTGTATTTACAACTGGCTCAATATTTTAGCTCCAAGTAGAAATAACAAAAAGGTGTACGCACAAGTATAGGCAAAGAACAATTTATTAACGAGTCACAAAAACGAAAAACAATGATTTTGCAATTCAGAATGTTAGTCACACTTCACCGCTGTAGGGAAACTGAAATTATCGCTGCTTTTCTGCTGTTCGAAGGACTGAAAAGAAACTACCCTCAGATTTACTCATACCACACCACTAATACACCCTCCACGCACACATTAAGTTCAACACTAATAGTCTACTCCAGAGATTTTTTATAAAAGTATAAAAACCATCGTCTTATATTAAATAATCCATCTAAAAAAATGTAATTAACGTAGTCCCCAACCAGCTATTTTAGTCAAATTAGAGTTGGGTAATAAATGATAAATATAAAGTGGTATGATACTATAGAAATGATAATTATAATTTTTAACATCGTATATATATATTTTTTAAAAAGTTCAATGTGAATATAAATAATTGTAATACGAAAATAGGATATTAAATTGGTTAGCGTAGTGAACTGAAGCAGCAGACCTGACAACGTCGCATTCGTTCGGAGCGTCTTTTATAACCAAAATGTCAGAAAGGTTTCGTTACAAAGGTAAATTTATTTAAAAAATAATATTGGAAAATAAACGAAAATATCGGGTTAGAATCGCTGCAAAAAGAATGGAGCAACGCAAATGTGTTGAGGTTAAACGCAGAAAATGTTCGGGAAACCGAATTGTAGAGTTAAAGTATCTTGGAGAGCAATAATTATGGTGTTTAAACCGTTAAAATATATTATCTTTGAATCGTTTTGAAGAGGAAAACAGAAGGGGGATGCATTCTCAGTTATTAGTGAAATGCCAGCAGTGTTTAAAAAATAAGCATATTTAAATGTCTAAACATATCGATTGTGCGACGTTGCCACGTTGACTGCTCTAAGTAGTTTCTGAAAAAATTCCGCGTAAACCTATTTTTTATGGGCATTTACGAAGAAACTATGTGGTCAGTTTTGCAGAAATTAATAAATTCATTTCGGAACGACATTTGGAGAACCAAGCCCTCAAAAATCCATGACTTAATCCCCAATTTTAACTACAAAATATAAGATAACACACTAAATAGGAGAGATCAAGTTGTCATGACCCGACTTAGAATTGGTCACACCAATCTAACACACGGACACCTAATGGATAAATCGACTCCAAAAATATCCCAATCACAGTTAAACACCTATTATATAACTGTACCAAATTTGATAACCTCAGGAATTCAACTGACACCAACATAGATGAAATGCTAACCAAGCCAGCACACATAAAGAAGTTAATCGACTACCTGAAACAAATATCATTATACTCCAAAATCTAACCAAGAAACGTGTAACTATACTCCCTGTCATTTAAGAAGGAACCTGCCGACCGACGAGTTTAGACCGGTTCTGCGCAGGTTGACGCTCATTGGTGCCGGGAGAAGCCACTATTGGCTGTACCCCCACCAACGCTTTTTTAGAGCCAATCAACTCATTCTACATGCGCGAAACGGGTTCCTTCTTATAGTCCTCACCCAATATTTCAACTATAACTGTGTTTACAATGGCAATTGCTATTGTACTGTAATAGTAAATGCATGCCTATGTATTTGTATGTCGCTAATAACCCATAGCGGTTGATGCGACAATAAACCAATAAAGGAAAAAATAAATAAATTCATTTCCTGACATTTCGATGTACCTTTGTGTCAATTTTGGTAAACTACTTGAATATAGTTTTCCTGTTTCAGAAGAAAAACTGAAACTATAACCCTCTTTTTTTTCGATTTTGCCATATGCCACTGTGTTAAGATGCGTCAACTTTAATTAACAATTTCTCGATAACTATGTGGTAAATCGATTTTATACTTTGCACAAGTGTTTCTTGTATTCCAAATTAGTTTTGCACGAAATTTCAAAGAATTCTTGAATTTAGTCGATTATTCAGGAACTACCTTAATTGTAACAGTTAGGGGCATTTAATATAGGACTTAAAAAAATTCGTTTAATTTTGCGCGACCCCTACACTAATTTCTATATGCAAAAATTTATTTATAAATTTCTAGTGATTCCGATACCGAGAAACAGAAATGCATCTCTGAAGCAGCAACAATTTTAGAACCCGTCATATTTAAGTCACACACGAATTTATATCTCCTTACGTCTGTCAAAGCACGTACATGGGACATTCCAGGCGAACTCGGACAGATTTCGGAGTAAGTTTTCGTAGATTGCCGATATTTGATTACGTTGTAGTGTTTAGTGATATTTAAACGTACCGCAAAGGATTTTTCAAAATTTCGAGAAATGACAATTTTACAGCTGTTTGAAGTTAAGTGCTAACTTTTTTTCAATACATTATAGCTATGGAAGTAGTAAACGGATGGGGATGAGCTTTACGGTGCTTATAGAGAAGACATTGAAGTTTCAAGAAAGAATTATTTCAGTTTAAAAAAAAATTGAACTATTTTTGTGCAATTATTTTAAACAAATGCAGGTTTTTATCATAGGGCGCTATTTTAAAAATCTGAAAAAGGAGAATATAGTTCTAACCTTCCCCTTGATGGACAAATTTTCAAAAATATGGACATTTTAAAATTGGCTCTGTAAAAATTGCCGAAAGTTGACGCTGCGTCGCCCAGCAGCGGCCAAGCGGCTATACCTGATATTCTTATACAGGATTCTCAAAAATGATAGGTATTTGAAGAAAAAAACTGAAGTAGGAAAACTCTTACTGTTTTTTATATCGAACAAAATACGGTATCTCAATTTTTGGTATATGCAATATTTTCCTCAAAACGAGGGTGACTTTTGGTTTTTTAAATGGAATGCTATATATTTGATATGGTATACTATGACCTCCAAGGCCACACAAGGTTAGGAATGAAGTAAATATATTGAACTATCTAGTAGATTGAGTTTCTTTCTTTCATTCCTAACCTTGTGTGGCCTTGAAGGTCATAGTATACCATACGGTTGAATTTGTCTTCACAGTCGCTTTCATATTTGGTAATCAAATATATAGCATTCCATTTAAAAAACTAAAAGTCACCCTCGTTTCAAGGAAAATATTGCAAACACCAAAAATTGAGATACCGTATTTTGTTCGATATAAAAAACAGTAAGAGTTTTCCTACTTCAGTTTTTTTCTTCAAATACCTATCATTTTCGAGAATCCTGTATAAGAATATCAGGTATAGCCGCATGGCCGCTGCGAGTACCGCAGTGCTGGGCGACGCAGCGTCAACTTTCGGCAATTTTTACAAGGCCAATTTTAAAATGTCCATATTTTTGAAAATTTATCCATCAAGGGGAAGGTTAGAACTATATTCTCCTTTTTCAGATTTTTAAAATCGCGCCCGATGTTAAAAACCTGCATTTGTTTAAAATAATTGCAAAAAAAGGTTCAAATTTTTTTTTTTAAAATGCAATAATTTTTCCTTAAAACCTCAATGCCTTCTCTATAAGCACCGTAAAGCTCATCCCCATCCGTTTACTACTTCCATAGCTATAATGTATTGAAAAAAAGTTAGCACTTAACTTCAAACAGCTGTAAAATTGTCATTTCTCGAAATTTTGAAAAATCCTTTGCGGTACGTTTAAATATCACTAAACACTACAACGTAATCAAATATCGGCAATCTACGAAAACTTACTCCGAAATCTGTCCGAGTTCGCAAGGAATGTCCCACATGTTTTCAAGATATCATTCACTTATGAATTTCACATTCCAAAGTTGCAGGGGCATAGAAAATTCTCTACCGAAGGCAATAAGGGATGACTCAGCGTTCGAATTAATGCGCATTCGGATGACAAGGTACCCCCGTAACTTCCCCCACTGCGGGCGCCCGTCAAGAATCTCTTGTATCTGTTTAGAGAAAGCTCGTTTTGTCGTTTGCTCAATAATTATAATGCGCTATCTCCTCTCGGCTGGCTTTCAGGCAAACAGGAACTGATTTTTGCGAAATTACTCGCGGCGGCAACGGTGACGTATCGATCGAAGTAGGAAGTGACATTTCGTAAAGGGAAAGCCGGAAGTTCGGGCACGAGGTCGCGCGAGTAGGAACCAACACGCTGGTCGCATGCAGGCGCAATGTCAAGTGCTACGAGAAGGTCGGGCACGGTTTAAAATTGAGCCTCGGGAACGATTTGTCCCTGACTGTGCAGGATGTTTCAAAGAAAGCTTAGAAGATTTAGGACTCGCGCCGCACAATTCAATGAATGAGGACAGTTTTAATAAATGTGTGCCTTAATGGTAATTTTTATTGAGACGCGGAAAATGTTAAGTGTTATCTTCGCAGAATTTTATGTGATTTCCTTCCAACTTCCAGGCAAATTTCAGCTGCTCGTTGGAAAGAAATACAAATACAAATTTAAGGAGGTTTGATACCTCAGTTGCGGGGTAGGCGGCGAGAGGGGTAGGCCTATGCCTTTGTTTATGACAACTTCTCTCTGCATAAAAATATTACGTATACTTCTAGCTCTTTGATGAACTTTATTCATCCATTAATACTAATTTTACTTCTAGTTCTATACTCAATTATAAACTTAACATTAATATTTTTCACTACACGATTATCAATCTATATATTTATAATCTTTATTTCTATCATTGGTGGAATAATAATTATATTCCTTTATTTTACCAGAATAATTAATAATCATCCTTCAAAAATTAAAATAAATGAACTTCTTATAATTATATATTTACTCATTGGTATGTTAATCATTATAATAATAACATATATTTATTTGCCAGATCAAACAGAATTTTACTTATCCGTGGGAGTTCTGCAGTGATACCAATCTTAGATAAAAAAAATTAAGTAGACAAAAATGTTATTTACATGTCTATTCCTCATAAAATTATTACTACACTGTTTGTTTTGGAATTTAATTAAATAAAAGGTATGTTTAATGCAGCTAGAAACACAATATTTTCATTACAAGTAGCGTAAAATATGCGAGTGAAATGCGGCAACGTCGCTTTGCGTCCATCTTTTTTTTTCTCTTTCCATCTCACACTTGTGGCGTCCTTTTACGCATTCGTACTGGTTCGTAACACATTAGTAAATACATGATTACAGCTTGGTAGTGTTTTTACAAATTTTTACTGTATCCTTTGTACAAATATTCATTGTATAGATAACTACCCGGCGTACAGCGTTGCCACGTTTCAAACAGTTCCTTCAGGCAGTTCCAAAAATACGAGCACATTGCTGTCTATTTATTCAATTATCTAATACACCGTACGGTTCATGTCCGATTTTCTTTTTTAGAATTTCATAGGAATACTTAAGCTTTTCATTGCAACATTTTTTAGGACTTTCTCACTATTTTCAAGGACTCTGTGTAACATTTTATAGAAATTTTATCGCTTCTCCCATAACAGCCTCTGTATAAGAGCGCAATTTTGATTTCAATTTTTTCAAAACCCGTGCGGTCAATCGACTTGAAATTTTGACACAATGTGGACTACACTTTGAACATTAGATTAAAACTTTTCAAAGATTTCCCATTATTTTTTCTCCGGTATCGAACCTCCTTAAATAGTGTGTGTGTTTACTTGAGAAGGTGTAATTTTGGTATCATAGAACTGGTCTATTATTATAATACTATTCTTCTGGTGAGTCATAACACCATCCTCGTGTGTAGACACTTATTAATTTTTTTTATTTCTTTTCCTGAAGCTCCCTGATAATCGTACAAATTTCCAATATCTTCACTTCCACCATAGAACTGGAAATTGGTGCAAACCTACCATAAATTGGTTTCAATTGTGTTTTAAGATTTTCCTTCGTAGGATTTACATTCCATTTTAGAATCTGCACAATTTGCTTCGTATCATTGACTTCCTTCTAGAAATGACGATAACCATTTGAGGTTGAAAGAGATGTGGGAATGTTCTTTTCTTCCAGATATTATGTGATAATAGTTAGTGAAATTTTCAACTCTGTTCATTATAGTATTTGCAGTTTAGGTACCCGCATGCGATTAATTAAGGCCATTTGCATATATGAATCAGACACACTATCTTATTAGATACAAATATTGATGTTTCTTAATTTTTCCAAATGTATAATTATCTGCGTGTATAAATGTAGGGCATATTTTATGTCACAAATGGTAGCTTGAAATTAGCTGAGTTTAGTAAGGATATATATAGCCTACTTGACAAACACTTATGTTATTAAAACAAACATATCTTAACTATGATACTAATATTACCTTACCCACTTTTTCGAAGAATTAAATACGTAACATTAAAACCTCCTGTTTGGATAAGAAAGCGGTCGAATAAAAGAGGGTTTACTATATACCTACAGCCAAATTTCACGTTTACAGTGTCAAAATTTATTTTAAAATCGTGCGATAGTTAAATAAGAAAATATATATAATGTTATTCGGCCGGAATAATCACAAAACTGAGTTTCGCTATCTGTAAAAGATTTTTTTTTTATTTTATTGTTTATGTTCTTATTTAAAACTATTTACAACTATTTACAACGTTTACCTGTAAAAGAGAAACGACATTAAATGTCAATTATTCCCCAATTACAATCTCTATTTCCTGTTGTCTTTTAATTCGTGGAGCTTTGTCCTTGCACTGGTGTTTACTCCTTAGGCTTTCTAACCTCCGCAGCCAACGCGCCGTAAGTGCGCGGGCTAATTTAAAAGGGAGTATCCTGTACTTTCTTTACATATATACACATGAGTCATGTATATTAAGGGGTCAGTCCACTGTGACGGTTTGAAAAATTAAGCTCTTTTTAAAGATTTTTTTCTCCGTGGATACAACATATAATGCAATAAATCTTTTTGGTATTTATTAATCTGCTCTTATATTATACAAAAAAAATTTAAACAATTTTTTTTTAATTTGTTTTAAAACTTTAAACGCAATTATCTGAAAACGATATTTTTTCAACTGACGCAGGTGATTGCAAAAAAACTATTTGACCACTCAGTCTGAAATTTGTACACGTTATTCAGGACATCAGTGGCTATGGCTGGGACTAGAATTGTATTTACTGATAAAAAAATTAACAAAATGGTGGACGTTTGAAGTTTAAGTGTCGAAATTCGGTGAATTTTTCAAGAACTTTGCATTGTAAAAACTATGAAATGTTTAATCAAAAAAGGTTTCCGTAGTCCCGGTCATAACCACTGATCTGCTGAATAACGTGTAAAAATTTCAGACTGATTGGTCGAATAGATTTTTGCAATCACCTGCAGCAGTTGAAAAAATGTCGTTTCGAGATAATCGCGTTTAAAGTTTTAAAACAAATTAAAAAAAAATCTTTAAATTTTTCTTGTATAATATAAGAGTAGATTAATAAATACCAAAAAGATTTATTGCATTATATGTTGTATCTACAGAGAAAAAAATCTTTAAAAAGAGCTTAATTTTTCGAACCGTCACAGTGGACTGAGCCCTTAAGTGCGAAAAAAATATAGCAGGATTTTTAAAACTTTTAATTAAAGGACTTGTGAAATACCCTTTGGGGTTTTAGACCCGAGTCCCTCCTTTACGTTGACCTGGAAACGCCGTTTGACGGAAACAACATTATGGTTTATAGGTATAAAGAGTTTTATAATACTAGAAGGTAAATTAGGGGCACAGTATTAGACGCAAGGGGACATGTAATCCTCGTCAGGTAATAAAGGATTAATAGTACGGTAAGCAGATCGGACCCGCTGATGTGCGGTCAACGCATTTTCCATTCACGAGCAGGTAAAATTCAAGAAACGCTTAAATAAGTTTATGATTTGTATTTAGTTTTGCAGAGTCATTGAAGTACATTGTTGGAATTTTTATGGCACGTTTTTCCAGATCATTTAGATTTATAGTTTCCTGGTCGTGTTGGAAAATAATTTTTTTTATTATATCTAAAATATCTGATAAATATGAGTTGTGCTTTTATAATACATATTTGTTTAATTAAAGTCACTTTTATAGGATGAAAATAATTGTCAACTTTCGCGCGATTGCTAATAATTTGTTTTCAATTTTTTGAAGCGTTAAATTAGATGAAATAGTATACAATAAGATATAAAACGCGATATTGTTCTCATAAAATTATAGAATGTGGCATATTTTTGGAAATTTTTCGCGACTCTGTGTTCAGATTAACTTCAAACTAAAAATAATAGGTATTTAACAATCTGCAAATGTAAAAATCATCACTGTTCTCTTTCCTATTACTATACTCCGAATTTCTTCAGTAATTATGAGTCCTTAGAATGCTTCAAATCCATGAGAAAATAATGTGTGTAAAAAATGGACTCAAACAAGGAAACGAGTCTCTAGAGCCATGAAGTTTTACATATATTCTTTTTAATAACACCTACCTTTATTTTCTCAGGATGTTAAATACACAGTAACATGTACAATAATTACAATACGTTTTTATGGATATTTTGTCAATTTTCTGCGACAGAATTGTATGACAATGTGGAAAATTGGAAATTTGTGCAGCTGGTACCCATAAATGTAACCGGTGTTGATATTAATTTATAACAATTAGGTAAAAGGCTCAAGATTTTTATAAAAATTGGCCTGTTAACTGACATGTAACTTACAATTACAAACTTAAATTTCACATGTAAAATCCCATAAGCGCGGTTTCACCGCTACTGCAAATCCCCTTGCAAAGTTGCCCAGCTATCTAACAATTCTTTTCTTTCTCGTATTTATTGCTGTTTACTGTAACTGCTAGTGCCCCTACTGACAACAATTGCGTCCGATTACAGTAGCCCCAGAAGCTATTATTCTGAAGGCTATTTGACTGAAGGCATTCGAGCTTGAATTGAATGGAGTAATATTAGTAAGAATATGTGTTCCTCTTTTCATTAATTAGGAATAAAACTTGTAGGAAAAATTACAATCCATAACTTCCTATGCTTTGCATGTAAAAACAGCAAGGGTTTAATTGCCAATTAGGGTGGAACGAAATACAGGGAAAAATATTTTTTTTATTATTCATGACTTCTAATAGTGGGCAAAAGTTGCCTTTTATAAAGTTACCTGAGCTGTGAAAGTTTGATCTTGATCAACGAAAATTTTTTGAGGTGCCGCAAGCCATTCAAAAAATTTGTTGATCAAAATCAAACTTTCACAGCTTAAATAACGTTATGTCAACGGACTCGAGAGTCGCATGTCCAACTTCGTAGTTCGTACGCGACATTTCCACAATCTTTTAAATTCAAAAGTTCATTTAATATCAATTTTTATTTCCACTTTTTAAAAAATAAATTTTAACTTTCCTTGAAAATGGTCAGAATTACTGACTTCGGTCAGTTGTATTTCATAATGTTAAATAAAACGTTTCGACGTTGGAAACTGTTAAAAAAAAAGTTTCAAAATTGCAATTAGTTTTTGTTTAAATATTCGAAGGACCGAACCAGTGCGCCGAAACAACACTTTTAATTGGGACGATTTATGCGGTTGAAATTCAAATTATTTTATTTAACATTATGAAATACAACTTTTGCCCTAATAGTTAGAAATAATGAATAATAAAAAAATATTTTGCCCCTATATTTCGTTCCATCCTATTGTCAATCATATTAATCCTCATGTATTTTTAAAAATCAATTTTCTAAAAAAAAAGCAAGAGGATCCTGAAACAGTACGTCCCCCTTCTTCAATAATTCTTGTTTCCAAGAAAACCACCCCTTTATAACCGTAGATATATCCCGTCCATTTATCGTGTCGAAAAATGTCAATAAAAAAATTCAAAATACATGAAAACAATATGTAACGTGACATAAAAATAAAATCCCGAGGACACTACTGGGGATTTCTAAATCAGCGAATGCATTTGTGCAGAACAAAAGCAAGTTTACCCACATTTAAAAATTTATCACAGGTCGGCCGATGCAATTTCCTTTTGTCACAATTTAAGCTGAGTACCTGCAGCCTATGGCGGCAATATTGGGCAAAAGAAATTGAAAAATGTTTAAACAGAGAGGGTTGAAGCAACTTGAGAAACAATTCACTTCTTTTTCGTGTATTAAGTTACCAGTAACTCTTACCTATGTGAGTAGTCATATTGAATTAATATTAAAATTCTTCCAGCTCTTTTAAATTAAAATATTTGATTTGGTATTTCACGGAATGGGCGGCAGCCGCTCGTCACCCTAGGGACGCCCAATCTCCAAATCCACCCCCGGGTATCGCGCATATTATCGGTATAATAAAAGGCCTATTATTTTCCATCTGGTTACGGTCATGGTGTAATAATCAACGCCGTTTGATAATGATTCAGGAGTTAGGACCTCCCCAACTATGAGGGGGTGACGGTTTTCCCCAGTACATACGGGCCGATGAGGGTCTCTTCGTGATAGAACCCTAATAGCGAAGAGGGTTAATGTTTTTAACCCCAGATTCTCATGCTGCTATATATACAACGGCTAATGGGAGTCAGTTTTCGTTATGGTGGCCGAGCTACTACATATATGTATGGATATCAGGCTGGTATATGCGGGTTCTTTGTGGGGCAGACGTGCGCTATGAACGAATCGAAATCACCATTTCCATTGTAAATCGTAACATTGTATCGATTTGTCAATGAAGAGCGGGATATATTTTGTTGTTGTCGGCTCTTTTTCGAATGCAATTTAAATTCTGTGCTCGTAGAGGTATACATATGTAAGTAGGTGCACGTATGTAGCTATCCTGGCTTTTTGGTCAAGTGGAGAAATTTATACAATTTATAAGCGTAACGTACAAATTTTCTGCATGTATGCATTTGGTGTAAAAGAATAGTAAATAAGGCAGTTGAGATTTTTCAAGATTCTTAATTATGCTTGCAGAGCAAGCCTTACAAGTAAACATTCAGTTTATAGGGAATAGAGTTTCCCGATTTGGAATATATATTTTTAAAGTACTCATAGTAACTAAGAAATCCTGTAAATTACATCTGCAATGGACCTATTTTACTCGTGTTATCAATAACATTAAATATAGCCTCAAGGCGTATGCGAAAAACGGCAAAATCTTCTTATTTAAAAATAATTGGCTAAAATCTTTGCATCTGTATGTTTTTTTGTGGTGCTGAATCCGAATATCGCGTTATTGTTTGTGTAAAAAAAATTCCTAAGGTAGTTCTCTTAATAAAAAATGTTTTTTTTTTATAGATAATTTAAAAAGGAAAGGACGGAGAATTTTTAAATATTTTTTTCGGATTACTCTTACAAATTTACTTCAAAATCCATTTTAACCTGTTTTTAACTCCCAGGGGCTACATCGGGGCCCATAGGGCAAGGTACCAATTCATAACCAGTTTAGGTTAGGTTGAAAAACAATCTATGACTGAACCTCGCCGTTGCGTTTCATACAAGTATATAAGCAAGAAAAGAAAGAAATAAAATAGAGAAACGCAACGGCGAGGTTCAGTCGTAGATTGTTTTTCAACCTAACCTAAATTGGTTATGAATTGGTATCTTGCCCTATGGGCCCCGATGTAACCCCTGGGAGTTAAAAACAGGTTAAAATGGATTTTGAAGTAAATTTGTACGAGTAATCCGAAAAAAATATTTAAAAAATTCTCCGTCCTTCCCTTTTTAAATTATCTCCAAAAAATCGATTTTTTATTAAGAGAACTACCTTAAGAATTTTTATTACTCAAACAATAACGCGATATTCAGATTCAGCACCACAAAAAAATATACAGATGCCAGGTTTTAGCCAATTATTCTTAAATAAGAGGATTTTGCCGTTTTTCGCATACGCCTTGAGGCTATATTTAATGTTATTGATAACACGAGTAAAATAGGTCCATTGCAGATGTAATTTACAGGATTTCTTAGTTACTATGAGTACTTTAAAAATATATATTCCAAATCGGGAAACTCTATTCCCTATAACTGAATGTTTACTTGTTAGGTATTTAGCTATTTTCTACGTAATTAGTTACATCTATAAAATGTCTACTGAAATTGTTTTCTTTCTGCAGAAAAATATTTTTATTTCTGTCATCATGTGGGGAGTTTGGTAAAACGTATTCTTTGATTTTTTAGGTTCTAATAGTAAAGTGATAATTCACAATAATTGTATTTTAACAATAGGAAATATTTTCACAAATATTGTTTAGAAGGACGAAGTTGTTTTAATCCTAGAATTATCCACGACCTGAGTCGTAATTATATACTGTAGCTATTTATGCTCTCTAAATTTTTTATATAGATATTTATAATGCATTTAAAAATCTGAAAGACTTGACTTATAATTTCAATACTCTCTTACACAACGTATTAATCATTATGTGTAAGAAATGTGCGTAGAAAAATCGGTTTCCACTATGTATACATGGATTTTCGAAATGAGTTCAAACTTTTTAATGTTATTTATGTTATTTCTTTTGTAATTAATGTTTGTAACTAAACAAGTTGCTTTAGAAAATATAAATATTGGAAGCTTTAAAAAAATGTAGCTGATAAAAGTTAGCCTATTTCATTAAAATAAGTAATGTCCTTACTATTTTATCATTACCTATTACTTTATTCATTTATTCAAAATATTTCTGACATCAGGCGCTATTATTTAAGGATGAACTTTAGTAACATTTAAAATGAGCGAAAATCTTTGAAAATTGGGGTGATTGAGTTTTTCTGCAATAGTAAAACTCTCCGCAAAATTTAAAAAAAAATTGATTCGGTAGTTTTTAAATTATTTAACTTTTAATTTAACATGCATCCTTATGAGGAAACGCGATATTGAGAAATATAACTACAAAATTAATAGCGAAATAATAGGCCAAAGTTTTTGAAATCTTGTATACAGAAATATCAAGCTCCGAACTAAATCATTGTCATAAGAATTCCGGACAACTGATTAATATCTTTGAAATTGATTAACTTTTGGCTAAGATTGTCACTGAAATTCATCCTTAATAGACTAAAATAAGTAGCAAACACGTCGATGTTTTACAAAACATTATGTTCTGCCTACAGTTAAAAGTACCAGGGCAATATAAAAACAGGTATGCATATATTGGAAAACTTTAATAGGGGACTATTTTATAAGGGTCACTAAAGAAGTCCTGAATATTTTCGGATCAACCCAGCAGACAATAAGTTCAGGAAACGAGTGGCAATAATTCTGCAATTATCTATTAGGCCCCAAACATCCTCCTCACTATGGAAAACCCCAATGGTTAATTTCAGGGGTGTCGAACTAGCGGCTCGCGAGCCGCAGTGGCTCCCTCTCCTCTTCGCCTGCTCCGTAGAGCCGTAGGAGAGCGGCCCCCTCCACACCTACTTCATTGTGATGAATTTCTCCTCCGGGTGCGGCACTCTCTCCCTGTCGGGTCTCGTGCAACGCCTGGAGTGGGGGAGTTCAGTGGGATCAACAGTGTAAGGGCCTTAAAAATAGGTGTTTTTTGAAGATGGATTGTGACGCAGGTATAATAGATAGAAATGTGATTTTTCGTTTAATTAATAATACATTTATTGATCTAAAAATAGAATCAATTTTTGCTTCAATCGAATATACGCGTGGAAAATAGGGCGCTCACGGGCAAGTCCCCGTCACTAGACGAACGCGCCCGGCGTATCGCTTTAAGTTCGTCTTTCTCGAAACAATTTTTCACGCACTATCGCCACGATAAAAAATGCAATTCTTGACCGAATCTAAAAATTCAAACGGGATTCTACTCGTAATTACACTGGTTTCTGCGCTACCCTGTACTGCGAATTTTCATGCACTCAAATTTTTTTTACGAAACATTTTTGTACGAAGAAACCCATGTTTCGGGGCCTTATCATTTAAACGTATGGCAAACATCGCCCAGTTGTTTCTTAACACTACCTGAGGGTAGCGCGATAACCACACATGTGTAATTAAGGAATATATTTGGTTCTTTGATTTTCGATGATCCTGTCTAAAGTTATCGCGGCTATAGTCCGGGCCAGCTTTTTTTTTACAACGACGCAGCACGCAATGCATCTCAGAGGCAGAGGTGGGTAGAAATAAAATAAAAAAATTGGTCTATACTCTACATTCGTAGCAGAATCAAGTGCAAAAAATTTTAGACCCATCCATTGAATGCTTTTTTCTAGAAAAAATCATAAATGTCACCTATGTTTTCGCGCGATTTGCCACTCTGGAGCCCAGAAAAGTAGCCTGATTTTGAGAATTTTTTAAGCGATTATAGTGAATGGAATTCAAAATTTGTCCGGAGGCCTTTATTGTACATACTTCGAAGTGTGATAACAATTTTTAAAAAAAAAATTTTAATACAGAATGGCGGCGCCACAGGTCAACAAAAGAAGCTTCTTCTGAAAAACAGTGTTCCGCGGCCGGAAAGATTTCTCCTTCAATTCTTGACCTAGAACAAAAAACCAAAAATTTTTAAGCTCTATATAAGACTACCTCGAGCAGTACACGCGGAAACTAAAAAGTACTGCTTTTTGTAAGAATAGTGCCTGATTGAACAAAACGTTTAAACAATTTCGAGGTTGTGGCAGTTCCGTGTTTAATTCAATCACGCACCATTCTTACAAAAATCAGATTTTTTTAATTTCCTCGTGTACTTCCCGAGATAATCTTATATAGAACTCAACAATTTTCGGTTTTTTGTTCTAGGTGAAAAATTGAAGGAGAAATCTTTCCGGCCGCGGAACACTGTTTTTCAGAAGAAGCTTCTTTTGTTGAGCTGTGGTGCCGCCATTAGGCATTAAAAAAATTAAAAAAAAAATTGTGATCATACTTCAAGGTATGTACAATAAAGGCCTTCGAACAAATTTTGTATTCCATTCACTATACTCGGCTCAAAAATTCTCAAAATCAGGCTGCCTTTCCGAGCTCTACAGTGGCATTACCCCTTAACTAGAAAACTATATCCCCCTGTATCGTCCTGTTCAGCGCGGTAATTTTATCCATAATTATCTAATTCTGTGTCGCTGAATAACAATCCGCCCGTTGAAAATTCTAGCAAAATCTAGCTTGCGGGCTGAGCCACCGATGACTTGCGGTTTCACTTCTACGAACGTGTGTATCGCGTTTCTCTTGCACCATTATTTCTTGATCTCTATGAAATTTATACGTTTCTTGGTTTAAGTGTTGCTTATACGGGCCGTCCGAAGATCCCGCGGAAATGATTTTTGCGCTCCCGCGACTGGTTGCGTTGCATTGTTACGAGGCATCGAGATCGACGTATAATCGAACGCTAACAATGCGTAGACGGTGGTTATTTACAATCTGCGGCTTACATCGCGCATGAATAGAAGCTCAATTTCATTCATGCGACTCTTCTCGGTATTCCATCGGTCGGCTACGTTCGAGCTATCGGATCACAGTGCATTGAATACCGCAACTGGAATAGTCACGTCGACGTAACGCTCGCTTATCGTTCGCCTTAAGATAGTTCCTGGATAATCTGCTAAGTTCAAGAATTCTTTCAAATTTCGCTCAAAACTAATTTGGAATGCAAGGAACCCTTGTGCAAAGTTTAAAATCGATTTACCACATAGTTATCGAGAAATTGTTAATTAAAGTTGATATGGCAGAGTCGAAAAAAGAGGGTTATAGTTTCAGACTTTCTTCTGAAACAGGAAAACTATATTCAAGAAGTGTACCAAAATTGGCAGTAATGTGCATGGAAATGTCAGCAAATGAATTTATTAATTTCTGCGAAACTGACCACATCGTTGCTTCGTAAATGCGCATAAATAGGTTTACGCGCAAATTTTTTAGCAACTACGTAGAGCAGTCAACGTGGCAACGTCGCACAATCGATATGTTTAGACATTTAAATAGGGAACGATGATTCAAATTCATATGAACATTTTTCCTGACATTTTGGTTATAAAAGACGTTCCAAATGAATGCGACGTTGTCAGATCTGCAATTCACTACGCTAACCAATTTAATATTTTATTTTTGTATTACAATTATTTATATTAACATTGAACTTTTTAAAATATATATACATGATGGTAAAAATTATTCTTATTATTTATGTAGTATCTACTACTTTATATTTATCGTTTATTACTCAACTCTAATTTGACTAATATAGTCGGTTAGGAACTAACTTAACAACGCATTACACGTTCCATAAAAGTAATATGTCAAATTTAACTTTATTCTGCGGTTAAAAATTTTGGCACCTTACTTAAGAGGGGGCACCGCGGTAACGGCCCGAAAAGTAAAGGTATCTTTGGAAATTTATTACAAGCAAATTACGTAATGAATCTTTTTAAACTTTCAGGGCTTTTTATTGGGTATTTAAGTTATACGATTTGTTTTTTTGCGCCGCAAAAAATCTGGTTGATAGTTTTCTTACGAAACGGTGCTTCCAAAATCAACAAACCAAAATGTTTCAGAAAGTATATGCGGATGGCTATGACACGCCGGGAGATTTTTTTGATCGGTCGTTTCCTTCTCTCTCTTTTTTTCAGCGAAGGAGCTTAGTTTACTCGAACCAAATTTCACAATATTTTCAGAGGTTCGCCATTTTGGTATTTTTCAACATTTTCAAAATCCAACCCGCCGTGCTATAGCCATGCGCATATAGTTTCTAAAACTTTTGATTTTTTTATTTCTGAAGAACTGTTTCGTCGGAAAACTGTCAACCATGTCAGCGGATTTTTTTGCAGCCCTAAGTTACTGGACCTGTACAGCTTACAAATCTGCTTTAAATAAATTTTAAAAAAATATTCGTATAACTTAAATATCCATTAAAAAGTCCTGGA
The DNA here is from genome assembly GCF_050908995.1 of Andrena cerasifolii. Taxonomy (NCBI): domain Eukaryota; kingdom Metazoa; phylum Arthropoda; class Insecta; order Hymenoptera; family Andrenidae; genus Andrena; species Andrena cerasifolii. The sequence continues at coordinate 2,182,982 of NC_135128.1, read as the reverse complement.
AGTTTAAAAAAGATTCATTACATAGTTTGCTTGTAATAAATTTCCAGAGATACCTTTACTTTTCGGGCCATTAACGTGGTGCCCCCCCCCCTTAAATACTTTTTATTTATTTAATTCCCGGGGTAACTTCTTGTATACGTGTTAAAATTCTACATGGTAATTAGAGTGTGTTATAAAATAGTTGCAGCGTTTGTTGCAGAAGGACATTAAAGAAATTTCGAGGAAGTCAATTTGTTTGCGAATGCCGTTTATTAAATAACATATTCTACTATTGGAATAATTTGAATTGAGTGTTAAGCGAAGGTCGTGAGATGTCTAACGAGGGCATTCAAACTTATAAGTGATAAGACGAGAAAAAGAAATTAACATTTAAAGCCACCTTGAAATAACCCGAAATATAAATTCGCACCTTTGACTCTTGAACACACTTAATGCCTTGCAAAATGATTGGCTGCTCGTATGAGTGGGCATTCGTTTTGATGTTTTCGTATTGACGATACGATCATAAAAGATAGACAGCTCCAGAATTCGTAACTAATTAACCGATCAGTTCCCACTTCATTTTTGTTGAAATTCTGTTTCTATAAATATCTATGGAGCTGGAATAAAAATGCACACAGCATTCGATTTACATAGAAAACCCAAAGTTATGATTATCTTGAAAATGTAGAAAACAGATTTCTTTCATATTGTCTATATATTCTACTAGCGTCCCCCGTGTTGGCTTTGCCCGAGATATTAGCGTGACTGCTTCATGTTTATTAGAATTAATATCTTTTAAGGAAATTAAGTATTTTTAAAAAAAAGGTTAATTTCTTCATAATATTTTGGAAAAGATAACATTCTCTCCTTCGGGAGATTTACTTTTCGTCCAGCGCAACATATACCAGGCGCTTCTTCGTTCCATGTTAATAACGCGTTTTTTAAACATGCTGCATAACCTATGTCCGTCCTAGAGTATCCACGAATAACGTGTTAAAATTTCAGGAAGATCGGTTCAATAGGTCTTGAGTTTTGCACGAACATAAAAATCGGCTCCCTCTTTATATAATAGTATAGATATAAAAAGAAATGGGAGTGGAAAGCTTTTTCAGTTGTCAACAAATTTTTCATAAACATTGCTGTAGGCCCAGGGACGAAACTAAGGGGAGGGGCAGGGGGTGCATCTGCCCCGGACTCGCTTTGCGGGGGGCGCCAAGCAAGAAATCTTCGTAGAGAAAAGACATAATTTTGGAAAAGCTACATTAACAGCGTTATTCAAATTTATGTAGGTATTATTTCATTAGGAATAAAAGAGATACAGATTTTATGGAAAAGTATTTAAAATGTATCTGCTTAAAATTTATTTATCTGTTATCAAACAGCGAAAAAATTAGAGTACCTGCAATATGTTTGAACCCAGTTTATTATAAGTCTTTTTTCAATACTCTATTTTTGTCAATACAAAGGGGTAAAATATTTAGAGCAGGCGAGCGCCAAACAGAATCCTTTCCCCGGGCCCTATACAACCTATTTTCGTCCCTGTGTAGGCCTTTAGCAACTAACATAAACGAAAAACGTGGACTTGGAGTGTTTAACCAAAAACCAGACGTATGCCTGCCCCAGTTCTACTCTAGTTCTAAATTAAGCTATAAATGTATTAATTTTATTAATTCTATAGTAGGTACTTAAATAAAAAAGACTACAATTGAGAGGCCCAGTGGTAAACAGGCACATGCATAAATTTTTTTCTTTGTACCATTAACTCGATCCTGGAACGTTATGTAATTGCACCACCTCCTGATATAATAGTACGTTTCACCGAGCAGAATCATATTAGAGTGACCCCAAAATGAGGCCATTTGTAGCCCCTTTTTGGTCCCACGATTTTGGAACTGAATTTTGTGCCAAATGATAGCTTATGATGAGACATCAATCCCGATAAATTCACGAAAAAAAAATCAAATGGCCAATTCAACATTGTGGACGATATATTAAAAACGCACCTACTACACAGACATTTATATTTCTTGATTTTTTTTCGTGAATTTTGAAAATCTAAGTTCAAATTCGTTATTAGCAGTCAGCAAAACCCCTGGAAACAATTGTTTAAATTATCGGAATGACATAAATTTCTTATTTTCATTTTCATTCTCATTTTCATTCTCATCTTTATTTCCATTTTCATTGTACATTTTTCATTTCTCATTACTCATTCTTTACCTCTATTTTTCATTTTTCTCTCTATTGTTAAGTATAATTTGATATAGTATGCATATATGTAGATTTATTTTTATTCAACACGCAAAATGTTACGTATCCTTGCTATATAATGGGTTCTAACCCGTTTATGATTAATAAATAAATAAAAGTTTATACATCGAAGCGTATAGGCTGACGCGTTAATGAATTTTCACTTCTTTCACCTCTCATATCTCAGAAACTAATTGTCATCTGAACTTGAAAATTTGTCGCGATTGATGTCTCATCATAAGCGATCATTTGGGAGAAAATTCAGTTCCAAAATCGTGGGACCCAAAAAGGGGCTATTTCTTGGGTCACTCTTTTCTTCACGCTGAGAAAAAACAAATGCGTAGTGGGAAAAGGGCACATAGGTTAGGTATGGGTATTACTGCGGACTTTTAAGATAGGTTAACTTTAGAACGTTCGATAAAGCGCTCAAATGAATGAAAATCCCTCCTCCTTTTTTAGAAAGAAAATTGGGACCCTAATAATTCCATAAAAAATGTGGGGGGGGGGGTAATAGGCACAGTTAATTAAAAATACAGAGATTGAAACATCAGTTACTGCGGACATGCATGCATTGCTGCGTGCCAGTTACTAACGAAATGTTAGGCGAAATATTAGTATAAGAAAGCCTATTGACTTTTCTGTTATTTTTTTATACTTTTTTTCACATTTATCTTTTCTTGGCATCTTTATAGAGTTGCAATCGTCACTCACGCACCGCGGTTCACTTTGGACGTTAGGTTGACGCACGATCGGAGAAAAGGTTAGGTTACGCAGTCGTCAGTCCGCAGTAATACACGCACATGGTGTAAAGTACTGCACCTAATACTGCGGTGAGAAATAAAAATTAAAACTAAAATGTAGATGACTGATTTACTGTTTTTCTGAAAAAAATAACTCCTACTCTATCGAGTAATAACGCTGCATTACATGTATTACTGTTAATAACAAAAGTAAAAATGTTTTTCAAGTAGGTGTTCATGACCGCCATACCGGGAATCGACCGAACTTTCGCCTTGACGAATTTCAAACTACGATAAAAGAATTAATAATAATTTTACTGTACATATTTATTAATAATTTTCTCTAATAGAGTTTAAAATAATTTGATCAAAAATTTTCAAGAGGTTATGTACTTTCCAAAATTACAGTAATACCCACACTTACCTTAATAAATTTAGTTTTCAGCTAAAATATTATTATAGTTGTCATTTATCATCTAATTCAAGTTCCGTTTAAAATAATTACAATTTCATGCCGCATTTCCTATGAAAACAATTTTTCCTTCAACTTGCTTTCGTCTAAAATCACAAAACGGTGGCATGCGTATGTTTTCCACTGGGCCCCTCAATTCATAATTGGAACTAAATCGTATATTTGCAATAAATATATTTGGCCTCTGTTACGACTCATTTAATGTAGATATACGCGTTTGAAGTTCACATAAAAACTCGCCTTAAGCTATTTCATACGAACGTAACAAAAACAATTTCGTCAGCTCTTGTCCGAGGCAGTATTTGCACAAAGTCGAAAATACTCGATCGGTTCGATATTATCATTTAAGTCTATTACGCAACCGGACGTAGTACAAGTTGGGAGATTCTCAGAATGAAAAAAAAAGAAGAAAACACTTATTTTCTGTGGATTTTGAAACGCGTAGAAAATGAAGTGTTGGTATCTTTCACTCACTTGAATACGAGATAGCAGTAAGCAGGCGTAAAAAGATAACAGCATAGATTATGCTGCATTACAAATAAAACGTTGCTCTCACAAATGTGTTTCCTAAATAAGAAGCCTTGTACGATAAATCAGTTAAAAAAAAGTCTTAGGTATTAGTTACTCTCGTATTGCTTCCATTTGTATTCTGTAAAATACGTGTATATTAAATTACCGATATATGTATTATTTTAATGTCTGGACGCCTTCAAAATCTCGTTTTCTAAAAAAAGTTTTTACAGGACCGTTTTCTGTAAAGCGATCTAACAATAAATCCAACAAATGAGCCGTTTATTTTGAAAGTGGCCTAAGTCCATTTGTCAATTGTTTTTTTGTTGGCCGTAGTAACGTGTACAACTTGAAGTTATTATTACAAATTTGTATATAAATTTTTTTTAAATATAAATGGACTTAGGACACTTTCAAAATAAACGGCTCAAATATAAAATTGAAGGAATATATTTTTTTTTAATCTGAACGTACATTTCTCTATGAAGTTTAATATTATAATTAAGGAATATGTCTTTGAGTTTTGATCACTGCAAGAGGAAATTAAATATAAATTAATAAAGAAAAATCTTCGTTAATATGTACATTGTAATTGTGACAATTTTCTTGATGTAACAGTTAATGGATTATGACTTTATTAATACCGTTATCTGATGCACTAGGCACTGAAAAAATAACCTTTGATAAAATATAATTCTGGGATGGCTTTCATTACTCTACAATTTTTTTAAATGGCATGTCTCTTTGGGACACGTGACAAGTTCAGCATCATTTATTATGTTGACAAGTGGCACTAGGCGTGGACAAACATTAACTAATATTTTAATAGGTAGGGTAAATTGTACAATGATTGACACCCTAAGCGGAAATCCCAATGGGAATGTTTATATATTTTTGTGAAGTTTTTATATGGTCTTAATTTTCATTTATTATCAATGACTATGGAATTCTCGTTAAAATAAAACATCTTGAGTACCTATTAAGTCTTTTATTTTAAAAGTATTCAATCAAAAATAAAAATAGGCATAAAAGTACAATCATTGGGACCCTAAAATTTGAGGTTATATAGAAAAACATATGTAGTTAAAAACGAAGTTTAAAGTGTTTAAACAGTTTATTTCATTCACTAGTAAATACCTACAACACTTAGTAAATCTGTATTTCAATCCATTACTTAGTTATAAAGCGACAAAATATACTTACCTACCCGTTATCAAAAATTTTAAGAAAACGCCTAAAACTCAGCCCTTTGTCCCATTTTGTGGTGTTGCCAGATGTAAAATGTGTAGTTCAACTACTGGGCTTTGCAGTGTTGAAAGAAAAATAAGAAATTGTAAAAAAGTACTTTCTAAGCTTGTGCTTCTTAATATTTGGCTTTTTAATCAGGAGTGCCAACGCGATCTGCAATTTCCTATTTCCTAACCTTTTCACGTTTCATTTCGTTATTCCTGAAACCCAAACTACTGTCCTTCCAACTAACCAAATTACCCAAAACCTTTTACATCCCTTAACCCTATTAATTATTTTACACTATCCATTTCCCCGCCACATACTTCCTACCACAAGTAAAATATTTAAACTCCACACGTAACTCGAATAAAACCGATATATTACAAAACTGCAAAACATTTTGAAAATGAAATTTTGCTGACTCTGAGACACGTTGTAAATAATAAAATATGCCAAGATAACAGGGCGATATGTAACAAGAGAAATTGAAGCAAGACATAACAAGATAAGATAAGAAAATAAACACACTATACATTGTATACAGAAATATTGTTAAAAGCGTTGCAGTACAATTTTCATTTTTAAAAAGCATGGATTTAAGAGCCTCGAATTCCCTAAGGCGTATATTATTCCTTCACCCCTCGCGAAGGAAAAAAGGTCCACGGCACTGCGCATCTCTTGAAACCACCCCGTGCGTGTTTCCACCAATGACGGGCACTGGGGTTGAAGAGGCACGGGAATATGTAGTTCGAAAATTTTGCGGACCAAGGGTTGCTGGTATCGGCAGAACGAGGGAGAGATAGCCGTTGTGTACGATTGGCCCGACGACCTGGCGCGGTTGCCAAGTCCTCCGGTTAGCCGCGCTTGGGTGGTGGGGGGTCGCGAACGGCGAGGCGCGTCCCGATTGGCGGCGCGCTCGGAGCCGCCTTTCGAGTCTCACGAGCCGTCGCGCGGGCACACGCATCCTCAGTTCGCTTTCGGAGGTCCTGCGAGCTATATCTCCTTTGGAAGAAAAGGAAAGAGCCGAGGCAACGGAAGCTTCTTCAAGTTTCCTATTCTTACGGGACCCGCGGCTAACATTCTCCGATACGAAAAAAGTGCCAAGTTTCTCTCGCACCACGTACCGTCACTGTTACCGGTACTCGCATACGCACGCACTCAATCGCCTATCGTTCTCACGGTGATTCTGACACGTGACAACCCCGCAGCGACGAAAGAAGCTCCGAAGCAAGAGAGCCAGCGTGCTTGTTCGACGCTTGTTGATCGTCCGAATTCGGTTGGTAATCCGCGCGCACGTCTCGCGGTCTCCGTTTATCTCTCCCTGGTACGGGAAACGAGTCTGTGTGCTTCCAATGTAAATCCACGAGCGTATACCGTCGGAGTGGCAGTTTATTTGTGTTCTCGAAGTTTACACGTACACCGCGGCTTCTTTTCTATATATTCTCTCGCTGGCCTTACGTGCAACGCCGCGCACACCTCGCCCTCGCTCACGAAGGGGGAATAAGGCTAGCCACGGCTGGCAACGCAACGAGATTACAATTCCAGTGATTTTTGTGCGGAAATTCCGAGGCACCATGTCGACCGCCGTCATGAGCACTCCTATGTTCGAGTGTAGCGAGCATCTTTTCAAGGTAAGATTTCTTTTCTTCTTCGCTCCGCGTCGGGCGATCGGTTCGTCCTATTTCTTGCGCCTTTTCCGTGTCCTCGTCGCTTTTTTTCTTCATTCTCGCGCGCGTTTACTGTCGTTGAAAGTACCAGCGCAGAGCCCGGCACGATACAGACGCGTCGTGTATCATCGGCGTACAGTCAGCTTGCTCGATTCTGCCCGCTGCAACACATACGCGCGGCGAGCAGTGGCCCACTTCACATGGCTAACATTCGTTTCGCCGACGTTTCCGCGATATTTCGCGGATATCGTCTGGACGGGAGGATGCGACATTTTTTTTCTCGCTCCAGACTATATTTACGAAATATCGTGGAAACGTTAGCGAGACGAATGCCAGCCGTGTGAAGTGGGCCACTGACCGATGTGTGTGTGTGTGTCGAGCAGGCAGAATTGAGTCAGCTGATTTTACACGGGACTCTGGATCAAAGGAATATTAAGCAAAGTTCATTATGTGAATCAGGTGATGTGTGACATGCGCACTCGCCTATAGTCCGATGGAATTCTTCTCGTTATCTACAGCGATCGTTTCCAACCGACGAGATTACTTTTATCACGTGTACGCGGCTGCCTGTGTCGTCCCCGCTGTATCGAAGAATCGAGAATAATCCCAGTGCGCGATAAGCGTTTAGCTGGCAGCAAAGATTGCCAGTTCAGCACGTGGCATCGCGAGAAACCCCCTGGCTGGTTCGCATTGAATTCTCTCGTGTGACGGTTGTGTAGTACTCGCTGGTACTCACTGGTACCGTGGCGCAAACATTTGTGCAACGGTGTTGGTCGGCCGGGTACGTATTCTGTTCTGGCTGCTACGGTCTATTGCCCTGCCGGACAAATATGGAATGGAACGGGTAGAAATGTGGCGTAGAGGTTCTGCGGCTAGGGCTCGCAGCGAACACCGGCGATCGCGCAGTTAGGAAATCGTCTAACGTATTCTCGAAAACTCGACGTCTGAGTGGCGCTACGAATCAAGCATCGTGACGTAACACTCGTACGAGCTACGGAAATATTTCCGATTTTATAGTGCTCTCGTCTAGTTTAAGGATCTTGATTCGAGGCTGGATAGCTTTCTCGAGTATTCCAAAGGTTTCCAACGGTACGTTAGGGGAAAAGCGATGCGCTACGAGGCGGTTTACTGTACGTAAACAATTCTTGCTTCAAATATTCCGTCGTTACACGGTCCCAACGGTGGCAGGAGTGAAAGTTTGCGGCACGCCGTCAAATCGAAATGAAAACAAATTCGAACTTTATTTCTTTCGAAGACGTCAGAGGTCGTATCTTATATTGTTGTTGCGCCGGTAAACTTCGCTCGAGTTGATTCGATAAACTGTGCGACGATTTCAGAGTTCGTATAGGCTGCTTCGGAGCGCGAGTGCGACGTGTATTATAATCTGTCGCAACAATAGGTCGCGCGGCGGCTCGTTGCTGGCGTATGGTTGATCGATTGTCAGTTGTTTGGGGGGGGGGGAGGGGGCATTGTTGTTATTGTTCCGTCGCCGGTGACTTGGTCGAACTTGCGGTGACCCGTTTTCTCCGCGGTGAACCTCGCGTCGACGTGTTTTCGTGTTTTTCCGTCGACGTGTTGTTCGCCCTCGCTCCTTTGAAATCTTCGACCGCGCGTGAATTTTCGTTTCAGCTTTTATCGCCGTCGAGCATCGGGCTTTACATCTTTCGGTAGGCAGAGATTTACGAGTATCTGAAGAGTAGAATAAAAATAATTAGTGGTTATCAGCGGCAATCACCGCGGGCGAATTTTAATGGTTGCTTTTGAGTTGTCGAAGAAGTAATATTTTGGTCCAAGGCGAAGACAACATTTGGAGTAATTCTGTCTTGTCATTTTACGTGTTTCTATACGTTTCGTGGACATTATTATGAAATTTACGGAGTTTGTGAGCGTCTGTTAGCTGGAATGAAATTAAGTGGTATTAGCATTAACAGGCGAATTTTCAAGGCTGTCTTTTAAGTTGTCGAGGAGGAGAGTTTTTTCGGTAGTTGGATGTTTTTATACGTTTCTGATAATGCAGCGATGTCAATAGATGTGATAATTTTTAGTATGCTTATTTTGTTGAAGTTGGCTGCAGTTTTTTATACTCTTACTTACGAACGTACAATTTTCTAATCTGCTAAATCGTATGTATTATCAATAATATATTTGAACAATTCGTCTCTAAGCCTGAACATGCTCAAAAAACTGCGACGCCTCGTATTTACTCAATACACTTAAGGGCATCACATTTATGAAATAAGTAAAGAATTTAAAATTCGAAGTGGAGGAATATCAGATGGAAAGTTGAAGATATAGGGTTTACAGAAAGATTTTGCGTTTAATACCTATATAGATATCTTTGTGCAACTACATTTTTGTTAATAATGAATCTTTCGCCAGCAATTTTACTTTCTTTCGCCAGTTAGATTGTTAAAAATTCAAAATTTGGAGGAATAAATCGGAGCAGATATTACGTAGGTAATAAATTGCGTTCGAATATACAGTAATCGATATTTACGTCGAAACATGTGGGTGATTTAAATAATCTTTTCCAATTATTCACCGATATTCGTCCGCAGACGTGTCAAAGTTGACTTCTGCTTGGAATAATCTCGCTCAGGCAAGTTTCTATTATGCCCAGGCACTCTGTCTTCGTGATATTTCATTTTGACGTTTCTGTCCAACTGGTTTCTATGAATCGTGTTTCGCATACACTCGTTAATCCGTGTTCGTATGCCGCCGCCTAACGTAAGCGGAATCGTTCTTCCTTTATTTCGTAAGCTCACAGCTTTCTCTAGGGCAATGTTGGAATAAAATTGTATCATACCTCGCGATATTTTCTAATTTGAATACAAATGCCTTTGTCATGCGTTACGAGAAAACGGGATAATTTCGCGTATACTCACCGACTTCCCTTGTTTACATTATCCTGATTTCACGACGAAAGTTTAGCAACTTATGCCGCCTTTTATTCTTCGAAATTCATAGTGGAATAAAATACTATTTTTCATAGAAAACAGTTTCCTATTTTTTTTGTGCTATTTCTTTTTTTTCTTTTAAGTGTAACACTCAAATTCTGGTTTATTGCTTTACTGCTTAAATTAAATATGAAGCATTTAAATTAAGTATTTCTGATTTCCACGATTATTCGTAACAGAATTGCGCTTCTTTTTAGTGGTCATTCAGTTTGAAAATCCACGGAACATTTATTGGGTATTTCAAAAAGCTTCGTAGCGTTTAAAAAATGGATAATCAAAACTATTTCTAAATGCAGCACAGAAGCGTTGAAAATGAAATGAGAATAATACAAGCTAAATCAACACTAATCTCGGCTGATCCGCGTCCTTTAGACGCCACTTTGCGATTGTATTTTAATGCTTACTAAATATCAGTCCTTGAATCTTCGCGTTCAGCGCTGGTGAAAGAGTAATTTATAGGAATTTCAAACAACTTTCACTCTGTTCTGCTGCATAAAAATTCATCTCTATATATATTAGTTATTCCACGTTATTTGCCGTGTAAGGTTAAATCGCACCGTTACGAATTCATTTCGAAGGAGAGTTGAATCGCGGCTGATGTGTCGAGTGAAAAACTCTGAACACGTGGGCGGCGCGTTCGCGGGTAAAAATACACGTAGATCGTTCTATAAATTGTTTCCTCGGTGAATCGAGTCTTGATTCATTTATTCGTAGCCAAGTCTCGGCGGGAGTGTGTAGTAAACTAGTAAATGTAGCTTGCTGCTAGGATCAGCGACGACTTAGTGACGCTATTGCCTTTGGAATTCCCAACGTAGGTGAAAACGAAAAAATGTAAACTTCGTCGGGGAAGGTCGAACGAAATTATAGCGCGATGACGACGAACAGGAACCGCGGGACCCCACGAGCCTCTGGTCGCCATTGTTTACGGGCCGTATCCGGCAAATGTACGACGTTCGAGTTTTATCGTAACTTTTTTTTTTCCCTCTTTCCTTCTCAGCTACACCAGCTCGTAACTTTCTTCGGCAATTTCTCCTCGGCGATTTCGAAACTCGTTCGATAGAGAAAGGCTTTCGACTTTCGTGGTCGATGACCATCTAAGGCGCCACTCGAAATTTGGACCGTCCTTGGAATCGTAGATAATTCCCTGCCTCCGCTCCAACGTCTGCTATAAACTGCTGCAGTTTGCTGGCTTCTCTGTTTTTCGTATGCGAACGATGTCGCAGATTTGTTTAGGCGCTGAAAGTGAGATTTCTTACGTGACAGTGTTGCGGGTTCTCAAATTCGTGCAAGCTTCTCGTACGCTTTAAAAGTCGAGTGCTAATTGATATATTTGCCGGATATGCTTCGCAAGTAGGGCTGGGACTATTCGAATAATTATATATTCGGAGATTTTCCAAGTTTTCGAATGATGTGAATAAACTTCGAATATTTGAGTATTCTAATATTTGAGTATTCTAATATTTGAGTATTCTAATATTTGAGTATTCGAATATTTGAGTATTCGAATATTTGAGTATTCTAATATTTGAGTATTCGAATATTTGAGTATTCGAATATTTGAGTATTCGAATATTTGAGTATTCGAATATTTGAGTATTCGAATATTTGAGTATTCTAATATTTGAGTATTCTAATATTTGAGTATTCTAATATTTGAGTATTCGAATATTTGAGTATTCGAATACTTGCATATTCGAATTTTATTCGCCAAATAATTGAGCAACTGAAGTATTCGAATTTTCGAATACCGAAAAATTCAAATAGTCCTAGCCCTATTCGCAAGTACTACCAGAAATTTCAACTTCTAGCGCTTTTCTCTTTAATATTTTGATATTTCGAAGTGAAGTATTTACCCGAGGTGAAAATTCAAGGGAATTTTATTGAGTACAGTTTAAGACGAAATATGTACAGTAGCGGACAAAAAAGTTACCACATTTTCGAACCACCTTACCTCCATTACTTTTCAACGTCAACTCAAAACTGCAGTATGTGCCTAATATACATATTCTGAGAGAGACTTAAAAACTGTATAAAACCCAGTTACAGTTGAATTTATTTAACTAACAAACAAAAGCCCTACATAACATTAACTAAGACAACACACTTTTAAAGCCAACAAAAAGTTACCACTTTTGAACATTAATAAAAAAATTTAATATTTTGTGGGCGCATCATTTTCTCTTAGAACAACCTGAAAAGTTACTAGACGTGGTAACTTCTTTGTCGGTCCCAAAAATGTGTTATCCCGTTCAATGTCATATAACACTTTCGTTTGTCAGTTAAATAAATTCAACTTTAACTGGGTTTTATGCAGCTTTAAATTCTCCACCAGAATATGTATATTAAAAATACCACAGTCCCAATGTATGCTAAAAAATAACAAAAATAGAAGAAATCGAAAAAGTGGTAACTTTTTTGTCCGCTAGTGTATGTACAATTTTCTTATGTCACACTACAGTATAATAATTATCGATAAACACAAATGTAGCTGAAATATACAGTTTGAAAACTGTCAATATTGAACGAAGGAGAACGTATGTAGTCTACTATCGTGCTTTTTCTTATCTGCTTTTAGCGGAAAGTTTGAGTCGCCGATTTGGTTAAAATTTTGCATCTGCCTTGCCCGTTAGAACAATCAAACTCAGCTGTATCATTCTTCGATTAGGTACCTTATGTTCAGTGAAATTACATTGATTTTAAAAATAGTTAAGTTGGTCAAATTTCGTTTCTTGTTGTTTCGAAGTAAATGCACAAATTAAACAGCATAAAGTATTTTACTTAGAATTAGAAAACCAATGCGAAGGAATCCAGTACAAACAAACTTAAACTCGTTATGTTTAGTTTAACAAAAAAATTAGATAAGAACTTGGATAAAATAAGAGATACAATCTTTGGCTCCATTAGAACATGAAGAAACAGGAAATGTAAAAAAATAAAAAATATCGGATTTATCCCCTTTCCGAAATCGTCGATTCAATTACGGTTTTAGCTCGCGCGCGTGTTCAACTGTCGAGTGTCCGGAACAGTAGAAACTTTGAACCCAATTTTCTCAAACACTTTAGAGTAGTACGCCCTATGCGTTGAGTACGTTATTATACATATCAGGGACATGGAACGAAATGTTTTTTCGGTTCAGCTCCGATAATAATAATTTCGTTTCGGTTAATATCGTTCCTGCTGAAAAATATTTCGTTTCCATCGGAACGAAAAACAAATTTTGTTCCGAACCGGTTATTTCATTTATAAAAAAAACTCGTATAAACTTATTTTAAAAATTTGATTGCCTTTGGTACTTACATTATAAAATATTATACGTTATAGTTATGTATTATAGAATATTATATATTATGTCTTATGAAAAAAATTTAGAGTTTCGATGCTTTCGGTTGCAAGCCGTGTCCACGAGGGCAAGACTCCCAACGCCTCTCTCGGCACCGCAGTCCTATCAGGGTTCAGACTCCTTTTTTTACCGACACCAAACATGATGAAAATAAGGGGCGTGCTCAATTTAGATTTTTTAACCTGAAGTGTACAGAACGTTATTAGTCGGAATTTTTATTTCGGTTATATCGTTCTTACTCCTGCAACAGGGTTAAGAGTTTCGTTTCTGTTTCTGTTCTGGAAAAATATTTCGTTTGTCGTTTTCGTTTCTGTTTCGTTCTGGGTCCCTGATACATATTAACGTATAATGCTAACTGTATGCAAAATTTCAAGCCAATCGGTGACGCGAGCTTTTTGCGCTTCCCCTAACAGTTTATGGTGCAGAACGAAGTGCTACAAACAGGATCATTTACGACGAGCATTCAGAAAGGACGGGTCATTCGAAAAGCCATTACCAGGGCACATCGAACGAGAAGCATATCAGGTCTCTTCTGTCAGTTGAATCGTTTGGTCTGGATTTTTCTAAATGTTGAAACCTCGCCCGGAGCGAGCAGCGTGTCCAACACACACCATCGCTGACAAAAAGTGGCTCCGTAGTTGCGAGCCGCAACAGCGTAGGAACCTGTTGCTTCGGATTTACGATAGAGGGGGAGCGCGAACTGCGGAAAAGATCGAGAGGGGGAGTGAGCTACACGTGAGTAGGGGAGGGGGGACTAGCGGCAGTGAAAAAAGAGCGAAGCGTAGAACTAGCAGAGAAAATGGAGTCGGAGTGAATTTCGAGGAGCAGAGAGAGAGAGACAAAGCTATAGTAAAGACAAAGGGGAAAATTGGAGGAGTGAGATTGGGATGACGAGTGGAGTAGGATAGTGGGGAGCTGGTAACGCGAGAGAGTAGGAGGGGAGAAATGAAATACGAAGTTAGGCTGAGGGAAAAAGAAAGAGAGATATAGACACCTTTCTTTGTGCCCGGTTTCTATGCAGCACCAAGCCGGTGCAGTAACGTGGTCATCATAGCGTTTATTGTATGGGGTCTCCCCTTTACGTTGCCCCGAATTTCCCATATTTCTGAAAGAACCTGACCCGTACAAAGGGGGGTGGCAGACAGGAAGGGCCTTGCGTCGTTGTTCGCGTACCCTCTTCCCGTTTGCAAGTGAACTTCTCAGCGGAATTCCCTTCGACTGCTTTACATATTTCATACAGGCCTTGTGAACACTATTCCAGTTTCTTGATGTTCGACAGTTTGGTGCTGCAAATTTCTCCCTCCAAATCGGCGTACCTTCATTACAGCTAATCCTTAAATTTTTTAAAAAGTGTGTACAGAGCTAGTGGCGGATTTAACAGGGCGGCTGATGAGCAGTTGCCGCCTAGGCCCCTGCGGGGCCCCAAGGCCCACAATAATTATGATTAGGTATAGGTATCCAAGCACTACATTTTTTCGTACTACTACACTTGGCCCGTTATTAGTAAACTTCCTCTTCACTTTCCCGAAAAAATGGGCCCCTCAGAACGTTTGCCACCTGGGCCTTTTTTCTTAAATCCGCCACTGTTCAGAACCAATTTGGCTCCAGTTTTGCATACAGTTAGGGCACGATATGTATAATCATTTTCTAAACGGGTAGGAAAAAATATTGACAAATTTTCGAGAAACGAGGTCCAAAGTTCGTTTTTTTTTCAGACTCCCGATATATGCACACGTACATAATCGTGATTTAAACTTCAGTGGCAACTTAACTGTATCTCACACAGTGATTCCAGACACACGTACAGATTCTCACTGATTTTTCATCATTCCTACTTGCAAGGCGGACACTATTGAAAATTATCTGCGATTGTCCATGATTCATAGCAACGTAGAAACCAGTTTCACTTTCTATGTGTTGAATGACTGCGCATTTTCTATAACTATTTCTAAGTGGTTACTGGTTTGTTTTTCATGCGTTCTTCTAGCTTGTTATCTGCTTCAAAGACCACGTAGTCTTGGATTAAAACACACCAAGCAAAAAGCAACTTGTAACTGCAACTGTTGCATTTGCAGAAGGTTGTACTATAGAGCCTGTACTGACTGAATACTACAGTATGAAACACTCGAGTGCTTGCAACTTCAGAACAGCTCCTCTTTATCATTTAACACATTTCCATTGGCACTCAACGCAATTTCGTATTCACTCACGTTTTCAATATTATTTACAACTCCAATTTACTAAACAGCCAGGGCCGTAGGAATGTTAAAATGTGGGGGTACCAAAGGACAGTTTCTAAATTCCGGAGATTGGTGTGCATCGAGGAAATAATTAGCGGTCACAGGTTGTACCGGTTGCCCGTGGAAGATGAAGTGTACGAATTAACTGAAGTGTAACACTAACCGTAAGAAAGGGAGGGAGGGGCGTCGGTCGAGTGCTTCTTTACGGTGGTGGAACGTCGCTCAAAGAATTTCTCATATTTCTGAAAAGAAGCTGGAGGGACAAAAGAGCCCTGAGGCGAATAGGGTAGTAGGGGCCTGCTCATGGTCGTGCACCTTGTTCCCTGTACGCCCAACGAAGCGACTGCAGTTGCGTGGAAAGTTTTACGGGCATAAATTTGCATGATGGTTCTTCAAGTGAGACTTATTTGCCAGGACACTCGCTACCCGAGGCGTGAAAATAAGTTTCATCAGAATCTCATTGGATTACCATTTTAATGGACGTTCATAAGCCCTCTAAGCGAGCATGGTTCTCCTTTTCTATTTTATTCTGATCTTTACATTTTTCATGTTGCATCTGACATTTCTTCTTCCTTTCTTTCCACTTTCCTAATCGTTCACTGAAGGCGTTATGTTGCTTGCTACTAACGTTTTAAGATGTTACTGATCATACCTCACTAAGTATCAGTATCAGAAAAATACTTGACGGTGTATTCAGTATCTTGATCAAATTAAGCTTGATGTGAACTATGAAAATTCTGAACATTGTATGCAATGAATTTTTCTGGTAGAGCATCGCTTAGTATACTGCTGGCAGGCTTGAATCTATTAGAAAGTGGATGCATAAAAAAGTTTATGCATAGTACAGAACATGTTTTGCTGGTTTTATCAATGGGCTGACATTTTGCTGGCTAAGTATTGCGGGACGGAGGTCCGTGGGATGAAGTCGGTAATGCGTTGCCCTGAACACATGAAATTTCACGCTGCTACTTGCGCACGCTACGGCTTATACTGATTGGCTTCTTAGCCATCTATTTACCAGGTGCCCGTATCTTTTTTGCTGGTTTATCAGAATGGATTCACGATTACACTTCGGGGTCTTCAGAAATCTCCTTTCCTTACTGGAGTCACGTCCCCATATTTCTGAAAAAGAAATTGATCCCCCGAGGAGAGCGAGCACGCACTATGGTTTCCTTGAACTCTGCTCGCTTCTGTGGAAAAAAGCACGTGTTATGATCGTGCGAATGGAAATCTGTTCATCGTTGTGCGCGCCCACGTTCTCTGGTTCGTTGCGTGAGCTTTCTTGTCCGCTATACAGTGGTGGTTACCTCGCTGAATCTGTCGAACAGCTTGACGTGTAACATTGTTTTATTATGCTTCGTATAGGAAGCAATACATGTATGGAAAATGTGAAATTATGGAAATCTTTGAAAGCGGGGAATATTTGGAGTCGGGGGAATTAATATTCCTAATGGAATCGGGAAATATTTGGAATCGGCGAATATCGGGAATCAAAAAATCTCAAAAACTGTGAAAACATTATTAAAGTTCAAAATTTCCGACATGAAAAGCAACGCATATGTGCAAAACGTGATGGAAATTATGAAAATCTTTGAAATCGGGGAAATTTTGAAATTAGGGAATGCTACAAATCGGGAGATATTAGGAATCGGGGAATATTAAGAATCGCAGGAATATTTGGAATCGGGGGAATATTTAGAATCGGGGGAATATTTGGAATCAGGGGAATATTTGGAATCGGGGGAATATTTGGAATCGGGGGAATATTTGGAATCGGGGGAATTATTGTAATCGGGGGAGTATTTGGAATCGGGGGAA
This sequence comes from Andrena cerasifolii, assembly GCF_050908995.1. NCBI lineage: Eukaryota > Metazoa > Arthropoda > Insecta > Hymenoptera > Andrenidae > Andrena > Andrena cerasifolii. The sequence continues at coordinate 2,165,776 of NC_135128.1, read as the reverse complement.
TATTTGAAATCGGGGGAATTATTGTAATCGGGGGAGTATTTGGAATCGGGGGAGTATTTGGAATCGGGGGAATATTTGGAATCGGGGGAATATTTGGAATCGGGGGAATATTTGGAATCGGGGGAATATTTGGAATCGGGGGAATATTTGGAATCGGGGGAATTATTGTAATCGGGGGAGTATTTGGAATCGGGGGAATATTTGGAATCGGGGGAATATTTGGAATCAGAGGAATATTTCGAATCTGGGGAATATTTGGAATCGGGGGAATTATTGTAATCGGGGGAATTATTGTAATCAGGGGAGTATTTGAAATCGGGGGAGTATTTGAAATCGGGGGAGTATTTGGAATCGGGGGAGTATTTGGAATCGGGGGAGTATTTGGAATCGGGGGAGTATTTGGAATCGGGGGAGTATTTGGAATCGGGGGAGTATTTGGAATCGGGGAATTATTTGGAATCGGAGAATATTTGGAATTGGGGGAATATTAGGAACCGGAGAATATATGGAATCGGGTGAATATTAGGAATCGGAGAATATTTGGATTCGGGAGAATATTTGGAATCCAGAAATCTTAAGAACTATTATAGTTCAAAATTTCCGACACGGACGTAAGTGACATAAAAAAATCGTCTGACCAATAATAATAAAATACGTACAAAGAACCAGTGAAAAGATGTGACACGTATTCGTGGTTAAAGGCGATTCACACACGTTTCTGGGGCAGATGGAGCCCTCTTTTTCATTCCTTTATCAGGCAAAGATTCGGTTGCCTCTTGTCTCTCTCTCTTGCGGTTCTTCTTGCAAAAAGTGTTGGGCGAGCCGTTCGAAAAATGTGTTCCCATATTCCTGAAAAGAAACTGGATACACAAAAGCGCGGTCCGACGGCGGCGAGGGGGAGGAGGGGGGGGGGCGACACCAATAGCGTTGCACCTTGCTTTCCATACAGTTTCTGTTACACAGGTTACAACACCATACAACCCAACGGTTACACACCGCCCGTTTCTGTTCCCAAGCGGGCTTTAAGCCTGTCTCGCACGTGAAAAAGCGAGAGTGCCACGGGGTATTTTCCTGGCCTCCGCCTGTACCTCCCACCCTCTCCCCCCTCTGCAAGGTTCTCTCCGTGGCGCCTCTCGATTTCACTTTCATGCTTGATTTACCCGATGATCCGCCTTTCCAATTAAAAACACTCGACTTTCCACGCTCCACGAAAAGATTTAGGCCAAGTTTCTGTGACGTTCGGTAGACGGCTGGCGAGGCGCGAGAGATTACGGGTCGATTTTCAGAGCTAGGCGACAAATGCGAACCTACGTTTCCATTTATTATTAATATTAATACAGTTTTCTGTGTGTTTGTAATTCTATTTTTTTTTGGCTGAAATAAAGCTTAATTATACCAGTGTTAAATTAAATTTGTTAGTGAAAGAATGTTAATGTCAAAGTAACATTTCGGCATTTCTTTTATTAAATTTGACTTCTGAAAGGGATGGCATTTGGATCTTTTCACGTTCACAGTATTCAGGTATTCGGATGTGCGATCGTTAACAATAACCACTGGTCTTTCATTGATCACTATTCGTCAGAGAAATTGAAAAGCTGCACGTTGAAGAGTAATAAATTCACCAACACAGTTAGCTTTCTTCAAAAGTAAACATGAATAATTATTTTTAAAAGAATACATAGAATGAGTTCCGAACTGTATTTGCGTTAATATATTTTGAATAAAAATATTGAAGTTCGTTCAAGGTTGAAAATTGTATTCCTTTAGAAAGCGAGCCGCATGTTTCTAGAACTCTATAGATACTCTATAGATAACTCTAAGATTTCCAGCCTGCGATAATTGTTTGCTCGCTTAAAATAGCTTTTGAAGGTTACGTTCCTTTTGCATAATGAGCTTATGAAACGCAAATGTCACTTTTAAAACGCAAGTGAGTTACAACTCGATGAAGCCACAGTTGTCACCATATCTTCGAACTGTAAAATTAACCGAAAGAAAGCAAAGCGTACAAAATATTATGCCTGCGTCGTTACACGTTATTTTCTAAGGAACTATTCAGGACACGAATATAAATTTTCCATCTCTGCAAATAAGTAATAAATAAAAGTACAAGCAGGGGTAGACACGGTCCTTGATACAAAACCAGTTAAATAATTATAAACTGCCATATCTTTCGAACAACTCGCATTAAAATCTGCAGGAAATTAAACCATCACTCGCGATATGTAATTTCATCCTTTGGAAAATGGCGGTCGTTGGCGAAATGCTCGGTATAATCACGCAGTAACGAGCATCTTTACGAGCCATTTGCGAGGGACACTAATTTCCCTTTTTCTCCTTCGGAGCACACAACCTGGGCAAGAAGTCTGATAAAATGAAAATCATTCGACGGGGAGGCTCGGTCGTTGAATAACAGATGGCGTGTGCGGAAGGTTAGTGCTATCGGGCCTCCTAGGAAAACCGCTTTTTGCCGTTGTATCCTTAATAATTGAATATCGCGTTGGGGGAAAAAAAGTTGTGTTCCAGCGGCGTCCGAAGTGAGACTGGAAGAAAGGCGTGTCCGGGCGGAGCGTGCAGCCAGTTGCATTACTAAAAACATTGTACTCGGAACACGGTGCCGGCTGGGAGAGGTGGGAATAGCGATCGGGCGTGCATAAGTATTCAGCGTGTGTCTGTCTGTTGAGCGGCTATTTCCAATGAGATATTCTGTTGTGTTTCGCCCGGCGTGACTGGCGTAACGAATTCGGACGTTAACGACTTGTTATTTTTTCCGGTTCGGCTCGGTTAATCGATCGTTAACGACGAAAGGAAAACTGCTGGCCTAGTGGCTGTGATTTAAACAAAAACGAAACTGGAGCGTGAAAGTTGGCCGGCGATTAGACGTAACGTGAAAGTAGAACAGAGGTCGTCGAAAGAAAAGTTGTAAATCGAGGAATCGTAAGAACGCCCACGCGATCCTCGCGTTTTAAGATTTTTAATTCTAAGCACCACGCCTATGCTCGTTTTATCGCCGGTCTTGCTTTTTTTCCTCGCTATATACCGGCTTTCGTGAATCGTCGTGCATACAGCGAGGTATGGAAGCACGTACGTACGTAGTTTCTGCTCGGCTGAACTCGTTAGTTACATTAAGTCAAGCTTCTTTCTTTTCAACAATGTTATAGCCTTCCGGTGTAATTTATCTCGGTGTAGTCTTGATTGTTGGTCGAGTAAGTTCAGCTTGTTATGATTATGTAGACTGCCGACCACGCTTTTGCTTTTTTTTTTGCATTCGTAACGGTTCGTTTTATTGTTTGGGGCAGTGGGATAAATGGTATTTGAAAGTACTTGGCGTTGTTTTCAGCACTGACATTCTTCCATCATCGTGATTTAGTGTTTTTCATTGTACACTCCGTACATTGCTATTTAAAAAAGAAAGCTATTGTTTTTTTACTAATAAAGCATTGTATTCTGAGATCTATTGTAAGATATTGAAGAACTGGTGCTGTAATAGTATTTAATTTCTGTAAGTTATCAGTGATAGGGTATAGGCCCATATACCGGACATTTAGTGATGGCATGAAAGTTATTTAAGAATTTACATTCTGGGATTTTTTGCATTGAACTGCTTATTAAGCATTTCCGTAAGTTCAGGACTTTTTGATGTAAATAAATTATGAAATATTGAAGAGATATTAGTAAAAATGTAAAACAAAATTTTATCGTAATTACCGGACACGCTTAGAGCTTGAGAACTATTTACCATGCCCGAGCTACCGGACACTGTCTAAATGCATTATCCACTTAACTAAAACATCTTCGTGAGATTCTGGTCCTGGTTTAGCATTCAAAAACTTTGTCCTAATATTTGTTCTTAATTTTGACGTGTAGAGTGATCCTTGGAATGCCAAACTCTGTATGCTGGCTGCATTTACCGAAGATTGGTGGGAGGTTATAACCTCTAATGCTTTGTTATTTGAATATTTACTGTATTCTTTTCTTATTGTTTTACTCATATTCAGATCTGCTAAATAAAATTTTTAATGTTAAAAATTCTCAAATGTTCACAAATATTGTTACTTTAATGAAAACATCTATTCTCCCTGTCATTTAAGAAGGAGCCTGCCGACCGACGAGTTTAGACCGGTTCTGCGCAGGTTGACGCTCATTGGTGCCGGGAGAAGCCACTATTGGCTGTACCCCCCACCAACGCTTTTTCGGAGCCAATGAGCTCATTCTACATGCGCGAAACGGGTTCCTTCTTAAATGACAGGGAGAATACATCGATTCGAAAATAGGTTAGATCCTTTGAACGTTCACGAACATCCGGTAACTGTCGAGACGACACGAATATTGACGCAGTCCCCACATTCGCTTTAATTTTTTAGAATATTATTATACCACCTCCATATGCATTTTTTATTATTATTTGAACTTAAATGTGAACTTTACCTCTGGGAAACCTTTTTTTTTCACCGAAAATTTATATGGATCGAAAGCACGTATCAAATAACATGCAAAAATAACAATTTTCAGATTAGGAATCTATTTGTTGAAAATTTATGAGGCGAAAAAGTTGCAAAATTTTGACATATTTTCTAGTTTCTTTGTTTTTCGAAATGGTTACATCGAGGGATTTCGACAGCATAAAATACTAAAAAAAGAAATAAAGTAATTATATATATTTAAAATGGTAACGTGGAACTTGTGTTCTTTACCACAGTCAGAAGAAAGTGCTCTAGTATGGTTGCGGGAGCAAGGGCTGCTGAGAATTAGTAAGAATTGTGGACGGTTTATTTGTGTAAGAGGGAAAACCAAATGTCGTCAGTTTGTTGGAACTGTAGATTCTTTCTTTGAAGATGTTCATTTACCTTATGACAAAGCGATAAAGTATATTGTGCGCATTCCACTTTCTAATTTGCCTAGGGTATTAGTATTGGTTGTGGCTAGATTAGTTCGGCGGGGGGGGGGGGGCGCTTGCGGGCGCGTAAGGCATGGTAGCGAACCGATGTGAGTTTGGGCCTACGTTGTATAGTATTGGTTAAAAAAATGAATCCTTTCGAATTGAAGCATAATAGTTGGTCACATTAGGGGTTAGAATATACGTAAAAATTTCACAGTCCCTTTTACTTAATAACTTTTTACTGAATAGGTAGATTCCTAAACTCAAAATTGTTATTTTTGCATGTTGTTTGATACGTGCTTTCGATCCATATAAATTTTCGGTGAAAAAAAGGTTTCCCGGAGGAAAAGTTTGCTCGAACTTAATACTATCACTACATAATTATTTTTGTACATTATATCAATTGAATTACACTGTCCAACAAAATTAAACTTTTTTTCTGTTCCGAAACATTCAATAGCCGTTTCTTGTAGATTTTTGTGCGTTGAAAACGAATCCGCAAACCGTTTATCGCCATCACCCTCAGTTTCTGAGATATTCGATTTTGAAAAATAACTGCAAATTTTCAACTTTGAACATCTCTTGTGTCGAAACGGTAATAGTTATTCGGTTGTTCGTTGCGTCAAATTATTCTCTGAACCCTCCCGAATACAACATTTAAATATATTTAAACATCGATCAAAGGGAAAAGGACACCCGAAATGCACCCATTTATGAAGATATCTTTCAATTTATTTCCAAAACTAAGGGTCTAGGAGAAAATCCGACCATTCCACGCGATGCAGCAGACATCTTTCCTTCGGAAAGCATTAACAGGAGTTGTAAGTCACGTTTTGTTTTCAATACAGAAGCGAAATAGTTTGGCAAAACGTGCGGCGGACAGTGGTAGTCACGCGCGTTACGCGGTTCTGTAACGCTGAGCGGCAGTGGCTCGCGCGCCGGCGTTGACTACCACTGTCGACGCCGCACGTTTTGCCAAACTATTTCGCTTCTGTATTGAAAACAAAATGTGTCTTACCACTTCTGTTTATGCTTTCCGACGGAAAAATGTCTGCCGCGTCGCGTGGAGTAGTCAGATTTTCTCCTAGACTCTTAGTTTTGGAAATAAATTTAAAGATATCTGCAAAAGTGGGTGCACCTCGTGTGTACTTTTCCCTTTGATCGTTGTTTACACATATTGAAATGTTCATAATGCACCAACTATTACTGTTTCGACACGAAAGATGTTCAAAGTTGAAAATTTGCAGTTTTTTTTAAAATAGAATTTCTCAAAAACTGAGGGTGATGGCGACAAACGGTTTGCGAGTTTGTTTTCAGCGAACAAAAATCTATAAGAAACGTGTACTGAATCTTACAGACCAAAATGGCTGTTGGACATTATATCGACTCTTAAATGTAAGTAATGCTTAGCAATTTTGATAATGAAAATGTTCAAATACCGATAATTGCTAGAATGAGAATTTCTATATATTTTTTACATGTCTAACCTACATTAATTATAAAAACCTTAATTTATTTAGAAAACTAATTTCCAATGTTATTATAAGAATATTATATTTTAATTTATATAGCCTGGATTTTATGAATCATGAAAATGAATATTGTGTCCGGTAATAGGGGGCCGTTCGGTATATTAGGGTTCTTTACCCTAATACAATCTTTTTTTTTGTTGATATTTATATTTTATTGAAAGAAGCCAAAACTAGTGGAAACAAACACTCACGCTTAAAACTAATTAAACATTGGCTCGACGAATTTTGCTTCGAAGTTGTTTTTCTAATTCATCACGTACACAATTTACTGAAACTCGTCCCCAACGTGCGGTAATTTTCGAAGCAACGTTATCTGCATAGCGTTCGTTGAACCAAGACAGGGCTGGCTCTGTACGGGTTCTCGTAAATCCGCAATTATTGCGTTTATGATACAATAGAGAGATACGTGCCTGTCCCAGTTATGGAATTAATTAGGCATGGGGTAGCTTGGACGAAAATGGAATGCGAGGATATTGCAACGTTGTTAACGAGCTGTCGATAAGATATTCTGCACGCGAACCGTTGTGCGGCTGTTTTTGGCCCGCAATTCCCCCCTTTCACGCTAATCATTGCAGAGATACGCTTACGCATATAAACTGCATGAACCCGCAAATATTTCGTATCGGAGCTCTGCTCTGAATGACCAGGAACTCTCGCTTTTGCATTGGTCCCTCGTGAGATAAGCTGCGCATAAATAAAACAGGCTTGTATCCATGTTGAAATAGTCTGCTTTTGTCAATTCACAACGTAAAAAGGCAAATTTTTGGAACAATAACAAAATTATTTACAAATGTGTAAATATTTAGAAGTATGCCCGTATATTTATTTTAAGAATTTGTAAAGGTACATATAATATTTGTAGCTTACCATTTTTAGCTCAGTCTTAATTTATTCTACTTGTGTGGATGTATTTTAAAGGGTCATTCTGGTAATCACGTCGCAAAATTCGGTAACATTCAGGCTTTTTTCTCAGTGAATACAGTGAATAAAAATGTCAAACTTTTTTTTCCATTTATTAAGTTACTTGTGATGTATTCGGAACAATTTTTTAAATACACTTTTAATTGTGTTTTTTCAATGTTATCTAGAGTTCAAAATCGCGCCTTTGAAAAGAAATATCTCCCTGGCGGCGGGAGTGATTTAAGCTCACAGGCTCATCTGAAACAAAAAAACTAAGCTGATTCTTAATCATTATGAGTACCGCTATCGCAGGTGCCAGAATTAGCCACGTAAGTCAAAATTTAACAAAATTGCGTGCATTCAAACTTGAAGTAAGAATAGAAAATTTTGAAACTTGAAGTTTGAATGAGAAAAGGCGCGATTTTGAACTCCAGATAACATGGAAAAAACACAATTAAAGGTGTATTTAAAAAATTGTTCCGTATACATTGCAAGTAAATTAATAAATGAAAAAAAAGTTTGTCACTGTTATTCATTGTATTCACTGAGAAAAAAAACCTGAATGTTGCCGAATTTTGCGGCGTGATTACTGGAATGATCCCTTAACGTAACATCCATGGCAATTGTTTAAAATTGAAAGAATTTTAAACAATTGTGTTTAAATGTATAGTCTACAACACCTTGATAAGTGAATATGAATATTTTCATCGCACATTCATAATCTGAGGTACTTTATTAGCTTGACAACCAGTTTAACCGTATGTTTGCAGAAAAATTTTCAAATTTCTGGCCTAAAATATTTTCCAATAAAGTATTCAAGATATTTGGAAAAATGAGATTTATTTTATATTTTGCATTCCTTCTAGTAATGTATTCAACGCTCCGTTCACTTGATAACACTGTTCTCACTGGAAGCAAGTTGTTATTAATTCTTTTTGCAATCCCACTGCATACGTTTGCAAAATGAAATTTTATCGATGAGGTGTCAGTCATACATTTCTGATATTTGACATATGAAAAATATTGTTTCGATTTTTTCTGATTTCATTGCTGTCTGATTTCCGAGTGATTACTGCAGTAATTTGCAGTAGAAATCTACTTTAGAATCATTGTTCTTGGGCAAAATATATTCATGCACAAAGATCATATTTTAAATTGTCATATTGGATTTTTCTCGAATTTATCCTGATTTCTTCAAGTATTATTCTTCATCGCTTATTGCACTAATTACAGTTTAGGAACATTGTTTTAGTGCAACATTATTGTAACGTAAAAATAGTTTACTTTTATTTTTTTGCGAATTGCTTTCTTCTGTCCTTGGTTCTTTGTTCTTTGCATATTGCAATGCAAACACGTTACTCGATCCACGCAGGCTTCTTTCTCTTATCAAATCTTCCACGTCGTGAAACAACGACCACTTGAGCGTTTTAAAATGGCTGCTACGCAGGTTTAAGAAAATCCATCTGGGTAAAGAAACCACATGTGCGCTCCTTGTTCGTGTTTTTGAAAAAAAGCAAGCGACGCATTCTGTGCACATGGGTGAACAAAAAGGGTAGGCGCTGTTTCCATGCTGCCTTCATGTTTTCTTTCTTCTCGTTTCCTTGCCTTTTTTGTCCTTCCGTTTCGCCCGCTTTTTCCTTGTCCTAACCTTCCCGCCATTTTTCATGGAAGAGATGAAAGTCGGAGACTACATACGGCAGCAAGAAAGAAGAAAGGGAGGGTTAACCATGTGCACGAGGGTGGGTGGCTCTTATTTACTCTTCGTAAATTTTTTTTTCAAGATTTTCTTCGGAGCACCCTCCAGAATAGTTCCAAATAATTAAAAAAAAATCCGTGTAAAGTTGGAGCTCGATTGGATAACGGGAAAGGGTGCCCCTGGGCCCTTAAACATTTAAATCATTATTTAATAGCTGGCGAAGTCGATTTTATATAATATCCTTCAAGTTATTGATTAAATAAATATATATGTCAAACAAAAGTTGTAGACCCGGACAAGAAGCATCTTTTATGTTCTATTACTTTTTCTCGTGCGACAAACGGTTTTTGAAAAAAGTCCGAAAAACTTAAAAAAACTTTTCCCTCAAATTTTGAAAGTTTAAATGCTTCTAGAACACTGTTTATTTATGAAGGCGAACAAAAAAATTGAATTTTTATTTTCGAGGACTATTTTTTAAACATTTAAGGGGGGGGGCATATACCGAAATATGCGAAAAAGATAAAAAAAAATTTTCTTATTTTCAGTGTTTGATATGTCATGAATGTTTCCTGAAAATTTGGGACTTAAATTTTCAGGAAACATTCATGACATATCAAACACTGAAAATAAGAATTTTTTTTTAATTATTTGGAACTATTCTGGAGGGTGCTCCGAAGAAAATTGAAAAGTCGAAAATAAGAGCCACCCTAATGTGCACGAAGAATAGAAATCTCTTTGGCATAGGAAACTAGTGAGTACAGTGGAAATAAAGTGTAGCTGTATTGAAGCTTGAAAATTGCAATCAACATGCCTATATATGAATATATTAAGTATTTAATGCTTCCTAATTATCAGCAAATAATAGCTGTGTATCACTGTCTGCAAAACGACAGAATTGCTTAAATAATCATACGTAGAGTGTCACTAATGGGTGGATATTAATACGATTCTTCATTTTGTTGTTTTATATATTACCAAATTATAAAAACCTAGACATTAATTTTGTTTCTCTTTTTTTTCGGACCTCGTTCCAAGTTAAACGATATGTGTATAACTTTCGCGTCACAAAGAAACTAGGACATATCAAAATTAATCTCACGCTTTTTATTAACCAGAAACAGCTTCACCGTTTCCTAAACATAATTCCACTTCTTCCCAATCACATTTTAAGCTCTCCCCTATAATACTTCGCAGGTCAAATTCGAAATTGTAGAATGATCTGTCCCAAAGAAAAAGAAGATCGTATATCTATTCACATGCTGATAAACAATTTGTTCTGATAATTCATTAACACATTCAGCAGCACATGTAAAAGTATTGCCACGTTCGAGTACCAACACCAGCAACTGCTATCTCTGATGATATTTAAAGTGAAGTATCGCTTCCCCCAATGATACCCGATCTGATACGACTATCAGGCGTATCTAAGCCCGATAAACTTGCGAAAAAATAATACTAAAGCACTCCGAGTGGGCTAAACGCATCGCCTCCCATCCTCGTTAGTCGGTAAATTTAAATGTATGCGCGGGGCAGCGAGACGCGACGGAACGGGGGAGTAAAAAGCGGGTGGGGGGCATAAAAACAGCACAGCGCACCAGTCATCATCCTCCGTTTCGTTCTCCTCGCGGCGCTTGTGCCCGGGGAGAGCAAGCACACACTTGCTCTTTCGACGCAAACCCGCGTCCAGTTTCTTTATGCGCAGGAAAGTCCCTCCGTGCTCACGCAGCGACGCCTGAATCACGCGGTGTTGCACACCCGCCGCACCGTGTTTTATGGCCAGCAGCCCCGGCTCTCCCGCTTCTGTATAACTCTGTATTTTCGTGTGCCACCGCACGCTAGGTTGCTCTTTGTTCCACGTGGAAACGCGTGCTCCGTTCACGTGCAAAGTTCAATGTTTCCCCTCCGTTTATTTATACGCCGCCCCGCTTTTCCGCTGCCACGAAACCGACCCCCCGTTCACGGTGTTTTCATTCTGGATTCACGCGCGAAAACGGGCTCTCGTGTTTGTGCAGTTGCACGCGTGTATACGGAGTACAGGCAAGGTTGGAGTATGCGGGGCGTTAAGAGGGATTAGAACTTTAAGTGGGTAGCAATCGGTTAGTTAATGGAAGTGGAGGGATTAACCTCGGCCGAGGTATGATCCTCTGCTTCTAGGTAGTTGCTAGGAACTTCCTAGATAGCCTCTAGCAAGGACGGGTTGCTGCGGTGGACTACATTCCTGTAGTTAACGCGAATGTATTTATTTACTCACGTAGGAATAGGAGGGAACGTAGCATAGTGATTCCAATATCAATAATCCATCGGTGTGTAGGCAATTTGCACATTTGCAAGACCTAACGGTGCCAGTATGCAACTGTGGTGGTGAACCGAACACCCAGGGTATGAAATTTTTAACCCCCCTCGGTGCTCGATTCAAACCCGCCAAATATGGCTACCCGGGAGCGCTGATAGCAATGACGTGGCCTCCACTTTATTTGCTCGTGCACCCATACTAAGCCTTCGTGGGAGAGTAAGAAGCTTTTTCTCACGTTTGTTTATGTCATGTGTACAAAGCATGACGGCGATAGGTACCTGTTACGCGTTCTATCAGAGTGATACGGTTTTCGTACGGATACTGAGCACTAATTCCAGCTGCTTCGTAGTTACACCCTGAAAAACGATTACGATGCGCAGTTTCGTATTTCTTCACACTTTCGAATCACTTTGTGCGGGGAGGAGAATTGTTCCATGCGTTCTGTGTTAGCCTCGCGTTATTATGGGAAGTACCAGTTTGCTCTTCAATTTATTCACTCCACAATCGACCCGGGATCTTTGCACGTTGCTGCACTTATTAAACACAGAAGCTTGCCATGGGATGAAATATAGCGCAGTGATTTCAAATTCAATAATTCATTTAGTTCTACGAACCGCGTGTTCTTCCACTTTTAACAGGTTCAGTGGTAACAGTATGTATAATTAATTTGAACTTTGGTGTGCCTGAGAGCAAAGGCTTAACATCTTTTAGTTATAGCACAAATTACACTGTCCAACAAAATTTTTTTTTTCTGTTCTGTTGCATTGAATAGCCGTTTCTTATAGATTTGTGTGCACTGAACACGAATCCGCAAACCGTTTGGTAAGAAATTCAAGGCAAGAAATTCGATTTTGAAAAAAATTGCAAATTTTCAACTTAATCATCTTTTGTGTATAAACAGTAATAGTTATTCGGTTGCTTGTTTCGTCAAATTATTCTATGAACCCTCGCGAACACAACGATATAAGTTATTATTGAATTATAAGCATTTAAATATGTTTAAACAACGATCAAAGAAAAAAGGACACCCGGAATGCACCAATTTTTGCAGATATTTTGCTATATATTTTAAAAACTAAGAGCCTAGGAGAAAATTTAATTACTCCACGCGATGCAGCAGAAATTTTTCTTTCAGAAACCACCAATAGAAGTGGTAAAACACCTTTTGTTTTCAATACAGAACCGAAAGAGTTTGGCAAAATGTGCGGCGCGGACAGTGGTAGTCACGCGCGTTAAGCGATTGTGTGGCGCTGAGCGGCAGTGTATCGCGCGCCGCCGTTGACTACCACTGTCGGCGCCGCACGTTTTGCCAAACTCTTTCGCTCCTGTATTGAAAACGAAAGGTGTTTTACCACTTCTGTTGATGGTTTCCTTAGGAAAAATGTCTGCTGCATCACGTGGAGTAGTCAGATTTTCTCCTAGAACCATAGTTTTTGAAATATATAAAAAGATATCTGCAAACATTGGTGCATTTCGAGTGTCCTTTTCCCTTTGATCATTGTTTAAACATATTTAAATGTTCATAATGCAATAATAACTAATATCCTTGTATTCGCGAGGGTATATAGAATAATTTGACGCAGCAAACAAGCGAATAACTATTACTATTTGAACACAAAAGACGTTCAACGTTGAAAATTTCCTTTTTTTTTTTCAAAATCGAATTTCTTGAAAACTGAGGGTGATTTGCGGATTCGTTTTCAGCGCACAAAAATCTGTAAGAACCGGCTGTTGAATGTTACAGACCAAAATGGCTGTTGGCCACTGTTTTTAGTCACGCATTTGCACAAATTAACTAATATCAAATTCGTAATTAATCCTAGTAGCTTTCATTAGCATTGAACTTGCCATAATGGTGCGCTGTACAATGTCACGCATCGAAATTAAGTTCCAAGGTTACAAGTTACTTTTAAGTCATACTTTGCAACAACTACCGGTACACAGTCATCGCGGAACAACTATATATCGATTGCATTATACTACTAGAGCTACTTGCATTACTTTATGGTTTCTGACTCAAACGTAGCATGTCGGTTCCGATGCAACACGAATACACGATTATTTATCGCGTTGCATAAGTTCTTTTGCACAATGCGAGTCCATTACATGAAATTACGTCCGAGGGGGAAAAATGCACCGCGATGGCGGGCATAGTTTACTATCGCGTACGCGATTACCAACGGAGAGGAAACGCTAGGATACCCACTCGCTGTGTCAGCCTCTTCTGTTTATGGAATAAAGTTTCTGCTGGACTGGCATTAAACGAGCGCTCGAGGAAATTCTATGTGTCAGCCGTTGTGTCGTGTAAGGTTTAATGGGAAAACACGATTCATCGTTTTGTGCTTTCCTGTCCACGAATGCGCCGATACATACTCGTTTCGTGCACTCTCCGCCGGAGGAATTTCGTTGTAGAAGGGAACTAGGCTCGTTTCGTCATTGACGAGTGGCGTGTAATAACATGTCGCGGTAGTATTCGCAAACGGTGATAAATAACGAGTAAATAATGCATGAACGTGATCACCGCGTATTGTTCCTCCAAGCTCATTTTTTTTTTACCGCGTAGTACGATAATTGGAAGACTACGGATGCAGAAAAGCATGGTTCGTTTTGTGGCCACTAAAGCACTCGGTGATTTACAGTGTAAGATTTGTAGTGGGTCTGGGTTAGGAACTGGCAAAGTGGAAACAAGTTTCACAGCGGTTGTAATTTCGTGAATGTTATTTTTTAAATAATTTAGTCAAAGGCAATTGAGGTGAGGAAGCTTTTAGTTTATCAGTGGGATTTTTATGTTTTATTTTACGTGCCTGAGGATGTATATGTACGTGATGATATGAGGAATTAAAAGTGATCGAACTAATGTTTCATAGTGAAAACTTTGTTACTTTTAGTTTCAAATATATACTTTCGCTGTAGCGTGCCGGTGGACGCATAAATTTGTGCGATTTATTAGCAACTGTACAGTAGAGAAGTTCATGCTTTTACCTGCAGCATACATATGGCTCGAAATTAGGTGATTTTATCGCTCAATTAATTTTTATCGCGTAGATAAAGCTTCATACCGCTGAAACGTCTCGTTATCTATTCAGTTCAGAGTGCCGTTCTGGCTAGCAGAACTTTCACTATTAATGTTTAAAAATTAGCGATTCTGGTCTTCTCTGTACGCCTTTGTCAACATTTATCTGAAACTTCTCAAGCATATCCGTGGAACCTTTTTGAAGGCTGAAAATGTGGTCTCCTATTTTGAAGTAATTTTTTAGGCGACTATTTCTCAAGTAAAAATGGGGCAGGTAAATAATGATTCTATTTTACAAAAAATAAACTAAAAAAATTAGTTGAAAACAATTTCATTTCCAAACTCCTTAAGTAGTTACTTAGTGCGCTAAAATTGGAGTAATTATCACTAAAAGTTTAAAATTAACGTTGATGAAATCATATGTCTGCAGAAGACTGTATCGAGGGCGCATAAAAATTCATAACTTGTAAATCAGCGAGCCTCGATGGAGTATGCTTTCCAGTCAGCATTGTGAGTCCAATTTAAAATTTTGCATCTAATCTGCCATGTCAGTGCTGCGCACCGTATAACAATTTCATAAGCAAGGAAACCATTTCATAAGCAATGAAATCTCACATTTCAGCTCGACTGTATGCAATGAGGCTGCATGCAAAAAACAACGATTAATTGAACTTTGATCCTCCGGGACTGTTGGCCATTGGTTAATTGCGGCAAAAGTCGCCGTCAATGGGTCCCCCGGTGTTTTAATTGCCAGGCAAACTTTCAGTCTATCGACAGACATCGCGTGATTCGCTTTCTGATTAAGTACTTTTAGTCATTGGTTGGGACTGCTATCAAAATTCTTGAAACGTTCTTTCACAGCACCGATAATGGTACAATAACAATAATGAATGGTAATTAATGTTCACCTTTAACTTTCTCGGTGAGCCCAAACCGGCTTATTGTTCGGCAATACGAAACTGCATTTACGAGGGGGTGGGAGTGTAAATTGCAAGTATTCCGAGTGAACTAAATTGTTAAATATTAGTGAACTTTAGTTATTTATTTATTTATTTACAAGGCTATGTATCCCAACGCAGTATCCATACAGAGTGTATTGGACATTGTTCTGCAACAAAAATTCAGGCGATTGTCCATGCAAAAATAAATCAGAAATGGAGAATTAATTTTTTTTATATTCATCCTTGTTTACAAGGGAATTGGTATTACAAATAGTATACGTATAGGTAGCTAGGAATTAACAGAAATAGATTCTTGTCCACAAATGTGTCGAAATTAGAGAGCAACTTCTTTTCGAATGGGTCTTTGTTTTCAAGAAAATTTATGTTAAAGCCAAGTCGATTCGACGGTAGTGCTCGACGGATTTTTTAAATCTGTGTTTTCGAAAGCAGAGGTCCGCTTCAAAAGAAGTTGTTCCTCAATTTCGAACTAATCGAACAGAATTATTCATTTTGTTTGCAGCTAGGGTTTGTCGGTTTTTAAAAATCGTTTTTTAAAATGAATTTATAATATTCGAAAACCGGTTTTTAAATTTAAAAAATCCGGGTTTATATGTTAAATTTAATTTGTAAAAGTGAATTAATTATTTAATTAAAAACGTTAACAGTTTGGTACTTAAAATCGCCTCGTACCACAAACTTATTATAGTAGGTAACAGTTTAGTGTAAAACTAATCTGCATGAGTTCATATTTTCGAAAGAAAAATACTAAATGAAATAAAGATTTGTAATTTATATTTTGTACGGATTTTAGTTATTTTAGTTTTTTCCCCTTTGGTTTCGTATGCAGTGTATTTTATTGTGTTATATTTTTGTAGATCCATAAATATTATATGAACTCACAAATTGTACGGATTTCAGTGTTTTAATTTTTTTATTTATTTATTTGCTTTTATGTAGATAGAGTATATTTTATTTTGTTATATTTTTGTAATCTCACAAATATTTAAAAAAGTTTTTCAAATAAATACAATTATTTATTTTCTATATTAATTTTTTTGTGAAAATTCGAAAACCGGTTCAACCGGTTTTTTGGGAATAGTGGAATTCGAAAACCGGTTCAACCGTTTTTTGGGAATAGTCGAATTCGAAAACCGGTTCAACCGGTTTTTTGGGAATAGTGGAATTCGAAAACCGGTTCAACCGGTTTTTTGGGAATAGTGGAATTCGAAAACCGGTTCGACCGGTTCTTTTTTAGAATAGTGGAATTCGAAAACAGGATTTTTCAAAAGTCAGTTTTTTGTATAAACCCTATTCGCAGTGGTCCCATATGTATCGATAAATTTTGTTAATCTTCATACGCATATCTGTGCAGGCATACAAAAATAATCTACTAATACTGGATTACAGAGTTAGAATAGAAAGGAAACAAAGCCACAGGAGGAAGACTATAGTAGATAAAGGAAATCAAAGAAAAGAGAAAGAGAAAAAATAATATGGCAGCGAACAATGAAGAAGTATTAATAATAGCAATTTATCCTAGCCACTGTGTTATATAACGCACATGTAAACCGCCTTGAGAGTTCCCTCACTTTTACGTTTACCTTATCCGATTAATTAACTCGTTATTTTCGGTGTTAGTTCTGGTCCCGTTTCCACTGCAACTAGACAACGCGTTACATCGCGTACGATGCAACAGGAGCAAGACTTTTTGCATTGTCTTCCGATGAATTATCGCGGAGGCCAAGAATGGTACATTGATCGTGGGTTAACGTGTTCCCCGAGCGGCTTAAGCCCGACTCGTATGTAGCGACGTAAATCGTGTCTGTACGCAACGAGCTAACGACTGAACCGTGACTTGCCCTCGATAGACGATGAATAATGTGTAGAGCAGTTTTCTCGGCGATCAGAAAAATATCATTTTTCAGGCATCAGAGGCAAGCAGTTTTATCGTCTTTTATTTCTTTCGCTACATGGAACGCTGCAACGTTCTGGCCTATTTTCATGACGCGCGGCCTCGTTTTTTTTTGTTTTCATATACCTAAGTGAGTGAGTTGTAGATGCGTGCATCCTTGCGACGTCACAATTGCTTTGTGAGTAATTTGAAGATTGTGGTATCATGTCTGTAGTCATACTAAACGGACAGTGGTGTAATTTATTATTATTTATATACGGATGCTCAGATAAAGGGTGTAGGGTTACCATATAGAAGTGAGGAAATTCAATGGATCAGCATTGATATGTTAAATTGTTCGAAATATGCGGTGATACCAAAAAACCTGTTGTTTTATATATTTTTATTGTTTCGTTGCTAGTTTTCGATGGATAATGAAAAACTTATAGCCATCGCGTTTTCGTGTAATAGTGCGTGGCACATGAAGAATAAGAATTACTAAGTCAGGAATACGTCTCGCCAAAAGTGGGGAAAAAATTATAATTAGTGAAGATACTAGGATTCATTCTAATACACTCTTGGAATTTATTCGGTTGACTAAACAGATCTCTGAACCAAGTATGGTATTTTCCATTCTCCTCTTGTAAAGAAAACATAATTCTCCCCTTCCTTAACTCGGAGGGACGCGCACCCCAATATGCAACACCCGTTGTCGCTACCGGGTCATAAATACCCAAAATTGAAAACTACGGTTTCAGAATATTTTTTTTAACTTCGTTATTTTTATGTTAAAGTAAAGTGTTTTAAGGAGCAAACAAAATTTAAGAAATATCTCAAAATCTTTATTAAAGTTCATTGAAAATTGTAACAAAAACTCAAACAGTATTCTTAATTTTTACTTGGTTATAAAATCGAATAACAGAAATTAGTCTTCTTTCTTTAGTAACAATATCAAATTGAGATCGATATCAAAAGTAGATGCTATGAACTTATCAACGAACGCAAAGGAAACAATTCGTAACAACTTTTTCAAAATAATACTCAGAATTTTCCTAAAGTACATACATATTTAGAATCACCAGTTTACATAGTGTTGGTGAAAGGTTTTGGTCTTTGATTGCACTTGGTCAGTTATTCCCCCGTCGCAAGGTACCTAGAACGGCGCGGCACAGAATTGCGCGAGAAAAAAGATGTTTTCGCAACTTGTGCCTCTGTGGTAAATTTTACCTAGTAGCGCCTCCTGCCGAGTTAATAAAGGATTGTCCAAGAAATAGTGACAACACTGTGCAACAAAATTCAACTTTTTTTCTGTTCTGCAATATTCAATAGCCGTTTCTTACAGATTTTTGCGCGCTGAAAACGAATCCGCAAACCGCAAAATTCGATTTAAAAAAAAAATGCAAATTTTCAAGTTTGAACATCGTTTGTGTTCAAACAGTAATAGTTATTTGGTTGCTTATTCAGTCAAATTATTCTATGAACCCTCGTGAACACGATACAAGTTATTATTTAATAATAAACATTTAAATATCTTTAAACAACGATTAAAGGAAAAAGAGCACCCGAAATGCACCAATTTTTGCAGATATTTTTCTATATATTTTAAAAACTAAGGGTCTAGCAGAAAATCTGATCATTCCACGTGATGCAGCAGACATTTTTCCTTCGGAAAGCATAAACAGAAGTGGTAAGACACCTTTTGTTTACAATACAGGAACGAAAGAGTTTGGCAAAACGTGCGGCGCGGACAGTGGTAGTCACGCGCGTTACGCGGTTCTGTAACGCTGAGCGGCAGTGGCTCGTGCGCGGCCGTTGACTACCACTGTCGACGCCGCACGTTTTGCCAAACTATTTCGCTTCTGTATTGAAAACGAAACGTGTCTTACCACTTCTGTTGACGCTTTCCGAAGGAAAAATATCTTCTGCGTCGCGTGGAGTAGTCAGATTTTCTCCTAGACCCTTAGTTTTGGAAATAAATTTAAAGATATCTGCAAAAGTGGGTGCATTTCGGGTGTTCCTTTCTGTTTGATCGTTGTTTAAACATATTTAAATGTTCATAATGCACCAATAACTTATATCGTTGTATTCTAGAGGGTTTCTAGAATATTTTAACGCAACAAGCAACCGAATAACCATTACCGTTCCGGCACAAAAGATGTTCAAAGTTGAATATTCGCAGGTTTTTTTCAAAATCGAATTTCTCAAAAACTGAGGGTGATGGCGACAAACGGTTTGCTAATTAAAAATCTATAAGAAGCGGCTATTGAATGTTACAGACCAAAATGGCTGTTGGACAGTGCAATCAGCGAAATCTGTATCCATTTCGTACGATATGTGTCATAGGAATTCGAATTGATCGTCAGAATACGCATCCAGTATAACCGTAGCCTAATGGAGCGTGTTTTGCGATCAAATCTTATTAGCGTTTAGAGGTGCACGTTATACCCTGAATATTTCACCTCATTGTCAGTCTATCACCTGGGTATTCTTTATCGGGATTGGATCTGGGCTCTGAAAATTCCCTTGCGCACCGGTACCTGCGGCTTGATTTGAGCTACATTTTATCTGATCGGGTCAGGAATGTTCATTAATTATTCTACACGTTATTCGACTGCAAAATTTGAAGAACGGCAAGATTCAGGAACTTCAAAACTCAAATTAATAATTCCCATAACTTTATTTTGAATTTAAGTTCAAAACGGAACTGCATTATATTGTTTAATATTTATTTATTTATTTAGTCGAATAGGAAAAACAATTGAGAACAGAAGACGCATATACCGGATGTTTCATAGAATTTTATCACTTGAAATATTTTTAGGGAAGACTTCATGAGATGACACTTTGTTGTTTTAAAGTTTTTTTAACTCGGCGGGAGGCGCTACTGGGTAAAATTTAACACAGAGGCGCTAGTCGCGAAAATATGAAGACTGTTTGAGTTTTTGTTACAATTTTTTAAGGAACTTTAACAAAGATTTTAAGATATTTCATAAATTTTGGTTGATTCTCAAAACACTGTACTTTAATATAAAAATTACAAAGTTAAAAAATATATTCTGAAACCGTGGTTTTTTACGTTTCAATTTTGGGTATTTTTGACCCGGTAGCGACAACCTGTGTTACAATATGGGGTGCGCCTCCCGCCGGGTTAAAGGGCGTTTAGTGTCATTGAAAGACTTATTGTTGTACGTCGTTGAACTCGTCTTCAGTGGCTGTCGGGTACCGGCAAATAAAATATAGCACACCATTTAAAAAAACAAAGTTGACTTTTAGGATACATTTTTATGAAATTTTAAATAAATCAAAAATATTTATAGTTAAATATGCATAGTTTACATAGAGGTAAGTAGTTGTAAGTCTGAGACTTACAACTCTGTATGTATTCTCTAAAAAGATTAAGATGCTTGTCTGCCCGTAGTCTAAATAACAGACAATAAATTGATATTTCAACAGAATAGTTTTAAAACCAAAAAATAAACATGCACTATCGACGAATAAAAAGTAGTAGTAACAAGAACAGTTTCTTGTCACGAATCCCAATCTAAGTTAAATTTTCATCACCTCTTTATCAAGTACACTAGTCGCCAAAACCGTCTTCCCTTCAGAAAATTGGCAACATGTGTACATTTTAATTCCCCCAAAAAAGTATAGAAAATTGTTTGCATAAGTTTCCGGCGCGAGTTTCAGAAATTTCAATGCTCATTTTTCGTTAGGAAATAATTCTGGATACCTCAAAAATTCAAATACCCAGACCTATCTGCTCAGTAGAGAAAAGCACAAGAAACAGGAAGGAAAGGTTCCGTACAATACGCTCGTGTACCATGAGCAGGGTACCACGTGGGTCGTGAAAACTACTTTCTACCGGCAGTGAAACGTAACAGTTTGATTTCCAAGCGAATGCGGAGGTATCCATATGCAAACGCAAAGTAAATACCGAATGCTACAAGACATTCTGCTGCGCAAAACCTCGATTCAATATCTCATTATTACTATGCACTCCTATAAACACTAGAAACCGCGCGCAGGTACCATATTGGCGAAGAATTGTTCTACTTTCTATCACTGCAACATCCAGTTCCTCACATGCATACGAAGATCCGCGGCTAGTTAAAATATGAAGCTAGCTCTGGACAATCAAACTCCCGTGCTCCACTTCTCTATCCCAGCCATCGATGCTCCTCTGATTGCCCATCAATGACGACCACAGGTCCAGGATACAATTCCCTCTTACCTGCCCCCGGTGCAAAAGCAGTCGCTTCGATTTCTTTCGCCCCCATTGCATTGCCAAGTGTGTTCGTAGCCTCCCGAAAGTTGGTCTCGATCATCGGCCTCGCGGAGCCGACGCGGCGCGGACGAATCCTTGAATGGCGTCCAAAAGGTTCAGCGGCAGCGCAAAAAGTGTCATTGAGCTTGAGGAAGGGAAGAAAGGGAACGCTGGCGCGGTGAATTGGCTCTGAAAGTTGGTGTCCGGTTTTTGCATTGCGTCGCCATGTTTTCTGCCCAGCTATCAGGGCTGAATCATACGTTGCTGTTAGTCATCGCGTTTTACAATCGCGCACGCACGGTGGTCACGTCGGCGCAAGGGAAAAACCAGCGCGCCGAGTCTCGAAAGGGGCGACACGCTCTTCTGCGCCGGAAAGCGAAACGTTCTTTGGCTCTCGTTGCGCGCTGGCTGGCTTCTTTTGTCAGTCCAACCGAGTCGTGCCTTGAAAACGTTGCTCGGTGGTATACAGGACGAGGCAGCGTGGTTCCCGCGATCGATCCCCGTCCCTCGATCCTCACGATCCACTGCCCAAGGGCCCACGCAACTTGTTCAATAGCCCCGCATTCTTCGGTGTTAAGGCGGGTTTACACGGCTCACTTTGCTCGAACGGTGCGCGGCTGATTCGACGGAATTCATAGCGAAGTGGAAATTGTCAAAATTAATTAATCGAACATTCAATGATGTTGGCAGAGTCTCTACTTTTGTTTAATGCGGTTTTCCATTTGGGATGATTCGATCAAATTGGAGACGTGTAAACCTGCGTCTTGAACATGGTTTATTTCAGTTGCGTCGATGTGTTTGTAAATAAAGCTTGCTATTTTGTGCCAGGAAATTGTTTTTAAAGGCAATATGAATCCCTAGTAATATATAAAAGTGAAACGTTGTCTGTTTGTTTGTCCTTCCTTCACGCCCAAACGGCTGAACGGATTTCAATCAAATTTGGTTGGAATATACATTATATACGTCCTAGATTAGATTATAGGCTACTTATTTTTTTAGGCTCTTTTATTTTGGAAACATCATATATAATTCCCGGGTGAAACCGGGTAAAGGGCTAGCTAGTATTGTATATAATTTGTAGTACCTCTCGATTTTATGATGGCGCATAAATGGACACGATTATTTCTCGATTGGTATAAAAACTATATAATAATAATCAGAAGTTACTTCAACACCGGCACGCATTTGAGTGAATCAGTTTGGTCAATTTCATTGAAATGTGTAAGCCTTTCAATCTCACTGTTTCAAATTTAATGACTCAACCAAAGTGAACCGTGTAAATTCGCCTTTAGGGACCAGAGTTAGCGATAGTTGAATAATTCGAGTACTTGACTGTATTCGAATATATTCGAGTACTTGACTGTATTCGAATATATTCGAGTACTTGACTGTATTCGAATATATTCGAGTACTTGACTGTATTCGAATATATTCGAGTACTCAGGGTTTTCTTTTCTAATATATATATAGTTCTACGTCTGAAATTGAGTAACTGTTGAGCAAAATATTTTTCGGCTCGCCGAATAGTTTGCGCATTATGGGGGGAAGATTCCTGCGAGTTGGTGAACTG
Organism: Andrena cerasifolii; assembly: GCF_050908995.1. Classification (NCBI taxonomy): domain Eukaryota; kingdom Metazoa; phylum Arthropoda; class Insecta; order Hymenoptera; family Andrenidae; genus Andrena; species Andrena cerasifolii. The sequence continues at coordinate 2,142,800 of NC_135128.1, read as the reverse complement.
CAGAATTGTAGATGGAGAGATTATGCGTCATGGATATGAAAGAGTGAACTGTAAAATGGGATTAGCGTTAGATTGCAATGGAGATTCTCTTGGATTTCTTATTCTGGTCTCGGATACATATTATCAGATTAGGTTATAATTTCTGGTTTTAGTCACTTCGTAGCTCCATAATCCAGTGATGACCGTGTTTTCACTTTTAGGCCGGTATTCATAGTAGCTACTTATTCTTAAGCAAATGCTTAAGCATGCGGCATCCTCTACTAACCTAGTAGCTAGTAAAGGATGCCGAATGCTTAAGCATTTGCTTAAGGGGAGGTTCCGGTCTAGAGCCCAAAAAATAGGTGATATTTAGGGATTAATTAAAGGAAAACTACTGTATATAATTTAATGGGACTTTTTGCATTGTATTAAGGATGTCTTAAGCTACAGAAATATATTTTTTGTTTTATAATTAATCAGTGCAGACGGCACTAGGGAGTCTGTAAAGTCAAGGCGTCAAAGAATTGATCCAAATCGGTGGGACCTGTATTTCCAAAAGTTATTATCCGATTCGACTGAAACTTTTTTTATTTTGAAGAATATACTTCTGGCTAGGGAGGAACCAGAATAAATTACAGAAATTACATTCTTTTTAGAAAATAACGACACTTGAAGTTTGAAATCACTTTTTCCCTATAGTTTTCATCCTTTCAACGCCTTTGAAAATTATAAATTTTCAATTTTTTGTATTTTTTCTGGTATCACTCCTAGCCAGAAATATATTCTTCAAAATAAAAAAAGTTTCAGTCGAATCGGATAATAACTTTTGGAGATACAGGTCCCACCGTTTTGAGAACACCGTTTCGAGAAAAATGCCTATAACTTCGGGAATTTTACAAATTTCAACCAATCCTTTTAAACACGCATTCCTAAAAGGTTGAACATTCGAAAAATGAAATAAAAAAAATCGACTTTTAGACCGGAACCTCCCCTTAAGAATAAGTAGCGACTATGAATACCGGCCTTAGACTCCACTGTTTTTAACATGGTGGGCTTACAATTAGTTGGCCATTTTAATGAGAATTTCTGGTTGGATCACACGCAACCCAGAAGCCATAGGAAATGGCAATAACTGATGCACGCACAGATACATCTTATATCTCTAGTTTTTAACACTTTCTCTCTCGCACATTTTGGAGCAAACTTGTGCTAACTGCTGATCGTTTCAAAATTTTGGAAATTACTGATTCTAGGAAACCTTCAGAATACAGATACACACTTTTAGAATTAGGTTCAAGCACGACTTACTAGTCGAAGTCGTTAACTCACTCATAAGTGGGAGCAGCAGATACAGTGTTAAGTAATAAAAATGCAATAGCTGCGAGAAAAAAAATAAATCACATTCGTTGAAAGAATATTATTAGCATATAGATTGTTCAAAAGTGGTTCGGGAAGCTTAATGACTGATCTGTGTTTCGGACGTATTGAATTTGCATAGTAGATAGCTCTGATTAATGACGGAGAGGCTGAATTTAACAGCAAATTTTCGTTGAATTATTATTTTACTGTGCTGCATTCGTGAAAATTTGTCCTAAGCAACTGCAATTTTAGAATTTTTGTGTTACGGGAAAAGATCCGCTTTTTTAAGATATGAATATTTTGCTTTCTTCCTTTTCCTCGGAAAATTGTGAGTGCTTTAAAAAATATTGAAAAACTACTAGTCATCAAACATTAATAAATATTGTCCTCATATTACTCGTCTTCGTTGTTGTGGCTCGTAGGAATCGAGTTGCAACTGTCAAAGCAAAGAAATTGACAGAGGAGTGTTTAATGTGAAAGTCTGGCGTCACTGAAATTGTTCAGTGAAAGTTAAGGTGGGAGATTTTATCTGTTATAGCTACACAGATAATTTCAGATCTCAATTCTTTTAATTACGCTTCTCTGTCTCGCCATTGTTCCCCCTTTTATTTCGTTCTATTTACAAAAATATAGTGTACTTGCCTAGCCACAAAAATTATTCCGTAAACAGCAGCATGAATGTTATCTCACAAGTGTATTTCACTACAGCTGGCTCGCAGTGCTATCTTATTTTTCTCATCGATTCCACTTGACACTCGCGATGTCACGATATCACAGCATGCAATGCCCGGGCAATTGTAGAGCACATCGGGCATTACGTCTGTTAAGTCCGTTGCACAGGTCAATTCCGAGCAGTTTATCGTTACGAAAAGTACTCTACTGTAAATTCAGGCAATGAGGTTAACCACGAGATCACGTGCTATTTACGCCTGCCACTAGTTTAAGATCTGTACATTAGAAATCGAAAGTGTCTTCGTGTTAGCCAAGGCAGCATTATTTCCCACAGTTTTCGGCCAGTTTTCGAAAATATATCTTCGTGCTAAATTTCGCGGTTCTTTTCTCGAATTACACTATTACCCATTTTGACTCATACTATGATTTCATTTGTACACATGCTATAATGAACTTTTATATTTTTAGATCTTATTCTGTTCCAAAAGTCCTTCTTAATAAAAAAAAAATAAAAAAAATTATACTAATAACGCTAAATAATAAAGCCTAGTTTACATTAATTAAGTAAACGGTACAGTAGAGTGGCGAATGTGAAAAAGCATATCTAACTCGACTAGTGTAAACAGTTGGTCGAGTAAAAAAGTCGAGTAAACCGTCGATTACACTGTCCAACAGCCATTTTGGTCTGTAACATTCAATAGCCGTTTCTTATAGATTTTTGTGCGCTGAACATGAATCCGCAAACCGTTTGTCGCCATCGCCCTCAGTTTTTGAGAAATTCAGTTTTGAAAAAAAAAAACTAAATATTCAAATTTGAACATCTTTTGTATCGAAACGGTAATAGTTACTCGGTTACTTATTGCGTCAAATTATTCTATGAACCCTCCCGAATACAGCGATATAAGTTATTGCTGCATTATGAATATTCAAATATGTTTAAACAACGATCAAAGAGGAAAGAACACCCGAAATGCACTCACTTTTGCAGATATCTTTCAATTTATTTCCAAAACTAAAGGTCTAGGAGAAAATCTGACTATTCCACGCGATGCAGCAGACATTTTTCCTTTGGAAAGCGTCAACAGAAGTGGTAAGTCACGTTTTGTTTTCAATACAGAAGCGAAATAGTTTGGCAAAACGTGCGGCGCGGACAGTGGTAGTCACGCGCGATACGCGATTCTGTGACGCTGAGCGGCCATTGACAACCACTGTCGGCGTCGCACGTTTTGCCAAACTCTTTCGTTCCTGTATTGAAAACGAAAGGTGTTTTACCACTTCTGTTGATGGTTTCCTTAGGAAAAATGTCTGCTGGATCACGTGGAATGGTCAGATTTTCTCCCAGACTCTTAGTTTTAAAAATATATAGAAAGATATCTGCAAAAATTAGTGCATTTCGGGTGTTCTTTCCCCTTTGATCGTTGTTTAAACATTTAAATATTTATAATGCACCAATAACTTATATCGTTGTATTCGGGAGGGTATATAGAATAATTTGACGCAACAAGGATCCGAATAACTATTACTGTTTGAACACGAATGATGTTCATAGTTGAAAATTTGCATTTTCTTTTAAAATCGAATTTCTCGAAAACTGAGGGTGATGAGGGTGACTGCGGCTATTGAATATTACAGACCAGAAAAGAAGTTCAATTTTGTTGGACAGTGTTATTAGCCGAGTCAAGTGGTAGAGCGGACAGCATAGTAGCTGGGCCGAGCATTGGGCTCAGTTCACTAGGCCGAGTTACTTGACTAATGTAAACAAGGCTAAAGTGCCAAAAATTCAAAGTCACTTCCAACTTTAATTGTGGCGGATTTAACCATACCCAAAAGAGTGGTAAATTGGCGTGGAGACATTCTTAAACACATTCTGTACTCCTTAACGTCCTCAGCTGCAAGCTCTTTGAGGAGAAGTGCAGAGGCACCTAATTGGGTTTCTCCTTCTTATCCAGGCACGTACCCACAATCGTTTTCTTCTGTTTTTTTTCTTCTTCAATAAGATCACGAACCTCGTTCAATAAAACATTATACACTCTTAACAAAAGCCGACGACGTTGAACCGTACTGGCACTCGCCATTTCTGCTACTGTCATACTAAACTAGCATCGTGTAAACACCTACACAAAAATCGAGGGCGAGTCGAGTACTGTAAACTAGGCTTAAGCGATTTAAAAATCATGACTGTAATTTCCATTAACTACTTATCACAAGTAACGTGATACCTATATGTATGTATATCTTAAGTACGTTTTTTCATAAAAAAATATGGAATCATAAGACTCAAATCAAATATAAAAGCTTGTTTCAGGATATATAAGAATGGAATTATCCTATGGGTCAAATTACAACTCGTATGCCACGCGAGGCTTGAGGAAGAATTAAAAAATTCAGATCACGACAGGATCGAAATGAAACCAATATGTATTCCAAGATCCGTCAACTACCATCTGTCAACTACTCGATCGATTAGAGATATTTTTGCACCCTTCTAGAATTATTAAGCAAAGGTTTGAAATAGAGAATACTGGTGCAGAGTAATTTCAAAAGCAGTGCTTCATTTACTCGTACGAATTACGAATTCTACCATTCTCGTAAAGTGTACTCAAGTTAACATGCAACTTGTTGATTTGAACTTCACTGTGCCTGAGAAGAATTGTACTTAGAGCCCAAAGGGGGATGAACGTCCACTTCCACACACGTCCTATACGCGCCATGTTTTGAAACCTACAAAACAAGTACATCCACTCCACTTAATGGCTGACAGATTCAATAAAGGCAGGAAACAACGTGATTGCACGAAACGACCATTCATTGATTCATAAAACCTGCATTATCGAACGTTAATAGACTGGATTAGAGTTTTTGCCATTTGAAATCGGCGGAATCGCCTCGGGCAAGGAAAAAACGGCTGACAATCGAGCGAAGCCAGCTACCAGCGATGAATCGCTTCCACGTTGGACAGCCGGGTAATTAGGGAAGCTAAGAGGCCGCGGCAATGCCTGGGTTACGTAAGAATCAGTGCATGAAGCGCCAGTTTCCAATCAACTGGCGCCGAGTTGCTTCTTCGTTCTTGATTTCGTAGCAGCAGTTTTCCTCTCGCTATTCACTTTCACCTTTGACCTTCGGGATCCACGGTCTCCATGGGCTCTCTTCAGCCTACCTAATGGAACGCTGGCGAGACCTCGATAGCTGAATGAGAACGGGGTAATCTTTTACAAAGACAGTTGGACGAATGCAAAGCGAGATAGAAGAATTTAGAAAGGTGTAGAATTCGCAAAAGTAAATATAAAACGTTTGCTCAATGACAATCTCTAAATGAACGTTGACTCTTCAGGCACATTTATGCGCCAGTGCAGGCAATCTGGGCGGGCAACGCCCATCGGCGTTCAACGGCTATGCTTAACAAATGCGACGGACGGTTTCCGCACAGGGAGTACGTTCAGTGGTTCGACGTTGGCATTGAAAGAGTTGTCGGTAGTACTGGCCACTTATTTCCTTTGCAGAATTCGATTATACGTAACGTACATATTTATTTGCTCTCTGTTCTTGTGTGGCTTATATTTTTTATCATCCTGGCTCTCAATTTTCTGGCTTCCTTTTCCCGGGAATTCATTAACCCTTAACTGGTATCCTGGGGTCGCTCATGACCCCAAGCACCCAAAGTTCGATGTACAATTTTTGGTTGTCTAACTTTGTAAACTGTTTTTCTAATTAATTTTATAATAATAGTTTAACTTTCTAGGTTTCTATTATTTTACACATTAGCTAAGAACAAAATATTCATAGAGGTTGATTCAGGGTCGACTTTACAAATTTCTGTGCCCTTTTTTATTTGGGGTCTGCCACGACCCCAGTATACCAGTCACGTTTGCCAAAAACAGTATACCAGTTAAGGGTTAAAAGTCTATTGTCCTCCCAAAACCATGATATATAATATTTTAATTATTTAATGCATTACATACATTAGGCTTATTTTGAGCTTACTTTTTGAACATTAATGTAGACCATATTATACTTGTAACCCTCTAACAAATGGCTGAGAACGCACTTGGGGGTCTACAACCCCAAGAATATTGCTTTCTAAACTGCAGACTTTTTATACCTTTAAACTTTTCAAAAAATTCCTCGATTTTATATTTTGTTCTTCACACACAATCAATCATTCTTGAAGGTTCAAATTCTTGAGCAGAGCTACAGTTTTACCTCTTCGTAGGTCCAGTGTAGCACTGACTTGAGGTCATGTGTTCCTTCAATCGAATACCATAAGTAGGTTGCCAAAGGTGTTTGCACTGTTTAAACAATTGTAATAGGTATGTACTTTATGTATCTCGGTAAACTGGCGTTCTTTCCTGACGCAACGCAACTTTGTGCTGTCATGGGGAGGTGGAATGTTTAAGTATGAGGGTAATTACTCTACGTCAGCTATCAACTATAATGTATGCACATATTTATCCACGATATGTCGTATCACGCAATGGGCTATTATTTTAAATGACTATGTACAACGTTCATTCACGAATATTCCCTATAACAGAAACGGACCTATTAATAAGTAACAGGTTGATATCGGAGCATACAGACCTTCACTCTCGTTCCATACAAACATAAAATTGTCATTTCCATAATATTGATAATGTAACGACCGGACCATGCCATTTCCTTGATGTCGATGCTACGCGTGTTAACATCTTGCAATATTTACGCTGCCGCTCATGTACGAGATTAACTTTTTTTCACAACAATTTTCATTCCCTGTCTCGTTAACACATGTTTTCGCGCGCAAACACGTTTGCTCGAAACGCGAATTTCTAACTGTAGATGCACGAAGAATAAACGGAGAGATGATAGCCGCAGCGTCATCCTGCTGTTTATCAATTACATTCCCTTATCTGGCCGTGTCTGGCGAAATTTTTCCATGTGCGCGGATTGGAAAACATCCTTACGCAGATAAAGCAGTGAGTCGCGTATTTCAGTTGACGCACGCGGACCACAGGTCCCTTGACATGGATTATTTTTGGAAGCTGCTCTTCTACCGTTCAAGAATATTGCGAAAGAATTGCTCCCGCGTGGCAACTTTGTTTCGTACACGAAGTTTACTGCAGACCCGCCACTCAAATTGGCAGGACCTTTACTTGTAACTGCATATCGCGATATCTGTAATTGCATGACGTATGGATTGTTATGTAAAAAGTGTGATAACGTAATTACGATTGAGACTTTAAGATAAGGATAATAAAAAACGAGTTTTCGATAACGTATATTATTTATTATTGTCGCGTCAACTGCTACAGGTTACACAGTTCGACAAAATTTGACTTTTTTGGACTTGTAACATTCAATAGCCGTTTATTATAGGTTTTCGTGCCCTGAAAACGAATCCGTAAACCTTTTCTCGCCATCACCCTCAGTTTTTGAGAAATTCAATTTTGAATAAAAACTGCAAATTTTCAATTTTTAACATCTTTTGTGTTGAAGCGGTAATATTTATTCGGTTGCTCGTTGCGTCAAATTATTCTCTGAACCCTCCTGAATACAACGCTATAAGTTATTATTGGATTATGAACATTTAAGTATGTTTAAACTTCGATGAAAGGGAAAAAGACACCCGAAATGCACCCATTTTTGAAGATATCTTTCAATTTATTTCGAAAACAAAGGGTCTAGGAGAAAATCTGACTATTCCACGCGATGCAGCAGACATTTTTCCTTTGGAAAGCGTCAACAGAAGTGCTAAGTCACGTTTTGTTTTCAATACAGAAGCGAAACAGTTTGGCAAAACGTGCGGCATCGACAGTGGTAGTCAACGGCGGCGCGCGAGCCACTGCCGCTCAGCGTAACGCGCGTGACTACCACTGTCCGCGCCGCACGTTTTGCCAAACTATTTCGCTTCTGTATTGAAAACAAAACGTGACTTACCACTTCTGTTAACGCTTTCCGAAGGAAAAATGTCTGCTGCATCGCGTGGAATGGTCAGATTTTCTCCTAGACCCTTAGTTTTGGAAATAAATTGAAAGATATCTTCATAAATGGGTGCATTTCGGGTGTCCTTTTCCCTTTGATAGATGTTTAAACATATTTAAATGTTGTATTCGGGAGGGTTCAGAGAATAATTTGACGCAACGAGCAACCGAATAACTATTACCGTTTCGACACAAAAGATGTTCAAATTTGAATATTTACATTTTTTTTTTCAAAATCGAATTTCTCAAAAACTGAGGGTGATGGCGACAAACTGTTTGCGGATTCGTTTTCATGGCACGAAAACCTATAAGAAACGGCTATTGAATGTTACAGACTAAAATGGCTGTCGAACTGTGTTATTAGCGACGTGCAGTGTGTATTATATACTGCTCAAAAGTAAGATCTTCCACCCAATTTACTTAATTCACTTAATTAAAGAGAGTACTTAATTATGTAAATATAAAATTCCAAACTTAATTACAAATGACGATGTACTATTTTAGTAGCAGTGTAATTAATGACTAATTACAATTTACTGAACAGATACGATCTCTTTGCATAAACGTCTTTTCCATTATCAGTTTCTATAGCATGTAATATCTTTTCTGCATTTGTTTAAGAGTACTGATCTTTCTCCCTCTTATACTTTCGTGAATGCTTTCAGCTTACGAGCCATTTCTCAAGAGGCACTTTCGCATCTGACGATTGACATGCCTGAAATATTCACACATTTTTTGCTCGAACGAGTTCCCCTCTGCCAAACACAATTTTTTATTTATTTATTTGTCTTACGGGAAGACCCCATTATTTACAAAAGGACAAGGCAAAAAACGCAAATCCACGATACCGCTCACGAAAAACTCACACATCATACCCTGACAACCATAAATCTAAAGTCCAATGAGAGTGTCGCACCCAACAAACAAACCAGGAAATATGTCCCCGACTGAGCGCATAACCATTCACTCAATCCTCATACCACTCCATCTGGAACTCTAAGCAGTCCAGACCTAGAGACGCGTACATTCCGCGCAAAGAAATCAATCCGCCCACAATAATTATTCGCCAAAGTACAAATTCTGGAGATTGGATCCGTATCCCTGAATCGCGAAGCATGCAACGGGTGCCTAACTATCTAAAGTACCAATCGCAGGCCACCGAAGTGTCTCCTGAAAAAATTCCCCAGAAAATTGTATCACCTCGGAGATCGTTGGCTCCAAGTTGTAGTTACTTTCATCGAACGTGAAGCGCAGCTATTGAAAAACGACCTCACCCCGTTAACTGTCACCCGTTCCCGCCTCTGGATGCAGCGTACGACCAGGCGACTCGACTTATTCTCAGCCAAATTTCAAGGAAATCCCGTCGAGTTGGTCCGTAGAATAACACGTTCGTGTAACGATAACTGCAAACTATGGTAACCAACCGGCATATGCGCGCACACGTTACAACGACGTTTCGAGAACAGCTTGGCCCTGTTGCAAGGCGCGTGAAGTTCGGTGAATCATCGACAGTGAAAACACCAGCGCCATTGCTTCCAGTGAGAGGCGTCGACGACCTCGGGGCTTCGAAGGAAATTCTCGTCAGAATTTATTTTCTTCCTTCCTCGTTTCGTTGCAACTGGCCTTTTTTTCTTCTCGTCGACAGCATGTAACACCTTTTGTGCACACACTTGGCGGGCTCTGCGGTTAGCGTGACGTAAAGATTGGTTTTTCTCATTGCCGATGCGCGAAGGAATTGCAACGGAGCGTTCAGGGAAGACACATCAGCCCCGAGATGGCGCAAGAGTTCTCAAGGATTCGAACCATTGGAGTTTTTTTGTGGAAGGTTGCAGGGACGTTTGAATTTAACTAACACGTTGGCCATTCATTTGGGACGCCGCAGATCACGCTGTGCGTTAAGCTGCCTTGTAGAGTGTGTACATTTTTAATTAGGTCCACGAAGACTGTAATACAAGAGTCAGTTTAGTGTTTCGAATGTCCCCTAGACCATTCGATTGCAACATCCGAAAACCTTCATAGGTTTGTGCCTGTCAGGAGAAATTTAGGTGTCAGAGATAGCTCTGCTCCTGAGATTCTTACTTACGTTTTTTAAATTTTCATAGTCTCATAGTTTCAATTATCGATACTTGAGTAATGAATTCTGCTACCCAGAGGTACTTCAGTTTGGGAGTGCACCAAGTCGAACGTGCATGTAGCTGGTATCAACTTGTCAACTATTTTAGGTCAACCACTTCGGAGGGAACCTCGTAAGGCTGCATAAGCAAATAGAAAATCAAAAAGTACTGGGATCACGCGTGGGCACCTAATATTTTAAGAGATGTGACACAGTAGGGATGACCTGCTTTGTATTTCAAATTTGTTCAAGCGAGGCGTTATAGTCCAGTGCATGGGGTCGAAACATTTTGTGATCTACAAATACATACCGAGTTCTAGGTTCGTTTTAGCACAAAATTGTCCTTCTGCTGTATTTGAATCGATACAGTAAACAATATTTTATTTAAAAAAAGTATCCATACATCCCCCCTGTACACCTTTGCTACACCATCTTCACTGTTAAATTTGCGAAATGTTTTTCGCCTTTGTAAAGTTACATTCAAATCGCTGCACAGAACTTAAAGTGATCAGCTTGTTAGACCTAGCGCTTCATCTTCAGCTTCTCAGCATTTAGAAACTAAAACCCATCTCCTCTGCAGCCCATCTCCAAGCTACTGGCTAAGTAGCCATCGTCATCGTCGATCCCCGAATCGAAACTTTCGCTGAATTCATTTCCCCGCGGCTAAGCACGCGGGCGTCATTTCGCCCGAACCGCGTTACATCCCGCAGCTAGTCACACACGTATTCGTCTCTGTCCGCTTGTAACTTTCTCTCCCGCGGAGCTTTTCACCTCCGCGGATTCTCGCGGCGAGTTTCTATCGCTGTCGCGGCCGCTATCGCGATAAGTCGGGCCCCGAGCGCGGCGAGAACGCGCAATAAACCGAGCCGCGCGGGAAGGAAACGCAGAAACGTCCCGTTGACCGTTCACACGTGATTGCATCTACTAAGTTCGCCTGATAAGGCGCGTAGTGTCAGGGATGTACCTACACACTCTCGCGTTCGCACCAGCGCGATAAACAGCCATTGCACATCGATGATGACTGCAGGATAACAGTCACCGACACTCGCGACATCACCGTGTGCGTCTCGTTTGCGTTAATACCCAGACTCGACAGGCTAATTACGAGAACGGCCGCGTTTCTATACACGCGCTTGCGGTTGCGTGTGAGAACGTGAACGTGACTGCTCGTGCGTGGTAAACACACACGATGGTGGAAATTTCCAGGCGTATGTGAAGCTACGGTCATGTTTCATAAATGGAAACCAGGATCGAGAAAGAACCAGCGGATCGATCGTTGGTTTTGGATTTCTCGGCGGATGTCTGGGGTTCGTGGACAGATATACAAGGTGGATCGTGGAATCGTGGCGTGACTGGGATGGAGAGGATGATTATTTGCGAGACAATCAGTTGAAATTGCAGCACCAAGTTTTTATGAAAGAGACTTCCTTTTTGAGAAAATTCATTTTTTTTTTCTTGGTGGGCTAGTTTTCCAGCCCCTTCTCAGTTGTACCAAGGTTATTATGCAGCCATGCGCGAGGGGATTGATTGGTTTGGGAGTGGGCGATGAAGATGGTGGCATTTTTAAGCTTTGGGCGCATTGCATATAGATTTCGAATTTTAACGGTCTACGGTCCTGGCCATGGGTACTTTGCATTTAGCGACCCTACCTTTCGTAGTTGAAGCGTGTCTTCGAGGATGGACGTATAGTGGAGACTATAGGCATATGGCACTAGTTTGAAGAAATTTTGGAGGTCTCTTGTGTACAGTGTCGGATTTAAGAAAAAAGGCCCAGGTGGCAAACGTTCTGCGGGGCCCATTTTTGGGGAAAATGAAAAGGTAGTTTACTAAAAATGGGCTAAGTGTAGTAGTACAGAAAAATATAGTGTTTGGTTAAAATCATCATTTTTTTAGATAGGGCCCTAGTGGACCTTCTGGGCAGAGGGGCCCATTTTTCAGGAAAATGGAGAGATAGTTTACTAAAAACAGGCCAAGTGTAGTAGCACAGAAAAAAATATGGTGTGTAGATACCTATACCTAATCATAATTTTTTGGGGGTCATGGGGCCCTGCAGGGGCCTTCTGTGCAGGGTCCTAGGTGGCAACTGATTTGCAATATCGCTCCTTCGTGGATGTACATATAGTGTTTGAGAATAAATAATACAAAATGAAATAAGTGATCCTACGTGATGAAATAAGACAAAAATCAGGAGTAACAAAATTCTGGCTTTTTGTTACTGATATTCAAAAAATTCGGGTCAGCAATGCCTGAAGCTGGCAATTGGATGATCAGCGGCTCACGTCGCGTAGGTCAGCAGAGTCTCGTACAATCGCCGTTAAGAAACAAAGACGCATGGGTTGGACTTACCTCGTAGATGTACTTATAAATGCGTCATCATTGTTTGACGTGGACTGTACGCAACTGTACTGACCTACGCAACGCTAGCGACCGATTGCCGAATTGCCGTGCTTCAGGCGCTAGTCACTCGACGTTTTGAACGTTCTCGTATGTAACTAGAAAACGGAGGCCCCACCGCAGTTTTATTACTCTTGCTTTTCGCATTATTTTGTAATGCAGAATAACCCATTTCATTTTCTACCACCTGTCGCCGAATATCCTGTGTAGAATGTGTTGCAACGGAGTTCAATTTCGTTGTGATTCACGATCGATTAAAGCGCCAGGATTCTCTACGAGTGTTACGATTCGTAACTTACGAACCAGGACTTTGATTGTAACTCGTGAGCTTGGAATCTATCTGCGGTTACTACCAGAGTTGATACTCCGGTTTATTAGAAACGAAGGGTTGCCAAATTGCTACATTTCAGTGATGATTCAAGTATCATTCTGGGCGAATCATTTTACATTTTTCTTTAGATTTTATGCTGTGATTTATTTGCTATGGATAGAAATCGTAGTTGCTCGAGAAAGAGATTGGTGCTAATTGAAACGTATAAGTGGAGTAGATTATGGAGTTACTATTGCATGCAATCGTAAGAAAATATACTCCAGAGAAGTTATTCATTTTGTATTAATAAGTGTAAGCATGTAGTGGTTGTTGCACAATTATTTATGGATTATTTACAGCCTTTAAGAGAGTTTCGCTTCATGTGCTGTTTCAAATGTAGTTAGTTGTGTTTTCACTATTTTACTCTGTGTGTCGTATATCAGTCAAATATAAATTGATAGGCCAACGATTCCCTCGATCTGAAACAAGACTTCCAGCACAGCTCAAAGGATTTTAAATATATTTTATTTCTCTTATGTCTGAAGTGTTTATTCAGAAACCGCCCAATAGCTGTCTACTCATTTACAAATAACCCAAATATTTTTAATAATGTTCAAATAATTCCAAATGATTAAAATCACATTTTAATATTTATATTGAAATCCAATCGGAAATATTATATTGAAAATATTAATAGTGGAAATATTAATAGTGGTAATATTAATAGTGGAAATATTAATAGTGGAAATATTAATAGTGGAAATATTAATAGTGGAAATATTATATTAGAAATGTTATATTGAAAATATTATATTAGAAATGTTATATTGAAAATATTAATAGTGGAAATATTAATAGTGGAAATATTAATAGCGAACATATTAATAGTGGAAATATTAATAGTGGAAATATTAATAGTGGAAATATTAATAACGGAAACATTAATAGTGGAAATATTGATAGTGGAAATATTGATAGTGGAAATATTAATAGTGGAAATATTAATAGTGGAAATATTAATATTGGAAATATTAATAGTGGATATATTAATAGTGGATATATTAATATTGGAAATATTAATAGTGGAAATATTATATTAGAAATATTAATAGTGGAAATATTATATTAGAAATGTTATATTGGAAATATTAATAGTGGAAATATTATATTGGAAATGTTATATTGGAAATATTAATAGTGGAAATAGTATATTGGAAGTATTAATAGTGGAAATATTATATTAGAAATATTATATTAGAAATGTTAAATTGGAAATATTATTAGTGGAAATATTATAGTGAAAATATCAATAGTGGAAATATTAATATTGGAAATATCAATATTGAGGATATTCCAACTCGAGATATTCCAACTCGAGATATTCCAACTCGAAATATTCCAACTCGAAATATTGGAAATATTCTAATTGAAAATCTTTCATTTGAAAAGTGTGTTGAAATGGCTCCTCAGAACGATTTTAAACTGATGCTCGAAAATAGCACTTAACGAAACAGGGACGAAGGTTCTCACAGATTTAGAAAACGTCCAAGATGGGAGTTTTACGATTTGGAAAGGTCGATCCTTCGGGTTCTTCGCCTACCCAAATTTCTTGACCTGTTCAAGGTCCGGTACGATTAGATTGCTTCGAAAGACCGTTTGTTCGACCGACGTATATCCCCAGGTTTCAGGTAGTTTCTCCTTCCAAGAATGTTTGCCTACCATTCACCGTTGGAAACATCGACTCTTTGTTTCCATATACCTGACCGTACAACGTGATAATTTTCGGCTACGAATCGTCGATTTAGCCGCCTCTCTATTTAAAGGCAATTGAGAACGCCATTCTCTACACAGCCGTTAAGCAATTGTAGGAAACAAAGGATCGTTTAGAAACGTAGGTCATAGATTGATTGACTGAATTTACGAGATACACTTATTCTTATCCTTTCGTTGACTACTGGCTCAATCTTTCCTCAATAGTTTCTCGGGGGAATGCTTGATAATGGTAAACTTCAGCAAGGAATGAGCTATAAACGTGGCTACCATTATCTGCTTACTATTAAAATATTTTGGACAAATTCACTGAGTGGGGACAGCATTGATTTGTAAAATTTGAAACATGAGAAATGTGTAGGTAAATATATACCCAATACAAATTGCAGATTGTAGTCTCCCTTATAAAAAAGCCCTTAGAGTGTCAGAACGATGATGTCAGTTGATGATGCACTCCATTTTAGGTAAAAGGTCTGAAAGCAGACAAGTGTTTTGCTTTGATATGGATTCAGCGAATATTTTTACAGATTGCACTCTGTTTTTAGCGCATATTCTTACCACTATTCCTATTAACGAAATGTAGTACTCTGCTTTCAGTTTTCATTGTTTCATACCAGACACATGTTATTTTCACACGAGCCAAAGTAAAATTGTACATTTATCAGCAGCTTCAATCTGCAAGTGAATACATACAGTTGCAAAGATTTGTTGGTAGAACCTATAAACATATTTTCTTTTGAAATACCTTTCTACCGAAGCTTCACTTAGCCAACGTTTGCTAGTTTGAACACTCCGTACCTTGAATTAAAATTTATTTGCAGTACGTTTTACAGTAAGGTGCATCGAAGGTAACCTGAAGTGTCTGCTTAGTTTGCGTACATGATTGAGAGTCGAATAAAGCAATTCTGCACGCTTCCCGCACTCCTGATTAGAGTTTATTAGAAGTAAATCATCGTTATTGGCTAAGGATTTGCATCCGCGCATTATGCCATTGCATAAGGCCTCTAATGTCATAGAATCTGCGGGGACTTGCGTTTTTGGGTAAACGACGTATTGTTCGAAGGCCCATCGGAATTACCATAATCGCGCCAGCAATCAGCCACAATCTACCTTCAATTTACCTTTATCAAGGGGGATGGGGATACGACGCAGACCTTAAATCCCCGTTATTCAGGTTACGTGTCTTGCTAAACAGACGTCATACAGCGAGAGTTGTTTGATTGGTTATTATTCATGCCACTTCATGTTCATTTCTAAGTGCATACTCGATTCCTCGAAACACAGCTTGCTTGGTGGTTCAGCCTTCGTTATATCTACTGCCGGGTGTTAAGTGAAATGCTTGGTACAAAAAGAAATATACACACAGATGAAGTTAACGTGTTTGGACTTTAATATGAATTTGGCTAATTTAATAAATTTTCTTCTCGTAATAGTTGTTGAGTAGGTACTGCTTAGTATACAGCAGATTCTGTACTTGTTATACATACATAGTTCCTGACTCCTCCAAGTCTACCAGCTATGCACATTGAATTCGAAACTGGAGAACCTGTAGATTTATTGAACGACGTTATATTGAGTAGTAAAGAACCCACTTACATTTCAGGTTTGTATATTGCAGTTTGAACAATGTTCTTAGTAACATTTGCTTCAGACTTACTAAGAAGATATATTTATCACAGCAACTACGATTTTCCACAGCAACGATTCGAGATAATATAAGTTGATTGCGTTACGCATGATGAGACCAGCCGCTCAAAGCACCCTTGTTTTCCCTCTGTTACAGAACACAGCCTCTGCGAAAGCGAAGGAATCAGCGTCGGGATCGCCGACCAACGCCACTGGCAATGGCGGGGCCGGGAACAATGGCGGCCACGCGCCTCTGCGTCGCAGCTACACGTCTTTGGTCACCTCGCTGATCGAACAGCATCGCAAACTGGACCGCAGCGCGAGCGAGCCGACGTCCCGCTACAAAACCGAGCTGTGCCGGCCGTTCGAGGAAAGCGGCACCTGTAAATACGGCGACAAGTGTCAGTTCGCTCACGGCTACAGCGAGCTGCGCAATCTTGCCCGCCATCCGAAATACAAGACCGAGCTGTGCCGCACCTTCCACACGATCGGGTTCTGCCCGTACGGGCCGCGCTGCCATTTCATCCATAACATCGAGGAGGCGCGGATCCACAATCAGAAAGTGAGCGCGCAACTGGGGTCCACGCAGCCCAACATAATGGGTCTGAACCCGCTGTTGAGCGCGGCAGCGGCCGCGGCCGCGGCTGCAGCCGCGGGCGGGAGCTCGTGCAACGGCTCCACCGTCAATCAAACCGCCAGCAGCGTCGCCCTTCTGGAGCAGATCGCTGCCTCGCCACAGGTCGCGGCAGCGGCGGCCGCAGCAGCCACCCCGAACCTCATGAGAACGAACTCTTTGAGCCTGTGCAGCGCCAGCAACACGTACAACAACCCGCCGCCGTTGCTCAGAACGAACTCGTTGAGTTTGACGACCAGCCAGCACCACCATCATCATCACCATCAGCATCATCACCACCAGACTGGCTCGACGACCGTCAGCTCGGTTATAGGCGCGGCTAGACCGAAACCGTTGAACCTTAGTCCGACCTTCTCCTTGGGCAGCACAGGGGACTCGATCTCGCCGTCGTCGAGCCTCAGCCAGTCGCCCACCAACTCCATGGCGAGCTTCTTCAGCGATGACTGCAGCCAGCAACCGTCCGTAGCGAACCTACCCACCACGCCGTTCAGCTTCGGCCAGGACTTCGGGCTGCTCGCGACAAGACAGAGCCCAAGCCCGCGGACGAACAGCGTTTGCAGTCCGTTGGGCTCGGACGATCTCACGCCAAGGACGCCGTCCCCGTTGTCACCGAACGCCGAGTCCAGGCTGCCTGTGTTCAACAGGATCAGCAGCACCCTCAGCGATTTCGAAAACCTGAAGATGTAAAAGGAGCCTCTCACTCTCCTGGGTCTTCCAACTCTTTTGGTATATTTTCATTTTCAAATTCTTTCTCGAGGATATATATATATATATATATATATATATATATATATGTATGTATACATATATACATATATATATGTATGCTTTACGAGGGCGTACAAAGGAAACGAAGCACGAAGAGTGTTGGACCGGAGCCATTAATTTATCTATCGAAAAGACAGAAGAACGTGTGAAAAGTCTTTTTTTTTTCTTAAAAAAAAGGAAGGAAAAAGAAACATTTAAGCTGCATTTTTTGCGTAAGGCGGATCTTTCACTCCGTCGTACTCTGCTTCTTATTTAAGCGTTTCCTTTTTTTCTCTTCTTAGAACACGTTAGGCATCTTACTCTCGTTCTTTAAAACGATCGCCTCCTCCTTTTTTTTATTATTAATCGTCATATATTATTTTATATATATATATATTATTATTATTATCATCGCTATAACGAATATTAATATTAACGTTATCAGCGATATCACATACCGATACGCTGAATATCGTCATTACTTTTAATTCGCATTAGTAGAGCGTCAGTCACTTTCTGACTCCAATCACCAGGACCCGTTTTCTTCTCTTTTTTCCTATACTTTAGGTTTACGTTCGCTTAGTGGAAAAGGTCGAGATCGTATCAGCCCGGATGTCTCGACACGCTCGTGAGAATCCTCGGACGATTCAGTCGCGGGGAAGGAGAAAGCGAGACTGCCGAGCAAGGATAAAAGGCTAATAAGAGAATCCAGAAGGATTTGTAAAGAAAAAGAGGAGAAAGAAAATGGGAGTCGTTGGAGCGAGAGGGAACGAGTCCAAGTGTCTTCCGAACTTATACCTTCCTCGAGCAAGCCTTTCTTTGATCTCTCTTGGACCGAGGTCAGCTCTCGTCTCGTTCTTCCTGCTGCCACTACCAGCTTCGCCCTTGCTCGCCAGATCTTCCCCCGCGTTCGCGGGGAAGCTCACGAGCGGGAACTGTCGCTTCGATCCGGGGCAGGTAAAACGTTGCAATATTCCAAAACACTTAGTTACGATTCTTCTATTCTTTCTTTCTTCGTCCTTCGAGGACAAGAGACTTCTTCCGAAGAGAAGGAAGGGGAAAGTTGCCTTGAGAGTGAAAGGTAGGCGAGCACCAGCCGCGCGTGCGCGCGACAGAGAAAGGTGGACGGATAGTTCTTGCGAGGAAGGGGCAAATAGAGAGGGAGAGATAGAGACGCGTTCACGTTTGGTATTGGGGCGGTGACGAAGCGCGTGAAACGGATCAACAATCAAACATCATGCTATGCAGATTAAGTGGCTTAAAAGAAAGAAAAAAAAAACTCCGATTGTCTTCCAATGTTAGAGCGAGTGAAAGTGTGTTTGCGTGCGCGCGTACTCGACGCGAAAGAGTACATAGAGTTACGAAAGGAGTGAGAGGATGACAGAGACGTGGCGGTGAGAGCAAGCAATGTGGCAATGAGCAAACTGGAGATAATGAGAGAAAGTGGTGCGTTCGTTGTGTACGTGCGTGTGGCATTACGCATGGGAAACGAACGTGCGCCCGCCGAGTGAACGAAATTGTGTGCGAGTTCGGTTAAGGATCTAGGTTAGCGCGATGTTGTTTAGAGGTAGTTCAGTGGCGAGGAGTCGCCAGGGCTTTCGATCGATTAGTCGGTGATGCAGTTCGCTGGGGAAATTTCGGCTCTTCTTCTTCGCTGCCTCGGAACGTTTTTAGACATTTCCTTCCTTTTATTCTTGATTCGACGCGTAAAAGAAAGGAACCAGAATGGAGCGCGCGTCGCTTTTATCGACTCTGAGGCGTAGACAGCCGAAGAAATCCCGAAGGGCCAAGTTTCTCCCAAGCAATGAATTTTTTACCAAAAAAAAAAGAAGAAAAATCTCGGCAATTCACCTCGACAAGTTTTAATTATTGATAACAACAGAAATCGGGACGATTTTACGTTTAGGAATATCACGTGGCTTCCTCGCGGTGCCTTAAGACAGGCCTTGATTGTGTGTGTCGTGCGAATGACTTTTGAGTGCGTGGATAAGGTGTGAGTGACGGAGCGAATGAGAGGGAGAGAATGAAAGGGAATATCGCCAATCTCGTGGTATATTACGTTGTTCTCTCCCGTTATAAAAAAAAATGTGATATGTAACTATTGCAATAGAAATATTAAATATTATTAAAAAGAATATTATAAGAAGCGAGAGCGAGAGGGAGCGAAACGGAGAGAGAAAGAGAGGGAGAGATTGTGCTGAATTGAACGAAAGTGAGAGTGAGCTAGATCAACGAGGCGGCGTAATTTGCGAGTGCTTCCGTCTTGCGGAGGGAATCGCTTTTCGTGCTCGGGGACATATCCCGAAGCGAGCGTTCCGAGAAAGTGGAGCGCGTCGCGCGCGCCGAATGTCCTTTGCGCTGGCTCGGCGGTAGAAATTTCTGTATATCGGCAGCAACTCGGATCGATCCTCTGGCCGAAAAACGGTTACCTCCGCTGTCCGCGCGCTGCCTCGTCGTATATATCGAGAGAAAGAGGTAAAACTGGAAAAGAACACAAAACAAAACGAAAGTGCCTAAATGACGTGGTTTTTGAACACCGAATACATTTTGTACATGTATATGGACACCACACATCTTCTTTATGTTAAACAAATTATGTTTTCGTTTAATTTATACTTGAAAGCAAATGTTATTATAGATTTAGTTTATTATTATTATATTATTAGTAATATAATTTTTTTTATTAATAATTATTATTAACTATTATTATTATTATATATTCGCAACATTGTACACGCCTTCATCGCATACGAAGTAGGCCCTCCGCGACGTCGGCGAACAGCATCCATTATTATTATTATTATTATTATTATTATTATATTATTATTATTATTATTTATCTGGCCGATCGTTTCTTTTTTTCTTATTTTTTTTCTCGTTTTGTTTCTTCTACTTCTTCCTTGCAACGATGAACTCAACAATCGCCAGTGCCCAACGCAGTCGATTGCTTCGACAATCGTCGTTCAGAAAACTCCGAAATAAAGTCAATTAATCCCGTGTCTTATCTAATATGGCCGCCACTTTTCGCGGCTTACTATATATATACATATTATATTATGCTATTATTATTAATATTAGCACTATTACTATTACTACTACAACTTTATGCTATCACTATCACTACCACTACTGCTGCTACCGTTACTATCAGACTAGGCTATACCCCAAGCGTTTCCACGGATCGTCATATCCCACCATCGTTGTCGTTCATCATGTCATGTTAATTGTGATCCCGTGTTAAGAAACGCAAAACCCCATCTCCCTCCCCTGCCGCGCTGGGACGCGCTCGGTCGCTTCGAGCGGAACCGTATCTTCGCACACCTCTGTTATTTAACGAGCACTATTTAATTCTTTCCCCGCCGTGCGACCCGTTCTTCCGTTTCCCTCGTGGCTCCGTGCTATCATGTGCGCGCTGGTGCGGTCTTCTCGCGCGATCTTCTTGCCGAGGCATCTGTGCGTACACGCGATAACTGAGAGAAGTGTATTCTGGTGCAGGAGAGAGTTTGGCGTTCCCGTGCCTTCTCGTTGCACGCCTCTACGTCGTCCAAGAAGCTCTGCGCTATCGTCGAAGCTCGTCAACCACTCGCGCGTAGTCAAGGCGTACGCTCTAGCGAATTGCTCTCAGGGCGGCGGGATCCGTTCGCCTTATTGGGTCTTCAGCTTCGCGAGTATCTTTCGCGTAGCTGCAACCCAACTGGACTGATAGTGGCGTGCAACCAATTATAAGTTGTCGTAACTCCCTGCACCTGGTAGCGTACCTATTCATCTTTGCGCAACTTGCTTCGTTCAGAGGGAGAACCGAGTTCCAGGCAACGTTTGCGTTTAAATTAAGTAATAAGAAAGAAAGAGATCTCGTGTCGCGCGGGAGGGTTAATCGGAGCGAGACGAACCCATGTTCCTGCCGGGCGGGCAGGAGCACAGATGGGCAGAGAGAAGAGAGCGCGTCTGCTGGGCGCAGAGAGTGAAAGTCCCTAGAGAGTTTCTTCCCGCCCGGTCAGCGGTGATAAAAATGATGCGTGGGCACGGGATGACGATCGAATTGGGTAGCGGTAGAGGAGGGGTTGGGAGGGGATTGTGTTTACCAAGCTTGTTCCGTAAAACAATGCGCCCACCACACGCACGTCTCTCGCGGCCTAAGCGAAGCGGAATAGGGCACGTTCTCTTTTGGCTTGCGCGAGTTGTGACTGCTTGTACGACGGAAGAAGCAGCAACGTCACACCTTTTCGAAAGCGTCCCCCCCACAATTATGCATACAGCTCCGTTTTTCTGCATTCTCAAATCTCACGTGTGTTCTTCTCCGTTTGTTTTAATCCCCCTCTGACGAGAGGGGCCGGGCAGGTTTGAGGAAGGTACCTTGGCTTTCGTGGCTTCGAACTTTAGGTGTCATTGTTCTCTTCTATTTCTCTTTTATTTTGTCCTTAATTATACACGTTTGCGGTCTGTAGCGATTAATCGATATTTAATTTATTGATAGGTCGAGTCGGGTGCTGATGTTTGACACGCGTCAGTTCCGCGGTGTCTTTTCCTTTACTTCTTCACGTCAGAGGTGTTCGTCGTGGTTTTTCTTTGAGCCTTTGGTTTCGCAATTGAAAAGGAAAAAACGCTTTAATTTTGAATTGTCCGCTCATTCGAGAACTCGCGGAACCCTTTCTTTTTTTTTTATAATTTACTTGTACATTTAAACACGTTCGCACGTTTCTTTGGCTTCTAGAGTATTTAATTTTTTGTACATTTGTGCGCAGGAGACAGTAGTTCGTTAAGCCGAGGCGAGCGAATGAGAGAGAGAGAGAAAGAGAGAGAGAGAGAGAGGGTGAGAGTTTCTTTTGGTTGATTATAAGTGCAATTAATATTATTACGTATTTATTCGAATTATTTTAAAACGATCGATTTTTCCCAGCGCCAAAAGCATGCATGTTTCTTGGTTTCTTCGAATGCTTCTCTGATCTTTTTTTTTTCTGTTCCCCTTCGCCACCAAAGAAACGTGCGCGGTTCTTTCAAACTTCCGCGGCGCCTCTTCCCCCCCCGGCGAAGTTCCATCGAAAGCCACGAAAAGTTTCACCGAACGCCCCTCCAGCAGTCCTCGGTTCCCGCGCCCGAAAGAAGCACGCAGTCCGTAAAAACCCGCGACGCAATCGAAAAAATGGCCCACGGCAGGGGAGCAACGGAATGGGGGACGCACGGTTGCAGCGTCGAACGACGCCTAAAACATTCATTTTCTCCCACCCCCTCGTGTTATAGACTTGACAACTTATACATATAAATATATAATATTATAATAATGAATAATATACTTTACGTTACGTCTCTTTTTTTAATTTAATATATTTATTTTTCCAATCAAGTATTTATATATTTATACAATATTTTATACAACGTTCTTCACAGATACACGCTATTATTATAAATGTATAACAACCGCGTTACGACGATGTAATGTGACAGGTCGATCTCTTGGCTCTCAGAGGAAACCGATTTAATCCATTCTAGCAATCCTCGCAACCACAACCCCCACCCCCACCCCATCTTTATAATTATTATTATTATTATTAATATTATTATTATTATATTTTTTCTCGTTTCTATTTGTATTTACTTCCGTTTCTTCGAGACCAGCCTTCCGAATAATTTCTCTCCCCCGTTTTATTATTATTATTATTATTTTTTTTTCTCACGATCGCGTCCGGGGAGCCTCCAGGTATCCACGCGATACTGGTTGCGCCCGTGCGCGGTCGCGTACCCGCATAAAAATGAAAACTACGAAAGTGTGTATACTTAATTTCTCCTTGTGATAGGCGACCGCGGCACGGTCGCTCGAGAAAGATTATGCGCGGGAGATGTACATCATGTTCGACGAAAAAGAGAGAGAGAGAGAGTGCCTGTGTGTATGAAAGGGAGAGAGAGAAAGAGAGGGAGAGACAGTAGCGATACGTACTAAGGAAACGAAACGCGCGCGAAGCCAGCGATTTTGGGAGCCAATTGATAGGCTGGCGGAAGTCGTTCGAACCTTGACACGATGCGCGCGCATGTGCCGCCCGACGAGAGTCGCTCGGAAATCTTCGATCTCGCCGCGACCTTTTCCTTCCCTGGCTAATTTTAAGCACCGATTCACGCGGAGGCCATGCACGCACGATCGAACATTTTTTGGTCTGTTTTCGTCGCGCTTCCGGTTACCAATGCGCGCTTTTTTTTTTAGGACTGGACGGTTGTCGCTGTCTCGGACCGTGCCGGGAGCCCGGCGTTATTTCGCAAACATTTCACGACGGAGATAATATTCGGGATATTATCTTTTCTTTGCGGGGGGTGGGGGGTGGGGAGGGGAGAGGGTTGCGTTCGGTTGGTAGAAGCTACGGAGAAAGATGAGGCGCAGGTTCGAACGACTTCGGTCTAATCCACAATGGGACCACAAAGGTGATAAATGATGCATATGGAGTTTCGTTGATTAGAGGAATGGCGAGCCTTAAAGGAAAGAAAAAACGTGCGCATCGCGAAGGGGGGAAGCGGTCGTTCGAACTCGAGCACAAGGGCAGAAGTTTGTCGGAATTTTTTTTTTTTTTTTTTTGGCCAGGAGAGAAAAAAAAAGAGACTCGGCGAGTGCGCGACTGATTTTTGTTGGATTCTGTTTTCGTTTCGTTGTTCGCTTTTCGGCGACTGCTCCTCGAGGCTCGGATGAGCGCGCCCCGCTTCGCGCGCCACCTTTTTTCTTTCGTTTACCGAAAGAACACACATACACGCAAGTCCCATGTACTACCAAGAATGAAGGAAATTGTAGTTTGATAAGTATTGCCAACAATACACTATCTATTTAATACATTTTATTATTACAAAATAATGGTTTGTTCGAGTGATTTCTTTACTACTGCCCCGATCCCCAATTCCCTACCTCCTCCCCGCGTTCACTTTGCGGCAAATATTGTTGCGGCAGTAATCTGTCTCATTGGCGAAAGAATTTGTTGCAGAATAGTCTTGCTTCTTGTATATTAAGGAGCTTAATTTTTGTAATCGAGTAGAATATTCTGTTAGTTGCAGAAAGTAATTCGTAACTTAACCAGGGACTTTAAACCGGTATGTGTTTGACACCGGTGTTACGTCAACAGAGCTATACCGAAACCGATATCGTACCAAAACAGATGAGTACCCAAACCGTTATAGAACCGAAATCGTTAAAGTACCGAAACCGATTTTTTTTTTTTTAAATTAGCAGTCAGAGCTGGGTTCTATAGGCTGATCTGATGACTTAGGACCCAGTGAACTAGGGTTTTTTGTATAGCGTGATGAGGGCACTTCCAGTGAAGTGGTGACCTCCTATCCCCTCATCTGAGGTCGATTGGCCAGTGTCTTTTTAATCTGCGGTAATCCTGCTGCTGTAGAAGTGGTTGCAGAAGTGGGTTGGTGTGTATATCTAGTTTGTTGTGGTGTTTATTGCTTCTTTCTTGGATGGTATTTGTAATGAACGGGATGCCGAGGTCTTCATGGATGGTTTTATTGGATACATACCACGGTGCATCCGTCATTGTGCGAAAGCTTTTGGATTGGGATCTCTGTAGTATGGAGACATTAGATGTACTAGCACACCCCCATAGCTCTATTCCGTAAGTGCATATTGGTTTTAT
Source organism: Andrena cerasifolii (assembly GCF_050908995.1). Classification (NCBI taxonomy): domain Eukaryota; kingdom Metazoa; phylum Arthropoda; class Insecta; order Hymenoptera; family Andrenidae; genus Andrena; species Andrena cerasifolii. The sequence continues at coordinate 2,117,629 of NC_135128.1, read as the reverse complement.
TATAGCTTCGTAGATAAGGACTTAGTTTTCCAGTGAAACCGAAGTAAATACCGGTATTTTTCCGGTTCCTCTTTGGGTGACATAGTAGATTAAAGTAATATCTTCATAACCCTTATTAATTCGATATTCATAACCCTTATTAAAATACCAACATAACGTAATATCTTTTTATAAAAATATCAATATATTAGTATACGTTTAGCGTATAGATTCTTGTCTAATAATATTTTGAAAACTGTAATAAAAGCTAGAGTTTCATATAATATTGGAGTGTAAGACTTAGAACTTCTACTGTCTATGTTAAGTTTTAAGTGAAGGGTCCCAAAACTTGAGCTTTGTACATCACTTCACTACATACAATTTATACGACTCGAGCCTTCGAGCTTGAAGACTCGAGCTTTGAAGACTCGAGCTTTGAAGACTCGAGCTTTGAGGACTCGAGCTTTGAGGACTCGAGCTTTGAAGACTCGAGCTTTGAAGACTCGAGCTTTGAAGACTCGAGCTTTGAGGACTCGAGCTTTGAGGACTCGAGCTTTGAGGACTCGAGCTTTGAAGACTCGAGCTTTGATGACTCGAGCTTTGATGACTCGAGCTTTGATGACTCGAGCTTTGATGACTCGAGCTTTGATGACTCGAGCTTTGATGACTCGAGCTTTGATGACTCGAGCTTTGATGACTCGAGCTTTGATGACTCGAGCTTTGATGACTCGAGCTTTGATGACTCGAGCTTTGATGACTCGAGCTTTGATGACTCGAGCTTTGATGACTCGAGCTTTGATGACTCGAGCTTTGATGACTCGAGCTTTGATGACTCGAGCTTTGATGACTCCAGATTTGAAGACTCGAGCCTTGAAGACTCGAGCTTTGAAGACTCGAGCTTTAAAGACTCGAGCTCTCACGGCTACAAGGTTCGAGCCTTAAGGGTTTGAACCGCGACTCGAGCTCTTGAAGCTCACGGCTCGAAGCTCATTTTTACAACACTAGTCATACCGGTAGTTGCGTATTTCGGTTTCTATAAAGGTTTTGGAGATGGAACCGAAAAATTCCGGTATCATACCGGTATTTTCAGTTTCGGTAGAAGTCCCTGAACTTAACTATTTCACAAATGAAGTGAATAATGTTTAGCTTTGTTTATTATTTGAACGATCAAATTTTTCCGTTTGTATTGTCATTATTTAAAATAGTGAATCATATTAATGAATATAATAAGTGAGACTTGCGCTGCTTTGCTTTGCATATAAGAAGAGCTCGCAACAATGGAGTTCTTGATAATGTTAACTGTTTTGTCACGATTGGAGATACGAAATGAGCAAGCGCACATCTTTTATTCGAATGCGTATTACGTGCAAGGATATCTTAACCGTAAGGTCAAGTATCTTATACCTTAAAGAACAATGTTCATTCTGACTAGCAACGAGAAACCGGAAGTTGGGCCCAAGGCTGGCTGCTTTTTCCTAGCATTCCTCATCTACAGGTAGGTATTGTTCAATTTACTACTTCTTAACACTAACTGTAACTAGTTTACTAGACATTGCACTTAGACAGATTTCATTTCTTAAAATTCTATTTACTGTAATTAGAGAAGTACTGATATATGGACATTTGTATTAAAACTTGTTGATATCAATTTTTTTACTTATTAGTTTAGTACTTACAAGGGACAATCCCGAACCCGGAAATTCGAAAAATTCTGAAACATCGTAAATATGTAGGGAATTTCCTCCTGATTACAATGCAATTTTTGTTTGCTGCCCAAATTCACTCTAAAGGGGTGTAATTGACCCCTGAAAATCCGGTTATGTTCCGATTTTCTGTTATAACTCGTGAACTGTAAAATAATTTTTTCACCAAATGATAGATCTATTTAAAAGAAGTAACATTTGTCTCGAAACTTTTTTTCTATCTCTTACAGTTCGCGAGTTATAACACAAAATCGGAAAATAGCCGAATTTTCAGGGGTTAATTTCACTACCTTCGAGTGATTTTGGGCAGCGAACATAAATTGCGTTGTAATCAGGAGGAAATTCCTTACATATCCACAAAGTTTTAGAATTTTTTAAATTTTCGGGTTTGAGATCTTCCCTTGTTAGATTCGCCCACTGGAATACTCACGTGCATTATGAACTATCCTATAACACAGGCCTGCATGAAAATATTTTAGTTGTTCTTAATATATTTTTGGGTGTGGAATTCGAAGAGCACAATAAAAATTTCATATCGGATCAACTACCGATGACCTTTACGGTTGTAAATGACCAAGTTTTATAGCCTTATGTAGAAAATCTAAGGTTATTTTTGCATTTTAACCAGTATAAATAAATTTAAAAAAAAAAGTTTTCATGACTCAATTTTGCAGCTTGGTGTGATTTTAGAGAACGCGGACTTTGCCTAATATCTTGCTAATGGATAGGTAGTCGGTGACACGTGTATACTAACGTGTTAAACGCGTGGCAAATGTTGCTCAAACTTTAAGAAAGAAATTGAGAGATTCAGCGAACGATAGAGTTTTAAATTACTAATCATAGAAACACTGGGAAAATTACTACAAAATATATACATATAGCTAGTATTACAATATGAATTACCGTTGAGCCTGGAAGAGGCGAAATTTTGAACCTCATTTTTTGCCGTTCTTTCAGTAGTGTCCTCTTAATACAACATTTGCCAGATTATTGTACATGGTGTGATATAATTATTTACAACATTGGAAGCAAATCGACGATCTGTAACTATTATATTCGACTCGTAGGTGATTTTAAGGAGTCAATATTAAACCAAAATTATACACAGGACATAATGAAGTATTTCGTGATTATTTGTTATACAATGTTACACATGAATGAAACAGTACGAAACAAGTTGTTATGCTGACCTATCTAGATAGGACGTAGTACACACAATATTGTATGTTTCCGTACCAGTAGAACACAACTGAACAGTGATTAGAGGTGTGCGAGAATCTGAAAATGTCGGGTCGGGACCAGAATTTTTCTCGGGACGGGTCCCGAGGGTTTCGGCATTCCTGAGAATATCAGGGTTCCCGAAAGTGTCGGGATTCGTAGGTATTATTTGGACTGACTGATGTTTGTACTTCGGAAAATCAACAATGTGTCCACACTTTTTCTTACGATGCACAGTGTTTTTCGTAATTGACAATAGTCGAGAATCTGAAGTGTCCGATCCACAAATTCTTGTATGTTAAAATGTTAATAAAGGAACGTAGGTTTTAATGTAACCCGTAACTTTTGCTGAAATTACTAATTTGTTGTCAAAAATGATGCTTGAAATTTATTCCAATTTTTGGTGCGTTTCTTTAAACACGTGCTATTTGCCGAATGTTGATCTGTTAAATTTGATTTTTATAAGTTATGTTTAGTATTATATGACCTTCCCAGCTGCCGAAAAACTTTTTTGCAATATCAACAATTTCTCCCAAGTTTTTATGTTAAATATTTAGCATCTTTGAGCTGAGTTTTAAAAAAGTACCAAAAAGTACCGCCGTGATTTTTTGTATATTAATTGAGGGAACATTAAACTATATATTAACGTCAATTTCAACTGCCCGAATTTGCCTGAAACGGAAAAATAACCGAAATCATTTCAGTTCACCGCTCAGGCGCGTGCTACGCCCGGCGCGTAGCGTATAAAATACTTGATAGTAGATGATTCAAATTATTGCGAATCTTCAGATACAAACCCAGACATGTTCCGAGTCCGATTCTGATTTAATATGACAAACCAATTTTTCATTTTATTATTATTTACATTGTTATTTAATTTTTTTTATTAATGTTTTAATTTTTTTGTTATTTTTTACGTAATGAAAATTACAAACCAAACATAAGAAAAAATTTAATGTGTACGAAATTATGATATTTGCCTCCCAAATCCAAATATGTAAAACGACCGCAATGGTTTTCTGGTATGTCTGCGAAACTGATGAAAAAAAATTCTAACAAAAGTGAGTCAGTATTCAGTTAACAACAAATTGCAAAAGCAAAAATTAATAAATAACTTTTTATTCAATAAAAAATCAAGACCACCTCATTTTTTTAATAGAACTGCATATTTTTTTATATACCTGTCGATGCATCTTTATATTCTCTTTAAAAAAGCATTAGGGTAGTTAGGTCGAAAACTGATTAGTTCAGATGCTATGAGTTTTGCTTCGAATCCCATATACGCGAAACACTAGGATGCGTTGAATGTGTGATGTCGTATTCATTAAATGGGTCCTTGGAATTTTCGGGAATCCCGGCACTTTCGGGAGTCCAGACTCTCGAAAATCCCGGCACTTTCGGGAGTCCCGACTCTCTCGAGAATCCCGGCACTTTCGGGAGTCCCGACTCTCTCGAGAATCCCGGCACTTTCGGGAGTCCCGACTCTCTCGAGAATCCCGGCACTTTCGGGAGTCCCGACTCTCTCGAGAATCCCGACTCTCTCGAGAATCCTGACTCTCTCGAGAATCCCGGACATTCTCAGGAATCCCGGCACTTTCGGGAGTCCCGACTCTCGAAAATCCCGACTCTCTCCAGAATCCCAACTCTCTCGAGAATCCCGACTCTCTCGAGAATCCCGGCACTTTCGGGAGTCCCGACTCTCTCGAGAATCCCGGCACTTTCGGGAGTCCCGACTCTCTCGAGAATCCCGGACATTCTCAGGAATCCTGGCACTTTCGGGAGTCCCGACTCTTTCGAGAAACCCGACTCTCTCGAGAATCCCGGACATTCTCAGGAATCCCGAAATTTTCGGAAACCCGACCTGACCTGAGATTTTCGGGTTCTCGCACACCTCTACTTATGGTACAACACGCGTTTCATTCTCATAAAATATTTTTTGAACCTTCAACGGGACATGTGTGTAAATGATCATCGAGTTCGAGTAATTTGCTTTGTTACAATTTACACTGCACATAATATCATTGCGAAGTAGGAAGACCATCGTACAACACCTATCCACGTCATTGTGCTCTCCATACTTGGTAAACGGCACAAACAAGTTGCTGGCAAGGCCGGATTTGTACAGCTTCACAGATTTTTATTTGCCATCGTGAAACAAAGTTCGTCGATCAACGTCACAGATGGCATTGAGATTATATGTATGCACTTTTTACGAGAGACTAGTTAATCATCGAGTGCAACAATTCAGTGAACATTTGTTAAGGATTTCACCTTCATGAAATCACGCGATTCGATTGCAGAAGGTCATGTTATGATGTAAAGGAAATATTTATCTACATTGTATATGCTTCCTTTACCTGACGCTGCAAAGCATTCTGCTGAAGGCTGGAAAAATTCACCGGATGTTGTTGTTTAGCCGAGTAATTTATGATCTCCATTTCTTTTCGTTGCATTTCTTTGGATACGTACATACTTTTTATCTTCGAAAGAAAATTTATTGATCCGATAATTACAAATGGTACGTACGGCAAAATCGGTTAGACACGATCCCAATGTAGAGCTACAGAGTTAAAATAATACGAATATTTTTTGACGAAATAGTTGAACGTCCTTGAATTGAATTTTTCTTTTTTTTCAGAATTTTCTGATATCTACATTTTGCGTTTTTATAATAAACTCCCTCTACATGAAAAAAATTCATAAGTCAGCCGGTAATGAATTGGATATTTCCACCAAAAGGTATTTCAATCTCTCGCTGAATCTACTCAAACGTTTTCTCCACAAATCTATTTTCAAATTTGGAAGAAGAATCCCTTTGCCAGCAAATATGTAATCCCAAAAAACTGTCACTAGTGCCTGATATAGGGAATTTAAGAACTTTATTACAAATCTATACTATTATATAAAATTTATTAAAATTGCATACTTTGAAATGCGGTTTCTCAATAAATATGAAGTGTACGCACAAGTGTGTTACATAACTTTGTTCGTCTTGGCGAGAGGAAGGTTCTAACGTCTTTATTTTTTTTTAAATAATGATTTTTAAATACTGATTTTTAAATAATAGTAGATCGGGACGCGACCGCCAGGTGGCGACCGGGCGAGCGCTTCTCGCTTGTAAAACAGCACCGCGGCGGGAATAAGTGGCCGAGGGCTGTCGAGTTTATAGATTGAAGATTACAGATTATGAATCACGGCCGATTTCTTCACCTCCGGTAATCTTCGGATTAGACTTATGTTCCACATAATTGACACATTCCTGTTTCCTCACCTCTGATTAAGAGTGATCTGCCAGTTAATCTCCAGATTAACTTTACCGGAGGTCAGGCACCGATTAACTGCCAGAAATGGCAGTTAAATGCATGTTTGCAGTAGAGGGGGAAAATAGGAATATATACCTACGTATACCCAACGATTTTACTTTCAAGGAAAAAGGAAAAATGGCTAGGAATAATAGATTCGTAAATTTGAACATTTTTGAGCATGTGGAAGATAATGAAGATGATGAATTGTTTGGTACAAGACGGCCATATACTATTAGAGTGAGGAAAGACCATTTAGATATTTGGGATGACTTATTTAATTTTCGTTGTCGTTTTCGGTTAAAAAAAGAAACTGTAATTTTAATTAAACAAGCCATTGAAGGGAGATTTCAGGTTACTTGCAACATGTGTGTATTTTGATTATGTGAATATTAGAGCGAAGTGAAACTATATAACCAAAAATTTAAATTTTCAATTTTTTTTCTTTATCAGATTTGTATTAATCGCGGTTCGCGCACGCGCGAAAAGGATGATTGCGCTTTCCACAAGAGGGCGCCCGTTGCTGAAGCACAGGCGGCGCCCTCTGGCGAGACCGTCGCAACTCACAATCACTTTTAAACTACTACACAATGAAGTTCTCGCTTTACCGCATTTGCGGCGTTGCCGCGTCAAACCTTTAGTCACTTAACCATAGGATCCAATAGCGCAAAGAAACACGCGCGACAGTTAACTACCACCTAGCATCGGACTAGCGACTAACTGATCGGGACTTTAGTCAGAGGTGAAGAAATCGGCCGTCAGTCACGCTAATATTTCGGGTGAAGTCGAGACGGGGGATGCTAGTAAGCAATATCTCCATAAAAAACTTCAGAAAAGTAAAAAAAATTACGCCAAGTACATGAATGCAAATAAATCACAAAAAATAGAAGATAATAATAATTATAAAATAAAAAAGATGTGAAATCAAAATGAGCTGCACGTACATAAAGGTAATGATAAATACAAATAAATATTTTAATACGAATAAACATTTTATTTAAAATACTTGGCGCTGCGAAACAGAAAAAATGTTAATTGTCCTCGTAATAATTTACAATAACTCTCTTACAATCTAAAATACATAAACATATACATATACATATTAGAAACGCAGTCAGATTTATTCTACATATATTTAATTCCAATGTCATACGTAGCATATGCGCACGCACACATACACACATTCATGAACGCGCACACAAGAAAGAAAGAAAAAGATTAATTAATGCAATTTATACATATTTATTCAGTTTAGCGGCACCAAGTCGGGACGCAGCGCCAAGTATTTTGAATAAAATGTTTATTCGTATTAAAATATTTATTTGTATTTATCATTACCTTTATGTACGTGCAGCTCATTTTGATTTCACGTCTTTTTTTATTTTATAATTATTATTATCCTCTATTTTTTGTGATTTATTTGCTTTCATGTACTTGGCGTAATTTTTTTTACTTTTCTGAAGTTTTTTTATGGGGATCTCACTTCTTTTTACAAATATAATTTACATAGAGAATGACTTCAGATAATTTTCAATATTATAATTTATTATTATATTATTAATTGATGACTGGATAATTTTTTCATCCTCTTAGGGTTTTTTTTTAAATATATTGTATTGTCATCCAAACTACGCACGCCTGCAAAGCTTCAAGACAATTGGATTGGTGGAATTGGTTTAAATTGGTTTTTATCATTTAAATTAAAAAAAAAAATTCATTTATGTATATATTTGTAAAAACACGTTTATAACTTGGTTATAACTTGACGGTAAGCTGTGAAAATTTGGAGTAGATTGCATAGTGAAGATAGCGATTGACGAACGAAACGTGTGTTAGTTCCGTTTTGGCTGAAGGTGTGCGTGTAACGCGTATACGTATTATGCGACAAAATTTGCTTGGAGAATCAGGAGAAAAACCTTATCGCATCTGACAGATTCATGAGACGATATTACGATATCTCGGTTATGCGCGGACCGATTTTATTGAAATTGGTTTTATTCGAAAGCTTATATGCGGTTTACATGAGAAAAATGCCTTCAAATTTAGAAAATATTTCAGGCGTGATGAGATATTAAGGAAATAAGTTTCAGGTTAGGTTGGAATGGCTCCGCGACGAGTAAAGGTACACGGTAGCGACAGTCGACATATACAGGGTGTCTTTCCTGTACTTGGCGTCGAGACGCTACCGCGTCTCTAGATAAATACTGTTAGAAAATGTCGAATGCCTGGAAAAGTATTTCAACATTCCATTAATTGGCAATAGCTGGCATTCGCTATAGTCTGAATGAAATCAGTCAGCTACTCAAGGTCATTTCTTTCCGTTCTGTCATTGGTTCTCGAAATGATTAATTTATTACAATAACACTTCATCTGTTGCTATTAAGATACAGGGGCGTAGCCAGGATCTCTCATTCAGGGAGGGGCATTAAATAGTGAAACCGAATTTTGATTTTATGTACGTAGTTATATAGGAATCAATATAACTTCATAATTTAATTTATTTTCAATCATATTAAGCGTCTTGAACGTAACATACAATACCTATTTAAATCAGGGTATTGGAGCAGATCAATCTTTTATTTGCTCCGCTCTTGCTCCGCTTCAACATCAAAATACTTGCTCCAGCTCCGCTCCAGCTATATTTTTTTTAAATAAAGATTCTTTTAATACTTTCAAACAGAGATCTTTCATTTGCAACAAACCCCATCTTTCTAGCTTTTCATTTTCATATAGAAAAGCATTCATAAAGAATGCTTAATTTTCGGGCAAAGAAAGTACTATGCCTCCTTAACACCGGGCGCGGCCCAACGATATAATATTTTTTCAAGGGTGACAAATTGCGAATTGGTAGATATTTATTAAAAAAAAATTCATTCGTCTGCTATTATAAAATGAAAGAAAACTCAAATAATATAAAAAAATTTGGAGCAGTGGAGCAGTAAAAATTTTCCATGCTCCGGCTCCGCTTCTGCTCCGGGCAAAACCCCATTGCTCCACTGCTCCGCGCTACAGCTCCGAGCACCGCTCCAACGCTCTGATTTAAATTCCACGCGACCTGCCGCAAAAAAGTGACATCGATTTCGAATTCATTTCTCTATTCTTATTCGGCGAAATACTGAACCCTTTCTGGATATACTGATGATTGGAAATAAGAAATGAATACTGTATAATAACACTGTCCAACAGCTATTTTGGTCTGTAACATTCAATAGCCGTTTCTTATAGATTTTTGTGCGTTGAAAACAAACCCGCAAACCGTTTGTCGCCATCACCCTCAGTTTCTGAGAAATTCGATTTTGAAAAAAAAACTGCAAATATTAAACTTTGAACATCTTTTGTGTCGAAACGGTAATAGTTATTCGGTTGCTCGTTGCGTCAAATTATTCTATGAACCCTCCTGAATACAACGATGTAAGTTATTATTGCATTTTGAACATTTAACTATGTTTAAACAACGATCAAAAGGAAAAGTACACACGAAATGCACCAATTTTTGCAGATATCTTTCAATTTATTTCCAAAAATAAGGGTCTAGGAGAAAATCTGACTACTCCAAGCGATGCAGCGGACATTTTTCCATCGGAAAGCATCAACAGAAGTGGTAAGACACATTTTGTTTTCAATACAGAAGCGAAATAGTTTGGCAAAATGTGCGGCGTCGACAGTGGTAGTCACGCGCGTTACGCGATTCTGTAACGCTGAGCGGCAGTGTATCGCGCGCCGCCGTTGACTACCACTGTCGACGCCGCACGTTTTGCCAAACTGTTTCGCTTCTGTATTGAAAACGAAAGGTGTTTTACCACTTCTGTTGATGGTTTCCTTAGGAAAAATGTCTGCTGCATCACGTGGAGTAGTCTGATTTTCTCCTAGAACCATAGTTTTTAAAATATATAGCAAGATATCTGCAAAAATTGGTGCATTTCGGGTATCCTTTTCCCTTTGATCGTTGCTTAAACATATTTAAATGCTTATAATTCAATAATAACTTATATCGTTGTGTTCCGCGAGGGTTCAGTGAATAATTTGACGGAACAACCAACTGAAACTATTACCGTGTCGACAGAAAAGAATGTCAATGAAAACCTATAAGAAACGGCTACTGAATGTTACAGAACAGAAAAAAAGTTCAATTTTGTTGGACAGTGCAATTCGCTGTTTTTTTAAGTCGCAAAAGTCTAATTTTGCAAAAACCGACTTAGTTTTAGAAACAACGAGAATGGGACATCTATTGAATATACCTATGTACACAATTTGAAGTAAATCGGGTGATTGGTTTTTCATATATCTTGCAAACCAATTCGAAAAACATCGTCTTGAGAAAAACGCGTTGAACGTTAAAACTAAAGTTGTTACTGTTTTTTAAATTATTTTTTTTTAGATGTTGCCTAAATATACAAATATAGGCATAAAGTGTTCAATTAAGGGGGGCTTGCGCCTTGGTGGGCCGAAAAATAAGTAATTCTTTGTGAATTTTTGGCACAAAAACGGTTCGACAAATGAATTTGAGGTTTGGCAAGTTGTTTTATTGTATCTTGAACTATTCTTCTGAATTTTTGTGTGACATTGAAAATAACATGGCAGATACAAAAAGAGCGTTGAAAAATAGTGGGGTGCTCCTGGCGTTGAAGAAGAGTACTGTAAGGGTTATCTGAAACCCCCCAAAAAAGAAAAGAGATTCTTAATCTATACGAATGTGGCTATCGGTGATAGTAGATTTATTAATAAATATAAAAAAATATTAAAATGACAGCCTTTTGAAGAAGATGAAGCGCTCTGATTTGAGTCTGAAAAAGGTTTTGCCTCTAAATCGGGAAAACTTCTCCAAATAAAAAAGGAACGGTAACAGATACGGTAATAAATCTACTACCACCTATAGTCACATTCATATAGTTTAAGAATCTCTTCTGCTTTTTGTGTTTCAGATCTACATAGAGACGCGGTAGCGTCTCGACGCCAAGTACATGTCGACACCCTGTATATAACCCTTACAGTACTTTTCGTCGACGCCAGAACCACCCCATTATTTTCCAACGCTCTCTCTGTATCTGCCATGTTTTTTTTCACTGTCACACAAAAATTCAGAACAATAGTTCAAGATACAATAATACACCCTGCCAAACCTCAAATTAATTTGTCGAACCATTTTTGTACAAAAAATTCACAAAGAATTACCTGCTTTTCGGCGCAACAAGGCGCAACCCCCCTTAATATAATTTGAGTGTATCTCTTACAAACAATCCCAAACATCGCGCTCCTTTTCAGGCCGTCAAAGTAGCGAGACCCCTTAATCACTACCCTCAGGCATAAAGTGTCTCCTCGTTAACACAAAAGAGATTGTTTTTTGCAATTGTAATTAAAAAGCACTCCGTGCTTTAGCTTAGGAAATACATAATTAATCAGCCGTCATATGTTCAGACTTGGAGTATTTTCTTTCTAATTTCATATTATTATTATCATTTCTTTTGCTAAATTATTGCCAATTTGGAATAACCAAGTTACCTGCCTCGGTTGTTGCAAAGCTTAGTGACAAGAGATTCAAGCATTATTAAAAATAGCCAAACACCAGTTCGAGTACATTCAATTGAACACTGCAGACTACTGACGAACTGCCTACAAAATGGCGGAGATAATAATACCAATATAGTAAACACAGCGATAGACAAAAAGATTATAGATAATAATATGCAGCAGAGCAAATGAAGCAATCCCATTATTTCATTATAAACGACAGAGCCGCGCAGATCGGAGTGACAAAGGTTCAGCAGGTCGACTGGAACTTCAAATACACGTGCGCCTAATAAAATCCTGTTATTCAGTAATTGAATAATAGATAGATTATCAATCTTCATCGTATTGGAGTTGCCAATCTAACCTGCTTGCTCCCAAACACAGTTCACGTCGATCAACGTCGCCGATCGGAGAAACTGCTGGAACCAAAAAGTTTCGCGCGGCATTAAATCGATAGTCATACTCGAAAGCGCTTAAATGCCCGTCACTTACGTTTAAGGGATGCATTCTGCCGCGACGTCGAGTGACGGCTATCGAAAAGGCTCATTTTCGTATTGTCACGCGCAGACGTTGGCTAATCGGTTGAAACGGCCTGCCAGGCAAGGAGGAGCAGAAACGTCCGCCGGGAAAGAAATATGTGTACAGCAATTAGCAGCGAGCGATGTCGTGCGTGGCCATTAAAGGCCAGCCTATTCATCGACCGATTGGGCTAGCCTTGCTCGGGCCGATAAGATTGCAAGTGAAACGGAACTCGAACGAGAACAACGACTCCGTTTCGCCCCGATATCGTGCACCTTTGTCAGGGCACGACGAACTTAATCACGACGGCTGCATTCCGCGTGACGCTGCCACGTAAGTATGTACTTACACCTCTTTCTCCCTCGCTTTCGTTCGCGATGACGGGCGCCGTTGCTTTTACCGCGATAGAAAATTGTGAAATCGGGGTACGTTCGAGATACGGCGGAATTCATTGAGGAATATCGTGATGCAGATATGAATGGCGTGTCCTAGGTGTACTCTGTTGGGTGCTGTGAGTGAACCTGGTCTTCGTTTTACTGGTTTAGAGGGGTGAGTAGTAGGGATGGGATCAAGTTCAATATGTGATCAGGAATCCGAGTCAATTGCAATACAAAAGTTTCACTTCGTCGGATTCGAATTGTTGTTATTTTAGATTTTAAGCAAGTAACGTAGTAAAAAAAGTAGACCACAGTTTAATCTAAACGTTTTTTATTCTTGTGTATATATATATATATATATATTATTGATGTTGATTAGCTTAGGGTCATTTGTGGGGTCATGAAATTTAATGAAAATTTAATTTTAAAAAAATTTTATATATATATATATATATATAATTTTTTTTAAATATATGTAAAACCCGCGCTGTGACTAATGTAAAAGAATGAACCAGTGAAGAAACAGGTGTAGGTGCAGTTATAGCTGCTGGTAATCACGAAGAAAAAGGCATTTGAGCACTTTTCGTAAGCACAGCAACTAAAATAAATATCATTATATAATTATATATATATATATAAATAAATATATATATATAATTTTTTTTAAATTAAATTTTCATATATATATATATATTATAATTATATTATAATGGTTGGGTGATATTGGATTATTGATGTTGATTAGCTTAGGGTCATTTGTAGGGTCATGAAATTTAATGTTGTATGTTTTTGATAATTATATAATGATATTCATTTTAGTTGCTATGCTTACGAAAAGTGCTCAAATGCCTTTTTCTTCGTGATTACCAGCAGCTATAACTGCACCTACACCTGTTTCTTCACTGGTTCATTCTTTTACATTAGTCACAGCGGGGGTTTATTTGATAATTCGGTATAATGAGGTTTTATTTATTTTTTGTTCTGTTTTTACAATAATAATATCAGGTTCGATTGCTAATTTTGAATTAGATTTAAAGAAAATTATTACTTCATCTACTTTAAGTCAGGATTTATAATGAGAATTATATTTTTTGGGTTGAGTGATTTGGCTTTTTTCATTTAGTAATGCATGCAATATTTAAATCTTTAATATTTTTGTGGAGAAGGGGGAAATGCAACTAAGTTAATGTCGACAAAAATCGGATTTATGTACCTATCCCCTTTTCGAGATATTCTAATTGTGTCCACTCAATTACACACATATGGTTTTCAAGTATATACTATATACTCAGCGATGGATTAATCAAGAAGCAAAATAAACACATACTTAGGGCATCAGAAGATAGGAGGGCACCATAGAAATTAACTGAATTTTAAAATCTAACTTTTGTTAGAAACACTTTTTTAGTCAAATTGTCGGAAATGCCTAAGACGGAGACAGTGGTTGTCACGCGCGATACGCGATTCTGTGACGCTGGACTGCAGTGCACGCGCTCACCGCCATTGACTACCACTGTCGGCGCCGCACGTTTTGCCAAACTCTTTCGCTTCTGTATTGAAAACAAAAGATGTTTTACTACTTCTGTTGATGGTTTCCGCTGGAAAAATGTCTGCTGCATCGCGTGGAGTAGTCAGATTTTCTCCTAGACCCTTAGCTTCTGAAATATATAGAAAGATATCTGCAAAATTGGTGCATTTCGAGTGTCTTTTTCCATTTTATCGTTGTTTAAACATATTTAAATGTTTATATTTTAATAATAACTTATACCGTTGTGTTCGGGAGGGTTCATAGAATAATTTGACGGAACGAGCAACGGAATAACTGTTGCTGTTTGAACACAGAAGATTTTCAAATTCGAAAAGTTGCATTTTTTTTTCAAAATCGAATTTCTCGTAAACTAATGGTGATGGCGACAAACGGTTTGCGGATTCGTGTTCAGCGCACAAAAATCTATAAGAAACAGCTATTGACTGTTACAGAAGAGAAAAAAGTTCAATTTTATTCGACAGTGTAATTGGTCGATAAAGGGGCCTGGGGCAATCATTAACCCTTCGTGATCACACCTTCTTATAATCACAAGTTAGTCACACAGGGTTCACTGTACCTCAGCGTCATTTTTTCGAGTTACCATTTTCGTATTTTTAAATCTTTTAATTTTTCAGTGATAATTGTTCGTTCGTAATACATATACAATCATGGTCTAATAGTCCTTTTTTTAGAAATGTAAATTTTGATACGATAAAATTTGTAGTTGAAAATGTGCGATTTTCCACGGTTGTGGGAAATAACGATTTTTAAATTTTTTTTATATTTTTTTTCTTGCGATAAATTCCCTTTGGAAGTCGTAAAGACGCGACATTTTAACTCGAAAATTATTCTTGGGGTACAATACACCCCGTGTGACCACGAAGGGCTAAATATAACTTACATAATGTACCTGCAGGTGTATTATTTGGAGCATAAAAAATTTATAACTGACATATTTCTTAAAATATTATTATCTATTTAAAATATCATAAAACATTAGAGAATTTCAGATAGAACTATATAGACAGTCATTCGATGACTGTGATTAAGAACGCAAAGTGGTAGCGTAAATTGCTGTTCCAAAGTTGCTGCATCATGTTTTCAATGAATTTTTGTAAATAAGCAGAAATGATAGGTAGGTAGATATAATATGGTCGTGACATGTTTGTCTTTCGAGGAACGATCGATCACGCGATCATGATGAATTATTTTTTCTTTCCTGATACTTGCAGCTGTACTTTATCAATGCATTTGCAAATCGTGTAGAAAGTCGTATATCAATAGCTGCGTCGAATAAACATAAAAAACGATTTTGTAAAATGAGTAATTGTTCAGGCATAGTTTCGTTATACTCCTACACATGTGCAGAGCCTGCAGCGCAGGCTATGTCCAATTAGAAGCTAGTTTTTAATGTCAATTTCGTAAGCTACCTTAAACTGGGGGAACATTAACAGTACGGGGTAACATTGGCATCTACTTAGCGTCTATTAAATAGGAAAAGGAAAAATTTTTTATACATTTTCACACTGGTATTACCATCACAAACGATGGATACCTAAACCAAATTTACAAATGTTAATTAAAAAAATAAAAAAAATAAAGTACATTGAACATAAAAAGAAACAAATTTTATACATTTTCACACTTGTATTACCATCACAAACGATGGATACCTAAACCAAATTTAAAAATGTTAATTAAAAAAATAAAAAATAAAAAATAATAAAATAAAAAATATAAAGTACATTGAAGATAAAAAGAAACAAATTTAAGTGTTAATTTAAGTTCAGATGTGGTAAAACTTTAACTTTTTAGCGCTATTTATATATGATGTGCCAATGTTACCCGGTTACGGGGTAACAGCGGCAGGTATTTAACATGTATTAAAGAAGCATAAGGACACAAATTTTATGCATTTTGACACTTGTAGTGCATTCACAAAAAATGCAATGTTATAATAGGATACTTAAAGCAAATGTAAAAATGTTAATTTTTATATTATATAGCAAAATGTTGCAAAAACCTGCCAATGTTCCCCCAGTTTACGGTAATCTACTTGCCGCCACCTACGACTTGATGAAATTTTTCTACAGACCACTCTATTGTTCATAAAATGTCAACCATTATTCATATTTAAATTTCTTTCTGCTTCCATTATAAATGTTTTCTCCGCGCAAATTCGAGGGCAGTTTTCATCCCCTAAATATGAATCTCAGGTGATAGAATAATATTATTCAATGTTCTAACCATGTGCCCAATTTTATCAAAATCAGAGACTGTCAATTTCGAGTAATCTTTTTTCTCAGTAAACGTGGAACAAGAGCGAAATAATGTTATAAAATAAAGTTAAAAATTATTAAATTAAACTAACACTTATTAGTCCCTTGCATTACAGAAGAAGCTTGAACCATATTAATAACGAGGCTCTTAGCAAAAGGTTACTAAACGATTTCAAAATTCCTTTTCATCGATGAATTTGACATTACTTCTTTTTAAGCATTCCGGCAATAATTGCATCTCAACCGTCTTATAATCTTTTGCTTAGGTCCTTCTTTCCTTCATTTTCGACACGCCATTCTTATTTATGTATATATTACATCCTACGATTCAAGTATGTTGTATATTATAGATTAGTAAGTTTATATTAAAATAATAACTTAAACGAAGTGAATACAGCAGAATGGAGTAATGAGATCGCTTTATACATAAACAGAGGAAGTTATAATAGGCGATACTTAGGTATACGCGAAGGTGATTCTACATTAAAAAATATGAGGTTCGAAAATTCATTTCGAGTACCCTCGTCCTGTGCGCGTGCATTTGATCAAAGTTTAATCGGATGCAGCAGCAAATATTATGCAACTCTGTATAAAATAACTCTTTGTAAGCAAGTAGGTATTATAAAATAACTTTTTCTCAAACAAGACTTTATTTTCGAGAACACCTATTGGATTTGAAAACTTCATTTTCTCGAAAACAACCCCTAAAACGTTATTCTATAATTGCGACTTATTTTTATTATAAGAGATCACTTCGCAAATTCTCCAAATTTTTAATCAGATAAATTGTACCACGACAATTTATCGCAATCGATCTTTTCAAAACGAAAGCCCCTTATGAGTGAATGTTATTCCAACATATCTTACTCTTTTTTCACGTTGAACCACTACCCTTTCCGTTTCGCCGCCTATTGCGAAACACCCTGTACGCGCGGCGTACACTTTGGTACATTTTTAACGCGTTATTATGTCAATGATTCGACGCCGCAACGGGTTATTCTCGATCGTATCCAGTCCTTGTTCACCGTCCCTGACCGTTCCGGTCTCGTTGCTCCTCTCGGTGACGATTACACGCAGGATAATCTAATTCGCGCGGGCTTATCGGGCGATCACTCCAGTTTTCGTTCAGAGTGATCGATAATCCGTGGCTTCTGAACATTCAAGAAGAGGTGCGAACAATTCAGTAAAACGAACGCTTTCAAACAAAAGTGAACATGTACTATCTACTTGCACAATTTTCGTTTAACAAGGTCCACAGAAAATTCAATACTCTTTTTGTACGAGTTATTTTGATCGACCACGGTCCGATTAATTCGAGCTTTTAAAAATTTTCACTTAGTTTTAATTCTAAGAAAAAATATTAATTAGTATTTGCACTGCTTTCTCAAATCTTTTTTTTAAATCTTGCCCATTATTGCGATATGGGATTTCATTCTTTGTGTGAGTTCTTCATGAATTCATTATACAAATTCTGATAGGTTTCTATAAGTTGCCGACGATTCTGAGTACTTGCATATGTGTATGCAATTTTCTAGCACGAGTTCTCATCTGTTTCTTGCTTTAAGGGGTTACGCCACCCTGAAAGTTTTGAGAAAACGATTTTTTTTTCTTTGCGCTTTCTTATTACGTAAAGTTTTAAGAATAATTTAAGCCATGGTAGACGCAAAAATTCTCTGAAATAGCCGAGTTGTAGACTTTAAACGAGGCGCGGATGTCGATATTCCGCAGCAGGTAGCTACCATTCTACTTTTCTTCTTTTGCGTTTTTCTAGAAACTGCATTTTGAAAGATGACCTATCAAATATCTCCAAAACTATTTGTCCGATTGAGTTCAAACTTGGCACGCATATTCTTAATGGTATTATCTACGATGTGGCGTATCAGTTTTTCCATCCTATACCCCATTCGTATATAATTAATGGTTTAAATTCGTTTTTTCATGTGAAAAACGTATAATTTTTTTCACTTTGCTCTGATTTGTGCAATAATTTTTTTTTCTCAAATCCCTATGCTACATCGTAGGTATTTTATTAAGGAACACGAAAATCGTCGGGTTTTTGATTTCAGACGAACATGTTCGTTATAATTTGTTAGGTTAGTCACGCGTGTAACGGCGGACGAGCTTCGCGGGAGAACAAATAACTCGGTCATTTTTTAATATTTTCGTACAGTATTTATACAATATATGCACTAATACATGCTCTACCCATAAGCAGAAAATAAATAATTTTCAACCTCATAGTATCGGTAAAAAAAATTCGTCTAGTTTAGTGCTGTTTCGAGCGGCTCAGGGTGGCGTAACCCCTTAATTCTGAATTCTTCCTTTATATGTACACGAAGAGTGCTACGATGTTCTCCTTCGAGTTTTTAAAGGGCTTCTTAAAGAGATGTCTATTATTTCGTTGCAAAGAATGTTTCGCGAGTTACCTGATTTTCAAGCTGCAAAAGGAGACGTGATAGTACAATACATAGGTATACGCACAACCCTGGACTTTATGTAGGCGTGACAAGTAGTTCGTGTAGAAAAGAAAAGCTTCTTCCACAAGTGAGCTTCGTACTGTGAGAGTGTGAATAGCTTTACTTTTACTACTATTGTTCTGGAACTCTTGGGAATCAGCTGACGCAAGCAAAAGATTTTTAGACCGTGTGATGCACGTACCTAGGACAATTGCAGTGTCCGCCTGTCCAGCAGCCTCCAACTGCATTACTTAGTTCAGTGAAATTAGATGGAAATATGCCCAATCTGCGGAATAATTCCCAGCAAGCTAAATTTTGGTATGGTAATCCTAATTTCGTCGTTTTAAGCAATATGTCAAAAGTCCCTATTGATCCGATTGCAGCTAAAAATTTTACAGAGGGTTGAAGGTAAAAAAAATGTTTTTCACGAATATCTCATTATCTAACAGTTGTACGACAAAAATAGTTATTATGAAATTTATAGCTTAGGAAATTCTGTACAATAAAGGTTCTATGAGTTTTTTTCGTAGGAGTAACCATTTTTATGTATGACGGGTGACCAAGTTTCAACCCCCATACTCCTGATAAGGGAAGATTCCTAACACGGAAATTCAAAAAATTCTGAAATCTTGTGGATATGTAGGGGACGTTCTTCTCAATACAATGCAATTTTGTTCGCTGTCCAAATTCACTCCAGGAGGGTGCAATAATTGACCCTTGAAAATTTTGTATTACTACTAGCGAACTGTAGGCGATAGAAAAAAAGTTTCCAGGTAAAAGTTACTTCTTTTAATTTGGTTATTGTACATTTGGCTTTGGAAAAAGCAATCTAAAAACAAATTATCTTTAATTAAATTTTTCGAAAATTACATCATTTTATACAAAAGTTAAATTAAAAGTTAAATAAAAAGTTAAAATTATTATTTTACACAAAAGTTAAATACCCAATATATATTTAATTTATATTGAACACCTATACATATATATATATATATATATATATATATATATATATATATATATATATATATACATATATATTGGGTATTTAACTTTTGTATAAAATAATAAATTTGTATAATATATATAGAACATGCGTTGCGTAATAGTACAGTAGTTGTAACCAAAGAAGATGATAACAAAATGTACTCATGTTTCTTTTCATATCGGAAACACGAAATGAAATCGACTATTTAGGTTTATGTTATTTTCATGTTATTAACGAAGCAATAAATATGTTAGGGTTAGATTTAATAAGTTTAATACTTCTTATGACTCTCGCCCTTTACACCCACGGGAAGACTTACGGGATTTTCCTTATGCCCTAATCATATTACTTATTGCTCTCTGGCATCGTTATTTTTCTCCCCCTCTATATTTTACAAGCTGTTAGTTAGCTTCACGTGTGAGTTCGTTAGTTTGTCAAAGTGAAATCTTGTAAGCTAGTTTTGACCCACTTCCATATATCCGATCGACTTGAAACTTTGCACATGTACGTAGTTCCGGTGATAATAAAATATTATCACTAAAAAGTATAAAATGATTTGTAGTAAAAATTATTTATTTAAAAACAGACTTTTGTATTTGACTTCACTTGTTAGTTCCGATGACAATACAATATTTTCACAAAAGAGCATAAAATGATTTATAGTAAAAAAATTTGTTTTTAAAAACGGAAAAAATTAAATGTGATACCGGCCTAAATGACTGCTTTAGAAGAATTCCCTCATATGCACTAAAAATAAAAGCGTGGGGCGTAAAGTAAAAAGTGGGGCGTTACGTAAAAACTATTTCCTGAATCAAAGCTTGTAATAACAAATTTTTTTACTACAAATTTTTTTGTTCCGTTTTATTACTGACTTATTATTACCTCTACAGTTCCTACAACTTATGTGCATTGTATTCTATTGAGTCACCCATTGCGAGAACAAGCATAAAAGTAGAAAACAGTGAACGGTGCTGAATTTGGAAACGTGAATCATTACAGAGTACGCACAAAGTAGCATGTCACTGGTTGCACACACTTTCCAGACATAAAACCGAAAATATAGAAGCTCTGCTGCATGGCATGATATTTCGAGGCATAACCTATAAAGCATAAATCGTTGGTTGAATGGAATCTTGTAGCACAAACTATCATGCGTATAAATGTTCACCGCGCAGTAATTCAAATCGTAAAACGTAAAATATGGAAGCGTTGATTGGGCACAATACATATTGCGTGGATAAAATGCAGGACGCTGGAACCTTTAGTACATGATCTTTCAAATGATAAAAGATCATAACATAAATACGCTTGTTGATGTGTGAATTTTTGTATCATAAAATTTCCTATGGACATGAGATTTCTCGAGACAAATTGCAGATTTATGCAAAGAAAACTATTTCGTAATGATGCTTTAACCTAAATTCGAATTTTATCAAATTATTGCTTTGCATTCTTATTATTGAAACATACATAGAATGTTTCGCAACAGATGATGCAAGATACAAAACAGTTCTCCTAGATAAAACAGTATGTAAATAGAAAATAGGGAAGAAAAATTTTTCTTATCAGACTTCGTTTCCGAAAATGTCGAGTATCAGAAGTTTATTTAATGTGCCTGCATCTGACTGAGGGCTAGCAAAATGCAGTGAATACGTACACATAACTGTACAAAAATTTTGGAAAAATATTCATGCCTGCAGGTTCCTCTTTCTCGTAAAAAATGATTATATAATCATACTATATAGACGAAAATTTAAATTTGAATTTTCAATTGGCCTGGGTGCGGGATAGTTGTCTTTTGATTAACCAAACAGAACTGTAAAAATTTTTTGGAAAAGTATTCATGTCTTCAGGTTCCTTTTTCCCCTAAAAATGATTATATGATTGTATGATTGTATGATCGTATGATCGTATGATCGTATGATTGTATGATTGTATGATTGTATGATTTTATGATTGTATGATTGTATGATCGAATGATTGTATGATCGTATGATTGTATGATCGTATGATCGTATGATTGTATGATTGTATGATTGTATGATTGTATGATTTTATGATTGTATGATTGTATGATCGAATGATTGTATGATCGTATGATTGTATGATCGTATGATTGTATGATTGTATGATTTTATGATTTTATGATTGTATGATTGTATGATTTTATGATTGTATGACTTTATGATTGTATGATTGTATGATCGTATGATCGTATGATCGTATGATTGTACGGTCGTATGATTGTATGATTGTATGATTTTATGATTGTATGATTTTGTGATTGAATGACTTTATGATTGTATGATTGTATGATTGTATGATTGTATGATTGTATGATTGTATGATTGTATGATTATATGATTATGTGATCATTTCTAGAAGAAAAAGGAACCTGAAGACATGAATATTTTTCCAAACATTTTTTACAGTTGTGTTTGGTTAATCAAAAGCCAACTATTCCTCACCCAGGCCAACTGAAAACTGAAATTAAAATTTTCGCCTATATAGTATCGCTCCGCCCTAATTACGTACCTATAGTAAGAATGTTGTTGTTGAAATAAGTCAAAGTTGCAAAATAACTTTTGTACCAACAAGGTTTTGTGTTTTGTAATTTTTCGAATCAAAGGAACGTGGAAAGAATTCAAAATATCATGTCTTATCGCAAATCGCGGTATATTGTTATATAAATGCTTATATAATTAATAATGTAGCAAATAAAACTTGTATGACATAACAACTATAATTAGATAACACCATGTATTGGTAACTTGCTTCATTTCATTCAGAAGAAAATGGAAAGTTGTACGTACCGTGTCTACCTCTTTTACGCTTTCAGGGTTCTCTAGACCCCCACTCTTTTGGTTGCCATTTTTGCAATTGTTAACACATAGATCAGTTTATAATACGTACTTTTTTCTAAAGTACGTGTAATTTGTTGGATATTTAGCGTTTGCAATGACAAAACATTTCATCTTGAAAATTCCGATTTTCGAAATTTAAGGGGCTGTTACACCCCTTAAAATTGTGAACTACATAAAAACATATTTCAAGAAGAAAAATCGGCGCCAAACACCTAGATAGTGTCTCTTGTTACAAGAGAAGATAGGCACCCCGAAAATTCAGAAAATTTTGCCACTTTGTGCGCAAGTAAGAGTAGTTCATCCGTAAGACCACCCTATTTTTTGTTGGTGCCTTTACTGAGATTGTAGCGGGTGAAATGACGCGGTGCAAAATCTCAGCATTTTCTTTTTGGTGGAATATCTTGAGAACGGTGAGCAAAGAAGGTTGCATCCTTCTTTGCGTAAACATAATTATCGAAAAATCCATACTTTTCAAGTCACCCTCACCCCCAATTCTTAATTCGATAATTAATTTTACGCAGATATAAAAAAATGCAACTTTTCGAAATATTCCACGAAAAAGAAAATAGCATTTTTTTCAAGGGGTGATTTCACCCTCCAAAACCGCACTATACCACCAACAAAAAACAGGGTTGCCTTACGGATGAATTACTCTACTTGCAGATAAAGTTACATATTTTTCTGAATTTTCGGGCTGCCTAACTTCCCTTGTTAGCCAAATGCCCACCTACTTGATTTCCAAAATCGATTTTCTCAAAATTAAAGCCTGCTCAATGTTACCTCAACCCTTCGTTGACACACCTTTTTTCAATCAACTTTGACATACCTGGGTGGCTCACACCGAGAGCAATTTTTGAACGACTACCATTCCCATCCAAAGAATCCAATCGTTATGAAAAAAATCATGGGTTATTTTCGAGGTCTCTAGAATATATTCCAATAGTTTTTTTATTGCAATTCTATCACAGTCTTTGTGGAAAAATTCTAGGATACCACATATCGATAAAAATCGAAGAAAATTTTTAAAAAATTGTAACTTTTACAAATTTTAATATTAGAATCTAAATATCTACAGAGTTGTTGTTCAGATATAATATTTTGAGAAAAAAAATAGTTTATAAGCCGGCGTTGAAGAAAAGATATTTATTTTGCATATAGAACGTACAGAGCGTGAAATCAGCTTATGGGTGGCTCACACCCAGAGTGTCAACGAAGGGTTAACTCGATAGAAAACTATCGACTCCAAAACCGGGCGAGAAAAATGTCCAATTATCTTAACGATTCCAGATTACAGTACCGACCATTCCGTCTGCCAGCCGGTTAACAGAGTTTCTTCATCAGCGTTCCCCCAAACCGATCATTTACTCAAACCTCGATCGACCGTGAATGATTACGTATCGTCGATGCGTCGAGCATTACTGCCAGTGACTGTACCCCGACTAGCAAAAATCACGCCGCTACGGAAGACAAATCCGTAATTATACGAGGCTCGTTTCCTTCGCCGTACGCGCTGCGACGATCACTGCGAGGACGCGAAGGAAAAGGTACTTTAGATCGGCGCTCACGAAGTTTCTGACATGTCGCGAACAAGTCACGTTCTCCGCGGTTGCCCGGTGCGCTTTACACATCCGGTTGCGGGGAACGTGGGCGCAGTAGTAGACAAGACAGGACGGGCCGTGCACCAGCGTAGAACGAATTAGAGTGTGGTAGATCTACGCTTGATTTCTATTAACGGGGCCGTCTCTAAACGCCGTCTCATTAGCGCTCGGGTTGGCCAACAATCGATTGCATTGCCCTTACCAGTGCAATCGTCCAAACTAGAATCGTCGAAATTCCATTGAACGGATTGCTGGTCGTGTCATCATTGCTCGCTAGGTAGTGGTGAGACCTGGAGACGCTGTTCTGCAACTGTGTTCAAGCAATCCAGAAGACGAAGTCTTTGACAGTGTTGTTGAATGTTTTGCATCTTCAAAGGCTTGAGTCCTGAGTCTTCAAGGTCCTGAGTTCTGTAGGTCTGGAAATTTAATAGTTTTCAAGCTTGAACGTTTTGCGTATTGAAAGTCTCGAGTCCTGAGTCCCCAAGGTGCTGAGTTTCGAAGGTCTTGAGATTTAAAAGTTTTAAAACTTGAATGTTTTGCGTGTTGAAAGTTATGAGCCCTGAGTTTCGACAGTTTTGAATTCTGGAAGCCTTGAGATTTGGATGTCTTGATTCTCAAAAGTCTCGAAAGTCACGGAAGACTTAAATATTTAGATTCGAAGAAATCAGAGCAATGAAACTAAAACAAAAGGAAACCAAAAGCATGGCGCTAAACGTTCAAAATCCAACAACTCCAAGAGTACCTAGACTTTCAAGACTCCCAAAATGTTCAAGATCTCAGTTCAAAATCAAGTTTAAGGCTTCCTAAAATTTGAAGTATTTTGGGACCTCTGCAATCCCGAGCTTTAAGTCAAGATGTTTCGAATCGTTTTGAATCCCATCAATAATAACACATCATTTTTATTAGCCTCTGATTGAGGTTTTACTACTTGTAATTTTCAATAACTGATCATTCGATGACGAAGAGTTGCCTAAGTTCACGCGACTATTATTAATTATGCATCGCTCAATGTTCTTTAACGAGTTACTTATATATCACGTATAACATTAGAAAAAGTTGATGGTCAGCTGTTGATTCTTGATGGAAAAACCAAGATACCCTAGGGTGGCTGTCAAGTGCTCAATGCAAACAGACGTGTTTCCCAATAATGTCTATTTCCACATAGTACGTCATTGTATAAGTGAAACGCGTGGCGTTGATATCAGAAGTGGAGTTCTGATGATGCTTGCAATTCCTCCTAACAAGTCCTCATTCTTTCTTCCATCAAACTCTGAATTTCTACACCCACGACGCTTCAACTTCCGAAGATCCAGCCGAATCCGTTAAATTGTCACACCCATACACCACAGGAACTTCATCCCAACGCTGAATGTCCACTTAAATCTTGCCAATAAAGCAAGAATTCACGCGAGAGAAGCGCCTACGAAAGCCTGCAGAGCTTAACAAGGAAACCAGATATCAGTCTGCCACGCTTCTGCCATCTTATCGTGCCTGGTGATTTTTCGCTTCTTCTATCGAGCTGAACGCGTGTCTGTTGGAGCAAAGGTTACGAGCTTCGTCTAAAGCTAGCGGGACCACGAAAGAGTCGGGCCTCGGACAGTCCCCCGTCGGCCAATGATCAGCCATCGGACGAGACATCGAAAGTTACAGCATCGTGAGGCCAGTTTTCCGGCATCCGAGGCCCCCGTGGCGAGTAGGATGCCGTTTTCCTATCATTTCCCATGTGTCTCCCTCTCGCGTGCATCGCGCCGAGGTCGTCGACCCGACTGCAGCCAGAGGCCGATTGTAGACATTCGAAAAGGCAGCAGGCAAGATTGGCGAGGGCGAGAGCCAACAGCGAAGAGAGACCAACGATGGTCTTCTGTCCTCTCCGCTCTTTCCTTCTCTCACCTTCGCCGCCTGCCCCGTCACTCTTCCACCCCGTCACGTCCACTACGTGTGTATGTATATACCTTGGAGCATCATTCAGGGAGGCACCTAAAATTAGCGAGGGAGTATATGGCGTAAAGAAATTTGGCAACGGTGATCGGGCCCGATCCGAAACTGCTGGAACCGTTCTGTCTGCTATTCGCGCTTATCCATTCCTCCTCTCCCTAGGTTGCGGTATGTGTTGGTCATCGTCAGAAAATATTAGAGCCGCGCAAAAATCCGTTCCTTCGCTGTTAGGCGATGCTAGGTATACGAAAATATCTTCTTTTAGTAGAACTAGGTACCTGGGCTCTTATCAGGAAAGTGGCAATTGGTCATAGATAGCCAAGGATACTTTGATTAAAAAAACTTCTAATATATTGTCACTTTGGTTCAATTAAATGACGAACTAATAGGTTTTCTGCAGACTGTCGCGTCTTTCATGTGGAGTTAGTTTGTTTGAAAGGAGGCAATTTTGACGGATGGTTACTTTACCAATGAAGTCTTAGAGGAAGCGTATAGATTTTATAAATAAAAATTTTATTTAAGTTAATTTTGTTATTTATATGGAAATTTGCTTGTTCTGGATAATAAAGATATGTAATTGATATAACGATTGAGATTCCAATGAGTAAGTATATAACTATTATAAGTTCATTTATTTTAATTTTTGATGGATGATTATTGATTATTCTGGTAAAATAGAGAAATATAATTATTATTCCTCCGATAATAGAGATACAAATTATAAATAAATAGATTGATAATCCTGTAGTAACGAATAAAAATGTTAGATTTATAACTGAGTATAAAACTAGAAGCAAGATTATTATTAATGGATGAATAAAGTTTATTAGAATTGATATAATAATAATTATTATTATTGAAAGAGCTATGAGGATACATAATATTTTTAAGCTGATAGATGTTGTCATAAACAAAAAGTAGTTTAAACTAAAACATTAATTTTGGGTATTAATGATATCTTTATAAGATTTTTTTGAATTTTGCCTGTAAGAAATTTGTATCTATATTTAATTTACAAGATTAAAGTTTTTAATTTAAACTATACAGATTATTATTGGTAATTTTATTTATTTAGATATATTTAATTTTTTGTAGGTTACTGATTTTGTTAATTTAGCTGGTCTTTAAGTAGTGGTAGAGTCTGAAAAGCGATGATACTTCGTGTAAAAATAAATGAAAAATGAGGAATTTATACTAGGCTTCATTTTCGAGAAAATGGATTTAAAAAATTCGTGTGGTGTGCCGACACCCGATTAATAACAAGAATTGGCAGAATGCACTGGTAAATATCACGCAGCCATGGATGAACTGAATTTGCATGCAACAGTAAATTGAAATTGTAGAATGACTTTGTTTCGAACGTGGCTCTATTTTTGAGAGAATAAACTTCAAAAACACACCCAGTGGGCGAATTTGCCGACAACTACATAGTCCAGAAATGAGTAACATAAAAATCGTATTAAAACTGTAAATCCCAAAGAATCCTCTTTACCGTTTCTGTTTTACTCGAGCCAATTCACTCCAAATTAATGTTCATTGACTAGTAAGTACAATACAAAATATTCAATCACATTTTTGGAGAGGAAAATAAACTTATAAGAAGAAAAAAATTATTAACCATTATGAAGGTTGTTATTGGTCTCGCGCCTATAAATAAACAAACATAACTGTAGATCGAATAATAAAAATAAAAAAATAATTTAAAAAACCTAACCCAGACCTAACCCAAGAAAAACAGCAGGAGTGCGAAAAGAGAAAATGGAAATATTGACGAAGAAATCAATTTGAACATGTCAGTCAAAGTAAAAGCAGTGAATCTGTTATTTCGGGGGATAGAAGGGAACCCGTGTGTAGCCCTATACATCTTCTTTAAAGTAGCTGCGTCACTGCTGGAAAATATGGCGCCGTTCACTTTCTGCGCCTTTCGATATTGATTGCTTCTCTCGTGATTTGCGTCTGATTTTTTCAGTTCTGGTGTACAGCATGAATAATATAGCCCGGTAAAGTTAATAGCCTCTGTTGTGGGAAAAGCGTTTTGAACCTCGTTGGTTTGTAATAATTATAAACATTTTTGGACTTTTCACTCTTTTACACAGGAGTTTGTTAATTGTCATTATTTCTACTAGTGGAATTAGTTAACTGACCCATAACAGTTAACCTTTAGAGGGCCGGGCTGGCCACTATAGTAGCATTTTGGTGGTATATATGCATAAATTTTAAGTGAATAAAATTTACAATTTCAATGAAAAAATTCCGGCCCTCTAAAGGTTAAATGTGACTAATAATCGTATTTTCTTTCAATTCTATTTTCAGAATTTAAAAGCTGGCAAGTATTATGCCCAATAGTGTTAATTAACTTTTTAATTCATTTGTTTATATATACAGGGCGTTTCCGAAATCGTGGTGTAACCAGAAGGTAATTCCTCATAAGAAAGTAAGATGGAAGTA
This sequence comes from Andrena cerasifolii, assembly GCF_050908995.1. Taxonomy (NCBI): domain Eukaryota; kingdom Metazoa; phylum Arthropoda; class Insecta; order Hymenoptera; family Andrenidae; genus Andrena; species Andrena cerasifolii. The sequence continues at coordinate 2,088,927 of NC_135128.1, read as the reverse complement.
TAGAATGAAATTTTTTCACCGGACTTTGCTTTTCAAAAAAATCGATTTTCAAAATTTGTTAAGTGTGCATGCTCTGGGTTAAGAATTGCATCCATTTTCAAACCGATTTTCTCCAAAACAAGACGACGGTCAAAGAGAAGTTAGTGTACTATATTGACCCTTTTTTTTAATAAGATCCATTTCTCGAGCAATTATCCCGTACGTATGCATTCTGCCCAATTCTTAGCCAAGTGCATACATACTGAACGAGTTTTTAAATTCGAATTTCGAGAAAATCGAGAGCCTTATATGATCAAATTTTATTCTATATTTTCGAGTAGGGGAGTCCGGGGCTAGTTGATATATATAGATTGTTGTTTAATTATTTCCTACGATCCAGCGTACGTGTGTGTACATTGACGTTAACGATCGTTTTTCAACTGTTTTTGTTTATATAGAGAAAAAGTAAATAGTTTTGATACATCCAAACTGATCGTCCAAATAACATTTTTTCATTCATTTTGTACGTATTTTCTCAAGTTTTCGCTTACTATATATTAAAGAGGAAAGACCAAAGTATATTTTGGCATATTTGTTATTAAGTAATTAATTCAAATAAATGAAAAAAATTGAAAACAGAATAACTTATCAACTAGCCCCGCAGTGGGGTAAAATTGATACATTTTACCTTCGTCCAAATAATATTTTTTCATTCATTTTGTATGTATTTTCTCAACTTTTCATTCACAATATATTAAAGAGGAAAGACCCAAGTATATTTTAGCATATTTGTTATCAAGTAATTAATTCAAACACAAGTAAAAAAAATTGAAAACTGAAAAACGTATCAACTAGCCCCGGTCTCCCCTAATTTTTGAACGAGAATTGAAGAATCATCTCTTTCCAGGTTCTACCACGATTTCGGAAATACCCTGTATAAGTGCTTATCACAATGTTTCATTTGACATTATCCCGCAGTGCAATATTTTGTTTGCTTTTGTACTCTATACTAATCAATTTCTGTTGCTTAATATATTTTGTACTTTGTACTCGTGGAAGTTTCTTTTATAAACAAACAAAATCAAATTAAACTTTGCAATAATTTTATAATTAAGAAATGATAAAAAATGGTCAATTACAAGAAGCAATTAAATTTTGATGAAAAAAATGCCATAAGAAGTCCCAAGTTTTCACATGCAAATCTTCTGAAAATACTTCTCATATATTCGCTTATAGACTATAAATTATTTTTTCTTCTCGTCAGTACTCATCGTCACACCTTTTAAATAAACGAAATGTTGTCAAGATGGTATACACAGCAAGGTTGAGCAAGCGTCGCGCTTGACGTCATGAAGTCAAACATGTTCAATCATTCTTCAGTCCATTTGTGCAAGGCTTCAAGCACATCCCTATACGGTCAAAATGCTTGTGCAAGCACGATGATTGGCAAGCATGCTTGATCGTCTATGGGCCACTTTAAAATTCATCTGGGCTCAATTGTTTCGAACAGAGAAGTCTGCAGTCTGGCTGTAGGCTGCAGCCTGTAGCACGTATTGGAGTCGTTCGAAAACATTCGTGCAATTCAAAACTGGAATTGACGTAGTTAGTGGGTTTGTCGAACCAAACCGAATACCAGGTGGACTGATTAATAGTTTGAGTAGTCAGAAAACCTGGGTATAGTTGGAAATTATGTGGAGTCGTTTCAAGCTAATCATAGTTTATTTTGTTTGTTCGATGTACTCCAATAATGAGCAAAGGTGAATGTCCCAATTTCTGCTTATTTCAGAGGTAACTCGTCATAAAGAAGGTGTAAAAATTTGTTTGTGATAAAAATTTGCAGAGTAATTGATTAATACTTTAATAACAAATCAACCAATTCAAAAATTATTTAAGAAAGATATTTCAAGATGTTTAACTATTAGTACCCCGAAAACATTATTTTCTTTTCAGTGGTCCGCCATTTTGTAATATTTTGGGATTTCGACTTTTTTTGATCGTCATGTAATAGAGGTAGGCTTCTAGTTACTAAATATTTTTGTCTTTTTGAATTCGGATTAACCATGGCCTGGATTAATTATGACCTGGGCACTGTCAACGCGGCAAGCACGATTTTGCCGCAGCGCACATTTTGACGTAGAGTATACAGGAAACGGATTTATGAATTTGATTGAAAAAAAAATTTTCTCACCCTTCGATATGTACATTATTAAATATACTAAGCAATGTATTGATTTACTTGCATTGTTTGGTTGAAATTAATTCCCGAAAACACCCTTACGTTTCGGACCGTTACAGTGGTCTGCCCCCTTAATCTATACTATTATATAAAATTGAAGTTGCATACTTTGAAATGCGGTTTCTCAGTAAATATGAACTGTACGCACAAGTGTGTTACATCACTTTGTTCGTCTTGGCGAGAGGAAGGTTCTAACGGTTTTATTTTTTTAAATACTGATTTTTCAATAATAGTAGTTCGGGACGCGACCGCTAGGCGGCGACCGGGCGAGCGCCTTCTCGCTTGCAAAACAGCACCTGGGTATAGTTGGAAATTATCTGGAGTCGTTTCAAGCTAATCATAGTTTATTTTGTTTGTTCGATGTACCCCAATAATGAGCTAAGGTGAATGTCCCAATTTCTGCTTATTTCAGAGGTAACTCGTCATAAAGAAGGTGTAAAAATTTGTTTGTGATAAAAATTTGCAGAGTAATTGATTAATACTTTAATAACAAATCAACCAATTCAAAAATTATTTAAGAAAGATATTTCAAGATGTTTAACTATTAGTACCCCGAAAACATTATTTTCTTTTCAGTGGTCCGCCATTTTGTAATATTTTGGGATTTCGACTTTTTTTGATCGTCATGTAATAGAGGTAGGCTTCTAGTTACTAAATATTTTTGTCTTTTTGAATTCGGATTAACCATGGCCTGGATTAATTATGACCTGGGCACTGTCAACGCGGCAAGCACGATTTTGCCGCAGCGCACATTTTGACGTAGAGTATACAGGAAACGGATTTATGAATTTGATTGAAAAAAAAATTTTCTCACCCTTCGATATGTACATTATTAAATATACTAAGCAATGTATTGATTTACTTGCATTGTTTGGTTGAAATTAATTCCCGAAAACACCCTTACGTTTCGGACCGTTACAGTGGTCTGCCCCCTTAATCTATACTATTATATAAAATTGAAGTTGCATACTTTGAAATGCGGTTTCTCAGTAAATATGAACTGTACGCACAAGTGTGTTACATCACTTTGTTCGTCTTGGCGAGAGGAAGGTTCTAACGGTTTTATTTTTTTAAATACTGATTTTTCAATAATAGTAGTTCGGGACGCGACCGCTAGGCGGCGACCGGGCGAGCGCCTTCTCGCTTGCAAAACAGCACCTGGGTATAGTTGGAAATTATCTGGAGTCGTTTCAAGCTAATCATAGTTTATTTTGTTTGTTCGATGTACCCCAATAATGAGCTAAGGTGAATGTCCCAATTTCTGCTCATTTCAGAGGTAACTCGTCATAAAGAAAGTGTAAAAATTTGTTTGTGATAAAAATTTGCAGAATAATTGATTGATTCTTTAATAATAAATCAACCAATTCAAAAATTATTTAAGAAAGATATTTCAAGATGTTTAACTATTAGTAATTTGTAATTAAATATATAATGCTCTAAATGTCCGTATTTCTGCTCATGAAAAATAGCGATGTATGTATTGCCCCAAGCTCGTGCAACACTCGCGTAAATGTTTAAATAATTTAGAATTATTTTGTTGCAACTATAGTACAAACGTAACGCATATAATAATAAGAAAAATATGAAATGAGCAGAAATGGGGACATGAGCAGAAATTGGGACATTCACCTTAAGCGATTTTTTTCAAAATACTTGAATACTTAAGCTATTCGATTTTTTTTTAAGTAGTGGAGTTGTTGCGTTTGAATTTAGCTAATCAAATTTCTTCGAAATACTGAAATAATTGAATTAGCCGAATGTATTCCAACTACTCCAATAATTGAATTACCTAATTCTTTTTAAATATTCGAATAATTTAGCTACTCGGCTGTATTCGGATATTCAAGCCACCTAACAAAGGAACACTGCGAACCCAGACTCACCGATTGGAACGCAACTTTGTGGGTTTTTAGAATGATTAAAAAAAAGAAGAACGGTGTGTTTCATTTGGGCCCTGTCGCCCTTTAAGGGGGTGAAAACTAACCTCAAAGTCAAATTGGCACTTCCACTTTTTCGCGTATAACTCTCAAAGTACAACAGACTGAAAAATATGTTTCAAACAAAAGCTGAATGGTGCAATAAGCGCTACAAACTTGCGTTAACAAAATTTTGAAAAGAGTTAAAAATATATGTATAAGTGACGAAAAAAACTCTTTTCAAAATTTTGTTAATGCAAGTTTGTAGCGCTTATTGCACCATTAAACTTTTGTTTGAAACATTTCTTTCTGTCTGTTGTACTTTGAGAATTATACGCGAAAAAGTGGAAGTGCCAATTTGACTTTGAGGTTAGTTTTAATCCCCTTAAATGGCAATAGGGCCCAAATGAAACACACCGTTGTTCATCTTTGAGTCACTCGAAAAACCCACAAAGTTGCCTTCCAATCGGTGAGTCCGGGTTCGCGGTGTTCCCTTGTGAGTTTAGTGTTGGAGATCACTGTATATATTTTATATTACATACATTATACGCGTTAGCTGTTTTCCTTTTGTGTTTGCCGCGCATAGAGAAGATGTTAGCGCGAAATCTACAGACCGATCGATAGCTGGAACTACATAACCTACCTACCGTTCTCGCAGTCTGTGGTGTCACCACGTGTTGATATATATTCTATATTAATACTTCTATAACAAGTTTTCGTTTCTTTTCAAAACTCCAACATTTAGCCGACCTCCTCAAATAGATAAACAATAAACAGTGTTGGTACATGCATTTTTCGTGATACATTATTTTTCGAAGTTCATACGCCTAGTGGTCCAATTCTTTGAATGTAATTCGATGCTCCTATTACTGACCAGGGAAGACCCCAAATCCGGAAATTCAAAAAAATCTGAAGCTTTGTGAATATGTAGGGGATTTCCTCCTGAGTACAATGCAATTTTGGTTTGATGCCTAAATTCGCTCTAAGGGGATGAAATTAACCCCTGAAAATTCAAGACAAAAGTTACTTCTTTTAATTAGAACTATCATCACTACAAGAGTAGCCAAAAAATGGATTACTAAACTTACAGTTCTTACAGATCTCAAATTATAACTCAAAATCGGAAAATAGCCGGAATTTAGGGGGTCAATTTCACCTCCTCAGAATGAATTTGGGCAGCAAACAAAAATTGCGTTGTAATTAGTAGGAAACCCCCTACATATTCACAAAGTGTCAGCTGTTTTTGAATTTCCGGGTTAGGGATATTTCCTTGTGAGTACTAAAGGTTAACGAAAAACTTGCGAAACATATATACCATCTTCCCCTACCTACATATTCCTATATCCAATCGTTGTCACTGCATAATTTGTCTGATGTCATCAAAGTGGTGTACCTGGTTGAACAAAATTTAATAAAAAAAACCAACAACCGTACCAGACCATCAAAGTTACGTGGCTATTTACAGCCAAGAGATATCAACAAAAAGCAGTATATGTAGAACAGAACTGCAATTGTCGAACTTCCTTTCGGCATCAAGCTTTCAATTAACAGCCTCAAGATACCACTCCCTTTCTCCCTCATACGAAAACGACATCACAACGGTAGAGTCGCTGTTTCTCAAAACAACGGCTGTCGTTTCTGATCATTAGAGAATATACGGACCATCTTTCTCTATCTTCTAGCGTACTCCCTTCCCTCCTCAGAAGCTTCCACTCGTGTCGTGTTCTACAGAATCGGTTTGAATTCTCTGCGGTTTCGCCTCCACTGCTTTGGCTCTTTATCACCACTGTGTCAGAGGCCATTAACCTCTTCCACTCCGCTTCTTCTTCTTCTTCTTCTACCCCTCCGCCTCCCCCCTCTCCCCATTCTACTCCATGCCACTCGACGTTCCCCTCTCGTTCCTCTAGCCGGGGCTCCTCTTTCTTTCACGGCAGTTCAGTACTATGGCGCTTATCTCGCGCTCCTCCGCCCGTGCATCTCGCGATTCCTGCTCGCTACGTGGTTACTTGGTCGCTTGGTTACTTGGTTACTCGGTTACCAAGGTGCCGGGGAAAAAGGACCCCGGTTCCTCGGACGGCACTCTGCGAAACTAAGCGGCCACGTCTCCTTTTCGCGGCGCGGCGCTCCCGTCGCTGTTGTTGCTCCCCCTTTCGCCGAGCCCGCGATCAAAGAGGCGCTCGTTAACCCTTCGGGGCCCTGTGCGTCGTTTTACAACCGGCACGAAACGAGTCAACCCGATGCCACGACTTTGGACGGCCGGAGGGGGGAGGCGGGGACGCCTGTTGCACGACGGTTTTATTTCGCGGGGTAATTAACGATCGAGCGCGGCGAATTGCATGGGAGTTTTGAGAGATCGAGGGGGGAGATCGCGAGTCTGCGTTGTTGGGAGTTCCGGACTGTTTGTCGAGGTGGCCTGTATGGGGAATATGTACTCCATTTGTGTACTTTTTGTCTCGGTTTTTATTTTGTTCCTGATGATTTGTATCCTGGGCAGTAGAGGCGACCCAGCAAAACACGGTTCGTAGGTTCCTAAACAGTGTGCTGTGTTGGGCGAAATCGTGTTATATGAGACTAACACACGAAGTGGGACAAGAAACAGGTTTAGGTTCCGAGAACTAACAAAAATACCCTATTTTGCTCTCATACGATCATTTTTTCTCTTCTTCATCACTGCTAAATAGAAGTAAACGAAAGCGTTTTCTTTGTTGAAAAGTATCCTCATCTTCCAAAGTTTCTTCTGCAACATTTAGAGTTGTGTGTTCTACTTTTTTCAAAAATTTGTTATTTTCGGTCACTTGATTTTTCTTGGCAATTTTCATAAATTTCGTGACATAGAATTGGAGATTTTTGAAGTTCTCTTTTGAATTTTACGCTTCTTTTAGCGGAAGGATCTGTATTCAGGAAATAGAGTTCCTATTGCTCCGCTAAGTTTATGCCTTCCTGTGTGCCTGTTAGGGCAAAATTTTGAATTTCAAGAGTTTCTAACCGTGCTGTAGCAATAACGTATACAGATTGCCTGTATAAGGTTAGGGAATGTTATGTAAACATTTTTAATGGGTAGGATATGTTGAGAATGTTTTTAAGTAATAATGAGCTTGTTTTTTTTATTGTTTCTTTAAATTTATATAACGTCGTATGACTTTAAGGGGGGAGGCCTACCTAAAATAATCAAAACAACATGCTTCTTTGGGATTTTTTCTAGAAAAACCAATAAACTTTTATTATTAAATATCAGTCTATTGGAAAAAGTTCATCTTACGATTACTTCAGTATTTTTTGTGGTAAAAACTATTGAAAGGTTTGTGAGTTATAGGCGATGCCCGAGGCGTCCTTTTTTAGGTGCTTTTGCGGTGACAACCGTAGTTAGGTGCAGGATCACCCAAAATTGAAAAATCGATTTTTTTAGATAACATATGAAATTATCTAGGCACTATCGAGCCCGAGTTTGGAAAAATTATTTTGAGACAAAATGGCGGCTGTGCAAAATTGAAGCATCGATATTTGACAAAAAAATCGCTACTTCTTCGAGTGTAAAAAAATCTAGGCACAAAAAAAGAAAAGGCTCTCGACAGCGTTTAGATTTTTAATCCTAAAATGAACCTGCAAAGCCTTGAGTAAATCGATTCATTAATTTTTGAGTTATGTGTGTTATCGACTTTGAAAACATGATTTTGAGGAAAACACGTTTAAACTTTTGGGTCTGAACGCTACACCGAGGAACACTTGCCTACTTACACGCATATAAGTTTGTCAATTTTGGTCGGATTGACTTGACACCTTCAAGGAATATTTTCAAAATGTACTTCAACAGAATATAAAAATCGAAAAATCGATATTTCGAAAATTTCTAGGTAGGCCTCTCCCCTTAAGGTAACATATCATATTATCTGTATTTTATATTGCAGATGCTAATTCAGAGAATCTCCATCCTTAACTATTGTAACATAGGGACTACAAACTTTTATTGTAGGTACAATAAAATCTTTATGCGTGTGAAATGAAATTGAAATGTGTACCTGTTAATTTACATACCATCTTTAATATCTATCATTGTCCTAAAAAGTTCAGTTTTAGAAGGTTAAAGCTTTATTTTTACAGATGCAGTTGAGGCAGTTTGTTAAAATAAATAGTTATATAGTAGGGTCGAACGAAATATAGGGGCAAAATATTTTTGTATTATTCATGACTTCTAATAGTGGGCAAAAGTTGCCTTTTATAAAGTTATTTAAGCTGTGCAAGTTTGATCTTGATCAACATATTTTTTGAGGTGCCGCAAACCATTCATATTTACTGATTCTGTGACTTTTGAATGACTTGCGGCACCTCAAAAAATTTGTTGATCAAGATCAAACTCTCAAAGCTTAAATAACATTATAAAAGGCAACTTTAGCCCACTATTAGAAATCATGAATAATAAAAAAATATTTTGTCCCTACATTTCGTTTCACCCTATTATATAGTTGTATGATTGTGAAAATGCGAGTACCTCATTATTGGCAAAGGAAAGTACCACCGCGGGAATGGTGGCGCTAGTGTAACATAACAAATATGGACGACGCAGATATACGTTTTACTATATGTTTATATGGAACCAGTAGTATAAAAGTTTATTTAAAAATTATTTCTTACAGTAAAAATGTTGATAATACATTTAGACACAATATTGGAATATGTAAAAGTATGCAATGTGGACAATTTTACTTGCTCCACTTTTTGGCCCTTTTATGAAAACTTAAATTGAGATTATTGTTCAATGTAACGTTATAATTTGCTATATAACATTTTTTTTTTGCATATAGTTCGTTGATACTGTGAAAATTGGTAGACCGCAATAAAGTGTATACCTGCGTCGGCCATTAGTATTAGTTCGCGTACCGACCGCTAGTGTCGCATACTAATGTTCTACTCTTAGAGCATTGTATACATGGAGGTCTCATTGAAAGCATGAAACTGTCGTCAACATGGTGCGGGAGAGAAAGACATCGTGTGAGCGAGAGAAGTATAGAGGAATAATCGACCGTAATGCGCATGCGCCGATATTGTGAAATTTGAAGTGATACGCGGTGCATGCTTTCATCATTAAATTACAAAATATTTGGCTTTGTTGTTTAAGAACTTGACATTTTAAAGCTTCGAATACTTCTTTTGTAAATCCTGGTCGACCATCGATCACTGCATACCACCTATGGATGGTCGAAACGTGTGGAAAAATATTTTTGCCGGTTTTACTGACGTATTTATATGTCTTTCTCTCTCGCACGATATCAGCGCATGCGCATTAGGGTCGATTGTTCCTCTATACTTCACTCTCTCGCACCAGTTCGCACGATGCTTTCTCTCTCGCACGATGTTGGTCGGCAACTGGATCCACAGGAGAAATAGACCATGAGACCTCCATACATATATGCTCTAAGGTTCTACTCCCAATAGGAGAAATTCGTTTGTCCTATTGGATATCTCCACGGCAGGATTTGCATGGGTCATGAATCTAAAGACCTCATAGTCAGTGGTATTCAAACAATGGCGAAGATTACTGTAACTTTTTCCCACCCGTGACGCCACCAGCACACGTGTAAAACATTATGTAACAACCCACTTCATACATTCCACAAATGAAAAATTCGCGCGCAAATCATTCGCACATGCGCACTCATGCAAAACCACAGTACATGCGCTCGTGGCGCCCCCTACGCCGAGCTTTGCGCCATCTTCCCCATTGTAGGTTATGTAATGAATAATGATACAGTTATTGAAATAAAAATATATAAAATACTTTTAAAAAAATAGGTACTAAGTAGTTTGGGATTTCGCAAATAAGATTTGATGAATGCTTGCATTGTTTAAAGAAATGTAGGTGTACTAAGCGCTAGTGAGGTGTCCAATGTGCATGACTAAGGCAGATGAGGTCCACATGGTATTACTATCCAGTAGTTGACAGTCAAAGACTTTTTACAAATTTATTTCCTACCTCTTCCTCTTATCTCCTCTCGCGAACGTCACTATTGCTGGCCACAACTATAAAGCTGTAAAGATGTCAAGAAGTAACTACATCGAACGAATTACTGTGCAATCATCCATATGCTTTACTGAAAGATATCTAAAAGACTGTAGGTATATGTGTGTTTGTAAAGTAAATGGATAGAAAATTTTTTCATAAAATTAATAAGAGCAAATTGAAAACTCTTAAAATATCTAAGATTACCAAAGACATATTTCACAATAAATTTATAAAAAAAATTTACTTCTAATTCAATGTTGTCGGAAATAACCATGAGATGTTCAAGATTGAAAATGTTAAGCACGTTCAAGTGTGTTAAAAAGTCAAATGTGGATTCTTAAAATAAAAACGTATTCTGACTAAGGAGCAGCAATATTTTTAGACCGAACTAAGCTAACCCTTACCCATTATCGTGGTTTCAAGTATTTCAGACCTAATTGTAAGTTTAGTGAATCAAATTTACAATTCACTTCTTTGACCATTAAAGCTTGATATAAATAATAAAAACATAAAAACAGAGATTCGTTCAATCCTCGTATTTACAAAGCAAAGCTTTTTACAAAGAAACAAGATCTACTCTTATTTGTGTGTATCTTTGACAAATTGTACATTTTTTAAATTCAATCAATTTTTTGAGATTCAATTAAAAATTTTGTTGTGCCATAATTCGATTTCTTACACTATAAATTTCAATTTTTTTCTCATTAAGGTATAAGAAACTAATACACAAACATTAAAACACTATAAAACAGAATTATTGTTTGTCACAAAATTCATTAATAAAGCCCCTAATTTTGGTTCCTTTTTCTTATTTCATTTCAAATCTTTTCCGTCTTAACTACAAAAAGTGATTTGTACAATTTAAAGTTTCTCCAAAACTTCTATCTCCAAGCACTGAAATTACATAAATGTTTCGCTAACAAACAATATCAATATCCACCACAATATTTTTAACTTTAAGTCCACAAAGTCTAAAGTGAATCAAACTACAAATTTTATTTTTGTTAATAAACAAAAGTATCGATGCATTAAGAGACACTTTTGATAGTTTTAAAAAATCCTGTTAGTTGCAAATATTTTACTAAATAATTTCCATTAGAAAATTAATCCTGCGTGAAGTGGTAGCAAACGACTATTCGAATCGATCAGCCATCCATCTATTAGAGAAAAAAATACACTTAATTTCAAGATATATGAAGTTCTGTCAGTGTGCCGATTGGTATTGCATCACTATGATTTATTATGTCAAATTGGAGAATTAACAGGATTCGCGTAGCGCGGTTACGCAAACGAATTGCGTTTCGCTGACCACTCGCACGTGAGAATTTTAACTTGCTAACTGGGTCAATCCTCGTCCTGAAACGCTTCCAGTGTCCTTAAAAATGTTTACTTTGTGAGTAAAGCCGATTCGAGTAATTTTTTCTATAGTGAACGAGATACGTTATTTAATACTGCAGGATGGAGCACATTACATCATCCTCATTGAAGTACCCTCAATTTTTGCCAATGGCATTTTATTATGTTATCAATTTGTTTGTTGCGAAGCGTTTCTATGTATACTCCAAATAATTGTTCAGTGGTGATTCGACACCGACACTTACGTAGGAAAATTTTATTTTCATGTAAATTTTTTATTTAAAATAGGAATACTTCGTGCTATCAAACCAGAAGCTTGGCAAGAATTGAAGGACAATATTCCACATAAATTTGAAAACATAGCACCAGAAAAATATTATAAGACGTAATGCAAAAATGCCACAAGGATTCAACTTTGAATGAATGGTGGAGGTGCACATTTAACAAATATCCTGTTTCACCAATATACAAATTCAGTGTTCAAAATAGAGTATCTTATGACAATAATCTGCCTTCATAATACATACAGCTTTATTAAATAATTTAACAGTCCAATTAATTACAAATGCTTAATAGGGTGGCCCTTATTTTCAACATGCGATATCTTATGCTCTTACCTCCTAATATGGTTCCATTTCATAAAATAATGGTCCCTGAAAAAGATTACTGCAATGGGACAACAGGAAAGGGTATCGACCAGGGCTTAAAGTTTAGAATTCATGAACAGTTTTGATGCAAAGAATTTCTCAAAAATGGTAAGTCGTATCGAAATTTTTTTCAAACAATACTAAAAGAGCATGTAATTTTCTACAATTATTATATATACAATTTTTTCGTGCTTCCAACCATTTTTTAGATAATAGCGTTTGAATATACGAAGGTCAGCACTACGCGCGTATAGACAGTACGTCACGCTGTACAGGTGGTACGCGCAAAGCGCGGATCTCTCTATATTCAAACGCTATTATCTAAAAAATGGTTGGAAGCACGAAAAAATTGTATATACAATAATTGTAGAAAATTACATGCTCTTTTAGTATTACTTGAACAAAATTTCGATAGGGCTTACCATTTTTAAAAAATTCTTGAAATCCAAACTATTGATGAATTCTAAATTATAAGGCCTGGTCGGCACCCTTTCCAGTTGTCTGATTGCAATAATCTTTTTCAGGGTCTATTTTTTTCTAAATGGAACCATATTAGGGGGTGAGAGCAAAGAAATACGAAAAAAAAACACGTATAAATAAGGGTCACCCTAATGCTTAAGTGGGCAGACTACTGTAAAAAATCGGAAAAATCGATTTTATACATTTTCTGAAAGACATACGTTTCAAGAATGCTCTCTCCAAATTTTATGAAGAAATTCGTAAAATTGACGGAGATATAGTATTTTCCGTGAAGCGGTGTCAAGCGCGCGACTGAGCCAAGCGAAACTTTGAACGCGTTTTCCTCAGAATGACATTTTTCAACCGCGTTGACAGTCTACAGAGAAAACTATACATCCAATTGACATGAGTAAAGGGCTATTTATACTAAAAACCCGTCGCTATTACATGACGCTCAGTTTTTTTCAAATAACGACCTGCTTTTTTTTTTAATCCACATTTCCGCAATTTTGTACCCCGAAAACATTATTTTCTTTTCAGTGGTCCGCCATTTTGTAATTTTTTGGGATTTCGACTTTTTTTGATCGTCATGTAATAGAGGTAGGCTTCTAGTTACTAAATATTTTTGTCTTTTTGAATTCGGATTAACCATGGCCCGGATTAATTATGGCCTGGGCACTGTCAACGCGGCAAGCACGATTTTGCCGCAGCGCACATTTTGACGAAGAGTATACAGGAAACGGATTTATGAATTTGATTGAAAAAATTTTTTTCTTACCCTTCGATATGTACATTATTAAATATACTAAGCAATGTATTGATTTACTTGCATTGTTTCGTTGAAATTAATTCCCGAAAACACCCTTACATTTCGGACCGTTACAGTGGTCTGTCTCCTTAATCTATAGATCTATACTATTATATAAAATTGAAGTTGCATACGTTGAAATGCGGTTTCTCAGTAAATATGAACTGTACGCACAAGTGTGTTACATCACTTTGTTCGTCTTGGCGAGAGGAAGGTTCTAACGGTTTTATTTTTTTAAATACTGATTTTTCAATAATAGTAGTTCGGGACGCGACCGCTAGGCGGCGACCGGGCGAGCGCCTTCTCGCTTGCAAAACAGCACCGCGGCGGGAATAAGTGGGCGAGGGCTCTCGAGTTTACAGATTATGAATCAGTCACTCTAATATTTCGGGCGAAGCCGAGACGGGGATACTAGTTAGAATTATAAATTAATCCCGGTTTCATGCCTTTTTTTTTACGTCACACGGTTACCAAATAAGGGACAGGGACACTGTCACAACTCACTCACGCTAACTCTCATTCACTCAAACTGACATTTAACGAATTATAATATTTACAATTTTCCAACAAAAATTTACTTTTAAACATACAACTAAAGAGAATCAGTTGATGAGTCCGATGACAGCCACTTTGTCAGTTCCCCCGCCTTTTGGATAAGCGGTAATAATTGTAATATTAAATTTTTATAACGAAGTGCCGTGTGTCCTGCCCAATGAGGAGGCATTTATGAATAAAAAGTTTTCTCAGCTAACAGGCTCACTCGCCAAAAATCACAAGATCGATGAGGAGTTGTTTGCGTTGAAACGACAATTTCTCGTCCAGTGGCAATCTCACGTAACAATTCGATGCAAAATGGATGATAAGGGAGCTTGGGGAGATCTCAATGTTTGACCGTGTTGTTCAGTTTAAGCGCCGCGGTTATATAAAGCCCCCGGGCAGATTCGAATGTATCAGCCGACGCGACGTCGCGCTCGTAAGCGATTTAAAAATCATGACTGTAATTTCCATTAAGTCTGTTTACCACCCGACGCACAGTGGTCCGAATCGCCGAAAACCTGATAAAAAATCCTTACGTTCACATTTCACCCTTTATCATTATGAAGATGGTCATTCCATAGGTTTTTGGGGTCGCAGAATCTGATTCCGAGGTGAAAATTTTTATTAGATTAAAAACTAAGCCATGTAGGGGGAGGAAATGTCGATAAAATAATATTATGTTTTGTTTAACAGTACTGTGTGATTTACTACGTTATTTGAAGTTAATTACGGCATCAAGATTAGAAAAATTAAGAGATAGCGTTTTTATGAAGGAAAAAGGTATTGAGTAATAATAATTTGTATAAAATCACACTTGAGATATTGAAAATGTTTTTATTTATCCATGAGATGAAATTGTGCATTCATTCGATGTTACTGAAATATACAAAAGTTATAACTAACTGAAATATAAGAAATTATGTGACGGTCGTATTTAATCGCGTGTTACCTTTTTTGGAATCGACGGGCATCTTTGAAACTTATATTATTTGATAGTCTATAGTATAAGGAATGTATGTGCAAAAGGAGAAGTTGCACTTTTTTGCGACTTCCGAGAAATAACCAATTATGTTGGCAGCAATCAGGCCGCTTGCGCGGAAGAAGTAAGTGTCTGCGACCCGCCAACACGCTCTATACCTTTTTCTCTCATAAAAACGCTATCTGTGTTAATTTTTCTAAACTTGATACCGTAATTAACTTCAAATAACGTAATCAAATCAGACAGTACTGTTACACAAAATATAATATTATTTTATCGACATTTCCTTCCCCCTACAGGGCTTAGTTTTAATCTAATAAAAATTTTCACCTCGGAATCAGATTCTGCGACCCCATGAACCCCTGGAATGACCATCTTCATAATGATAAAGGGTGAAATGTGAACGTAAGGATTTTTTATCACGTTTTCGGCGATTCGGACCACTGTGCGACGATTCGCGAAAGAAAACACAGTAGCCCTCCTAGAGCGTCATTAGTATTTTTTATCAGAATTTCGAGGGATTTAGTGTTCTTTTCGAGTATTTTCTTTTTAGTATTTCTTTACTACATTTTATGTCCATGTGAAGGGTAAAAGTCAACCCTGTTTTATTGCGTTTCCTAAAACTTTATATTTTGACAGTTTCTTCATAAAATTCTATACCAAAACTTGGCAAAATAATGAAGCTGTATGTTTTGGCTCAGAACTGTGTTCTTTAAAATAGCTTCTACGATATACCTCAAGAGTGAATTACCCGATGAATTTCAAATTTTACAAACGTAAATAAGAAATTTTTTAGTGTTCACACTGGAATTAAATCGATATCTAGAATACCAATATTTTTTTTAAAGTAATCGATCTCCAAATTGTATTTGTTGCTTTATGCTGGTAGGGACGATAGCAATATTTATATAAATGCAGATTTTCTTGGACTTGCTTGTCCCATATTGATGAAACTTGGCACTTGGCAAAAATATTTGATGCATACTCTTTTTTATCACCAGATATTCATTTTTAAGGGGTGAACTTTGCCCTCAAACTTGGGGCTGGAATATTTATTTATTTAAATTCCTCGGCAACTAATACAGATAAGAAAAATTACGAATGCAAAAAATGTTTTATTTTTTATAACCAATAATACAAACTAAATAAAAATTTCACCAAATCATAAGTGCTAGCTTATCAAACCACTTTTTCATATTTCTTATAAACACCCTTCTTCAACATAAAAATTGGACAATCTAAATTTTTCCAATTTTCCAGTTTCCTTAGGAACATACTTAGATACATACAAATTTTATTTACGTGCTATGTTTTGTGTTATGCAATTCTCAGTTGAATACAACGATACCAATCGTGGAAACTCTGAAGGCAATTTGTTTTAACAGGGCTCACGATCAATCGAAGGACGTTTTAACGTATAATAACACTTATTAAATTATAACTAGTTAATAACACTTATTAATTTTTTTGTGCTTTCTTATGGCACGACTGAATATGTGAAAACATTTTCAAATTCTTTGCTCTTATGACCTTTTACATTTTGAATCCCAAAGATCACGCAAAAAACGACGCGCTAAGTGGGAATACCCCGTTAATTAAATGGAAAAGAAAGTGGCGTATCGCACGTCGTAAACTTTCGACGGGGAACGATGGAGAAATGAAGTAACTCGAGCATCGATACGGAACAGGAAATGGTAATAATAATCAAAGACGGAACAGCGATACTATCGACGAGTGCGCGTGCTCCAATTCAGTTTGCCGGATTTTATGCCTGGGATTGCAATTTAAAAGCGATGTAATAACTTCAGAACCGTTATTTCTGGGAGAATGGAAATGAGACATTAGTTGGGAAGATATTTGCAATTCATGAGATAATTTCTGTAGTTTATTATATAACTGTTTCGATTTCTTCACATTGCCTGGGTCATTAAATAATAATTAGCATTCCAAAAACGAGTGGCATGTAAATACGGGAATGAAGTGTAAAATTGTGATTTTCGAATGCGATGAAGTTAATTAATTTTTTTTTATTGATTCAAAGATCAGAGCTAGTACCTTCTTGTATATAAATGTTTGCACGGTGAATATATACAGATAAAATAATTGATACAAGTGATAATATTCCGTGGATAAATATGAGTTGAAAGTGTAAAATAATTTTCACCATTCATTCTCAAATCAATTTTGAGAAATTAAGTAGTATGTGCAATATGTGTGTGTTAAGTGCAATTGTTGGAAATTACTCCACAGAGGTAGAAAATTAATGTCGCACTATAAACACAACTATGGTTTATTATATGAACAATGCACAGTGTATCCACGTACTAGTGTTATTTTATAAAGTATAAAGGTGTACAAGAAATAAGAACTTAAATTGACGAGTCAGAACACGATATGCACGGCGTGGTCACAATTCTTAGACTGACTACGGTCGTCACTTTACGTTTTGGCCAAGACCCTTCGCCCCCCCCCCCTTTTTCCTAGTTTGGGGAAACGCAGCCCCTTAAGGCTAAAAACCCTTACGGTGAGAATCGTTGAACTCCAACAGCAATTGTTTACAAGAAAAAAAAATTCGATTTCAAATTGAATACGATCACTCCCGGATTCGATGTTTCCTCTTCTCAATGATTGCGAATATTGTTTATAAATAAATGTCGCCATTGATCAATAATAATTTATAATACAAGAAATATTCTTTTAGGAATGAGATTGTGTGGACATTTTTGATTGCATTGTATTTCTATGTTTTAGGTTCATCGTCGCGTTTTATCAATTGGTATTAACAAACTAAAAATAAAGTAAATGCATAAATAAATAAAAGAAATAGCGTACTCACAAATTCACCTTAAAGGGACTAGGCAGTCAGAAACTCGATTTTTTTGTTGTTGCACTTTTCGAAAGTACTATCCTTCCCGAGTAAAATGTCGTTTGGTTTATGTTAAGATTCGCAGAATTAAGGATTTTACAGCCGAAAAGGTCTGGGTTCTGCGCGACCGCAGGTAGACTAATTCCTCTTTCGAGACTATAAACACGTTTTTCTTGGAATCATATTTCCTCTACGTTGTGCAGTGATTGCGAAAAAACGGAGGTAGAAATCGATTTGAAAAAAAAATCACATATGTGAAACATGTCTAGTAACGACCTGAACCTAAGCATGAAGCCGGGAATCCACCGGGAAGCTAAGCTAAGCTGTGCTATGCGATGCTATGTTTGAACGTAGCTTTTGGTGGAAACGGTCCCATAAGAATGTATTGAAGCTAATTTTTTTAAAAAGTAGCACAGCTTAGCTTCCCGGTGGATTCCAGGTTTTAGTCTGTGAAAACTCTTATTTTAACAAAAAATAAATAAAATGGCTCTGCTCCCTGGTAAAAAATCACATTTTTTAAAATTTGCCGTTTTACAACCGCTATACTTATAATTTTGATTTTTTTTTACTTTTTTAATAGGTTCAGGGCAGAGTGGGGGCCAGGGCGAAGTATCAGTTTCAGAGGATATTTCACAATTCAATTTCTTACGGTCAGAATCACTGCACAGTTACAGCGGCTCCAGAAAAAACACCTATAGTAGCAGACAAAATAGTTTACACTTTTTCGATTTGCTTTATTTTTGTTATTTTCTAACATCCACTTGGAACTGTGGTGTTTAAGGGGGAACACCACTGTGACGGCCGGAAAAGTAAGCCATTTTTTAAGATTTTTTTTCAGGAATAATGTGGCTATCGGTGATAGTAGATTTATGAATAAATATAAAAAAATGTTAAAATGGCAGCCTTTTGAAGAAGGCGAAGCGATCTGATTTGAGTCTGAAACAGGTTTTCCCGCAAAATCGGGAAAACTTCTTTCAATGAAAAAAGCATGGTAAAACAGATACGGCAATAAATCTACTACCACCGATAGCCACATTCATATAGATTAAGAATCTCTTTTCTTTTTTGTGTTTCGGATAAACCTTACAGTACTTTTCGTCAACGCCAGGACCACTCGATTATTTTTCAACGCTTTTTGTATCTGCCATGTTTTATTTTTCACTGTCACACAAAAAATCAGAACAATAGTTCAAGATACAATAATACAGCCTGCCAAACCTCAAATTAATTTGTCGAACCGTTTTTGTAGAAAAAAATCACAAAGAATTACCTATTTTTCGGCCCAACAAGGCGTAAACCCCCCTGAAATTTCTCTTTCCAAAGCAAAGTAAAAAATCCGACTGCAACAATTTTGAAATACACGCCATTTTACACAGTTGTGATTGGAAATCGAGAAGATACTAAACAATGCTCTTAATTTTTATGCATCATGTCAAAGAAAGAGGATAGAGATGAGAAGTAGAGGAAGATGCCACTCCTATTAATACTCCTATCTCTTATTTTTATTTACTAATGTACTAATGTAAATAAAAATAAATTTAATTAATATTAAATAAAAATAATTTACTAATGTAAATAAAAATGAGGGTTAAATGGACGGTTATATACCCAGATACACTGCGTTCCACATTAGAGCATACTCGTTTCGCGCAGGGATACACTGTTGATTAGTAGTAAACCGGCAAGGAAAGTGCTACGACCAATCGCGAAAGTGCTACGACCAATCACGTGTGTCAGATCCGTGGGAGCTGCGCAGATCGGTCGCAGATCGGTAGGGGCGTTGGTACACTCTTATATGGAACGCAGTGTAGTTAACGTGCGGCAATTTAAATCCAGCTGGACGTTGTGGCGTTTAAATCTTTATGTCTCTTCTAATTTTACGAATTTCGTCTTAACATCTTAGGAGCACATTTCCCATACTCTGATTTCCAAAATGTAGACTAATACAAACGTAGAGTTTCTGAACCTTCTAAACCAGAATAGTCCCTTAACCCTTTGCACTCCAACTTATTCGTTCTGGGATCGACCAAAAATACTTATAATGGAGGATAATAATTTCAAAATCAGCAGTTCTTATAAATATTAATGAATTTAACTTCGATATGCCTGAGGGCACGTGAAGTCAGCTGGCACCCAACTTAATATTGATGATGTTGTGAAGTTTCTATCGTCGAGGAGGAAAGTCGAGGTACAGGGAAAAGAATTATGCATCGGGACAAATTTATGAACTAGTCGGGAGGTCGAGACAAGTGCTCGGAACCTGAACGTATGGCCAGCCTATTCATAGGCACATGTTTCCCTCCGATGAGCTGAAGTCGATGCATTTGTTTCACTTTATTTGTGACAGTGTCTCTCAAAGCGTGCTTTATGATCTGCCATTGCCTGATCTCCCATTGTAACGTGTCGTTAATTGATCTATTAATAGTTTTATTATGTGGAGTCAATTTAACACAGAGTCCGATTCGATCCAATTGTTCTTCATTCTTAAATCGTTCAGAGTATCGAAGCTTCGATGTTGGAAGACATTCTCGCTTTTACATATCTGCTGTTTATTAACAGCTTGCTGTATTGTACATTTAAGTTAATAATTTATGTTACGGATATGCCCTTGATGAAGATGATTTCCTGAAGGAATATGATAGGGGAGGTAATGTGGAGTAGAAAATGTTGTATGAAATAAACGTTACAACGAATTTTCAATATCTTCTTTTCAGCACCTTCTCTTATGCAGAGTTCCATTCGCCGAAGAAGTGATCAACACGCATCTGCTATAGGAACCACTTTTATTTGCAGTTGCGATGGAAGTCCAAAGTTCCTCTTGATTGTCGAATGTGTTGGTGTCAATTAATTGCTTTACAGCACCACAAATACGAAAAATCTGGTGATGCAAGGATAATTTACTAAATACCATTTATATCATTTAATATGCATTCTTGACACTGTGTTCATAGGGCATTTGTTACGTCATTTTGCCTTTCTTACCATCTTTACTAAGAAATCCATCTTTCTCAGAGGCACCATGGTACTAGGGCTGGGACTATTCGAATAATTTAATATTCGAATATTTTACAAGTATTCGAATGCTACGAATAAACTTCGAATATTTGAGTATTCGAATAGTACGGTGTGAAGTGGGTCAAAATTAGCTTACAAGATTTCACTCTGACAAATGAACCTAAAGTACTTGATTTCTAATTCACACCATACTATTCGAATACATCAGTATTCGAATACTTGGATATTCGAATAGTATTCGAATACTTGGATATTCGAATTACATTCGAATACTTGGATATTCGAATTACATTCGAATACTTGGATATTCGAATTACATTCGAATACTTGGATATTCGAATTGCATTCGAATACTTGGATATTCGAATTACATTCGAATACTTGGATATTCGAATTATATTCGAATACTTGGATTTTCGAATTATATTGGAATACTTGGATATTCAAATTATATTCGCCAAATAATTGAGCAACTGAAGTATTCGAATATTCGAATTCCGAAAAATTCGACAAATAGTCCCAGCCCTAGTTGGTACAGATAGTAGTTTATTAATGACCAGAGGAGGTTAAATAAATATTGTCAGGATAATCACTTGGTGAACTGTAGAAATATGCAAAGATTATTTAAGAATATCCAATTCAAAAGAAAGCGATTGAAGGCAGAAGCATTTCATGAATTATTACAGTAATTAATTTGCAGAAGTTAGGTAATAACTAACAAGGAGAGGTTTTTAGGTGGCCGCTACCGACTGCTGTGGTTTCTTGATGTTTTAAAGAACCGAATAAGAAATACGAAATACGTGTCTTTTTATTTTGGCCCGTTTGCATGTTTAAGGGGTGGAACTACACCCTAAAG
The DNA here is from genome assembly GCF_050908995.1 of Andrena cerasifolii. NCBI lineage: Eukaryota > Metazoa > Arthropoda > Insecta > Hymenoptera > Andrenidae > Andrena > Andrena cerasifolii. The sequence goes on along the minus strand of NC_135128.1, from coordinate 2,067,275 downwards.
ATAAAAAAACACGTATTTCTTATTTTTCGGCCCTCTAAAACATCTCCAAAGACCAAAGCAATCGGAAGCGGACACCACCTCTTTTTATGAAGTTTGGGGGTTGGTGTTTCATCTCCTAAACATGGAAACGCGCAAAAATAAAAAGACACCAATTTTTTCTTTTTCGGTTCTTCCAAACATAAAAAACCAAAACAATTGAAGGCGGACTTCGGAAAATCTTATAACTTTGAGGGGTAGTTTAACCCCCTAACTATTAAAATGGTCCGCTATAAAAAACACGTATATCTTATTTTTCAGCCCTTTTAAACATATCCAAAACCGAAACAACCGGTGGAGTACACCTAAAAACATTTTGTAAGTAGTGGTGAACTTGAAATGTAATAATTTAATTATAACCTTGCATGGTAAACTTCAGTTGCCTTATTCATAAATATTTTTAATGGTGTAGCGAATGTGAAATAAAATTAGAAATTTAAAAATGTTACAATATTACTCTTTTATGTATAGACTAAGTATTAACTTATTATGTGTCAAGTGGGAATGGCATGAATAGTTGATCTTCATAATAATTAGGCCCGCCAATTATACAAGGTGTCTCAGATATAAATTGAATAATTTTAAAGCATAATGGGAAATATGTCCCGAACGAGATTTTCTCTGCCTCTGTCAATGTTTAAAATCACAAATATTATTGTCTATTCAAGTATATAGTTTCTTCTCATAACTATAAAAATATGATTCTAAAATGATACCTACCTATACATATATCTCCAGTATTTAACGTTAGATGCCACCAATGTTTCATACGAAGTGTATGAAATAATGTCCCTCGATGGCCATGGATCGTTTTAAACAACCAATGACAGATCGTGCTATACATATAGTTGTCTGATGCTGACATGCGAATTTTGTCTGAACCTTTCAACAACATTCATGCATTTGTTTCGACTGTAATAGTTTTAAGTTCCACTGACTCTTTCATTTCAACATTATCAGTTTGGCAAATTTTTAATTAAATTTACATGCCCAGAATATATAATATACTACACACCTACGCTCGAATTGCTCCTCTTAAGCACTGCCGGCTTTCACTTTAAATGAAAATCATATTAATATTCTCTTCCTTTATGTAACGTGTTGTGTTATAAGTAAGGTTTCCTACTATTTATAATATAATCAAGTTAAATTGAAATGCTTACTTAACTGGCGTAAACACATACTTAATTTATTTTTCTATATTTCTCTCTCTCTCTCTCCCTCTCTCTCCCCATGCATTTGTATATATAGGGGTTAACTTTAAAGTTAAGGTTAACTTTAGTTTTTCTCTTCTATTTAGTTCCACTTTTATTTGGCTGGGAGGGGATAAATATTGGATCAATGATATATAGATATCTATATTTTATTGATAAGAAATAAAATTGCACGTATGTAAATAGAATTCAATGAGCTACAGTAAAATTTTTTAAGTTGAATAAAATGTACCTATTGATAAGAAATAAAATTGCACGTATGTAAATAGAATTCAATGAGCTACAGTAAAATTTTTTAAGTTGAATAAAATGTACCTACTACTTTCATTGTTTACCATCCCTATTATAAATTGTACCCACAGCATCATTAAGCAACCCGTTTAGAAAATTACACCTGAAAATTCACATAAAGTTTAATATCTATTGTACATTTAGGTCTGAATGGAACTGCTATAGAAGATTATTACACCTGATGCGTCCCTTTTATTACAGCTTCAATAATTTCAATTTTTATTTACTAGTTCTATCTTTCGTGTACAGTTCCTCTGTGGCAGATGCTATCGAGTAACTCTTCCTCGTGGAAATATTTAGCCAGATGTGGAAAAAGTTTGAGAAGCACTGATTTATGCATACCAAAGGGGAAAAACTAACAAGAAACCTGTACACCGTTGCGGATCGTATTCATGCTGCTTCACTTGGATTTTTTGCCACATCGCGCAACTTTACGACTAAGCAAATGAGACAATATCTTCGTTTCAGATCTTCAAGCAGTTCCCTTCGTTGAGCAGAAGTAGGAATCTTCGCTGTTTTTGGTGTCTGGGCATTAAAGGATTAATATATATATATTTTTTTTATATAAATGTATACATCATTAACAGTTTATCAATTAGGCTATTTCGTTTTTATTAAGTTGGTATTATATTTGTTTAGTTCAATTTTGTGTATTGTATTCGTAATACTTTAACATGTACCTACCTACTTAATTACCTACATCTCTTCCTGTTCGTCACAAAAAAATGAAGTGAAAGTTGAAATTATTTCCTGGAAATAATTTCGAGGCCACAAAAAGTGTAATGAGTACTTTTTTTTTAATAATACAACTTCCACATAGATGGGAAGCTGTCATAAATAATGATGGGAAATACATGGTTTGAACTAACAAGGGGAGGATACCACGAGGTAGACACTGATTTTGATGAGCCTTGGTACGATGAATCTATGTCGAAAATAAGTAAATAGGTTCCGAGCGTTTTTGCCAATGGGCCTTAATAATACAGATATTTACATGGAAATTATTAAAAATTTCATAGTGGCCGTGGGGTTTTAGTGGGTAAAAATCCCATACTACTCTGGCGCCCCCGGGGGATTCCCCTCTGAAGGAGACAGGGTGCTTTTTGAAGATTTCCCCAAGTTAAAAAAAGAAATTTATAAAAAAAATAATTTATAAAAAAAAAATTATAAAGTTTCTTTTAACGTGGAGACATCTTCAAAAGGCACCCCAACGCCTCCAGAAGGGAATCTTCGGCGGGTGCCAGGGTAGTGTGTGATTTTTACCCTCTAAACCCTCATGGCCACTATGAAATTTTTAATAATTTCCATGTAAATATCTCTATTATTAAGGCCTAAGTATTGGCTGAAACGCTCGGACACCTATTTACTATTTTCGACATAGATCCATCGTGCCAAGGCTCATAAAAATCGGTGTCTACCTCATGGGTCCTCCCCTTGTAAGTAGGCACCAATAAGCTGTTTACAAGAATCGAATTTGTAGAAGACGAACTCTAGCGAGCCGAGCTTATGCAGCATCCTAATATTATCGTTTGCAGGTACTCTTCGCGATCTCTGGTAGGTCAAGCGCGTACCCAAAAAGGTGAACATTATCCGTGAGAATATGTCAACGAACTCGGGCACCAACGATGAGGAGTAAATCCAAAAACTGAGCGCAGAGGCACTTGTCCTGTGTTTTTATAGTAGCCGGATCGGTGAGTTGGTCACCGTATTAGGAGAACCATCGAATTACCAACGCAGCGCGTACAATTTGAGCGTTGCGCGCGATGATTCGTTGATCAATGCGAAGCGCCACTTCGCGATTCCGCTGAATCGCAATAACTCCGAATAATAATGGAAATGAACTGAGATTCTGTTAATTCAATTAAATGTCTATGAACTCTATGATACATATAACACTTTACATTAAAATGTTCAAATTGACGAATCAGTTTGCGATTTTGACAGTGCTCTTGTAGTACAAGTCAGGGTTGCCACTAGAGCTGTTCGAATACCCGGAAAAGGCGAGCCGAGCCTGACTCGGCTCGAAGAACCGAATCGAGCCGAGTACTCGAAAAAAGTGAGCGGCTCGAAAGAACCGAGTAGCTCGAAGAAAAGCGAGAACTCGAATTTTTTCGAGCGGCTCGATTGGAACCGAGAACTCGAATAAAAACGAAAACTCGAATTTTTTCGAGTGGCTCTAAGAAAACCGAGCGGGCCGAACAGTACCGAACAGTCCGGTGTGTCGAGTAGTTTGAAGCTTGAATGTTTCGAATATTTTAGAATATGTTTGTATACTGGATAATGGTTTGTAATTATTATTATTATTATTTCGACTTTATTAATCGTTAAACTGAAAATATAGTACATAAGGAGAAAGTAAGATACGAGTAAAGGCGAGGCCGCAGTAATAATGTGGGTAATTAAAATGTAAACTGCAAATGAAAGTATTCTCTAACTATTGAAAATAAATAAAGTCGAAATAATAATAATAATAATAATAATTACAAACCATTATCCAGTATATAAACATATTCTAAAAAAATCGAAACATTCAAGCTTCAAACTACTCGACACACCGGACTGTTCGGTACTGTTCGACCCGCTCGGTTTTCTTAGAGCCGCTCGAAAAAATTCGAGTTCTCGTTTTTAGTCGAGTTCTCGGTTTTATTCGAGCCGCTCGAAAAAAATCGAGTTCTCGGTTCTATTCAAGCTACTCGGTTCAATTCGAGCCGCTCGCTTTTTTCGAGTACTCGGCTCGGTTCGGTCCGAATTTCAAGCTACTCGAATATTCGAGTACTCGAACAGTCCTAGTTGCCACCTCTCCGGTTTTCGCCCAGAGACTTTGGGTTTGAATCAAATCTCCGGCCTCCGGTTTTACTGGAAAAATCTCCGGGTTGTGGAAAAAATGAGATAATAAGAAATTGTGGTATTATAATATGGTATTAATTTTATATAAATAAATTATTAATTAAAAAAACAGATACTTTTAAATTCTCAGCTGTTTGAGCTTAAAAGAATTGCACATTTGTTTTCCGCATATTCGAGAACAAAACTTTTTTTTTGTTTTTTCCATCTCCAGGTTTATATTCGAATCTCCGGGTTGAAATGTGTGGCACTCCGGGATTTATATGGTGATAAGGTGGTAACCCTGGTACAAGTTCTAATAACAAAATATGTAGCTCACCATTTCCAAATATCAGCTGAAAATGCTTCACATAAAATAACATATTCATCACAAAAATAATTGGGAACTGGAAATATGCAAAATTAAAACGTAATCCACATTTTAAGTATAAATCAACCTGTTTATTTAATAAAAATAATCACGTCATCAGAAACAGGCACTTATTTTTAGAAAATTTGCGAATTTGTTGAATGTCAAATGTGGGTTGCACATAAATGTGAACGATAAGAGCCTTTTCACGTGAGACATATTTGTGAGTGAGAATTGGTATTCTTTATATCTTTTTTTAACCAATGCTATCTCTGTTAAGTCAATATATTTGATATACCACTATCAATCGTGAGAGATTCATCATAGTGCAAACTAATTTCGCTCGACTTTCTAAGCACCGCAAGTTAAATTATCTTCCGATTTTCACGGTCAGCGCAAAAGTGAACGTTTACAGTTTCACTTGTTTCGCTGCGTTTAACAGAAAGTGGCGTATGTACTTACTGTGTCGGCCGAGAATCGTTTTAATTGTAATGGCGGGAACTGTGAAGCCGTTTCCCTCGACAGACCAACTACTGGAATGATCACATGACCTGTTACCTGTTACGCATCCACTTTAACGAAACATTCTAAGTAGATAGGTAACCACAAGAATAGTTTGTCCATTCTTGAACTTCTGTAGAAACACTGAATAACCTAATAAATATTGAATAACAGGTCTATTAAGTGCTTATGACCTGAATCAATTTTCATTCGCTTTTAAATTAATTTTTTCATTAGTTAGAGGAAAAACAGAAAAATATTCAAATATTTTCGTCCATTAACCATTACCATACGATCTTTATTGTTGAATATCTCGTAAACTGTTGAATCTGCGCAAACGATGAACCAATAATCAAGTATTTTTCAGCTGTCTATCTACTAGAGTTGCAAATATTCGAATAATTCGAATAATTTCGAATACAAATAATGCGAAAATTCGAGTCCCACATTCGAATCCTTGGGTATTCAAATACTTGGATTATTCGAATCTCAAATTCGCATTCTGTGGATTTCGAATCTCAAATTCGAATTATTTGGTATTCGAATACATAGATTATTCGAATTATTTGGTATTCGAATACATAGATTATTCGAATTATTTGGTATTCGAATACATAGATTATTCGAATTATTTGGTATTCGAATGCATAGATTATTCGAATTATTTGGTATTCGAATACATAGATTATTGGAATCTCAAATTCGAAAACTTAGCTTAGATTATTGGGATCTCAAATTCGAATCTCAAATTCGAATTCTTTTGTATTCGCATCTCAAATTCGAATTATTTGGAATTCGAATACTTACATTATTCGAATTCTTTGGTATTCGAATACATAGATTTTTCGAATTCTTTGGTATTCGAATACTTAAATCATTCGAATCTCAAATTCGAATACTTAGATTAATTGAATCTCAAATTCGAATACTTAGATTATTCGAATCACAAATTCGCATTCTGTGGTATTCGAATTCTGTTGTATTCGAATCTCAAATTCGAATTATTTGGTATTCGAATGAATAGATTATTCGAATTATTTGGTATTCGAATGCATAGATTATTCGAATTATTTAGTATTCGAATACATAGATTATTCGAATATTCGTAACAGCCCTACTATCTACCTACAAAATTTCATTAAAATCGATGCGCAACACTACATGCGGTTTCTTTTTAAGACACCTAATTTTGGCCCCGCTGGTCGAACCCAGTCCGACAGGCACAATGAAGAGACATTATATTAAACCTAACCACGATGGAAACGCGTATTTATTAGGTCGTTCGTCGATATCGCCGAGTCATTTCAGCTGGTCTGGTTTTTATTACTTTGTGCACCGCCATGCGTCGCGCACGACGCGGGCAAACATATCGCTCGACGTCGTAGTCACATGTGAGCAAACAACAGAGGCAAACGACTGGGCGTACGGACCTCGGTGTATAAATGATGAAAAAGCGGCAGCGGGAGCGCGGGTGAATTGCTTGTTTCAATAATACGCCATGCGAGCAACGAGTGATTTGTGTTTCAATGAAAATTACCCGGAGACATTCGATACTTCCACAAATGCTCATGCAAATGATGCTGATACGGACATCTGCCAGTAAGCGAGTAACGATGTCGAGTCGTGTTTTCCTCATCGATCTGTGGAAGGGAAAGGGGGATAGCAGGCAAAATGTGGCCATTTTGGTCATTACTTGCAAAAGGATATTTGTTGCAGCATATTTAAGAGTATGTCTCAACCTCTTACCACCTGCGAGGTCGAGTAAACTAGCCATTGCGATATTTTGGAACGCTGAGCAAGATAAGTTGGTTCTTCGGAAAAAGTAAATTATTTCAAGCATGCGATATGATTAAATAATTATAATAATAATTTCACTCAAAGTTATAGAGATGTAGCAGTGGCGTCAACGTGAGAACAAAAAAAACCGTTGCCGGCATGTCTACTTGTCAAAATGTGGGATTTGGATTTATTCACTCAATCGCTTATAACTTTGTCATTTTTCAGTCGATTTATTTCTGGTTGGTGTTATTTTTTGCGTAAAAGTATCAGCTTTACGCATATGAAGAGAAACCGGACGTTTGTTATGGGTTTCTATTTTTCCGTGGCTACAGAATAAACTCGAGTATCCGGATATCCGAGTATCCGAGTATCCGGATATCCGAGTATCCGGATATCCGAGTATCCGGATATCCGAGTATCCGGATATCCGAGTATCCGGATATCCGAGTATCCGGATATCCGAGTATCCGGATACTCGAGTATCCGGATATCCGAGTATCCGGATATCCGAGTATCCGGATATCCGAGTATCCGGATATCCTAGTATCCGGATATCCGAGTATCCGAGTATATAATTATCTGAATAAAAATTATATATCTTATCCGAATGAATTATTATTTGATTAAAAAATAATGCGGTTAAATTCTTATTCGACTAAAAGCTTATCCGTCTGTAGCGAATAGAAATGCATTCGTTATACTTATTTGTTATTCGTCATCCGAATAAAATTTTGCCCATCTCTGATTCTAAGGGGTGCAGGTGCATTCAAATATCCTGAAAGGATATTTCTTTTCCAAGTGAGACGTGGAATGCCCATTTTCGACCCTTCTTCTTTTTAAAAACTCCACTAATTCTGCCTGCGACATCGCCATCACGCTGGAGGACGTTCTGGATCGCAATTACCTTGAGTTTGCGCGTCTGTTAATTGAATTTTATTTTGCTTGGGAGCGGACGGAGGCTTCTTCGGCGTGTGATGGGGAGATTTTAACGGGCGATAAGCTGACGTATTTAATCGGCTCGCTCGAGTACTCGTTGCTCTTGAAATTTATGGTTTTCGTGATTGCGCGATACCTGGGAATATTAAGTTTCCGATGGCACGGAACTTATCTCATGAGTTTTCCATGCCGCTGGATTCTCGTCAATGTAATCAATCTTCCTTTTTTTCGCAGTCCTTGTTTTGGCTTATGTTTCAGTAACATCTTTACGGGGAAGCAGGATTTTTTAGATATAGGAGAACTCTTTTTATCTGAATCTTCTGCATACTAACACGTTATGATCCGAACCTCTATATCACGACATTATCTCGATCCCTTCTGACAGAATATTCCATTATTCGAACCACTTCAATCTAAATACCCTATTATCTACAATTCCGTCAACCTAGATACTTCCTTATCCGAACAACTTTATTCCAAATACTACCCTACTAACCCCAAACGTCCCTAATAAATAGGACACTCTATTATTCCATCTCTATTCACTTGACTACTCCTGTGTGGACTCCCTTCGGTTACAATATTATTTCTATTATACGAACCCCTTTAATCCGAATACTATATTATTCGAACCCCTTTAATCCAAATCTTATATTATCCGAACCGCCTTTACCCGAATATTATTGGAACGATTTACTGTTCGACGTTTCATTATCCAAACAGAGCATAACCTTGAAAAATGACATTTTTCTAATTAAAACTTTTTCATTAAATGTCGAATATAATATGTATAATACAATGACATTTCCCAGTGATAACATGTAAGGATAACTATAGTCTGTAGGAAGAGAACTATATAATTAAAAAAATGTCTGGCTTTGATCTTCAAATATATAACGACACTTTTTTAACACAGTAGTACCTTATTATAAGGTAAAGGCACCAGTAAGTTGTCCATGTATCCAGTAGTTGACCACTTTTCAGAGAAACGTGAAAAATAAGGTTTTTAGAAGTGATGATCTTTTGATTAAGGTGCAGTTGACGGATTTCAAGTATGGTCAACTTCTGAAGCAGCTACTGTACTTTGAAAAATGGTTCTAAAATTTGTATAACATTACTTTTTTAAAAAATCTTTCTCATTACATAATTTAGAAAGCTTGAATAGTATTTTTAGGCAGCGACTGTCACTGTTCAATGACAGAGCAAGTAGTTACTATTGTTTACGTGAAGGATTTCTCTTAACTGGTCAACTACTGGTGCCTTTACCTTAGTAATAATTTATCATACTAAATGATAGAATAATGTTGACCAGAAAATTAACTTAAAAGTATAAAAAGTGCTGTAATATAATAATATCGTTGAATATTAAAAACATTTAGTTATGTGACTCTAACTTAATTTATATAATTCTGATTTAATTGATATAATGATATTTTAAGGTTTTTACACTCTTTCTTGTAAATACATAAATTCTATTTATACACATTGTTATTTACTTAAAATAAAGACTTGAAATAAAACTGAAGGTATAAAGTTAAGGGTGTAAGGTTACAGAATCAGTCTTTTATTTAATGATTTTCAATAAAGAAACAGAGTGATGCTGAACGGTTTAAAATGAAATGTCAGGTCAGCAGTAATAAAAAAGTGAGTGGTACTTATATCCAATAATATTACAAAGTATTATGCAGACGTCTATAGTCTCCTAAGGCGTTGCAATTTTTTTTTCTAATTTACGGAGTAATAGGAAATGTCAACCTTATTCGATCCGACGAAGTATATGCATTCTTTATAGGTAATGCACTGCGATCTATTTCACATTTAATACAATTTTATAAGAAATAACTAACAGGAAAAACAGTTTTAACAAACAATATGTAGGATGTTCATAAATTTATAGTGCTGGTGAACATTTCAATATTATGTGTGAATAATATTTTGTTTAACCCACGGTTGTCACACTGGGTTAAATTGACCCGGATTTCGACTTTGCAATTAAATATCTGTGAGGTATCGTTGAGAATTATACTACTGACGCCATGTAGTAGTATTTTCATGTATCCTCTACAAGTAGAGATACTTCCCGACTGTGTGGAAGCGTCAGTGCGTGTTTGAAAGCCGTCGAAATTTGAGGTAGGGTTAAATCGACAGATGTGTGACATTGGTGTCGTTTTTACTCAAAATCGGATACAGACATTTTTGTGTCCGAAAACAATCAGAAAATGAAAAATAAAAGTATTTTCATACGAATTGTTCTTTCTTTTACTGAAGCGACAATCAGGACACATTTGTTATTGTATTACGGGACACAAATGCAGTGTCCCACGTGCTTGCGCCCGATGTGCGACCGACACCGTAGTTATATTTATGTAATGGCTGTGGCGGTCTGCAATAGACTTGTTTTTAATTTAACATACTTTGTTACTGCTAAAATTAAATTTTATATTCTTGGAATAATAATAAAGGTTTTTTTCCTGTACAAATGTATGAGTTTTTCAACCCAAATGATGCCACTATTCAGTATGCAAAATAAATACCCTTTTTGAAAGCTCCGATATAGGACTATTTTTTTATCAAAGCAGCACATCTCAAGAGTATTACTATAAATTTTTAGCTAAATATGTTAAAAATTACAAAAGTTATGATTTCTTTAAGGAAAATAACTTTTTGTCGGAACACTTATTCGTTCAAAAATTTTTTTAAGCATGATGGTACTACAAACGTCAACTTTCAATGATGGGCATATATTCTACAATGCTCAAACTTTATCTGAGAATTTTTGCAACTTAATTTAATAAATAGTTTTTAAATAATAACTGATTGAAAATTGGCAGGGTCAAATTGACCCAGTGTGACAACTACGTTTGAAAAAGGAGGTGTGACAACGGAGGGTTAAAAAAAGCTAGAATGAAAAAGTACGATAAATACAGGATTGTTGTTGGAAAAAGAAGAGTAAGATTCGTTTTTTATCGTTTGTCTGCGTCATTTTTAATACAAAAGTGTATTGTATAGGGGAGAGTAGGGTAAAGCGGAACGGGTGGGTAAAAGGAAACATTAATGTTTCTATTAGATGAGAGTTGCGAATGAGTTGGTATCACGTGACATGAGACCAATCGGTCCTCACAGCATTTTGTGACAAACCATAGACCCGTGCACACGTTACTTTTCGATTAACAGTGTTGTAAACATTTCCGGTAGGTATCGAAGTTTCGATATTCTGTTGTAGTTTCGACCACCTTCTTTCACTTGGATTTAGAAAATTGATAACGGCAAAAACACCTTTGCATTCTATAGTCCTTAGGCTACATTTTGACGTTTTACCCAGTTCTTAACTTCACGCTGAAGTGTAAATATTAAATCTTTACTAAATTACCACATGTGGGGCAAAGCGGAACACTTTTGCGTGGGGTAAAACGGAATACCTATTTAACCAACTTCCACCTATCCAATTGTATTGAAACTTTGCAGGCGTGTGTAGTTATGATGACAATACAAAATTATGAAAAAAACGGGAGGGTTGAAAAAATGACCCAGTCATCAATAAATATAACCCATAACCACAAATCCAAACGACTTGAAATCAGCCTGTAATAAATCAAATCAATTAAATCGATATGAAATCAGCATAATATATAACTGCAAATCAAAACTTAGACACTAAAAAGTGAATAATAAAAAAATATACAAAAAAAATTAAGTTAAGGACGAACTTCAGTAACATTAAAAATAAGCGAAACTCTTTGAAAATTAGAGAAATGAATCTTTATGCAATAGTAAAATACCCTGCAAAATTTTAGAAAACTTGATTCGGTAGTTTTTAAATTATTTAACTTATAGGAAAATGCAATATCGAGAAACATAACTACAAAATTAAAAGAGAAATAATAGGCCCAAGTTTTTGAAATATTGTGTGCAGAAAGATCAAACACTGAACAAAATTGTCACAAGAATTCCGGACAATTGATACGATAGTTTTTTTTTTAATGAATGAAAATGACACGAAAACATGCGCTTTCAGGTACATTCCAATAAACAAATTTATGATAACAGATCAAATATTCAATAAATTGACAAAATAAAATAAAAAGTAAGAGCGAATTCAACTGAATTTGCTCATCACAGAAAAAAGCTTTATGAATATCTGAGAAATTGATTAACTTTTGGGTAAGATTGTCACTGTAATTCATCCTTAAACAATTTTATTTAAAATGCATTAAAAACTAAAAAAATCTCCATGCACGTGTTGATATTCATTATTAATGTAAAAATCCATCTGTATTTGATTATTTTCAGTAATTATTATGTTATCTGGTAAAATATTGTTTCTTACGTACATAATATATATTTTTGTTATATTTTATTCGTAATAGTTATACCTAAAATATAAATTTATAATTTTTTACATAAATGAATACTTTTTAAATCATAAAAATAAAGATTTTGTACGTTTACATAGTCTTCAAGTGGGTGTTCTGCTTTACCCTACCACTTCAGCGAGGCGAAGATTTTAATACCTTCGGTAAATCTCATTTCACTTTTTTTGCCAAATATTTTTCTTAACAAAGGCTTTGATTTTCTTATAGTCTATGCTCCACTTAAGACTCCTCTTGAAGTCCGTGTCTTTTTTTCCTTCCGATTTTATGTTATCACCCCCCACAGTTGAGCGTTCCGTTTTACCCTACTCTCCCCTACATCCACAACCTCTCATAACGAATAAAAATATCTTTACTTTGTAACTGAGAAATGGTTCATGTTTCACTTTATATTTACCATACTACTCGATATAGTTTGCTAAGTGTCACATCTGTTCAAACGTGATAAATCTGTGAACACCCTGTATATGCAAATGTTTTCCAAATCCTCTAATGTGTATTTTACAAAACTAAACGCATCGTGATCAGAAACGCGCAGTAAATTGATTTCAAGCAGGGAATGTGTAGCAGGCTACATAAAGCTCTCATACAATGTAAAAAATATGTAAATGCAAGGAATATTGGAATATTGCATTTGTAAGCATCTGAAGCTTACAAGAACGCATGGATTGTTGCAAGAACTCGGTCCTTGGAAAACACTAATTAGGACAAACAGTTAATTCGTTGTCATCTTCCATTTTTATAACAAAAATTATTAAAATAAGTAATTGCTTCAACTATCGAGTCCATTAAAATTACCAAATCTCGTTGAGAACGAACAATGTCACAATAATAACCGTTTGCACTCTACCTGTTCTCTCGGCAATCAAGCAAAGATCTTTTGCTAAATGCTACACATATTAAATACTAGATTCACTAAAGTAAATGACCCAATTTCTGCTCATTTAAGAGGTTACTCGTCATAAAGAAGGTGTACAAAATTTGTTTGTGATCAAAAATTGCAGAGTAATTGATTAATTCTTTAATAATTAATCAACTAATTCGAAAACTATTTAAGAAAGATATTTCAAGAGGTTTAACTATTAGTAATTTGCAATTAAATATAATGCTTTAAATGTCCGTATCTCTGCTCACAAAATAAGCGATGTACGTGTTTCTACTCACCATTTGTACCAATTTCTGCTCATATAATATGATGCCTTTTCACGTTAAAATAAGTTATATATTTTATGGAGATGTTTTCTAACTCAACAGTAAAGCATAAAATAATGATAAACAAAAAATAAAATGCCTTTACGAAGGCATATTACTATTTTTAATTTTTTTTAAGTAGAAAACAGGTGAACAGGTTTGGGGTCAATTGAATCACCGCCATGTCCGCATTTCTACTCATCAAAATTTTAGTAACATAACCTCTACGAATAGAAATAAAGGTTACAGCGTACATTAAATTCTGAGGTTATGTTACTAAAATTTTGGTGAGTAGAAATGCTGTAACCTTTATTTCTACGAATAGAAATAAAGGTTACAGCGAACATTAAATTGTGAGTTTTTGTTACTAAAATTTTGGTGAGTATAAATGCGGGCATGACGGTGATTCACTTGACCCCAAACCTGCTCACCTGTTTTCTACTTAAAAAAATTAAAAATAGTAAAAAATCTAAATCCAGAGCACAATACTGTATCTGTTTATGTTATTAAATGACAGCTTCTACTGCAAAAACTATTTTCTGCCCAATTATCGAATACCAATAACGACGCTGTTCCTTAGCACAACCAGCTAGAACACGATAAAAAAATCATGAGTCCCTCGTTTTAAAAGTCTTTTGTTCCTTATGCTGCACTTTTATTAGCCCCAAGCTCGTGCAGCACTAGCGTAAATGTTCAAATAATTTAGAATTATTTTGTTGCAACTATAGTACAAACGTAACGCTTATAATAATAAGAAAAACACGAACTGAGCAGAAATAGGGACATTTACCTTACTCGGCTTCAAATCGGCTGAATTTTTGTGAAAATAGTCACATTCATCTGGATTAGCTAGGCATGATGATCCGGGACACATTTCGTGACCCCACAAGTTTACCGTTCAAAAAGTTTTTAGGCGACAGCCAAACACACAAACACTTGTTGCTTTATATATTAAGATACACTTTTGGGATTGCAAAAATATAGTATAATGATTCCAAACTCAATCATGCGTCGATTCGATGAATCACGAGTCCCTCTACTTTTACAAGGTTGTGCGCGACATAATGATACCGTCCATTTGAATATTGTTGTGCCTCATATGAATACTTGGAGCTTGAAGAGTGGACGAAAAAGTAGTCAGGCGGAGGAAGACGTTTAAAAAGCGATGAAACTGATAACATGGCTGAGCGGAGGAGGAATAAGAGCTACTATGTAACCAAGAATATTGAACTGGGCACGGTGTGACACCTCTGGTGACAATAAAAAACCACATCCGTCCACGGAAAAGAAAAATCTTGGCGGTACGAGGCACGACCCATGTGCGCCATCGGGCGAACTGGTTGCGTGGTTTTTTGGTCGGCTCGAAAAATAGATAAAAATGTGCAAATAAACGCCGGTCGTGGCTCAGGGACAACCGGTTGCCATCTTGCTTTCTTATATAAGTCCCTCCTTGGTCTTAAAGACGTTCCATCGCCGTGCACTCGCTAACATTTGACTTGCCTTCGCCTCTGTCTCCCTGCGTTTTCTTCTTTTCTTTCCTTCGCCAGTTTCGCCTCTCCTCTTCCCACCCCTCTCCCTCCCAACCCCCTCGCCCGTTGCGCTTTTCCGTTTTCCCTTTCTTCCCCTGCATCTCACCGTATAGTTAATAATTTTCCCCAGTTGCCGAGCTTCTCCCTTCTCTGTCCCGCATTCTCTTCATCTCCTTGTCTCATATTGTTGGATGTTGCTATATGTTTCTTGCAGGCTAGCTGGTTTCTTTCACTTTTGTGGACATTTTTTATTCCCCACTGCTAGCTTTATGGCGATTTTTTCTTCTTTGTAGCCTTTCTCGCTTTCTGAACTCTGAGTCTGGAAGTGTGTGAGAACCGGTGTTGTTTGTAGGTAGCGATACGAATTTTGGATATATTTACATGGCAGGAATAGTAGCGGTTAAAGATGATAGAAAGGTGTAAAGAATTTGAGAATATGTCTGAAATACCACGTGTCCCGTGTGAAAAGGGTTAATTTGCTTTCTTCCTGTGTATGTGTAGGTGCGTTGAAGAGAAGAGATACTATAAGCAACTTGTTTCTTCCTCTGGCTTCTTAGTAGATTCCTTGTTTGTAGTTTTCATATTGAAAATGATTCTTGTAAAGTAAGTACCTAGGGTAGAGGACCCAATTACTGACACTTTAAGCGTTGACCCTGACATTATCTTATAGTTTTGTACTTACAGACTAAATTAATAATGTTGTCCTTGTTATTTATTATTGTTTAATATGTTTGCTTGATGAACAGCATTTGATGAACCTCAAAACTTCGATTTTTATGTATAAAATCATGAATTTCTAAAATATATTTCGGGATCTATTACTGACACCCTTAAAATGTGTTTGACTCAGCTACTGGACCCCAATTACAGCCAGCCAATCTAATACTGACACCCCAATTACTGCCAGCCAACCTAATACTGTCACCCGAATTACTGCTAGCTAACCTATCACACTTACTATCATTTCTCCAAAAATCATGATGTTGGTTGTCAGTAATGACGACATGCTGTATTGACATGAGTAGTTATTGCCATGGCAGTGATACCAAAATGCTTGAAACGCTTGTACCAATCACTGTCAACCAATTAATAACTAAACAGACTTAATGAATCGTTGAATTTGGATTTTTATTACTTTCTATGATGCTTATATTATTTAGAACATTATATATTTTTTATGTTAATAGTTTAAATATTACAATTACAGCATTTTCTTTAAAGCCTTGTTTTCTCTTTCGCCAGTAAGGAAGTCATCGTTTTCACTCTCCTAATATCCGCCGAAATTTTTTTATGGTTTTATTAAAATTATTGAAGAAAAAATTAAATACTGTTTTTTTGTATCGTATAAATAACAGTTTCAGTTGTATGCTAAATTTTTTTTTATGCATCATTTCACAAGATTTATTCATTAGTTTGCGTAAAACAGCTTAGGGTAGCAGTAATTGGGTCTTCTACCCTAGTATGGTATAAGAATTGATTCGAAGTTCTTTTCTTTGCTTCAAAGCAAAGTACTCTTTTTCTTTTTCATTTCTACACTTCTCTCCCTTAAGTTTTTATACTATGAAAATAGCGTCTTCTCAGGTAGCATATAAAATATTTCCTCAAATTTTTATTTCGTTTTGCGTCGTTAATCTGGATACATATGGTGGACAACCCCATTTTTCATTCCATTTCTTCTTTTTCGCCACTCAAACTACATAAAACCGGGGATCCACCGGGAAGCTAAGCTATGCTACGCGATACTATGCTATGTCATGCTGCGTTTTAAAAAAATTAGCTTCGATACATTCTTATGGAACCGTTTCCACCAAAAGCTACGTTCAAACATAGAATCGCATAGCATAGCTTAGCTTAGCTTCCCGGTGGATCCCCGGCTTTAGACCTGTACTTGCAGAGCATTATCTTCATTTTTCATAATATTTTATCCACGTCTGTTTCGAAACCCTTTCCTACTTAAATTACTTTTCAGTTTCTTAATTACTCAATTACACATCAACCCATTACCCCTCACTGGCTAAACAATTGCTATAATTTCCTATTTGATTCGAACGATCATTACATGAACAGAGACAACAACATTTGTGTTAGTAATTATGAAAAGTAGCTTAAGCACACTATCACTCTTTTTGTGTTTTTTAATATAAAAACTAGGGCTTTTACTATTTCTCGGATTTACGGATATACGAGTCTTGAGTATCCGAGTTTTGAGTATCCGAGTCTTGAGTATCCGAGTACTCGGATACCCACAAAATGTACATTCGGATATCCGGATACTTATTTAATTTAGTATTCGAGTACCCGAGTATTTAAGGGAAATTAAGAGAAACTAAATTTCCAAAAATGGCTTCCCTAACAAAAAAATACCCATGTATGCATACCTGCAACATCAGTAACTTCGGAGAGGGTCTTCTTTACAGCGGATAATATTGTAACCACAAAAAGCTCATGTTTGTCACCGGAAAATGTAAATAAACTTGTTTTTTCATACTAAAATAGGAAGTTATTATCTTAGTGTATACGTATAACTGTAAATAAAATATTAATATAATTCCCTCCGCATTTCTTGTTTTAATCACTTCAGTTAAACTTGCTCCCTTTAATTAGAATCGATATAAACAAAGCTTTATTCAGCCATGATGATAAAATATACGAAACCGGGTACTCGGATACTCGGATCCAAATACTCGGATATCCGGATAGTAAGAGCCCTAATACAAACGCAAAATATATCGAAATGAAAGATATAATTTTGGCCACTTTCTTAATCACCAGCTAATTTCGATTTTACTGACTTCTCTGTATGTATCGTAAAAGTTATTTTAATCCTCCAGTGACTACTACGCGAGTATTTATACCCAGAAAATGACTTCTTCCATATATCACCCAAATCAGTTACGAACTTATCTTCTACTTTTCTATTCGCGAAATACATTTTAAATAATTCCTCCATTAATCTCTGCTTCATCTCCTTTATTTGCAAAACGCACTCCAAAGAACTTTTTTTGCCCAGCGTCTCTCCTCCTCTTCTTCACCCCCCCTCCACCAATCTTCCTCTTCCACTTGCAAAATACACAATAAGCAATTTCTCTTTCTTTCAGAGTGTTTCCATCTTTTTTTCCTCTGTTTGCCTCAGAGCACATAATACATAACCCCTCCCGCTCCGTTTATCTGGCTCTTATCCATTCTCTTATTTTCGTCTCTTTTTACAACACAATGCTTCTCGCGTCTCTCTTCCGCCAGCGATCATCTTCTCTGTTCCTTTATCTACCGCCTCTCCTCCTCTCCTCCCCCCCTCTCCTTTCATCTTGTTTCTTCCCCTCCTCGCGTTTCCTCGCCACCGGATCTCAACTCGCAGTCACATGTTCAAACGTGCTTGTCCAGTCGAGCGTTTCTTCTTCATTTTACTCTTTCTTCAATGGCTCTCGGCTTCTTCTTTTTCGCCGCGGTGACATGCCGCAAGTGCAATTACGATGAACTGTGAATTGGGTGCTAGCTGATGACAGATCGATCGATTCTCTGGAGCATAAGTCCGGAAACACAATAATTATCTCGTGTTTGATGATCATTAAAGATGCAGTGACAGGAACAAGTATCTGTCTAGAGCGTCTGCTACAGCCCATCGATATCAAACGCCAATAACTTTTTTTTTATGTAAAACTCTAAATTAAAGATTATGTAGATGTGTTAGAATAATGAGTCTGATGCGTTTAAGTTTCTGGAAATGTATTATTTATTATGGCTGTGCTGTTATTATCAATGGTGTATATTTTATGTTTTCTGTTTTGACTCTAAATGGTGTCACTAGGTAAAATATGATCAGAATTAGCGAAACAAGTAGGTATATGTCTCTAGATTTCCCGTAGGCTAGATATGTTCTAATTCTACTGTTTAATTAATCATTTTTTTTGTAGGTAAACGATTAATTTTATATGTAAAAATTAACCCTTCATTTATATTTCGCCAATTAGTTGTTAATCTCTAATAAAATACATTCTTCCTGAAAGTTAGCACTTCTTGCTTTTTTTCTATCATTGCAAGTGAATATATTATGACGTGGAAAATATTTTAAAAATTTTGTAACGGTACTTGTACCATTTGCTAATTTATTTTGCGAAAATTATTCCTGTATGATGACAAAATGTGCTCAGACTAATGCAACATTTTTTATTTCGAATTTTTATAATTCAATTTTATTGGTGCTCGTATCTATTTGTGCATGCCTTCGGAATTATCTTATTATTTGTTCTATTATTGTGTAACGATAAAAAGGAATAGATTCGCTCTGCTATATTATTGGAGTATTTAACACATATGTATTGTAGAATATTATAAAGTTCTGTGTCAAGAAATCGCAGTATATTCTTTTTCCTATTTTATCTTATAGGGTGAGCATTACGTTTATAATATTATAATGCCAAAGAAATCGAAATTTGCATTATTGAAACCGTTGATGCTTTGGAATTCAATTTAAATTAAATGATGTTCAGTCGAAGGGTTACATAATATTTTTAAATACTAAATTTAGTGCCACTTGTGACCTTAAGGGGTTACGCCACCCTGAGGCGCCCGAAACAGCACTAGACGAATTTTTTTTACCGATACTATGAGGTTGAAAATTATTTATTTTCTGCTTATGGGTAGAGCATGTATTAGTGTATATATTGTATAAATACTGTACAAAAATATTAAAAAATGACCGAGTTATTTGTTCTCCCGCGAAGCTCGTCCGCCGTTACACGCGTGACTAACCTAACAAATTATAACGAACATGTTCGTCTGAAATGAAAAACCCGATGATTTTCGTGTTCCTTAATAAAATACCTACGATGTAGCAGAGGGATTTTAGAAAAAAAAATTTATTGCACAAATGAGAGCAAAGTGAAAAAAATTATACGTTTTTCCCATGAAAACGAATTTAAACCATTAATTATATACGAATGGGGTATAGGATGGAAAAACTGATATGCTACATCGTAGATAATACCATTAAGAATATGCATGCTAAGTTTGAACTCAATCGGACAAATAGTTTTGGAGATATTTGATAGGTCATCTTTGAAAATGTAGTTTCGAGAAAAACGCAAAAGAAGAAAAGTAGAATGGTAGCTACCTGCAGCTGAATATCGACATCCGCGCCTCGTTTAAAGTCTACAACTCGGCTATTTTGGGGAATTTTTGCGTCTACAATGACTTAAATTATTCTTAAAACTTCACGTAATAAGAAAATGCAAAGAAAAAAAAATCGTGTTTTCAAAACTTTCAGGGTGACGCAACCCCTTAAGGGGAGAAGCCACTGTGAAAATCTTTTTTCCCCCGATTTTTCTTCTTGTGCTATTTCATAATATTTGGGGTCTCAAAAATATACCTGCTCAACTTCAAAGTGGATCTCGAAAAATTCTGGGAATTGTAATGGACACAAGGATAATTGAACTATCGTTTTTACGAATAATATTTATAAAGATATTTATTCAATTTAATGTAAGAATATCGGAGATTCAACTGTTTTAACTTGACTCCGTGACTGACACTGGTGGCTTTTGGAATAGTAATGCTGTAGGATAAGGGACTGTGATGAGTTTTAAAGGTTTCTGAATGTAAGAGAGGGAATGACGGGATAGGGCAGAATTGCAGGATTTTGGATAGGTGACGCATTGGCTAAGATAACTATGGGTAGCAGGGATAACGCGGTATTTACATTTACGCAGCATTTGGGTAGTTAGTGTGAATCATGTTTACAGAGAAAGTCAGAGAAAAACGATAAGAAAGGGTCAGTACATTACAGAATTACGGAAGGTTTTGTATAGGTGGCGCAGCGCTCAGAATCGAGTGTTGGTGTCAATCGCCCGAAAAGTTTATGTCCAAGAATCAAATGTCTCTAATAAGAGGGATTATGAGCTTATATATTGTTTAGAACTGCGTAGAGAATCACTGACTATTACGAGACCATATACAGCTGCGATCTTTGAGTTGCAGAAAATAACTTCTGTCAAAACTTTAAACGCGATTATCTCGAAACTACATTTTTCCAACTGGGCCCATTAATAACTCAATTTTTATCGGATTCACATGAAATTTTCAGGGAATATTCGTAATACAATTATCTTCAGTTAAGCGTACCAGTTTCTGATCGAATAATTCATTTAATCGTAACATTGAAAAATCATGTTGATTTTTTATAGTTTTTGTTACAGACTTCTTCTTAAGTCCGCCATTTCTTCAAAAATTAATATTTTTTTATATCTTTACGCTTAACGGAAGCTATTTTAATATACTTTAAGAAACCGTTCGAATTTTTCAATTCGGAGCAAATGTTGGGAAGTTACACGAGCGCCCGTTTTGAAATTTTTTTTTGCAGAGCCTTACGTTAAGATATGCTGTGGCAATACTAGCGAAAAAAATTTCAATCTGGGAGTATAAAATATTTGTTAAATGTATGTGTTTTCAGTTGGTAATAAAGATTTTTCGTGAAAACTTACATTTCATTAGAAAAAAATGTCTTGAAAATAGCCTTTATTTTCGACCGTCACAGTGGCTCCCCCTCTTAAATCTCCATGTAATATATTCTACTTATTACTATACCTAATTTATTATAGCACATTTAAACAAATATACAATAGCGTTTTAGCTTTAGCTAACTATATTATTTAACTGCATTTACATTTACATCTTTCCCATTAATGACGAATTCCTACAAATAATTACATAATTTAAAACCTAATTCTTTAAATATAATATGTAGGTACAATTTTAACAGAAGAACTTTAATTATTGTGTAACATAGCATCGATCTTTCTGCCCTCGAATTTTATCTTACAAAACGACAATTTTTCCACACCAATGCATTTGCGTACCCATATAGACTTAATTCCTCACCTTTTCCGCGTAGAAACCGATTTTACCGTGATTTTCAAACAGAAAAAGCTAATGCTTGAAATTGAAAAGGAATCCTAATTTTCAGTTCGGAGAATTACGAACTGTGCGCCCAGAAAAGTGATAAATCTTTCCATTAATATTGTTTCGTAATAACCACTCGTTTTCTTCGATTCGGTTACTATGGAGTTATCAAGAGCGTTCGAACAAGATAGCATCGAGCAACGTGGCATACCTAAAAATGCAACGTTTATAGTTACGTCACTATTATTGGGTGCAAGTTGTTCGACAGCATGCCTGGTGGCAACGTACCGAAGAAATTCACTTTGGATCCGTGCGATGATCACTGGCGAGAGCAGGAAAGACGGAGTCGGGATAAGCGAGATAAGGCGACCGAGAAGGGTGAATGAACGCGTGATATAATAAAACGCGTCTTGACGTTCGCATCGCTCGATCGCACTTACGCCAGAGACATTTTCCAAGCCGTAATTCTGCGAAACTGTGACTTTCGTCACGTTGCCACGGATATCCTTTAAAACTGTCGTTATACAACGAGTCGATTCAATTTTAACAATTACAGTTGCAGGGGTACCCTGCTGCATGGTCGATTTATCCTCACTGATAGATATTTGCTTTTGAAAAATTTAATGTCTAATAGTTTCTTCAGTATTCCTTCACACTTGTGTATTTAATTAATTTTTACCAAGCTTATCAGATTGCACGCGTTCGTAGAAGGTTGCTGGATATATTTTGAGAAGATTATACTTTTCTTTGGGTTTTATGGTTATTAATCGAAAGTGGCTAGCTGGGTTTTGGGTTATGATCCTTTTTTCGACTCAGGAGATTTGTTGGATGCTTAATGTACAGGATGTGATATTTTATTCTATGCGTGGATATACCTTGCGAAATGCGTTTAATTGAAAAAATTCAATGTACGAAGATTGGAGGAGATTGGAGAGGTTAATGGAGGTTCAAAAGGTAGGATATTTATAGTAGTTGGCAGTGTTGGAGGCATTTCAAGGTCATTTTAGGTCTCTTTTCTTTTAAGTCGAATTTATAGTTTCGTAATGCAAAGGAGGTAATGGAAATGTGTTCAATGATTGCGTATGTGATGAGCGATTTTTTTTTACAATTTGTGAAATAAAATAACGAAACTGTTTTACACAATTTTCTTGAATCTTCGTGTGTTATTAATTTAACATATTGATCAAAATGGGATTCCCTGTAAAAGGCAATATGAGGATTCGATTAAGTTAATTAATACAGTCATTTCAATAATTAAAACCTTTAGTGAATTTAACTTGGTGAGATTTGAATCACTTGTTCCTTTTTTAGAGGAATACCATTTGAGTACTTTCTTTTTATTGCGCGTCTATATACGAGGTGTTCCAGGAATAAGTGTGCAAACTTTACTAGCTAATACCATGCACTTTGTTTTATATTTTTGTAAGAACATTTAGAAATTTCATAGAGGCTTATCACTTCTAAGCACTAATTCATTATCGTTTCATATAATATTACACTGACTTATTTGCACAAAATTATTATTCCATAACGAAAACAATCGTTTAAGTACTCGAAGGATTAAGAAATGAAAATACATTCACATTTCATTTATGTTTAATGCGTCGAGAAAAATTCTGCGAAAAGTGGGATCAATATTTTCATCCAAGTGCGTTATTAGAAACATATTTGCGAATTCTAATGTACAAGTAGAAGTAACGTGTAACGAATAGACACTTAAGCCAGATCGTGCTCATATGTATTATAAGAAACTCCAAAATGGATTTTCTCAAAAGTGAAATATATTTTCCTCTTACCAAAAGTATTACTCCATTTTCTCGATTTTTTTCCAGAGCTGTGGAGTCGGAGTGGGAGTTCAGAAGGGATTTCGGATTACCGGAGTCGGAGTCGGAGTCGGAGTCGGAGTCGAAAAAATATATATGCCGACTCCAACACCGACTCTATATTAGTAAATTTTATAATAATCCGATTCTGTTGAACTCTACGTGTTTATACACGCTCGCGATATATTTTTGTTTAACACTCGTACGACGAATGCAGGGTCATTTTGGCCCAACTTTGACAAAGTCAGGCACCGACTCAGTTTTCAGATTACAATCGCGGCGATTGCTTTAGCTTTTTATACTGTAGATATATAATATATACAAACATACTATATATTAAATATTAGTAATTTAGTTATATATATATATATATATAATTACTATAAATATATATATATATATATATATATTTATAATAGACTAGCTTTACTACTCGGCTTCGCCCAAAATTTAGATTCTGATTTTATAAAAGAAAAATTTATTTTTTGTGTGAAAATGGTCACATTTCTCTGGATTAGTCAGGCATAATGAGCTGAGGCCCATTTCGTGATCCCAGAGTTTATATATATATATATATACATGTACTGAGTATATTAACAATATTAATATATAAAGCAGAAAGTTTCTATATGTTTGTGTGTTTGTCTGTCGCCTAAAAACTTTCGAACGATAAACTCTGCGATCACGAAATGTCCCTCAGCTCATTATGCCTGACTAATCCAGAGGAATGTGACCATTTTCACACAAAAATATAATTTTTTCTTTTATAAAATCAGAATCTAAATTTTGGGCGAAGCCGAGTAGTAAAGCTAGTCTATTATAAATGCAGGAGTCGGAGTCGGGGTCGGACTCGGGAGTTTTGACTGCCGACTCCGCAGCCCTGTATTTTTCCAAGAAGAATCAAACCCAAAATACTTGTACACACCCCTATATTCTATACAAACATCGTACAACGTTGCTAATATCTATTCATTTCCTTCATCCCTACTAGCACACTACAACTCCAATTCCTCTTTTTTTTTAGGATTGATAAGATACTGCAAAGCTACAGGTATAGGTAGGTATTCACACCCAAATGCATACACCCGCACGCACAAGAGGATCAAATTAGAGTAGTTTGTTCGCCGCAGCCGCACGACGTTCACGTATCCGCGTTAAAAGTGATGCGGGACCCGTTTCTGCGCACGCGTACCCCCATTTCCAAACGAGACATACCCGGGGAGGCACGGGGCTTGATCCCTGCGCGCGATATTTTTCATCGCTCTAGGTTACGGGGTAAGTTACCGTGGTTGGCAACACTTGACTCCTCGGTGCAAGGTTACGGTAGGCGGACTCTATCTCCTGTATGGAAAACATTACCCATAAACTACGTATGTACACGTGTAGAGACCGGTACATCGAGTTACACCCACGTGGACTTTACTCTCTCACACACTGCCACCGTTACGAGGAACACGCGAGGCCTGGGCGAGACGAGCGAGGGAGTAGCGGTGGGGACCTCAAGGCGCTGGCTTGCCAACGTTTTGAACAAGTCGAGAACACGGGGTATCGAGACAGCTTCAGATTGTCCCGGGACCGAAATAGGCTCGAGAGTCGTGAAAACTTTAATGCTCCTGGCTAATATTGTTACGATACCGAGGGATTTGCTTCCGCTTATCTTACGCGCCGTGGCAATCAAAACGGAACGAAACAGAGTATAACCAAAGCAAGCCACCAGACATTCAAAACTCTAAAATTGCAGGGATTATCAAGATTCCCAGGGCATCGTAAAATCCACGAGGCTGTGCAGGGAGTACCAAACACGACGATCTTACAAAACGTTCTGGGACCTCTTGTGTTTCAGGTTTTAGCTCAAGACGCTTTGAATCATCCCGAGTCCCATTACTACGAAGGAGACAGCCTGGCGAGGGGTGGAAAGAGAGAGCAGTCGAGTTGGTTGGAAGCGTGTTCTGAAAAGCGAACACCACGCTCTGAAGGCGGAATGGAGAGGAGCAGGGAAGAAACGGGGAAAGTGGGAGGGGAGGGCGACGAGGAGAACGCGGCGCGGGGTTGCGGGAAGAGGGCGGCAGATAGCTGGTAGGTTGATAAACCTGAGGAACGGGAGGAATGAGGGGAGAAAATAAAGAGAGTCGATTCCATTGACAGGGGATAAAAAAGAAGGGAAGGGAGATGCAAAATGAGGGAAGGATGGAGGCAGAATGGAGGGTAAGAAGGGAAACAGGGATAATGGGAGGACTGAAGAGAGGAGAAAAACGAAGGAAAGTAAAAGGAAGAAGCGGACGGTTGAAGAAGGCAAGGCAAAAAGGAGAGATAGCGGGAGGATGGAGGAAGCAGGTACGGTGGAAGCAAATGAAAATGGGAACAGGAAGAAATGAAAGCATATGGGTAGCAGGGAGAGGAGAATAGAAGGTTGATAGAAGAAACGAGGCAGTGTCAAGGAAAGGAGGGGCAGCGAAATGGGAAGAGATGGAATAAAGTATGAAGAGAGGGACGAGAGAAGTGTGCGAAATTAAAGTGATGAAGTTAAGAGGAAGATAGCAGAAATACTTGTAATAGAGAGAGAGGTAACAAGTAACGCAAAGTCCCAGTGAAGAAGAAGGTTGATTGTGAGTTAATAGTCCAGGCTTGTTTACTATCTGCTGTGCCACCTTTACGGTCGGAGGTGCTATCTCTTTTAGTTTGAGAACCACTGTTTACTCTGCATGTTTACTGTTGTTCTATGATGTTGAAGTGTGTTGCACGTACAGAAGAGACACACTGACTATCATTTGTCTTCTCTTGTCTAATTTCAAAACGGTCATGGAAATTTGCAGGTGATGCAAAACGCACGTATTCAACCCAGTTACATAATTGTACTTCTTGCAACATGTTTGCTCATTCTGGTTGCATTTTACGCATAGGACACCCGAATTTAAACGGCACTCTCATCGATTACGCACTACCGTCCGCGGCCTTGGGGGCGTCAATAGATCTTTCATAAAATTCTACAGTGTCTAATCTGAAATCTGAAATAGCCGAACTCAAATCTGTTATGCACAGTGTGGGGTAATTCCGGTAGAGATGGACCACGTTTTTAAAATTGTCTCAAACTTAAATATTTTAAAAGTACTGAATATTAGACTTCAGTTCGTGTAATGAACTTTTCTAGGACATGTAATGATCATAATAATATCTTTACAAATAGCTACGGAAATAAGTAAATAAAATTTTGGGATGAGTTGGACCACTTCGATAAAAGTTATATTCTTTCATTAAATTGACTTGTAAGTAATTGTTTTTATCGAAAAAATTGTCTGAGTAAACAAAAACAGATTAATTATATTTCTAATATTATTATAATTACTAAGTACCTACTTATTTATTTTTTTGTTTTTCTCCCTCAATAATCACACATGTTTTCATTCCAGTCTTCATAATCATCTTCACTTCAAATATGCATCTCGTTTGTTTCTTCTTCATGACTACCTGAAAAATCCGTAATCTAAATTCGTTTTATTTGTATTTAATGAAAATTTAAGTAATGGCATTTACACGAAGACGCTATGGGCGTGACCAGGTCGTCCATCACTACCGAGTAGGGGAGACCGGGCCTAAAAGTTCCGGGGGTAAGTTGTTCCGACGGTTCTATCTTCAAACTGAAAAGAGCGTTGTACTTTAAATTATTTTTTCCGCGTGAGCTGATCACGCCACTCTGTCGCCCATTTTAATAGCGTCCGCGACGGCGATTCGTGTGGTTGTAAGCAAGAACCTATTAGTCGCGCACCAGATAGGTAAATATTTTTCTATCATTATTTTTTGGTCTATTTCGATTATTTAACGTCGATATTATTGATTGATTCGTTCGTATGGATCAAATGACATTTAAGAACATGGTGTAATAGTGTTTATCGTTTCAATATATGAAATAACAGAATAGTCTCTCAAATTGTAAAATGTGTCGATAGGGGTTGGTACCATGAGTTGGGGCAGGTTGTTACTGCAACAACTTGCCCCACCGCAAATGTATAAAATGTTTCTGCTGTGCTTTAAGATGCGAACATATGAATGAAAAGCGGAAAGGGGCACGATTTCCATCGAAATAAATGCATAAAGATAAAAACTGTCGCTAGAGAATTCAGTATCTGCCATTTGACTCTATCGAGAGTTATTAAAAAACTACAATCTGGACAGAAAACCACTGTAGGCTACAAGTACAAATCTCACTAAGTAAGTAGGTACCCACAAACAGTTGAATGTAAGACTGATTTGTAGAGTTTAGTTTTTATACCAAACATAATGTTTATGGTTAGTATATTGTTTTGGGTTTCTTTTAAAGATAATACATTTTTGTTGATTATTCCTTCATAAATAAACAGTATTAATAATATTCTGTTTTATTTCATTACAAAATGAAATATTTCATTAAAAGGCAACTCTTATACCTTAGAAACAACTTAAAATGCGATAACAATTTGCCCCATAAAGGGGTAAGAAGTTCCGCTTCGACCAGCCACAAATAAATTACTTTTTATGGAAAACCTATTACAATATATTAATCACAAGCTTAAAATCATGAAATATAATAAATTCAACAAAAAATTAGTCAATAGTGAAGAGAATAACTACATTATTTTCCAGTCATTTTTTATGTTTTATCGAAATCGCAACTTTTAGCCCCGGTCTCCCCTATACAGGGTCAGCGTGTTATCCTGCAACCCGCGCTCGCGCGAACAAACGACAATGGCAACACCGCCTCAGCGGACGCATTTGCGACCGCTGGATAGCAGTGATGCCTGAGCTTCGAGAATTTTGGGATGGTCTCTTTCAAATTAACGTCGCAAAGAGCTATTCAGAATTTTCTGGCTCGGGTTGAAAAATTTAGGGCCTTTTCGTATAACTTTTGAACTATAAAAGATATTGGAATGCAATTTGCGCCGAAAAAAGAGAAAAAATTATTCCCTCTCAATGATGGATAATTTAACATATTTGACATTTACTTAATTTTTTTCTATGAATTTTTTAACCATAATTGTTGGAAAAAGCTGTTGCAAACTGTTTATTTGATACTGTATTTAATGCTGTTTTTAAAATTCATGGTGTTGATAAACGATAGGCTAGTAGTTTCTGTATCATTACTTTCAGAAATTGAGAAATTAAATTTTTATTCAATTACGTGTTAGTTCTACAGACCTTAGAATCTATTGTTCTGGTTTTCTGCTTTATGATTTTATCCTTAAGGCAGTGCATACCTAGATCAGACGTAAGGGGTAACTAATGGGACGTGTCTTTGATTGTAGCGGTGTTTGAATTTTATTTTATAATTTTTGTGTCTGAATGTTTTAGCTACTCAACGCCACGCCTATACCGGCTTTCGTTGATGTCATTTTTTGGAACGATGTACCATTATTGTGGCTTTTACACGTAGGTGGCGTAAAATCTCTCCGTACAAGGGTATAGCGCCACGGTCAACCCTGTCGTAGCTAAATTTGTTTAAATTGAGACGGGTACGAGATTAGTCGACATTATTTTCAAACCTCATTACAGTAATCTGGGGTGCCCATCCTAAAATTTTGGGACCTCGGGCATCACTGCTGTCCAGCGCTCGCTGGCAGCTCTCCGCTGGGCCGGTGCATAGTTGTAGTGAAATGCATTCGTGAGGCGCTGTTGCCATTTTACCAGTTCGCGCGAGCGCGGGCTGCAGGATAAAACGCTGTATGTGGTTCATTTATCCGGAATCGCATGGTATAGTGGGCCATCTATCGGCGCCATTACAGTTGGCTTCAAAATCATCCTTGTTAGTTAGCATTATAGCTACGCAAAAAATTATCATCCTTTCCAGAAATTGAAATGTTGATTTTCTTCCAAATTTTATAAAACTATGATGTAAAATTCACAGACACACTCCATTACAATCAATATACCGAAGGAACTCTGCCGCATTGCTCATTTGATAGATTGTTTGAAAAATTCTTAACTGGTCCATCTCTCCCAACGGGCCATCTCCACACATTATTTTCTGTAATCAATTACACAATTACATTTTAATCGTAATTTGTAATTTGTAATTAGGTTACCCACATTTTGCCCAACTATGCAATCGCCCCTAGCGGTAGAAAGTGTAAACAACAAGCCGAGTCACCATACCGTCACTCCACAAAGAAATATATTGCAAAATCGAACACTTTTCGGAGTAACACTTCAGATTTCGGCAAAACTTGGACATGTTGTAGTGTTTAGAGATATATAAACATATCTCGAAGGATTTTTCAAAATGTCAAAAATTGTGGATCTTACAGCTCTTTGAAATACAGTGTTAACTTTTTTTTAAAAAAAAAAATTATAACTGTTGAATTAACAAACTGATCAAAATGAGCTTTTGGGTGCTTACAATGAAGACATAACAGTACCTAATAAAAATTATTTCACTGAAAAAACAATTTTTTGGCCATTTATTTTAGAATTGTTCTAAACAAATGCCATGTTTTAATAGCGGAACACTATTTAAAAATTTGAAAAAATGAGGATATAGTCCTATTTGTCCCCTTTGCGGACCCGTTTTCAGAAATACGGATACTTTAAAATAGGCCCAGCAATGCTGGGCCTGCGCCGGCTCGGCTGGAATTTAGGAATATTAATCCTGAATCGTATATTTTCCATATTAAAAATAAATCGTTTTTATAAGTAGAAGTTGATTATTTTTTGTTGTTTGAGTTTATAAAACTATTTATTCTATTAATAAAGAGCCACTAACCACTAATTTTGATTCATTTCCTCTGTTATTTTTCATGTAATAAGTTTGTTCTTAAGAGCTATGACTTTGGCAAGTTTACCCTATGGATTATTGTAACTTCCTTCTGTATGCTGATGACCTTTCATTAACAGATCTCCAAACTCTTTTAAATTTCTATTAAACCATAAATAATTTTTTGATAACATCATCCAGACGCTTCTGGCTATGTAATTCTTCTTTACATTACGCATGTGAGTGTTTTTAGCTACTTGTTTTTAAATTGAATAAAACAAGTACATAGAACACTATATTTAAATTGTGTATTTGGAATTTAGAGGAGAAGGGAGAAAGTTAACGAAATAAATGAAGACACCAAGGAAATGGGGAGCAAGGTAATGTGGAGAATGAAGTAAAAAGTGAGACACTAGGGAGAAAAGGGAAGGAGGTCTCCGTCATTGAAAAATGTGAATTTATCAGCTGCCTGACCTCGTACAGTGCGACAAGGAAAACGTTTTCGTTTCTGGTACCGGTATATATGCGGTTGCCCCCTTGCTTCCATAAACAATGTCAAGCTATGGTTGATGCGCTCAGACTGTAACCTGTAACTCTGCGACGGTGATCGACGTGATCTTCGAGATAGGATTTCCTACACTTCAGCAATACTTACGCACATCAATTTATCTATAAATATTTGCCTACATGACATGATTTATACTTAGGTGCGATTTACAAGGTATTCTAGGAAAAAGTGTTGTTTAACACAAGTTCCCATAAACATGGTGACAAAAAGGTACATATATAATCTATCTACAGTGACTCGCATTAATATTCGGACACTTTTTAAAATCGCATAACTTTTTTAGAATTGGTCCAAACAGCTTGAGTTTTTTTGAGAAGCTAGAAGGATTAGTTAGCTAACTGACGCGTTTCGTCGTTTTGAAAAAAAATGTATTTGGTTGGAATAGCGAAAAGAATAGTAAAGGTCGATTTTTAACCCTTAACTGGTATCCTGGGGTCGCTCATGACCCCAAGCACCCAAAGTTCGATGTACAATTTTCGGTTGTCTAAGTTGGTAAACTGAATTTCTAATTAATTTTATAATATTAGTTTAACTTTCTACGCTTCTATTATTTTCTGCATTACCTAAGAAGAAAATATTCATAGTGGTTGCTTTAGTGTCGACTTTACAAATTTCTGTGCCCTTTTTTATTTGGGGTCTGCCACGACCCCAGTATACCAGTCACGTTTGCCAAAAACAGTATACCAGTTATGGGTTAAACTTTTTTTTGTGAGCTTGTAATGAAAATTAAAAAAAAAACCGTTTGTAGATCGCAGTAAGTTGTATACGTGCCTAAAATTTCATCAAAATCTGTTAACGTTGCTCCGAGCTACAAACGTTTAAAGATCGCAGAATAAGGTCGAGAATCGCTGATTTCGGGAATTTTGCTATTCCAACCAAATACATTTTTTTTCAAAACGACGAAACGCGTCAGTTAGCAAACTAATCCTTCTAGCTTCTGAAAAAAACTCAAGTTGTTTGGACCAATTCTAAAAAAATTATGCGATTTTAAAAAGTGCCCGAATATTAATGCGAGTCACTGTATATTTAGTGGGATAAGCGCCTGTAAATTAACGGTATAACCAGAGTTGGGCAAAATGTAATCTAATTACAAATTGCTAATTACGATTAAACTGTAATTGTGTAATTGATAACACATTACTTTCTGTAATCGTTCATGTAGGTTGTTGACCATTCGGTTTTGTCAACTATCTAAATGAACCATTACAGAAAATAATGTGTAATTAATTACACAATTACAGTTTAATCGTAATTTGCAATTTGTAATTAGATTACATTTTGCCCAACTCTGGGTATAACCAATAACAACATCTAATAAGTTCTCGAAAATTTAAATTTATTTATAAAAAGTAATGTTATAAAAAATCACACCAATGTAGATTTGAATACGAAAATAATTTGCTGAAAATTATAACAATTCAATTTTTACTACCTACCAAAGTAATTTTATGTAATTGCAATTTACCTTTCAACACCGAAGCACTTTTCTACAAAAAAAAGTTGATACTTAAAATTAATGAAAACTGTTAGTATTAATGTTTGAAATTTTGTACAAGAGATGCAATGGTTCCGAAGTAGATTTTTCATTGTTACTTCATAACGTTTTATAACTTTTACACAGATAATCACAAACCTTTGGAGATTAATTGAAAATAAATTTCGCGTAAAACGAAAAAATTGCATTTGAAAGTCTCGCTATAAAAAACAAAATATCATTATATTTTTAGTGATGGTGATGTATAGGTACTTTGTGTTCCGGAGAACAGATTAAAATTTAGTTGAGGTTGTTATGATTTTATTACAATTTATATTAAACTAATACAATCTGTTATACAAAAGTACTCTCTAAACTCTAAGCAGCTTCAGCTGATAAAGCTAAGAAAATATAGTAGAACTCAATACATTTCTTCGATACATACATAGCAATAACGATTTTCATTTGAATGCGTATATTTTATTATTTCGTTTTCATAAATGTATGAAACGTGTGTGGCAGTAACAATTATTTTTTTATAAATAATATGTAACTGTATAGTATGATTTTGAATTTATAATATTCCTATTCCTTTCTACTCCATTTATGTCACCCTATCAATTAAAAGTATTCTTTTATATCGAACTAATTAGCATTACTTTAACATCCACTTTTAACGAAACTGTTGTCAACATCGTTGATTAAATTTCTTGTATATTTCACGTTCTAACAACTTTGTAAACAAAATAACTCTACCACTTTTTGCTATTCCTTTACATCGATGTATTCGCACTATTCGTAGCAATCTCGTCGTGGCACTACTTAACGTGAGTCATCGGCACCGTAAGTGATTACTTGAAACTTGTACAGTAAGAACTAGACGCTCGTGGCTTTAATGCGGCGTAACAATTGTTCGATTGTGTTCCTGTTGATCAGCAATCTATTCCCAAATTTTTCTAACTACTTTTCGTTCAGTCGTTCAACGCTACGACAGGATTGTGAAATCAACATGGTGCCATTGCACGTTTCTCTGTAATAAAATTCTCACAATGCGGTTGTAAAATAACTTGCATGGTGTAACAACCAGTTTATGGTATAAGTAAAATGACGATTTATGGCTGATTAAATGTACAGGCATCCACACTGTACTTCTGTTAACAAATTATGCAACCAACAAATCCATTGGGAAATAATGTTACTGATGCGTAAATGTTGTAATGTTAAAAATTGTTGTTGAGATTACTGAAACTGCTAAAGCTGCAAATCCACGACGAGGCAAACCTATCGTGTCTCACACGAGACTTTAATCTCATGAGACAATTATTTCATTATTTATTAATTATTTTGTTTTTAGTTTCATCAAACTCTCATGAAACCAGTTTCATGATATATTTTAAAAAATCTCGTCTCTCGCGATTATTTCCATTATTTACATTTTAATTGTTGCTGAGATTTTTGTCTCGTGATAGAAAATTCTCATGTAAAATATCATCGTGGATTCGCACCTTTAGAATTGTATTTCTGTATGTATGGTGGGTAAATACCGTTGCCATAGAATCCGTAGATGATTGTTTTATTTTATAGGTCGTACATTTCACTTATAGCAGTATCCTTGCATAAAAATTAAATAACGAATCCCAGTGTATTTCATGAACTCACAGGATTTAGATAAGGCTAATATTGTTCACCAACATTAAATTTCATAAGTGGGATTTCGATATAATAACAGTATATTTAATAACAATAGCATGGCTTTATTGCATAACACAGAAAGTACAATAAACAACAGAAAACCAATAGGAATAAATCAAAATAAAAAAAGATAGAAGAGAGAAAACGGAATTCTAACATACCTAAGAACAAAAGCAGGAGTCTATTATTAAATCTAACCTAAGAATAAACATAAAGAAAATTATCGTACTCCCAAGCTTTGTATCTTGCCAAATAACAGTGAAGAAGAAGAGACATAAAATATGGAAATGTGACTTTCGCACGAAAAAATCAGGATTTCAACTTTAAACAGCCTCCATTTTGTTTTAAATTAATATTTCGGAAAATTCTCTCCGTCAACCTGAGGATGCATTAATATACTAACCAAATCTTTTTTGATTTTTTGAGTTTAGGTAATCTGGTTCCGAATGGCAGTGCTCACCGCAAAAGCGAATTTTTAAAAAGGCTTCTTGGATGTCGCTTGTTATTTTATTATAAACGTAAATATTTTTCTATGAAAAAATTACCAAATGTTCTTTAAATGTTGCTCTTTTAAGCGCAAAAAGTTTTATAAAAATATACGTTTCCACTTCTTCAAAAAAAATTCACAAATATTCGCCTCTTTTCGGCCGCCTGACTAGGCATAACCCCTTAAAGTCTTAATGGTTAGGAAGCTTATAGTTTTAAAGATGAAAAGAGCGGAAGGAAAACAACTGACAATCTCGTAAGGTGCTACCAGCTCAATTATCGTTTGCCGTTAATAAACGATCGTTAAATTCACAAATCATGATTGACGAGCAGAGTGTGCACGTAACCTTCTCAGGGTATAAGATCAAAACAATTCACGTAACGGAATCCGTCTCAGCTGGACGATAAATCCAGCTGAAAGTGATTAAAATTCCAATAGAAACGAACCTAGAAGAACGAACATGGCGTGGAAAAATGCATGGAAGTGCATGCCGCGGTAACGGCGATGGATAAACGACTGGTTTACAAGTATGTATGAGGCTTCTCCGATAGAGATGCTTTTAGCATACGACTCTGATAACCCACGAACAGTGATAATGAGCTTTGTTCACGAGCATCGATTGAGCATCACGCTTTGTCCCGCATTGGGAAATTCGCGCGATAAGTGGTTAAAATACGCTCGTGCGAATAATGATTGTTTCGGTAAATTACTGGGAAATAATTGAGGCTATCAGCGCAACAGTGGCGTAACCCCAAAACTTTTGTTTTGAGATAAGGCAAATTAAAGTATTGACGTTTTAAAGACTTTGCTTAAAATTTTTACTTTTAGATACATAGATATGATTTTTTACAAAATATAATTGCTAAGGGGTATATTATTAGTATATAAAATAACGACCAATGTTGTACAGGCCAGTATTTTGCGACGTACATCAACAAAATGCTCAGTGCAAGAGCACGTTTTTGTGCTGCCACTTTGTGTATGTTTTTGTAGGGTTGCTCAGGACACTATAGAATTTAAATTTTGCACTGTAAGAAGTGATTTAGGCTGAAATGTCGATTCTTATGTTCAGCGTCTGTGTAATTATTTTTATAATTACATTGAATTTGATTTGGGTATTGGTACTTCGTTATGTAATTGGTATGCTGATCTTAGGATTGAGCATTACTTGATTGGATATTTGTTCATACTGTTGTTGGGATAATGATTATTTATTGCTGATATGAAAACCGTCACGGGGAATTATTCAAAAATTAAATATAAACAATATGCAGATAATAAATTCGAGTGCTGCTTTAAAAAATTAGTACATAGTACCTATAGGTGATTATTTTTTAAACTACTTGATTAAGTGTTAGGGTAGACCCGGGTCGAATCGGATCACTGGGCGAATCGGATCAAAATGAGAATTTAGTCAATGTTTCTTACATCGCGATGGAAATGAGCATTCCGATTGTGCGTAGTACCTCGTTCCTCTCCCCCGCACCTACCGCAAAAGCCTGTTAATTGTTTTAAGTCATTGTTTAGAGCTGGCATACGTTTTCAGTGACATGGACGATTGCAAAGGTTACAATTCTGGTCCGAATCTAACCTACGTAATCTGCAATTTTGTATTTAAAATAAAAAGTAAGCTTGAAAATTCCAATGTGTTTATTGCAATTAGTTTGCACGGTGTCCAAGTTTAGTATTTGATGTATTTTAGACTATTACATTACAATATGTTTATGTAATCTACACCCTTTGAAATATTTATATATGGGACTAATCGGATCATGTTATTTAGGGTGAATCGGATCACTCTTTATTTTCATTTGAGTATTTTTATGATTATAAATATGATAATTGTTTATATACAGATGGTTAGTACGTACATAAAAAAGAGCAATCAGGGACCATGGTGTCCACAAAAAAGGAATCTGTGATAAAAATTAAATGTAGAGAAATGACGAAAAAAATAAATAAATTAATGGTCTTGAGAAGATGGCATTGTATTTACTCTGGTGAAAAATTAATTCGTCCACTTTCAGAAGATTATCTGAGAAGAGTGATGCTACGAGAATTCTGCTGATAGAAAGGTGACTTCACTGTCATTAAATTAGATTTGTTTAAGTTGATTCTAAAGATTTTGTTATGAAAATTTCAGTTTTTTTCAGAAATTTATGGATTATCCGATTCGCCCCAAGTTTTGGGGCGAATCGAATATTTCTCACTTTTTGGTTTTTTGTTTGCAGAAGAAACATTTTTAAGTTTGATTTTATATTCTATTATTAATCTTAAAGCCAAAGGTGTACTGGTCACGAATATAATATAATAAAAAATTAGTTTTTTTTAATGTTTGACTAGTATGTTTTTACCGTCAAACACAAAGTGATCCGATTCGCCCCGGTCTACCCTCTACTATGTAGAGTGACTCACGATATTTATGAGTACCAAATGTTTTATTTTAAGTGGATAAGTATATCTGTTGTTATATATTAAAGTAGAGAAGATTCAAATACCCACATAGTCCAGAC
Organism: Andrena cerasifolii; assembly: GCF_050908995.1. NCBI lineage: Eukaryota > Metazoa > Arthropoda > Insecta > Hymenoptera > Andrenidae > Andrena > Andrena cerasifolii. Next base: position 2,030,063 of record NC_135128.1, on the reverse strand, counting down.
CTAAAACGGACGTACAATTGACGTCTTTAAGACGTCTGTGTTATGTGGGAGATGTATAATTGAACTTTAGTCAGATCACACGACGTCCCGGGGACATCCATTTTAGGTCTGAACGCCTGAATATCCTGATTTCTAACAAGACGTCTTTGGGACGTCGTCCTACACATGTAACTACACTAGCGCCATCTATACAACGTCTTAAAGACGTCCTGGGGACGCCTTTGGGATGTGTTAAAGAGGTCTTTGGGACGCCTTTGAGACGTCTGTGCTACTTGAAAACTACGCAGGCGCCATCTATACAACCTGTTTAACGTTGCGTGCTATCTGAGAATTAGGTAGAGGTTAAGGTATTTATTTTTTCTCAGAGTACGAATTAGTTGGAGGAAACCAGGGATTGTAGCCGCTGTCTATCTCGAACCATCGACGAAGTATCAAAGATCGAATACGTTAAGTCTAATCAGATCCTATATACAAATGTTTATGAATATTATCTCGCATAATCAATGGAAAATCAAAAACACAGAGACATTTGTTTAAATGTTTTTCACGAACGTTTGTAAATAGGCTTTATACTGTTTATAGGTTATGTATATTCTGCATATATCCTGCATACATACAGTAACGTATATACAGGAACACACTCCTGTTGCCGTTCGGTTGCAAAATCATTTTCGGAACGTTGCAGGACTACATTTTTGTAATGTTGCTGCAACATTGCAAAAATACGCACTTGCAATATTGCGAAGGTGGACATAGGACTGAACCTGCAACGTATCTGCAATATTATGGTGCAACATTGCAATCTTCCACTGCATCGTTGCAGAGACGTTGCTGCAATGTTATGGTGCTGTGTGAGATACAGTAATCGAACATACATACTTCTGTCATCAGATTTCAGTACTGCTCTCCTATATACCAGTTCGCATCAGTATTTTTAAGACCTCTATTTGAACAAGAAGGAAGTGGACGCCAGCGAAAGAAACATAAATATAGTTACACAAAGTGACGCTTGTACTGCGCATGCCCAAACGGCGAATGGGAAAGTGGTGTGGGATTCATTTGCTTCTTCGCTGATATAACGATGAACTACATTGGAGGTTCAACAGGCGACCTAGTATCGAAGCAGACCATAGATCTCCCATAGACTCTTAACTCACAATAACAAAAACAATTTCTGGTAAATAGGGCCTCTAACGTATAACTTTTAAACAGCAACCAACAACAAATAATTTGAGATGCAAATATTTAACGGATTCAACACACATTAGTCTAATTTGTTGGTACTTCTATTCAAGCAAAGCAAAAGCGACTAAAATGAAGAAGGCTAATGGCATGGGAGGAATTGTCTGGCAAATAGCGTCTCTTTACTGCTTACAATAATTCATCTCTTTGTGTAACATTAAGTCGCGCGCGGTCGCTTAGAAGAAAAGAGCAAAGTTGAGTGCAGAGAGCGACGAGGACGAAGCCAGAAGCGGGTGCGATGCACTGGGCAAGGACAAGGCGTGTTTTCATAAACTCTGTTAATGAAACACATGCACGTAAAATATTCCCTCGTCTCCTCATGCCCGTCCTCTACCCTTCCACTCTTTTTAACGATGCTGGAGGAACAGCGTATTGTAAATAGTAAGGAAGGATAAAAGGTGCCACCTCTTGCTCGTGTCAGTCAACAATTATGAGTGTATTAAAACGTTCACTGGCGGAGCCGACCTCGGTCGGTTTAATAATTTGCATTTTAAATCGCCAACGTCGATCTCAGCCAATTTAAATTTTTCTCTGCTGTTTCGCATTAAATTGGCCACGTGTGCTCTAATTTAGATATTGGGCAGATTTCTGAGGTGAATAGGTGGAGTGTCGTAAAAGTATTTTTAGTTTGTCGGACAATTTCATATATTAACGCCGAATTACTAAACGACGAGAATTTAAGCAGTCTCCGCAAGTAGTTTGACGCTCTGAAGGTAAGGCAAATTTTGGGAAATTTTTTAAGAGAAAAGTATTGAATATTATAGTTCCAAACTTTGCACGTTTATTAATTGATATTCGAAGAATGTGCACAATTTTTTTTATGCAATTACAATAATTTTGTTCAAAGTTACAGTGGTACTAGTAAGAGGGGCTTGAAAAAGAATTGTTGCTCGGTACTATAAATATACCTGCTTTGTCCTTCCATTGCCAGCGTTTTCCTTCAACCGAAAACGCGGCAAGGCATTAACGGAAAAGGGAAAGTACCGAATTGTAGAGGGGAAGGTTTTCTGACCACACGCCGAAGGAAAACGCCTCCAACTGCAAAGCAACTGTATTATTGTTCCATGGCTTTCGACATGGTTCGTTCCCGCTCTACCTGACAGATTTAACCGCACAGTGGAATTATGAAGAGTATAATACAGCTACTATTTTCTTTACAATTGCATAGCGCAATCTGCCTTTTTCATTAATTTTTACAATCTTACTAAAAATTCGAATTTCCGTCGTGGCACGAAACGTGTTGTGTAACTACTTTATTGATTCCTGGCGAACGTAAGTAGAAAACAAAAAACAAAAATTCTGTTTGGTCAGAGGTATTGGAAATTAGGCCCTGGATACTAAAACGTATTAGTAGTTTTAAATCTTGATTTATTTAAGACACTCGGAAGGCAACGTCTTTATGCTTTGAAACGTTTCGGTAGAATAGATTCTCAAGGCAGGACTCGTCAAGCACACGGACTCTATCGGTTGGTCACGCTGTCGATATAAACATCCTGACATAAACATTTCAACCCCGTTCTCTTATGCATTCCAGGAAGTAACATAAAAGAATTTTTGTATCAATAAACTTTCATTAATTAAACAAAACCAACAAGAGGCTCTGGGTATTTAAGCTAAGGGTAGTGGGTGTATTAAGCTATGTCTGGGTTGTTATATTTTGAATTTGTTGAACTGTAGAAGATTAGATTTGAATTAAGTTCCTGTTACAGTTGAAGATTATAGAAGCGATAATTTGATTCTCGATAATTGCTGCAAAAAATATCATCCAAACAATATTTTTATCTTCAATTTATTTATGTTAAGATTTAATGGTCGTCGTTTTGCACAAGCAATTTGAGGATTCTGAATTCATCGAATTAGGAATAACAAATTGTAAGTTTATTATGATGGCAATCATAAATTCGAAAATTATTGAAGCAGGAATCACAACTTGAATACATTGATCGTAATTAGTCTGCTGAAACAGCTATAATAATTGACTGTTGTAATGCAGTACTATGATTGTTTCTTCATAGAAACAAGTTTTGTAAGCTTTCAGCTTGCTATTTTTAACCGACTTCAAAACGAAAGAGATTCTCAGTTGGATGTGTTTGTATGTACATATTAGGGTGGCTCTTATTTACTCTTGGTAAATTTTTTTGTCAAGATTTTCTTCGGGGCACCCTCCAGAATAGTTACAAAGAATTAAAAAAAATCCGCGTAAAGTTTGAGCTCGATCGGATAACGGGAAAGGGTGCCCCTGGGCCCTTAAACATTTAAATCATTATTTAACAGATCGCGAAGTCGATTTTATATAATATCCTCCAAGTTATGGATTAAATAAAAAAATATGTCAAACAAAAATTGTAGATCCGGACAAGGAGCATCGTTTATGTTCTATTACTTTCTCTCGTGCGACAAACGGTTTTCGAAAAAAGTCCGAAAAACTATATCTATATCTTCGATATTTTTGCGAATTTCGGTCCCAAATTTTTAGGAAACATTCAAGACATATCAAACACTGAAAATAAGAATATTTTTTTTATTTTATTCGCAAAATTCGGTATATGCCCCCCTTAAATGTTTAAAAATTAGACCTCGAAAATAAAAATTCCATTGTTTTTGTTCGCCTTCATAAATAAAAAGTGTTCTAGAATCATTTAAGCTTTCAAAATTTGAGAAAAAAAGTTTTTTTTTAGTTTTTCGGACATTCTTTCGAAAACCGTTTGTCGCACGAGAAAAAGTAATAGTAATAAGTTATTTAAAAACTACCATGCAACGAACAGTATATATTACTGACGTGAGTCAACTTCAACCATCCGAGGAATTAAAGTTCAACGTCCGAGTAACATTTCCTTATACAGTAAGCAGAGGAAACTTTTTAATACTTGTCTAATCTTTTCGCAAAGCGAACTTCAATGTAATTAAACATTATGACGAACTGGCGTGTACCAAATCATGCGAGACACTTTTGCGGTTCACATTTTTGGAAAAATATTTAGTCTACTTACATTTTGCATATTCCTTCTCTGAGAGAGACACGTGTCTCGATCCACAGTCCACTGTGTAGGTGGATTTTTTTTTTAAGATGCTCGGTGTTATTGTAATCGGTAAAGGTGGGTCCTCATCAGCGAACAGTTCGTGAACACTGTTCGCAAATAATGCTCGCAAGTTGTTCGCAAACTTTTTAGAACCATTGCTCGTGTAAAGGTGCGTCCTCACCAGCGAACAGTTCGCGGACAGGAAATTCAATTCCCATACTGTTCGTGAACTGTTCGCGATAGTGGAGACGCACCTTTACGTAACCGATCGCGAGCAGTCCTGGCTTGAACACAGTAGTGTAAACTTCCGTTCCGCTATCTGACTTTCATATCATTATATTAAATACAATTTTGATAGACCAAAAGAGTGCAATTCATTTAAAACGCCAAGAAAGTGATTGATTGGACAAAATATTTGCAACACACATATTCACATCCTTTATTCTTTTTTGCATTTTTTACACCCGTAGGGGAAGTAGGGGCAAAACCGGGACGTTAAGGATAAAAGCTTATAACTTTGATATTATTAATGTAAAAAAGAAATTGAAATTAGAATTCATTAGAATAAACTCTTTGTTAAATAATAGTATACCTATATCCATCTTTTTTAATACAATAACAAATACAAGAAAATTACGATTTAAAATATGATCCGTTTTTACGGTTTTACTCCATGGTCTGGGTAAGACTGGGTACCATACTAGAAACTGGCCCTAGCAGCTATAACAGGACCTGTATCTCCAAAAGTTATTATCCGATTCGACTGAAACTTTTTTTATTTTGAAGAATATACTTCTGGCTAGGGGAGAAGCCACAAGAAATTACAGAAATTACATTTTTTTTTGGAAATAACGACACTTGAAGTTTGAAATCACTTTTTCCCTATAGTTTTCATCCTTTCAACGCCTTTGAAAATTATAAATTATCAATATTTTGTATTTTTTCTGGTATTCCCCCTAACCAGAAGTATATTCTTAAAAATAAAAAAAGTTTCAGTCGAATCGGATAATAACTTTTGCAAAACGCGTTTAAAGGTTTACGTGGGCGCCGAGTGGCCGGTTGCGGCCCATACATTTGCCACTACTCAAATGCCTATATCTTCGGGAATTTTACAAATTTAAAAAAATCCTTTTAAGCGCATATTCCTAACAGGTTGAAGATTCGAAAAATGAAATGAAAAAAAATCTACTTTTAGACCGCAAGGTTCCCTTAAAGGTGCAAATACCTCTTGAAGTTTTGGGACCCGGATAACAGCCGGGCGCGTAACTGTTCCAATGCTACCCGTTGCGAGAGCTGTGAGAGAACTGCATGAGTGTGCGTCCATGTACGAGCCTGCATGAACGGCCGCACACTCAGGCAGTTCTCCCGCAGCCCATGCTGTGGTTAGCACCGCAAAGGGCAGGCCTGACCTATAACAACGGAATTCGTACAATTCTTCAGTCCCCCAACCAGTGCAGCCTTCGTGAGCCCACTTACAACAAGCTGTACACAGCACCCAACCTTCATTCAATTTGGATGAACCATATGATTCTTGGACATAAATGCAAATGTCTTCACCGTCTTCATCACCACTGTTTTCATTATCCTTCCCCATTTTGTTTAATTTTGTGGTTTTATTTCTCTTTGGTTGTAGTCAAGTTTCAAACTATTCGACACACCGGACTGTTCGGTACTTGCGGCCCGCTCGGTACTTTCGGCCCGCTCGGATCTTTCGGCCCGCTCGGTTCTTTCGGCCCGCTCGGTTCTTTCGGCCCGCTCGGTTTTCTTCGAGTCGCTCGAAAAAAATCGAGTTCTCGGTTCTATTCGAGCCGCTCGAAAAAAAATCGAGTGCTCGGTTCTATTCAAGCTACTCGGTTCTATTCGACCCGCTCGCTTTTTTCGGGTACTCGGCTCGGCTCGGAAAAACCGAGTCTCAGCTGGTCCGAATTTCAAGCTACTCGAATATTCGAGTATTCGAACAGCCCTATTATACACATTTTGTCCAAAACCGGGTACCCGATTTTACCCCGTACGGTTTTACCCCAGCATACAATTTTGCAAATATTACGAATTATCAACAATACCAGGGCGAAGTACAAACTGTCTTAGTTATTTACACTTTAATATGCAACAATTAACATAATTCACATTAAAAAGTATCTACCTGAACACTGCTCAAAAGTCAATATTAGCTCAGAGTCTTCAAAAACACACAAGACTATATAACCTTACTATGCACGATTGTAAGACGATCGTCTTTTGTTGATGAAACAATGCACACCGTGACAATATGTCGCTGCAACGACGCGGGAAAATTTAAGGCCGTTTTAAAAATAATTAATATTTTATATTAGCCCCACAACGGAATCTGCGCTCCAGACCCCTGTTTGTGTCTAAAGTACCTGGGTACATTTAACTACACAGCTGATCCCATCAATAGAACTATGTATGCGGCGGACCAATATCTCACTGATATTGATGTGTTCTCTATATCGTGTGATTCATTCCGGTACAAATTGCTCAGTCGACTCTCCGAATAACTGTCCCCGATGCGTAAGCACATACGCTTAGGTTATTAGAATAAGTTACCAGACTCATTTCTCTTTGTACTAGGGTAAAGGGCCCAATTACTGACACCTAACCAATTACTGTCACCTTAAGCTATTTTACTTAAAACAACGAATAAATAAACGTTGTAAAGTCACGCACAAAAAGAATTATGTAATCCAACCTATAATCTATACTATAGATTATATACTATAGTTTATTTATTCGTTATTTTAAGTAAAATAGCTTAAGGTGACAGTAATTGGTTAGGTGTCAGTAATTGGGTCCTTTACCCTAGTTAACATGTCTTGTATACTAAAAGGTATTCCCGTAGATAATAATAATAATAATAATAATAATAATAATAATAATAGCCGTCCCGGTTTTACCCAGGTACCCGGTTTTGTCCTAATTTCCCCTACTGTGTTTGCCAAGTGATAGTGTCTGAAATTCAGCAATACCAATGGTGGAGCACAGAAGTGTCCGGTGTGAAATAGTCCTTAATGTCGTCCCTTTTAATTCGGTGAATGAATATAGCAACGTTCGTCGTTCGTGGCGAGAGAAGCCAACGTACGTGGTTTTGATCACGATAAAAACGTCTTATCATCTGCGTCTGAGTTGGCGTTCCCCTAAATTACAATGACAATAGTGAGCTAACAGGAGTATAATAAGAGTGGAGCAGTAAAATAAGAGAGGGCAGTAAAAGAGTGAGTCGTGTCGACTTCGGTCGCCCGTTCCGTTCGCGACATAATAACGAGATAATGAGGCTTACCGTATTAAACTAAGGCTGAGGAGGCGATAAAGCTATTGATAACAGAATCTTTCAGAATAGCTGACGGGGAACGCAGTTGTGTATTAATTGCAGTGCAAAATTAGAAGTTTTGTGTTCTAATAAAAGTACGAAATGGATGAGTTTTTATATTCTTTCCACTTCTGTGTAATAATTAATAACAGCACGCAAACGACAATAACTATATATATATATTTCTATACTAAAAATAATTAATTATATATATATATGAAAACATAAGTTAGCTGTATAGAAAATAATTTCCTAAATAAATGACTATTTAATGACGGCATTTATTTAAATTTTGATAGGCGATTTCGTGCTTTGTACAGGATGCTCCAGTGAAATTATATTAGTTTAATGAAAGGGTTGCGTTTAACCCGCAACTTTCTTCCTGAGAATTTTATTATACATATGTATAACTTTACACAATATTTTTCAGATTTTTATTTAATTTCGTACTTTGGAACGATTAAATAGTTGTAGTTTGAGAAAAAGGATTCACTATTGAAATAGCTAGAAATGTGTAGTTAAGATTCAGTGTAAAATTAATTACACATGACTGTGGAAGCAAAAAGTGGAATAATAGCTCTGTTTAAAAATTTTGATTTTATCCTGCATGATGTTATTGCTTAATGTAGGTAAATTTTATTAAAGTATGCGTGCAATAGAACTCTTTTGCATAGTATTTCTTATCATTATGTGTATAACATATAAATGCAAATTTTGGGTATTAAAAGTGTATATTACTAAAACATTTTGTGTAATGTATATCACAAATATTGAAATAAAAACTATTCTGATGAATATAATATTATAAAACTTTTGACTGAACCAAATTTATTTACATTCACAGACTGCAAATATCAGTTCACCTTAAAAAAATGACTGTTATTTGTAATATAATTTAATCATATTTTTGTATATTAGATTCTCTCTCGTCATTTTTTATGCTTTCGAAAAACGAATTGAATTGAATTATTTACTATAAGTATAAACTAAAGAACTATGAAATTTGTAATTCGTATTTTCTTAAGTGTGTGCTCTAGCAGCTATCCGTTTCCCACAAAAATTCTTATTCTTAGGACAGGTTGTATTTCATTAAAAATTATGCTCAAGAAGCTCATTTGCTGTTTAATTTTTCTGACATCACTCGTATTTTGTGTGATGGAGTAAACATAACACTCGTCAAGATGATTCAAGTTCTTTAATTTTTCAACTATTACAGAGTTAAGGAGTTGCAAAAACGAAACTTGAAATTAAATGTGTTTTTTTTTATACGAATAAAATTGAAATTTTTTTTCAGTTGGAGACTCAATTATTTAATTCCATGTTGATTTTTGATGAATTTTCCTTCTGCTGTCATTCAAGATACTCCTTGACTTAATGATGTTTTATTTTACGTTAAAATTTTTTAGTTTTTTTTTTCACGAATGTATCAAAGCGGCGACTATTTACTTTGAAGAATAAGGAAGCATTCCCTTAGTCGAATAATTTCAGTAAATGGTGATTTGAGATGGTTCCAAAAGCCCAGAGATTTGACAAGTTCTCACCTTGTTCTTCACAATTACATGCAGGGAAATGGCTATATCAATCAAAAACATTAAAGCACCTGAAATAAAATAGTCGGCGACAAATTTTGAGAATAATTAAAAAAATCATTGACGTTAAGGAATTTGTTCTAAAAGTTTGTACGATATAAATGTTAAAAAAAAGCTTTTACTTCATACACTGTAGTTTACAGTATAAATTTCAATCTTTTTTTATTTTATTCTTCCCTTTTGCGCTTGAATTACAAATGAAGAATCGATTTATCCGCTACCTTTTATTTACCAGGCGTGTATTTGAATGAATTTCTTGGATGTCTTACCAGAAAAATAATAATGTTTTGAAGAGACATTGAATTTTGTTGCTTATGATAAATAGAAGTTTAAAATTAAAAGCTGACTAAAATCTTTCAAGTGTGAAATGATACTTCTGCATAAATCGTATATTTAGAATTGTTTTATAGGTATTAGTTACTTTTTACAATTCATATAAGAAATCGGAAGAAATTGTAAACAACACAGTATAACAGAATAATACGATAATACAATGCAAAAAATAAAACTATAAATCTTCTTTCATTTGAGCCTTGTGATGTTTGTAATTACACAAATAGGATGAATAATTTGTTCTATGTATAGGTTTTATGAAACTCTTGCAATTTCTACGGTATCTGTTTACCACAACAAAACTAAACAAATATGTAATTTAACACATTTTCAAAATAATTTTGTAGTATGCAAATAAAGCAAGATTTTCTGGTTATCTGTAAATGATTCCAACGGAATCCTGTAACTGCAACGGTCAAATGGCCCTACTGCATAAGAAGTTGAATTTCATAAGAGTCGTCTATAGAAATACATGGGGTTCTCTGTTTTTACTTTTCCAAAAAGAATGATTGTTGCCCAAGTCATGTTATTGTCTCAAAACAAAATAATTAAAAAGTAATAAATGTAGGATTTGAGTCAGGTGTACACTGGAGTATTTAAAGAAGATTTTAGATAACAGCGAAAGCGAAGAAATTCAAGGCAATAATGAGGGCTGAAAATGAGCCCACGTGTGTGTATTTTCAAAACTAATTATTGAAATTATACCCTTAGTTCAGTTATAGCAATGATTTTCCTGCTTAATATTCGTTTATATGTACCTACCTACTTTTATACCTATCCCCTACAGCACACTTTGTTCCAGAAACGTTGCAGAACCGTTGCTGCACATTACAATGTTGCAGGTTGCTTGCAGGTTGCATTGCAATGTTACAGCAACATTGTGGAGACATTGTCGTACAATACTACAATGGCCACGTTTGTGCAATGTTCCTAGAATATTGCGCACACATTGCCGTGCAATACTGCAATGGCCACGTTTGTGCAATGTTTCGGGAATATTGCGCACGCAATACTCGCTGAATATTGCGTACATACTACGGTACAATACTCGCGGAATATTGCGCACATATTGCCGTGGAATATTGCGCATATACTGCGGTACAACCTATGCGGAGCGTTCCTGCAACGTCGACCACAGAATACGGTGTTACATATTTCCACTCGCAACCTACGCGGAGCGCTCCTGAAATGCGAAGACACGGAATAATGTCTTCAATTCCGTCAGGCAATTTCCGAGGGAATAAATGTGAACTTGGACAATATGTGATATAATTAATTATTACAATTACTTAATTAGCACGATATGGTTTAAGCAAACTGTTAAACTGTATGCAGCAATAAAATATATTTGTAAAGAAATCTGAGCAGTGAAATGTAAATCCATAAACACTAAAATCTAGAAAATAAAGAGAATATATATACAAAAATTATGTTAAACAATTGTATTAAAAGTGCGCTAAACACTAAAAAAAATTATTTTCTTGTACTACGCAGGATATTTCATTACAGAATATGAATCAATTTAATACAGCATCAAGCGTCGAAATGAATTTGTTGTGAGATATTGGGTTCCACGATTAGGGAGATGTAATGGGGTTTGTCAAAACGAGCCTTCGTTTTTGAATAATTTGAGTTTAAAGTTTTACCCTGTGGGAGTATAAGTTTGAATACGTAGCTGCGGCGGTAAAGTGTTCCTGTACCGTGGTACAGGTCGCGTGGGTTCGAATCCCACTGGGGTAAAAAGAATTTTTTCAATGACACCCCCTCGAAAAAATTGTAATTTTTCAGATTATCGTGAACACTTACGAAATTTTAAAAGATATAAAAAAGAAAATGAATTCAGAGTTCTATGGTTCTTTATGTCCTATAAAGCGACGATAAAGAATTTGCGAAAAGATTTTTTTCTTCAAAATTTATCCCCACCACCTTTTTTTTAGACAATTCTTTATCACCATATTGTAGAATATCGAAAACCATAAATGAACTTTTTTCCGATATCTTTTATGGCTATACAGTAATTCACGATAATATGAAAACTCAGAATTTCTTTGGGGGGGGGGGGGGTATTTTCACCCTTAGTACTGTATTATTGCCGAATCAATGAATAGTTACAGTATTAGCATCACTTAAGCTTCATTTCTGCAAAGGTTCAGAATTTTTTGAATTTCCGAGTCGGTTTTCCGAAATTCTTTGGCTTTCCTACACGCGACTGGACGCAACGTCATGAAATTCAAAGTCGATTTTCTCGAAAATGAAGCGCGATGTCAACAAATTTTATTCCTTTTCTCGACTTATTTACTTTTATACGTCGAAAAGAAACAATAACATTTTTTGATATCGCGCTTCATTTTCGAGAAAATCGACTTTGAATTTCTTCATGATGTGTCCAAACGCGTATAGGAAAAGAAACTCCACCTCCTTTGAACACAAGATAAAAACGTTGCAACATGGCAGCACTTATTTTATTAAGCTGTAATTCTGTTAAGTAAAAATCTTTATATAATTCATGTCCAATTATGAATAAAAAGATTAAAGTAGCGACATGATTCTTAAAGAACCACGATTCTTCCATCGCAACTTACATTTCCAATTATTACCCACTCATACCGTGTCCTTGTTCCATCAAAGTCAACGATTCGTTTACGTAAGTCAACACCAGCTAATTACGCGCGCAGGAAAACCACAGAAAGTTTATGACGTGTTATATTAATATTTGCTATTAGAAGAGAAAAAAAGTTGCATGAAACGATACAGCCGATTACGTCACTACGTTTAAACAAGAAACAAATCATTTTAAGAACCCTGCTATTATTTTAGACGAACGTGCCGTGTGTGTGACTACAGATCGGCATCGCCAACAGCGAACCGGCAACACAAAGAACCACCCACACACTGTGTGCAAATGTCGCATTAATATTAATCGCTTCGATCGCGTGGAAACGCGTATTTCATTCGTAACGGATCGACGGTGATTCGCCGACGACGAAATTCGCACGCGGCTCGACCTTTCGTTCGTAGCGCTACCGGAGCCTCATCCTCGGTGAAGGTGCGATGCAAAAACGTGCGAAATCTGACAAGGACGCTACGTGTCAGCACGATTCCAGCATTTTGCCTGTATCACACACGCGACACCGTGCTAACCAACAGCCAGGTACGGGCGCATGTGTACGTGTGCACAGTGCACGATTTATGTGCAACTCCAACAGAATGAAGTCCTTGGCAGACTGATTCGAGCCAGCGACGAAGTTCTTTCCTTACGGTTGGCGCCATTCCACGCCGGTTGACTCACGCGTATCCTTTTTCAACGCGGTCGTTTTTTCGTCCTGGAAATGTTGTCGAGCTAATTGATGGTAAAAATCCATCGTCCTGGAAACGTAGTCGAGCAGTTAATGGTGAAATGTCGCGATCCACGTTGCAAAAGCTATCCGCGGTAATGGTCGATCGCGTGCGCCTACTTGGCAATCGAGGTATCGAGCTTTGTGTGGGTCTAACGACTGCGAGATTGGGTAAAAGTAGTTGTGGGAAAGGTAATAATTGGGCTGCCAGGAAAGTAGGTACTGTAGGGAACATGTGTTATTGCTGTTTATTGTTGGCACTTTTTGGGTGAGTGAGTTTGGGTTGCCCTGTTCTTTGGGTTTCCGTGCAATGACGTCATAGGGACAGGCCCGGCTCGTTCCTATTGGGATCTGACATGGGGGCGGGGCCTAACTTAGGTTTCAACTTACATGTGTTTTATATGCGGCGATGTGGTATTTTATAAAATATGCTAATTTCTATACACAGCATTTGTGACTGGACAGATGCAAATCCTGCCTAAAGAAATGTCATAGAAGGCGAACCGGTGTTATAAGCAGGACACATAATTAAATGTGGAAAGAATGAGGGTGGTAGTAAGGGAGAGTGGGGTAAACACGAACGCGGGGTAATGGCGAATGCGATGGTTACGGCGTTTTAATAAATAAAAACGATGTTCCCTCTCCACTAGCTAATAGTTTAGGTCGTATCCAACGTCGGGCAGAAAGTAATAAATACAGAACGCTCATGCTATTCACGGTAAACGCAATTTATTATTCTCATCATGTTTCAAGTAATATTTTGTCCATTTTCAATTGCATGTAATTACTGTTGAATTAATGACACAATTGTTTTTTTAACCCATACAGCACACTTCGTTGCAACAGTATTGCAGGAGTGTTGCTGCAATATTGTGTTGTTGCAGGTTGCATTGCAATATTGCACGAACGATGCTGCAATATTGTTGTGCATTATTGGAGTGGCAACGATCCTGCAATATTGCAGCAATATTGCAAGTTCGTTGCCGTGCAATGTTCCGTTGGGAACGATCGTACAATATTGCAGCAATATTGCAAGTTCGTTGCCGTGCAATGTTCCATTGGCAACGATCCTACAATATTCCTGCAATATTGCGCGCACATCGACGTGCAATGTTCCAGTGGCAACAATCCTACAATATTTATGCAATATTGCGCGCACATCGACGTGCAGTGTTCCAGTGGCAAAGCCCAAACAAATTTACGCACATATTGCCGTGTAATACTGTAGTGAAAAATATTGTAGAAACATTACAGCAATATTCTGAAGCAACTATGACTTTGCAAAATTTGACGAATTATGTACATGACGTCGAGTAGATTCTGCAGCATGTTTCATTTAACTGGATACGCTAGAATTTCTCGTTGGCCGTCGATCATATGAAAAAAGTGTTATCGTGAGACTTGTTTGCACATGAAATTATAGAAGAGATTTGAGGATCAATTTAATTTTTTTAGACAGAATAGGCACTATATATTTTAATGTGTGAAATTATTAATATTATTATTATTATTATTATTAAACGTCTTTATTGCACAAACACATACATACAATCAAGCAAGAAAAAAGAGAGAAGAAAAGAGAAATGTAAAGGTTCAGTCTAAAGACTGTTTTCCAACCTAACCTAAATTGACACCGGGTGAAAGTTGTAGTCCGCATCTATAGTGTTACAAATCCCTAATGGGGTTTGTCAAATCAGCCTTCGTTTTTGAATAATTTGAGTTTAAAGTTTTGCACGGTAGGAGTATAAGTTCGAATACGTAAGCAATCTTATAAATCAGCAGTTCTAGTTGCATTCTATGAAAGAAACACACACCGGCGTTATACTACTACGATTCTGCACACATTCGTGTCGTCGCAGTCCCTCACTGCACGAAACGTTGCAGCGGGACCATTCTCCAAAAAATATCCGAAACGTCTACACTTGTGTTGCCGTTTCGTTGCAAAATCATTTTCGGAACGTTGCAGGACTACATTTTCGTAATGTTGCTGCAACATTGCAAAAATACGCACCTGCAATATTGCGAAGGCGAACATAGGACTGAACCTGCAACGTCTCTGCAATGTTATGTTGCAACATTGCAATCTTGTACTGCATCATTGCAGAGACGTTGCTGCAATGTTATGGTACTGTGTGTGGAAAGCTGAAATAAAGCACTTTTTTACCAACATTTTGTGACCAAGGCGTTGCTTGAATCATAATTCAAACCTCTAAAATAAATTCTTTTTTATTTTTTGATGTCGTGGGGTGTCGACGAACAAATCGGATGGGGTAATCCCGAACCTTCGAGATTAGCCACGTTGACACTTATGCTATATGAAAGATGAATAATTTCTCTTTACTTTGAAATGAATTGCATGCAAAAATATCAATTATTATTCAATTGACAGCGATTTAATTTTTGCTAGGCGATAGACCTTAGTTATATAGGTACGGTCACACTAAATATTGATAAAGTTGTAAAATGCTTCTTTTCTAACTTGAACGACTCAACATTTTTGTTATCTACTAGTTTTCCTCTAATGTTACATCAACGTTGTGTTATATATTCTATTCATGAGCATTTGTTTCTGTGCATATACCTACATATAAATAAATAGGTAACCTACGTGGAAGGAATTTCCCAAAAGTGACAAATGTTTGTACATATACCTACCTACTGAATCACGTGTCACATGTACAACCAACATTTCCGTCCAGTACTGTACATACAGGGTGTTTCCGAAGTCGTAGTACAACCGGAGGAATATAATTCCTCGTGCAAAAATGTGTCTAAAATATGCAATGAAATTTTTTCATGTAAGCCTAAATTTTCGGGAAAATGGAATTTGAAAACTCGTTTAATACGCATACACTTGGCTAAGAATTAGGCAGAATTCAAAAGTAGATATGGAATAATCGCACGTGGAATGAATCCTTATTAAAAAATCTGTCAAAATTCTAGAATAACTTTTTTTCGAACGTGGTTTTGTTTTTGAGAAAATCAATTTGAATATGGATCCAATTCTTAATCCAGTACACGCACACTTAAAACTGATTTTGAAAATCATTTTTCTGAAAAGCAAACAAGTAATTCCACAATTTCGAACTATTTTTAGAGGATGATTCATTTCGCGTATGTACAGCTGTAGCGTATACATATACCGATCAACTCTGCTGCTTTGTAGTCAGGTGCGCCAATCTCGGACATGTTTTCAAAATTGATTTTCTCGGAAACGAAGCTCCGTATGACAAAATTTCATTCCATATTTTTTTCAACTTACTTTTGCACAATGAATCACGTTCTTTCTGGTTGTAATACGATTTCGGAAACACGATGTATGTCTGCTAATTTTAATTACAATAGGCGGGTTAGACAACCCTTTGATACAATTAATTACAAAATGAGGTAGAGAAACTGACTCACATTAAGGGGGAACACCACTGTGACGGCCGGAAAAGTAAGCCATTTTTACGAATTTTTTTCAGGAATAATTTACAGTTTTCATAGAAAATTTATAATACCTACCTTTAGTACGCTATCTTAAGAGACTATACAAGAAAAAATAAATAGAAAAACATCCATAAATTTTAATATATTAATTAATCTTTTAGACTCCCCACGCGAGCTGGACGAATCTGTAACTATGGAACAGCAGGTCCGAAATCTAATTTAATTTTTTTATTATAAACTATATGAGTGTTGTTTCCGTTGTACGTACCGATTTATTAAACAAATTATTTTTGTAAAAATGGTGCGCATTAAAAGAAAAGTTTCGAAAATCCGCGAATAAGATTGACAGTTTTTCGAGCGTATTTAAAAATATTTGTTTTCAATTAAAGAATCCGTACGTACAACGGAAACTACACTAATATAGAGTATAAAAAAAAATGGACCTGCTGTTCCATAGTTACGCATTCGACAGCTCGCGTGGGCGGGTCTAGAAGATTAATTAATACATTAAAATTTATAGATGTTTTTCTATTTATTTTTTTGTATAGTCTCTTAAGACAGCGTACTAAAGGTAGATAATCAAATTTTTCTATGAAAACTGTAAATTATTCCTGAAAAAAAATCGTAAAAATGGCTTACTTTTCCGGCCGTCACAGTGGTGTTCCCCCTTAAGAAAGAAAGACAGAGAGGAAAAGAAAAGCATGAATATACAATATGAGACATTCAACGCAACAGACGTAGAAGCTTTCTACGGATCTTATCATTGAATCGGAGAAAAAGTCAAGTTGGTCGTGATAAGAATTAGCAGTGCTACATATTCGATCGATGCAATTATGTTCGCCACAGAGGGTTCGATTAGTTTTTACGCTAAAAAGATTACCATGCCTTAGGCTCTTAGCGATTACATTGAAATTGAGTTGTTTTGGTATGGTTTGACAATTTATTCGGCTATTTATGACATTAAGTAAAACGTCAGGTCAGATATAATTCTTCTATAAGTCTGTTCTCAAGAGTTGACAAGTTTAGTTTGGACAGCCACGGCTTATTATTGTGGCAATGTGTAGGAACACTAGCACCGGATTTATAAGCTATTAACCTTAGATATTTCTGTTGTACGCTCTCGATTCTACCGCAGTGTATTTTGAAATAAGGAGACCAAATTATAGAGCTAGATTCCAGATGATATCCCGTATAGACAGTGAATCTGTTAAAAACAGAACGAAAAGGAATTGTTAGCCAATTTTTCGAACTGTCTCGTAGCGTCGATATCGCTCTGGTCATATCAGCCGGACACGTAGCATGGTGCTACACAAAGAGGCTCCCGAAATAAATCAACCGGCAGCAATTATAGAATTAAGCCTGCCCGATGTGTTAGCGGAAAACACGGTTGAATCAGAAACGGCATCGTGCTTAAAATACGCCGCCCCTCCTTAGGCCCGTAGCTTTCATTGACCCGTCAAGGACTACCTCTGTACCTCACTTTTGTTGTATGTAAATTAACTAGCCAAGAGAACCGAGAATACGAAAGGAGACACGAGTTTGGCCACTCCCTGACAGCTTTTCGATCGCGTTGCTCTCATTTCCGAAATTTTTTCCCCAGTTCCTTCTTTGTCTCTGTATGGTAAAACTGATTCAACAACGATTAGAGAGCTTTGTCTCTTTGCGTTGTACGCCCCTATCATATTATTGATGCTGGTGACCTTAATTGTTGGGTGGGGCTAAATGATAATTAAGTATTATTTATGGGACATGAGAATGAAAATTTTTAAACTGTATGAGGTAAATCCGGGTGGGCGGCTTGACAGAACAGATGGCGCTGTCGTTATATTCCAGACTCTATAGTCTATAAGACCACTTTTTCTGAATCAGCATAAGACTTTAAGTGTATTAGGTTTATTCTGATAAAATAAATAATAGATATCAATGTTAGCTTTAAGAGCCATTTTATGGTAGGTGACCCAACTGTTCTGGACTTACCCTACTTGTGTCCTTTGGTTGATGGTGTTATTAGGGGCACTAAGTAGTATTTGCTTCTGATATATATGGGGAATATGAGGAAATGTAATTTGTAATTATCCTTCAGTTTTTGTTTATAAGTAGGTGATATATTCTTTAATGGTGGTATACTTTTTTTAATTCTATTACATACTTTTACAAATTACAGTTTCCTAACCTACCTAACACCTTTACATCGCCTCACCTGCTAACCTTACGTCCACTTCTATTTACCTAATTATACTTACTCCTTGTTTTTCATTTTCTCTCATGTCCTCCTTTAGATTTATCTTTCACTCGTAGGTATAATACCGTCATTTCTACTACTTCTCTTATGCTTATTACCTTAACTTACTTTTCAAAGTTACTGTTTTGTACCGTATTAATGAATGGGTGATGTAATTTATCATTCTGTTTTTTTTTACAGATCTGATAACGGGTTAGAAACGAATTTCTATAATCTTAGCGTAATTTACAGCAAAATTTAAGAATCTAATTTATAATTACAAGCTTAATTAAGAACGCACTTATTTGTGAGTGGACAAAGATCGATTTACGTGCAGGTTGAATCGGACAACTATTTGTGTTTTAAACTAAAATTCAGCTTTTCCAAACTGAAATTTCTCTGGAACCCTTCCATTTGTTTTGTTTTTCACTCACAAGCATATGCTTCTTTCTATTTTTTATGGTTATTAAATGCTTTGTATCTCAAGGCAATTTGACTGTTTCTAAATTAAAACTAAAGTACGCTCAAGAAATTCTAATTAAACTAATCGTTGCTTCCGCTTACTAAATGAAATCACACTGATTCGTGAAGTAATATATTGCACCAAAGGAGATTTAATAATACGCATTTTAATTGAAGCATATAAAAATCCAGAAATTCAAGTAGCCACTAGGAAGCCGTAAAATTACTTATAGATTAATCTACTAAGTAATTTCTCAACCAGCAACGCACCATTAGAATTAACTCATTTTACCCAAAGTGAATGCAACACCTAACCTAATTCACTGTTTATTTCTTTTGTGTATCAAACTTCCGAGACGCATTAGGTCGTCAACTAGATTAGATATATAACTTCCTCAGGATACGATATTGATATTCAAAAGTCACGAGCAATTGAGCAATCTTATATCCCAGGAGTATGAAAATAAACAATCTTTATTGCCCCAGCGCCGTATGCATATTAAGTATGATCATAGAACAAACATAAGTAACTATAAATAGTTACTGTGCATTTACGACGTGAACAGCAATGCGCTGCTGTAAACCTATTTAATCTAGAAAAATGCTAATGAAAAGGACTCCAGATCACAATGTGTGACATTTTCGGGTAGGTAGGTTAAAAGTAACTTTATGTCCATAAAGTCTAGGGTGCATCATGCTATCCAGGATTTACTTCAATAGTGGGCGGGGGATATAAAAATAGTGAAAAAAGTTCGTATAATAATGTGTCTTATTTGACCTGGTTCCGAAATTGTAGCCATTTTTATATTTCAGCAAGTCATATTGGCAAACAGGTAGTGTAACTGATTTTACTAAACTACTTGTAGGTATATCTGCTTATAATTAGACCTGTTTTTCTTAAGTGGTGTCCCTACCTTGACGGACGAAAAATGGTGCGAACTTTGGGAATTTTTTAAAACAAAACCACTAAATATATTTACTTCCAGCTTTGTGGCTTTGTTTGTCAATGTTTAGAGAATATGAAACAAAAATTGTATGCAAAATGAGTGGTTATATCCGGAGTTATAGTACTCATATTTGAGCGCTTTACAAAAATGATATGCGCATGGTTAGCATAAAATCAGCCGTTGTAGTTGTCTGAA
Source organism: Andrena cerasifolii (assembly GCF_050908995.1). Classification (NCBI taxonomy): domain Eukaryota; kingdom Metazoa; phylum Arthropoda; class Insecta; order Hymenoptera; family Andrenidae; genus Andrena; species Andrena cerasifolii. The sequence continues at coordinate 2,009,959 of NC_135128.1, read as the reverse complement.
ATAGACAATTTAAAAATTTGTGTAATCTCTATGACTATGGCTATCGACTGAACTAGATTAAATGAGGTAAATACTGAAAAGTAAAAAAAAATGGCAGCGTCTAAAACCGACATCGATTTCTGTAAAAAATTCGCTGATTTTTTAAATTGCAAAAGTCTAATTTTGCAAAAACCGACTTAGTTTTTAACAACGAGAATGGGACATCTGCTGAAGATGTATACCAAGTTTGAAGTAAATCGGGTGATTGGTTTTTGAGATATCATGGTAACCAATTCGAAAAACATCGTTTTGAGAAAAATTCGTTTACAGTTTTAGGTATCTTTTTTTTTTAAATTAAATTTTGTTTAAAATGTTCCCCGAATATGTACAAATATAGACATAAAGTTTTCAATTAATATAATTTGAGGGTTTCTCGTAAAAAAATCCCAAATATCGCGCTCTTTTTCAGGCCGTCAAAGTAGAGAGACCTCTTAATGAGAAATTAACAGGGCAATTTCACGTAAATTTCTTAAGTGATCAATTGAGTGAGCTGTTGGAAAAACTCTCACTCGATGATTGAACGTCACCTGTATATCTGTGACAGTGCACTGCCATATTTTAGCCGCATTGTTTACAATTGATAAAAATGCCTGCAGATTAAGATCAAATGGGGTACATGTTTGTATGAACTTTTTGCATTATTTTTGTATCTCACCTGTCCATCGTATAAGTGGGTTAGGTCACGTATTACGATGCACCCTGTAGAACTGAAGTTGATGTTTTTATTATTTGGCAGACATTGTGAAAGTATAATAAAACTGTAGAGGAAAGTGTTAGCGCGATTAATAAGTCTTCATGGACAAGCTGAAATTTCGAATGAAGAATCTCCCGTTTAAAAGCATAGCTCCATTCGAAAGCGCGTGGCGTGAAAATAATCGGTGGTTCACAGGTCGAAATCGTAAATTTCCCCGCGAAAGTCTCGATTTCTGTGAGCGTACACTATTGAGACAGAATTCTTTTCTTCATTGCCACCTACCAGTTTCAGAGGCTGTCACGGTTTATTTGCTGATATTCCAGCCGAATTAATGGTTACACCTGTACACACCCGCGCGTTTCAATTAGTTCTTTCACCTGCGCAGACGAAGCCTGAGAATATGCTGAATGTGTGGCAGGTGTGGATGGCTGTGTTTTCGAAATATAATTGACGATTGGGTATTGTGAAACGAAAGCTATTACATCCGCAGTGTTACCGGCAGAAGTAGTTCTCCAGATGTGCGCCTGAAACAGGGAGTCGGTCAAGGAATCGTCAACGGCGGAGGATAAATTTCGACACCTTTGGTGGAAAGTATACATATAAAGTAGCGGACAAAAAAGTTACTTTTTCGAACTACCTTACTTCTATTACTCTTCAATATCAATTCAAAACTGCAGTATGTGCCTAATTTACAATATACATATTCTGAAAGAGAATCAAAAGCTGTATAAAACTCAGTTACAGTTGAATTTATTTAACTAACACACAAAAACCCTACATAACATTAAATAAGACAACACACTTTTAAAGCCAACAAAAAGTTACCTCTTTTGAACATTAATAAAAAAATCTAATATTTTGTGGGGGGCACCATTTTCTTTTAGAACAACCTAAAAACTTACTACACGTGGTAACTTCTTTATCGGACCCAAAAATGTGTTACCCCGTTCAATGTCTTATAACAATTTTGTTTGTGAGTTAAATAAATTCAACTTTAACTGGGTTTTATATAGTTTTAAATTCTCCATCAGAATATGCATATTAAAAATACCGCAGTCTCAAATGTATGCTAAAAAATAACAAAAATAGAAGAAATCGAAAGAAGTGGTAACTTTTTTGTCCGCTACTGTACATGGATTCGTAATTGAGTTTCAGGATAATATTAATTTAAAGAAATATAATAGGTATGGGAAGTAATGTGTATATTTTTATAATTACATATCAGAATATTGTAAATTTGAACAGGGTTACTTTTAAAATATAATATCTATTAATATTCTTTTAATGCTTTTCGAAATATTCTAGCTCACATATCACACAGTTTTGTGTTCAATGACAAAATTGCTGGGAATAACTTATTAAACTTGTTTAACTCAGAATTTAAGTTTAATCACATATTTTCAGCTTCATTCATTTTTCACTTTCAATAAGTTTTCATCTTCTTATACAAATTCGTCTTTGTTTTAAAGTTATGTATTATAATATCGTTGTAGCTGCACATCGACCTTAACGCATTCGATGCACTTATGTTATCATTACCCACATAGCACCATAACATTGCAGCAACGACTCTGCAATGATGCGGTGCAAGATTGCAATGTTGGACCACAACATTGCAGAGACGTTGCAGGTTCACTCCTATATCCGCCTTAAAAATATTGCAGGAGTGTATTTTTGCTAAGTTGCGGCAGCATTACAAATATGTAGTCCTGCAACGTTCCGGCAATGATTCTGCAATGAAACGGCAAAATTCTGGCAATGATCCTGCAACTCTTCGGCAATATCGTGGTGCGAGAATGCAATATTGCACCGCAATATTGCCGGTTCACTCTTTTCTCCGCCCTATGCAATAGTGCAGGCGTGCATTCCTGCAACGTTTCGGCAATGTGACTGCAATATTACGGAAGCGTTAAAGAGAAATGGAAGGGAAACGAATTAAATTACAATAAACATTATCAATTAAATATTGATATATTTTTGTATAAAGCTTTTAGCAGTACAAATAGTCGCGGGTTATGTCTGAGGTAGGTCTGCAACAGTTTCGTTTCTGTCATTCTCAGTTTGAGAGCAAAACGTAGCCCGGGTTTTGGCTTGGGCTAGCCACTTAGCCCTCGCATCGATAATTTCTGTATCGCAGCAGTTGTAGCCCCTCTCGGTGCATGCAGCGTGTACTGATCCTGGAATAATACGGGTAAATTTATTTCACAATTTGAAGTGCTGAAATGAGATAAATAATAAAGTTACTTACTGAGTATTTGTTTGTGAACATTCACGAAACTTTTGAATGTTTTTTTTTTTTAATTTCCTCCCATGTCAGCTGTAGGACATCGCCAAACGCGTTCCTAAAATTTCACTTAAAATTGACAACGTTTTTGCCGCTGGCTCTCTTCAGTAAACAAATCTATAAAAAATCATTAATAAATTATTTCAGTCAAGAAAATGGCTTCATTAAAAGCAGCATTCAGATAGCGTCAATCACAAAATGCATTGAAGTAGTGAAAAATAACAAGCACCATTGCTGCAATATTGTACGATCGTTGCCAACGGAACATTGCACGGCAACGAACTTGTAATATTGCTGCAATGTTGCTGGATCGTTGCCACTCTAATAATGCACAACAATATTGCAGCATCGTTTCTGCAATATTGCAATGCAACCTGCAACAACACAATATTGCAGCAACGTTCCTGCAACACTGCTGCAATGAAGTGTGCTGTATGGGTATATATACACCATATTAATTTGCGAAAGGTCAGTTACGTCAATTTCGCCACTTGTTTTGGCCTTCGTAACTCCAAATCTTCTCCATTTTAGCGTAGATTTGCCTTGGGAAAGAAAAAAGAATTGTATGGGAGGAGGGCGAGGGGAATATAAGGAATGATTGAATTTTAGGATCATGGGTTTTGCTGACTTTGCTGTTGTTAAGTGTTTTACTGTTACTGTACGTTACTGTTACTCTTTCCTCAAACGGAGGTGCTACTTGGTTAGTTTGCGTAAAAACTTAAAAGATTTTTGCGATGACAGTAACGAAAAATGTACTTCATGAAACTCATTGGACTAATTGTTTACCATTAGGGGTTAATATTCTTGTGACGAGTAAATTCGTGGTATCTAACCCATGTGAGCTTTCATAAGACCAGTAAACTTGTCATACGCAAACTGTGCGAGTATTCATATGACGAGTAAACTCGTCAAGCGCAGCCTATTCGAATTTTCACAAGACAGGTTAATTCGTCATTCTTGTTTAAAAGGTTAAGATTAAAAGCCTTGAATCAACGAGACTGACTGGTTGGTTTTGAATAATGAACTTCGAATCGAGTGTCGAGCTCGAATTTTACATTTCTATGGCACACAAAAATGACCTCCGCCATGTTTCAAAGTTACGCGCACTGCTCGATGGCATCGTAATTACAAGTTGCAACAGTAACGAGCGTCAACGTTGTGAAAGTAACTAATTGAAATTGCGGTTAATGGCCAAACCAGTTGATCAATTAACTTCATAGCTACTCTATCATTCGTCTATGTCGCGTATAAATACTTTCATTACCATCCCGTGGATTACGATTCAGCGTGCTTTCTCGTTTTTTTCTTCTCATTTAATTCCTCCACTTGTCTTTTTTCCCATTGCTGAGGAAATAGTGCGCAGAATCGTAAATCGGGCTTGCCCCATAAAGTAAAGACGCCAGGTTGCTCTTAAAACTGCATTACACTTTGATACGAAATTAAAATGAAATAGTGTGGACGTTATTACTCAAATTATGTAAGTTTTATGTCAGTTTTGGCATCACTTGCTAGCATGCTGATATTACAGATTTTTTTTTTTAAATCAATATTCTGTACTTGGAAGTAGAATTGAAAATGGGATAGAGTCAGTAAAAGCACGCACTTTGATTTTCGAAAAAGTGACGTGATAAGAAAAGGAATGAACGTTGATCAATTGGAAGGATAATTGTGATAATACAGATAATAGAGAATTGATTTTTCAAAATCTTTCGAATTTTTTGTGGGAAATTATGTATGCTTAAACAGAAGCTGATTCAATAATGTTTATTTATAGCTATTTGAAACGAAAATATATATCCTGTCTCTTGAATGAATAAACAATACGCAAATAATATTCTTATAAAAATTTTAAATTAGCTGTCAAATATAATATCTTAATTTTAATTCTCTTAAACTTCAAATTGATTTTTGTAAGTGGTCCCGTCAAGGGGTGGTTTAATGCATGTTGCATTAAACGAGTTGTCGACTTTTAAAATTGCACTTTCAACCATGCACCTCAGGCTTATGAGAGATTGCTTCGTATTTACTCTGTTCGTTCCTTTTCCCCTCGATATAATCTGCATTTATTAATCACAATTATCGAAGCCGTTTGAAGTAATCAATGTTGTTACAGTTATGCATGGTTAACATCTAGGTGTGCGTTTGCATCTATTAAGAATAATTTACCACGCTTTCGCGAATCAGATTTGACGGTTAATTAAATTTAATGCGAGAAAAGTGATCAAGTTACTGTTGTTTAATTAAACGATTCAGTCGCAGACTTTTGTACTTTTAAAATGAGGAATAAAAAGCGAATGCATTCGACCATTAATTTTTAACAACCTGCGTAATTCTGCATATTGACAATAACTCTCTAGTCATGGCCCAGTCGAATTTAAAATACAATTTTCTTTACTCTTACTGTCAAGAGATTTGACGGATTTAATAAAAAAGATCCATAGTTTTGTCAAATAAAATTCTAATTGTATATATATATATATATATATTATTTTATTATATATATATATTATTTTATTATATATATATATATTATTTTATTATATATATATATTATTTTATTATATATATATATATATATATATATATATATAATAAAATAAACAATTAGAATTTTATACCTTATGAATACGAAAAGTATTTGCAAAATTGTTATAATATTTTGACGCATATCATTATCAATGAAAAGTGGCCCATTTTAGGGATTTCGATTTTTCCCAGATGATTAAATGAATTGACGATTTCAATTTCGGTTGAAAAAAATGACTTTTTTCACATACTTCCATCGATTTCACCCGAACTACTGAACCGATTTGAAAATTTTGTGAGGTACATTTGTTGGCGAAACAATTATCTTTAATTTGGTATAATTTTCGACCAAATCGGACATTCTTAATACGAGATATTCGCAATTAAGTGAGACTATTTTTTTATCAGACAGGTAAAAAGTTCACCTGCAGATATCTCGAAAACGTATCCATAGAAAATTTGTTGGGCCTTATTTTCGGAATCAGTGGGCTATTTTACATAAGAAAGAAATAGTGGCATCTGCTGCGCAATTTTTTATTTTTTATTTTGTAAACTAGTGTCATTAGTGTGTCATACAACACACCAGTGATTGACAAATCCCAGAACAACCTACCAGGGGAGGCCACAGGGTGTGATGTACTTTCTGGCTAAAATCTTACATATGCAGGGTGATTCGTATACGGTGACCGATGACATTATCTCTAATATTAAACGAGATATCTTAGGGAGAGGGAGACATCTTAACTCTGCGTGGCCAACTTGTAGGTGGAAGCACCAAAGGCATTTCAAGATCAACTCCATTTTTTTAAATGAGATCTTATGTTTTTCTCTATAGCCTAGTAGAGTCTTTTAAGACGAGTTCAATGACCTATGATAAAAGGTCATTAAAAATGAAAAATTAAAGATATTTAATTAGTTAAATAGTTTGGGTAATAAAAATTTAATTTGGTGGATCTGTATTTTTATTCAATAAAATTTCACGCCACTACGTAATCTCATATTAATTAAAGATATGGATTTCCATAATACACTAATTTATTTAAAGTTCTCTCTTTCTCACTGCCTGGATATATACCTTAACTTGGATAGATACGGTAACTGTTCTATTGGAATCTATAACGTTCACAGTTGGACTTAACTGTTAACGTGTTAATCAGCGAAGACGAGTTGAATCGCCATTGATATTAATAAATTGCGCCCATTACGAAAAAATGCAAATATCATTTGTTTCTTATTATCACTACGGATGCAGTATATCTGATATTTCTGCGTTCCTTTTCTATTTTTCTTATTTTTTCATTTTTAACACATAGGTATGGTTAATAAATGAAAATAAAAACTCATCTGTTTACTGATAATATTTTTTAAATAAACTCTTGATTTATTTATTAGTTAATCCTTCTGTCCTTAATTTTATCAGTCTATTTGCATCAGAAATAACATAAAGACCATATCCATACCTGCTATGGGCAGGACAAGTTAGCTCACTACCCAGCTAGGGACCCACTTTCGATTAAAAAATGTGCTGGTTAACAAGACAATCAATGGTTTCTTCTAAACATCCACGTATACCAAAATCTTGTCAGAAAATCGAGTCGAAAGTTTCATCTCTTCCCGATCCTATATCCAGATCTATATGTAAAACTGGCGAAGCTGGAGGCACGGAGTCGCAGCTGTCGCCGCGGCATTGGTTTAAAAATTGCAGTCCCAGCCACCGTGACACGTGGGGCCTTTTTTACGACAGATTTGATGTTGTGGCAGCCGCAGCGCTGTGACGGACAGAAACGTTCGTCGTAACCGAAGTTTAAAGGCGGCAGTAAAAGGACCTTCAGACAGCCGTGTGCCCAGCACGCTGGGCTGGGTGCATCGCGTAGATAGGACAAACGGATACGATATAGATCTGCAGTTCAGGGTGAGCCTGGCATCGCCCGCAGATTACACGTGGGCACCTAACCGGTGATTCTCGCCAGCAGCCATCTTATCCAGAACGTCTGCACGGAGTTCCTTGGAGACTGGTGGCTTCTGAGAATAAAAATGAACGTCAAACCGGCAGGGCAGTAAAGCTATCATGCACGGCTGTCCAATCTGCATGAGCACTTCTTTCCCCCGGCGCAGAGAAAGTAATTGAGTAATTGAAGAGAGCCGGCGATATCGCAAACATGCTTGCTCCCTGATTCGAGTGTTGTGGAAATGGACTGCGATAATACACTGCTTTGTGTTGATATGTAAGGCTAGGAAGGTAGATACAAAAGTGGTGTTGATGGTTTGGGGAGAATAGTAGATGTGGTAGCAACAATATCTGAACTTTAAACGAAGTTTATTTTATTTTGACTACTCTCAAAATGCGGATTGGCTCCCCCAAAAAGCGGGATGGACTAAGATTAACTAATCAATAATTTTTTATTCAGCTTATACTTTGTTTTAGTGTTAAACAAATATGTAGGTAAATGATTGTTATAAAACGTGTATGTATAAGCAGATTTGCTCTACCTATAAAAGAAAAAGGGCGTACGCGAGAGAGAGAGAGGGTGAGGGGGGGGCACGATGGGACCTGGCCCCTTCCCCCCCCCCCCCCAGACAAAAATCCTAGGTACGCCAATGTCTATTCTGTGGATGATACACAACAGTTTGGTTTAACATATTTATTTGATAATAATATGCATACCTATAATGTTTTTATCGATGTAATTCCAAGCGTCGATGGTTGTTACGTTATCTAAATAAGTTCTTCTACGCTTTCAAAATGGCGTCTCTAAAAAAGAGATCATCGAAGTAATATACTCTTTTATTTTGTTCTGAATGTTGAATTTTTCATAATACTTGAATTTTCTTTAATAGCTTAGCCAATCCACTTTCAGACATTTGATGAATCTACTTAGTTACAGTTAGCTTACATCCTTCTACGATTAAATGATAGGGTTAGCATCCAGGAAAGCCTTAAAAGTTTCCGTGGCAAAATTTATTAAATCACGTTGTTCTTTTATATATTTTTAATATTTAGCTATGAGCCTCTCAAACCTTATTTCACCTATCATTTAAAATAGAAAGAACACTGTCCAACAAAATTGAACTTCTTCTCTGTTCTTTAACATTCAACAGCCGTTTCTTACAGATTTTGATGCGCTGAAAAAGAATCCGCAAACCGTTTATCACCCTCAGTTTTCAAGAAATTCGATTTTTAAAAAAAATACAAATTTTCAACTTTGAACATCTTTTGTGTTCAAACAGTAATAGTTATTCGGTTGCTTGTTGCGTCAAATTATTCTATAAACCCTCCCCAATACGACGATATAAGTTATTGGTGCATTATAAATATTTAAATATGTTTAAACAACGATCAAAGGGAAAAGAACACCCGAAATGCACTAATTTTTGCAGATATATTTCTATATATTTTAAAAACTAAGGGACTAGGAGAAAATCTGACCATTCCACGCGATGCAGCAGACATTTTTCCTCCGGAAACCATCAACAGAAGTGGTAAAACACCCTTTGTTTTCACTACAGAAACGAAAGAGTTTGGCAAAACGTGCGGCGCGGTCAGTGGTAGTCACGCGCTTTACGCGATTCTGTAACGCTGAGCGGCAGTGGCTCGCGCGCCGCCGTTGACTACCACTGTCGACGCCGCACATTTTGCCAAACTCTTTCGCTTCTGTATTGAAAACAAAACGTGACTTTCCACTTCTGTTGACGCTTTCCAAAGGAAAAATGTCTGCCGCATCGCGTGGAGTAGTCAAATTTTCTCCTAGACCCTTAGTTTTGGAAATAAATTGAAAGATATCTGCAAAAGTGGGTGCATTTCGGGTGTTCTTTTCCCTTTAATCGTTGTTTAAACATATTTAAATGTTCATAATGCACCAATAACTTATATCGCTGTATTCGGGAGGGTTTATAGAATAATTTGACAAAAGATGTTCAAAGTTGAATATTTGCAGTTTTTTTCAAAATCGAATTTCTCAAAAATTGATGGTAACGGCGACAAACGGTTTGCCGGTTTGTTTTCAGCGCACAAAAATCTATAAGAAACGGCTATTGAATGTTACAGACCACAAAATGGCTGTTGGACAGTGTAATATGGCTAGACTAAACTTAACCGGCCTATAATTTAACAAGTGTATTAAATACTTAATTGCAATGTCACATAGCTTAGTTTACTGAAGTTACTTCGTGTCCGTTAAGTGTAATTACAACATTGACACCTTTTTGGAAATTAATTCAAAGTACTGTCATAATTTAAAGGAACGCAATTCTTTAAACAACCAAGATAAACGTTGCACGGTTATTTATTCTCCGTTTTATAATATTTCATTTGGCAGATGTGCAGCAATGGAAAACGAGTGAAAGTCGTGGCAAAAGGTGGGCAGACGGAGCGCAGGTAACAGTTAAAAGTTACCATAAGAGGAGGCGACATCTCTTCGATTATGGTAATGTATTTCTTTCATTCGGCATTAATATTTCTTTTATATTTCTAGACTTGGATATTTTTTCACGCAGGTATGTACATACATGTTCATATCCTACTTCGCCTTTAAATCTTTTCACATTTGAACTCTTTATTCTCATATTTTCGCTACGTTCTTCAGTTGCCAACTGGGTATTAAAGAATTACCCTTCTATTTCTTCCGATTAAAAAGTATCAAAAGTATGATATGCTTACTATTGTCGTTTCTCGAGGACTAAGAAGGTAACAAGCACCACAAAAGTGGTGTAAAATGAAGGAAGTATTCCTCTATTATTTTCAATTCTCATTCATTTCTGCAAGTTTCAATTTTGCATTTAGTTCAAAACGTACGATTTGGTCAACTATTGAGGAACTTGAAATCTATTCATATTACCATTTTCGATTTATTTCTTTGATATCTTTCGCATCGTTATTAATTCATACAATACGTAACAACGTGATTGTGTATTTTTTTCAGTTACAACATGATTTTTTCATCGCTTATTTCGTCACTAGCCATTTTGAATTTATTTCTCAAAGTGTTGCACAAAAATATACACTTGTCCACCGATTTACACGGACCCATACAGCACACTCCGTTGCATGAAGGTTGCAGGAACGTTCCATGTGCGTTGCCGTGGAATGTTCCACAGAGGCGAACATAGGAAGATTCCTGCAACATTCCAGCAATGTTGCTGGAACGTTCCGATGCTGCACCGCAATCTTCCTGCAACTTTCCAGCAATGTTGCTGGAACGTTCCGATGCTGCACCGTAATCTTCCTGCAACTTTCCTGGCACCTTCCTGCAACGAAGTGTGCTGTATGGGGAGTATTCGTTCCACGTGAATTTTTATATGCGGTCTAGAATTGCATAAATGAAGTCTGCCAGTACAAAAATAAATACGTAACAGAAATGGCCGTATCATGTTGCAAAAATATTTATTCATCTGTCTGCACAAAAACAATAATAATGAGAGTCAGAAAAGCAAAAAGTTTATTTGTTGTCGCTGTCAATACTGTAGGTACTCCAAAGCTGTCTACCTTTTCTTTTTAATTCATTCGAAGTTACTATCCTCATCAGTAAACAGAAATATTTGGCCTTCCTAGTTCAGTTTAATTATTTATCAGCGTGTCTTTTTATGGATGATTTTTTTTTTCAAAATTGCGGAGTCGTGGATATGGTGGCAAGTTTGGCTTTTTGTGGCGGCGGCTGTGACATTGAGGATTCGGATAGAAAGATATATTTTGTGACCGTGTATAGGTAAAGAGTACCGCGTAAACGGAAGAATTAGTTACCGCGTGAAAAAGAATCGAGGGACGAGTGAATTATTGTTTTGTCGTTGACAACGAAAGATATTCAACTTCCTTCAGAAGTACAAGAAAGAATTTATAAATTACACTGCCACACGTTACTGGTATATTTATAGTACAGACGAAACTCGATAACTCGAATCTCAAGGGAAAGAAAAAAATCTTCGAATAGGGCGGAGCGATACTATATAGGCGAAAATTTAAATTTGAATTTTCAGTTGGCTTGGGTGCGGGATAGTTGTCTGTTGATTAACCAAACACAACTGTAAAAAAAATTTGGAAAAATATTCATTTCTGCAGGTTCCTTTTGCTCCTAAAAATGATTATATGATTATATGATTATCTGATCATTTTTAGGCGAAATAGGAACCTGAAGACATGAATATTTTTCCAAATTTTTTTTACAGTTGTGTTTGGTTAATCAAAGGACAACTATCCCGCACCCAAGCCAACTGAAAATTAAAATTTTAATTTTCGCTTATGTAATCATTTTTAGGAGAAAAAGGAACCTGCAGAAATGAATATTTTTCCAAATTTTTTTTACATTTGTCTTTGGTTAATCAAAAGTCAACTATCTTGAACCCAGGCCAACTGAAAATTGAAATTGAAATTTTCCGCTCCGCCCTATTATAGAGGTTTCGGCTTATCGAGTTTTCGAGTAAGAGACGTTCAACAAACGAAAATTCGACTTATAGAGGCTTTGAACGACTGTTAATTTTTCGACTCGTGAAGCTGTATACCAAGCCAAATTGAAGTTTCGAAGTTCAATTGTTTATTGTATACCTATAATCAAATATACCTACAACTTATGTACTACATATATACTTACATATATAAAACTAATTATAAGACACATTTTATGCTCGAAATATTACTCTTCATTACATATTAAAAAAATTGTGATTTTGCTTTGTGCTAGTCTTTTAGTATATTGTGAATCAATAGCATTTTCAATCGTGAATAATGCAGAGAAAACATTTTCCTCAATATTTTCAGATCTTTCTACGAAACTTCGTAATACATAATTATGTAGAAATAAACCTCGACTTGCAGAGGTCGGAGTTCTTCTAAATTCGAGTTATAGAGGTGAAGTACATAATTTTACATGCAAAATATAGTTCGAGTTAAGGAAGTTTTATTTCGAGTTGTAGAGGTGTTTACAGCGGAGCGAAAGGGAATGAAGAAAATTTGCGACTTACTGAGCTTTTCGAGTTATCGAGGTTCGACTGTACGTGTATATTTTATTCCTTTCCACCAAAAAATGTTTGGTTTAAAATTATAGCAGTTACGAAAATTTAAATATACTGCCCTGTTTTCGACGATCCGACATGGGTTAACTCGTATACCAAAAATTCCTTATACATATTTCATTGACAATATCAGCTTCTATCACGAGGAACATATTTTAAGATTCCACTGTTCGATGCCACCGTACATGCTCCTGGCACAAAAATCTCGTCTGCCGGCTATCATTCACCTAATTACACTGCAATTAGACATTTCCGCGAAAAGCAAATAACACTACTTAGGCACTAGACAATCAAAAATGAACTACAAACTTCCAGTTTACCGCTCAAAAGTACACACCAGAAAATCCAGATGTTGATAACACTCGTTCCTTGGAAACCGATAAGAATACGTTTTGACGTCGATGAAGAGCACCCTGTTGAATAAAAAAAGAACGTTTCTGGCACATCTTGTGTTTGTATGTACAGAAGACAATGAAGTGAATGACAACCTTAAAAAGATTAGTAAATGTTGTAGGATTGATTAAAAATTCTTCCTCTGGAAATCTGTACGAAAAACAAGTTTTTGTCTATCTTTTCTTACCTTTAACACATCAAGGCGAAGTGTTCTGGTCGCACACGGTTCATATATCATTTTTTATTATTTGGATTATTTTAGGCGTGTGAGCCGTCTGAGGCCTCCATGCGTGATCTTCGTCTTCGACTGATTCCTGGTCGTCGCAAAAATGTTTATTCCAATCAAAGACACGCGTTCTTGATAAACACTCATCACCACAAACTTCTTGCAACATTTCGTACGTTTTTGTGGCGGTTGTGGCATGTTTTGCGTGGAATTCAACATTAACTCTTTGCTCCATGAGTTTTCTACGACGCACAGTGTTTGATGTAACGTACAAAAGTCAAGCATCTGAAGTGTTCGATCCGCATATTCTTGTATCTTGAAATGTTAAGAAAGGAACGTTGGTTTTAATGCTACCCATAACTTTTGCTGAATTTGCCAATTTGTTGTCAAAAGTGACACTAGAAATTTATTCTAAATTCCGATGCATTTTTTCAAACACGTGCCATTGGCCGAATGTTTATGCTTTTCATTTGGTTTTTAGGTATAAGTTGTGTTTAATACTGTCATACCTTGAAAACTGCCCAGTCAGTTGTTTACAATACTAACAATTTGTACTAATATTTTATGTTAAATGTTTATCAACTTCAAGGAGACTTTTAAAAAGTACCTACATATTTTTTTGTACAGTAATTTAGGGAACTTTAAACTTTATATTAACGCCAATTCCAACTGCACGAATTTTCGGAAACGGAAAAAAGTCAAAATCATTATTAAGACGTTCACCGCTCAGGCACATGCTTACTACAAACATTCAACTGCTCTCAAATTTTGTTTATATAATGCATCGGCATTCGTTCACCGTGGATGTTGTCTTGAGTTTTGGACGAGCAGTCACAGGCAATATACAGCTTTTCACGAGTTTCCTAAGTTGATACTGAAAACAATTTTCTTCCTAGTTGGCGTCCACGTTTTCTCTGAAGGTGGATGGAATAGATTCTTGTTCTCAGACTTTTGTTTTTTCTTCTGGGTGAAGTGACACGTGCTTTGGAGCTCATCCAAATATTGTTCCTAATTTTGGTGAGCCTTATTATCTGTCTTGTGACTTCCTCATTTTTGAGATTACATGTTGAACGTGCACTTAACAAATCTTCAAATTTCTGGGAATATGTTACCAACATACAGTGGCTCACAGCCATAATCGTACTCTCTTTAAAATCGCAAAACTTTTTTAAAATTAATCCAAACGACTTGAGTTTTTTTAGAAGCTAGAAGGATTAGTTTGCTAAGTGGTGTGATTCGTTGTTTTGAAAAAAATGCGCTTGGTTGGAATAGCAAAATAAAAAATAGAAAAGGTCGTTTTTTCAACTTTTTTTGTGAGCTTGTAATGAAAATGCAAAATACCGGTTTGTAGATTGAAGTAAGTTGTATACGTATCTAAATATTCATGAAAATCGGTTAACGTTGCTCTGAGCTATAAACGCTTAAGGGGACCTTCCGGTCTAAAGCTAAAAAAAAGGTGATATTTAGGAATTAATTAAAGGAAAACTACTATATATAAGTTAATGGAACTTGTTGCATTGTATTAAGAATGTCATAAGCTACAGAAATATATTTGTTATTTTGTAATTAATCATTGCAGACGGCACTGGGGAGTCGTTAAAGTCAAGGCGTCCAAAAAAATCATCCAAATCGGTGGGATCTGTATCTCCAAAACTTATTATCCGATTCGACTGAAACTTTTTTATTTTGAAGATTATTCTTCTGCCTAGGGGGGAGACTAGAAAAAATTACAAAAATGATATTTTTTAGAAAATAACGACACTTGAAGCTTGAAATCACTTTTCCCTCTATTTTTCGTCCTTTCAACGCCTTTGAAAATTATAAATTTTTAATTTTTTATATTTTTTCTGGTATTCCCCCTAGACAGAGGCATATTCTTCAAAATGAAAAAAGTTTCAGTCGAATCGGATAATAACTTTTGGAAATACAGGTCCAACCGTTTTGAGAACACTGTTTCGAGAAAAACGCGTTTAAAGGTTTACGTGAGTGCCGAGTGGCCGGGTGTTACGCATGCATTTGCCGGTACTCAAATGCCTATAACTTCGGGAATTTTACGAATTTCAACAAATCCTTTTAAACACGTATTCCTAAAAGGTTGAAGATTCGGAAAATGAAATAAAAAAAAATGACTTTTAAACCGTAAGGTCCCCTTAAAGATCGCAGAATAAGGTCGACAATCCCTGATTTTGGGAATTCCCGCGATTCTCGACCTTATTCTGCGATCTTTAAAGCGTTTATAGCTCAGAGTAACTTTAATCGTTTTTCGTGAAATTTTAGACACGTATACAACTTACTTCAATCTACAAACGGGTTTTTTGAATTTTCATTACAGGCTCACAAAAAAAAGTTGAAAAAACGACCTTTTCTATTTTTTTTTTCTATTCCGACCAAGTGGATTTTTTTCAAAACGGCGAATCGCGTCACTTTGCAAACTAATCCTTCTAGCTTCTGAAAAAAACTCAAGACGTTTGGATTAATTTTGAAAAACTTATGCCATTTTAAAGAGTGTACGATTATGGCTATGAGCCACTGTATGTACTTATAAATACCTGTTGTGGTACGGTAATTGGATCATGTGTACTCCGAACGCAAATCCAGGAAAATTACGTAATTATTATAATTCGAGCAATGAAAGTTGGGTGGGAAACTGTTGCTGAATTTACAACCGATAAATGTTATATCAACGACGCGGCAACTCTTCGAATGACATTTCGTATGTAATAAAAGCAATATTACCTGCTGGGTTTATTACCCCCACTTATCTTCAAGCATTAAAATCAATTTTTTTATAAAAAAAAAATTAAAAAATTTTTATAAAAAAAAATTAAAAAATTTTTATAAAAAAAAATTAAAAAATTTTTATAAAAAAAATTAAAAAATTTTTATAAAAAAAATTCTTTTACAAACAAATATTAAAATTATTTTTAAAAAAAATTAATCCAGAGAGAAGTTATTACTTTTTATCCATTTTCCTATATACATCAAACGTTGTGCGATGCCGAATTTTTTAGACTCTGGCAACAAATATTATGACACAAAAATGTGTTATTATTTCTGGTTCAAACGTGCAATTGAACGGCTGGATTTATCCGCAATAATAATTTGCATCACGAACGCAAATGAATGCTAAGATATTTCATTGATTAAAGTGCAGTACTGAATTATTGCAGAAAAAATAATAATATAATTACATAAAGTTGAAAATTAAAAAATTTTGTTGGTAAGTATCCATATTTTGCAACAAAAAATATTCATTTCTAATCAGTAATTTCACCTTGCTCATAAATTTAACTTAAATATGTGTTAATTCAATTGCATTATGCATGTGGGCAAGTAATTTTAAGCTCGACATTTAAGAACAGTAGCTTTCTGCCATCTGTAACCCTGTTTCATGTTATAAAACATTTACAAGAATTCCAAAGTTTTTGGTAGGGAGAACTACTTGATTTCTGCTTTCATTATGAGAGAAACTTTGTGAATAAACAGAACCTACATCGAATACCACAGATCTTGAATAAAAAAATTCCACAAGCTGTGTAAACAAATAAAGTGGCTAAAGAAACACGTGTGTAAACTTTATTGTAATATAAAATTTTCAGTGCTTCGTTTACACATTTTTATGCAAATGTGATTGTTCATGTTTCATGTGACATTGTTATTTATAGATTATAAGTGATTCTGTATATTAACTGAACTTTATAATGTTTCTACTAACAGGGACTGCCATTTTACTTGCAAATGTGTCTAAAATAAATTATTATTCATTCTGTTATTGAGGGGGACAGATCTGTTTGCACAAATATTTTACTGACACTTATTGAGAACAACAGAAATGCTTGCTGATAATAGCGTCCATTTGCTTCTCCTTCGTATTTAAAAATGTGTTTAACTGTTTTATTGAGTGATAAAATTCTCTCAAGACACTCTTGTATTGATTTGAATAAATCGTTGTTTAAAACTGAAAAACAAATGGCGCCTTGTTTTTATTTGCCGATTTTCAACAGGTTTCAGACCTGTCTCACTTTAAGTAGCAGTCTCGAATGGTAATCAAGTCAGCAACGTGCTTCATATTTAATTCAACATTTGTTAGATTTATGTCTTCATAATCACCATTGATCTTTTATACTCGTTACTTTAATTCGTTATTTTGCACTTTCATGAATAACTATAATTTTGATAATTTATTAACACGATGTCCTTCCGTAAGGTGGGGGTGCTGTTTTGTATTTTAGTGATTTAATCTATTTGATTTTTTCAAATTTTTAATTCCACGATGTAACTGCTCCATAACTATCACACATACTCTTTGCTTTTATGTGTAATAGAAATATCAAATTGGTTTACAATTTTTGCTTACAGTAATCATAACAATGATGTCAAATTATTAAGTTTCAAACAGGTATTTATAGATTTTAAAATTTAACTTGAAAATTTAAATTAACAATTGAGAATGGTACACAGTTTTTAAGCCTGTTTTATTTTCGAATTCCATTAAGAAGTTTATACAACAATTCCAACCCACATTAAACTTTGAAGCGGTTTTGAACAAATTTTAATAACTACTTCAACGCCCTTTCAATATAATATGTTCAATTTTTTCAATTCAATGTAATTTCTGAAGTTCGTTCATTTGGAAATTAAAGTGTTATGCTTTGCATCTGCTGAGCAAATATGCCTACACATATATTTAAATGAAAATAAATAGATATTCGGTTGTGAAATCTGTTACATTTGAATAACTAATCATTTTAAACTAATTTTCAAATTTGAAGTTTGCTGAACGGTACTGAATAGCAAACAAGTAGTCACTGAAATAAATGAAGATATACTGCTCAGAAAAAGTAAGGATGCATGGAGAGCTTATTTGCAGCAGTGTCGACATGATTGATAATAGTGAAGCGTAAAAAATGGAATGCGGCTAGCAGCTATAAATCTTGCTTTGAACACATAAGTAAACCATTTATGCGTTCAATCTAGAGTGCTTGAGCAATTTTGCATAGAAATGAGTTAAAATTAGAGAAATAAATGAAGGCTACCACAAAAGGACGGAGCTCTAACAAAAACTGTGGATGACATATTTTGATAATAATTGGATGTTCCATGTTATGTTATTGACCTAACTTTGCTGAACACAGAGTATTGTGGGGCAAGAGTGCCCACTTAAAGTTTAGACTTCCCTAAAATCCTTGAAATTACACTGATAGCACATATCATTGTAAACATAATTAAAACTCTTGCTAAAAGAAATTGGGGATCCGACCAAAAACTATGATAAATACCTACAAAGCTATTGTCAGGTACAAACTGGACTATGGATCTGTGATATACAACTCGGCCAAACCAAACGCCTTAAACACGATCTCCCCCATACATAACGCAGGACTGAGAATCGCTATGGGTGCCTTCTTCTCTAGCCCAATTAGTAGCATCCTCGAAGCTGGAGAATCGCCACTAGACCACAGGAGAAAACAATTAAGGGGAGGTTCTGGTCTAAATGTCGATTTTTTTTATATCATTTTTCGAATGTTCAATCTTTTAGGAATACGGGTTTAAAAGGATTTGTTGAAATTCGTAAAATTCCCGAAGTTATAGGCATTTGAGTCGCGGCAAATACATGGGTCACAACCGGCTACTCGGCGCTCACGTAAAACTTTAAGGGGAGGTTCTGATCTAAATGTCGATATTTTTTTATATCATTTTTCGAATGTTCAATCTTTTAGGAATACGGGTTTAAAAGGATTTGTTGAAATTCGTAAAATTTCCCAAGTTGTAGGCATTTGAGTCGCGGCAAATACATGGGCAACAACCGTCCACTCCGGCGCTCACGTAAAACTTCAAATGCGTTTTTCTCGAAACAGTGTTCTCAAAACGGTGGGACCTGTATCTTCAAAAGTTATTATCCGATTCGACTGAAACTTGTTTTATTTTGAAGATTATTCTTTTGGCTAGGGGGGGGGGGAACTAAAAAATTGCAATAAATTAAAATTTTTATAATTTTCAAAGGCGTTGATAGGACGAAAAATACAGGGAAAAGTGATTTCATACTTGAAGTGTCGTTATTTTCTAAAAAAATATCATTTTTGTAATTTTCTCTAGTTCCTCCCCTAGCCAAAAGAATAATCTTCAAAATAAACAAGGTTTCAGTCGAATCGGATAATAACTTTTGGAGATAGAGGTCACACCGATTTGGATCAATTTTTTGACGCTTTGACTTTAACGACTCCCCAAGGCTGTCTGCAATGATTAATTATAAAACAAAAAATATATTTCCATAGCTTAAGACATCCTTAATACAACGCAACAAGTCCCATTAAATTATATTTAGTAGTTTTCCTTTAATTAATTCCTAAATATCACCTATTTTTTTGGGCTCTAGACCAGAACCTCCCCTTAAGCCTGACCTATGCTACTTCGATAGCCTCAGCGCCTCATAACCCTGTGTACGGAAATCTCTTCCGTGGAAACTATCAGGTGGAATACAAAAAACACCCCAATGTTCCTGCGCCTCTATACATTAGATTGAACAGATACCTGCAAGAAATAAACTGGAAACTCCCCAGGATTGTCTGCAGAAGATTCCACATCCCTCCATACTGGGAGCTTCCAATACCGACTATCAACACTGATCTTCGCGAACTTTCGGAAAATGTAACTAGCAACTTTAAAACAGCTTTAAATGGTATCCTTAACTCCTTTCCAAATTACATCCAAATATATACTGATGGATCGAAATCCAAAAGCAGATGTGGATGTTCGGTGGTCACACCAGAAGAAAACCTGCAATATAAGTTACCTGATTTCTACAGTACATCCAGATGCGAAATGTATGCTATATTACAGGCTGGGAAATTGATAAGAAAAAGTGACAATTCCTTGTTTGCCATTCTCACTGACTCCATGCCTGCTATTGAGGGAATTAAAGATTCCAGCAAAGGTGATCACACCATCTAAGAGCTTCAAGAGACCCTCTTTAATCTTAAAAATCTAGGCAAAAAGTTTATTTTAATCTGGATACCATCTCACGTGGGCATCGAAGGAAACGAAAAAGCTAACCCAGACCTAACCAAGACCTACCCCTAGCCAAGTCAGCATGATCACTACCAGTGCCTGAAGTTTCTACCCCTGTGTATTAGAACGATCTCAAAGCCCAGATTCGTATCGCAGTTAAGGCCCTAAGGGATGACAAATGGAAAACGGGCAAAACCACCAAACTGCACCTGGTCAGGAAGGATATCTCTGAAAGAAATGGAGTCTGGTTAGAAAATCGGAAAGACCAAGTGACACTCACTCGACTGAGAATCGGCCACACTCACTTGACCCACTCCCATCTCATCACCAAGAACGAACCAGCAGAATGTGATGTCTGCAAAGTACCTGTCCCCATCCAGCACATACTGACGGAATGCGCCAAGTACACAACAAACCGAAATCAACACAAAATTGGCACCGACCTGAAACAGATGCTCACCGATCCGGATATTTTCAACAAAATGCTCGCCTTTCTTGAAGACATTGGAATCCGACAACTGATTTAGCGCCTGTGCTTGCCAGTATCTCAGATGTCCGAGCCCCAGGAACGTTTCTTTTCTTTTTCTTTGTTTCACAAATTCATACGATCACTAATTAACCTTGTGCATCTAATGTAGTCAGTAACGACCATAGAAGTAGATGCGACTTAAAACGCTTAATTAAAAAAAACAACATATCATTGTGAAAAAAATAACTACTATCCCTCATTTTTGATAGGCAGTGACTTCGTGTAAATTTACCTGTCACATCTTGTATAAAATAAATATTTCCAAAAAGTGTCAAACGCGAACTTTTACCCGATATGCGGGACACAAATTCGCATGTTATGGGGTAAAAGAACGCAACGAGAAATTTTCACAAAAGTGTTTTATATTCCTACATACAATAGTTGTGGTAATATAGCAAAACGACTAAAAGTTTAGAATTAATTTCTTTTTAATGAGGGTAACAGTAATAGCACATAACATTACCCCTACATTCGTAGTTTGCGCAGGCATCAGTCTTCTGGAGGATCAGTGTATTCTTCTTCACACGCAGAACAATTTTGTTTTCTATAGAGGTTGATGGTTGGGCTATTCTCTTTTTGGAATCGATTTGTTTTGTTCCTTTCAAAAATTTTCAGAAGTATTCTCCCTGTCATTTAAGAAGGAACCCGTTTCGCGCATGTAGAATGAGCTCATTGGCTCCGAACAAGCGTTGGTGGGGGTACAGCCAATAGTGGCTTCTCCCGGCACCAATGAGCGTCAACCTGCGCAGAACCGGTGCCTAAACTCGTCGGTCGGCAGGTTCCTTCTTAAATGACAGGGAGAATAGATGTTACTTTTTGGATTTTTTTTGTTTTTCTAATTATTTTCTTTGCATGTTCGCATTCAGATTTTCTTTTCATTGCTTCATTTACTTCAAGCTGATTTTTAAATGGGGAGTTTGCATTCGAACTCTAGCCCCAGTGCATTCTGCGGACTCTTGCCCCCACAGCTACTTTTCCATTGTTTAATCAATCCTGTTACCTGTGAGGAGAACTGAAAACTTCTATTAGTACTTTCTAATAGAAGAATTTCAGCTCTTTCAGACGACATATTAATTATAATATTTACTGATCAATTTATAGGAATAATACTGATTCCTGAAAATGAGAATATTATATCAGAACTAACGAATTCAGTACTTACCGCAATGTACGACGACAAAACGAAGCACAGTCACACAATTCGACACTGGTAACTCTACCTTGATTGACAATTGACTGTCAATCACCATTGGCAACTGCCACAACTCAAACAATGAAATTCTCATGGTGCGAACTTTCACCTGCGTCTACTCTACTCACAATAAAATTAATGGCCGGAATTTTTACTTTCGATAGAAATACCGAAGGAATAAATATGTATACAAATGAGATCCTATAATTTCATCGAATGAGAATGAATAACTAGTAATTGTAGATAAGTTATTAGTTGCACATAGTTTAACAAAGGAGGAAAGTTATCGTTTGCGCTCTATGAATAAGCAATAAGAGAAATTGAACTACGTCAGCCAATTAACCTGTTAACTGTGGGAGACGAATCAACTCTTCATTCATAAAATTCCTACGCATTAGGTAAGCCAAGTTGAATCGTCTTGAAAATTGAAAGCATTCAATCGATCGAAAGAAGTAAATAATGTATTAGGCGATGCATTAAATTTAGTACGGAGAAAAAAGTAAAATTTGCAAACATCTTTGAATATAGGTACAATACTACATAGAATGGAGGCGTTCCTAGATAAAAAAATATTAATGATGATAAATATTCTTTAGGTTAATTTTGAATAAAATTATCTACGGTACTACATTCAATTTAATAAAAAGTGGCTTTAAACTAGGCATCAAATAACATGGCCACTCATAATTAATTCATACCAGCAAGTAGGAAGGTAGTATGTACCACCCAGGCCCTGGGTGTTTCTTATAATGATTTTTTTTTTTAAATTTGAGAATTCGGTCCGAGACGCCCCCTGATTTATTTCCCTTTGGTGTGGCGAATATGTGTGCAAAGTTTCGGCTTGATCAAACGACTCTAAACCCTGCCTGAAGAGGCTCAAAGTTTCGATCGAAGTTGCGCTCTTTCAAACAGTTGTTTTTTTAATATGCAACCCTGCATGTAAGCAAATGTGTGATGGGACTGGCGTTGGGACTATCGATTATCGATATCGTATCGATAACTTATCGATACTTAAGGATATATCGATAATATCGATAAGATATCGTTAAATGGTTGGAGAACGAAGGTGGTACAAGTTTTTCGTTTCTCCAGTCTTTGGACTATGGCGGTAAACAATGTATGCATTCCAGGAACCTCTGTTCCAAGTGCAGAAAAGAAATAAAAAAAGTTTATAGTACATACATATATCGTAAGTTCAAGCTTCTTGAGGCAGGGTTCGGAATAATTCGGTTGTGCCGAAATATTGCACACTTACAATTAGAACACCAAAAGGAATCAAATTAGCGGGGGTCTCAACATTTTATCGTACCTTCAATTTTAAGGGACACCTTAAACCAGGGCCGGCCACAGGGGGATGCAGTGAATGCAAGGCATTAGGCGCGAGCCCTGGGCTGTACAGTAGGGCGGAGCGGGAAATTTAAATTTGAAGTTTCAGTTGGCCTAGGTGCGGGATAGTTGTCTTTTAATTAACCAAACACAACTCTAAAAAAATTTGGAAAAATATTTATGTCTTCAGGTTCCTATTTCGCCTAAAAATGATCATATAATCATATAATAATATAATCATTTTTAGGAGAAAAAGGAACCTGCAGAAATGAATTTTTTTCCAAATTTTTTTTACAGTTGTGTTTGGTTAATCAAAAGACAACTATCCCGCATCCAGGCCAACTGAAAATTCAAATTTAAATTTTCGCCTATATAGTATCGCTCCGCCCTACTGTACAGGAGCCATAGAAAAAGGAAAAGAAAAAAGAAAAAATGGGAACGAAATTTTTTATTTGATTAAAAAAAGTTTCTTTTACAAACCGACTTGAATTTCACGATCTAAACACGGAACTGGCAATACTACGGACACACCACAATCGGGGTTGTCTGGTGGTAAGCCTCCGATAATATACGGAGACAGTCAAGAAATAAATTAGAATATAACTTAAATATAATAATCTAATATTATTACTGATATTGTAATAAAAATATTCAGATATGTTAATGTTCATTTTTTTTCTTTATTATTGTTATTATTATCCCTTTTTGCGAAAAGATTTTCTGCTCTTTTACCGTTGAGAAATTGTTTGGGGCCGCAAATAATTTCGTGCACCCGGGCCCCTTTATAGAGAAGGCCAGCCCTGGTATCACCAACTCAATAAAAACTGCGCGTTGGTATAATTTTGTTAAAATTGCTCCGCAGATGCCAGTACTATCTATCACTTTGTTTTAGTTCTTTTCCACATGAACTTGCTACCGAAGGTCCTAAATTTTCTCAAAAAATTAATGCAAGAATCTAACTACTGCCAAGTAAGATATAAATATTGTATATTGCGGATGCTATTAAACTGGTAGCTTGTAATTTCTAAATTAAACGCTATATAAATTACCTACATGTATACTGTATTTACTCTATAAACTACATCTGGGTTAAGGAAATAAATAAATAAAAAAAATCGCGTTCGAAGTTTATACGAATAACGTGCATCCAAATCGAGTGAGAATTGACACTACGAACTACGAAGTACCAACTGCAAGTGAGCATAGCACCAGCCATAACATGTTTCTCTCCGCTTATCTGCCATTACACACGCGTATGCCATTGGTTAGGTGATTTGTCAGTGTCAATTTCCCAGCAGCATTGTGCATGGATAATTTCGTACGTTTTAAAATGCGTTTATCGGGACCCTATAGCGCGCACGCAGCAAAGGATCGTGCGGAGTCTGTATCCGCGAACGTGATCGAGCAGCCTGGCAGTCTGCAACATAATTGCACGCTGCAAAGATTTCCATTTGCCGTCATGCAACATTTTCTCGACTCGCCACATACACTACAACATTCTTGCACGTAAATAACTGTCTCACTGGTGCAGTAGTGGCAATCATTTGTCCACGTGCTAGCGTTTCTCGTGCGACGTTGATGCTATATACATACGTGCCATGTCACGACTGGACGTTATGGGGTCTGATGAAGCTTATCTGATCTGCCATTTTCGGTTAGGAGAGACCGGGGCACATTTGCACATGGGGCACATTTAAATTTGCAACTTAAATGTGCCTTCTTAGGGGAGGGGGCTATACTTTCGGCAAAGCTGAAACAGCCCGATTTTGGGGAATATTTTCTGGAGAAATTATGAAGCAAATCATTTCGAACCTGTTTATGGCTTTATACTTAACTTTTGAAGATACGAAAAAAAATTATATTTAGAATATGCGTTGCAGATGTCGCTATCAACGCATCTTGCTACAGCGTCGCCGCCGGAGTTGCAAAACGGCGGGGGTAATTTAGAGAAAACTATTCAACCAATCGACTTGCCCTTACACATACAACTAGATAATTCCAAACTACTGTCGATGAACCTCAAAAATAAAAGAAAAGTAAAAAATTGGCAAAATTGTAGAGTATAGGAAAAGAAGTACGATTTTGCAGAAAACTTTTTAATCTATTTATGCAACAATACTTATTCAAATTTTTTTTTTACAATGCTAGAGGTCCATCGACAATAGTTTGGAATTATCTAGTTGTATGTGTAAGAGCAAGTCGATTGGTTGAATAGTTTTCTCTAAATTAACCCCACGGTTTTGCAACTTCGACGGCGACGCTGTAGCAAGATGCGTTGATAGTGACATCTTTAGGCCGCGCACAGACTTGAGCACGAATGCGAAAGAGGCAGGCCGAGGCAGACTCGAATGCCTCAGGCTGTACAAATTGAGATTTTTCGTTCTGTGCGCTCCGTACGAGGCACGCCGAGGTAGGCTGAGGCAAGTCAAGGCAAACTGAGGAAACTTTTATTACATCATAGAGGATACATTTTATTTATAGTAACGTAAAGTAAAGAATAAATTTTGATATAATTCATGATGTTCGTTGAAACGACTACGATCGGAGCCGCTGCCAGCAGTGAAAGTGTTAACACTGGAAGAACTGTTTTAGGGGATCAGGATAATTTTCTTCAAATTATGTGACTCCTCGTTCATGAAAAAAAAAATGAAGATTCCTCAAAACAGATGTTTCAGTGTGCAATAAAAGACCAGCATTTATGATATCCTCTAGAAGCCAGGTTCGAGAATGCACACTACTCCTAACATGCCTGCGCATTTGAGAAATACGAATCTGAAAGGAAATTAATGTACAGGGTGAGTCACTAAGAACATCCATCTTAAATAATTTATTTATTGATGTGAGGAAAAAATCCCCAAATTCATTGACCTATACAAAATGATCTTCAACACCGAACGAGGATGAAAATGTGTGAAGAGTATTATTTGCTTTCAATTTTTCTGTGCAATGTTATGATTTTGTCTTTTTTTAGACTACAACGCAGTAGTAAAGAAAATATACGGTGCCATTTCAAATTCGCATTTCTAAAAAAAATCACAAATAAACATGTATAGAAGGAGGCTCGTCTTTCCCTTGATTTCGCTGCATGAGTCGAAACGACACCGACACTGAGCACGAATTAATTTCTATCGACCGATACCGTGTGGCGAGCAACCCCGAGGCAGCGGCGAACGGCCCGAGGCATGCGACGGACGGCCCCGAAGCTCTTCACTGACGTGCAACACTTGTACAGGGTCATCCATTAAAACTGCAACCTACGCGCGCGCGAACAGGCAAAAAGGCAACACCGCCTCACGGACACATTCCACTACAACCATTCACCGGCTAGGCGTTCGGAGGGTTGCCAGTGACCGCTGCACAGCAGTGATGCCCGAGCTGCGAAAATTTTAGGATGGTCTCTTTCAAATTAACGTCGCAAAAAGCTATTTGAAATTTCCCGGCCGGGGTTGAAGAATTTGGGTTTTTTTTCATATAACTATTAAATATGAAAGATATCGGAATGCAATTTTCACCGAAAAATGAGGAAAAATTATTCTTTCTTAATGATGGATAATTTGAAAATATTTTACATTTACTTAATTTCTTTTCTATCAATTTTTTAGTTTTTTAATCAATTGTTTATTTGATACTGTATTTAATGGTGTTTTTAAAATTCGTGGTGTTGATAAACATTAGGCTAGTTGTTTCTGTATCAGTACTTTCATAAATTGAGAAATTAAATTTTTATTGAATTATATATTAGTTCTGCAAAACTCAGAATCTATTGTTCTGGTTTTCTTTTTTATAATTTTATCCTTAATGCAGTGCATGCATAGCTCGCACGTAAGGGGTAACTAATGGGACGTGTCTTTGATTGTAGCGGTGTTTGAATTTTTTTCTAGAATTTTTGTGTCTGAATGTTTTAATCTTTTAGCTACTCAACGCCACGCCTATATCAGCTTCCGTTATAATATAATTTTTTGGAACGATGCGCCATTATTGTGGTTTTTACATGCAGGTGGCGAAAAATCTCTCCATACAGGGGTATAGCGCCGCGGTCAACCCTGTCGTAGCTAAAATTTTTTAAATTAAGACGGGTACCAAACCAGTCGATATTGTTTTCAAACCTCATTACAGTAATTTGGGGTGCGAGTGATAAACCGATGATAAAAGCGGAGCGCGCAGATCGCTTACCTGGGCCGGGAAATTCCGCACAGCTTTTTGCGACGTTAATTTGAAAGAGACCATCCTAAAATTTTCGCAGTTCGTGCATCACTGCTGTCCAGCGGTCGCTGGCAGCCCTCCGAACGCCTGGCCGGTGCATGGTTGTAGTGCAATGCGTCCGTGAGGCGGTGTTGCCATTTCGTCTGTTCGCGCGCGCGCAGGTTGCAGTTTTAACGGATGACCCTGTATACTCGTTCTGCCTCAAACCTCATTCGAACCCCATTCACATTCTGCTTCGTCTTAACCAGGCACCGGTTCTTCCGTTACTAACAAACAATAACCAACAAACTCAATCCTCGGCTTCGCAGCCGCCAATCTCATTGCCCTCAACCTCGGCATGTAACAATATCTTCGATATTTTTGGGAATTTCGGTCCCAAAGTTTCAGAAAACATTCATGACATTTCAAACTCAGATAATATGGATTTTTTTGTATCTTTTTGGCATATCTCGGCACATGCCCCCTCCCCTAAATGTTTAAAAAATAGTCCTTGAAAATAAAAATTACAATTTTTTTCGCCGTCACAAATAAAAAGTGTGCGAGATGGATTCTAAATTTTCAAAATTTAAAAAAAAAAGTTTTTTCGAAATCCGTTTGTTGCACGAGAAAAAGTAATACAACATAAAAGATACTCCTTGTCTGGATCTACAACTTTTGTTTGACATATTTTTTTTATGTAATCAATAACTTGGAGGATATTATATAAAATCGACTTTGTGAGCTGTTAAATAATTATTTAAGTGTTTAAGGCCCAGGGGCACATTTTCCCGTCATCCGATCGGGCTCAAACTTTACACAGATTTTTTTTTATTATTTGGAACTATTCTGGAAAAATTTTCAGCATGAGTAAATAAAAGCCACCCTAACCTCCATACATTTGGATTCTTGGACATAAACTTTCCGGGTGTCTGTCACAAAGTTACCTATGCGTGCGCTCGGTTCCGAGCGCTCTGCTATCAATACAAAACCTTCCGTAGCCCCCAGAATTTTTCGAGATCTACTTTGACACCGTGCCGGTATATTTTGAGACCCCAAACATTATGAAAATGCACAAAAAAATCGGAAAAAAATTTTCACGGGGACTTCCCCCTTTAAACCCGCCACTATTTATACCTAACAGCTATTAAGAATATTGATTCCTCATAACTGTTTGACGATGAACTGCTATATAACAGTTTGAAAGAGTTATTTCTAGAACCGTTTCAACTCCTGAGAAAGACCCAAATTTAGAAACTCAGAGAAATTCCACCTTGAAGCTGCTAAACGCCCCCAGGCTAGAGGCAGCATAAATTTTCTCCGTGGGGGGAAAATTTCGATGCCTGGCGCACGGTAATTTCCGGTTGTAACTCAGCGTGAACTCGAAAAGTCATTGAAAATAAAGGGAAATTACAGTGCAATCTATCTGGAACGTCGAAAATATAAGTAGACATTGTACGTGCGGCGTGCTGGTAGCTTAAGGTCGCGTATGGTGTCTGAATGGCGGACAGTCAGCTATATTTTATCCTCTCCACTTGCTTCTTCGGCTACTCTGCCATTTCCCGCCGGCTCTCTATAACATTTCATTATTACGAGCTGGCCCCGCCATCCGTGATTTATCTCGAGGCATACGTTTCCTCCGCGAAAGAAGGATCATGTAGCGCTGGAGACTACCTCGTGATCCCGTCACGAAACAAAACAGCCAGCCTGGAAAACGCGGGAAGGCACGAGAGATTCGAGAGAAACGAATGAACCCCCAGGACGTAGCAAGAGTCTCGCTGGCGTTGTCTACAGTACGTCAGTACGCAATTAAGAAAACGAACTCGCGATGGGATTCAGGTTTACGGCTATGACTTTGAGAACACGTCAGTTAGTTCATGTTTATTTGACTTGTCTCTGGTATTTTCGATAATTCAGAACACTTTAATAAGTGTGTTGGAGTTTAGATGTTAAAGGATATGGAATTTTGAAAGTGTCAAGACTGGTTTAGATTATGAAGTACTTGGTTATTCTGTTGCCTTTGGTATGAAACGCGCGAAAGGTGTTTGCAGAAGTGAAAAAAATACCAGCAACTGTGCGCTGGAGGAGTTGCGATATGTACGAATTTTACTTTTATTTTGGAATTTAATGTATTGCATGGGAAAAATTTCTTAACAATCATAAGAAGGCTGTGTTTATTATTCAGTACTAATTGCTTTATGTTCACTATTTCTGAACGTTTATTAAAACAAAATGTGCATGGAATTAAGGGGACCCGCCGGTTAAACCCCTTAAAAATAGGTGATCTTTATGAGTTTTTTTTACTAGAAGAGGTTATAATATATCCTAAAAAATATTTTTAGGATTTATTGATACACTCGTTAGGGTGCATACAAATTTTTTGTTTCGTGTTTTTGGTCTTGATGCATTTTCTAGGTGGCGCTTAGGGCCGGCGCTGCCAAAAAGGGATGTCAAAACGGTAACCACGACATTTAGGGTAAGCAGGCCAGTAGATGGACGAATCGTTGGTTAATCGTTAATATTGAAAGAACTAGAGATTTAATCTATAATATTGTTTTTTTATTTTGTAGAAAAAACGTTTGTTGTTTTATAAAACATTAATATATTGATTGAAATTTTTTTTGTATGCGAAAAAGTA
This sequence comes from Andrena cerasifolii, assembly GCF_050908995.1. Lineage (NCBI taxonomy): Eukaryota > Metazoa > Arthropoda > Insecta > Hymenoptera > Andrenidae > Andrena > Andrena cerasifolii. Next base: position 1,979,923 of record NC_135128.1, on the reverse strand, counting down.
TTTATATGTACGGTCTTACGCCAGTCTGTGGTAGTCGCACGATTCTTAGTAGCCATTGCTCAGTAGGGCGGAGCGGAAAATTTAAATTTGAAGTTTCAGTTGGCCTGGGTGCGGAATAGTTGTCTTTTGATTAACCAAACACAACTGTAAACAAATTTTGGAAAAATATTCATGTCTGCAGGTTCCTTTTTCTCCTAAAAATGATTATATGATTATTTGGTAAAAATTGTACTACACTGAAACAATCCTCTACGCCAGTCAAAGTTATTCTTATTTTGCTAACAAAGTGTACCGTACATGCTCAGAAATTTGGTGTACTATTTCTATTATTATAAGTTTAAATGTCGGTAGAACCAAATGACACCATTAAGGGGAGGTTCCGGTCTAAATGTCGATTTTTTTTATTTCATTTTTCAAATGTTCAATCTTTTAGAAATACGCGTTTAAAAGGATTTGTTGAAATTCGTAAAATTCCCGAAGTTATAGGCATTTGAGTAGCGGCAAATGCATGGGTAACACCCGGCCACTCGGCATTCACGTAAACCTTTAAACGCGTTTTTCTCGAAACAGTGTTCTCAAAACGGTTGGACCTGTATTTCCAAAAGTTATTATCCGATTCGACTGAAACTTTTTTCATTTTGAAGAATATACCTCTGGCTAGGGGGAATACCAGAAAAAATATAAAAATTTGAAAATTTATAATTTTCAAAGCCGTTGAAAGGATGAAAAATATAGGGAAAAATTGATTTCAAGCTTCAAGTGTCGTTATTTTCTAAAAAAATGTCATTTCTGTAATTTGTTCTAGTCTCCCCCTAGACAGAAGAATAATCTTCAAAATAAAAAAAGTTTCAGTCGAATCGGATAATAACTTTTGGAGATACAGATCCCACCGATTTGGATGATTTTTTTGACGCCTTGACTTTAACGACTCCCCAGTGCCGTCTGCAATGATTAATTACAAAACAAAAAATATATTTCTATAACTTAAGATATCCTCAATGCAATGCAAAAAGTCCTATTAAGTTATATGTAGTAGTTTTCCTGTAATTAATTCCTAAATATCACCTATTTTGGGGGGCTCTAGACCGGAACCTCCCCTTAATCCGGTTAAATTGAATTGTTTGCTCCATCGACTAACCGCGTATCTAGTATTTTTCTCAACGTATGTACCTTCTTTGTTGGTGCACTTGTCTAAGCAGTAGCAATCCACGAAAATTGTCCACGGGAGCAAACCAAGGAATCTAACTTCCCCTTGTGTTTCCCCTATATTTCCTTATATTGGCAAGTTTTGAAGATGCATTAGAAAATTTTGATCTGTTTTACTTTTTGAATGCCTTTAAGTCCAATCTTTCTCATCCTATGGTACTTATTAGTATTTTTGACAACGAATAAGTTATAGTATCTACAGGATGTCCCACACGAGTGACTCAGACTGTATCTTTGAACTAAAGAGATAGAGAATACTGGAAAATTCAAATGGGGATGGAAGATAGAAAAAAGAATCGTAAAGTAAAATTAAATGGTTTAAGGTGTTCCATATTACTATACCTATTACTACTAATAGTAGTATTTTTGTAGACTTAAGTATAAAAGCTGTAATCAGTATAAGAAGTGTATATATTATTCTATTAAGCAATGTAATTCACTGTGGTCGCTAATGGCTAACAAGCAGATGCAACATTAAATAAGTAAATTTAAAAAACTACTTATAGTACTATAGTACTATAGTACTATAAGTAGTTTCATAGTTACTATAGTACTACAAGTATTTTCATAGTTACTATAGTACTATAAGTAGTTTCATAGTTACTATAGTATTACAAGTAGTTTCATAGTTACTATAGTACTATAAGTAGTTTTTTTTTAAATTTACTTATTTAATGTTGCATCTGCTTGTTAGCCATTAGCGACCACAGTGAATTACATTGCTTAACAGAATAACATATACACTTCTTATACTGATTACAACTTTTATACTTAAGTCTACATAAATACTAGTATTAGTAGTAATAGGTATAGTAATATGAAACACCTTAAACCATTTAATTTTACATTATGATTCTTTTTTCTATAAATATTTATTACTACCAGTGCTATATCGATAAATATCTATTACTATTATTATTGCTCACTGTATATGTTATCAGGCATTTATGAACTTTGTTTAATTCTTAAATGGTCGATATATGGCAAGCGTGTCCAAGTAGGTGTTACACTATTCATGGTTAACGAAGTGCAGATTTAAAAGCAAGTGAAATAGATAAATTAAAATTCGTACATTTTAAAATTAAGACTTTATGTATCTTTCATTAATATTTGTCCAAAACGTATTAAAAAACCAAACATTGTAACTTAATAGATCATCGTACAAATGTCAACATTACACTCAAGTATCGAAGACATGTTAAGAGAAAGTAGTTTCATTTTCACGTCATCGCGGGGAACTCCCAAAAAATGGAAAGTTAAAAGGTGCCGAAAGACGTTAGTACTGTAAAAGTGAAATACAGCAAACATCCGCGAGTACAGTTTGGGTCAAAAGTGGAGAGGAAATGAACGATGGTGAAGAAGAAGAAAGCCAATCGATAAATGGCACAGCTTTCGAAAGCGAAAGTCTTCGTTGCTTATACACATCTACAGGGCATTCATAAGTTATTTAGCCAAATTTTACACAGTTTCAACTTGCACATTTTTAGTGTAAACATTATTTGTGGTACCAACAGAAAAAACATTCTTTCTGAAAGATGTGATTTTTAATAAATGCAATTTTGACTTAAAAATTTCAGCGTGAAAACCGTTCACTCCAGATCGTCGAACTCCTCTTCTAATTAGGTATAGTCGTTTTTCTATGCATAAAGTACGTAAGCCATTTCAGTGTATGAACAATAGTATTTGACCAACTATAATACTGATACAGATACTGTTAATTAGAACTACTGCACTATGTCGGTTTCTTTATACGCTACATTGTTTAAATGCTGTTAGCATATATCGAAGGAACATGAAACGATGTTTTCAAGTTTGATACCTAGTTCAGGTAGAATCATATACAGCTAGTGTAGGGTAGATCGGGGGCGGTAGTAACACTTTGACTTTGGAATACGATTACGCAAGAACTATCGCAGTTAAAACAAAAGTTCTTATACGAAAATGTCACTTACTTATCTGACATTATTGAGACACAACAGTTTCGCTGCATGCTAAATAATATCCCGGTTATTAATAAAAAATGAGAAACGGAGAAAGTGTTACAACCGTCCCTGACCCCGGGTCGGTTGTAACACTGCATGGAGTCGATAGTAGCACAAATTTAGCTTTACAAAATTAAAATATTTAGTGATTTTAATTATAATAATAAATGAAAAAAGTAAAATTTGTAACTACTTATGCGGTATCGCAATTGTGATAGAAAGAGAAAACGTTTTGATTGGTGCATTCTATAGGTCGCGTACAGACTTGAGGACGAACGTGAATGAGGCAAGCTGAGGCAGACCCGAATGCCTCGAGCTGGACAAATTGAGATTTTTCGTTCTCTGCGCTCCCCATGAGGCAAGCCGAGGTGGGCCGAGGCAGGCCGAGGTGGGCCGAGGCAAGCCGAGGTGGGCCGAGGCAAGCCGAGGTAGGCTGAGGCAAGTCAAGGCAAACTGAGGAAACTTTTATTACATCATAGAAGATACATATTATTTATAATAACGTAAAGTACAGAATAATTTTTTATGCAATTCATGATATTCGTTGAAATGTCTCCGATCGGAACCGCCGCCGGCAGCGGAAGTGTTAAAAGTAGAAGGAATGTTTTAGGGAGTCAGGACGATTTTTTTTCAAATTATGTGACACCTCTTTCATGAAAAAAAAAGATGTAGGTTCCTCCAAACAGATATTTCAATGTGCAATAAAAGACCAGCATTTATGATATTCTCTAGAAGCCAGGTATTTGAAATGAGCCACTCGTGTTCTTTTACGAAAACAACAAAAAGGACGCTAGTCGCATCACGATTACCGAAAATACACAATTTATCGAGAAATGATCCGTCATGTATGTACGAACAGTAAAACTAAAACTTTGCAGGCGTTCCTAGTATATTACAATCGAAATTGTAGTACAAGAAAAGAATTATTTTTTAGTGACTGTAGCACTACAGCGTTTAAGCAAACTATTAAACTGTATACAGCAATAAAAGATATTGGTAAAGACGTCTGAGCTGTGAAATGTAAATTCACAAACATTATGAACTAGATAATAAAAAATATATAAAAAATATTTAATGCTATACGATTTTATTAAAAATGCAATAAAAATTAAATTAAAATGCCTAAAAACTAAAAAATAATTCTTTTCTTGCAGTACAGTTTTGATTGTGTTAATATCACTTTAAATAAAATCATGGGGCACGATATTTCATAACAGGATATGAATCACTTTAATACTTCAACTTCTGGTTGCACATCGTGCCCCACGATTTTATTTAAAGTGATATTAACACCATCAAAATTGTAGTGCAAGAAAAGAATTATTTTTTAGTTTTTAGCGCATTTTAATTTAATTTTTACTGCATTTTTAATAAAATTGTTTAGCATTGAATTTTTTTATGTATTTGTTATAGACTACAACGCAGTAGCAAAGAAAATATGCGGTCCCACTAAAAATTCGTATTTCTTAAAAAAAAATCATAAACATATATAGAAGGAGGCTCGTCTTTCCCTTGCTTTCGCCGCATGCCTCGGGCCGATCCAAAGTCGTTGGATCGGCCCGAGGCATGCGCCGAATGGTGCCGAGGCACGTCCTGCCTCGGAACGACACCCGCATGGAGCACGAATTAATTTCTATCGACCGATACCGTGCGGCGAACAGCCCCGAGGCAGCGGCGAACGGCCCGAGGCATGCGGCGAACGGCCCCGAGCAATTCACCGACGTGCAACACTTGCATACGCATTCTGCCTCGGCTTGCCTCATTCGCGTTGGTGCTCAAGTCTGTACGCGGTGATCAATCCTTACATTCAGTACATTACACCCATTTGTCATTTGTTTGCTTGTGCTGTGCTATCTGATTCCATGCAAACAAGACAATATTAAATATTCATCTTCTTTGCCACTATTCGGTTCTGTCGCGGTACAACCAACCCTGACTGCCGATGTTACAATCGCTCCCCACCAGGCTTTTGAACTTAAATCATAAATTTGGATTAACGAGACACTTAAAGGGGATAACTAACGATCAGTATTACTTTAAAAATGGTCAGAATAAATATTAAAAAAAAGAAAGAACAGGCACTTGCAAAGGGAGTATTTATATTACAATTTGAAATCAGTAAGATAGGTTACTTTAGGGTATCGAAAAGTGATTTTCTTCACTGTACATGTTTATTGTGTATCTGTACTGCTAGGACAGGGATGTGTGTATTCTAAATGTCATTCTTCGTCATATGTCCAAAAATTGTGTTAATATCTATCATATGTTCTGAGATATTTAACGTGTTACAATCGCTCCGCTGTTACTATCACCCCGATGTACCCTAAGAGTCTCGACTCACTAATTTGACTCGAATTTTGCATATGTCCAGTGCATACCATGTGCAGTAAGTATTAAATCTTTACGGCACGATACTTAAAAATTCACGAGTCCAAACTTCTGACATTACCACAGCTTCGAATTGTGCCCGTCATGATTACGTCACAATGAAACCGTCATTAGATCGCTGTGACAATGTATTTCATTGTACAGTAATTCCCCGTTATGAGTCCGTTCTTTCCTCCCGTTGACAGTCCGGCGACTATCCCCACCATTTCTTGGAAGTCTGCGGACGAGAGTGAGAGAACCGGACAACGAGCGAGAGGAAACGAACGAGTCGACACAGCCACTGGCCGCGCGGAATCATGTCCGCCACTCACTATGAGCTCGCCGCCAGCTCCGTTCGTCGGACTCATAACGGGGGATTACTGTAATCTGGAATTGGGCCTAGTTTTGCAGAAAGCAACCAACCAACAATGAATACATAATAAATAATCTTCTATCCTGAACATACATGTATGTATCTACTACAGGCTCTCAGTACTTATATCTAATTTTTAATTGCTTTTATGATCGGTTATGTAAATTGATTTCGTTCGTACAATTAGTCATGTAGTCCACATGCAGTATCTAAAAAAAACAAAATTTTAAGCTTGATTTCCTCTAAAACTGTCGAATAATGACACATATGAGGCAGTGAGAGCTACAACGGACTAACCCACATTGAAAATTTTTTTTTCCCTATTTTATATGATTAGCAGAGCCTATTGGAATACATTATTACGACTAATTCAATTTCGAAAAAAATGTGGGTTAGTCCGTTGTTGCTCTCACTGCCTCATATATTAGTAGAATATTATACATAGCGTGCATTAACGATTTGTGAAATGCGTCAAATCATTGATTCATCAGCTTAACTGAATACAAAACAACAATGATAATTTTATGTACGGGTAAAAATGTCAAGACTACACATATAATGAGAAAAAAGAATTAGTAATTTGATAAAGACAAGAAATAATCAACTATGTTAATATGGTTTATTCTACTTTTAAGTAACTAGTCCCAGGAATAATGACAAATTTGCAATAATGCACACATATGGCTGAAATATACAATACATAGATGTACGTAAAGGAAAGAAACCGTAGTAAACTAAATGGTGAGGCAAAGTGAAATATTGTTCTGTACATGCTACTATAGTAGTGCTGTGTAGATGCTATTTTATTAGATGTGTCACAAAAGGCAGCCATTATCATGTCACAGACTACTTGTTGCTGAATTCAAGTGTTTAGTGTTTTCATTACAAATTTTAAAATTTGAAGCATGGAAGTGTATTTTCTAAAGTCACGTAAGTAGTGTCTTATTTGTATCGGTACAATTATTTTAGCTTATCATTAGGATTATATAAAAATATGTTAAATTCGCTTTATTGCAACATATTAACAACCATTGCAACCTATAAATTGTACACGAAATTCATACATTTCTCCTCTACTGAAGCCGGAGGCAAAGTGAAAGGGGCAGAGTGAAATCAATCAGAGCACATATAACGATATAATAAATTGTTTTGTGTTTCTTCCCTATAATTTTAGCGAGTTTTTAGCTATGAGTAAAACATGTACTGGAAGCAGAGTTGGGCATTAGTTGAATAAATTTTTATTCAACTACATTTTTATTCGAATGAAATCGAATAAAAATTTCGAATAAAGTGAATTTATTCGAGAATAAAGAATAAATTTTTATTCGACTAAATTTTTAGTCGTCATTCGTTATTCGAAGGAGCGCCGTGGCGACTAACAAGGAGAGTATTTTAGGTGTCCGCCTCCAATCATTTTGATTTTTGGATATGCTATAGAGGACCTAAAAATAAGAAATCTGTATTTTTTTATTTTTCGCCGTTTTCATATTTGGGGGGTGAAAACTGCGTTCAAAGTTAGGGTTGAAAAATCATTTTTGTGGATTTTCGAAAATCTGGTGGGTCAGTCATATTTCGCATTCAAAGACACAAAATTCGTCCATTGACACTATTCCCCTATCTCTAATAGTTCTCGAGATATTCCACAAAAATGATTTTTCAACCCTAACTTTGAACGCAGTTTTCACCCCCCGAATATGAAACGGGGAAAAATAAAAAAAACACGTATTTCTTATTTTTCGGTCCTCTGTAACATATCCAAAAATCAAAATCATCGGAGGCGGACACCTAAAATACTCTCGTTGTAAGTTACACGAATAAGCGGGGGTCAGAACCCGAGCCGCCCCGACTCGGGTCCCCAGGCCCTCGACTTCCGGCTGGGCCGAGGGGGGTATCATGAGGCAAGGGGAACACTTTTCGAGTGTACCTACTCGAGCCGAAGCGGCTTATTCGTGACGCTTAGTTGCCACGGCGGTCCTTCGAATAACGAATAACGATTAAAAATTTAGTCGAATACAGATTTAGTCGACTAAAAATTTATTCGTTATTCTAGAATAACTTCACTGTATTCGAAATTTTTATTCGACGGTTAGTCCAAGAACAATTTAGTCGAATAATGCCCAACTTTGACTGGAAGAATCTCCAATAAGCCAAAACATAAGAGAAAAAGTAAAACCTCCAATAACCATCAAAGAATGTTTGAATGATAGGAAATATGTAGAGAGAATAATAACTAACCTGAAAGAAATCAAAATAGTCGGAGAAATTAGATAAAAAATATGAAACAACTCAAAAAGTCCCGAGCAATTTTGTAGACATTAAAATACAGTACAAAATAATAGTAGACAACTAAGCACGATCAGTTAGATATTAGTATTTATGTAGACTTAAGTATAAAATCTGTAATCAGTATAAGAAGTTTATACTTATAATAATATTCTCTTATATAATGTAATTCACCGTGGTCGCTAATGGCTAACAAGCAGATGCGACATTAAATAAATAAAAAAAAAAATATATAAAAAAAAAACTTAAACGACTCTTTTGTTTCTTTCCGCGAGTTTCACAATCGCCACACGCCACCGTAGAATTTTGCAGTTTCCGATGAAAGATTTAAAGGTGGCAAAACATTTGATTTCTACATTCAGTCATAGAGATGTAGTTTACTTGCATGAAATCAGTCCACTAATTAGCTACATGCAAAATGTCAACCAAATCAGTGTCCCCAACCTCGTGCACTCCTTTTGGCAGAAAGTGTGCATTAGTGGCTGCACGTTTCCATGCCCCTTTCGGTACATTAGAATTTGCGGAATACGTTAGCATATTTCGACCAAACATTTCAGGAACACTCTGTACGTATTTGCGTTCGCGGACGATAAAAACATTGGGCAACCGGATGCCGGATGCCTTAGCTCTGGCCACGAAAATCCGTCAGCCTCTTCTCGGCCTCCTGCCCGAGGCCTTGAGGAGTTTCGAGCACTCGGTTCTATTTTGAAGTGTGCCCATTGCCGAGCTTCCCGCGAACCTCTGCCTAAAGTCTGACCAAACGCACTTTTCGATATAGGTAGAAAAATACTGTAAATTGCGCCCCCCCCCTTTTCGTTGATACTTTAATGTGCACCAGCGACTCCTTTGACGTCACAAAGGCTACGAAATTTATTGGGGGTTTAAATTAGTGGCGTGTTTGACGATCATTGTTCATAGTAGCTGTTTGCACAATGCACACACACCACTGTATATATAAGAGTGTGCGGTCAATGACCTGTTAATCATTTTACGGTGAGTTTCTTGACATGAGAAGGTAGATACCTCTGTATTGTTTTTCTAATATACAGGGTTTTTTACGTAAGTGTCGCCAAGAAATTTCAGGTATTTCCTTGAACTTTATAAAAAAAGTGTTTTAGACAAAAGTTGAACCATATTTAAGTATGCATAATTTCCGCACACCAGAGTTACTTTATCTACATTTTCTTCGGAGTTATGAAAGTTACTTTTTATTTTTTAAATGGAACCGTAGCATTTTTTTAATATTGTATGTTAGAACGAGTCGTCATAAATCCAACGACTATTAGTGATACAAAAACATCGTGAAAATTCAGAAACAATCTGAATTTTCATTTAATAGGACACTCGGAAAACCAAAGATTCACGTTCAAATCTATAATAATTTATGCCACTTCAATTCATAATATAGCAGATTTAATGGCATATATTCGCATGGCATGTAAAAAAGTTCAACGTGAGAGCGTCATAGCAAGATATGGGGTTTAAATGTGCATGTAGTGGACAGTATTTTAGAATTTTTGTGTGACAAAATATACCGTTTCAATCAAGTTGTAGAGGTCGCCATAGAGCGCGAAGCGTCGAACACGATCTGATGGTTTCCCACTTTCTTCACGTTGCGTTCATCCGAGAAAAAAGGAGAGCATTTTTTTAATTTATAGTAATATAGTTACAGTTAAGCGTACCTATACCTATAATTAAAAGCTAGCCCTGCCAATATTTTTTTGTGACTGTACACCATTTATTATCCAATTTAGGTATGTAATTTAAATTGTAAGAGTTGAGGATCAGCGAAAAGTCCACTGTTGTCAAACCTAAGCCTACATGAAGAGGGTTTTGGGGGTTTTCTAAATATTCACGAATACGTGCAGTAGGAAATAAAAAAATGTGGTGCAATATAAAATGGCTACCTATCACGCTGCTAGCGAATGGAACTAAAAGGAAAGCGAAGAAATCGAAACGAAAAGCAAAATAGTCCACTGAAATTAGAAGGCAATATGGCCAATTTACGGAATAATTCCCAGCAAGCTAAATTTTGGCATGGGTCTTTATTTCGTCGGTTTAAACAATATGTCAAACGTCTCCATCGATCCGACATCCGCTAAAAATTTTACAGCGGGTTGAAGATAAAAAAGCTGTTTTTTTGCGAATGGATATTCTCGTTATCTAACATTTTTATGACAAAAATATGTAGGGTGATTGTTACTACGGGGTCACTACAATGACTACACTTTTGGAAGACTGAAATGGATATATGTATGTACATTTGAAAAAGAAGGAAACAGTTCTGCTGGTCACAGAACAGCGGCCAGGCGACGAGTGCCGTCTCCAACTTTCCTGTTGCCAGGTCGTCCCTACGGTCGACGCGGCGTACGCTTCGCGACGTTGCCGCGTTGCTGATGGGATTCGTAGAATCCCACCGTTGTCGGTTCCTACAAATAGTTATTATCAAATTTATTGCTTAGAAATTATCTACAAGAAAGGTTGCAAGAGTTTCATCGTAGGAGTAAAAATTTTCATGTATGACAGCTTGCAAAGCTGCGTCCCTCGTAATTTTGACAAGAGAATGTCAAAATATAGTCCTAACTGTAGTCCTAAATAAAGTAGATAGTCTTAATTAAAATATTAAAAGATGTAACTTTTTCCTGAAAACGTTTTTCTATCTCCTACAGTTCGCAAGTAATAACACAAAGTCAACAAATTTTCACGGGTCAATTGCACCCTCTTGGAGTGAATTTGGGCAGCAAATAAAATTGCATTGTATTCAGGAGGATGACCCCTGCATATCCACAAAGTTTCATAATTTTTTGAATTTCCGGGTTCGGAATCTTCCCTTGTCAAATTTATGAGGGCTGAAGCTTTGCAAGCCGTCATACATAAAATGGTTACTCGTAAGAAAAAAACACATATAACCTTTTTTGTACAGAATTTCCTAAGCTACAAATTTTATTATAACTATTTTTGTCGTAAAACTGATAGCTAAGGAGATATTTGCGAAAAACATTTTTTTTTTACTTTCAACCCTCTGTACAATTTTTAGCGGATGTGGGATCGATGGGGACTTTTGACACATTATTTAAAACCTTTAAAAAATTGTTTTAAAAAATAGATCCTAATTTCACTGGACTAAAAGTAGACTTTTGGCGAATAGGAAAGAAAACAGATTGGTAAGAAAGTACTGATGGCTGACGAATATTAGATAGTAGAAAATATTCTACTGGATTTTGGAAAATTTTATGATTTATCTGATGAGTCTTGGATTGACTTAGAAATCGAATTTCAGTGGCAAGCTGTGTGACCTTACATTCTATGACGCTTGACGACTCACGATGTGCATAAATCAGCAAATAATACTAATTTTATCTTACATCGTAACTCGTGGAGCCTTAATTTAGAACGTTCACTTCGTTCGTTTAATAAATATTTATAAGTGACCTTATATTTGAAGGTACGCCGTCATTGAAATTCCATTTGGCAGGAATTGATGTTGTTTTTGACCGTAACCGCACTTCGTGGCATCTTAAAATTTGAGGCGTGCCATTTTGTTCCTTTGTTAACAAGTCCTCCTAATTCTATATTTAAAAGCTTCTCCCACAGCTGCACATTTTAACGCAAACCACTTTGTCAATTTGTGATGAAGCTGTCATCAGGAACGTCTTTAGGTAACCTACATGTAAATTGACAAGGACGAGTCGATTCGACATTGGAAAAGTTTATTGTATATTTACTGTACCATTGAATAAGCGAATCAAATATATATATTTCCATTTAAATGAGCAACATTATAACCAATATCTTTACAACAGATTATTTTCATAGACACCCAAGGTTATCTCAAAATTGGCACCTTGGTCTTCGACAAAAACGTTTGACCCTTTTTTATTAGGCTGAACGGAAAGTTTTTGCGTTTTCTACAGGGTGCCACTATAACGTCATATTATATAATTCCTTGGTAATTATTCTCTTGTTTTTCATAACCTAATCTAGTATTCTACCACGTGCTATGTCTATAATCACATTGTATTTTGAGTGATCCATTTAGATTTTTTGTTCTAAAATTCGTCCAGTATGTCAGTTAGTAAAGTACATGTATATTCTTAGAAGCATTAGAATCACAGAAACTATAAAAAAAAACATTTGGAAGGTGTACGGAGAAGGTGTCGTTAAAGTTGGGATGTGTCAAATATGGTTTCAAAAATTCCCGTCAGGAGATTTTGGATTAGATGATGCACCACGTTTTGGGCGACCAAAGGCAATGGATGAAGATGCTTTATATGCGACAATTGCCATAACTCGACGCAGTACTACTTAGCAGAGAACTTGCGATGAATTTTAATGTGTCTGAAACGTGTATTCTTGAAATACTATAAAAGTAATGCAGCGATATCTAGTAAAAGAAAAATGCGAAACTTTCCGTTCAACCCAATACATCACTTATTGTTTCCCATGAAACACACAATGAACATCACCCAGAGGCACCCTTTATATTAATTAGTTGCATGACCAGACGTAGCGTGTCGCTGTGTTCGCCTGGAAGCCTGAAAGGATCAAAGGAGTGCAAGTATACGCCAACAGCCGACGAGTATACTCCAACGAATTAATTAAACCATTAAATTTACAGCGCGATTATAAGGAACAATTAAGGTCGCACATCGAAGCGGAAACTGGTGTTCTCTACGCCGTTCCGTTGAACTATTGTCACCCGACGTTTACAAGCTTAACTGGACGGTTACCAGTTTTTAGAGAGCACGCTTGCTGGCCTTTGTGTACGGTGGCGGACACCAAGACGATTAAAGTTCGGAATAGAGTTTAATTGGACAGTCGGCAGAAGCAGAAGCGCGGTAACGAGGTGGTAATTAAGCAATTATCGTCGCAACAGCTGCTACTTCTTTTAAACAGTCGACTTTATCATCGTGCTCGGTTGAAAAATCGACTATCGTCGTAACTTCGCACTGATTCACGGCGAGCTACATGCCTCGCATTAATTGTTAACATTTTCTTTTTATGAAAGCCTATTACGGATAATAATGTTTGCGCGGTTATTTATTGTATATTATATGGTGTACAAAAATTACATGTGGTGGTTCAAACGTGGGCTTCGACACCTTAGGAGCAAAATTGATATTGAATTTTTATTTTAATGTGGTCTACTCACTGGGAGGATGAACAATGTCAAAAGAACCATTTTTGTCGTATGTTGTTTGAAATATTCTTTGGAACATAGTCCTTTGACGCTTTTTCTCGTTTTAGTGAGTCAAACACGTTGCAATAACCAAAATTTGAATTTGAATTTCAAGGGGAACGTCTATTTTACGGGATATTTTTTTAACAGATCTCCACCGATAGAGAGGTGTAGAATCGCCTGTGTGAACAATGATATACACGGTCAGCGTTTGATCCTGCAACCCGCGCTCGCGCGAACTTGTAAAGTGGCAACAGCGCCTCACGGACGCATTCCACTACAACCATGCACCGACCCAGCGACCGCTGGACAGTAGTGATGCCCGAGCTCCCAAAATTTTAGGATGATATCTTTCAAATTAACGTCGCGAAGAGCTATTGGCAATTTCCCGGCCCAGGTAATCGAGCCGCGCGCTACGTTTTTATGATCGGTTTACCACTCGAATCCCAGATTACTGTAATGAGGTTCGAAAATAATGTCGACTGATTTCGTACCCGTCTAAAAAAAAATTAGCTACGACGGGGTTGACCGCGGCGCTATACTCTTGTACGGAGAGATTTTTCGCCACCTAGTGCATCGTTTCAAAAAATGATATCAGCGGAAGCCGGTATAGGCGTGGCGTTATGTAGCTAAAACTTCCACACACAAAAATTCGGGAGAAAAAAATTCAAACACTGCTACAATTAAAGACACGTCCCATTAGTTACCCCTTATGTCTGATCTAGGTATGCACTGCATTAAGAATAAAATCATAAAAAAGAAAATCAGAAGAATAGATTCTGAGGTTTGCAGAACTAATATATAATTCAATAAAAATTTAATTTCTCAATTTCTGAAAGTAATGATACAGATACAACTAGCCTATTGTTTACCAACACCACGAATTTTAAGATCAGCATTAAATACAGTATCAAATAAACTATGATTAAAATTATGGTTAAAAAATTGATAGGAAAAAATTAAGTAAATGTAAAATATGTTAAATTATCCGTCATTAAGAGGAAATAATTTTTTCTCATTTTTCAGCGCAAATTGCATTCCAATATCTTTTATACTTCAAAAGTTATACGAAAAAGGCCCCAAATTTTTCAACCCGGGCCGGTAAATTCTGAATAGCTCTTTGCGGCGTTAATTTGAAAGAGACCATCCCAAAATTCTCAAAACTCGGGCATCACTGCTGTCCAGCGGTCGCTGGCAGCTCTCCGAACGCCGGGCCGGTGCATTGTTGTAGTGGAATGCGTCCGTGAGGCGCTGTTGCCATTTTACCTGTTCTCGCGAGCGCGGGTTGCAGGATAAAACGTTGACCCTGTATATATTTTTTTTTTCATCCTGTACGCTGGATGGTTTATTAATTGCAATATTACTGTGTCATATAGTGTGGTGCATAGTAGAGACTGGTGAATTTTGAGGCATATAGTAAGTACCTATAATAGTAGATAAAGTGTTTGTAATAGTAGATAAAGTGATACAGCTTATGTTGAATTTTATGTGGGTATTGACATAACTTCTAATTATATTGTTTACGCTGAAAACTTTACTTTGGAAAATGAGAGAATTTTTTTACTAGGAAGGTGTGAAAGAGTATTTGAAAATATTAGAAATGTGAGAGGCCTAGGAACAGATTGACACTTGTACCTATAATTAAAAAAAGAAACAAATAAGGGCTATCCCAAATCCGAAATAAATTTCAGAAACAGTAAAGAAAATTGCAAAACAAAGGAATGCTTACCAAAATCTACTTGAAGGTTCAAGGTTATCTCACTCTCGTCTAAATTTTCGAAAAAATAATTAAATCGTTTGAAAAAGTTGGTAGATAGTAAAAGCCATCTTGCTTTCTTTAACACCGCCTAATCGTCATATCATATAAACTGCAAATATTACAATATACGAATAACAGATTTTTCTTTGCAACCTTACTTAACAAAAATTTATACGAATTTTATATAACTACGCAAAGTTAAAATCAAATCAATATGGAACATTATAATTCAATCACTTCAATATCCAATAATTCATTCTGAATTCATTTTGTCTATTCTTACAGTGATCAAAACGTTACATTCCACGTTTCAAAGTTTTAGAATCATGTATTTTGTTCTTGAGCAACAATACTAAATAATAATAAAACTTTAATGCAGATAAAATTGAAGAGTTCTTGTAGCAAACATGTAAGTGCCAAAATGGAAAAAAAAGCATCAAAAATGTTCTACATATGTGTAATACTATAGTATAATATTTGATTTTGGCACTTATAGTGCTTTCTACAAGGACTCTTCAATTACAAAAATACAGAAGCTAAGGACAAAATTCAACGTTTGTCAAAAATTACACTCTTATCAGATTTAACCCTATAATAATAATACATCGCAAAAATACACGCTTCAATTAAATACCAATTAAGACCTGCTCAGCTTTGTTCTCGACGATCTTAAAACATTCTGGAAATAGGCTCTTCGATGGTAGGCATTGATGACAGCTGCTACAACCTTCCTATTATTTTCAAGTCACGCTATGGGGCCGTCCTTAAATTGCGTAAGGGTAATTTCGATGAATTCTTACCCCCTCCCCCAGTATAAGAATTTGTGATATTTGATATTCCAACCCCCTCCTTACGTAATATTTTTTACACTTAATTTTTTCAGTTATTAAAATTCTCTTAAAGGTTTATATAATTCAACTCGGTTTCGGGAAATTTAAACTAAAACTACTTGTCTGGAACATTAATGATAGAATTTGTATTTATTTAAATTAGGTAAAACAATATTACGTAAGACGCTACCTACCTCCCCCCCCCCCCCCATTGAAAGGACACGTAAGAAATTCGTGACCGCCTCCCCACCCCCAAAGCCTTACGTAATTTAAGGATGACTCCTACGCAAGTGGTTAATTTTCCATTTCTCTGTTCGACACGAGTGTACGAATGCACGATATTTTCTCCCTTCTTTCTGTCGAGTGATCCTGAATTTGGGAACCACTGAAGCGAGATGCTGCTGCTGGCCGAGGCAAAATGGAAAGCGGGCAAGAAGCTTCTTCCGAACAATACGCTAGATTGAAATGGAAAGTTGCACGAGATTTCTGCCGTTACAATTGAAAGTGGCCACTTACCGCTTACGGGGCGACTTTCAATGTAATCTTACTCGTGCAGCAGAAGAGACACGTTTGTAGCCCGCGAAAGTCAAGCGACGTTTATGTCGACGACAGGATGGCTACTCGTGTTTACTTGGCCGCGGTGTAACACGAGTGGCCGTTACTGGCAAATGTTCCACTAAAAGCAGAAACTGTGGCAGACCGTGGATGGGAAAGGAATTTCACAAGATTTTCTTCGTTTAACGGACCGAGTGAACGAAATACCGAAGGAAACCGTACCTATCTATTTCAGTAAGTGCACAGGTGTAATCGACACAGGGAGAGAGCAAACTACCAGTTCGTTTACCAGTCGTTTATATTAAATTAAGTATAACAGTGCTAAAATCATCGACTGTACTGGAATTATACGTGAATCAGATTCGACCTACTCTTGGTGACATTTTTTTTCAAGATTTTTTTTCGCGGCACCCCCACAACAGTTCTGAATAATAAAGAGAAATCTATGTAAAGTTTGAGCCCGATCGGATAACGGGAAAAGGCGTCGCTGAGCCCTTGAACATTTAAATAATTATTTAACAGCCCACGAAGTTGATTTTATATAATATCCTCAAAGTTATTGATTACATAATAAAATATGTCAAACAAAAGTTGTAGATCCAGATAAGTAGCATCTTTTATGTTGTATTTATTTTTCTCGTGCGACAAATGGGCTTCGATAAAAGTCCGAAAAACTGAATAGGTAATTCTTTATGAATTTTTTGTACAAAAATGGTTCGACAAATTAATTTCGCGTGATTTTTGCATGAAAAAAATCAGGATTTCAACTTTAAATAGCCGCCATTTTGTTTTAAACTAATATTTTGGAAAATTATCTCCGTCAACCTGAGGATACATTAATATACTAACGAAATTTTTTTTGTTTTTTGATTTTAGATAATCTCGTTCCGAATGGCGGTGCTCACCGCAAAACCAAATTTTTAAAAATGCTTCTTGGATGTCGGTTGTTACTTTATTATAAACGTAAATATTTTTCTACGAAAGAATTACCAAATGTTCTTTAAATGTTGCTCTTTTAAGCGCAAAAAGTTTTATAAAAATAAACGCTTCCGCTTCTTAAATAAAAATTCACAAATATTCGCCTCTTTTCGGCCCCCTGACTAGGTATAACCCCTTAAATTATTCTATTTTTCTTTTCATTCATAATTTTAGGTTTAGTCTCAGTCCCAGTCCCAGTCCCGGGCCAGGTCCCAGTCGCAGTCCCAGTCCCGGTCCCAGTCCCGGTCCCAATCCGAGTCCCAGTCCAGGTCCAAGTCCCGGTCCCAGTCCCGGGCCAGGTCCCAGTCGCAGTCCCAGTCCCAGTCCCAGTCCCAGTTTTAGTTTTAGTTATTTAGTTACGGTTAGGCTTCTAACACTATCGCACTGCAGCCTCGACTGTTACTTCGCTATGCTTTGTGCATTACTGTTCTTTGTATATTTACCAAGTAATAAAGACGAATAATAATAAGAATAATAATATTTCCCTTTCATTACCCTGTAATTACAGAACATACGAGTCTGTCTGCTATTTGTTAAGTTTAATTGCGGAAAGTCGTGTAACATTCATTGCCATTAAGAATATATCTGAAACAAAATTTACACCAGTCATTTCATTCCCATTATTGAATTGTTGGTTCAGTCGGTTTAGAATCAAATATACAAAAACCTGCAGTTTTGAAACACCCTCTGTCTATCATTATTGTATATACTTGTCGTAGATTTCGAATTTAGTCGCAACAGGCGACAATATTTTGAACTGTGGTCGATAAAATTAATACTTCCTTCTACTGGTCGACCGAACGTCATTCAATTTGCTTGACTTTTTGTTTTGAGAATATGACACGAAACGGTTCCCGGGGAACCCCATCTGAAAGTACAAGCGAGAGTTATGGTGCAGCTTGACGTCACGGCAGAAAAAGACGTAACACGCGTGGGCAAACAACAGCGACCGCGTATGAGCATGGGATTACATACGCGATGGGGGATTTCATGACGTTAATTCTAGTAGGCATAAGAGACTGCGTGGAGGTACTATAATAATATGTAGGTTGCTGCATAAGTTCTGTTCGCCAGAGTACATCTACAAATTCGACTTTTGAAAACAGCCTACACTTACTTCAAACTATACATATACTTTCCATCATTATTTATGACAGTTTCCCACGTATGTTGAAGTTGTATTATACATCTTTTATAAAAATATTCAGGGCTTATCATTAAAAAAATAATTCATGGCACTTTTTGCGGCCTCGAGATTATTGAAGTTATTCCCATCTGAACTGTTTTGTAGTGATCAAAAGAGGCGAAAATCTGTTGGTGCCAGATCCGGGGAATGTGGTGGATGAGGAATAAGTTCCTATTGCAGTTACGACATTTCTTTTTGCATTGCTTTCGCCACGTGTGGTCTCGCGTTGTCGTGGGTGTACAGGACACCCTTTTTGCTGCACTCTTTCATGGTGCCGATAATATACCTCAGCATTGATAGTTGTTTTTGGAATGAGTAACTCATAACATAAACCAAGTGGCGGACAGAACTCCTGCAGCAACCTAATACCTATTTCGTGCAAAGTACGGGGGCAAGATCCTGTCGCGTCTATTCATAAATTTCCATCAATGATTAGCTGCTGATAGATTGGACATAGGATCCTATCATTCTTTTTTTCTGTAATGAAATTCAAATTTTATACTTTCTATTATCCTCTCGTCACTTAAGGGAGGAATCCCAATCGCGATACTTTTCTTCAAACTGCCGCCATTTTGTGAATTTTACAGTTTTTCCTCTGAATTCAGCTTCATTATCTGCGCAATTCCCTAAACAAAAAAAATCTTGATGTCTTTTCTGTTTCAGATGAATAGGACAGCGGCTATGCTGCACGCCACACAGCTACTTTTGAAACGGAGCGCCTGACAATTGTATAAATAATTCTTTGAAATAACATTTTTTGCTAACTAATAGTTTTTTCTTTTGTTCATAAGTATAAAAAAATACCCTCACAATTTGAAATGGATCCTCTGCTCAATTTCCGAAAAAATACCCAAATTTTCTTATCAATTTGCGCTCGTCGATTGGAGTTCCTCCTTAAGGTCGTACCATAGATTCGTTGTTCCTTTGTTGCGTAATAAAAATAAACCACCTAACGAAGCCGAAGGAACATTAATTTACAATTAGAATACACAGTTTTCCTTGTTATCCATAATTACTTCGCCTTTGTTTCATCCTTCCTTCGGTGGTACAGTTCAATAATGCTTGAAACCGTTCATTTGCTATTAAATTATGTAGGAATTGTTATTGTGTTGTAACAAGCTGGTATTCAGTTAATGAAAATATTTTAAAATTAAATTATAAACGCTTCCTTCACCCTCTTGTTATCCGATCATAGTGCAGGTACGCATTTTACATACATCATTAATTTATAAATAAATTATACATGTGTATACTATTATTATCTCTTGTTTATGAGTTGGTAAGTGAATATTACTTCCTTAATTATCGAGTTCGAATGAATTGCTGCAGAATAAATTACTTGTTGACTTTTCGTTTGCTTAATGTATTTTGGGTGTAATTTTTTATTATATCATGTTACACTTTCAAAATCCAGATTTATAATTTACAATCCCTTCAGAATGTTAATGCTTAGAAATTATTTTCATGTTTTTAAAAACAGCACATCGTATTCTTGTCCAGTTTCCTAATTTCCTATTTAAAAAAGTATCGTTTCTTACGTTATGGTGATAAGTCTCCAAATGTCTACTTCGCACTTTCTGGATTAATCCCTTTCAACGGCCGTTTTCAACCCGGGTTGAGAATTTCGTAATTTACTTATAAATTTAAGTGTCTTCAATATCACACGTGGCCTTGAATTAAAATGCGATCGAATTGAATCTTCGACATTCATTATAGGCTACTTTATAATCAGTTTCCGACATCAAGTTCTACAGAATCTAGCGTGTATAAGGCAGAGTTGGGCCAAATGTAATCTAATTACAACTTACAAATTAGGATTAAAATGTAATCAACTACTATATATATATATTGAACTATTTAAATTATTATTGATTATTTAGGGGTTCATCGAATTAATAATTAATTTAGTTCAGTGTAATCCATAAATCTATCAATAATAATTTAAATAGTTCAATATATGTATATATATAGGTATATAAATAATTTATGTACCTATAGATTATCTATATAGTGTAATATAAGTATATATAGGTATATAAATAATTTATACCTATAGATTATCTATATAATATTATATACATATATATATAATATTATATACATATATATATATATATATAATATTATATTATATAGATAATCTATAGGTTATATAATCTAAAGTTTTTTAACTCCTCCCAACAGAATACAACTATTGTTGCTATACTTCTGTAGAAAACATTTTCATGAAATTTTAAATATAGCCAAAATATTACAACTTATACAATTATGTGAAACACCTTGTATATTCGAAATACCGGCCATGAGCCACAGAAGTTTCCTGTATGACAATGCCCCATATCGTACCGCATTCATTGTCAGACGTTTCTTCCTCGGGGACAGTAGAGTCCCGCTAGCGGAAGAAGAGGGCGAAACAGGATTAGCACATCGTTGTCTATCGCGGTTAACTATCCATCGGACGGTAAATAGTTTCAGAATGCGGAACAGGGAAACGGGCTGACCACGGTCAGTACAATGAGAGCTCAAGGAACGCGAGCTCAATGCCGCTCCGGCTGGTACCTTTTCGAGAATGATCAACAAATGTCCCCGGCCCCGTCGAATGTGTGGATCGACTTTTATTATGTTCGCTATGTCGCCTGCCACGGCCTCGCCTTAATCCCCACCTCGCACCCGTTCTTCCGGGGTCCGGCTGACCCCGCTCGCAAAGCGGATTTACGCTTCTACCAATCCCCCGGCCCCTGCACGCCTCTTTTTAATCCGCTGTTTATCTGTCCCAGTGTTTTTGGTCGGCTCGTTTTTTCTCAGTTGTCGTTTGTGCACAAGTATTGTACAGGGTGTATAAAGAGCAATGGTCACTGCGTTCAGGGGTAGATCTGCACCTTTGGTTTGGTGGACATTTGTAAAGAAACTTGCCGCAAAAAGGTTTATAATATTGAAAATTAATGTTCAACTTTAAATTTAGGTGTACATTCACCCCTGATAGCAGTGACCATTATTTTTTATACGCCCTGTACAGAGTGCATTGGAAAGCGTGGTATAGACAAAAAAGTGAGCGATTCTTTATGCAAATGTAAATAAAAAATGTGGAATAAATGTTTTTCTCTGAACTTTTGTCTTTGAAAAACTTGGTTTTGGAAACTCGGCTAGTACGCGTAGATATAGCTGGCTAAAAATTGTTATCGTGAAGGGAGAAGTATGATACAATTGTGGATGAAATGGATTCTTATTCGAAAATGATTGAAATTGTGGAACTACTTTTTTCAAGCAAGACAATGTTTAAAAAAAAAAATAGATTTGAAGATGAAACAGATTCTTTTTTCAAAAGCAACGCTATGTTCTAAAAAAGTTATTGTACAATTTCGAACTATTTTTACAAGAGGATGTGTAGCTGTACCATATGTAGAACTGATAAATTCTACTGATTTTTAGTCTAGCAGCCACATTTTGAAAATCGATTTTTTAGAAAACGAAGCCTCCTGTGACAGAATTTCGTTGTACACTTTCGGTTTACTTTCGCATGGGGAATTACATCCTTTTGGATTTTACTGCGATTTCTGATACACCCTGTATATGTATGTGCGATCTTAGTGACTAGATAGCTGGTAATATGGAAATGGTGCACAAGAAACCGATAATTTGATGTTTAATTCAGTAGCTTCTTCAGACATAAGGTCTTCGTTTATTAGTATAAATTAATTTATAGTGCGTTGGTAGAAATGACGTTTTAGTCTCGATAGGTTTGATCATTAAAATTGTGTGTTTCTTGGCACTAGGGTACGTGGCTATGAGGATTATCTTCTTTGAAAAAATGTATGTTTTGACGGGGTGCTGTTTTACTTCAGAATGGAATAATACACAGTAACTGACCTTTTCAACTATTTTAGCTTGCACAATAATCTTGTCAAAAGTTCAGTGAGTCATTAGTGCATACTGAATCAGTGCAACAGTATTTTGTACTTACTACTTACTGTGCTTAATATTAAAAGGGTTCAATTCTGTGACACATGGAATGGAAATAATGCGTTGAATTTTATTACGTACCAATTTTTTTTACAAATTTCTAACACACTTTAGGAATCCCTTTTATGTATAGCAGTTAGTAAGTGTAACATAGATATCCAATATAGGTCGAACACAGTAGAAAAATTTAAAAATTTGTACCTGTGCTTTATTAATGTAAGGCATCCATCTGGATTATACTAGACCTAAACCCAAATTGCGATATGGCATTTAAGTGTTTATTCAGTGTCACCTTGATATACACTCACAAAGGAAGAGTATATGTAATTAAGAAACGTACCAAAGAACTTATGATTCACAACGTATACAGAACTTACACATTGCGACACTTTAAAGACGTAAATTTCAGTCATGTCACCTACTATGGTGACGTATCTTATTGTAAAATTTTGTCATGAAGTATGCTCTTATTTAATCTGAATCAGTCTATAAACATTTGCCATTGTGTAACGTACCTATGATTTTTTTCTGTTCTCTGTGAAAGGTATATAGTACAGGATAGAAAAGTAATATTGATCGTCTGACATAACTTTGCTTTTACGAACAATACAAAACGTGGGATATTTCATTCATGGCATTCATGTGGGATATTTAAGATTATATTAATTTTTATTAACAAACTTCTTCATTCCTTGGGCTTAATCTTTGTTATAATCTTTATTCGGTCTTTCACTGCAATTTTGTTGGCAATTATATGATTGGCCTTATTATCATCAAAGGTACCTCTGTTACCAATTTTCGGTACACGGATAATCGATTCAGTTAAAAAGTGTCCAGAAAATCTAGATTCTACTATACTATACAAGGTGCGGCCGAAAGGATGGTACAAGCGAGCAGGAGGTGATTCCTTATGTAAAAATAAAACAATGATACGGAAAAAAATTTTCATCTGAAGCTTAATTATTTTCGAGAAAATCGATTTTCAAAATTCGCTAAGTACGCATTAGGGCGGAGCGGAAAATTTAAATTTGAATTTTCAGTTGGCCTGGGTGTGGGATAGTTGTCTTTAACCAAACACAACTGTAAAATAAAAATTGGAAAAATATTAATTTCTGCAGGTTCCTTTTTCTCCTAAAAATAATTATATAATTGTACTATATAAGCGGAAATTTAAATTTGAATTTTCAGTTGGCCTGGGTGCGGGAGAGTTGTCTTTTGGTTAACCAAACACAACTTTAAAAAAAAATTGGAAAAATATTCATGTCTTCAGGTTTTTTCCCCCCTAAAAATGATTATATGATTATATCATTATATGATCATTTTTATGAGAAAAAGGAATCTGAAGACATGAATACTTTTCCAAATTTTTTTTTACAGGTGTGTTTGGTTAATCAAAAGACAACTATCCCGCACCCAGGCCAACTGAAAACTCAAATTTTAATTTCCAATTATATGTATAGTATCGCTCCACCCCAATACACATGCTCGCGGCTACAGAGGAAGGAACAGAATTTATCAGTAAATGCGGCACAACTGCGAATGGAATGAATCTTCGTGTGCCTACAAATAGTCGAAATCGATTTTTGTGAAAACAAAGCCTTATTCGAAAAAAGCTATTCTATAATTTCGTCTTATTTCTATCCAAGCACTCTCTTCATCATGAGTTGTGCCGTATCTACTGGTGCGTTCTACCAATCTTATTCAGTAAGGTCTTTTTGAGAAAAACTCAATTTATTAGTCCGTGAATGAACTGAATCCTGAAACCTGAACAAGAAAATAAAAAATATATGAAAAAAAATTATGTTAAACGATTTTATTAAAAATGTAGTAAAAACTGAATTAAAATGCACTGAAAACTAAAAAATCATTTTTTTCTTGTACTTCAATTTTGATGGTGTTAATATCACTTTAAATAAAATTGTGGGGCACCATGTGCAACTAGAAGTTGAAGTATTATAGTGATTCTATCCTGTTATGAAATATCGTGCCCCACGATTTTATTTAAAGCGATATTAACACCATCAAAATTGAAGCACAAGAAAAGAATTATTTTTTAGTTATCAGTGCATTTTAATTTAGTTTTTACTACATTTTTAATAAAATCGTTTAACATAATTTATTTTTATATAATTTTTTTTTAAATAGATTCTGAAATCGATCGACTACTCGTACACTTTATTAAACATCGTTTCCGCCTTCATATCAATTTTCCCGAAACAGTTATTTTACAATTTCTTACTTACTTTTGTAGAAGAATATATTATATTTGCAGTTGTACCATATTTAATCTTAAAATATGCTAATTTGGAGTCAGATGACAGGTATCAGACAAGTTTACAAAATGAACCCTTTTAAAAAGGAAGCTTCCTTGAACAAATTTTATTCCACAATTTCTACCTGCTTTTCCATGCCGAACACTACCCCTTCGGTTGGATCACCTATTGCGAAACACCCTGTATACATATTCACAGCTGCCTTTTTATAGTCATGTTAAAATCTCAACGAACTAACAAATAGAAGTTATGTGTACCTTCTACTTGGGACCTGAAATTTTTCATGCGCGGAAAGAGGAGCGTCTCATTTAGGGCTGGGACTATTTGTCGAATTATTCGGTATTCGAATATTCGAATACTTCAGTTGCTCAATAACTTGGCGAATATAATTCGAATATCCAAGTATTCGGATACTATTCGAATATCCAAGTATTCGAATACTATTCGAATATCCAAGTATTCGAATACTAATCGAATATTCAAGTATTCGAATACTAATCGAATATCCAAGTATTCGAATACTAATCGAATATCCAAGTATTCGAATACTATTCGAATATCCAAGTATTCGAATACTAATCGAATATCCAAGTATTCGAATGCTATTCGAATATTTAAGTATACGAATACTGATGTATTCTAATAGTATGGTGCGAATTATAAATCAAGTTCTTTAGGTTCATTTGTCAGGGTAAAATCTTGTAAGCCAATTTTGACCCACTTCACATCATACTATTCGAATACATCCGAATAATATTCGAATTCTAACATTCGAATACTCAAATATTCGAATTCTAACATTCGAATACTCAAATATTCGAAGTTTATTCGTAGCATTCGAATACTTGCAAAATATTCGAATATTAAATTATTCGAATAGTCCCAGCCCTAGTCTCATTTAGAGGTGCAATTTTTCCATGTGAATGCAAAACGGATATTCCAACTGTTCCAGTCTAAATACAGAAATCTGTTGTCCTTAGAGCAATTGTTTCGCTTAAAACGATTACCCCCCCCCCCCCCGAATCGTGTGACTGAAGTAAAGCCAGATCTAAAACGAAGCCAAGAAAAACGAAGAGAGGCGAGGCTCGATTCGTGAATTCTTCGTTTCGACGATGATGCTGCCGAGGGAAACAGCGACTTTTACCTCTCATTGTCTTTGGCCCATGGCCAAGAATCCTGGGAATCTTCCGTGGCTCATGTAAACGCGTCCATGGAGCGCTGCAAATACATTTTACAAGTCACCAAATAATCCCGCCTTTTCCATCTACGTAATTGTGTAAGCTTACTTGCGCATCGAGTGCCTGCAAAATTTTAATCGAATTTTAAGTGGCGCATGCTATATAACAGTGACTAAGGGCCACAAGGATGCAGGTTGCATAAGAAAGAAGGTGGAAAGGTAATATTCCTCTTTAAGTTATAGTAAAATCTTGATCACTCAAACGCTCGAGATGAACAACCACTGTGACGTTTCGAAAAGTAAGATCAAAGTTATAATTTATTTTTAAATGGAATAATGTTTTCTCTGTTATAATTTATTGTTTGATTAGGAATATATTCTTTAAGGGGCAAAATAAAACAGAACTGATTATAAAATATTAATTTTACGTGAAGTTATTAGGTTTGAAAAATAGGTATCTTATAGTTGTCAAGGTTTTGTCTTCAGGTTTTGATGGTATTTACAATCCGAGTTGTATTAATTGTCGTGCAGACCGGGTGTAATGGAAACGTAATCCAGACCGATACTGAGAACGAGAACGATTAAATAACTGATTATATGAATAATTAACCCTTCGTTGACACGCCTCCTTTTTCGATCAACTTTGACATACCTGGGTGGCTCACACCCAGAGCAAATTTTGAGCAGCTGCCATTATCATCTGAAGAATCCAATCGTCATAAAAAAAATCATGGATCTGTTTTAAGGTCTGTAGAATATATTCCAATAGTTTTTTTTATTGAAATTCAATCACAGTTTTTATAAAAAAAATCTAGATTACCACATGTCGAGGAAAAACGAAGAAAATCTTTAAATGGTTGTAACTTTTACAAATTTCAATATTAGAAGCTAAAAATCTTCAGAGTTGTTGCTCGGATATAATATTTTGAGAGAACAAATAGTTTGTAAGTCGGCTTTGGAGAAAAGGTATTCATTTTGCATATAGAAGGTACAGAGCGTCTAAATCAGCTTATGGGTGGCTCACACCCAGAGTGTCAACGAAGGGTTAAACGCAACAATGTACAAATATACCGATCTCGAATTACTATATGTACATGTACATCTATATGTAGCTATACTTACCTGCATACAGTTACTTTGCTAGTAGAATGGAAGAAGATAAACCCGAATTTCACACAGATGTAGTGGAATCAATGCATAAAGCTTATAATATAATCGCAGGAATATTAGAAGAACAATGATTTATTGTAATTACGTTTATATAAGTTCAATATTGAATTTGATACTTCTGAAGTCTTTGCTACTTCTGCGGATAATAATACTTTTTCAAATAAAGTCTGTGCAATTTTTCAATTGGATGCACCCAGAACAAAAGTATACACTGCGTTCCACATTAGAGCGTACTCGTTCCGCGCAGGGATACACTGCTGCCATTGGTAGTAAACCGGCAGGGGAAGTGCTACGACCAATGGCGTGCGTCAGATCCGTGGGAGCTGCGCAGATCGGTCGCAAATCGGTAGGGGCGTTGGTACGCTCTTATATGGAACGCAGTGTAGGGTAAAATATGTTACATGTAGGGTGCACGGATATTTTTGTGAGTAACTGTATATCCATACCTGTGTATCTAATCTGCGGATTAAAGTTGAACTATCACTGCTACTTAATTATGGTTTCGTGTTTACGTACGAGTGCATGCAGTGGCGTGCAAAAGTATTAGGTCACCCTTTAAAACAGAATAACCTATTTAAAATTGGTTCAAATGACTCGAGTTTTTTTGAGAAGCTAGAAAGATTAGTTTGCTAAGTGACGTGATTCGTAGTTTTGAAAAAAATTGCAGCTGGTCGGAATAGCAAAAAAATAGTAAATGTCGTAATTTTAAACAAGTTATTCTGTTTTAACGGTTGGCCGAATAATTTTGCACGCCACTGTATATCGGGAGTCAGAAAAAGACAAAACTTTAAACTTCATTTTCTCGTAAGTGTTTGAGTATTGGATCTATCCGTTTAACACATTTTTATATATCTTGTTCGCTAAATACATGCAAGTTTTTAACCAAAACTCGTAAACTCCCCTTGTCAGTCGAATCTTTAAACTGCAATCCGCATTTGGTATCCGAATTTTACAAGCTCAAAACGTTAACACATAGATCGTGATTTTGGTTGTTGAAGTAACCTAAATAATTATCAGTTACGAAACAGTATGTTCGAGGAATTTTTATACCTGGAAAGACTGTATAGTGTGTGCGATGAGTGTGCTGACATTTAATGTATAAGGAAGATAGCGACATTATCAAAGTACTATCAAACGCAAAATAAACAAAACATACTGTGTAAAGCGTTATTAATAAACCACTCGAAAGAAACGACAATGATATTTCTACGTCATCAATAAACCAAACGAAAGCATGTAGTAACTAAAGACGAAGTAACCACATAAGGAAGTAAGTACTTGTTAGAGCTAATTGCGAGTTCAAAACATAGTAAGCCTGATCATTATGGAATCGTTCACACGACGATTCTCGAAAAAAACAATGAAGATCCCCGTGTGAAATTGGGGTAAGTGTTCCTGAACTGAAATGCTGCAAATTTAATACAAATACAGTGACCATAGTGAGCAAAACTGGTACAGAGTGTACGATAAGTTATGGTTATAATTTTTATAGATAAATGTAAACACATGGATTGATGAGATTTGATGAATTTCGAAACGGAAGTGAATTTTGCCACAGGTTCTTTTAATTTTATTCTTTTCTTTATATCGTGAATAAAAAGTAGAAGGTGTATCAATTTTTTAAAGATGAAATATTTCTGGAATATGTTATCGTATTGAACGAAATGCATATTTAATGATGATAGAAGAATCAATAGACTTTATTTTGTTAGATAAATGACGTATGAAAAATATGAGTCTTCTTTATGGCAATACGTGTTTAACTAGGGTAAACCAACCAGTGAATGACCGAATTGTTGAATCTATGGACCTTTGAGATTAATACTTGAATATATGTATGTATAACAAGCAAAGCAACTGTTGAAATTGCATTTAAATTTACTTTTCTTGAAATTTCTATAAAAATAATTACTTATTCTTATCGTAATTTAAAAAAAAAACAATTATAAAATGCAAAACGTGTAGAAGCCCAGTAAATGACCGCATACTTTTAATAAGAATTGTACTTATTAATGTTTGCTTAATATGCGTAACTAAAAATATGGGATATTAAAAGTGTAACTACACTCCATTTATAAACATATAATTATGTTTAAATTTATAATTGATATTTCTTTGCCTAATAGTCGTTCACTGGTGTGCGATCAATTATTGGTTGGTTTACCCTATAGTTTGCAAATTATACGTAAAATAACCGCTTCAACAAATCATAAAAAAATTATATATAGGTACATAAAACTGTAATCGTAACACTATTAATATTAAAAAGAATAATTTGTTCTACTAAGTTGCTGAGAATGGTAGTATATTAAGTCAACAGTTCGGTGTTAATAAGTGATACCAGCAGAGGGGTAGCAAACAACTTTTATTTACACTGTTACAAATATTATTGATACATGATCATGACACTGCTTTGGTGCTGCCACCTAATCGTAATTCTAAGAAATACTTATATCTTGTTTGTTGTTTGTTTTTATTGTTTTCCTGTGTTTTAAGCAGGGTGGCGTTTCCAGCTTATTTTTGCTTATATTGCCCAACGAACTATAGTCCCATTTTTTTGGTATCCCTCCTCTCTCCTTCGGGTCCCAGCAGCAGCAGCGCACCGGTAGAAAAAAGGTGGTCTCCCATCTTTCCCCAGTACACCGCCTCGTGATGCTTAACTTCGGTGATCTAATGAGAACCGGTGTTTTCCATCGCGGCTACGGCCGCTGGTTACTTATATCTTAATATTTCGAGGTGAAAATACACGAATGTAAGTGTATAAAAATACTTTACGTAACTAATTTCAATAGATGTACATACGTGTGTTTTAAATGTTTATAAAAGAAAAATAAAGAAATACTTCTCATAATTTGTGTGTGCACGTAGAACTCTTGCATTACTTTTATGGAATAACTTCTAACTCGTGAATGCAATTTGAACATCTTATTATTTCATCTGCGGCAGTGATACTAATTACACGTGCGTTAAGCGATTGTGTTACGCTGAGCGGACGTGAATCGCGTGCTGCCGTTGACTACCACTGTCGGCGCCGCAGATTTTGCCAAACTATTTCGTTTCTGCATTGAAAACAAAACGTGACTTACTACTTCTGTTGATGCTTCCCCAAGGAAAAATGTCTGCTGCATCGCGTGGTGTAGTCAGATTTTTTCCTAGACTCTTAGTTTTGGAAATAAATTTAAAGATATCTGCAAGAATGGGTGCATTTCGGGTGTTCTTTCCCTTTGATCGTTGCTTAAACATATTTAAATGTTCATAATGCACTAATAACTTATATCGTTATATTCGGGAGGGTTCGTAGAATAATTTGACAGAACAAGCAACCGAATAACTGTTACTGTTTCGACCCAAAAGATGTTCAAAGTTGAAAATTTGTAATTTTTTTTCAAAATCGAATTTCTCAAAAACTGAGGGCGATGGCGATAAATGGTTTGCGGATTCGTTATCAGCGCACGAAAACCTAAAGGAATGGCTATTCAATGTTACAAGTCCGAAAAAAGTCAAATTTTGACGAACTGTTATTTTTAGTAGGTAATTAATTACAAAAGGACAGTCCTAGCCGATTTCGATGATCTTGGAATATATTATCGAAGGCATGATTCTAAACAACTTTTTCGTACACATGTTAACGAAATTCGACTTTACCCAGATATCTCCGTACACCCCAAGGACGTCCGTTTCATGTCCAGTTTTTATACGAACGTCCTGCGTCCATTTTGTACATACCTAGGATGTTCGTAAGGCATAAATTCGGGATGTTCTAGAAACTTCCGTTGCGAAAGTCCTACTGATATTCTCAAGACTTAAATTTCGAATGTTCTAGGAACGTCCGTTTCTTAAGGGGACTAGGCAGTCGAAAAACTGATTTTTTTTATTGCATTTTCCGAAAGTACTCTCTTTTCTGAATAAAATGCCGCTTGGTTTACAGTAAAATTCGCTAAATTGTAGATTTGGCAGCTAAAAACGTCAAGCCGCAACCTATAGCGTCGCCTTTGCCCAGAAACTTTAAACGCGTTTTTCTGGAATATTTTTTTCTCTTCATTTCTTCCTGACTGCGAACGAATTGAGGTTCAGATCGACTTGGAAAAAATTACAGGATGTGTAAAACATGTGCCATTTCGGGGCAAACCTCTTATAGGGACCGTAAAAATTCAAGATTTTCATAAAAAATTAAGAAGTCACCGAATTTTTTTAACTCAGACCATCATTGTTTGTGCGCTACAAAAATCCGGTGTCGAGAGGCCTTCTACCCTAAAAGGGACTATTGAATTAAACATGAATTAAAAATCACACAGCAACTTTAAAAATAACTTTATTCATACTTATCATTCATCTGTTGTATTTATATTTACCGCTTTGTCAATCTACCAATTTACATCACTACTCTTTCTTACGGACATACATATTTCTATATGCTAGCTACACGTTACTTCTATTTCTACAAGTAAGTTGCTCGAAAGTCGGTGTCACAAATACAATTTACAATTCATATGTACTTTTACACGCTCATCTACCTACTGGTACATTCCATTCGTTTATTTTACGTGTCCCCTTTAGGTACGTGCGTACTTATTTATCTGCACAGTTGTGGACATGTTTATTTAGCTGTCCATCTACCTACTTTTCTAATGTTATACTTTCATCTACCCATTTGCCCATCAACCTAGGCCTTTTAAGTATTGGCCAGCCTATCTGTATATTTACCTAACTGCTTTCTGCATGTTTTAAAGACGCGATGCAAGGAAACAGCAAAATTGTGCACGTTGCTAAAAAACGTAAATTCTGCTACTTTATACGGAGGCAAGCTACGTGGAACAATTTAATGTTCACGAAGTCAATGTGGTTTTGTGCATTCAATGGGGAAAAACCACGTGATCGACAAATATAGCGTACCTAACACTAACGTAACGTAACTTTTGAATTCCGAATTGGGTTCAAGCCGTTTGTAAACTCAAGGTAGGTGTCAAGACTTTAAACACTTCTTCACATGATAATAAATATTGAAATCTAAAAAATAAACGCGATTGATACAATTGAAAGATACAGCTGCTCATTCTTTATCTACAGCTTTGGTTGACCTTCATGGTCATTGAATTAATTCGAATATGGACTATACTTATGGATATTGAAAATCATACAATTCTGTCTGAACAAATGCTGATGGCCTTCAAACCCGCTTGGTAATTTAACGTACAAAAGAGCAAATTAAACTAGAAAGTGGATCTCCTAAAATACTACAACAATTTTATCTAAAAACAGTTTTCAATGACACTAGCGTTTTTAAAAATATTCAATTGTCACAGTTTATGTGCCCCCTCCCCCTATAAATATTGTATGTATAATATGTAGTGTTAGAAATAATAAGAATGTACTTTTAGGTTACTGAACCTCACGCCCGTTAAACATTTTTAACAATTAGTATTTTTCGTGCATGCTAACGTGTAATAAAGACAATTTATTGTTATTATAGTATATCTGCAAGATACATCACATACGTAGACTTGGGCAAAAGTTACTTCAAATACAAATTTGTGCTACCCAGATAGCACACGACGTCTTAAAGACGTCCATTTTACGTCTGTTTTTGGTCTGAACGTCTGACGACCTTATTAAGACACCTTTAAGACGTCGATGTCGAGACGTTTCTAAGATGTCTGTCTTAGGCGTCTTTAAGACGTCCTTAAGACGTCTGTGCCAAGACGTCTTTTAGACGACTATGTTAAGACGTCTTTAAGACGTCTGTGCCAAGACGTCTTTTAGACGACTGTGTTAAGACGTCTTTGAGACGTCTGTGTGGAAACGTCTTTTAGACGACTGTGTTTAGACGCCTTTAAGACGTCTTTGAGACGTCTACGCAAGGACGTCTTTTAGACGACTGTATTAAGACGTCTTTGAGACGACTGTGTTAAGACGTCTTTGAGACGTCTATGCCAGGACGTCTTTTAGACTACTGTGTTAAGACGTCTTTGAGACGTCTGTGTGGAAACGTCTTTTAGACGACTGTGTTTAGACGCCTTTAAGACGTCTTTGAGACGTCTACGCAAGGACGTCTTTTAGACGACTGTATTAAGACGTCTTTTAGACGACTATGTTAAGACGTCTTTAAGACGTCTGTGCCAAGACGTCTTTTAGACGACTGTGTTAAGACGTCTTTGAGACGTCTGTGTGGAAACGTCTTTTAGACGACTGTGTTTAGACGCCTTTAAGACGTCTTTGAGACGTCTACGCAAGGACGTCTTTTAGACGACTGTATTAAGACGTCTTTTAGACGACTATGTTAAGACGTCTTTAAGACGTCTGTGCCAAGACGTCTTTTAGACGACTGTGTTAAGACGCCTTTAAGACGTCTGTCCTGAGAGGTTTCTAGGACGTCTGTCCGAATAAGTGTTTAGAATGTTTCTAAGATGTCCATGCCAAGACGTTTTTTAAACGACTGCGTTTAGATGTCTCAAAGACGCATATGTACATAAACAAGTCATGACTAGGCCGGCTTGCGATGAATAGTACGCGACCGCCAGGCGGCGACCGAGCCGAGCGCTTCTCGCATGTGAGATACAGCAGTCACGCTTATAAGAGAGCCGAACAGATCATATACTGCCATTCTCGAGTACCGGCGTTTTTTGATGAAGGAAATTTATATTTTCGACTTGAACTTGAATATGCCAAAAAAGGTCTCGATCATTCGCTATTGCAAGACATTCTTCTTTCTTATGAAGAAACGAAAATATTCATCAGCATGAAAATAGACTCTCTCAAATGAGAACAAGAGAGCAGCTATTCGACGGGCTTCTTTTTTCAAAATACTTAATTTCATGAAAAGATATATTAATTCTAATAAACAAGAATCACGCTTAATATCTCTAATATCTCTTTAAAGAGCTGCAGTAGGCCT
Source organism: Andrena cerasifolii (assembly GCF_050908995.1). Lineage (NCBI taxonomy): Eukaryota > Metazoa > Arthropoda > Insecta > Hymenoptera > Andrenidae > Andrena > Andrena cerasifolii. The sequence goes on along the minus strand of NC_135128.1, from coordinate 1,945,753 downwards.
AATCAAGGCCTTACGAAGACGTCTTTGAGGCGTCGTGAAAGTCTGAAATGGACATCTTTAAGACGTCTTCACGACCACTTAAAGACGTTTATAAGACCTCTTACAAACGTTTACAAGCCGTTTAAAAGACGTCTTAAAGTCGTACCGTTTCCTGACAAACGACGTAAAAAAACGTCTATAGGCGACTTTAAGACGTCTTTACGACAATAGTAAACGTCTGTAAGTCGTTTTGAAAGTTTGAAGCAGACATCTTTAGGACGTCTTTATGACGTCTGTGTGCTATCTGGGAAATGAGAGATAATTGATATAATAAATTATTATATTATACAGGGTGTCCCAAAATTGCGGGACTTTCCGGAACATGCAATATCCTGATGCAAAAAGACATCGAAAAGTCCTTATCATTTTGGGATCCGAGGCTTCGTTCTCGAGATATTAACAGTATAATATTACTGGTGAAATTTCTAGGCCGCGCAGTTTAAAGCCGAGACAGCTGACCGCTCGCATGCGCACACAGGAGCCACGTATAGTATTTTATAACACATCCACGTAGAGCCAACTGCACTGGTTCAAACCATTAGGTAAGAAAAGACAGTATTTTATAACATGCAATGCGGTATTAAAGATTCTTTATAACCTAAATGATGTAATATAATTGTTTATATCTATAATCTATATAACTAATAATAGCTAATAATAAGAAGAAAAATAATTATAGGAGCATGTACTTATGATAGAAATAGAAATTAAGAAGTAAAATAAGATAATTTAAGTTCACCTAAAATACCGATCACACGTGGCACGTGTGCTGGTGGCGCCACGGGTGGGAAAAAGTTGCAATCATCTTCCCTATTGGTGCATGATTATGGTTATTATATTCTGTTGCGTACCGCGCAACCTCATATAGGTAACAATGCGTTTTCCAGTATATGAAGAATTTGGGGCTACTGCTAGAAGGTTGTCTGCCATGATAAATAGCCAAAGAGTTCAAATTCCTCTCTTTTCCTAATAGGAATATAAATTGTACATATGAAAGTAGGAAGACATTATAATTTTATTCATCTTATGTTTATTATGATGCGTTAGGTTATTATATTGTTATTAATAATACTTGTACGCGTCGTATATTTAATCATAGCTAAGGTGTTAAACACTCGTTCAGCAACAGCTAAACCAACAACATGGCATGTTTATAATGCACTCGATGTACAAGCTTTTGTTTATATCGCCGTAGGAACGCGAAAAAACGACACCCGAGACCCTGATTCTGTTCTGGAACGTAGTAGAGACTACACGTTTTTTTTAGCTCCGTTACATTTCGTTTATCATTTATAAGTTACTACAAATAAATAGATAACAGTTAAATTTTCAAAGAAGACAGTCTTTCTCTACAATTTCACAGAATTCCTACTTCTACGAAGGCGCAACTCCGAGTAGAGCGGTTCTGCGCTCTACAGGCATCAACCCAATCCCTAGGACCATCGTCGGACCGCAGGACCACGCAAGAATTCAAAGTGATTCGCATTGTCTGTCATACATTCGAAGTGACTCGAAGCGTCTTGGAGTCCGTCGCTATTTGGATTCCAATGCTATTGGAAAACGAGTGCCTGCTTGGACACAGTGGCATAGCCATAGGTTCCAATTTCGAAATTGTTTGACGTTGTCGTCCTGTTGCGTTGCACCATTATCGAATTACCAGGTGTCTTGCAGAGTAGTGTCGTAATCGGGCCGTTTCGTCGCGTTGAATATTAAGCCGGTATTATGCGAAAGCGTCGCACGCGCGTCATCCGTGCCGCCGCTGATGATGACTATTCGTGTTGGAGGATACCTGCGAAATTTCCAAATTTTTACTACGCATTACGTGCCGATTGGCCGTTTTACTGTCGACACTTTCGGCCGGAACGTGTCACGTAGGAGAAGGCGTGAATCGATAGGACTTAGCATATGATTATTACTGCCATGCTTATTTAACTAATATGTTATTTAATGTGGCGCGTGTGTTAAGAGTCGAATGGTGATCTTGAGTGATATGGATAGGGTTGGGCATAATATCTATATTGAAAATAAATGTATGGATTAATAATGTGATGTAATATTTCAGTCTCTTATTTGTGCCTGTGTTATTTGGAGTAATAGGCATTTTAAATGATACAATTATTTTTTTAATTTTATTCGAAATACAGAGGTGGAAATAATAGTCGAGATAATTTAAAACCTTTTTCTAATTTAATAGTAAATTAAATTGTAATTAATATGTAAATACGTTTGTCCTTTTAATATTTTCCATTTCCTTTGAAACATGTTTTTATTTCAGATATGCGGAGAAATAAGTGTTTTTGAAAGGCGAGTGTCAGAAGTTTGATAATTTTGGGAATAATTTCTCGCAAAGGCAACGTATGCTATATGTATAACAGTTGGAAGTAGTTTGAATAACTCTTTCGAAAAAATATCACTATGTTTTATTATGTATCTCTATAGGTATGTAATACATATAGTAGGCCGTCCCGAAAAAAATGAAAATGATTGTTGCGTTAGGTCTTAGTGCAGGAAAGTTGTGTCTTGGGATCAATAACAACTGTGCGAAATTTTAGCCCTGTGAGTTAATATCTTCTCATCGAAATTTAAGTAAAAAGTATAAAAATGATCATGCAGCCCTCCTACCACCCACCCTCCCTATCCCTTCCAAACCACCCTACCTTATGGATTAAAAGGCGAAATTTGATAAAAATGTCCTAATCGCAAAAGAATACTCAAAGTTGGGTTTATAGACTTGATGAAGTGGAAACATAAAATTTGTACTCAAAGGCTGGCATATGACTGCGCGACTCAAGGGTGTCCTGAATGAAGCCATCCCTTGCGTCGGCTCCAATTATTTTGCTGGTTGCCTCTATTACGAGCTTTACGAGCGTGCCAGCACTCTACGCACAGCATGTTCTCTGATGTCTCTCATCGACAGTTGTCTGTCATCAGTTACCATAGCCAAAAGGACATTTTCTGATAAGGCGAAGTAAACGTTATTTGAAATTATCTTATCAATGATTGACCTGTATTTCTAGGCTAAGTAACGTGAGGATTGTATAATATAATATAATGTTGCGCCGGGGTGTTTCCTCACTGGCCACCCCGGCGCAAAAGAGAGAATAATACACGGGCGTACACACTGCACAACTATATTTCAGTAGTAGCTATAGCAGGGGTGTTGAACTAGCGGCTCCCGAGCCGCAGTGGCTCCTCCTCTTCGCCTGCTCCGTAGAGACGTAGGAGAACGGCCCCCTCCACACCTACTTCACTCTGATGAATTTCTCCTCCGGGTGCCGCACTCTCTCCCTGCCGGGTCTCGTGCAACGCCTGGAGAAAAATAAGTGGGGGAACCGGCTGACTAGGGGCCCGAATCGTGCGGCTCTCGGAGTGGGGAAGTTCGACACTCCTGAGCTATAGGTTTGCAATGGTACAAGCTAAACCCCTGCGTACAAAACAGTACCTCTGGTCGATATGCCGATCGTCCTTCCAGGGAGCCGACCTTCTTCTCTCTTCAGCTGTGAGTACCAGCAGGCGATGCACGGGCCTATAGCCGGTGCTCGCAACAATATAATATAATATAATATATTTGGCTATGTTAACTGATGACAGAGACAACATCAGAGAACTTGCTGTGCGTATCGTGCTGGCAGCACGTGGGAACTACAGTCGGTAGAAATCCGAAAATGTTCTCCACCTTCGTTGAATTTTAATGCTACTAATTATACTGACTGGATCAATTTTGACGTATTTCTGATCACTTCACCATGTATATTGGACTCGGTTGAAACCATCTCCCTGAAAGAAATGCTGGAGGATGATGGGATCCCCAAATCCTGGGACTTCGAGGCACACCCTTGCCACACTCAGGCTGTGGAGCGTATGGAGCTCGTAACAGAGGCACCGAGCAAAGTGATTGGAGTCGACACAAGGGATGGCTTCATTCGGGCCAGTCGTTCAGTCATATGCCCGCCTTTGAGTAGAAGTCTCATGTTTCTACTTCATCAAGTCTATAAACCCGACTTCGAGTCTGCTTCCGCGGTTAGGACATTTTTATGGAATTTCGCCTTCTAGTCCACAAGGTAGGGTGGTTGGAATCGGAAAAGGAGGAACACCACAAGCATCCACCTTTACGCGATGAGTTCTGACTCACTCTGTTGCCAGATGGGTGGGAGGAGGGCTGCAAGATCAATTTTATACTTTTTACACAAATTTCGAAATTTCAAGGCTCATGCCGGAACAGAAGATATTAACTCACAGGGCTGAAATTTTGCACAGCTGTTATTGACCCCAAGACACAACTTTTTCGCACTAAGGCCTAACGCGACAATCATTTTCATTTTTTTCGGGACGGCCTAATATACAGTAAGTAAGACAAATGTATTTGGACAACCAGTTTTCTCGATTTGTTTACTATTACTGTGACTGAATACTCTTATCATTCATATTTTTGTTCATTATTTGAAAATATATATTTTGTGTTAAAATTTGATAATTTAATTTATTTATCACCCTGCGCTCTAAAAACTATTCAATTAAGTTAATGTTAATAATTTGAACTATTTAAGTTTGAAAAAAATCATTTGTCCGAATACATAAATGTCCGGTACTGTACTTACCTAGTTTATCTTCAAGATTATTTTTTTAAATAAATGAGATAATTGTACTAAAAAAAGCATGGTACTATTTAAGGTACCTACGTTATTTTAGTAAACAAATAAACATCTGGAACAATATTCGAAATAGTATAATTTTAAACGTATCCAAGCTTGATACAGGATATACAGGGTGGTCCACGCAAGTCGCACACCTCGAATAATTTCTAATATATGCGTTGTATGATTTTTTTTTATATAATAGTTGTATGGTTTGGAGCGGCACATTATGCAGGCATGTTCTTTCTTTATAGGCGGAGGTTTGATAGGTGGAGATGTTTACATTTCGGAGATTTGAAGGTTAACTTCGATATTTTAAATGGAGTGCTATATTTGGCATCTTACTGGGTGCAGGTGGTGATACGTTTGTTCATTGTAGAATCTGGGTATATCCCTATTACTTAAAAATGTAGAGGCAGCGGCAATAAAACTTTAACTTATAGAGATAAACTTCAACTTGTCGAGGTCGAGTTTCTCTGAATTCGAAATAAAGTAAGGTTATATTTCGAGCTGCAGAGGTTTCCACAACACAGCAGGAGGGAGCAAAATTGTAGTCTTATAAAGGTTTTGAACGAAATGAAAAAAATTGTTGTCTTGTAGAAGTTTTCGAATTATAGAAGTTCAGAATTCATTATACGTTAGTATACTACTTTAAAAAGAAGAGCGTTATTATTTTCTGTATCTAAAAAATTGCCCTGTTTTTTTCTCAATAGAATTTGATATGTAAAGTTAATCAAATCATTTTATTTAATCTAGATTATTTATTAATTAACGAAGGAAAGGTTCAATGAAAGTTATCATTTACTTTACTTGTCAAAAAAGAATATTGTAATACATTCACTTGAAAATTCATAATTATTGCAAACAGCTCTACCATTTATATTTGCTAAAATTTGTTTATCATTGTAATACTATATTGCTTATTATTGGGTCGAATATGGTGAAAATTAAAAATTTCAAGGTTGTCCACAGGAATAGTTGTTTTGCATCATTTACTTGTCAAACAAGAATATTGTAATACATTCAATTGTAAATTCATAATTATTGAATACAGCTCTACAATTTATATTTACTGGCATTTTTTTATCACTGTAATATATCGTTTATTATTGGAACGATTATCTTGAAAACTAAAAATTTCAACGCTGCCCATAGGAATAGTTGTTTATCATCATTTCGATGAATTATCTTTTTGCCATCGTTGTTGTTTGATCCCTGTTTCCCCTATAAGAACTTATTTAATTCTGTATTTGCAATCAGTGACTAACCAATCGATCCCAAAGAAAAAATTTACTCAATTTACGATCTGAAGCAAATATTTAAGTATTCAAAAGCAACAGAACTCAAAATGGTATTCAAGCCTTATGAATAAGAATCACAAAACATTTTGAAAGAAAATAGAGGGAACTATCATGGCATGTAATAGAGGTTTGTGAGCACAGTTGTGTAAGCAGTAAAAAGTGGTTGGAAGGCTAGAGTATTTGCTCGAAAATTAGAAACATTAGTTAAAAGTAAATTCTGGTGATGCAACTCCGAAAATTGTATTCCAGTTTTCCAGTTGCAGTTAATATATTCAAGAGGCTGTGGATATGTTTACGTTTCTATCGACCTTCATTTTCTTCTGTACCCGTACAGCACTTATAATTCTTTTTCACCTAATTTTTCTAAATTTTCCTGTACACATTCGCTACGTTTTCTAAAATATTTATTCATTTATTTAAGCAAATTCATTGTTACTCCTATTTTACGTGTAACGCCTGTTTCATTTGCTTTTTATTTCGATTTTATTTCTGCCTGATTTCTATTGTCCATCTATTCGACTTATTTGCGTGATGTTCTGTATCAATTGTCATCTGTACAGGGTGCGTCACCTAACTCGCACACCTGAATAACTCCTAAATTATGCGTTGGTTGAAAAATTGTCGCACATAAAAAAGTTGCATAGTTTTGAGGAGGGCTTTTCATAATATACGCATATACTTTCTTTGTGGGTGGAGGCGTTTCGGAGATTTAAACCAACGAAGCAAAATATTTCGTTAACTACAGAATTTAGCACCAATAACACTAGTTTACAAAATCCAACAAATTATTTTTGATCGAAACTCCACTATGAAATTCTTATGTAAGGTGGTCCCCTAGACTCAAAAATCGACATGAGACGAAATCCTGTGGATACGTTTTCGAATTTAATTTGATTTGATCGCGACGACTCTTAAACAAAAGATAATTAAATTGTATACAACTCTTTCCTACAGTGTTTTCTAATCGGACCAATAGTTTAGGCGGAATCGAGCGAAACTTATGAAAAATGTAATGTTTTGGAGCCGAAATTGAAATCGAAAATTCACTACATAGCCAGGAAGATATAGAAATTATCATGTGACGTACAGTTTCTTATTTTTTACGTAGAGTGCGCACCGTTACGAAGAAAACCAGCCCAATCTAAGAAAAATCCATGCACAAATAAGGAAGTTATGGACGATAGAGCGGGAGTGCCTATTTTCAACTTTTTCCCTATTTCTTCCTGTTTTTTGGCGAATTACGTATTTGTCTTCAATGAAAACAAATTTAAATGTATTTTATTTTCTTTTTTATTTTTGAAAAGCAATTTTGGCTCTTTCTGTTTCTTTTGCCCGCATTGAGATCAGTTTCTCTTACAAAGAACCAGTCGTAGTCACCCATTATTGACTCATCCCAGAATCCTTGTAGCTTCTCTCAATACTTTTCATCTGCTGATGAAATCTCTCGCCATGTTCTGCACTTACCACACCAAGATTTGGTGGGAAGAAATCCAAATGCGAGTGGAGGAAATGGATCTTCAAAGACCACTTAACGACTATATTGAGAGAATAAAGAAGTAAAAAGCATGTTACAGCAGAAGATCCATACAAATGATATTTGCAATGAACATGGCGAGAGATTTCATCAGCAGATGAAAAGTATAGTGAGATGCTACCAAGGACTCTGGGATGGGTGACTACGACTCATTCTTTGTAAGAGAAACTGAACTCAATGCGGGCAAAAGAAACAGAAAAAGCCAATATTGCTTTTCAAAAATAAAATAAAATAAATAAAATACATTTAAATTGGTTTTCATTGGAGACAAATACGTAATTCGCCAAGAAACGGGAAGAAATGCAAAAATAGGGAAAAAGTTGAAAATAGGCACTCCCACTCTATCGTCCATAACTCCCTTATTTGTGCATGGATTTTGTTCAGGTTGGGCTTGTTTTCTTCGTAACGGTGCGTACTCTACGTAAAAAGTAAGAAACTGTACGTCACATGATAATTTCTATGTCTTCCTGGCTATGTAGTGAATTTTCAATTTCAATTTCGGCCCCAAAACATTACATTTTTCTTAAGTTTCGCTCGATTCCGCCTAAACTATTGATCCCATTGGAAAAAACTGTAGGAAAGAGTTGTATGCAATTTAATAACCTTTTATTTAAGACTCATCGCGATCAAATCGCTCAACTCTAACGCGAGATATAGCCAAAAACGTCGGGTCCTCTTCTTAAAAAATTACCAAAATATTCATCATAGAATTTCGTCTCATTTCGATTTTTAAGTTTAGGGGACCACCTTACATAAGAACTTCATAGCGGAGTCTACATCAAGAAAGGACTGTAAACTAGTGGAATTATTAATATACCTTTATTCAGACTTCCACATTCTTTCGAACTTTGTTATAAAAAAATTGCAACATTTTATTTAAAAAAATAAATTAAACTTCAAATCTCCAGAACGTTTCAATTTACAAAGAAAGTATATCATTCAACGAACGCATAATTTAGGAGTTATTCAGGTGTGCGTGGTAGGTGACTCACCCTGTATAAGAAACACTTATTTCCCATATCTAAATACTTCATTGTCACAACTATTTACACTTACGTCCATTGTCCCATCTAATTTTGATTACTCACTTAATTATTATCTGTTACCATGTTCTAAAACCTCGCTCCACTTACCTGTTTTGTTATTTTCGTATTATCTGCGTTTTGCGTTATATTTGTCACATTATGTTTATCAAAGTGTCTACTTGCTCTGCAATTAACATTCATTTATTCAAATATCCCATTTTTCAAATTATCTGCGTCCATACCAACTCGCGCGTACTTATAAACCTTTCTACAGGTTTAACTATGCAATTAACCTATCCTACATTTTAATGTTATAATTTCATTAGCCAGTTCACTATCGCCACAGAACTAAAATCGCCTGTATTAATCATTCATCCGCTCAGAGGCTCCTTCGAACGTTAATTCATTTCAAAATTATGCGAAGTTTCATTTGTTGCTCAAGACACCCACTTCTCCATTGCGGATGCCTTTAAAGATTAACAGTATGCTCGTACAAACGTGTGACTCAATAGACACATACGTGGTACATTTTAACTGGCTCGATGGAAAGACGAAAAAGACTTTCTACCGTGTTTAGGTGACGAACTTTCACAGATATCTCCTTACGGAATTGTCCCGGAAGCGAGTATTGGTGCACGAACCCGAAACCTTCATTCTGTCCATTCAACGATAGCCCTATGCTTAAACGTTCTAAATTATTCCATTTACAACAAAATTTTACGAAGTTACGTTCGTTACAAACTCATATGGCTCATATAAATTTAGAGAAAAAATAAAAAGTATCCACCATCAGTGTGAGAACTGTACAAGAATCGTAAAAAAGGATTGAGAAGTAGGGCGGAGCGGAATATTTAAATTTGAATTTTCAGTTGTGTGGGCTGGTTGCGGGATAGTTGTCGTTTGATTAACCAAACACAACTGTAAAAAATAATTGAAAAAATATTCATGTCTGCAGGTTCCTTTTTCTCCTAAAAATGATTATATGATTATATCATCATTTTTATGATTATATGATTTTTTTATTATATGATCAGTTTTATGATTTTTTTATTATATGATCAGTTTTATGATTATATGATCATTTTTATGATCATATGATTTTTTTATTATATGATCAGTTTTATGATTATATGATATTTTTATGATTATATAATCATTATGTGATTATATGATCACTTTTATATGATTATATGATCATTTTCAGGAGAAAAAGAAACCTGCAGACATGAATATTTTTCCAAATTTTTTTTATAGTTGTGTTTTGTTAATCAAAAGATTCCGCACCAAGGCCAACTGAAAATTCAAATTTAAATTTTCGCCAATATAGTATCGCTCCGCCCTATTGAGAAGCGCAGAAATTGTCAATAACAGCAAATATAGTTTTGCTCCTGTTCGTCCTTTCCCTTCGGTACTATAACCAGGTACATGGCAATTCCTCCTTCAAAAATACGTTGAAAATGTACAATAAAAATTTTTAATACGGGTTTCCGTTTTTAAAAGTTCACCTAAACTTCCAGCATTTCTCTAAATTTAACTACCACTCCCTTATTTTAAAAAAATGAATATAAAAGACAATTGTATGTTAAACGATTTTATTAAAAATGCACAAAAAACTAAATTAAAATTACTAATAACTAAAAAATAATTCTTTTCTTGTACTACAATATCGACGATGTTTTTTTAATTTTAAATAAAATCGTGGGGCACCATGTGCAACCAGAAGTTGAAGTATTGGTTGGCATGTGGAACATAATCAACTACAGTTTATTAATTTTATTTCACATTACCATCTGCATCCTGTAATTAAAACATTTTGTTTCGTTAATGCGAATGAAAACTTTCTCACGACAAATTCATTTCGACGTTTGTTTCTGTATTAAAGTGATTCATATCCTGTTATGAAATATCATGCCACACGATTTTACTTAAAGTGTATTATTTAAAGTGAAAAAAAAACACCATCGAAATTGTAGTACAAGAAAACAATTATTTTTTAGTTTATCGTTTAAAAAATCGTTTAAAAACAGTTCGTTAATATTTCCATTCATCACTGTTATTTCATATAGTCCCGCGAATTTGGTGGTTTACTGCTACCTGTTCTTTTTAACAAATTGTACTTATCAACTTAAGCAGTAAATTGTTTTCGGTATTCGTATACGTTAAATAATATTTGTAAACTTGTAAACCGCAGGATGCCAGTTAATTCTCAAAGCTTGACTTTTTCGTTCGAATTGTAGAATCAGCTTAATATTCAGCACACCAGGCGGCAGGTTACAAAATAAGTTACGATATCCCTGCCAAGACGATAACATAATCTTTACACAACGTTCAAGAAACTCTCCTTGCGCATGTAAACGTCGCGGAATTACTGCTCACTGATTTCCTTCGGTATAATAGAAACTCAAGGGAATATCGTCGAATCCATTTTGCGTTTCATTATCGACTAGATTAATTTAATAATTTTTTATTTATCTAGTGGAAATCGGGCACTTAGATTGTGTTTTGTAAAGTTATAACTACTGTTGTTAACTTCATGCATTTTATACATATGAATTATTATATTCTATTGGTTAGCAATTTAAACAGTTTCGAATTTCTAATCCTCAATTTGTTTAAATTTTCAAATTTGTTTTACGGAAAATGTAACATCATTTGGTTTCGTTTGTGTTCTAAAGAGATTTATGAATTAGTACTCAGTAATTACTGGTAGATACTGCGAGTTACTAATTTTCAAAATTTCAAAATTTTAAATACATTATTGTGGCATATCTACATTTAAGTGGATTATCAATTTTGTTGTCATTATTATTTTGCAATAAAACATTAAATATAGAAATATGACACTTAGGATTACTTGCAATATTTAAGTCAACTCATTAACTTTTTCTAATATGTTTTTCTCAAGTACATTATTCATGATCGAATGATTTATCCGGCTATTTACCTGCCTTGGATTATCTACTTGATTATAATCACAAATGCAAATAAACCATAACAAGTTCTAAGCAACAGAAAAGAAAATTTCATTCCTGCAAACACTGATACCATCGAAAATAGGAATTAAGTTACAGGTAATAATCTATCCATTACTTCCAATAAATTCTTCAACTTTTATTTCTTACTTTTACTTCGTTAATCCAAAAAACTTTTCTCCAATATCAGCAAAAATAAAACGTTAATTAATTGTCACCGTATGCAAACGAATACTCAACAATTACTACAAACAACTTGCAATATTTACCCATAAAAATTATTCAATTAAAAACCAATCGTACTAAGATCTTTTAATGGATTTAATTCGATTCTCGTTTTTCATTCAATTCAATTTTCAATCTCCAGCAATTATTGTGGAGATTTCCTTCGGACCCAGCCAACGAAACATGACAAACTCTCGGCACCTTGGTTCGAATACTTAAAAATTAAACAGATTGAAAAACTAAAGCCAGCGCTGCGCTACGCTATTTACTGATAAAAAATTCAATTCTCATATCTTTGATTTTTTTTTGTTATGAAAATATTTCACATTAATGAAATTTGGTTGATGAAAATAATACGAAACACGACACAGTTCCCACAATTCTTCCACTGTCGTTTTAAGAGAAATTGAAAGCGAGTCGTCGGCGGCTTAAAACAAACAACAGCTCGAGACGGAGTAGGTGAAAAAAATGGTGCCCGCTTCGCTAGATGTTACAGTCCAGCTGGCGCTGACGCTGGTGCCACAATCAGGATCATGCCAATAACATCGATCGCAGAAAATCCCACTGTTTCGCACCTTCGTTTTCTGGTTCAAATGTCTAGGACAGACGAAGAATACATACAGTGTCGTTTATAACTTTTTTTCATATTAATTTTTGGTAGAGGGAATATTTAGAAGAACATATTTTGATCAGGGTTGCCAGCTCACCGGTTTTGGCCCGGAGACCCCGGGTTTTGTAGCAAATCTTCGGGCTCCGCGTTTTACTGGAAAAATATCTGGGTTGTAGAAAAAAATGAGATAATAAGAAATTGTGGTATTATAGAATGGTATCAATTTTATATACAATAAAAGTTAGTAATTAAAAAAAACATATTTTTAAATTCTGAATTGTTTCAGCTTAAAATAATTGCACATCTGTTTTCCGGATATTCGGGGACAAAACTTTTTTTGCTTTTTCCATCTCCGAGTTAAAATGTGTGGCACTCCGGGATTTATATGGTGATAAGGTGGCAACCCTGAGTTTGATTGTTAAGATTAAGAAGAAGTGGAGAGAAAATTGCAAGTGCCAAAATTAACAAACAAATTTTTTATTGAAAAATGTCCTACTTGTCAATGGTAATAGATATATAGTATACAATTTTATTGTTGGCACTTACAGTGTTTTCTACAACGACTCTTCAATTATGAAAAACGTTGCAAAATTCATTAACTCCAACATATTTTACTTTACTTGGTATTTTAAATTAGAACCAGAAAATTAAAGCAGTGAGAAGCATTCAATCTGTATGAAATGTCACATTTTGTGCAAACACAGCAGTATCCTAATATTTAAGGAGGTTCGATACCTCACTTGCGGGGCAGGCGGCGAGAGGGGTAAGCCTATCCTTACACATGGGAGCTCTGCAGTGATACCAATCTTAGATAACAAAAATTATGTAGACAAAAATGTTATTTTCATGTATATTCCTAATAAAAGTATTACTACATATTTTGTTTTGGAATTCAATTAAACAAAAAGTATGTTTAATGCAGCCAGAAACACAATATTTTTATAAAAGTAGCGTAAAATATGTGAGTGAAATGCAGCAACGTCGCTTTGCGTCCATCTTTTTTTCTCTTTCCATTTCACCCCGGTTCGCAACAAATTACTAAATACATGTTTACAGTTTGGTAGTGTTTTTACCAATTTTTACTGTGTGCTTTGTACAAGTATACATTGTACAGATGACTACCCGGCGTACAGCGTTGCCACGTTTCAAACAGTTCCTTCGGGCAGTTCCAAAAATACGAGTACATTACTGTCTATTTATTCAATTATCTAATAAATCCGTACGGTTCATGGACGATTTTCTTTTTTAGAATTTCACAGGAATATTTAAGCTTTTCATTGCAACATTTTTTAGGACTTTCTCACTATTTTCAAGGACTCTGTGTAACATTTTATAGAAATTTTATCGCTTCTCCCATAACAGCCTGTGTATAAGAGCGCAACTTTGATTTCAATTTTTTCAAAAACCGTGCGGTCAATCAACTTGAAATTTTGACACAATGCGGACTACACTTTGAGCATTAGATTAAAACACTTTTCAAAGATTTTTCATCATTTTTGCTCCGGTATCGAACCTCCTTAAGGGGCTGTTCGGGTCTAGATCCCATAAAAATAGGTGATATTTGGGAATTAATTAAAGGAAAACTACTATATATAATTTAATGGGACTTTTTGCATTGCATTAAGGATGTCTTAAGTTATAGAAATCAATTTTTTGTTTTATTAGTAATCATTGCAGACGGCACTGGGGAGTCTTAAATTCGAGGCGTCAAAAACTTCATCCAAAACGGTGGAACTGGATTGGTCTGAAATAAAAAACAATGCTAGAATATTAAAGGGCATGAAAATGACAAAAAATACATTTTTGAAAATATAACGACACTTGAAGTTTGAAATCACTTTTTCCCTATATTTTTCGTCCATTCAATGCCTTTAAAAATTACAAATTTCCATTTTTTTTTTAATTTTGCTGGTTGCTCCACGAGCTAAAAGTATATTCTTCAAAGTAAAAAAAGTTTCAGTCGAATCGGATACTAACTTTTGGAGATACAGGTCCCACCGTTTTGAGAACACTGTTTCGAGAAAAACGCGTTTAAAGTTTTACGTGAGTGCCGAGTGACCGGGTGTTACCCATACATTTGCCGTTACTGAAATGCCTATAACTTCGGGAATTTTACGAATTTATAAAAATCCTTTTAAACACGCATTCTTAAAAGGTTGTACATTCACAAAATGAAATAAAAAAAATTGATTTTTAGATTGAAACCGCCCCTTAGGGGAGGAAACCACTGTAATTGTCTGAAAAGTAGGGGTGTTTTCGAGAATTTTTTCAACCAAACGACACAAATAAATCAATGCATTGGTTACTGTAGTTAATAATATACATATCGATGGGTAAGAAAAAAATTTTTTCAATCAAATTCATGAATCCGTTTCCGGTATACTCTTCATCAAAATGTGCGCTGCGGCAAAATCGTTCCTGTGGCGTTGACAGTGCCTTAGTTAGCCATATGGTTAATCCGAATTTAAAAAGACAACAATATTTAGAAACTAGAAGGCTACGTCTGTTGCGTGGCATAAGAAAAAGTCAATATCGCAAAATATAACAAAATGGTGGACCACTGAAAAATAATCATTTATTGGTGTAAAAATGTTCATAACAAAAATAGAAGGAGGCCATAAATTAAAAAAACCTGAACGTCACAAAATAGAGTCGGATTTTTCGTACAATAAATGCCCTTGCTCATGTCAATGGGATGTATAGTTATCTGTGTATTATGTCAATGCGGTTGAAAAATGTCATTCCGAGAAAAACGCGATCAAAGTTCCGCCCGGTTAAGTCGGGCGCTTGACACCGCTCCACGGAAAATACTATATCTCCGTCAATTTTACAAAATTCCTCATAAAATTTAGAGAGAATATTCTTGAAACGTATGTATTTCTGAATTTTTCCGATTTTTTACAGTGTTTTCTCCCCTAAGAACGACAGTGTACACTCCGTTCCATATAAGAACGGACCTATGCCCCAAACCGATTTGCGACCGATCTGCGCAGCTCCCACGGATCTGACGCACGCGATTGGTCGCAGCACTTTTGCGATTGGTCGTAGCACTTTCTCTGCCGGTTTCCTACCAATCAACAGTATATCCCTGCGCGGAACGAGTCCGATCTAAAGTGGAATGCAGTGTAAATGTATCTCACTCACTCACTCTTATTTTCTGTGATTGGCTCTTGTATCTGTCTCATTTACTCTCACTTGTTCTCACTCGCAGTCCTCTTCTTCCACTGTGACTGTCGGCAATACATAAAAGCGCGTTGCCACCGAGTTGGGTAAACAACAGCTTGAAGTTTATGAGGCGCCAGAATGTAGGGCCATCCACGATTTATGTTCCGATTCGGCCCCGAGCTTGGAACAAGAATTGAATCATTCGGTGCTGTAATAATCAAATGGGTCATGCCCACTGTAGTTTTGAAGCTACCCTACGCTTTCTAACAGACTCACAAATTCGTTTTGTCCTTTTTTCATCATTAAGGGGTCATTCTACTTTGAACCACCAACAAATTAAGCTATTTTTAAAAGATATTTTTCTGAGTAAATGCAACATATAATGAAATAAATATTATTGGTATTTATTAAGCTACTCTTATATTATACAAAAAAAATTTAAAAATAATTTTTGCAATCTTTCTTGTATTTTCTTCTCAGATGATCCAGTCATTCCCGGAAGCGTGGGCCACTTTCTTGCAGTACTCCGGGAAGCCACTTATTATTTATTTTGTTCATTGCAATTTTGTACAATTATTCATAAAAAAAAAATTTCTATCAAAATAAATATTGCTTTAAAATTATATAAAAAATCCAAGCCCTATATTTTTATTTATACGAACGAAAGAAATCCCTAACTTGGTCTTTTGTTAGTGGCTTCGGGGTGAGGGTGATCCCTTAATGAAAATGGCGAAATTCGGAAAACATCGTGTAAATCTGTTCCCAATGCTTATCAGATCGATTTTCTTCAAATGGGAGAGCAATCGTAAACATGTGAACGGCGGTGCACGTAGGAGGGAGGCTTAATAGCCTCAAGTCTGTGTCTCATTTTACTTGGAGCGATTAGTGACAGAGACATTCATGTCACCGTTATGTCACACGCGACTTAATACGACGAGTCCTGTTTACAAGAAGCGTATTTCATTTCCTTTTCACTTTTATTCCAGTACCCGTGACAGGACGAGGCTGGCCACTTTCAGCGGTTTCACTTCTATTTCAAACCTTCCGTGCCCGACCTTAATTAATATGATGTGAATTTCGTTTGAAAGATGAGTCCAGCCACAAATTTCCGTTCCATTTAGCCCGTGACTGTTTGAATGATAGAAAGTTTTTATTTTCTGATGTCCATTATAGTGTAGCTTGGGTATAATAATAAGGATGTATAATATATGCTAATGTATTGTAGAAATGTGAAGGTAATGTGAAGATTTCGTCTTCTGAAAAATTTATGAGTACGCTTATTTAACTTTTATTTAACCTTAACTTTTTTTAAACGTGTTGTAAATTAGTGATGTTTCGAACGTACTATGCTGATGTACGCAGAATTAAACTGAATTTTAATTTTATTATTAAACAATTTTTCATATTTAAATAGGAATTTAATTCATT
The DNA here is from genome assembly GCF_050908995.1 of Andrena cerasifolii. Lineage (NCBI taxonomy): Eukaryota > Metazoa > Arthropoda > Insecta > Hymenoptera > Andrenidae > Andrena > Andrena cerasifolii. The sequence continues at coordinate 1,928,820 of NC_135128.1, read as the reverse complement.
TCTGAATATTTGACTTAAATGAAGTTAGGTTCGTGAAAACCACTAGTTATGAACTATTTGATTTTATTAATAATTATATAATTATTGATAATTCAATAAATTGCTTAATTATAGCTCACCAACATTCTAAAATTTCTAAAAATATTGCATTTTTATTTTAAGGAAAAGGGGTTGTTACAGTATTCACCATGCAATGTGTTATATGTAAATAGTGATAATAAGAATTTTATGTCAGTTAATAGTAACGGTAAAAGAGAAGTAGGTATAACATAATGAAAAAGCAGGGCCGTTCCTGGGTTTTGGCTGCCCAGGTGCAGAAACAATATTGCCCCCCTTATTAATTAAAAGATTTTAATTAAGAATTTGATATGCAGTGTTTACTTTTATGTCTATACAGTGGCGGACGAAAAAAAGTTTACAACTTTTAAAATCGGATAACTTCTTTAGAATTAGTCCAAACGACATGAGTGTTTTTTGAAAAGCTAGAAGGATTAGTTTACTAAGTGACGTGTTTCGTCGTTTTGAAAAAAAAAGTGCAATTGGTCGGAATAGCATCGAGAATCGCGGAAATTCTCGAAATCAGCGATTTTCGACCTTATTTTGCGATCTTTAAAGGTTTGTAGCTCAGAGCAACGTTAACCGATTTTAATGAAATTTTAGGCATATATACAACTTACTTCAATCTACAAACGGGTTTTTTGAATTTTCATTACAGGCTAAAAAAAAGTTTAAAAAACAACCTTTCCTATTTTTGTTGCTATTCCGACCCATTGCATTCTTTTTCAAAACGACGAAACACGTCGAAGTAGCAAACTAATCCCTCTAGCTTCTAAAAAAAAAACTCATGTCGTTGGGACTAATTCTAAAGAAGTTATCCGATTTTAAAGTTGTAAACTTTCTTTCGTCCGCCACTGTATATACATAATTTTAAACAGTTATCATGCAAAAGAGTTTCGATTATTATTCTTATTAGTCAAAACTTTACATATAATAAACGGCCTGCGGCCGCCCTTAAGTTTGGTCGCCCAGGTGCAGGGGCACCTTCTGCACCCCTGCTAGGAACGGCCCTGATGAGATGTATAATACAATACATGTCTCTAGACGTTAACAATTAGTAATAAAAAAACCTAAATTCGGTATTACTGGAACCAAGTGAAAAGTAGGTATATTTATTGCTAGAAAAAAAGCAAAAACAAAGAAACAAATCCCGTTCATTCTATGAAACTAATGCGTTTCGTTACAAGTGTCGCTAATTTGACTGATCAGTCATCGCAATCATTGCTTTTATTTGTACGACAAATATACTTTCCCATTTCGCCCTAGCACTAAGCAAATTAGATTTTTCAGTAGTGGAAGTTAGTACCTATCTAAAAAACGAATTATCTATTCAATATAATATACATTTCCCTTTTTCATCATATTATTGGTCGACATAAATTTTTCATCATCACTACCAATTAAGGACACTTATTACGGTTACTAATATTTATTAAATTTTGTTCCAGTCAACACTGGAAATTTCTATTTTCTTTTACTGCTAATGTGTCTAATATGGTTTTTCAACGACACACTAACGCCTATCGCTAATGAGTAATGGAACACGCGTTTTGTTCACCTTTTTAGGCTGGATTTCCATTGCGTTTCACTTTCTTCGCCATACATAATCGCGCCGGTATATCAGCAGCTTTTGGAGGCGGTTAAGCACCGTACGTATAAAACCAACCGACGTACGAGACTTCAATACCGAACGCGAACCTGTCGATCGGTTCTAACGATTGTTTGCCAATCAACTTCCGTGTAATCAAGTGGTTTAGTTGTTACGCATGCCTTTGCGCCGGTAGCGATTACTAACATTCTTGCTTTCTCCTGTTTCGCATATTTTCTTTTCAGACCTGACGACTGTAGCTCGTATAGCAAGCAGTTTTGATTAGAGCTGTAATTATTCGACTATTCGAATACTCGAATAATTCGAATAATTTCAAATACGAATAATTTCTTCGAATATTTGAATATTCGGAGTGTTCGAATTATCAGGAGTATTCGACTACTCCAATATTCAGAGTGTTCGAATTATCAGGAGTAGGTATTCGACTACTCGAATATTCAGAGTATTCGAATTATCAGGAGTAGGTATTCGACTATTCGAATAATCAGGAGTATTCGAATATTCGGAGTGTTCGAATTTCGGATTGTACCGAAAAAGAATCTGAACATGAAATATTTGTTCACCCTTTACCGTAATATTCTTTTCATATTGGCCTTCACGATTATTTGTTTTGGAACAGATAAATTTGACACTTTATTAATCTTTGGTAAAATTATACATTTTGACAAGAAAACAACCATCAGTTCGTAATATTATTATTCTAATAATAATGAGAAGACATCCCCGACTCAGTTGGCCAAGAGCCCCCTCTTCTAGTCCCCCCCCCCCCCCGTGTCCCGCCATAAGCGGATGACAAACAGTACAAGGTTTTTTGTAGAAAACCAAAACCCCGCAAACGATTTTGGGGAACTATAATATTTTTATTTCTACCCCCGTTACTATAACAAATATTCGAATATTTGGAGTCTCCTAATTATTTGAATATTCGAAGACTCCTAATTATTTGAATATTCGAATACTCCTACTTTTTCGAATATTCAAATACTCCTGATTATTCGAATAGTCGAATACCTACTCCTGATAATTCGAACACTCTGAATATTCGAGTAGTCGAATACCTACTCCTGATAATTCGAATACTCTGAATATTCGAGTAGTCGAATACTCCTGATAATTCGAACACTCCGAATATTCGAATAATCGAAGAAATTATTCGTATTTGAAATTATTCCAGTTATTCAAATATTCGTTACAGCCCTAGTTTTGATTCAATTATTCGTAATGCCGAGTTACGGTTGCAGCCGTAATGTTAGTCAAACGTGCGTACAACATGATCTAAAGAAAGCATCTTGAAAATAGAAAGCAGTTGTATTTACTCAATGGAAATGTTGTTATTTAGTTATAGCAGTTTGATGTTCAGTAGTTTTGTGATAGCTATGGTTTCTTATTCGTGTTAATAAAAGGTTTCCCTGTAATCGCTACTAAATTCAATATTACTTTTATCGAGTTTTATTTCACTTTAGTAATAGAACTGAGGGTATTTCGTATTTGTTAGAGACTGGTGTCGTTCGAGTAATTTTTCATTAATTATTTGAACAAATAATCCATTCTCTATTTTATTACTGTTCGAATGATGTTTCGAGTAATTGTTGATACACGTACTTTTGTTGATGTATCTCGGCTTTACTTAAATTACTAAAAAAATTCCGTTTAAATGATTGAAACGTAGGGGCAGTGATTATATTTATTTATTGTGACTTTGCATAGTATATGGTGCAAAAATACATTATGCAAGTAGAACGTACTTTTAATTGTTTCTTTTTATATACTATTCCTGGACATTTTAACATACAACGTATAACATGTAACTATTATTGAACCTTATACAGCAAACAATTTTTATGATTCCTGCAGTTAGAGTTGTAAAATTAAAAAAAAAAAATAAAAAGCTTAATAAGGATAAAAGTAAAAATTCTTGTGTATTAAGATGTCTTTCGAAATTGCAGTAATATTTTAACAGAAAGCAGGGAAATTCCAAAAGTTTGAAACTTAAGCAAAACTTATCTACAGTAATCTATGTAAAGTAGAATCAATGAATATTAGTTACATTGCTATCAAGTGGCGCCATCTTCAATCTCTACACAAATATCATCCATCATACCAGCTGCTGATATCTTCATTACAGACTTTCCTTCTTATCGACTAAGCAGTCAATTGTAATGTTCGATTCGACCACCCACTTTAAAACAACCAATCAAATAATGATTTTTGAAATCCAGCACGAATATAGTATCCCTTCATAGTTAATATCTTTCTCTTATCGCGTGTAGGTACTATTAAATGCCGACGAAGCCAGTTTATACAAAACAAAAATCAGGTTGAGGTGTTCGACGTTTCTCATTTCACCAAGTATAGAGTGGCATAAATTTCGAATCGATCACGGGGCCAATGCTTGGTTCGGCCATTTTCGTGAATGTCTCGGATGTCTTCGAGACTGATATTCACGCGTGAACCTTCCTAAAAGCATCGACCCTACGAGTCGTTGTAAACAGACGCGATTAACCTCGGTGAAGATATCAGCTTGAGAGTTTCGCTACGGGCAAGGCCATTTTTTCAGTGAATCGACTCAGTTCAAGTACAGACAGTTGCTGACGTGTTGTGAAAGCATGGCGCTCCTCGTAAGAATCGCCAAGTGCGAGGTACGTTAGAGAGATTTACTATGTCTCCATTCGTAGTTTACGGTCTCGTCCCTAGAATACGTTAGCAAAGGAGTACGTTCAATGCATGTTAGTTGAATTTAAAGTCCTGTCGTCTCGAGAATGGGTGTATTTAAACGCATACAAGTTCTCAATTGGCCGCGATAAATTGATGTAAGACAGTAATAAGAGTTGCATCGTTTTTCTTCTTTTTTTATTGGCTATGTCACCAGTCACTGATAAATTGATTATATATATGAGCGGAATATACGTGCATTTATATTGCATTAATTATTTTGTAACGTTAAGACTGTTGACTGTTAACTTAAAGTTAGGTAGCTATTATTTTGAATAGTTTGGTACTGCAGGTAATTCGTGATATAATTTGTATTGCCATTTAATAAAAATGTGCACTGATTTCGCTTTGTTAAATTGCAAAATGATAGAGAAGGAATTTTTAATTTTCGAATTCCTCTTAGGCGTTATTTAAAGGGAAACAGTTCGATGTTATTAGCACTGCAATTGAAAATAATAAATGTAAGATATTACTTTTAATATATTTCTGACCATAGAATAAAGATATGTTTCTGTCAGTGAAATAAGTGTCTTTCAATAGGCATGTGTTTTTTTGTGTACTACTGTGGGTTGTAAACAAACTTATGGATGCAATTTTAAAATAGTTTAATCGTTAAATATTTCATTTGTGGCTTAGTTTTTGTGGTAACACAGTGATGTGGCGATTTTATTTACAAAATAATTATAAAATTTTCCACATAAAACTAAAAATCACACGAGCTTAATTGTTATTAAGCTACATGCATATAAAAATCCTAGGTATGGTGCATAATTTTACCTTCAGAAAATTCAAAATTAAGATCAAAATAAATTATATCACATATTAGCATAGGTACTACATATTAGCAGATTCTCTTATCTTTGAAATGTGTAAGACTAAAGTCCTTCTGACTGTAAAATAATTCCTTGCTATAAGTATGTGTTATGTAAATACATTTATGCAGGGCCGTTCCTGGCGGGGGTGCAGAAGGGACCCCCGCACCTGGGCGGCCAAACGTAGGGGCGGCCGCAGGCCGTTTCTGTATGTAAAATTTTCATTAATAAGAATAATAATCGAAACTGTTCAAAATTATGTATGCATAGATATGAAAGTAAACACTGCATATTAAATTCTTAATTAAAGAATTTTTAATTAATAAGGGTGGCAATATTGTTTTTGCACCTGAGTGGCCAAAACCCAGGAACGGCCCTGCATTTATGAATTGATGCTGTCAATTATTGTTAAGGAAAATATATTCTTTTGATTAATCTATGATCAACCAATAGATAGATGAGCATCATAAATTACTATGTATCGTGGTGTTATGCATGATGTAAGGATATAAGGTGTGCTCGCTGAGTGGCTCATTTTCGTCTTTTACTGCGCATTCCTAATTTCCGCCATATTAAAATATGTATGTATATGAATGCATATGCAAGTGTACGGACGCATATCGAAATGTTGATAAATTCGTTCTATCCTATTAGTTGACAATCCAATATGAAGGATCTTGGGATGAGCACGTTATTGGCTAATTTGAAAAGGGTGCGCGAGAGCACACCCTTATATCCTTACATCATGGTGTTATGTAATATTGAAACAGTCACGGTAAATAAAACAACTAGGTATTTATTCATTCGTTTTTCATTCAGTTTTCAATTTTCAGTTCCCAGTCAATATTTCTATTTAATTCAATTCAATCAATCACGCGGATGTTCCGAAATATTTTGCGCAAGGTATTTTAATTCAAAGAAGAAACGAAGCAAGTTTCTTAATGTAATAGTACAATATTTTTGTAAAATTATTCGTGAAGAATATCGGGAACTATTGTTGAATCTTTAATTAAAATCACAACAGTGTAAAAGAGGTCACAGGTTGTATAACCTCCAAGTCACTTTCATTAACTATTAAAAATGCTAATTTCACATGTATATTTATAATCTTTCTTTATAAACTAAAAATCATGAATTATGCGGTTCATACATAATTACGGTATTCCTATTGGCGCTGCAATAATTAATTCAATGATGAATTCGTGGTGCTGGAAAGAAATTATATTTTGAAAATCATTATTAATTCCTGTTTATTACTTTAGTACAATTAATCGATATTTTATACAATTTGAATTAACAGAACAATATTAAAAAATTGTAATTAACAAAACTATCCGTCTTGCGTTATCCAATGGTCACCAATAATTTGTTTTTCCCGTACACGCCTTCAAATTATATTAATAAATAAATAGAGAAAAATACCACAACTGCAAATCTACTAATTACACAAAATACTGTAACAAATAAAAAAGATGGTTAGAAGCTGAAACCCGACGTCCAAAAAGTCTTCACAAATTGTGGTAAACGCTATGTAAACGATACAACTATTTCTTTCTCAACCCGCGATCTCAATGACCTCGCTAGATTATGATTATTGAACTCGTCAGAATGTAGTTTGCAATGATAAATAAGTAATGAAAGATATTAAATTTTCGTAAAAAACAAGTTGTCCCTAGAAATCAGGTTATCTGACGTTTAGTTAAAAAAAGTTTCAAACACCACTTTTCTTTTTACATTACTATTTACCTACTATTGATTGTCTATTCAAATATTTGAACATGGCTCAAATATTTTTCACTTTTCTATCCGCTCATCAAACTTTCATTAGAATTTGTATGTAACATTTCATGGGGTCCCCTTTTGAGTTAAAAAATTATATACTTTTTTTCACGAAAGACTATGCAATAGGGCGAAGCGGAAAATTTAAAATTGGATTTTCAGTTGGCCTGGATGCGGGATAGTTGTCTTTTGATTAACCAAACACAACTGTAAAAAGATTTTGGAAAAATATTCATGTCTGCATGTTCCTTTTTCACATAAAAATGATTATATGATTATATGATCATTTTTATATGATAATATGATCATTTTTATGATTATATGATCATTTTTATACGATAATATGATCATTTTTATGATTATATGATCATTTTTATATAATAATATGATCATTTATATGATTATATGATTTTTTTTATTACATGATCACTTTTATGATTATATGATATTTTTATGATAATATCATCATTTTTATGATTATATGATTTTTTATTATATGATCATTTTTATGATTATATAATCAATATATGATTACATGGTCATGTTTATACGATTATATGATCATTTTTAGGAGAAAAAGGAATCTGCAGACATGAATATTTTTCCAAATTTTTTTCACAGGTATGTTTGGGCAATCAAAAGACAACCATCCCGCACCCAGGCCAACTGAAAATTCAAATTTAAATTTTCGCCAATATAGTATCACCCCGCCCTACTATGCAACTTGGTTCCAATTGACCCCGATACGAAACCTGTCATGGCAGTGGCGCTTGTAAGGGGGAATGTCATTACCAATCGCGTGTAATAGAGCTTGCACACTTTACATAACGTGGAACACAGACTGAATCGATTCGACAATCAGAATATCGTGGCGGAGGGACATTTATCGCGCGCGAAGCAAACAATTGCGCTCAGTAGAGGACTTCTTATCTCGGTCTCGGCGGTTCGAGAACCAGGACAATCTGATCGTTATTCTGATGCAGTTTCAGTCCCCTGAAACAAGCAGTGTTCGCTTTTGCATCGATCCACTACGTTTGCGTGCTCGAACATGGGATTACACAGTTAATCATTGGGTTGAGAGAAGTCACGTCCTTAATGAATAGTGGGCGAATTAAATAGTTAGAAATATCCTTTGTGAAACTCAAATGCTGTATTTTCGTTTTTATTCGGGAAAGCAATGGATATTTTATTCACAATATTATAAAAGTTATTTATCATATATAATAATAATCAATAAGAATAAATCTAAAATACAATTTAAATCTAATATAGGGTAGATGTTCCAATTATTGCCACCTTAAGATTATAACTGAACTTCATTTAATTATTTCACGTGTTGTTTAACCTAAAAATCGTCTCAGTTTGAAACATAATATTATGTATTTTATTCGTTATATCATTAATTCTTATAGACCGGAATAATTCATTTTATGCAATAGGTAGAGGTTGAATAGTAAAATTGCGGCCCTTTCTTTAGTATGATTTCGCCATCACTTCCTACTAACGTCGTCGCGTTTTTGACGCTCAAATGGCACTTTCATTTTTAAATATTACTGTTTAAGCACTAGGTACATATGAGTACATATATATATTTGTTTTATTTTTATGTCAATCAGAATCTCCGTTTAATAATAACAGTTTTTTGTACATTTTTTATACGTTACGTTTTCATTACATAAAATAAATAAATTGGCAGTAATTGGGACATCTACCCTACATTTTTTCCACACTTGTCTTTATAATCTCATCTTTAATTACGATGACAGTATCCGTAGCATTGGTATTATCTTTATTATTCATAAGTTATACTTTTTTATGTTTATTTAGGTATTTCTTATCTTTTTATGACTAAATATTTTGCAATCCGAGGTTTGTGAACTTTGAAGTTTGCTAATTCTTGCATATTTCTTTTATTATTTAATTTGAATAAAATACGCTCCAAAATAATCTAACGCGGTGTAAAATGGATATTAAATTTTTGTTGTATCGGCAGATAAATTACAACTGTTGACGGAAGAATGGATATAAAGTACAAATTCTGCTGTTTAGCTGCTTGCTCTATCTTTCAACCAGGTGTCGAATGAAACTGTTAAATTTTATAAATAAAAGTTATTTATCGAACTTATAACTTTTAAATCATTTCTTTTCTGTTTTAAGTTAACTTTGAATATTAACACTTTAACTCTGTTGTACGAGTTCAGTTTTATCAGTATTTTATGTACGATTAAGTAAAAGTTCTGGAGAATCATGTATATAATTTCGAAGAGATATTTAACGGTAAAACATGAGTTACGAATATTTTTTTAATTAGTAGTATTTAAGGAATTGAAAGCAGGCTAAATATAGAAAAGAAAGCACATTGTGATTTTTATATAATTACTAGCATCCCCCATCTCGGCTTCGCCCGAAATATTAGCGTGACTGATCCATAATCTGTAATCTGCAATCTATAAACTAGAGAGTCCTCGGCCACTTATTCCCGTCGCGGTGCTGTTTTGCAAGCGAGAAGCGCTCGCCCGGTCGCCACCTGGCGGTCGTGTCCCGATCTACTATTATTGAAATATCAGTATTTAAAGAAAATAAAAACGTTAGAACCGTCCTCTCGCCAAGACGAACAAAGTGATGTAACACACTTGTGCGTACAGTTCATATTTACTGAGAAACCGTATTTCAAAGAATGCAACTTCAATTTTATATAAACGTATAGATTTTCATCGAACGGTTTAAGATTTCAACTTCAGATCAATCTACTCCACTACATTTTCAGGAAATCTGCTTGTCACAACTTTAATTTTTTTAGGGCAGAAAAATTGTTCCTGTTTAACTAGAACTTTTTTCTACTGTCAAGAAAATACAAGTTCCCTATATACACAAAAATGTATGGGATAAAAGTTTCAGTTAATACACTGTATTTTATAATAATTTTCTCGGGACAAGAAAGATAATAGTCATAATAATACAGTTATTTCATAATTAATTGTAAATTTTAACAGTTTCATTCGACTCCTCATTTCAACATACGTATAACACCGAAAAAATTACTCTCATTACGTTCCGTTTTGTTTCAATACATATTTTGATGACATTAGTAGTTTCAATATTATTATATTTAGTTATATATATTAAAAAGTGGCGAGGCGCCGTGAATAGTATTTATACATATACACGAACCATGGGCGTCCGGAGGGGGTTGCAAAAGGGGTAGTTGCCCCCCTGGCTTTTGAGAAAAAATTCCTTATTTTTCAAAACTGATCTTTATTAAGTTTATACTAAAAAGGGAATATTTTTAAAATTCGGTTTTAAAATTTTAATTATGTGTTAAAAAAAGCAAGAGGGGTATATTTTTCTTTACCATCATTCCAAAGTTGCCCCCCTCTGGAAAAAAGTCTCCGGGCGCCCTTGACATGAACACTACTTAGGTAAAGAATTTTGAGAACGATTTTGAAATTTAGACATTGACAATGTAAGAATTAAGTACCACTTCGAAACATGAATATATAATTTTTAACATTTTGAATATTTTCGTTTAAGGGGAGAATATTTTATTGTAAACTATAATATTGTTTATCACAGTAGCACGTAAGCGTGTATACTTACCCATTGCAGATCATTTGCACGGGAGTCTTAAATGATTTTAATTGTGATAATATGATACCTACGTGGATGGGTATCATTTGTGAATATGTTACAAAGTAAAATTTACTTGCACAATTGAATTGCTTACGCGAGTGTCTTACTTTATTTGCAAAATGGAGATTTCGAGATTAGGCTTAGAACTTACTGAAATAATTTTTGTACGCGAATGAAATTAATGTAAGATTCATTATCATTCATTATTTCATTGTTGGATTTAAGTTATTTAACATGAACTAAATGATATTTTAGGCGCGATTTGCCACAAGGACTTACAGCTGTAGCGTACCAACTGTTAAGATGTACATTGATGGCCAATTCGTAGGTAATTATCTTACAGTATAAAAAGTTGCATAAAAAGGTTATATAAATTGAACGTGAATAAATTTTTAAAGGAACCAGGTTTCAATTGTCGAATTATAGCAACGATCGACTGTGCATTATTATTAGAATTCGGTGAAAACAGAAATACAATCGAAAATGATTATTAGCTTAATTAATGTATGTATATTCTTTAATGACGTAAATTAGAAATTGTATATACCATACGTTTTTACTAATTATACAGCGTAATTAACAGAACTCAAATTGAAGTGGTTACAATATTACAAAACTATAATTGACCTGGGGGAAGTTTCATAAGACATATATTTGTTTCTTTGATTAGATAATTTGTAATATTTTTGATTAGCAATTTTAAAATACAAATTTCTCCTTCGATTTGTGCTTGGTCTCTGTATATTTTTAGACAATTTTCTTTAATAACAATTTATTAATTAGAATGTACAGTTGTTTGCTTCATTATTTTACGAAGTAGGTTCATAGTATTGGAAATAATGTATGGAAACTCATCATGTAAATAGAAATTGTTGTACATGGAAGATCATAATCACTAAAAGATACATGACTCCTGGTGTTTTTCGTTTTCGTATTTCTTTTATCACATATTAATTTAGTTTTGGCTTTCTCATTTATATTATATCAATTTATATTTATGTATTAAATTTTTCGCAACTCTTTTGTTTGTAGTCAAGGGGAGTCTAATATTTATTTGATTTTATTTTCGCAACTTGCTTCATTTATTCTAAAGTTATTTTGTTTTTTGAAAATAAGTAAGAATGTAGTAGGGTAGACCGGGGGCGATAGTAAGAGGGGGGCGATTGTAATACGTTAAATATCTCAGAACATATGATAGATATTATCACAAATTTTGAATATATGATAAAGAACGACATTTGGAATACACACATCCATGTCCTAGTAGTATAGATACACAATAGACATGTATAGTGAAGAAAATATCTTTTCGATACCCTAAAGTAACTTTTTCTTACTAATTTAAATTTGTAATATAAATCTTCCCTTTGCAAGTACGTATTTTTCTTTTTTTTTTAATATTTAATCTGCCCAGTTTTAAGTAATACTGATCGTTACTTATCACTTTTAAGTGTCTCGTTAATCAAAATTTATAATTTAGTCGGGGTCAACAATATTGTCTTGTTTGCATGGAATCCTCTAGCACAGTGGTGATCAACCTTTTGTCCGAAGTGGGCCACGAGTGGAAACCTACTACACTACGCGGGCCACAATATTAAATACATAAATATAACTAATCCAAGAATTTGAATTTATGGGCTGAATTTGTTATTCCTGACATTGATTTACAATAAAACGTTTTTTTTAAATTTGATGTAATGTTTATTAGTAATATATACACAGTAATATATACCTACATATTATAATATAAACAGGTACATATATGTATGTATATTTTTCTAATTAAATGAACTTAAATAACCATTGATATTTACGTAATGAGATGATTGATTCTGTTTCTCATTAACGAGCTTGGCATATTGGGTGCGAAATTCAAAACTGCTACTCTAATACAATTATTTAATCGTTCGTCAGCGAGTCGATGACGACGATCACATTTTAAAATTTTCATTTTCGAAAATAGTTGATCACACGCATACGTACTGCCAAATAAGCTCATTATTTGCCTGGAGTGGGTAGCTAGCAATGGAAATTTATTAGCCGGAAAGTACCGCTTGTAAAACTCAATACGACTAGCATTCTGAAATTTATTCCTTAATTCTGTGTCGTTTTTTAAAACGACTATCTCCATTTGAAATTCTTCAGGAATTCTTTTCGCTTTAGTATTTATATTAAAGGGTGATGAAAAAATATCAAAACTTGTTTGATTTTCGCGGAAGTTTTTGAATCGCAAACTGAAATCTTTTTGTAATCTCTGTATCTCCTCCGCATATTTCTTCGTTTGAGATGGTTTTTCTTTTTTTTAGTACGTATGCGGGTGAGCAACTATTCTCAAGAATGAAAATTTAAAAAATGATGGTCGTAATCGACTCGATGACGAACGATTAAACAATTGTATTAAAAATCACTTAAAAGGGCATTAAATAAAGTACCAAACAAGCAGTTTTCAATTTTTTTAATCATAATTAACAGAAATGAAAAAATTAAATAAACGTAAAAAATATAAAATTATACAACATTAGAAAGGGATAATTTTAACCTATTTTTTGGCGCAAAATTCATTCCGATATCTTTTACAGTTCAAAAGATATATGCCAATGTTCAGGTGGGCCGGAGGTCAGCGGCTGGCGGGCCAAATGCGGCCCGCGGGCCGCGGGTTGCTCTCTAGCTAGCGCAGCACAAACAAACCAAATGAAAAATGAGTGCACTGGACTGAATGTAAGGATTGATCACATGAAGAATGTACCAACCAAAACGGTTTCTATTTCTGTCCCAATTGCGATACCGCATAATTTGGTATAAATTTTAGTTTTTTCATTTATTATTCTAATTAAAATCAATAACTATTTTAATTTTGTAAAGTTAAATTTGTGCTTGTATTATCGGCTCCGTGCAGTGTTACAACCGATCCGGGGTCAGGGACTTTTGTTTTAACTGTGACAGTTCTTGCGTAATCGTATTCCAAAGTCAAAGTGTTACTACCGCCCCCAGTCTACCCTACATTTCGAAATGGTAACGCATCAGTTACTGCTAAAAGCATATCTGTGGCATACAACTTAAAAAAAATTTATATTTACTATAAATTGTTTTAGGTCCTCATCAATTAATTTTACCAGAAGCTAACAACAATTAGTCAGTGAAGGTTGCGTTACACGATTAACATTTCATAACCCAAAACTAATTCCTATTTGAAATGAAAATCCCTGTATACTAAAAAGTAGAAACAGTCCATTTAAAATTAGTACTTTATTATGACACAAAAGAAAACAATACGACAAGATTAATCAATTAACCAGGTCATCCTGTTACTGACGTGAGTGTACTGAAGACATATCGAGGACACGTTGAACAAAATTTGACTGAAACATCTGTAGAAATGGCTCAGTAATTTAAATGAAATTGTTCCACCAGCTACTGTCACTTAAAAAATGTTGGCTTTGTGTGCAAATTAGAAGGCAAGTACCACATGAATGGTATGAATATTGCTACCAACCAGCGGCCATGGCCGTGATGGAAACACCGGTTCCCGTAAGATCACCGAAGTTAATCATCACGGGGCGGCGTACTGGGGTAAGATGGGTGACCATCACCTGTGTCCCGGTGCGTCGCTGCTGCTGGGACCCGAAGGAGAGAGGAGGGAAAAGGGAAAAATGACTATCGTTCGTTCGTTGGGCAATATAAGCGAAATGCTTGAAACGCCATCCTGTGTGTTTCTAACACACAGGAAAACAAAAAATACAAATACAATATTGCTACCAAAATGACAGTGCAATGTGCATGTCCTTCCCTTCAGCTACTTTCAACCAACTCGCATTGGAAACTAATTGGTGTCTATTGAGTTCTAGCAAGAGCTAAACATAAAGTAGTTTACTCGTTTGACAAAAGTAAAAAGGATAGTTTAAACAAGCGTAGGGCATTGTTTCAAGTTAATACAGAAAATTTACCATATTCAACATACAAAGTAGAGTTTGTACCAAGTGTGGCACTGAGAGGGCAGCACGTGCATAGGTCGTCATTCCAACGCAAGTGGTTTAATTAAAGCACATGCCACTTTTATTGTCAAGAAAATCTTTCCATATTGTAGGCAAATAAGTACCTATTCCCCTTGAAAAACAGCTACTGAGTATTTACTGAGACATTCGAGGAGGTATACCCTCTAAAGTAGCAAAATGCAGTTGAACTATCACAAGAAAAATACATGTACAGAATGGGTGGGCGGGGGCGATAAAAACGATGAAAAAAGTTCATACATACACATGTGTATAAACATATGCCCTGTTTGACCTTGTTCCCGAGGTATAACCATTTCTGTACTCCAATAATTTTTAACCCATTAGCTGCCACGATCCCCATTTGGAGATTTTGGAATTTTACGTACACCACTCGGCGCCAATAAATATTTTGGTACACCTGACAGTTTAGTTTCATTCTATATATATATATATATATTGTGTGTAGCAGAAAGTGTATATTATGTGCTTCGTTCCTTTACAACAAGCGAACAAATTTGAAATGCGTCTGTAAGTTGAACGGAACGGACTGTATGGAAAAATGGCATAAATAACAGATATTTTTGTGTGTATCAAATAAAGCATATAATAAAAGAAAGAGTTTCTTATCAGTTTTCTTTCATGCAACCTGCCACAATCCCCATTTGAGACTTTTTAAAAATATCGAATATTTTCAAAACAAAACATAAGTTGAATATAATTATACTGTTACACAACTTTTTGTGCATATATATATAACATATCCGGCCAAAAATTTAAAAAAAAAATTGGCAGTTAATGGGTTAATGGTAAACAAAGATAGGGTAACTGAATCGATGAAATGTTTGTATAACTTTGTAATTGGACTTGATTTCCGTAATGGGGAATTAACAGGTTAATTTTCTGTAAATTTCTTAAGCAAACAATTGGCTGAAGTATTGGAAGAAGTACCACTTGATGTCGTACGTCGCATGTGGTTTATGCATAACGGTGCACCACCACCTTTTAGTCACATTTATTAAATTTTTTGAGAAAATTTACAACACGACGACTGCAGGCTTGCGCTGATTAAAGTAAGGAGTTGCACAGTACTGGAGTATAAAAATAGTTACAACTCGGAAACAAGGTCAAATAGGGCACATGTTTATTTTATATAAACTTTTTCCATCGTTATTATGTCCCCCGTCCATCATTGAAGTGGGTCCCAAGTGTTTAAGATACACCCTGTATTGTGAATTATCGGGCCAACAGTGTTCGGAAGAACTAGATAGACCTCGTGGGCACATAGGCCATTTGTTTTAAATACATTGTTAACTTTGTCTATGTTAAATTTGTGTTAAATAAATAGTTGAAAATCAATTGAACATACTTCCCTACCAAAGGGTGGTCCTTCATAGTCGGCACTCAGTTGCAAAGGTAACAAATCCTGAACGAGGTCAGCTCAACCACGGGGAATTAACATTGGTCCTTCAATCGCATTGAAATTAAAATGACTGGTTTAAAGAAGGAGAGTGTTCTTTCAGTAGAATAGATGGTGAAACAGACATTGCAGAACATGCAGGTACATATTTGGCTACAAGGGGATGATTCACTTATTAGCCCACTTTCTTAATCCTGTATCAATAGATATTACCGCGTTTCCTAAGTTTACAATATTACTTTAACGAAAAAAAGCAATACTAATGTTGATAATCTCAAAAATGCACTCCGTAATTTCTTTCACCTGGAAAAAAATTTACATATAAAAATACATATATGCATAATTAATAATTTTAAATGAATTTCTAAGTACGTATATTGCATCTTTGAGAAGGATTTAACCGAAGTTCGCGTCACTAATGATAACATTTTGATATAAACAATTAAAATTGCAATGAAATGGGGTGATAATATTTTTTCACAGATACATTTCTATAAATTACATTCAATGCATAATATAATAATGTTGAATAAATAGCTGATTTAGAATAAGTTTTGAATGTTATTTCCAATACACGGTTAGTTTGCTTGTTTATGTAAATTCTTTTATTCATATTATTGAACATGCGTCATTGAATGAAGCTTCTATAACCTGGAATGGACTGAAAAAGAACGATGAATTATTATCGAGCATGATTTTCATGAAACAAATACTCGCTACATAAGGTATTCTGTACCCTACTTTTCGCACGATACAGACCCTTATGAATATTTACAGTGCACTTCCGGATGCATTTTAATTCAAGGCAATTGTTCACCAGTAGGTACTGTTGGAGTGCCCATTGAAACTAGGGCTGGGACTATTTGTCGAATTTTTCGGTATTCGAATATTCGAATACTTCAGTTGCCCAATTATTTGGCGAAT
Organism: Andrena cerasifolii; assembly: GCF_050908995.1. Lineage (NCBI taxonomy): Eukaryota > Metazoa > Arthropoda > Insecta > Hymenoptera > Andrenidae > Andrena > Andrena cerasifolii. The sequence continues at coordinate 1,911,888 of NC_135128.1, read as the reverse complement.
ATAATTAGAATATCCAAGTATTCAAATACTATTCGACTATTTAAGTATTCGAATACTGATGTATTCGACTATTTAAGTATTCGAATACTGATGTATTCAACTATTTAAGTATTTGAATACGGATGTATTCGAATAGTATGGTGTGATGTATAAATCAAATTCTTTAGGTTCATTTGTCAGGGTGAAATCTTGTAAGCTAATTTTGACCCACTTCACACCATACTGTTCGAATACATCAGAATAGTATTCGAATAATAACATTCAAATACTCAAATATTCGAAGTTTATTCGTAGCATTCGAATACTTGCAAAATATTCGAATATTAAATTATTCGAATAGCCCCAGCCCTAATTGAAACTGGATAGAAAAGGCGCTATATTTTTAAGGGGATTTAATGCCAAGAATCGTCTTAATGTGGAACTTTGAAGAGCCAGATAAATACGACTAATTATACATACAGCAAGCTTCAAAGCTGTAAGGAACAACTAAGTATGTTGTTACTCACTTAAAAATATGTGAAACTTCTGTAACGAAACTGTACATGTTAAACTCTATTGTATTATTGTAAAAATTATTTTTATTAGCGTCTGTTATTCCTAACACAAAAGTATACGTACACATATATTTCAGCAACAATATATATTTATATATATTCATAACAATATACATATTTAACAATTAATAATACGGAAACGAAGCCTCAAACGCAATTTCGTAATTCTTGATTTCCCTCTTATTTCGGCATGTAGAATTGCCGATTACAGTTTCTGACACCTGTTGCCGAACACGCTGTACATTTTTCTGCATGGCCAGTTCACTAACACTTTCTTTGCCGACAAACTCGAGGTTACAAACTTTAAGTCCATTTTTTAAGGTTTTCTCCTCTGGTTCTCAGGATAAAAATGGTAGGATCGATCGATTTGTCTTGGTGCCAGCTGTCTCACAATGCGTAGCAATTCTGGCATGTCCTTCGATTCGAAATCATTTTGTGGGCTTAAGATTTTCTTTCAAACAAACATTTAACAAATTAAGAAATAGTGGTATGACCTCGAGTTGCTATTGTAAAAAAGAAATATCAAACGCCAGTTTCCTGCTATAAATCTGTTGTTTACCTGCTGGTCCCAATATCGGATGTCATGTTGCAAGACGTGATTTCCTACAAATAGTACATTTACGTTACATTAATGTAATTTGTAGAATAATAATCTGCAGCAATTATTTGTAAAAATTGCACAAAGAAACAATCCATTGTCATTTCTAATCACCGAGAGGAATTCGATTTGTTTCAGAATCGAAGGCCACGGAATTCACGGACGTTCATGATCCAGCCACGAACGAGCTGTTGTGCCGCACTCCAAAATGTACGAAGGAGGAAATGGAAACGGCCGTGCAAAGTGCAAAAACAGCGTATGAAAAGTGGAGAAACACGAGCGTACTGTCCAGGCAGACTTTGATGCTTAAGTATCAAGCACTTATACGTGAACACACTGTACGTTAATTAACTAAACTGCAAATTTATTATGTCATTAAACGATCTATCAAGTTAGAGCCTTTAATTGAAATAATAGTTTCTCTCATGAACTATAGGTACCTGCATGTAAATAATTGTTTTAGCAACGAATATATTCTACCTCACCTATACCCAATAAGGAATTTATATACATAACTATTTATGTACGTACATGTTGCATCATGGGACTAACTGCTATAAGTGATAATTATATGATATTAATTAATATTGACATTTAATATCTATTGATATTATTATCACAACATGGAGCTGTTATTCGTTTTAATATTTAGATAACTATTTTTTATTTTTGAAATTTAGTCTAATTAATTTTTACCGTTTGGGTAAATTGGGGAGTGATGCACCACATTTTTAAAGGTAGCATTTCTCTATATTTAACTGAATAAAAAGCAAAGGGTTTTACTTATGATGTAGTATAGCAAATGAACTTACAGTAATAATGTTCAATAACACAAAAATTATAATATTGTTCTGGAAAATACGCATATAAAAACCGTTCTCACGCGCATGCAGGATACACACTTAGATACATACCCCCCCCCCCCCCCCCGCCCCACACACACAGTAGAGTCTACCACACTAGTTCAAACCATGAAAGAGGGTCAGTGCTCCACGCTCAGCTAACTCGGTTTTAAACTGCGCGCCCCTGAACTTGGACTCAGGATATTGCACGTCCCGGAAAGACCCGCAACTTTGGGACTGTGACGTCCCAATCCCACCATGGGTCGCGCCGGTTACTCTTCGCCAGCGCCGCTAGAGGTCTAAACTTCTCACGAATCCTAGCTTCCAATCTCGTTCGCATATATACAAGCTCCACGTTATTTTTTCTTAGTCCCCGTGCGTCTAGGCTAGGGTCCGTCAGCTATAACCTTATTGGGATTGGCAAAGCTGTGATACGCTACCTGGTGGGCGACCTACTCCTCCAGGTTCTGATTTTCGCCACCAGGTAGCGTATCACAGCTCAGCTAATCCCCTCAATTGGATCCTAATATTGGCGAAAATCAGAACCTGCAGGAGTAGGTCGCCACCAGGTAGCCGTATATCGCAGCTTTGCCAATCCCAATTGATGAGTTCGGCTGACGGACGGTCCCAAGACGAAAAATGCACACATCTTCTTTTCATCCTCGATCTTTAAAAACACCAATCCACCTACCCCGCACAGTACTCCAAAAAGCATGACTCGGCTCGAGGGATTACAGTTACGCCGGAGGCGACGAGGCAAAGATCCCTTTACGTTCAGGAATCATCACCATCTCGGTTTCGGACGTAATAGGAACACAGCACTGTTATTATAAGTGGTCTAACTTAACCCCTCCTCATCAGGTTTAACTATCTTATTTTGAAGGGTCATATGTACCAGTCTGTAATTCACAATACACAACTTGTTGTTCAAATCAGAGTATACAATGCAGTGAAACTTAATAAAACATGTTGCCCGTTTATATCTAAATTCAATTAAATGGATGAAATATTTATATATATGTGAATACGACGCAATTAGATAAACTTTTGGCGGGAAGTACAACATATAGAACTGAAGTATGGTTATGGTCGTGAAATCTAACGAGTATTTCAAAAGTTATGTAGGTGGTCCATCTCACACATAGGATTCATTACTTCCTGATTTACCCTATGTAAAATACATGTTTTCATGTGTGTATGGATTTACTTTTTCTAGAAAGAAATTGCAGAGAACTTGGTCAAAGAAAATGGAAAGACAATGGCAGATGCTGAAGGAGATGTTCTTCGTGGACTGCGTAAGTGTCATTACAAAATTTATATAGTAAAATTATATATATCTATGATGAAAAACTTAAACGGTCTTGGAATATTCTGCAAAATTTTTTGTTTCTATATTTTCGAAAAAGCGACTACAGATGCACCTTTTTGAAGAGTTTGTAATGTTTTCTAATCATGTGTAATGTTAACTGTTACACAAGTATTTTGATTGTTACATTTAATAATAATTATGTTATTGATAAGCCGAATTCAAATTAATAGTTCGTTTGATGAAATTGTTCTAGATTTTGCGTTTTCCAAATCTATAATCAATTGTTAATTCCAGTATTATACGTTCGTTTTGCAAATGCATTCATTTTAATATATATATATATATATATATATATATATATATATATATCACAGGAATGAATAAAAATGCGCTTTTAAACAAACTAGTGTGCAGATTAATGTATCGTAGAATTTTTTTGATTATATTATAGTTTAGTTTATAACAATTTGTTAACATGGATAACCTTCACAAAATATAGGTAAAATAGAAGAATTCTGTATAAGAAAATTAGTAGTTAACTAATACATACAATTTGCCCTATTTTAGCAAACTCCAATGTGAAAAGTATTCAAATACGTTTACATATCCGAATTATAAATACTTTTATTAACTTCATAACTTTTTTTAATGTTTACCTATATTCTGACAATACCATCCAATCACTGTGAATGGAATAATCCTAGTCCTGTACCATCGGATCTCTCTCATCCACTGAAAAACAATTTTTCAAACTTATGCTCATACCAATTATCGACATTTCTGTTCATAACATCCATCAAATTCCCCTATACATTGGCACCCAGCTATTTTATTCTATTGCTAATGTAATCTTAAATCATTCATATAGTTATAAATAACATGTGGTGGAACAAATTTCTTTTAACAGTATGATAAAGCATAAAAACAATTCCTATATGAAAAGTGTTGTTCTATCTCGCAACGTTACGAAGTTATATTAAAAGAACGAAAAAACGCGATAAATTTAAGGGCTGACATCACCCCCACAAAGCGAATTTCCGTAAAAATAATGCTTTTTGCATACCACAATATGCTCTACATTCAAGCGAAATTTCATCAAAATCAATATTTTCAGATTGGTAACTTTTCCATGTCAGTTCATTTTAACGTCCCAGCTGCGTTCGCTAGCGCCACCAGAGGTCTAATCTTCCTAACTCTTTCTCATATATCTTAAAGTTCCAGTCTTGTTCATAAATACAGGTCCTAGAATTTAGGAGCAGTCCGGAATATGCAATATCCTGATGCAAAAAAACATCGAAAAATCCTTTACCGTTTTGGGATCTGTGGCTTAGTTCTCGAGATATCAACACTTGAATATTAGCGGTTTAACTTCTGGGCCGCGCAGTTTAAACTTTTAAAACCTAGTCAGTATCGCGCGGTAGCGCACGCTCACACACACACGCAGGAGGTGCGTAGATACAACAGTAGAACAATAGTCTACGGGCGCCTCCTGCGTGTGTGTATTAGGGGTCATTGTTCTCCGTCATCTGTTTCCGCTTTAAACCGTGCGGCCCGGAAGTTCCATTGCTAATATTCAACTGTTAATATCTCGAGAACTAAGCCTCCAATCCCAAAACGGTAAAGGATTTTTCGATGTCGTCTTACATCAGGGTATTGCCTATTCCGGATTTTCCCTCGATTCTGGGGCACCCTATATACAAGTTCCAAGTTTGGTGCTCTCGGGTCCTATGCATATAGGGCAGGGCCCGCCGACTGTAGACCTACCGATGAGTCTGGCTGACGGTCCCAAGACGAAACGCACCTCTTCTTTTCATCCTCGATCATTGGAAACGCTAATCCAACTGCCCTCACAATAGTCCATTGCGCGTAACCGGCCTTAGAGATTACGGTTACGCCGGAGGCGACGGTGCAACAAATCCCTTCTCCTCCAGGAACCGGTGGTTCCGAACGTTTACACCCCATACACTTCCAATTCTTAATAATTTAACACACACTTAATTCAACGCGGGTCCAAATCCAATTCATCCAATTCAGTCAAATTCAAGAAATTCAGTTATTAATCGAATCTAAACATTTCACCAAATGAACCGAAAATTCCTTCATTTCTTCGATCCATTATTTCCGTTCTGATGCACAGGTCTCATACCTACCTCAGAATTTCACCAAACTCGTTCCGTATACCCGGCATCGTAAAGGGTGTTGATTTATGTTGCAGAGGTAGTCGATGCCTGTACTGCAATTCCCACCCTGCAAATGGGCGAAAGCACCTCAAGCATCGCCACAGATATGGACATAGTTTCCTACAGAGTTCCTCTTGGCATAACAGCCTCCATCTGTCCATTCAATTTCCCTGCGATGATACCCCTTTGGTCGTTTCCCGTGACGGTTGCCTGTGGGAACGCCGCCATTTTGAAGCCATCAGAGCGTGTGCCAGGTGCTTCGATGATCCTGGCCGATCTGTTCACCAAGGCTGGTGCTCCTTCGGGATTGTTGAACGTTATCCACGGTCAGCATGCCGCTGTTGATTTTATCTGCGAGCATTCAGACATCAAGGCGGTTTCTTTCGTTGGTTCCGATCAAGCGGTATGTTTTATCGTCGAGGGTATATTCATGTTCGTTGCATCGGGAAACATATATCGCATGCATGAAGAGCAGTTGAATCGAATCAATGAATGAATCTGTGATTGCTGCGAAAGAGGTTTAGATTATTAAGTTTTTAAGTCTAACTCTTTTGTGTTCTTTCCTATTTGGCTTACAGCGGTGGTGAAGAGAAAGTTTGAAACTTGTATTTTTACTTATCTGCGTAATTACCTGCAATGTTAGGCTTTACGTTACGTTTTAACCTTATCGCGACGGCGGGACTGGGCGGCGGTGCATCGCTGGGAGCGGGTCGTCGTGACATTAGGAGCAGTGCACACCGAATACGTTAAGAGTTTTTCGAGTTTTTGGAGCTCCCAATGTGTCCTTGTATAATCTTAGAGGATTTCGTTGGTATTGCTGATTAATTACCTTACTTTTAACTATACCGCCACACGGTAACATATTTCCCGGCAGCACTGCCGGTACTAGTCACTGTGAAGCATTTAGTGAATGCCGGATATAACCGGCGCTAGCCAATGTGACGTATTTATTGGGTGCCGGGTGTAACCGGCGCTAACTAGTATGAAGCATTTAGTGGAAGTCGGATATAATCGGGGGCTAGTCACGAAAGGGTTAAGATACATTTTTTTTCTGGTCAAATTGTGTTATTTTTGTTACTCCCTACACTTTAAACTTTCGTTTAACCACTGTTATTATATGTTCTATTATTCACATTGTTTGTCAAAGCTTAAAATTATTCGCCGATTTCCATTCAAATTGTATCATATGATAAATCTTTTCCAAATTAAGAATTAACACTTTTAATGATAATTACAATGCTCTTTACATAAAGAAATTTGAATAGCTTATCAAGTGAAGAAGTTACTTGAATTTGTTTGTTTCACTAGAAAATCCCTACTTCCCTAATTCTGTACTTGTGTGCGCGCTTGTATTGAGTATAAAGTCGTATTATTATTGCAAGTGTTAGACAAATATATCTTATAATATTTAAAAAATTAGTTTTAATGTCAGATAATTAAAAGCGCTTATGTGTTGAAAAGCTATTTATGCGTAGCTGAATAGTAGATAATTATTTTCATTGAGCAGTCGTGCCCCACAATCTATAACTGTCAAATTTCAATACGAAGGACTGGAAGCAAACTCACTGTGGCAAACTAATTATACATATCGTTCATTTGCTGCAACAACGACATAACTAAAAATTCACGATTTTTGGGAAAACGGGTTCAAAAGTTCTGTTAGACAACAATCGCTTTTTCTATGTATACCAATGAATCAAAAACTGCAAAATTTGAGTTGTGTCGTTGTTACAGCAAATGATCGAAATAGTAATGATTAACGCAATTGTACATACACACAACACATACTATGTGTTACCATCAGATAAAGGGGACCCAGCCCCAATGACGTTGGCCTCTGCCATATATTGTCGGGAGCATGATTTTGAACAACTTCTTCCTATATATGTTACTGTCGCTCGGCTTTAGTTTTCGAAATATTTGCAAAAAACTGTAATTGGTAGTTCGTTCGGGTTAGATGGTTCAGCGCCCCCCCCCCCCCCGTGAAAGGGGCCACCAAGTTTTGCGAGGTTTACACATTTTTGTGTCTTAAATCTCCCAAAAGTTGGCGGCCCCTTTCACGGGGGGGGGGGGCTGAATCATCTATCCCGAATCAACTACCGATCACAGTTTTTTGCGAATATTTCGAAAACTGAGGCTGAGCGACGGTTACATGTATAGGGAAAAATTGTTCAGAATGTTGACATTGACAACGCATATCAAGGTCAACGTCATTGGAGACGGGCCGGGGATGAGCCGAGCGTATGGTTAGCTTGTGGCCATTGGCCGCCGAGCGCCCGACGAGCACCTCACGAGCACCCCACGAGCACCAGACGAGCACTGGGCGAGCGCTCATCGGCCAATGGTCATAAGTAATCATAGTATTGACCCGTCCTCGGTGGCTGTATAAATCGACCTTTACGTGGATGCTTCCGAGCCGTCGATGGCGCGCGAGAGAGAGACAGAGCGTACGCACGCGAAAGAGAGACAGAGCGCAGGCACGTGAAAGACGAAGCGAGACAAAATATCATACTTTCTCTCTTTCGTAACCGACGCTGTCGACTTTTTCGTCCCCTCTCGTTTGCTTTCGGGTTCTCTCGCACTCGACCGAAGGCTTCCAAGAAGTGGTGGGGATAGCGACGAACGCTTAACGCATAGTAGAAATGAGCACATAGCGAGAGTTTACTGTAAAGCTTTCCTCTCATGAAGCAGCGTTATCTAAACATACGTCCATTTTCCATTTTACAGGGAAAGTACATTTACAAACAGAGCAGCGCGCATGGCAAACGCGTGCAATGTAATATGGGGGCCAAGAACCATTGCGTCGTTTTACCAGACGCGAATAAAAACAAGACCCTTTCTCAACTCGTGGGCGCTGCTTTTGGAGCGGCTGGCCAAAGATGCATGGCGCTTTCGGTGGCCATATTCGTTGGTAAATCGAAGGACTGGGTGCCGGAATTGGCGGAGGCCGCGAAAAGGTTGAAAGTCAATGCTGGACATATACCTGGTACTGATCTTGGGCCAGTTATATCCCCTCAAGCGAAACAAAGGATACACAGCCTAATAGAGGCGGGAGTGAAGGAAGGCGCCACATTAGCTCTCGATGGCAGGGGACTCGTTGTTCGAGGTTTCGAGAAAGGGAACTTTGTTGGCCCAACGGTGCTGACGAATGTGAAGGTACGCTTGTTTCAGAAGCTAGTATTAAAGGATTATTGTATAATATTAATAAGTATAAAGAAAAGAGAAGTTAACAAAAATCGAACTGAAATTGCAAATTGAATACAGTGATATTGAAAAGACAGTTTTAAAGTTTAGTTGTAAATAAAGTTGTAGAGGAAAATCTTGATTAGATGCTTTTTATGGATACTGTCTGCTGTCGATCAAGGTAGTAGTAGGAATAATGAATCTGTACGTGAACATTAAATTGCTAAGTGAATATGAATGCATACAAACATCGTAGTGTAGGCTTGACTAACTGGTGGCTCGCGAGCCACCGGGGGCTCATCCGCCTTGCTGCTACGCTGAACGGCCCCTCTCCATACCTACCAGACTATGACGATCGCAGTGGATTCCTCCTTCTTTCCTTCTCTTTTCAACTGCGATCGACAGAGTCTGGTAGATATGGAGGAGACCTTTCAGCGTGGCAGCAAGGCGGAGGTGCCCCCGGTGGCCCGCGAGCCACCAGTTAGTCAACCCTGTCGTAGTGGAACTCAAAAATATTTTCGTTCTGTAGAAAATTTTGGAGAATTTCGGTTCACATTTAATATTTAAACTCGTTAATAATGCTTTATTCATTTACATTACGTTCAAGTTGTTTGAAGACAACTTTTATCTCAAATGCGATTTAAATGTGAAGAAGTAGTCGTGGGGGGTTAGGGGAGGCTATCTTCAAGTTTTCATAACGATAAATTGGAACTCATGTTTTTTCATTTAGTTCATATAATATTTGTTCTAATTGACTGCATACATTGATATGAGGTATACACTTTTTCTCAGCAATTGTTGTTAGTTTATTTAGTCGACCGAATTATCGAAACATGCGAAATTGTAAATGGAACAACGCCGTAATGTAGGTGCCTAATTTTTTCTAAACCCATCATAATTACCAGATGAGTTAAAACTGATCTAAATTATCAAAAATTCAGAGTGTACTAAAATTAAAAATCTTTGAATGTCATCAAAATACAGAAATATTAATACCAATAGTAGAACACACACAGTAGAACAGCTAGAAATGGGTTAGCGTCGCTAACCCATTTTTACGGCTTGAACCAGCACGGTCGGCTCTACTGTTGCGTGCGCACTAGTGTAAGCCACCGCGCGCACAACTGACTCGGCTTTAAACCTCGCGGCCCGGAAATTCCACCGCTAATATTCAACTGTTAATATCTCGAGAACGAAGTCTCGGATCTCAAAACGGTAAAGGACTTTTCGATGTCTTCTTGCATTACGATATTGCATCCTGTACATGAGCGCCAATTAGTAATTTAGTTATAACTTTACCTAAACTTCGGTTAGATATTATATGCATATGTACTAGAATTAAGTACAATTTGGACTGGATGTAAAATTATTTTGTACCTTGTTTTAGCCCTCGATGCAATGTTACACTGAAGAAATTTTCGGTCCTGTTCTTGCCTGTATTTTCACCAACACTTTGGACGAGGCTATTGATATTATTAATAAAAATCCTTACGGGAACGGAACTGCTGTGTTCACAACAAATGGCGCTACAGCGAGAGCCTTCGCGCATAGAATTGAAGCCGGCCAAGTTGGTATAAATGTTCCTATTCCAGTACCATTACCGATGTTCAGTTTCACGGGAAATAAGGGCTCCTTTTTGGGTGACAATCATTTTTACGGAAAATATGTAAGTAAAATGATAAAATCGCACAATTTCTTGAACTTCATATTTACTGTGCGATTTATAACAATTTTACATAAATCTTTAATTCCATTTCCTTAGATTTATATTAAAATACTTTGTCATAAACAAAATAAAACAAGTTACTTACAGTTAGTAAACTTATTCTAAACGATAGTTGAACTAAATTTCCAATGTAATTAAATAATTTAAGTATATATTTGAATTTTGTTGTCACTTTGCTGGCTGAAATTTTCCAGTAATTTTTAGTTACCATATAATTAGTTTCGCGTTTAGTATTATTCTGTATGTACTATGCGCGACAATATTTCAATGAATATTATGTGTTCTAAATGTGCACCGTGTTTTTAGGGCATAAACTTCCATACGCAAACAAAAACGATAACGCAATTGTGGAGGGCTGGAGATGCCAGTGATATCGCATCCTCGACAGCTATGCCAACCATGCAATAAAGGCTGTGCATATAAATTAATTAAAAAATTTCTCATGGTAATGAACGCGTCAAATTATTTAGAGTACCAACGACGAATGTATACGCGCGTCAGCTTTTTTTGGGGCAATATGAATCAAAATTTATTTTTGTTTTCAAAAAGTAATATTTTATATTTCCTTGACAATATGTAGATAATAATGTCTTCCATTAGTCTGTAAATTTCGGTCATATAATGCTTAGATGAATTTTTCTTATTGTGTATAATATGCCTCTATTTTGTAATAAAATAATAAAGTTCCATTTCCTGAATTTTGGTATTCATGTTTATTATTATGTACTGAAACGTTCCATCATTTTCATAATGTGATTGCAATAGATTGCTTTTTAATTTCACACAATTAGGTGAATATAATGCAAAATAAATAATGTATTCTATGCAATATTGAAAAGGTAGGATCCACTTTGTTTAATATTAAAATATTTCTGTAGAATGTAAATAGTTTATTTAAGAACATTTAAGTTTATATTGTATTTTCAGTTTAATTAAATAATTCAAGTATAATTAGATTTACGCAATTTTTCATTCCGTTTTTCCTGATGCTTTAGCATATCGAGAGACATATTAAATATAATTACCGTAATGAACTGGAATCCCTCAGTAGTTCTAGCGCATATTTGAATGAAACTTGGTAATGTTAACTTATAATTACAATAATACTAAAAACTAATACACTAAATTAATTTTCATCTAACTTTAAATCCTGTCCCATATGATAAGTTCGATTGCGATGAAGATGACAAATTTTATACAAATGTAACTACTATGTAATCAAAAAAGCTACGAATAAAAAAATTTGCAAATAAATTTATATTCCCAAATTCAGATATTTTTCTATGTCAAATAACAAATCAGAGCATTTTCTGAAAATTTGAAAAATGTGCTATAATTATTCTGAGACAACTTCACATGTAATAAAATCAGACTGTAATTAAAACTACTTATGAAGTCCCTAATGGCCCTCTTCATTAATAAAATATTATTCAACTTTTATCATTAGTAGGTATTTTTGTTAAATTAGTTGTAGACTACAATTGTATGAACTAATAATGACTTTTGAAAACTAGCATACCCTTTGAATCTTTAAATAAATTCCATCATTTTTAACTGTTTACGAAATCAATTATGACATTCAATATTTTAGTAATTTTAATAAAATGTCTGTCCAATTATCATGAATCCTTTGTCACTTTTTTTTTGAAAACTTCTAATAACTGAAATTATCTAAGCTGGAGTACAATTTTGAATCACATCAATTTAAATAAATTTCAATTAACCCTTAACACGAATTTAAAATCTTTGGTGAGTTCTGATCATTGGAATCTAAATTGTGAGTGCGTATTCTAAATAAAATTCACCTTCCTGAATTACAATTGAAGCGTAATTCCTAAACTAAAGTAACAATTGTATAAACGACGAGAAAAGTAAATAATGTTACATAAGTGTTGAACATAATCGCCCATTTCGATTTTCAACGATGAACAAATGCAATAGAATTCAATTGTAAATCTGTTCGGACATACTGTGCACTTCAACCCCCTGCAATTCTCCAGTAATCAAACAACTCTTCCTTTCACGATTTTTTCAAAATGTATAAATGAAAATTATTAAATGTCCTAGTGTTTCTTCTCGAGAAATTTTATAAATGCTTATTTCTTATTTCTCAAGAAATACTTCTTTTTCTCGAGAAACTTAAGTTTACGAAAATTATTATAGATCTTATTTATTTGCGGAATTGAATTTTCAGTTAGTTCAAATTGTATATTACTAGTTAATAACGAACGTATAAACACATCTACGATTTATAATAAATGTTATTAATAGCATTAGAACCTATATGAATTACAATAGAAAATCTCAGTAGAGAAGATTCGACATTATTGACTGGTGAAGGTGCTCTTAAATTCTTATTTAACAATTTAGAAAAATGGTATACCTACTGAATTAAGTAATGAATTAAGTTTCTTGTGGTTATTAAAGAAGAAATATCGAAAAGAAGAGGAAAAACTATTGTATCCCTTAAAAAATTGTTGTATAGGTAATGGAGAATCTCTTCAAAAAGATTCAAAATATCCACAACAGATATGTATATAACGGTAAAAAAAATTTTAAGTAGCTACACTTTTCGGAAAATATAACAGTAACCATGATTCTACTGAAAATACTGAAAAATTAACGGGTCCTCAAAATGAAGAATTACCATTAAGAAAACAGAGGTAGCAATCGCAGAGAGTCTCCAAGAAATTAGTATCAACCAAGAACACGATAAATTCTGGACTTTAACAAAGGAATTTCACATTTTTGAGTCCACTGGAAGGAGACCCAATTTTCCATAACTTTTGGATCTGCTACATAGAATCAAGTCAACATCCACTCAAATCGAAAGAAAGTTTTCTACAGCTACAGATTTTATCACAAAAAAAGAAAGATTAAAAAACTATTTTAAAATAAAAAACTAATGTTTCGCTTTGCACAAATTTTGTATCAAATAAATAAATATATCAATTATATTTAATATCTGTTTTTCCATTTATACAAGGCTTGTGCAAATTAGACAGGAATGAACAATTAGTTAAAGGTTTCTTGTGTTTTTGATAAATATTATCAACATTAATCCAAAAATATAATTTTTGTAATATTTTTTCCATTTTATCGAGAATTCTCGTGAATTCTCAAGAAGATCTGATCTCGGATTTCTCTAGAAACAAAAAATTTCGAGAAATCAGGAACACTAGTTCGGGTAATAAATTAAAAATTACTAAAAAATCATCAATGTTGTATAAAAAATTTCTAAACTTCTCACATTGGAGATCCTAGGTTGTCCATTTACAACCATATAAAACGTTGCTAAGTCTGAGTTTTTAAGGGCTCATGCTCAGTCAGGAGGCCGAAAAAGGGTGGTCTTTGGAAATTTTTTACTCAAAAACTATAACACATTTCTCAAAAAATCTTTTTTCTTTTTAAGCATTGCATCTAGTATATCTAATATAATCTAGATCATCTAAAATAAAAAATTCAAAAGAATTTACTTATTATATTATATTATCTAGTATTTGAACGAAGGATTTTTTTATCCGATGCTTAGTTTTCTTTTAATTGACGAAAATCAGGCACGATTTATGTCAAAAATTGAAACATTTACTTTAAACATCAGCCATTTTTTCCCAACTCAAGATTTCGAAAAATCCTTCGTTCAAATACTAGATAATATAATATAATAAATAAATTATTTTGAATTTCTTATTTTAGATGATCGACTTTCGAGCAGCAGTGGTCACCGCAGAAGCCCTTTTTTCAGAGAACCTTCGAGTGATGGACAATAACTTATTTACTGATAAATATTTTTTAATAAAAAAATTACTATGCACGGTACTAGATGCAATCCTTAAATGGAAAAAAGATTTTTTGAGAAATGTGTTATAGCTTATGAGTAAAAAATTTCCAAAGACCACCCTTTTTTCGGCGTCCTGACTGAGCATGACTTTGTATATACACACTATGTTTAAAACGTTGCAAATTTATAATACGATAAAACCCGGAGTTAAGTCCAAACCCAACTGATCCATTGCCCCCCTAGAAATTCAGAAACCATTAAAATGGATAAAAAAAAAAGAGAATTACCATCAGCTGAAAGGCAACACGAGGAAGTTCAATGTCAATGAGCCCTGACACGTCCTTGAATCCATGTTGGTCCCTAGCATCCCTGTCGACGACATTCAAACTGTTACGGATTTCCGGAAGCTGGCAGTGGCGCACGCGCAACTCGGCCCACCACCCCCTGGTCAGGCGCATCTGCGCATTTTCTAGGAGAATTTCTCTCACAGGCGAGGTTCTGTCTGTCCCGGATTGTCGTGGCCGTTCCGACAGAGCTGGCTGCCGGAAGTGGAAACGGAGAATAGCAACCCCTTCTGTTGTTCACATATCGTGAGTACCTGTTCACCGCCAAACACATTTTCAGCCGCCATTCTTCACTATTTCTTCGTCCTTGCGCCACGACAACCCCGGCGAGCTTGCAAAGCATTATTTACTGGCTTTCGTTATTTCCATCGCCAAGGAACCAGCTCCTTCCTTCGTTAAAATTATCCTATTTGTTTTGTTTTCACGTCCGGATCGTGACTCTTCTACCCGCTGCGCGGTAAAAATTCTTTCCTTGGGGGTAGTTTGTTTGGTCTCGAATAGTGTTGTGGTCCTTTCTATTTTAGTCCTCGCTTCTTTTCGTCAGGATTGAGGCCCTTTGTGGCAAAGATCAACGTTGTCGATGTAAATGACACGCTTGCCTGCTTGCGATTCAACATTTCCAGGCGAAAATCGGGAATCGATTCTCCCGTCGGAAAATGTCGAGGTCTGTTGTCCCTTCTTTTCCTCGCCACGCTCAGCAGTCCTTTGGGAATTTTAGAAATAGGTCGTCGTTGATGTTAGGTCTGACGTTTTGTGGAATCTGGCGCGATTTTCTGCTGGAATTCTTACTTTGGAATTAATTTTTCTTGATTCTTTGTTCTGCACATTCTTTGGGTACTTTAATGCGCTCCATATGCGCTCCGTTTACAATAAGCGGCTATCAAGTTTTGCGTTTCATTTGTCTCTAATATATTTTCGTGTATTAAACTTCGTGCAAAGATATTCACAAGATTCTATTTTATTTGTAATCAGATTTGTTTTATAACTGTAATGGAACGTATGTATTTCTTGCGAATCAGACATGTGTTTATGAACATTGTGCGGTCGTTGATTATGTCGGTTGTTTTATCGCGAATGAAACAACATGGTTGGCCAAACCGACTAAATTATTGCACAAATGTCGTTTATTGCTTAATCAGTTGATCACGTATTCTCATTAAGATGATCGTTATCTATCTAATGAAACACGATTCTTTAATGACTTTCTGTTAATACGAATGTTTCAGTTTTATATTCATTATAAATATTCTGTTTGTTGCATTGGAACTTTGAAGGTAATTTCAATTACCAAATCGCGATTATGTTTGATATATGAACCGGTCTATGGAAACGTATTTTTTCACCGACTTTTAACATAAGCAATTTCATCTTTTATTTTTAAAATATAATACTGAGTTTTTTTTAGTATTTACTTAAAAAAAATTGTTTTACAACAAATATTTGCTAAGGTAACATATTCTTTTTTTATTGAGCATAAATTCAGCAATGAAACAGTGATTATAAATATCTAAGTGGTGCAACCTGTAAAATGAACATTTTGTATACAGCAAATGATAAAATACAAGGTGTGAAAGCATTGCTCAGTCCAAAGTGCAATTAACTTAAACCAGCCTGTATTTATATTTGTGCTTTTTATTAGCTTGCCTGCCATAAGTTTATGAAACCCTTTTAGTATGCAAATTGCAAGCGTTTTATGATAATGCGATCGTAGCAGTAGAAAAAAGCTCCTGTTATACAAGTAATTTGAGAGATTATTCTGCATACTTATTTTTCTGCTTTCCCTTCCGAAGTGATAAGATTTTATGTTTCCAACGTGAGCTGATATTATCAGAACTTTTCTATAAACATAAAAGGGAGCGTAAATATATTAACAACCTTTCCAGTTACGTGACTACGAGTTTTCGTTTATGCATTCACGCTTCTTTTAATAACCCTCCATCGCATGCAGTGTTGCAAATA
Source organism: Andrena cerasifolii (assembly GCF_050908995.1). Lineage (NCBI taxonomy): Eukaryota > Metazoa > Arthropoda > Insecta > Hymenoptera > Andrenidae > Andrena > Andrena cerasifolii. The sequence continues at coordinate 1,895,412 of NC_135128.1, read as the reverse complement.
CTTAGGTATGTACTTAGTATCGAACTCGAAGTTATTTCTTGATCGTTAGTACTCCTGGTACTTTTATGGTAAAAAGGTTCACTGTATAAAATTCTGAACACTTTACACTCGACCATACAATCGACCAAAACCCTTTTGCTATATTATCCACTCATCAACTCGGCGGCAGGCGCTACTGGGTAAAATTTACCACAGAGGCGCTAGTTGCAAAAATATGAAGACTGAGTTTTTGTTACAATTTTTTAAAGAACTTTAATAAAGATTTTAAGATATTTCATAAATTTTGTTTGATTCTTAAAACACTGTACTTTAACATAAAAATTACAAAGTTAAAAAAAAAAATTCTGAAACCGTGGTTTTTTACGTTTTAATTTTGGGTATATTTCACCCGGTAGCGACAACCTGTGTTGCAATATAGGGGTGCGCCTCTTACCGGGTTAAATACAGAAGTTTAGAACAGGCAAAAAATATACATTACAGTGATTTCGAATTGAATAATTCATTTAATTCTACGAATCACAAATTCTCCCACTTTTGGAAGATTTAGTGATATCAATTTGTAACGTTAATTTAAAGTTTGATACGCCTGAGATTCGTAGTGCAAATTGTTAATAAACTAAAAATCATAATTTCGTACTTTTCCTACTGCATTATTGTAATCTATCACTAATAATTTTCAAGTAAAGGATCTAAAAAGATTTAACAAAGTGTTCAGAAAAAGTATTCCTGCATAGAGAGTATGGACTCCATATTTCCTTCATTTAAAAAATAGTTCCTTCGAATATGTCTGACATAGAGAGAATTGTTGAGAAGCGGCTTGCAGTATCAATTCATTTCCTCTTTTAAACGAAATCCCTTTTTGCACCTACGATATTATCGTGTTCCAATTGCCCTGCGTCGCTTGTGATGAAGAAAACAGTTTCGGCTGAATGTATGTTGCTGCACCAGGCGGCATTTTACACTGTAAACCCAGTGCTGGAGTTACATATGGGCTGAGCGGGCTGCAGCCTAGGTCCTCATAATCAAGGGGGACCTGGGCCATTAATTTTACTTAATTTATAGCGCTAAAAATCAGGGGCGTACCTAGGCCAAAATAATACAAAATTCAAAAGTGCTATAAGTGACTTTGTACATCGTGTAATGTTATAACATAGCTATGATTTCCCTATGAATGTTTCATGTGAATGTTTTCATTAATTCATACTTTTGGAAGCTTATTAAAGGTTATAAGTGTATTAACAATCTTTTTATGAGTGTTAAAATTTCAGCAGTGTTCTTCTTTCATTGCGTAGATAGAGAAGTGAACGGAGTTCCGTTTCTCATGATCAGATGCTATTAAGTTTGGACCTTTCAAGGTCTCCTAGCCCCCAGGGCCTTCAGTGGCTTTAATCCGGGACTGTGCGAACCCTTTTCAACAGGTCGCGGGCATATTTGCCTTGTCTATATCTCAGAGCTCCACCTGTTTCGTTTGTGTCGGATAACTCGTGATAGCAAACATTAGATTCTTCTGTAATGCACGAGAACCTCGACTCAACGCATCTTCAAGTTGCCATGGGTACTCTATTATTATCATTTCTGCACTGGTCAGCTAGACATTAGACATTTCTAATTATTTCACAGTTGAAAACGACAAGAATCTTCGTCAACTATTTTCTGCTCCTGCATCTGGATGCACGGTTCAAGAACGCATTGTTGATTGTGGCGCTTATACAGGGTGTTAATAAAAATATGGGACATTTTTTCGGAACCGATGCTGCTCACCAAAGTAATAACAAAAATTGGTACACGCATATGCTCGAATGTGCTTAATGTTGTAGTTACAAGCATTTTTATATTCCGTGAAATATAGCATACCTACCAACTTCTTTTATTATTTTGATGGTAAAACCGATCCTGAAAAAATGTTCCACATTTTTATTAGCACCCTGTATAGCAACAATCTTGTGGTATAGATCGCGCGATATAATTTTGTTCCCGAGCGGTCACTGACAGGGAGAGGTTCCCAAGTGTCCGCCTCCGATTGCTTTGAATTTTGGATATGTTTTAGAGGACCGAAAAATAAGATATAAGTGTTTTTTTATAGCGGCCCGTTTTCATATTTAGGGGGTGAAACCAACAACCAAAATTATAAGATTTTCAAGTGTTCATGTCTGATTGCTTTGAATTTTGGATATGTTTTAGAGGGCCGAAAAATAAGAAATACCTGTCTTTTTATTTTGGCCTGCTTGCATGTTTAGGGGTGAAACCACCCTTCAATGTTATTGATTTTCAGGTGTTCGTCTGTGATTGCTTTGGTTTTTGGATAATTATAATACGTGCTTCTTATTTTGGCCTCTTTGCATGTTTAGGGGGTGAAACCACCCCTCAAAGTTATTGATTTTCAGGTGTTCGTCTCCGGTTGCTTTGGTTTTTGGATAATTATGACGCAAATGAAATTTATATAAAGTTTTACTTAACACAAATTTGTAACCCTTATGAACTTTGAGGGGTGATTTCACCCCCTACATATGCAAACAGGTCGATATAAAAAGACACGTATTTCTTATTTTTCGGTCCTCTAAAACATATCCAAAGTTCAAAGCAATCGGAGGTGGACATCTGAAAATCTTGTAAATTTGGGGGGTAGTTTCACCCCCTAAGCGTGCAGGCAGGCCAAAATAAAAAGACACGTATTTCTTATTTTTCTGTCCTCTAAAACATATCTAAAATTCAAAGCAGTCGGAGGTGGACACCAACTATTCTTATGAACTCTGGGGGGTGGTTTCACCCCCTAAACATTCAAGCAGGCCAAAATAAAAAGACACGTATATTTTATTTTTCGGTCCTCTAAAACATATCCAAAAACCAAAGCAATCGGAGATGGACACCTGAAAATCTTATAACTCTGGGGGTTGGATTCACCCCCTAAATATGAAAATGGGTCGCTATAAAAAAACCCGTATATCTTATTTTTCGGTCCTCTAAAACATATCCAAAATTCAAAGCAATCGGAGCCGGAAACCTGGGAACCTCCTTGTCAGTGGCCGCTCGGAGGCAAAGTTATATTGTGCGATCAGTATATTAGTTTGGTTCGATATCAACCGATTTTCCTACAATAATGTCACAAATGAATGAAACATCAAACTTTGATTTTTCGCGCCAACGAATTTGCATCCACTGGGTGGTTTTACAGTGTTCTTGCGCTCATATTTTCTAGAAAGCATTGAATGTATTTTTCGATCGTCCCCGAATATTTACTTTAAAAACAAACGAAACTCAGGATTCGCATTTTACGCTTTGTGCAAAACTTTCACGGCAGAAGCGATTCTTCGGAGGCCTGATCGATTAATAGAGGGATTTTTCATTAATTAGATTAGTTATATACCCATTACAGGATTCCAATGTTTATGCCCATGTATTCTAGCTTTTCCATCACGTGCCCAAAAAAGTGGTTGCGATTCTCGAATTCTTTATAAGCCACAAACAAACGACCTGTGCAAATTTCGGGTTGAAAGCAGGGATCCAAAATTAGCCATTTCTTGCTATTTTCAACCCATGTTCTTCCTTCCCGCGAAACTTATGCGGAACTTAATTTAAAAACTTTATGACCTGCAATAAATCTACCAAAGTAAAAGCAAACCTTTTATATCTATTCATCTGCCATAAAAAGTGAAGAAGTCTGGTCCAAAAATTGACATTGTCAAAGACATAATTTTATACTTCAAGAAGTTTATACTTATGGGGACCATCCGGTCTAACATTCGATTTTTTTTTTACTTCATTTTTCGAATGTTCAACCTCTTAGGAATACCTACGTGTTTAAAAGGATTTGTTGAAATTCGTAAAATTCCCGAAGTTATAGGTATTTGAGTAGCGGCAAATGCACGGGTAACACCCGGCCACTCGGTACTCACGTAAAACTTTAAACTTTTTTTTATTTTGAAGAATATACTTCCGGCTAGGGGAGGATTCCAGAAAAAATACAAAAATTGTAAATTTATAATTTTCAAAGGCGTTGAAAGGATGAAAACTATAGGGAAAAAGTGATTTCAAACTTCAAGTGTCGTTATTTTCTAAAAAAATGTAATTTCTTTAATTTGTTCTGGTTTCCTCCCTAGCCCGAAGTATATTCTTCAAAATAAAAAAAGTTTCAGTCGAATCGGATAATAACTTTTGGAGATACAGGTCTCACCGATTTGGATCAATTTTTTGACGCCTTGACTTTAACGACTCCCCAGTGCCGTCTGCAATGATTAATTATAAAACAAAAAATATATTTCTGTAGCTTAAAACATCCTTAATTCAATTCAAAAAGTCTCATTAAATTATGTATAGTAATTTTCCTTTAATTAATTCCTAAATATCACCTATTTTTTGGGGCTCTAGACCGAAAGCTCCCCTTAAGATTACCCTCAAATTATTAATTTATTCTAAAACGATAAAATTCACCTCACATCACATCCATCATCTTAATTATAGGTGAAGCAAGTCATATCCTCCACACTAAAATCGATTATGATTCTTAACCTGTTAACCGGTGCAGTTTTCGATCGTAAGTGTTCCCCAGCTGGGGAAGTGACAAATGAGAAAAAAAACGAGTTAACTCGTCTTGCCTGTATCAACTGTGAATATGTCTTAATATTATTTGTGATACAAATAGAACGATAAAGATTAAGACAAAAGGATTCGTCTATAAAGAAATAAAGAATTTATTTAGAGAATATTATTAGTTAAAAGATGAAATTTTATTTTAATTTACTAGCCATATGTGTTAGAAGTGGCGAAAGAAAAAAACAAAACAGAAGTGAGGAAACATAATATTTGAGGACCTTGCAGCAAGAGTAGTGCAACTCCATTTTTGACAGTTTTTGAGTATTTAACTTGTAATAAACTTAAAAAATTCTACATCGTTTGGTGCACGTTCAATGCAAATCCGATAACAAATGAGCAATTTATTGCAAATTTTGAACCTGTACCCATTACTGTTTTGTGCAATATTTTTGTTTTGGGCAGCTCCCAAGAAATAGAAACTTATCAACTCAATAACTACTACTTATTCTGTGAAAAAAATATATTTTTCTATTAGTGTTCTTTTTGTAATGTTAAATCAAAGCAATAATTTTATATACCATTTTCTCTAATTCACTCGAAGTTGGAAAAGATGAAACTGCACCCCTCTTGCTGCAAGGTACTCATTTGCATTCTTTCGCAGCGGACGCAATTGTTTAATATTAATGACGACCTAAGTGAAGATGCATTTTCAAATGACGAGTTAACTCGTCTTCGCTGGTTAACGGGATAAACATAATACAACCCCTTCGATTCTTCCCTATTATCCACCGTTAAACTGAAAATCAACTCATGAATTACAAATTACTGAATTTTTTGCACAGGTTTATTAATTATGTACAAAACGGTACGAAAGGGCGATGCCAGCCTGCAGTACACAATTCTCCCGCAAACAGACCAGTTCTCCTCGCCTGGTTTTCCCCAAGCCTCCAGCAAGTCGAGGCCAAGAATCATCAAGGTCACCATGGGCACGCTGATGATCCTTATTATTCTGTCCTGCGTGGCGACGCCATTCCTCATGAACCAGAACGATCAGAGCCTCTTCGCCAGCGCTGTCTTCTCGATGGGTCGTGTTGGACACAACACAGTTCCCAGGAACACGTCGAGGAGTCAAGGGGATGACGCGGTCGTGAGCAAAAGCAAAACGCTGGAGACGATGACAGCGAAATCGATGGAAGCCCGAAGAAAACAGGAGCCAGAGGACGGGACCACTCTGACGTCGGGGGTATTGAAAGCTGAAGAACAGGAGACTGAAGATTTCACGACTACAGGTGTGAATCTTTTACATTACCGCTTTCAAGCACTAGAATTCGATGACCTTTCAAGGTACGCTAGTTTAAACTGCAGCAGAACCATCAGTTTTCGAATTAATGGGGAGACATGATCGTTCAGATGAGGGAATTTCTGGATAACGGGACACGCATCTTCCTCTTAAGGGGGGAGCCTGGTGTAACTAAATGAAAATCGAGGCATTTTTCGGGAATTTTTTTTAAAGAAAGTATTTGATAGATCTTTCTGAAACTTTCAGGATATTGTATTAACAGGTTAAGGTATATAACAAAAAAATTTTATTAAAAAAGAGCGGCAAATAACAAAGTTATGCCCAGTCCGTTGGCGACGCAATTATTGCACTGCGGGCAACGTAGCGTCTTTTGGTTTCGTCTGAAACCAAAAATCGAACAATTTTCTTTTAGTTTATGAGTGTACGCACAGAATGAAGAAATTTGAAACTTAAAAGATGCAAAATGAACAAATGGCGGCCTCTTGAATAAAAAGTTCACTGTTTCCAACGAAATTTTGCCTTAAATGTCTAAAAAAATGTTATTTATTTAAACAATATCATTATACTAATAACTTAGTACTATGAAGAAAATGTTCACAAATATCCGTGCACAAGGCCAAGTCGATTGGTTGAATATTTTTTGAGTTACATTGGCCGCAAAGTGTAAAACTGTCATTTCGAGAAAAACGCATTTAAAGTTTTGTGGTAGCCTGGCGCTCCGTAGCAAAACCGGCTATATCCGCTTTAATTTTTCGAATTTCGTTTTGCGGCTTTGGGAACATATTATCGTGATGTTCAACTATTGATTTATGCAAAAAAAAATTCGATTTCTTCGATCCGCTACACCAGGCTCGCCCCTTAAGGTGGTACATGTGTATTTCGAGGTCAAAAAATAGAATTTTTTTCTTGATTGTTTATGCTAGCCACTAGCCTTAGACGTATTTTAAAAAAAGATTTCATTGAAAAATTTGAAGGATCGCGAGAGTTACGGCGTAAAAAGTAACGGGCGGGCCAACGCAGGTAATCGCGCCGCGGCGCGGCGGGGTTTACAGCCGTTTTTCTCAAAACTACCAATGTTTCTCAAGACGGTGTGCATCGTAACTCGAGAACGGATCGATATTTTTACTTGGAATTTGAACTGAACCTACAAAACACTTTTCTCCACAGTGTGGAACTCGCTCACTAAGATCGCATAACTTTAACAACATTTAAGACAATATTTATCACAGAATTACTTCAGTAAAATCCTTCAAACTTGATATTTGTGGAATAACTCCGTGAGTTTTTATTAAAATTTTTCGACCACGTTCCACATTGTAGATTTTGAGTTAGGGGATACTCATATACAGCGATTTTGCTTTTAGATGAGTCGATTAATGGGAATCGTGTCCACCACGTGGAGGCGCGCATTACGCAAGCACGCGCTTTGACGTTTTGTATATTAATTATTTTTTAATATCTTGTAAACATTCTTATTTGAAAATACGTCTTATAAACCTAGGAAAGAAATGTTAAAAGAGCAAATGGTTTCAGTTATTACTGGCTCTACAATCTAGCCCAGAAGCAATCGTTGATTTTAGCTATATAATACCCATGTACCCTCTGAACCCTCGGTTGTCACTCCTCCTTTTTCGAACGTAGTTGTCGCACTGGGTCGATTTGACCCAGCCAATTTTCAATCAACTGGTATTTAAAAACTGTTTGTTGAATTAAGTCGCAATAATTCACATTGAAAACACATTGGTGCAAGTTGAAAATTTTTTGAAAGCATAAGAGTCCCAACAAAAAGTTTGTTTGCTTAAAAAATCACAACTTTTTTAATTTTTAACATATTTAGCTACAAATTTATAGTTATACTCTTGAGATATGCTGCTTTGATAAAAAAAATAGTCCTATATCGGAGCTTTCAAAAAGGGTATTTATTTCGCATACTGAATAGTGGCATCATTTGAGTTGAAAAAGTCATGGATTTGTACAGGAAAAAACATTTCTTCTTATTCCAAGAATACAAAATTTAATTCTATCAATAACTAAGTCCGTTAAATTAAAAACAAGTCTATTACGGACCGCCACAGTCATTGCATAAATAAGTACGGTGCCGGTCGCACATCGGGCGCCAGCATTTGGTACACTGCATTTGTGTCCCGTAATACAATAACAACTGTGCCCTAATTGTCGCTTCAGTAAAATAAAAAAGAACAATTGGTATGAAAATACTTCTATTTTTACGTTTCTGATTGCTCTCACACACAAAAATCACTGATCCAATTTGGAGTGAAAACAACGCCGTTGTCACACATGGGTCAATTTGACCCTACCTCAAATTTCGACGGCTTTCAAACACGCACTGACACTTCCACTCACTCGGGAAATATCTCTACTTGCAGAGGATACATGAAAATACTACTACCTGGTGCCAATACTATACACTATAATTCTTAATGATGCCTCAAAGATATTTGATCGCAAAGTCGAACTCCGGGTCAATTTGACCCAGTGTGACAACCGGGGGTTAATGATTATTCTGTATATTTCAGAAATAAAAATACAACCAACAATATAAAAAATGAATAGTGATAGTAACGTTTAGTTCTTGGGTTTCCTAGGGGGGGGGGGGGAGGGGGTTGCACATGATTTTGAATAAAACAGGTGGTACAAGTACCAACACATTGACATCTATGGTTTTCCTCATCCAATTTGATCATTGTATGTTAAAAATTCTTCAATTGTCATTTTATCATTTTCTTTCTCTATGCTCTTACATTTTCCTAACAAATGCTCTACTGTTTCCAAAGTTTCATGACATATCCTGCTGTTATTTTGGTTTTACGGATTACAGTATCTGCTGCTTCTCGTTTCGTTGCCATGTCTGAGTTTTGCTAGTGCTGTCTGATCTCTTCCACTGTGAACTGACGACAGATATAAATGTGCCATTTGCAAGTGTTGGATGCTGTATCATTTACGATGTTAAATCGCTGATAATAGAAAATTCGGATATTGGAGGTTTTACTGTACATTTCGTGTTATGTATGTATATCAGTGGCGTCTCATCGTTTTCGGGAGCCCTCAGCCGAGCTCCATATGTGATCCTCAAAATTATTCTAAATTAAATAATATAAAAAATACCGCACTAACGCGCAAAGTAAATAAGTAATAAAACAATTAAATAAATAAGATTAAACGTGGGGTTCATTCCATGAAAAAAGGGCACATTTTAAAATCTGGTGTATTTTTTATTTTCTTTTCGTCACAGTTGGAGGGCCCAATTCAATTTTTTTTCTAGCTTCCACAACACTACTTTTTTTAATTTTCCATTTTTTTCGGGGCCCCCCTGAGCTCCGGGGTGCTGATGCGGCTGCCTCTTTAGGCTCCAGGTTAAGACGGCACTGATGTATATTAAATTTAGAGGATAGGCAAAAAAATGGATTTAGCTTATTCTTTTCCTTTCTGTAACCACACTTTTAAAATAATGCAGAGTGTACGGTTTATATTGTTCAATTATCACAAAGCTTTGCACAGGATTTTGAGATTGCATATTTTTTTGCAACAGTGGTGATTATTTACGGCGTGTTTTAAATATGGCAGAGTTGTATTTTCAAAACACATTATACTCATCTATTTAGTCGATGTATTGGCATTATTGGACGTTTTCATTATGCTTAGATATTTTTTTTTATATTGGAAGATATAAAAGAAGTTTGAAAATATGGGGAATAGGAAAGTTGTGGGAATAGTGTGGTTCTTATACTATAGCTGAAAGAAAACTTGTAACCATCGCATCAAGTGAAAATTAGTGTTTGCAAATAGTGAAATAAAGTGTACAAAAATGTCAGAACACGAAATTGCTTGTCAAAGTCAATATGAAAATGTGAAAAACACTCTGCCCACTTCGAGTCGATTACTAGCAGTAAACTGCTCACGTGTCAATTTAGCAGAAGCAAAAGTTGTCAATGTCACGCATTTTCTAAAAAATTCCAAAATTACTGAAAGTTATTTTAAACTGACTGTTTATTTATTATTGAACATTTTCATTTAATATCTAACAGAAGATACTGATATTAAAAACAGTTTATAGTTGATTAACCACTACAGCATTCAAACTGACAGTACCATAAAACACTTTACAAATTTCTTTCACGGTTTTGTTAATACAAACTAAAAATAATTTTTTAGTACCTAATGGCGTAATTAAAGAATAACTTAGAACGATTTACTGTGCGTATTACTGAGATAATTAATTTTAAAAAATTATACCGTTTATCAATTGTTGTAAGTTGTTAACAAGTAAGGTTTACATTATATTAAAAGGGTAAAATTTTGAAAGTATAATAAAAATGAATATATAATCACTGAATGATTATCTAGTAATATACAAAATTCTGAAGCATCATAAAACGTATACATTCTGAAAGTAAACTTTGTCAGAGCAAGAAAGATAATAAATTAAACTTAAAAAAATGCAATAAATTAAACTAAAAAAAATATTTGCAAGAGGCAGCCAAATGTGAAAACTCCGTTCTCCTTTAAAATTGATGCTCCTTTGTTTCTCGTATTCCGTTGCAACGAGGATTTGCATTTTCCTTCGTGAGACGTTGAAAAGGAATTCCTTCGTATATTTTAGGAGCGTAGCAAATAACGTTAGAAGATTTTACACTCACGGATGCGGAAAGTTTCTCCTTCCTCATATTTTTAATAGAAGACAAACTTTTAGCACATTTCCTGTCTAGAAAAAGAAAACAATAATTTTAAAAAATTTTAATATATTAAAATATTTAAAATATTAAACATTTATAATCGACTCTTTTCCATTTTCTTTAATTAGAAAGTAATTAAAAGATAGTAACACAAACAAACAATGAAGACACTAGAAAAATAAATACTGTAAATTTGATACAAAATTTTATCAAATAAAATAAAAAATTGGCAGCTACTCAATATTTAGAAAACGATTAAGTCGACATATGTAGGTCGAAACATCAACCTCTGTCAGAGTTAGAAATGATTTTGTGTTTTGGTAACGCCAGAGACTTGTTTAAAATAACAAGAATAGTAATACACATTATGGTATAAAATGAATATAATTAATAATGGTATTCAATTTATAGTGTAAAGCAAAACAATACGCCTCGGTTGAGAAAACGTTTAACTATTGTTTTATGCACACAAGTAAGGATTAAAGTGTCATTATTTCGTTTCTTAAAAAAATATACAAAACTTTTGATTTTCAGTTTCTGAACAATTCTGAAGAGGCGTTTGTCAACCATGGCGTATTGTGTAGTTTTACTCTATTGTAGTTAACGATTTTTTCATATTATAATTTTATAATAGTATGAGAACCAATATCTTCCCGCTTCAGCAAGTAGAAAATGCCTGTTAAATGCAAGCTAGGGATTCTTGAAAGAATAGGAATTCCTTGACACGAAGATAATCAAGGGGATTAAACGCTACGACTGACTTCGAAAATAGGACGAAGCATCACGAGTCACTTCGAATATTTGTTAAAAATTTTACAAGTCATAATGAGTGTGGAAAGCCTTCATACCTTGTTAGTTCCTTTAACAATAAAAATTCATAGGTAGTCTTCAATAATTCGAATTCGCAATTGAAGGATTACGATTAAAGTGTGTATTAACAAAATATTTGATTGTTAACTTGTCATATATCGATCGGTACATAAAAGGTTCATCAAGTTTCTCCACACCCACTGATAATATTTATTTATTTCTTTATTGCTTTACACTAAATGTGGTTTATATAGTAAATACAGTATACAAGTACTTTATATAGCAAACAATTTACAAATTACAAGCTACCAGTTTATACAATAGCATTTACAATATTTAATATTTGTATTTTACTTGGTAGTAGTTAGATTCTTACATTACATTTTTTATGAAACCTATAGATTAGGGCGGAGCGATACTATATTGGCGAAAATTTAAATTTTCAGTTGGCCCGGGTGCGGGATAGTTGTATTTTGATAACCAAACACGACTGTACAAAATTTTTGAACAAATATTCATGTCTGCAGGTTCTTTTTTCTCCTAAAAATGATTATATGATTATATGATTATATGTTCATTTTTATATGATTATATAATCATATGATCATTTTTATGATTATATGATTTTTTATTATATGATCATTTTTATGATTATATGATTATATGATCATTTTTATGATCATATGATTTTTTATTATATGATCATTTTTATGATTTTATGATCATTTTTAGGATTATATAATTATATGATCATTTTTATGATTATATAATTATATGATCATTTTTATGATTATATGATTATATGATTATATAATTATATGATCATTTTTATGATTATATGATTATATGATTATATGATTATATGATCATTTTTAGGAGAAAAGGGAGCCTGCAGACATGAATATTTTTTCAAAAATTTTTAACAGTTGTGTTTGGTTAATCAAAAGACAACTATCCCGCACCCAGGCCAACTGAAAATTCAAATTTAAATTTTCCACTCTGCTTTACTATATGTAGATACATTTAAGGTGGGCACTCTAATGTAATTGCCCGTTTTCAATGTCATCTTCAGGAATTTATTTAACAAAAACTATAAGTTTATACTATCTAGCGTTTTGCCTGCATATTAAGGTATGTAATACTCAGTAATATTCAGTTTTTTTTTATCTAATTTATTGCACTATACATATATATAGTCGGTAGCACAAACTTCTTCAAAAAAATTCTTTTTCCGACGGGCGTTGGTGTGGGAACTGCTCTAGTCATCCAAAATGGAAAAACTAAGACTTATTTTCTTTATTATGTTTGTCACTATGGTTGGAACCACGGACAAATTTCTATATTCTATAAAATTAATTCTGCAGAACGAAAACTGCTAAATTTATCAGCAAAAATCGAGCATTTTTTTCAAACTGCTGCCATGCTGCAAATTTTTATTGTTAGGGGACCTCTGTGGTTTCAACCATAGCGACAAACATAGTAAAGAAAATAAACCTTAGTTCTTCCATTTCGGATGACTAGAGCAGTTCATACATCAACGCCTGTCGGAAAAGAAGTTATTTTAAGAACTTTGCGCCATCGACTATATCTATGTATATGTGTGATAAAAAAGTTCAAAAAAATTCTGAGGGTTACTTCAAACATACCTTAATAAGCAGGCAAACCGCCAGATAGTATAATTTTAGAGTTCTTATTAAATAAATTCTCAAAGATGGCATTGAAAAACGGGCAGTCACACTAGAGAACCCCCTTTAAAGGGGGTAGGTTACCCTCGATAGCTAAAACAGGCCTTTTCTCAAACGCAAATTGTAAAGTGATAAATAACAGTAGAGAGAGCGTTTTTCTAGTTTTAATCGTTATTCTATGAGCTTTAACACCTAAAAAGAAAAGTCTAAATATCTCTATGTACATAAAATTTGTGAGAAAAACGTAAATGCCTGTACGCGGTGCACCGTTTGATTGTGAACATAAAATCTCGAAAACCGCTCCAACAATTTGGATGAAAATTTAATGAGAGATGCAGAAAACCATTCCCTACGCTATGTCGCTAGCAGATTTTCGCGATAAATTCTTTAAAAAAAATAAAAAATATTTTTTATACAAGAAATCGATAAAATCGTATTTTTCAACATAAAAATTGTATTTATTTCGAAAATCTGCTGCCGACACATGGTAGGGAATGGTTTTCTGTATCTCTCATTAAATTTTCATCCAAATCGTTAAAGCGGTTTTCGAGATTTTATGTTCACCATTAAACGGTGCACCGGCTACAGGCCATTACGATTTTACTGATAACTTTTATGTACATAGAGATATTTAGACTTTTCTTTTTGGGTGTGAAAGCTCATAGAATAACGATTAAATTTAGAGAAAAACGTTCTCTCTACTGTTGTTTATCACCTTACAATTTGCGTTTGAAAAAATGCCTTTTTTAGGGCTGCCGAGGGTAACCTACCCCCTTAACGAAGTATAGGACTATTGAAATCTTGAAAAATTGAATTTTTTATCATTATTAATTGTGAAAGTGCCATGCTTTGTGAACATTTACAACAATGCTTCGTGAAGAACTTCGAATAATTACGGAAATTATAATACTCGCAGAGCGGTATTGGCGTAGGGGACTACACTTTGAAGCCGTTTATCTCGAAACTACATTTTCAAACACGTTGTACATCATAACTCTTGAACGAATGAATATTTTCACATAAAATTTTAACTAAAGCTGTAGAATTCCATTGTCTATCGTGAGGAATTTCCACTTCAGCATTGGATGTGTGTAAAACATTTTATAACTGATTAAAGACGATTTTTTCCCATAAAAATGTAGGGAAAATTTATTCGTGTGTAACTTTTACAATTTTTATTTAAATTCGCCCAGCAAAGTTTCACACGATAACTATTAGTGTAGAAATTACTCACCCCAAAGCATTTTGCTTTTAGGTGATTGGTTCACCTGGGACTATTTACAGCGATTACAACTGCGCGCAATGCGGGACCATCTTTAGCTTCAAATAACTTGAATAATTTTCAACATTCTGACAATTTTTTTATTTTACATTACTTTTAAAAGCGTACATAAAAAAACTGCGAAAAATGCCCGTATGTTGATTATTTGGTATCTAAGCAATCCAACCGGCAAGCAAACCGTCGATTTCAGTCTTTTAATAGTCCTATACCCCCTTAAGGGGAGGTTCCGGTCTAGAGCCCCCCAAAATAGGTGACATTTAGGAATTAATTAAAGGAAAACTACTATAAATAATGTAATGAGACTTGTTGTATTGTATTAAGGATGTCTTAAGTTACAGAAAGATATTTTTTGTTTTGTAATTAATCATTGCAGACAGCACTGGGGAGTCGTTAAAGTCAAGGCGTCAAAAAATTGACCCAAATCGGTGGGACCTGTATCTCCAAAAATTATTATCCGATTCGACTGAAACTTTTCTTATCTTGAAGAATATACTTCTGATTAGAGGGGGGGGGCGGAAAAAATTATAAAAATGACATTTTTTTAGAAAAAAAACGACACTTGAAGTTTGGAATCACTTTTTCCCTATAGTTTTCATCCTTTCAACGCCTTAGAAAAATATAAATTTTCAATTTTTGTATTTTTTCTGGCATCCCCCCTAGCCAGAAGTATATTCTTCAAAGTAAAAAAAGTTTCAGTCGAATCAGATAATAACTTTTGGAAATACAGGTCCGAGTGTCCGGTTGTTGCCCATGCATTCGCCGCTACTGAAATGCCTATAACTTCGGGAATTTTACGAATTTCAACAAATCCTTTTAAACACGCATTCCTATAAGGTCGAACATACGAAAAATGAAAAAAAAATCGACTTTTAGACCGGAACTTCCCCTTAAGATCAGGTTCATATAGAAAAAAAACTAACAAAAGCTGGTAGATAGTTGCACTTGCATCTGAGAAGTAGTTTTACCAAAATTATACTTTCGTCATACGCTAGGCACTGCCAGATGACATGATTTATTTAAGTATTGAGATTCTGTTCTGCAGTAACAAGCATTTTGCGCAATGAAATTAACCTTGGCTAAAGGAGCAGTTAAATTATAACAATTTGAGCGACCACTATTGTATATTAACATATGTTATAAAATTTCTAAAAATTTTACGATGGTTTCCTCGCATTCTTGTGGTAAAATTGAAAGTAATCTCTACCTTTAATTAGATCTTACTCTTTGATTACGGCGTTGATGGACATTTTTACTGGATATTTAAGATCATTAAAACAATCAGATACTTAAACGGGACCTCGCTATCTAGTGTATAAACGCCAGTAATATTTGCCGCTTCCTTTGCAAGCAAATCTACATTCTGATTCCTAAATAATTCCAATATGAGCTGGAATCTAAATAAATTCATTGAATATCTGGTTAGTACTGTTAGTTACAAATGTGGCATATTTAGTTTTAATTTCAACAAGATGATTATTAAATTTATAATGAAAAATCGGTTTTCAGTGCTTTGAGTATGCTTTGAAGGTCGGTGAAGATGCGGAAAAAGCCAGCATGAGAGTTGGTAATGTCTAATGCCCGATTAATAGCACAACACTTTGCTGTAGAAATTGACGTTCACTATGCATGAGAGTCTCGTTAATCTGACGTAAGCGAGCCCGTAAATTATCTCGAATTCGGGAGTTCGAATTAAACGAAAAACACGTAGGTACACTCCATTCTGAAGAGCAGTGGACGCGGGAGGAAACGCCGCGAAAAAAACATATCTATAAAAAAAAACGATGTTAACGGTGACTTATTCAGAATACGTCAAATTAATCGGTTTAAAGCAGAGCACCGATTAAACGAAATTTTATTTATGGAGGTTCCTCTGTTGAAGAGTGTAAAGTGTGAGTGTGGAAGTGAATGGAGGATGTGTAGAACACGTTTCATATAAACGAAAATAAGAATATTCCAAGGTAAAAACATAATCACTCGTTTGCACTAAAATGAATGTCCATGGAGGGGACAAATAAAAATAATTCACTGGTGTTGTCTGAGTGAAAAGATAATGCCAAATGGCAAGATGGATTTGTTTATATATGTAGAACAGGGGTGCCGAGCTAGCGGCTCGCGAGCCGCAGTGGCTCCCTCTCCTCTTCGCCTGCTCCGTAGAGCCGTAGGAGAACGGCCCCCTCCACACCTACTTCGCTGTGATGAATTTCTCCTCCGGGTGCCGCACTCTCTCCCTGCCGGGTCTCGTGCAACGCCTGGAGAAAAATAAGTGGGGGAACCGGCTAACCGGGGGCCCGACTCGTGCGGCTCTCGGAGTGGGGAAGTTCGACACTCCTGATGTAGAATAACCATTTTTTATTCATTTTGGGGAATACTATAGGTCAGGGCTGAGCAACTTGTTCGTCGCCGCGGGCCGCACAGTCCCCACTACCAGTCAGCCGCTTCCCCCACCATCAGCAGATTAGCCGCCACTCCATGTCCCTTCCTTTTACTCCTACGAGTGCGGTCATATATAGATACGGCGTACACTGTAGAACAGGCCTTCCCAAGTAGGAGAAAACCACTCCTGAAAGACATGTTTCGGTTCTCCCTCCAACACTACGCCTTCAGCTAAGGTGGGACTATTCCTACTACCCTTTCTCTGAGGAGACAGTAACGCCGCTATACTGAATCCATCCTAAGAAAACCCTAACGTCCATACCGTTTTGTGAGCGATCTGCGCAGCCCCCCACTACTGCTTACGGGCCCGACGCAGGCGATTGTTCGTAACGCTTTACCTGCCGGGTTCCCTGCTTCTCCAACGGCGGGACGTGACCGATGTCAATGTCAACACTGCAGGTTGCGGAACGGCTGACAGAGAGGTAACAGGTGGTAAGACGGAGAAAAACGTAGGCGGTTAAGTGGGGAGTCGGACCAATCAGCGCCTCCTCAGAATCATCCCTGCGCGAACGAGGTTTTTCTTAGGATGGAACAACTATAGGAAGCATGTTGGGGCGCTTTAGGGTGAAAGTACCAAATGTGTCAAGTTTTTATAAAAATGAATATATTTTTTTAATGAAAAGACACCACTACGATTATTGTATTATTGTATCGCTGTATGTAATAAATTTTAATTCTTTTTACGTCATTTTGAAATGCTAGTTTAAATTTTAATTTTTCCTTCTATTTTTAAGTCATGTTATGAAATTTCCCATAAAAACTTGACACATTCGGTACTTTCACCCTAAAGCGCCCCAATATGCTTCCTAGCGGCGTTACTGTCTCCTCGGAGAAAGGGTAGTAGGAATCGTCCCACCTTAGCTGAAGGCGTAGCGTTGGAAGGAGAACCGAAACATGTGTTTCAGGAGTGGTTTTCCCCTACTTGGAAAGGCCTACTGTAGAAGTTGAAGGAATATTGTGGGGGTCGTTCTCCTGCGGCCCAGCAGAGTAGGCAAGTCGGGGAACGGGCCGCGGGTTGCACAGCCCTGCTATAGGTTATCTAGATCTTGAGGAATTTCTTAACATACTGTATTAAATTTTAATATGTAAGGAAGATTGGTCGGCGGATATCTTGAGTTATAACGGATACGTCATCATTATATTATACATATGTAGGTCCATTTTTATTTTCATTCATACAGTCCTTGAAAAGCTTTTATATTAAATCTTGATCTCGTTATGACATAAAATTCTTATTTTCTAAAAGCAGTAATATTAATAAGTAATGGACCCTCCATCCGCTTTGCGAGAGTAAAAATATTTGGAAAATCACCTTAGTTGCGCAGTTTATCTTGAAAAAGAACTTTTAGAGTTAGATTTAGAAAGGGAAACTCTCCGAGAAATTTTTAAGACTTTCTTTTTGACAATTTGTTTATCGAAGAGTTGATTTTTGAGTGTAGGAATTGGTGAAAGATTCTCGAATTCTTATTGGGAAAGGCTTTAAAACTTTGTACATACCTATTTAATATATATTTCAATTGGGAGATATTTATACAAACAAGAAACCATCGAAGTTCGCTCAAAAGAGTGCCTCACTGCTAAAAGACGGTTCTCAGTAAAATAAAAAACTTGCGGTGCATCACGGCCGTCTGTAGTACAGGCCGGACACTACGATGTTGCAACACCGCATTTCGAATAACCATCAGTCCGATGACTATGTTCCGACCGGCACCAGAGCCGGCCGTGCCGTGGTCCGATCAAACTGCTGCATATGAGACTTTTATAAGACACTAATTTTTTCTTTAAATTTTCATCACAAGAAAACCGAAAAACAGGGGTATATTTTACAAAAAGAACTTGCATAATTACTATTGCAGCTTGGAATACAACACTTGTCTGGCATCTGTAAAACAGCATCAAAAACATAATCTCCATAGGTCGTACTGATTTATTAAAGTTTCATATTTATTAATACAAATACAAAAAAAAATTGTCAACAGAAATGTAGGTTATGATC
This sequence comes from Andrena cerasifolii, assembly GCF_050908995.1. Taxonomy (NCBI): domain Eukaryota; kingdom Metazoa; phylum Arthropoda; class Insecta; order Hymenoptera; family Andrenidae; genus Andrena; species Andrena cerasifolii. The sequence continues at coordinate 1,876,682 of NC_135128.1, read as the reverse complement.
GTTTAATATTCACCGTATTTTTCTATTTTTGCAATTCTTACACTTCGATAATATATTATTTACAACACTTTTTGTCTACACACATAAATTACACTTCTATAAATACACTAAATCAACATTAAATCGACATAACATAATAGTAATACATAACCAGGACGGCTTCAGAAAAATTCAAATAGGGCTGGTGACAGCGTTGCCAAATTCACTATGTTCCGGCCTGTACTACAGACGACCGTGGTTGCATGCATGTATATTCCATATGTACATTTTATGTACATTATATTTATATCTCAATACATATATTAATATCTTTTTTGTTTAACGCCATTTCCGTATTTGCATTATACTATCAGCTCACAATGGTGGTAACCCGCGCCGTTATCGAGAATGTTGAAACTTAAAACTGACTAAATAAAGTAAAAATAGGTGTTCGCGGCAGAATAAAGCTGGCAATTTAATCTCACAGAAATTGATTGATCCAATTTCTTCTTCGGATCGCTGCCGTATCTTCATCTCTATTTTTCTCCCGCAGGTGTGTTCGAACACCCTTGTAGTTATCAACGATAAACATCGATATCCTCGATACTTCTCTCGGTTATATATTACTCCATGGTCTCTGGCGTAATTCGTTGAAAAAAGTGCGAAATAATAGAGAAAATCAAGGAGTAAAGCGAATTTTCTTCGAAGGGAATTAAAGCATTGGGAATTTTATAATTTATGAATAATATTATGAATTTATTTTCATCATTTGCAGTGCCAGATATCATTTACATATATTGATTTGACACCAGCATTTTGAAATTTGATGTCTTTTTTATTGATAATGCTTTTATTTCTATTGAAAGATTTTATGCATACAATAAAATGCACATTTACAACTTGTGTTGGACGATTGTGTATCAGTCTTCCTATAGTATGATTACAATGTCCAACAAAATTGAACTTTTTTTTTGTTCTGTAACATGCAATAGCCGTTTCATATAGATTTTTGTGCGCTGAAAACGAATCCACAAACCATTTGTCGTCATCACCCTTAGTTTTCGAGAAATTCAATTTTGAATGAAAATGCAAATTTTCAACTTTGAACATCTTTTGTGTTCAGACAGTAATAGTTATTCGGTTGCTTGTACCGTCAAATTCTTCTATGAACCCTCGCGAACTCAACGATAAAATTTATTATTGAATTATAAACATTTAAATATGTTTAAACAACAATTAAATGGAAATGATTAAATGCGCCAATTTAAGCGGATATCTTTCTCTATATTTCAAAAACTAAAGGTCTAGGAGAAAATCTAACTGCTCCACGCGATGCAGCAGATATTTTTCCCCCGGAAACCGTCAGCAGAAGTGATAAAACACCTTTTGTTTGCAATACAGAAACGAAAGAGTTTCGCAAAACATGCGCCGCCGACAGTGGTAATCAATGGCGCTTGGGCGGCGCAGTGTTCGGAATAGGGGTAGGAGGGGACATTCGGCCCCAAAATGAACTTTCTCGTATCGAAATCTACTGAAGAGTTTACTACTTCCTAAATATCCAACAGCCCCGAAGCCGAAAATATTAATAAAATTTAATAAAAATTGTAATTGGGACAAACACTTCAACTTGGACATTTTAAAGATAGCAATTTTTCACCAGACAAATTTAGACTTCCTTCTCAGAGATGCGCTGATGACCCTGTTTAATATTTTCTCTCCGTTTTTTTCTAGAATGAAGAGCATTCTTTTGCGTTAAGAATTAACACAGTTAACTAAAAATTACTGTTCATAATGTATTGAAAAAATAATGCTCAATGATATAAAGGAAATTGTCAAAGTTCTTTACAATTGACAAGGAATATCTTTCAAATGTTCATCACCCCTTCTTCTATAGAATCATGCAAAAACCATTTCCCACTTCAGCCCACTCTTCGAATTATTAATATTTAAATCTGTCAGCGTTACGTCATTTTACGTATATGCGTTCGTATCGATCGTATTATTATTGTAAGACAAAGGGTTTTTACAAATATTTATGTATATATTGGGCTCTATTCTGATAAATGAATAATAATGTTTAACTAAACTTTAAATTTCGTCACAATTTCTAATAGTACTATTTGACTTTTCCTTATAACTCGGAAACGAATAGTTTCCCCAACATGGGATTTAAATCGCTTAAAGAGCATTAAATAAAGTACCAAATAAACAGAATTAAATTTTGTTTATCCCCAATAAGTTAAAAAATTGAAAAATAAATAAAGAAATTTAAAAAATATTAAATTATATTCACATCATTAGAAAGGGATAATTTTTTCCTGTTTTTTGGCGCAAATTTTATTGCGATATATTTTATAGTTTAAAAGTTATACGCGAATGTTCCCTATTACCCCTATTCCGACCACTGTGCGGGTGGGCCGCTCAGCGTCACAGAATTGCGTAACGCACGTGACTACCACTGTCTGCGTCGCATTATTTTTCGATTGATTTGTTACATTTTTATTCGTCTTAGGCGGCAAACTAAGCAGATGTTTTCAATCACCTCTCTCACAACGTATCTCTAAATGAAAATTAAACATAATGTAAAATAATGTAAAATAATGTAAATGCAAAAATGATGAACAGGAAACAGCAGTAAATATGTTTTAGAATGCAGAACAGCTATTTTACTTCCATTCACTAATCAATTTATATTGAATAGTTTTCAAGAAAGGGTCAACAAATTTTAAATATAAATGACGAAAAACGATTTTCTTTACACAAAAGGGATATTATTTTCCACCAACTATACGTATAAAAATGGATAATAATTTTTCACCAAAAATTCCCGCATTCCTAACATTTATTCGTTAATAATTCTTCATTATTTAGCCGGAGCACTGCACTTTACAAAGCTTGCGTGCAAAGTTTGTTAAATCAATATGCATCAATAAACCAAGCCAGTTCAATAACACCTTCAAAGTGTCAGTAAGTTCGCGTTATCCTTTAATCGTTTCCATAAAAGGTCTTTAAAAATTTAACGACTTGAGCTGTAGGAGAGGCAAATTGATGGTACCCATGCCAGCGCTATTAACCTCTTTAAGGTCTACACAGGGTGTCCCAGTATTGATGGTACAAACCAGGAGGAGGAGATTCTACGTGAAAAAATAAGTCGGAAATACAGGACAAACTTTTATCATTGAAGGTTTTATTTTTTAAGACTTTATGTCTTATTTTCATTTATAAACCCACTACAAGCAGACAGAGATGGATAATAGCACATAATGTTCATAAGGAATCAACGTTACGCATGATATTAATGCTATTTATCAACGACGCATTAAGTGCGCACGTACTCGAAGAATATTTAAAGTCGATTTTCTCTAAAACAAACTCTCAAATGCAAAAAATTTATTCTGCATTTTCGACTTACTTTTTCATATAGAATTACTCCCTTCTTGGTTCTACCATCAATCCTGGAGCACACTGTACAACATGTTGCGCGGCACGAGGAACTTTTATGCAGACGTTACTATTCGATGTGACGTTAATAGGAAACCGGAAGAATTTATCTTAAATCTTCGTTGGCACGTGATACATACCAGTCATTTTTTATTACATTCCATGTTTTCAATTATCGACCTCCACGTCCCCATTTTCTGCCCCTTTTCGCATGTGCGTACTAGGTACAGTACCGTTCAAAAGTATCCGGACGTCCAATGCGTCATAAATGTTACTTGACTGTGTAAAATAGAGACTAAACCTAATCTATATCGATCTGTTATGAAATAAACAAGTTGTAAATTGAAAATTACTGACTTAAAAGCGTACCAATAGCGCATTAAAATTAACCAAGTGATGCGTCGATGTATTTCTACGCATATGGAGTTTGTATAGACTTGATCAAGAGTTTATAAACACTCAATACGTTCGGAAGATCTGTTTCTATTTGCCCAGACCTTAGAAATTAAGAAATCTGAAGATAACGAATTTTTCAAGTAAGAAGATGGTTTCACTAGGTTTGGCATTGATGGACACGAATTTTGTTATCGTATTTTAGTTATACAGTTTATAGATGAAAATCAATTTTATCGTATCATGATATTTTACTGCTCGTAATTATATTTTGTTTATAATTTAAATTAATTACATTCTGTCAGCAATAAACAAATGTCCGGATACTTTTGAACGGTAGTGTACCTAGACATATATGTGTAGGCCAGTCTATAAATAATGCGGTTTGTTCGCTTTCAAAAATAACTTTCTGTTAATAATGAAGCAACGCTGTATAAATTATTGTTTCTCATTTTCCACGACCTTTTCACATATTTCTGCTAATGTCTCCATTCTGCTTCGGTAAAATCGTTTCGATTTATTTGAAAAAATTCTACAATTGGAGACTGCTGCAAACAGTCGGCAGCTCCATAATTTGTTGAAATTGAGTTATAGGTAGCATTGAATGTGAAAAAAAATCATCTGTGAGTTAATTAAATGTGGAAATCGTTCTATACATTCTGGTATAGCTGACGATGATCGAGCAAGTGTACTCTGAGACTATTTCATGATTTAGTAAGCACATTTCACTAGAATTCTTTTAAAATTGTGTAGATTCACGTTTTTTTATATGTTTCCATGTAGTGGTATACAGTTGTATAACATGTGGTAAAAAGAGAATAAAAGATATATATATATATATATATATATATATATATATATATATATTTATTATATATATAGGATATATACATATATCAAAGTGACATAGCGACTACCCTCCTCGAGCCTGGCTCACAAGGGGAGGACACCATGTGGTAGACACCGATTTTGATGAGCCTTGGCACGATGGAACTATGTATGTCGAAAATAAGTAAATAGGTGCTCAGCGTTTCAGCCAATAGGCCTTAATAATAGAGATATCAACATGTCAATTATTAAAAATTTTAAAGTGGCCGTGGGGTTTTAATGGGTAAAAATCCCACACTTCCCTGGCGCCCCCGGGGGATTCCTCTCTGAAGGAGTCGGGGTGCCTCTTGAAGATTTCTACAAGTTAAAAAAAAAATTATAAAAAAATAATTTATAAAAAAAAATTTATAAAGTTTTTTTTAACGTGGAGACATCTTGAAGAGGCACCCCGACGCCTCGAGAAGGGTATCTCCCGCGGGCGCCAGTGTAGTGTGGGATTTTTACCCACTAAAACCCCACGACCACTATGAAATTTTTAATAATTTCCATGTAAATATCTCTATTATTAAGGCCTATTGGCTGAAACGCTCGGACACCTATTTACTTATTTTCGACATACAGGGTGTCCCACTAAGGAGTGGACAGCGCGATATCTCTTAAAGTATTGTCGATAAAAATATAAAAAAAATAGGGAATTGCATGGTTCGAGGGGGCCCATTTATTAGCGCGAACGAATTTTGTTTTCGATTATTATTTTAAAAGATACGATGGTCAAGTTCGGTTTTTCAAATGTAACTATTTTTTTTGAAGACCTGAGTTGATAGTGCGTTCCAAGACAAATTCAATAAGCTTTAATGTATACACTTTATTTCCACTGGTTTTTAAGATATTGCGCTTGCAAATTTACTAATTTTCACTGCAAGAAACCCCTCTGGAATGGCAAAAACCTGGGGCGGTCTTACTGGCGCTACGGGTGGCACTGCCTGTTGAAATGGATACTTACCTGCCAAAGGTCTACGCCAGAAATGGCAGGCCCAAAGGCTGGACAATTCTTTTCTTTTGACACAATCTGCTCCCTATGGTTGAAATTTAGTCTAGCAACTTTCACTCCTCCTAACCTAACCAATCCAACTTGCATCCCTCCCAAAAGAACCGGCCATCCGAGCGTAGAAGCAAGTGCGAAATAAAAGTAACGATACCTACCGAAGTAGCATTTCTGACGGAAAAGAATTGTCCAGCCTTTGGGCCTGCCATTTCTGGCGTAGACCTTTGGCAGGTAAGTATCCATTTCAACAGGCAGTGCCACCCGTGGCGTCAGTAAGACCGCCCCCGGTTTTTGCCATTTCAGAGGGGTTTCTTGCAGTGAAAATCAGTAAATTTGCAAGCGCAATATCTTAAAAACCAGTGGAAATAAAGTGTATACATTAAAGCTTATTGAATTTGTCTTGGAACGCACTATCAACTCAGGTCTTCAAAAAAAATAGTTCCATTTGAAAAACCGAACTTGACCATCGTATCTTTTAAAATAATAATCGAAAACAAAATTCGTTCGCGCTAATAAATGGGCCCCCTCGAACCATGCAATTCCCTATTTTTTTTATATTTTTATCGACAATACTTTAAGAGATATCGCGCTGTCCACTCCTTAGTGGGACACCCTGTAGATCCATCGTGCCAAGGCTCTACGCCCATGCGAGCGTATAGGACAACAATCCCCCCGGCGATTGTGCCTCGCGCGGCACCGTAAAACGCAATAAGCACTGCGTCACCTACAAACATAATAATGGTGTTTAATGTAATTATTTACTCGAGATAAGTGGATTCTTATATAATTTGGTGTAAAAATGGGAATCCCCATATTTTAAAAATTCACCTTGTCAGTGGGAAAATATATTTTTGCTTGGCAATAGTGCTAAATGCTGTGTGAATGTGTAGATTTTAAGTGGGTAAAATGTATTGAATATATGGCTAAAAATATTTTTTTAACGCCAGCTTCTTGCTGCAAAGACTCCAATTACTACATCTTCCACTTTTAATTTCGTTTCTTAAATCAGCTCGGACACTGCTTGACGCTAATATCTCCACATACATTTGACAAATGTCTTACATCAGGATTTTCGTAGGGTCATTCCACGCCAACTCGATCACTTTTTTCCCTCGATATCACGGATTTTGTTCAAACTTGAATATGTTATAGTCTTCGTGAAATGAGGTGGGGGGGGGGGGGGTAATTCACCAGTTTGCCGATTTCGAATTTGTTTAAAAAATACAGGGCCTTGAATTTTGCCCAATGACTTTTTTTTTAATAATCAGATTTCTAAGTATCAACTTATTCGCAATCCTTAATCCCTAGCCCATCCCCTTTTGAAATGATCCTTATCCTCTTTGATGGAAGCAGCCCACCACCTTCCCGTGGTTTCCATCGAACAATGGCATTTTTTTAACAAATAATCAACGACAGGACAAGTTGATACTGTCTGATTATTATAAAAAAAGTCATTGGGCAAGAGTGAGTTAATAAAGTTCTTCCGCAGGCATAAATGACGCCATTCAGACGAGTACGGGATCCATCCATATTGTCTTTAGACCACATTGAAGTAATTTGGCATGGTAGCGGTACGGTCAGTCGGCCGTAATAGCGGAGTCCGCGCGACGCACAGTGGTCCGAAATCCACATGTCAAGGAAAAAATATGATAGCATCAATGTGAAACCTTCAATTTATACAAAACTTGGTATCCCAGGGTTTTCGAGGTCACTGATTACAAATTTGAAGTCATAATTAATAAATACAAAATATCTCCTTAGTATAGGAGATATTTGTGTGTCAGTATTACCTGATTCGGCGCGAACCGCCGTATTTACCACCCCACTGCGACGTTAATAGGAGTCGCACCACCCTGGAAATCAGGCTTATTTTGTAGAAAACACTTCAAGGAATATGGTAGTATTTTTTTCAGATTTTTAAAATCGTGACCTCCAGCCCGAATTTGCAAAATAAAAATTTATTTATAATTTTCAATGTTGCAAAATTCAGTTTTCGATCTGGAAAATATTTATTCAGGAAGGCCGATCCTTCTGCATTAAAATGCCGTAAGAATCAACTAAATCCGACAAATAGTTTCCGTGATAAAAATTCATAAGTACAACCCATTTTCACGAAAATAGGCACAAATCGCAAAATTCGAGGCCCTGTATTTTTTAAACAAACTCGAAATCGACAAAATGGTGAATTAACTCCCCCCCCTTAATTTCACGAGGACTACAACATATTCAAGTTCGAACAAAATCCGTGACATCGAGGGAAAAAAGTGATCGAGTTGGCGTGAATGACACCGTTTTGTTTTCTTTGTTAAGTTCGTATAATATAACATGTCAATCCTAAACCTTTGTAATAAGTAAAAGTTTCGATCTATGCTCAGGTGACCATTCGTCCCTGATTTCCAGAGTCAGTGCCCGGAACACGATTTGTGTCCCCGGTAAATTTTGTCCCAAAGTCTGAATTTATGGTAATCATTTGTCCTCAATTTTCGGTAATAGTCCCCGATTCTGTATTTCTTTTTTAAAGTTACAAAATAATCAATGAAATCGACGCCACGAGTTTCCTATTAAAATTCTACTAATTTGATAAAAATGCAACCAAGTCTACGAGGAGTAGAGGTGATGGCTGGAAAAAAGTATCTCACGTCCCCGAAGACCCCAAGAAAAAAATGGTCACCTTAATCTATGCTTAATAATTTTTCATACGACATTGTGGGAACATCCCCTATGTATACACTGCGTTCCACATTAGAGCGTACTCGTTTCGCGCAGGGATACACTGTTGATTGGTCGTAAACCGGTAGGGAAAGTGCTACGACCAATCGCGAAAGTGCTGCGACCAATCGCGTGTGTCAGATCCGTGGGAGCTGCGCAGATCGGTCGCAAATCGGTAGGGGGCATAGGTTCGTTCTTATATGGAACGCAATGTACTACACACAGTATTTATACCAAATGGATAAATGACGCTCGTTCAACTTACATTCTTATAAACTCATTCCTCGGAAAAGCCGCTTTACTTATCGTATGACTCAACGCACACAGTATCAGTCAAATGGGAAGTCACTAATGATTATCCTGTTTGATTGCAAACAGTTGAATGGCATGACTCATTATGTTTCCATCTTCGACTTTACTTCTTCCTTAATGGCAATAGTACACTTGCAAAGTAGCTGTTTTATAAAAGGAACTGTATTTTTCCTCGAGTAAATCGATTCTACTGAATATTCTACGAGTAAAAGTACCTTTTTAAGGTATACCAAGGAAAGTGAATGCTTGGGAGATATTCTATACTTCTTAATAAGTCATTGTCTGCTTTCTTCCTTCTTTCATTTTCCTGCAGAATTGGTAATGACTACGTTTTTACAATCAAACAATTTACTTCAATCTCCTACCTCAACAACTAGATGCGAACACTCTTCACCCATGGAGAAAAATAAGGTGTCTGAAAATATCAATCCCGAAATATTTCATAAGCATTTATTATGTCCTTTCCTTGAATTATATTCACAGTTGCATTACTAGATCCACCATTTGCCATACTAATTGTTTCGTCTATACAGAAAAAAATACATCACTCAAGCATCCAGTTCACCTAACATCATTTCGAAACTAGGGCAATCTCTCTATCCAGGCGAAATCTTTTCGCTGGTAGTACAAAGTTATTCAGTAGATGTAGTGTTCAAACTGATAGTACAAAGCGTTTGCATCACACTAGGATGGAGCACTATATAACTTCGCCCTATAAACACCGCTATATTCCTCATTCACTGCCCCTGTCCACAGACTCTGTCGCGAGCAGTACGCAACGCTTTCAAATCTCTTCAGAGCCACCGACGAGCGTCCGGCAGACGTTGACACCTGTCACAATACCATCGGCATCGCCTTCGACGTCTACGACGGCCGCCAAGTCATCGGCAAGCACTTCGACGGAAGCCACTACGACGTCCTCGAGCGCGTCAAAGAAGGTGAAGATGCCCAGGGTGACCTTGAAGCTGAGAGAGAACGAAACAATACCGCAAATGTACATGAAGGCGGGCATAGCCTCGTATAAGAAAGGCAACATCACCACCAGCGTTCTGGCGCACGGCCTAAGTCTGGAGGGTTTAATCTTCAAGACACCTGAGGGGACGATAAAACCATGGCCGCAGAAGTGGTTCTTCACTGATTCCTCTTCCGACTTCCAGTGGAAGGTAGGTGCACTTTTAAGTTCCAACACGGTAGAACTTCTGCTATTCGAATTAACAGGCAGACACGATTGTTCGTTTCAAGGAATTTGGACGTTCATCATTCTCTTTGAAACTCAAGTGTAACACGTCATAAACCGATTATATTCCGACAATATAATATACATATTTTGGTAACCATTTCGAGCATTCACTTCGGCTAGGAAAGGCGGACTAACTTGCAGGCTATTAAATCTTCATACGAGTACTACTAATTTCCGATGCAGATGAGTCTAAGTAAAACCTTATTCCGGCCATTTCTAAATATATGAAGATATAATAAATTGAATAATTAATTCGAATCGCTTCGAAATTAGGTTAACCAATTACACATCGTAAGCGATTAAAAATAACTCGAAAGAGGTGGAGTTTGGACTTAATTTCATCAGGAGAATCTCTCCAATCCACCGGTGGTATTTCCATGAAGATTGAGTAGAGAATATGAAAATTAAATTTTCTATTACTTCTATAGGTGAAGTGTAAAGCGAGCTTCGAGTTGGTTTCTTTCCAAATTTAACATTCTGGGAAAGTCCGGCAATACTTTCCGTATTTTCTAGAAAATATTGACATGAAAATAGGCCAAAGCAATTGAGAACGGTGACCGTTATATATACAATGCTTACGAGGGAACACATCGAAGTGACAATCGCCGATTTTGGTAGAAAGTAGTTCTTACAAAAATATTTGACACGCATTTTTGTTATCAGCAGACATTCTTGTTGAAGGGGTGAAAACAGTCCTCAAAGTAGAGGGTGAGAATCTTGAAAATTGTCAGAGCTGGGAGAACAGTATAAATAGAAATATTGTGTATCTTCTGTAATTATTTACAAAAGGGCAGCCCTCACCGATTTCGATGACCTTGAACTATTTTGCCAAAGTTAACATTCTGAACAACTTTTTCCTATACATGTTACCGTCGCTCGGCTTTAGTTTTCGAGATATTTGCAAAAACCTGTGATCGGTAGTTGGTTAGGGGTGGATGATTTAGCAGCCATATTTTTTTATCTTATATCCCTCACGAGGGGCAAAGTTTTTTGAGAATATCTCGAAAACTAAAGCCCGGCGATGGCAACATATGTAGGAAAAAGTTGTTCAGAATCATGCCCCCGACAACATATTCCAAGGATTTTGTTGGAACCTGTTTGTACAACTGCAGTCCTTATTAGAAAAAAATACACCATTTTTTCATTTATACTGTTCTCCCAGCTATGGTAATTTCCAAGATAATCGACCAAACATATTTCTCACCCTCAACTTTGAGGGTTGTTCTCACCCCTCCGAATGAATGTCGGCTAATAAAAAAATACGTGTCAAATATTTTTGTAAGAACTACTGTCTACCAAAGGAAAGTGGACCACCTCGAAACGAAAAGTGTGGTGGCGAATTAGTTGTTTTGAACAAATCTGCTACAAGGCCCTAAACAAATGGTTACTTAATGGATAACAGCAGGAAGCTGGTTATCGAAGAATTCTATTTCTCTGGAGAAATAAAATACTTATGGATGGTAGAAATAGAACAAATGTAACGTAAATTTTTTTATCGTTTAAGCTGTGCAACGTTTGGACGCATCTAATTGTATTCACCATAGTAATACAGGGTGTACCTAATCCAAATAGGTGGCCAAAGTTTGATTCTACTTATTGGTAGTTTGAGGATGACAAATTCTTTCATCCTCTACATTTGACTCTAAGCATATCCAAAAACGCCTCTTTTCTGGTTTAAGAAACACTTTGTGCTAGTTTTGTTAAAATGTTTGGTATGGTTGAAAATAATAACAGTATTCACTGTAGTAGTAAAATTAAATTATCAGTTTGTATTTGAATTTTTCGAATATTTTTTTCAGACTTTTACTCGAAATGTTAAGTAGGGTGCTCTGTGTATTTAATACATTATTATACATCCCACGCACTAACTACTTGCGAAACCTGAACCAGTTTGGTAATGCAGACCTTTTATACTTTTGTGGGTAGTCTTTTTTATTTAAAAAAATAATTAGGAGGCTCACTTAAGGGGGAACATCACCTTGAAGCCCGGAAAAAGTGCAAGTTTATTGAATTTTATGTTAGATATCCATACTTCCTAGGAAAGTCATTGATATGGGGTTTAATTGTGCATGTAGTGGACAGTATTTTAGAATTTTTGTGCGACAAAATATACAGTTTTAATCAAGTTATAGAGGTCGCCGTAGAAAAAAGGAGAACATTTTTTTAATCTATATTAATATAGTTACAGTAAAGCGTACGGAAATTAAAAATAAATTATTTTTACTATTTCTTACACCCCAAAATATATTGATTTTTTCCTTAAACTGACTCGAAATTTTAGAACTTTCCTCTTTAAGCTCCGCCATTTCTCCAAAAATTATTGTAATTAAATTTCCGTACGCTTAACTGTAACTATATTAATATAGATTAAAAAATTCTCTCCTTTTTTTCTCAGATGAACGCGAAGTGAATAAAGTGGGAAACCATCGGATCGTGTGCGACGCGTCGCGCTCTACGGCCACCTCTATAACTTGATTAAAACTGTATATTTTGTCGCACAAAAATTCTAAAATACTGTCCACTACACGCGCATTTAAACCCCATATCAATGACTTTCCTACGAAGTATGGATATTTAATAAAAATTTAAAAAAAATTGCACTTTTTTCCGGGCTTCAAGGTGTTGTTCCCCCCTAACCAACAATTTTCATACTCAGGATCATTTTAATCACACACTGCTATGAATTACAGAATTTTTTTATCTATAAAATCATATATGGCGACGATTTCATTCTTTTTTTTTTATCGATTTTGTCACGTTTTCTGTAACGCTTTAAATGTCACGTTTTTTGTAACGCTATAAAGTGGGGATATTATAAGTAATACAGACATGTGCTTGATGTCCTTCGTTTCGCCATTTATGCAGGTTTAATGGAATACTGTTCGAATTTAAAATTTATTTTGCGTTGTAAAATTTTAAATTGAAAAAATTCACGGAAGTCATAGCGTTCAGTCGATTATGTCACGCTTTGTGAAACTCTTTAAATGGAGGTTATTTAAAAAATGTGCGGTGTACTTCTTTTCTACATTAGTCAGGGTTGAATGGAATACTGTTCGAATTTTAAATTCATGTTTATTTGAATTTTAAAATCATGCTGTGTTTAAAAATAATTACCAAAAAATCATGGAAGTCATTGTTTTTAATCGACCAGTTCTTTGTAACGCTTTAAAATGGGGTTATAGTAAATCATACAGATGCGGTAAAGATCACGGTTAGGTTGCTGGGAATGACATGAAAATAATTCACGATGAAATCAAAATGATATGTTTGTTGCCCATCTGTTCTACATTTATCCAAGTTCAATGGAATACTGTTCAAATTTAAAATTCTACAATCATCTGGCGCCTATGGGCTAGGTAAGTATCGCGGAGGGCGCCGCCTCGCGGTCACTTTTTTGAAAAGTGGGATGATTAATCGAATGTTAGACATGGTAAATATAGCAGGGAAAGGAAAGGGGGTGGAATTAGCGGAACTTTTAAATGTTTGAAATTAGTTGAAGGATAAACTCCCTACGAAATGTACTGGACGGCCACGCAACAAGGCGATGGCAATAACTTTATAAAATATTCGTAATAAAATCTTTCAATTTTAGGTATAACGTCCACTAAGAACTCTTCATTTCTGTGTATTAGTATGTGCACATAGTCCTGACTGAAATAATAGGGTTTATTATAGCTAGTGCATAATTAAATAATTGTACAGAAATTGGAAAACCCTATGTAATGTTTACAGTGTACTTATTTATAATAGTTTTGAATTTTAAACAGAACGTAATTATCTCAACAAAACCCGTTAAACAACAAATTACAAAACGCATATTTCACGTTTGAATCTTAAACAGTTGCCGCCCATATACTCCCATTATTTAAAAAAAAATCCGACAGATGGCGCGAGCGCTCAGCGCCGAGGATACTTACCTAGCCCATGGGGCCCAACATCCTGGGGAAATCGCTTCGCTCACTCTGCGATCATTGATTTACAGGGTTTATTTCTTTAATAAAAGAATTTACTTGTTTGCCAACTTTTTGTTACAAACAAATCTGCATTAATAATCTGCAATTCAAAGTGAAGTCTACATGTGGTGATATGTGACAAATGCAAGCAAGTTACCATTCGTGCTACACAGAAGACAATATCCCATAGTCTTAGCATTCGCTATAACAATTAATAAGTCTCTAGGACAAACTTTTCATCACGTTGGAATTTACGTCAACAGACCTTAATTCAGCCATGGACAGTTATACGTTGCATTGTCAAGATGCCGCTCAAAAAATGGTATGAAAATTCAAAGTTCGAAAGTTATGGAAAATATTGTATGGAAAGAAGTATTATAAATAAAGATGTTCTGAATTTAAGACAGCTTATATTTTCTGTCTATATAAATCAAACAAATCTCGACAACTAAACAGCAAACGAAAACACCTGCTGAACGAAACAGGGAATTTTGCAAAATAGGGAACCAGTAATGAAGGGGGCGAGCGAAACGAGCCCCCGGGGAGGTTGGGCGCCGAAGACGTCAGGGGTGCGTAGCCCCCTAGTCAGGGCCGGCGTGACAATACATATGACACCGGGCGAAAACATTTTTTGGCGCCCTCTTCCTAATTTTTTAATTAAAAAAAACCATCTGTTTTATTTTATATAGTTTTATTTAGTTTTATTATAATATATAATAAATACATATTCAGATGAAGATTTGTCGTCAGTATTTACACTTTTAGGTTGATTATCATCACGTTCTTCCTCTTTAAAAGTAATTGTATCGATTTCAAGATATTGTTCTCCTTCGGTATTTTTACGCTCTTGATTTTGCATATTTGGCTCACATTTCTTTTTAAAAAATGAACTCATCAGACTTGCAGACAATTCATTTTCTTTTGATTCATTTAGTTTTCTCTTTCTATTCTGCGCTCATGAGAGTTTTTTTCTCAACATTCTATGGCTAAAGAAAGTCAAAAGATTTTTATGTTTTACCCGAATTTCAATATTTTATAGGAATTTGCTAAGATGTATATATTATCTAGTAAAAATTCACATGTAACTTTTATTAGAAAGGACTGCGAGTTATTAGAACTGACAATGGTCCTTTGATTTGAAACTTTTAATATTACAAATCAAAACTTATAGTTAAATTGCAATAGACATTTATATTTAGAACTTACAACTGCGAATACGTATAAATATATGAAAGGATAAAATATTTCTCAGAGTCCACGAGTAACTTTGTATATTATACAAAAGCGTGTTTCTTAAAAAACAAAGGACGGCGAATGATGATCATACGTACAACGAATTAAATCTGGTGATCTTAGAACGACAATTTACTGTAGCTAATATTATTTCAAGAAACGACGTATAATATAAGTTGTTATGGTTGCTTTCGTAATTCATCGTTTTTTATTTGAATAATACCAGAAATACTAAAAAAAATAATACAGAAAAATAACTAAATTAAGCAACTATTTCTTTATTGAAGCGCCCTCGCGAATTGGCGCCCCGGGCGGTCGCCCGCTTCGCCCGTACCTTCCGCCGGCGCTGCCCCTAGTGTAGATATATAATAATTGCACTTTAAAAAAGTCAGTAATCTCGAACTGTTGAAAAAACTGAGGGAATGTTATGAATTCTGAAGAAAGTAGGGTAGACCGGGGCGATTGTAACACATTAAATGTCTCAAAACATAAAATAGATAATAACAGAAATTTTGGATATATGATGGAGAATGAGATTTCGAATACACACATCCATATCCTAGCAGTATAGATCCACAATAGACATACATAGTGAAGAAAATAACTTTTCGATACCCTAAAGCAGGGCTGCTCAGGGAGCCGTTTTTAGCGCCTAGATGCGAGCAACCAGCCGAGTGTCGAGCAGCCGAAATACATATACTTACGCTAAGCGCCGGCTGGTTGCTCGTAGCTAGGCGCTAAGCACGGCTCCTTGTGCAGCCCTGCCCTAAAGTAACTTTTCCTTACTGATTTAAAATTGTAATATAAATACTCCCTTTGCAAGTACGTGTTTTCTCTATTTTTTACTATTTAATCTGACCATTTTTAAAGTAAAACTGAACGTTACTTATCACTTTTAAGTGTCTCGTTAATAAAAATTTATAATTTAAGTTCAAAAACCTGGTCGGGAGTAGGGATTGCAATAAATCGTGAGAAATACCCTAAAATTTTTACCGGTAATTCGATAAATTACATATAGCAATATAGCGCATATATGCGTTCATTAATTCCATCGACATCTACTACGTTATCAGTAAAAAAAAATACTTCAATTACTAATAAAGACGAATACCGAAGTATCTCATAAAGAACCAACTTTGATCCAAAAGAAAACTAAGAATTTGAATCAGTCATGAAAAAATGAACGCATTTTCAAGAAGAAAAAGTAAGGAGAAAATATATACTATGAATGGCATATGATTTCTTAATGCCTACCCGGCCAACAAGTGTCGAATCTGAGAGCACTTTATTTGTGGCTGAATTATTTTGTACAAAAATTAGGTAGCGATCAGGAGACCAAAGTTTAGACGAATTAGGTATGTTTTTGCGTGCTTATTCGATAAAAAGGATTGTTAAATAAAAAATATTTAAATATATATGTAAGTTAAGATTCATTTCATTGTTTTCGTGGTGACGATCCATATTAATAAATATTGTCAATAGTTATACAAATATATCTATTTTGTGTTATATCATTGTATATTTTATGTTCAGAATAGTTTTATTTCCATATATTTTTTATAATGCTCGATTAGAGTTCAAAAACAGTTTTTGTTTGTAATGTTTACTCTTATATTTTCAATACCTTAAAAAATACCGGTAAATTATCGGTAAACCGGTTTTGATTAAAAATTTTACCGAATTACCGGTAATAGAAAAAGTCGGTAATTATGCAATCCCTAGTTGGGAGCGATTGCAACATCGGCAGTCGGGGTCGGTTGTACCCGGACAGAACCGAATAGTGACAAAGAAGATTAATAATATTATCTTGTTTGCATGGAATCCTATAGCACAGCACAAACAAACCAAATAAAAAATAGGTTAAAAATGTACTGAATGTGTCTGAATTTCGACACCAGCCGAAACGTTTTCTATTTCTGCCACAATGGCGACCCCGCATAATTGGTTATAAACTTTACTTTTTTCATTTATTATTATAATTAAAATCAATAAATATTTTAATTTTGTAAAGTTAAATTTGTGTTACTATCGACTTCATGCAGTGTTACAACTGACCCGGGGTCAGGGACGATTGTAACACTTGCTCCGATTCTCATTTTTTATTAATAACTGGAATATTACTTGACATACAGCGAAACTGTTGTGGCTCAAATAATGTCAGATAAGTAAGTAACATTTTCGTAAAAAGAAAACTGTTGTTGTAACTATAGGATAAGTCCGGGTGAGATGGTCATATTTTCGTTTGGAGCCTCCTACAGCCAACTTATTTGAAATAAAGCAACGAAAATCATCTCTCCCTTAAAGCCCGGATAAGGTGATCATTCCCATTTCACTTAGACTAACAAACGCAACCCTGAATACTTTACGGTTAAAGACACTGTAAACAATACACTAACGAAAATACATCTTGAGAACTAAAAATATTCAGCATAAATAACGCAAACAAGGTGACCAAAATATAGATCAAACATTTTGAAGCACTGGCTTTAATTCCACAGTGGATTTACAAACCTTTAAAAACGTTCTATTCCAACAGTTTTAACTAACAATGTTGCTTGTCTATAACACTTTGTACCCACGTGAACGCAGCGCCATCTGGCGTTTCCTTCTAAAAAATACTGTCACTGCCCATCTCTCCCGTATGACCATCTCACCCTGACTTACCCTAATAGTTTTTGCGTAATTGCATTCCAAAGTCAAAGTGTTACTACCCTCCCCGGTCTACCCTACTCTTCCCGTTTTAAATAAGAATCAAAAGAATCCATTACTTTGAATTCGACTATAATTAATTACAGGGAGCAAAGTGTCAGCAGCTTTATCCATTTTTGTATTGACTTTTCACGATCTTAAGATTAATACCTTGGAAGACATTCGAACTGGAATGTTACAAAACTTTAAATTCAGCACTAAATGCCAATTCAAAGAAACATGCCAATGTTGATATCAGATTCTACTGAACTTGAAGTGGAATTGCATGTAACAAAGAAAACTTATTTCACAATTCCACTTCATCAGGAGAAATCGAACATTCTACAATTTTTATTATATTCTGTAACATATTTTTCTAAATGATTAATTTTTATCTGTTTTCACCACAAATTTCTGTGATTGTTGAAAAAAATTGACCAGTTTCTTTGTTTGCAAATGGACAGTAGTAGTCCTTTGAGTTTTCCTCCATACTCGCGTGCACTTGTTCCACAGAAAAATATTCCCTACTGGTTCATTACGCATAAGTAGTGCGGAAAATGCTGGGACAGGTGCATACTTCCATTAGAATACCCTACATCTGCAGTGCATCCTCCAGAATTCCCAAAGAGGAATCTTTCGTTCATAAAAAAGACGAAAACCAAGATATTGAGTTTCTGAAAATCGCATGCCCTTTGCATATCGAAAATGCCACACGCGGCCTCCTGAAATGGCAAGCTAAAGGCTGGCCCCTTTCGAGTCCCCTGGGTTAATTTGTCCTTTGCATAAATAGCGATCGCATTGCACCAAAGACATCTAAACTGAAGCACTCAGGCCGATCGATAGGCGGTGCATGTTCGTGAATCTAAAAGCAGAGTCGAGGAATGGTCGTCCTCCTCATTCTTCTTCCGCGTTACTCGCCAGCTTGCCATTATCTTTTATCTCTCATCTCGCGGAGCAAACAGAGACATTACATCGTTTCTTTAGAGACTATTTCGCCCCCTTTCCACCTCGTCATTCATTCCCAACGCCGCCGTTATATTTTATCTCTTAATTTCTTGGGCCTGGGGAACTTCTGTACAACACCGCGCTGATTATATGAGCCAGCCCTTTGTCTCGTTGTTTTTAAAAGAAAAAGACAGAATGGGGGAAACAACTTCGACGATATGAGAATTGTTAAAGCATGTCGGTATTAAAACAAAGCTGTTCGTTTCGTTGGGACGTGCGGTAACAAGGGAGGAGCAGTTGCTGCGAAGCTTGGACATCAGCATAAATTTTAAATCCTGGAAGCTTGTTAGCGGTGGAGGGTTGGGTGTATGGAAAATCTGTGTTATGACGCTGTTCTGTGTTAAAATTCATTGAATATGTTTCGTGGTTATAGACCGAGGTTAAGCTTAAATGGATTAGAGTGCAACATAATTGACGTGACCGACAGCGGAACATTCCCAACAGGAATATCCTGATTTTAGCAAATCTTCCTGCGAATATAGAGCATGCTGGAGTATGCAAGGAGCAATTTTATCTGTAGAAATTCACTCTTTTTTACGTTTTTAATATAATTTTGTAGCGGTGCGAGATATAACAAAGCTGCAGATACAAATAGAAAATAAAGTTATATTAAAACAACGAAAAATCCCAACAACTATAACAGCTGATTTCACCCCTTCAGAGTCAATCTCCGCAAAAAAGAAGACTCTCACATACATGTACCAATATGCTCTACATTCATACGAAGTTTCATTAAAATCAAAATTCTCAATATTAGGCAAAGGGGGTAGTAGAAAACGGCAAATTTTGGAAATGATAGGAAACAGTATTTTCACAGCATGATTCTACGTGGTATAAGGTATCGGAAACCAATAATTATGTATCTTATATTATGAGTGGTGGGAATGCAGTCTCGACCATACCTCGCCTTCATTTTCCCATCGATTTACTTGGAAATTTTCTAAATAATTATTTCACAGATGAGATAATATATAAAGAAAATGGGAACGCGAAATAGGGACTATGTAGGTAAGCTGTGATCACGATTAGGTAGATTATTACATTAACGCGTATTTATGGACTTTCTCATCACTCCTAGGATTAATAATTATTTATTGATTTCTCATTTCATAGAACATACACAATTTTATGCTGTGTAAGAATTTCTAGTTTTCGGTGACTTTCAAAAGTTACCATTTCTTACCATTGTTTTCTGTCTTGTATGTTCTACTCCAAATTCTAAATTTTATGTTGGATTGCACATACAGCAAACCGAAGTAGAGAATCTTTCATGAACTAAACGAAAGTGATTTTTATTAAAACCAGAGTGCGATACGAAGGGCCGACATTTTCGCGTCAGCCCTAGTTGCACACTGCCATTAAACACTTGACACACATTGCTAGATGTAGACGCACCCTAAAACCGGTAGCCCTTGTATTATTGAGAGAAAAATTAATAATCCAAGTCGAACAGTATAGTGTCATATTTCAACGCAAAAAAATTTATATCGCAGAAGACAGAATGCAGTTAATAGATTAAGGTTCCACTCATAGTTTTAAAATACTCTGTATCTCCTATCTTAATTAATCGATCACGACGTAGATACTTTAAGCTCGACAAAAGAACTCAATGCAATTCCAAATTATTGCGCGTTTAATATGCCACCATAGTCATCGTTTCTAGGTTTAAAACCAATGCATATTCAAACATAGGTACCTAGTGTACATGTACCTACTTATCGCGTCTCGCGATACTGCTGCAACAGAGGTCTTATGCAATTTTCATAAACTACGCTAGACTCGGTTCACGCAACGATAACGCGTTTGTGTTTGTCGTAGTCTCGTGTAAATCAGCTAGTTGCAAAATGAAACATAGGAGTCGTCGTTTGTGCAACAAAAACGTGGAACGTTCGGCGATTCGCACTATTTATTCAATCGGTTGGAGGCCTGGATATTATATGTATAGGTGAGACCGGGGTAAAGTGAGCCTCGGGGTAAAATGAGCTTTCTTAATTTGTTCTTTAAAAACAGAATATATTTACAAATTTTAATGACGTAATAAATGTGTATAATATCACAATGATAATTATGCAATTCAGATATCGAAAAATGTTAATTCATTTAAAAACTTGAAAATTAATTTTTAGAGACTTCCGATTGGTTTTCTTTTCAATTTAGCTTTTTGGATAAATAAGTCATAAATGTGTTATTTTAACTCAAAATTTTTTATATGTGTTTGAAACAACCTTATAAACATACGTGTACACGCGTTTAAGAAGACATTAATCACAACATTATTAAATAATTAATTTTCTACTGAGTACATATTCGGGGTCAAGTGGCCTGAGCTGCGAAGAACAGATGCGCAAGTATATGGGTAAAGTGGTCGTTTTGGCTTTTTCTTTTCAAGTTGAATTTTAATAAACTCTAAGTTTATTTTATGTATTGTTATTCGTCATTTATCAATAGTAATGTTTAAATTATATTATAAATCTATTTCCACACATTTTTATTGAAAGGGAAAAATTTTATTTGACTTCCCTAAGGGTTAGGTCTGGGTTGGGTCTCCTTTAAGGGTTAGGGGAGACCGGGGCACATTTGGACAGTTTAAATTTTCCTCCTTAAGAGGTTTTCCTACTTTAACGGCCTGAAAAAGAGCGCGATATTAGGGATTTTTTAAAGAGAAACCCTCAAATTATATTAATTGAAAATGTTATGCCTATATTGGCAGATATTTAAGCAACATTTAAAAATCAATTAATTTTAAAAAACAGTACTTAAAACTTTAAACGCGTTTTCCTCAAAACGATGTTTTTTTCAAATTTGTTAGGATATCTCAAAAACCAATCACGCGATTTACTTCAAACTTGGTATATATCTTCAGGAGATGTCCCATTCTTGTTGGTACTGAAACTAAGTCGCTTTTTGCAAAATCAGGCTTTTGCGACTCGATGTCTGTTTTAGACGCTGCCATTTTTTTTACTTTTCAGTATTTCTCATTTAATCCAGTTTGGATGATAGCCACACTCATACAGATGAAACATATTTGTAAATTTTCATATGATATTTGTAAGGCGCTCTATTTGAAGGACTATAACTCCGGATATAACCACTATTTTTGCATACAATTCTTTTTTTTCATATTGTCTAAAGATTGACAGATATAGCCACAAAGCTGAAAGTAAATATATTTAATGATTTTGTTTTAAGAAATTCCCAAAATTCGCATCACTTTTCGTCCGTCAAGGTAGAGAGACCCCTTAATTATGTCCTGTGCGGTCGTACAATAATATTAGCGGCACAGTCTTCGGTACGGTTACAAATGAATGTCGATTGAGTGGTGCGATTAAGTAGTATATAATTTAAAAAAAAAATCGAGTGGTTGGTGTTTTCCTAAACAAGGTAAGTAAGCAAGGTTAATTGAAATAATTAAATGTTAGAATGTGGGCTAAGCAGGAGGGCTTAAGAATTCAATCATTTTAGAGGCTTACGCCGTTTCTAACGTCTCAATCAGGGATTGTAACTGCCGCTTAACCCTAACCCGAATCCGGTTAACCGAGGGAAGGTTACTGTAACCCGTAGTAACCCCGAAGGAACAGCTCCCAAAGAGTAGGTACAGAGAGCCGGTTAACCCGCTCGGAGCGGGTTACAAGTTACAAGTGACATACGACATTCTAGGTCCAAAATCCGACTATGGTCGCTCCGCGCTCGTCCACCGCTGCGATGCAACTGCAATTTTAACAAGAACCGCGTTGCATGCAATGACGTCAATCACTTGCAGGGTTTTGTTTCTCGGTCTAATTTTTAATCTCTCGAAGACAAATGTGACGAATTTTCTTGAGTTATACCCACGCTATTACATGCAAGTCGTTTCTTGGTCAAATTGCATCACCGTGGTGGATGAATGGCCTATAACAAATGTCGTAACAATTCTGTAGAAGTTCGAAAGGTAATTTATTTATTTATAATAAAAATAATATTTTGTAACGCAACTATTATATACGAAATTCAATGAATATTGTCACTTTTTCAAATTTAGAAACATGTCACCCTCGAGAAGAAATTTGCAAAATAAAAATTTGTTTATAATTTGACGTTATATAAATAATTTTACAATTTCAAAAAAATATTATTCGAATAGGCAAAACCTTCTATATTAAAATAAAAAAAGAATGAACCGAATGCGATATACAGTTTCTGAGATAAAAATTCATAAGTACAGCTCGATTTCACGAAAATAGGGAAAAACTACGCCCTCTGCCGTATTACTGTAACCCGCTCTGAGAGCGGGTTAACCGGGTAACTCTGTGCCTGGATGCCTCGGGTTACCCGGTTATGCGGGTTAGCCTACGGTACTGAGAACCGAACCGACTTAGGGTTACGGTTACAATCCCTAAGTCTCAATATATGTATAATCTGCGTATATATATAGGGTAAAGGACCCAATTACTGACTCCTAACCAATTACTGCCACCTTAAGCTATTTTACTTAAAATAACGAATAAATAAACGTTGTAAAGTCATACACAAAAAGAATTATATAATTCAACCTGTAATCTATACTATAGATTGTATACTATAGTTTATTTATTCGTTATTTTAAGTAAAATAGCTTAAGGTGACAGTAATTGGGTCCTTTACCCTATATATCTGTATATTTGAAAAGAAAGAAACCTATGAAAAGAAAGTTTTGGTGGTCACACCACAGCGGCCAGGCGACAAGTGTCGAGTCGTGCCGTCTCTCCCAGAATTCTGTTACCAGGCGGTCCTCACGGTCAACGCAGCGCACAGTGGGGCTGGAGAGGAAAAATGACTTAAAATGAAAATTGTATTTTTGTGTATCCATCACTGTATCCTGATAGCCAATCGACCAACGTATCTAACCTATATAACAGATATGTCATATTCATGTTAATTGCAAAGAAATATCAATCTGGAAAAGTTGACCTTTCGTATTCTAACGGGAAACGTGTCAATATTCGTACCACATTGTCGATTTTTTTCTGAATTCCTCTAGATATTTTTATTTTTGTACCACATGTATTTCGAATGTGTACAGTCTCAGCTAATTTGTGATATAAATACTTTTCGAAAACTCTTCACCGTAATCCCACTATACAACTTCAAATGAAGCTACCTAGTATTTCAAGTTTTCATTAACTCTTTTAGGTTTATAAAAAAAGCTCCGCCTTCCTCCGGGCTCTAGATAGTACTAATTGAAAGCAGATACCATCTACTAACAGCCCTCCAAAAATTGGTTGTGTTTATTTGCGACTTTGGCTGTTACTGATACAAAATCACAGGAGTGCACTGTGCATGCGATTTCGCAGAAACTCATCACATCAGCATTTCTCGCTAATTTTGCATAGTTTCTATTTTATATTACTTTTTTATAGGTATAGTGTGTATGGATAGTAATATTAACAATATTATAAAAAATAATAACAATAAAAATTATAAATAAAGTATTGTTACCATAATCGATACAGAAAAAATATATTACGTAATTATTTACTAATACTTATATAACATTCCTTTTTTCATTATAAATTAACATTTTAAGATTTTAAGAATGTAAGTCTTATAAGCAGGGATAGGAACCCTAAACCGCACCCGGTTCGCTACTCACAAGAGAAGATCCCGACCCCAAAATTCAAAAAATTCTGAAACTTTGTGGATATGTAGGGAATTTCCTCCTGATTACACAACATTTTTTTTGCTGCCCAAAATCGCATTAAGGGGGTGAAATTAACCCCTGAACATTCGGCTATTTTTCGATTTTATTTTCTAACTCGTAATCTGTAAGAGATCGAAAAGAAATTTCAAGAAAAAAGTTTCATTTTTTAATTAGATCTATCAAATGGTAAGAGTTTTATGAATTGTTTAAACAATTAGAAAAAAGTTATAAACAAAAATATTAATAATGTTTTCTAAAATTCGTTGTGTCACGTAAAATCTGACCTGGATGTTTAATCCTCGAACGGGCGCGCTTTGTGAACTCCGTTCACCGATCTGCGTATTTCCTTCATTAGGTCTCGCTAATACAAACATTCTCTCTACGCGATCGTGGTGTGTTTCGAGAACCCTATGATGTTTGTGCCAGTTGATTTTCATTTTTGATGTTAAAAATGTTTTACATATACTATTTTTGTGTTTTTAAATACATTTACTGCATTTTCGGATACATTGCTAATATTTTCCCACCACATTTAATTTAAGTTATCACTGTCAGCAGAGAAACCGTTTCTGAAGTGTAATATATAAGGGGGCTAAAATGATTATTTTCAACTGATTAACTGAGTTCACCATGCGCCTGCTCGTGTACCTCTTATAGGCGCGCCCGCCCTAGGATTAAATAATTATGAAACACAATGTTTTCGGGGTTTATTACTATTTCATTTGTTAAAAATGCTTCAATTTTATTAATGCTCCTGTCCCTATAACCGTTGGCTATTAACAAATAATATACAAAAAAAAGTACTCCAAAATATTGGGAAACACCGAAGTTATGAGATTTTTTCCGCGAATACTATATTACGCGCCCCACTGTGCGGCGTACGCCACGCGACGTTGCCGCGTTGCTGATGGGATTCGTAGAATCCCATCGTTGTCGGCTCTTATAACTTATCAATAAGATATTTTTTATATCAATTATACCACAATATGCTACGGAATGGAGCGTTGCAGCGCTCGGAATAGTCATAACTGTCGTAGATGGTCTACTCAATGTTACTAACCTGAATTAGTTGTTTGCTGTTTCATTGAGCACGTGGCATTAATAATTGTAAGTTGGTCGGGTATCGCACCATCCTACACTTTAGGAGACCATCACGTGGAAAGATTAAAATAGGACACTCTTATACAGCAGGGGGAATTGGAATAATTTGACGGAACTAAGGGAGCAGGGGCCTGAACAAATTTGAATGACACTGTGTTAAACGAGCTTCGAATCAGAATTTCAGAACACGTTATCCTCGAAGCACTTCGGGAATGGAAATGTTCTATTTGAACGCGCGAAGTTTGCGTACGATTTCAATGGAAATTAATTTTCATATCAATACTAATTAACATTTTCTGCGTGTTTTAAATACCTCGTAAACTGTTGGGGTCTGTATGAAGAGGCGAGTATAGGTGAACATTTTTTAGCTCTCTATCTACCTACATGGGAAGTTTCGTTAAAGCTGGTACAGTTATGTATTGATTGTAAATTGTTAAATTTATCTACTCCCCTTGTACGACTGACAAGTGTGCTCGTAACTTTGAGTGTATGCTCAAGTAACACATTATGGATGGACAAATTAAAAAGGAAAAAGGAAAATGTTTGGTTCTGATGTTGAAGTTGTTAATAATAATAATAATAATAATAATAGTAATAATAATAATAATAATAATAATAATAATAATAATAATGATGATGATTTTATTGTACAAATAGCGAATTACAATATATTAGAAAATAGGAAACCATAAGAGAAAATAGGGATTATGGTGCAAAAAGCAAAATACAGCTTTCAGCTGCTAAATATTAACCTAAGCTGATAATGTTTCAGTGGCGGGTGTAACGTTCAAATCAATCTGTTTCTATTTATAAGGCAAATTCAGGGCATTATTAAGAAAAGGTAATTTTTTAAATTTGTTTCTTATTGTTATTAATTATTACAAAAGAATAAGTAACGAACATGAATGGTTAAATGAATAACACCGAAGTAATTTTGCTGCAGTGATAAGATTAAATTTACAATACAATACAATAATTGTTATCTGAATTTTTATTTTAAATAAGGTACATCATCATAGTTATATTGAATAGTTAGCACGGCAACTGTCGCAGCCAAATTAATTGGAAAAATTTAGAAGCCTCACGATGTTCAATATAATATTCAATATTTTCAAACCACTCAGGAATGTCGCTCAATTAAAAATGAAGTGTTAATTCTAATTGACATTTCCATAGCGATATTCCACAGTGTTGACGAAGGTACACTACAAAGTTTAACTAACTAAAACAATATATCTACTTGTAGGAATATCAATAACGTAATGGGCGCGTAATTTTTAATATTCGTTAATTGGAAACGCAACGTTTCCTTTAAATTTAAATGTAACACGAGAACATAATTAACCTCCGTCTAAAGGTAGCGAAATTAACATTGTAAATAATAATAATGTGTACCAGCCTGCACAGTTTAATGAAAACACAATTGTGTCTCGTGCCTCCATGAAACCAACGAGAGCGTAATAATTTTTGGAAATTTATTCTACGATATCGTTTTGCTCATCGAAATATTATATAATAAATATCTTGGGGTTCTGCATATTTACTTTGAAATGCATTGTTTACCTAATAGGTACGGAGCTTAAAACCATTACCGTGCCGAGTTTGTTAACTGGGGCGAAATTTCCGATATTGAGTTTTGTCCCATCGTGATGGATTAATTCACACAACGTTAGAAAAGCATTTATACAGAAATCGCACCTGACACGTACGTCTGACTGTTTTATAAATTTCCCGCGTGCTACAGTTTGTTGTTTAACTTTGCTTGGTAAACTGCAAATTGTCATATACCTATTCGTGTCATGCTTGAAAATTAACGGTAATGATCGCGAATATTATTTAGAAATTCATTTGGGTAATTATTTACTTCAGGAATTGCGCACCGATTGAGATGACCTTGAAATATGTTGTCAAGGTCATCATTCGATAAATATTTCCATAAAAAAAATCCTCTTATTTCTAATTGCACCATAATGTTTATGAACTCTTGCACTCCAAGAGATTAGAGATTAAATGAGTACTATAGAACATTGGTTGGAGCCACGGTGCACAGTGGTCCGAAATCCCCATATCAAGGAAAAAATATGATAGCATCAATGTGAAACCTTCAATTTATACAAAACTTGGTATCCCGGGTTTTTTGAGGTCGCTGATTACAAATCTGAAGTCAAAATTAATAAAAACAAAATATCTCCTTAGTATAGGAGATATTTGTATGTCAATATTAATGATTAAATTAAAATATCTACTAAACTAATAGTTTTTCGACATAAGTAGGTTAATACTTTGTCATAGAAAATGATGAACTGAATCCAGTAATTTATTAAAAAATATATGGTTCCGTTTAACAAAACATCGGTGACCTTCATATATATGCCCTTTATGCGTCCACATATAAAAAACTAATTAAATTATGGCCTCCTAGAAACCATTCAACTTTTATCTAAAACATTTTTCGATATTGTGAAAAACGAAAACAAGATACTCCAAATACTTATTGATAAAAGTTATAGAAAAAATGCTCCCCACACCAAAGCCGCAGATTTACGCAGCTGAAACCTGTTTGGTTATGTACTCAAAGGTATAATGTACCATTAGTATTAAGTCTTACCTTGACGCTAGCTGTCGCGAAAAAGTTATGTCTGATTAAACTTCGAATCAATTGTTAAAAATGCCTATTTCTTCAACTTACGTCCTACTGAAATCAACGAGGGTGTCATTGACTTAATTCATGTAATATATATGTTGAGTATGAACATAATCAAATTACAAAATTTCGTTTTTCTTTTTAATTTGCAGATAGTCGAAATTCTATTTGAAAGGTAGTGCGTTTGTAACGTAAAATTGCAGGTGTTCTGTTCCTCAACTTTCATATTATAATTTCCTTACAAATTGATGATATTCACAGAAAATTCTTGTTGGTTCTGGTGCTTCAACTATCCTACTATGGAATTGTATTGAAAAAATTCTGTGTACTTAACATTCAAAAAATGACTTTTTTCCTCTATTCAAACCACTGTGCGGTGTTCCGACTCAGCACCTTTACCCCAGCGATTTCTGTGTGGTTCCTCTGGCCGCCGCGAGAGGCGTCGTGACAAGAAATCCATGTATGCATGCGATTGTAGTAGTAGAGCTCTTAGTCGTATTTTGCGCAAAAGTCAGCCTTTTCTCCTTGAGCGCCAGTCTAGCGGCCGCCAGAAGAACTAGGACGAAAAGTCACACATTCTGAACAGGAGTGGTTGGAGCCAAAATTATGCAGCGTGCTCAGGTTACTGATTGATAAACAAATGACAGGCATCAATGCCAGTTATTAATAACTTAAAACTTCACAAAGTCATGTAATTAATTACATGACTTTGTGAAGTTTTAGGTTATAACGGGTGATCAAAAGCTCCCTCCTCTATAATTATACAGGCTTCCATTCGCCGAAACGGTGATTGACAGACTTTTTCGAATATTCGAAATGCACTCCGTGTGCACCAATTGCTTTACGTGGCTCCACAAATTAAACTGAAGAGGCGTTAAATCTGGTGATCTGGGAGGCCAAATATTTGGCTCACCGCGAGCGACCAAACATCGAGGGAATTGCTGATCAAGAAAATCACACACATTCTTCGAAAATGAAAATTCTGTTGTTTGTTTATTAAAGGGTCTCCCTAGTTTGACGCTCTGAAAATGAGGCACATTTTGGGGAATTTTTTAAAAGAAAAGTATTGAGCATTATAATTTCAAAACTTGTACATTTATTAATTGACATTCGAAGAATACGTACAAATTTTTTTTATGCAATATAAATAATTTTGTTTAAATTTATAGTGATAGTAGTAAGAGGGGTTTGAAAAAAAAATTGTTGCTGATATACCAGTAAATGGACATTTGTTTATTAAAATGAGTAAAATAAGTTATTAAAATAAGCAACTAATTAATTAGAGACTTCTTTTAATTTATTACTCCATATCCAAACAATTTTTGCAGCACGAGGAATCAATCGCGCTGCAAACATAATTTTATAATAGGGTTCATTCATTAGCCTTACGTGTTCATTTATTGGTGCGTTTACCCTAGCCATCTGAAATAAAAATCGCAAAATTTTTCTGAATCTATGTGAGTGCGGTTATCGTTTGACCCAGACCGCAGTATTTATTTGCGAAATTCGAGTTTTGCAACACAGAAAGCTTCGACAACTTCTTTTCCGCCAAATGAAAGTGTTCATTCGAAATACTACCATTTTTCTGTGATTTCAACATTTTTTATTCATTCTAGTTCAAACGATAACCACAAAACGACAAAAAAATTTGATCACATTCTTCGAATATCAATTAATAAACGTACAAAGTTTGGAATTATAATACTCAATACTTTTCTTTTGGCCCCTGAATCAACAACTCTGCAGAGCCATAAAACGAAGAGGCATTGTACAACTTCGCTTAATGGGAAACGAACCTTTCCTCTCTTATAACTTCTTAATTAGGGAATACAATCTCGGTATCCCGCGATCCCGGCTGTTTTTTTAATTTAAAAAATCCCTGGATTTGATATAACTATATAATCTCGAAAATTTCTAGATTTTTTAAAAATGTGAATTATTTTATGAACACCTGACAGATATAAAAATAAACAGTATAAATAAACATAGTTATTTCATAATAATAAGGAGAATAATAATAATAATAATAATGACTTACTTAAATAATAATATTAAGTCGCGTATAACTAACTAAACTATATTTATTTTTACAATGAAATTCTCACTGTCCGCTATTTAAAAAAATCTTCATAATGGTTTACTGACATTACCTACTTATTCAGACTTTATTATTCTTCATTGTTCTACAGTTTTTATTGTTAAAAATGATTTTAGTTTATGTTTGAGACTAATGAGAGAAAGTAAGTTTGTTTACTTTAAGGGGTCATGCTCAGTCAGGAGGCCAAACATTTTTTACTCAAAAGCTATAACACATTTCTCAAAAAATCTTTTTTCCTTTTAAGGATTGCATCTAGTACCGTGCATCGTAATTTTTTGTATTTAAAAATATTTATCAATAACTAAGTTATTGTCCATCACTCAAAGGTTCTCTAAAAAAAAAGGCTTCTGCGGTGACCACTACTGCTGGAAAGTCGATCATCGAAAATAAAAAATTCAAAGGAATTTACTTATTATATTATATTATCTAGTATTTGAACGAAGGATTTTTTTATCCGATGCTTAGTTTTCTTTTAATTGACGAAAATCAGGCACGATTTATGATAAAAATTGAAACTTTTACTTTAAATATCAGCCATTTTTTCCCAAATCAATATTTCGAAAAATCCTCCGTTCAAATACTAGATAATATAATATAATAAGTAAATTCTTTTGAATTTTTTATTTTAGATGATCGACTTTCGAGCAGCAGTGATCACCGCAGAAGCCTTTTTTTTAGAGAGCCTAAGAGTGATGGATAATTACTTAGTTATTGATAACTATTTTTAATTTAAAAAATTACGATGCACAGTACTAGATCCAATCCTTAAAAGGAAAAAAGATTTTTTGAGAAATGTGTTATAGCTTTTGTGTAAAAAATTTCCAAAGACCACCCTTTTTTCGGCCTGCTGACTGAACATGACCCCTTAAAAAAAGATTTCGAATTTTGGCACATAATAAATCATTTCAATTACTGAAATTTTCTATTACCTAAACCCGGCATTAGTCCCGAAATCCCGAGATAGACTTTAAAAAATCCTGCAATCCCGGGATAGTAAATAATGATCGGGATTGTATTCCCTATTCTTAATAAATCATATTCGAATATGCAGTCATATGAACTTCTTTCAACTATGGGACCTCCTATTGTATTCACATGCACTATGTTAAATTAGCACCAATCCACCGAGACACGCTGTATATAATATAGTGATTCCAAAATTAAAAATTCTTCCATTTTCACACGGCACTATAGACATATCAGTGTCTAAATTTAATTTACACTTTGGTGTGGCCAAGAGGTATATTTGAAGTGCAAAATATTAATACTGTAAATATGATTTTGTTGTTCATCTTGGGGTTACAAGTTTTTACAATTATTCCTTACCCTTTACCGCCAAGTCCTATCCTTACATTCTACCTTACTCTATGACCTTATCCTATTCCTTATCTCTACTCTTAAGTCTACTCGCTACTTACAATATTTACACCATTCGCCTTCCCTACGCATTTCCTTCCGTCCTTATGCGTGTTCCAGAGAGAGAGAGAGAGAGAGAATCCGCCTTTCCGCTCTTAGCCTAGTCTCCCCCGTCCCTCTCTACCCAAAAGGTTAAGGGGGTATACCCGTTTGATCCCTCGGAAAATGTATACATTTTGTGGATTTTTTTACAAGTCAACGGTTTGATGCAGATTTCCCGTTTTTTAACTATGTTTACATAGTATTATGAACTACTTATAAAAAAAGTTTCAGTTAAAAAACTATTGTCTTTCGGAAGTTACGGATACATGTCCGAAAGTCTCTCGATTTTAGACGGCTAAACGGTGGCCCTAAAAACTCGCGCTACGTTCAACCAATTCACTTCCAATTTTGCATGCAGAATCATAATAAGATTCCGCATCGTCCAACGAAGGCTTTTTTTATTTCGATTCCCCGTTTATTATTTATAAAGGAAAAAGGTGGATTTTTCTCTTAGAAAAATTTAACTTTACCTTTGATCTCTCACCATTTCTTTATTTTTCAAAATTTTCAAAATCGCCTTCGTTGGACGATGTGGAATCTTATTATGATTCTGCATGCAAAATTTGAAGTAAATTGGTTGATCGTAGCGCGAGTTTTTAGGGCCACCGTTTAGCCGTCTAAAATCGAGAGACTTTCGGACATGTATCCGTAACTTCCGAAAAACAATAGTTTTTTAACTGAAACTTTTTTTATAAGTAGTTCATAATACTATGTAAACATAGTTAAAAAACGGGAAATCTGCATCAAACCGTTGACTTGTAAAAAAATCCACAAAATGTATACATTTTCCGAGGGTTCAAACGGGTATACCCCCTTAATGCTGATAATATTAAGAAATAAGCAACGAACGATATCCATCTGTTTGCAGGGGTCGAGTCAAATGCCAGTTACAATTTACATAGTCCTGGCGGGATTGGCAGCCTTGGCGAGCGTCAGTATCGTCCTTATGTTCTACGTGCAGCGAAAGGCCACCAGGCGCCAACGTCAGAGCGTCGAGGAACCGGAAGCGGGCGGTCACGAGGAAGACAAATCGACCCTGCTGGGCGGCGAGAGTCAGGAAACTGAGGAGAAAGAGTAATCGCGGCCCCTACGTCCTGAAAAGCACGTAATTCGTAAGACTCGCATATTTTTACAACACTTACATCAGTTAAGAATAGGTGTATCTCGCGTCAAAGAGCCGTGCGTACGATCATGGAGATATTGGAAACACCGAAATACTTTACGGGTTCGTTTGATCAAATGCTCGAAACTCCATTTAAGGAATTGACAAATTATTGTTATCGTTTTAGCTAGCGTTGCATTTGGTTACACGCTCGCGATTACGAATTACTTGAAGCTGCTCGACATCGGTGAAACTTTTCCAAGTGTAGTTGAGTACGTACGATTTCGAATCTCTATTAGTTCCTTAAAATCCTTGAAGCGATACGGTCCTTTACTTTTCACACGAAAGTCGAGCGATTCCAGGCGGATATGTTAATAATGCTGCGCGAATTCGGTTCCGTGGAAGAATGCGAACCGATGCTGCTTCGAAGTTAAGCTTTATGTGATACCGTAAGAAGCAGGCGTTGATGTAACTGAATTCTGAGATACGACGTATGTGATCTTGCAAGGTTTTCATTGTGATCAATTCATTCTATCCAATTTTTTCTACGAAGAATCGGGGTGGATTCCTTGGATCGATAAATTCGTTTCTAGGCGACGAAGGACGTTCAAAGTTGGCCCGCTTCTAGAAGCTGGCGTGGTAGATAGAAATGTTCAGTGACAAATGTTTTACCTTGCGCAAACGCGACTGATGGTCCATAAACCAGAATGAGAAATGAAGACACGGCTTTCGCGTGCTCGCATCCCCGTGTCTTGTATCGAGGTGTGTAAACGCATTGTTGTCTGGTTATTACTGTGTAAGCTCATAAGACTCAGAAAAAAAATTTGTTGAAGAATATGAAACTTCGAGGGAATAAGAATCTTGAAATGATTAGTTGCCAGTTTATGAGGGCCGTTTGAATTACTTTAGGAAGTTACAAATTTGTTTGTTCGATGTGAGTTGATAGTTATTCGGGAATGAATATAAACGAAGTGTGTAAAAACCTGTAAAAATAGTAAGTTGTAAAATAATTAAATTATCGTAGAATAAATAAGGAGAACTTAATCTTTGCAACCTTTCTGATGCGATTAGACGTCGATAATGTGTCATAATGGATCTGAATGAGTACCTTTACAAACAAAATGAAAATCACAGTGAATTATATTTTTGAAAATGATATTTGTCTTAGCCTCTACACACGAATGTAGGTAGCTGGATCAATGAAGATTTAGTTAAGAAACTGTTGAAAGAATTTATTTTGGTCTTAAAATTCCAAATTAAACTGTTCGCATCTATATATAATTTTCACCAAATATACCCGGTATAATTGTTTCTACATAAAAACGAGGACCCCTTCCCCAGTTTCTTTTCCATTACTACATGTACACAAGTACATTGACGCAGCGTTGTAAGTACCTACGTGCACGTCCCCTAAACCCCTGTTAAAAACAATGTGGCGCACAAATGGCAACACGCTCGCGTAAAGAAGTCTATTTGCTGATAGCACTGTGGAATCATTTTGCAGTGCAGAGTTCTATCACGATGTATACAAACCAGATATTTTGTTATTCCATAAAGAACTGAAAACCAGCCGGCTGTCAAGATAGAAAATAAACGAAAAGAAGTCGAACAGTAAATTAAATTAAACGTCCCCAGACTCAGAAATTTTACAAGCGAACGTTCCCAATCCGAAAATGCTGGTTTTAATGAAACATTCCTTTGAATCTAAAGTATATTAGAGTACCCATCCCAGGAGCAATTTGTTTTCTACAGAAATTGACTCTGAAAGGATGGAATCAGCCCTTAAAGTTGTTTCGTTTTTTTTTTAATGTGACTTTCCAACAATGCGAAATGGAAGAAAACTTTAAACATAAGAATTGTTCAGTCTTTCTTGCTCTATAACACTACGAAAAGAATGTTAAAAAACTGTTAAAAAAATGAAAACGGCGAAAATACGCTCTACATCGGTGGTGAGCAACCTTTTGTCCGAAGTAGGCCACAAGTGGAAACGTACTACACTACGCGGTCCGCAATATTAAATACATAAATACAACTAATCCAAGAATTTTAATTTATGGGCTGAATTTGTTATTTCTGACATTGATTTACAATAAAACGTTTTTTTTTAAATTTTATGTACTGTTTATTAGTAATATATACCTACATATTATAATATAAACAGGTATGTGTATGAAAATTTTAAAAAATGATGGTCGTAATCGACTCGATGACGAACGATTAAACAATTGTATTAGAAACCACTTAAAAGGCCATTAAATAAAGTACCAAATAAACAGTTTTCAATTTTTTATCATAATTAAGTTAACACAAATGAAAAAAAATAAATAATCGTAAAAAATGTAAAATTATACAACATTAGAAAGGGATAATTTTATTCTATTTTTTGGCGCAAAATTCATTCCGATATCTTTTACAGTTCAAAAGATATATGCCAATGTTCAGGTGGGCCGGAGGTCAGCGGCTGGCGGGCCAAATGCGGCCCGCGGGCCGCGGGTTGCTCATCACTGTTCTACATCAGGGCTGCACAAGGAGCCGTTTATAGCGCCTAGCTGCGAGCAACCAGTCGAGCGTCCAGCAGCCGAAATACATATACTTACGCTAAGCGCCTACAAGCACGCACCTACACTACTGCAGTTCTCCTCACTGATTCTACTCTTAGCAACGGGACAGTTCGACGCTCGGTTGGTTGCTAGTAGCTAGGCGCTAAGCACGGCTCCTTGTGCAGTCCTGCTCTACATTCACGTGCAGTTTGATTAAAATCAGAATTTTCGGGTTGGGAACGTTTCCTTGTTATATAGTACTTATCTATGCATAAAAACAAAACGTTTAAATATCACTTCATATTTGGCGATGTAGAAAAGTACCTACCTAAAATAACAAATGAGTGACTTCATAGAATAAAAAAAAAATATGAAGACAATTTTTCCACATTAAGTTATTTCGTGAATACTTCTTCAAATCAAATTATGTATATAATTCCTCTGTACAAGTTTCAAGGCATCTTCAAAGAATATGAAAGAAATCACGATACATACATGTTCTACTTTTGTATTGGTAGATTATGTGGATATTATTCCGAAGGGGACCTGTGGCCGATCGAGATGAGGGTTGGGTGGATGGGTGGGGAGGGAGTGTGGACCCAAAATCTAAAATTGTAGCTTCGGGTATTTATTAGTTTCCGAAATATTAATAAAAAATTATTGTTAATTCTTTCGGGGGAAATTTTTTTGGACGGTGGTGCAGACCCCTCTATCCGGGAGCCATCCTGTCCCTCATTTTTTATTTTTGAAATTTTGTAACCACAGTCTCATTTTTAGCATCGCCAAACTCACATCGGTTCACTACACTGCATTCCACATTAGAGCATACCTGTTTCGCGCAGGCACGACCCTCGGGAGGCGGTGCTACGCCCGGCTCCCCACTTAACCGCCTATGTTTTTCTCCGTCGCACGGCCCTCTACTCTCTCTCTCTGCTAACTTTTCGTGCGGGACGTTGTTTACGTTGACAACGATCAGGTCCTGCGTTTAGGATGTACCAGTTACTCCTTGGAAACCACCACGACCAATCGCGCGCGGTTCACACTGTGGGTAATAGTGGGAGCTGCGCAGATCGGTCGCAAATCGGTAGGGGCTTCGGTATGCTCTTATATGGAATGCAGTGTACCATAGAAGGCACGCGCCACCCGCGCTAATCTAGCCCCAACCAATACTAATACCCGGGACAAGTTGGAAAGTGGAATGCGATGTGCCGGTATAAGTGAACAGAAATATTGTTAAGAGGGGGAACCGTGGTAAAGTGAATAAAAACCCTGTGTACCCTTTTATGCACAAGTACCCCTGTATCTTTTGAACGCATTAATTGCCGAAGCTAAAATTTTATATTTGGGGTCTTTCCACACCTCTTGCAATACCCACCAAGTTTCACCTTGATCGACCACCCTTCGGAAGTACAGCCTATTATGTTATATTTTAACATTAATAATTTCAAGAAAGTCTGTTCTTTAGAAGGTAAACGACCTGGGCGGAGGATGTAACATCTAGTATGTTGCCAGACTACAATGCGTCGAACAATCCCTATTCCTTCTCGATATTATGATCGATTCTATGACCGCGGAATCTCTAAAGTGGCGGAAGATTCTAAAAGATCGTTCCACCAAAATTTCTGTTCGAAGGCGAAACGTTCCTTCCAAACTGTCAGCGCGTAGACATTCACTGGCTGTCGTACTTAGCAAATTGCACGAAACGCGAATTTTTCGATGTCAGGAAATTTTAATAATTTTTTATAGGATATCCCGCATATCTCCGTAAATGCTGAGAATAGTAGGACTATCGGAACTCTTTACTATGAATGTGTGCGTGAAACTGAAACTAATGATAAGTAAATAACAAGGAAAGTTACGTACCTCGATGACTGGTTTAAGGAGCCCATTGTTCCAAAAAGTAAGTGGCACAATTCTGTTGATCGAAAACCATGATTCAGATAATGGGGTCCCTAAATCAATTTATTTATAACTTATTTATCCCGTTACTTATTGTAATATTTGCATTGTGTTTTATACGCACAGATGGCGTTGAGTACGTTCTTTATACTAAAAATTTTATTGACGTTGTATTAAAAATCTTAATATTTTTTTAACTTCCCAATTTAATTGCGAGATATTGGCACTATTTATGTATTCACATTTGATCTTTAGGGAAGAGAACATCTCAACGATAATTGTGTGAAAAACACGTAAAAACTTAAAGAGGCAATCTTCTCGATTCAACCAATTTTCAAGTATAAAATGTGACATTCGCTTCGTTAACTTTTGTATTCGTTACAACTTACAATTAGTGAGATTTATGAAATTCCTAAAATTCTTTTATGTTACAGTGATATACATAACAATTTAGTTTCGTTTATTGAAATGTAACTCGAGAACGATATTCACTGCAAAAATTCACAAATAAAGCAGTGCTCATAAATTTCTATTACAAGTCTCTAAATCCAAAAGGGAAAATAATTTTTGTGTCGCTAAAATTGATTTTAAATTAAACAAAGGTTTCTAGACAATATATATGTATTGCGTCGTTGATACGAATTTTTCTATAATTATAACGGCTTCATTGCGCTAGCACATTTTTCTGCAAAAGTTTCTCCTTTAATTTTGTAATAAAGAACACTACCAACTTACCTGAAAAAATTTGAAACACACCAACTAACCGAATTTTGGTTAAATTTTTAAAGAAATAATTAATCGTTTACCTGTACTCCATTCCACTTTAGAGCGGACTCGTTCCGCGCAAGAATGTATTGTTGATTGGTAGGAAACCGGCAGGGAAAGTGCTACGACCAATCGCGTGCGTCAGATCCGTGGTAGCTGCGCAGACCGGTCGCAAACGGTAGGCGCGCAGGTCCGCTCTTATATGGAATGGAGTGTAGTTTACTATTTTCGACGAACAGGATCACAGTTAAAGAATGCTTAAAGTAAGCACAACTGCAATGATTATTATGCGCACATAATGAAGAAAAACGTGATTTTGAACATAATAATATCGATTTTATCCACCGCTTTGAACAGTTTTATTTATTTTATTTCAAATCGATTACTGCTTCATCCGATTGTTCATTATTTTATAGAATCTGGACTTTGCTCGAATACTTAGTTACTTAATTCTGTAGTCCTTAAGTGAGGGTCAATTTTCGTTGACATATTAAAATAGAAAATTTTTGTGGTTGCATAACTAAATTGATTCATTTCAATATTGTATAGGTACACGATAAAATGGGTACAAATTTTTTTTATGACTGGTGTTGATACAAAAAGTTATTTCAATGTTGTTTTTAAAATAAATGAAAAGTTATGTGATAAATCTGTCATTTCTTAAGAGTATTATACACATGTTCATTGTTAAGACATTCTTGACCTTTTTAGTTTCTCTTTTATTGCTTGACTCTAAACTGGATCGTTCGGGGATCTTATACGTACAATTTCATATCATATTTAATTGAAAATAAAAAACTCGTGAATATACGGAAATTTTGTTTGAAATCTGTATCTACATTTTAAAATATATAATTACTTAATCAGATACGTTGAATTCTAAAATTGAGCTGCTCCCTGTATCTTCTCAACACGAAAATATGATAATTAATTGAATTGTCTCACATAGATCATGTTTTTGTATATCTATACTAGTAAGAAAAGGTGTTATTATTATTAATGCATTTATAATACGAATTTGAGGAATTACATTAATTGAAATGGCAAAAGGCCAGCTTCGACATTTGGGACAACATCGAATAAAATATGTACACTCATTTTCGTTGTTTGTCACAAAACAACGCATCGTTCAGTATTTTTAAAGCAATATTTGAGGTATCGAAAAGTTCATTGTTATTTAAGTGATAAATAATCGTGTCATAATTACTGGATTTTGTAAATTTAAAACTTTTACGAACAGTGGGATAAAAATATATGAGTAATTAATTAATGGGAAACTTTATTAATATATTTCAATAAAAGAAAAATGTATATTTCTTCAATAACCACTTTCAATTACATGTACATACAATATTGCTAAGGTTTCTTGTCTAAGACAAACTGTTAATTTCCCTAAGTCGAACAAAATTGATAATTTACAATTTACTTCAATCGACCGACAGCAAATTGGGTGTTCTCGTAGAAGAAGGCAAATTCCTCGATGTCAGCCAAGCGAAAGCGAGAAAAGTATTCGATACTGTGCGTTTCCCTTAGAAATAATATTTTCGTTATAATTTATTGTAATTTGTGAGAGTTGTTGCTCAAGTTCGATTGTTTCATCACGACGGTTACGAAGTTATGCAAATATCTGTTTATAGT
The DNA here is from genome assembly GCF_050908995.1 of Andrena cerasifolii. NCBI lineage: Eukaryota > Metazoa > Arthropoda > Insecta > Hymenoptera > Andrenidae > Andrena > Andrena cerasifolii. The sequence continues at coordinate 1,836,955 of NC_135128.1, read as the reverse complement.
TTACGTTAATGATTGAGAAAAAAATTAAACAAATATTAATACAAAACTTGAGTAGACAGAAAAAAGGGTGAAATGTACTGCGTCTAATAAGAAGCGTGCACGGGTTCAAATTTTGCATATATTTTATATTGTATGAATATATGTTACACGCTTAGGGCGCACTACTTAAAGAATTGTGAGAAAATCGAGTTCAATATTTTTTCTCTTCTATTCTCCCTGTCATTTAAGAAGGAACCCGTTTCGCGCATGTAGAATGAGCTCATTGGCTCCGAAAAAAGCGTTGGTGGGGGTACAGCCAATAGTGGCTTCTCCCGGCACCAATGAGCGTCAACCTGCGCAGAACCGCTCTAAACTCGTCGGTCGGCAGGTTCCTTCTTAAATGACATGGAGAATAGACCCTCGATATATGTCCGTACACAGAAACGAAACCACAATTACGATTGTGGTAGCTCAACTGTAATCCATGTAGTATTATAATTCCAGACATATCTATGCACACGTTTTTACTAATTTTCAATTATCTCAACTATTAGTTACTTAAATCGTTCTTACATGTGTGTATGCTCATATACAAGATCAGGAGGAGATGGCATTTTTGGTTCGATTTTTTCATAAAATTTTGGGTAGCGTGCCTTATGCATGTAACAGAGCACTATACATGGTATGTATTACATAACTATATGCAAGATTTTAGTGAAATCGGTGAACCAAACTTTATGCACTACCCTTGTACGTTTAACGAAATAATGTTTTGCGAAGTATAGAAAATAGCGTTTAAGATTAATCGAAGCAGTGGAAGAGCTGTGAGAAAGATCGACATTTCTACCACACGAATTTTTAACGTGACACCGATGGAAGGTGTGAAATGCACATATTAAGAAATTCAAGCTTCATCGTGTTCGTTGAGGTGCAGTTAATTGATTTGTCGAAATTTCTGTGAGAATAATCTATTTCATGAATGCGCATCCGCTGTTTAAATCAAGGATATTGAATTATTGTTTGTAACGATCAGTTGACGTCGCTGCGAATAGAAAAGAACGGAACTCTAATGAGTGTAGCTTTCATTTTGACAAATTAGGACTGGGACTACTTGTCGAATTTTTCTCTATTCGAACGTGCGAATAGTGTTATTGTGGGCAGTCGAATATGCGACGAATAAAATTCGAATATTAACATTATATATAAAATTATATATTAATATTAATATATAAAATTATATATTAATATTTATATATTAATTTATATATTAATATTAAAATTATATATAAAATTAAATATTCTAGTATTACATTCAAATACTTGCGTAGCGACAAGGGAACACCCCACAAGTGAAATGATTTGTCACACAAGCCGGTATTTTGTAGGGCGTTAAAAAATATTAGAAATGTTTAAAAGGGTGAAAACATCTTTCAAATATCGCTGGCCAAAGTAGCCCTCTTTGAATCAATCGCAAACTGCCTATGGAATCGAAAAGTGTTTTCAACCAATACTGCTCAGTTTCAAAAGTAGGACACTTGTATCGGAGAAGAAGACATTCCAGTATTCGACAGCCCAAATTCGAATGTAGTATTCGAATTTCGCCATGTTCGAATGCAGTATTCCAATTCTGCAATATTCGAACGTGGTATTCGAAATCTGCGGTCTTTGAATGTAGTATTCGTAAAATTTAAGTACATAGGAAGCTTCCGAATGCTGAATTATTCTAGTAGTCCCAATCCTATGACAAACGTTCCTTGGTTTTCGAGCCAATGAATCACGGTATGTACATCGCAAATAGTTGGTACATATACGATTTCGTACAAAAAGAAAAAGAAAGAAAAGGAGAGAACGTTGTTCGACGCGTTCTCGAGGGAAGAAGATAAAAAGGACTCATATGTGACACAATAGCGCTGTAGCTGAAGAGAAAGACGGTTATAGTTTCTATTTTGAAGATTATATTTTTTTAACTTTATTAATTTTTGACTTCCACATACATATATTTATATATATATACATATACATATAATTGTATATACGTATTCGTATAACTATTATACACATATAGATATACGCATATACATACGTACATTATAAATATTATTAAGCGGATAACGAAATGTGTATGCAAGGTGAGCCGTTTAAGATTGGAATTCCAAACGAATATCAAGTTTATAAATTACGAATGAATAATGAGGAAAAGTGAAAACAGTTGTCTTTACCTATAGAACTGCTAGTTAGCAATAAGAGTATCCAAAGGCTTATTAAAATTTGATGAGATATGTTTGAATATTACATAAAAATTGCAAAAAACGAAAACAATATTTATACGGCAATTTTCACGCATGACACTTCTGTAATTTGCGACTGGCATTTTGCATAGATTCACTTGACAAAAGCAACGCTGGTTTCAAAAATGTGGAAAAAATTGATATGTCAATCAATAGTAACAGAAGTGACTCGTGCGGAAAGTGTTTTGGTGTAACTGAACCTTGACAGATCATGTTCCAGCTTTATTCAAGTATAGCAGGAGTGTCGAACTTCCCCACTCCGAGAGCCGCACGCGTCAGGCCCCCGGTCAGCCGGTTCCCCCACTTATTTTTCTCCAGGCGTTGCACGAGACCCAGTGGGGCGAGTGTGCGGCACCCGGAGGAGAAGTTCATCAGAGTGAAGTAGGTGTGGAGGGGGCCGTTCTCCTACGGCTCTACGGAGCAGGCGAAGAGGAGAAGGAGCCATTGCGGCTCGGGAGCCGCTAGTTCGACACCCCTGAAGTATAGGTACAGTACCAGGCAAAACTATAATAACTTGATCCTAATAATTATTTCAAGATCAATTTCTCCAGCGTTTTCTACATTAATTAAGGAGCTGTATGAATTCCCTTAAACGTTATTTACTTCTTTACAAGACTGTATAAGTAATTGCGACAAAGTTTAAAGCATCCGAAAATCCTGTCGGACTAAACTGTAACAATTTCCCCCAGGTATTTGATAGTTATTTGTTAACAAATGATGCGGAATGCGTGTTCAGTTGCCACAGTTGCTTAAACTGGCGAAAGCGAAGCGTATTGAACCAGCAGTTCAAAATTGAATGAAACATTTACGCGCAAATTAGGATGGACCTTCGCACACATTGGAGAGAGTCTGGGCTACAGAAGAGACGTTGTTTTTAATGTTTATAAACGACTGAATCATTCAAAATCCCAGAAAGGATAGGAAGGCCCGGGAAGACTGATGAGAGGTTAAGTTTAATATTAACTTTATATTGAATTTTATGTATAATCTATAAATGAATATTTATAGGACTAATCTTAGATTGGCTATCACATCGCGAAAGGAGTCGTACCTAACAGCGCCGGATGTTCAAGCTGCCGCGAAAGTCACAAGTATTTCAAGTAGGGTGGTACAACGTTGTTTAAACGAAGGCGGGCTTTAACCCCACATTGCGGAAGAGAATGTCCACTGTGTGTCTAAAGTTTGCCAAAGATCACGTCAGTTGGACCGCAGAATAATGGCAAAAAGTCTCCTGGTCGGACGAATCGAAATTTAATTTATCGAATACAGGTGGCATTCGCTTTGGTAGACGTCCAGCAAACAAAAGATTTACTCTGGGTACACGATAGGCACTACCAAACATGGAGGTGGTCATTTTATGGTATGAGGATGCTTTAGTTTTGATTCAATAGGTCCGTTGTATCAAATCGAGGGATAAATTAGATCAAGTGCAATATAAACAAATTATGGAAGTAGTAATGTTACCACATGCAGACCACAATCTGCAAACAGGATGGTTCTTTATACAGGATAATGATCCTCAACATAAAGCAAAGAGGGTCATGAACTGGTTCCAAGATAATCGAGTGCACTTCTTAGCTGACCAGCTCAGTCACTGGATTTAAATCCGATCGAGCATTTATAGGGTGACATTGGAGTAAAATTAAGAGGAAAAAAAATCAACAAACCCGAGGATCTTAACGCGACTATCAGCAAAGCATGGTCCATGTTATAAAGAACCATAAATTGAAAATTTAATTAGGTGTATGCCTCGCCGGTATCGAGCAGTAAAACTGACGCTCGTGGCATTATCACAAAGTACTAAATAATTTCCTTATTATAGATCCTTTTATTGTTTTAATTTATATGTAAATAGTAATAAGTTTTACAGAATAAAAGTTGTTATAGTTTTGTCCGATAGGATTTTCGGATGCTTTAACCTTTATCGCAATAACTTTCTTATTTTCAATAGTTTTCAAATAACTTTTATACAGTCTTGCAAAGAAGAAAATACTGTTTAAGTGAATCCATACGGTTCGTGAATAATTAATACAGAAAGTGCTAGAGAAATTGATGTTTAAAGAATTATTACGATCAAGTTGTTATAACTTTGTCCGGTACTGTGCATCGAGCAATAGTGAGGTTTCCAGTGCGCATGCTCAAAACAGGAACTGCTGACCCAAGCGTGTCCGAGACCCACATACTTCAGTATTGCTAGGTACAGTAATCGCCCGTTATGAGTCCGTCGAACGGGGCTGGCGGCGGACTCATAGTGGGTTGCGGACATGATTCCGCGCGGCCAGTGGCTGCGGTTCCCTCACTCTCGCCCGCGGGCTTCCAAGAAATGGTGGGGATAGTCGCCGGAATCTCAACGGGCAGGAAAAAAGGACTCATAACGGGAGATTACTGCATACCTTCTCTCTTTGTTTTTCACGTTTTTGTGCAGACACATACATTTTTTTAGCATATTTAGTAAAGTTCACATATAACTTTCAGAGGATTTGATGTTTACTAAATTTGAAGTAGTTCTCAGTATATTTCTGAATATTTCTTGAATTTATCGTAGATTTCAAATTCAATTAAATCATACCGAGTGTTTTACAAGTATTATAAGTACACTACATGCTTTTGCGAGTACTCTTTAATCCTAACGAAATGAACCTTAGATATTAAATTGCTTGTTATTCGCGAATACATATTGATCTTGGTCCCGCCAAGGTTATAGTCTTCAAATCTTCAGGGTAGCCAAATCTTTGTTTATTGACTGCTATTTATTCATTCTAACACTTCTAAATTTAGGACTTGTGTTATCAATGCCATTTGATACGTACTAAACAGATCTCAGGTCTTCAGAAAAGGTCTCGTAAAGGTGAATTTTTTCAGCCTATTCCGAACAAAATAACTCACGCAGCGCCCCAGAATTGTTCAGTTAAAAGCTCGCGGTACGTTCTATGCATAAAATTACAAAAAGACTATGGTACAAGGTGTTAAAAAAAGATCCACGACTTGTAACGTTAATAGTATCCAGCAAGCTAAATAACGAATACCAGAAACACTGTATCAAAGACACAAATAATTTTCTGTTTTCTAAATGACTGATGGGTAACATGATCGTGATGGGTCACATATATCTCTTCTTTTACGTTAAAGTCGTAGCAACTTTAATGATCTGGTACCCTTAAAGCAAAGATATTTATCATATTATAAACTGCCACTCGAATCAAATATTTCCCTTTTCCACTTTTCGTGTTTAAAACAACGGAAATGCATGGAATTCCAGCTTTAGATGGCTCACTTCTATACACGCGAGTATGTATTTAAGGTCGAGGCCGTGTAACGCATGAAATCGTTTATATTATTTCGCGGTACTATATTGTAACGGCTAAGTACTTGTATTGTTTGTACAAATGTACAACACCTTGGGGCGGTAATTGTTGCTGAAAAGAAGATTAAAGGGAATGTCGAAGTATCACTAGTTAACGTGTTAGCGATATACCTTTGCAGCGTAAAATGAGTAATGTGATTCATATCTATTTAAGTATATTTTTACAATCATTGTGAACAATCTTTGATTTCGAGCGTACAACAATTGCGGGGAAGAATGGAATCCCATAGACACGTCGACGTTGGAGGTATCGTTTAAGTGCGTAAGAAACGCGAGGGTTTACTTTGATGCAAGGATCGTTGTAAACACTCAGTGATAATTTGTATTTAATGCGTCTACGTATGGGTGAATATGAAATTAATGTGCTGCAGAATTTTACGAAATTGTGCGATAAAAGTGGATTCCGCGTATAAATTCTGCGTTTCTGTGTATCAGCAAGAATACTTAGCACTAAAAGTGTTTGGAAATAAGTAAAAATATAGTTATAATCAGTATAAAGAGAATACGAATTTCACTGGTGGATATAGTACAGAAATAAAGAAATCTTTATTCGGGATAACTTATAAATTTGAATTTTATTTTAGTAAATTGTGGACAATCTTAAGTTTCATCTAATAAAATTTGGAAAAATTTTAGTTATAAATTAATAAAACCTGGAAAATTCTGATTCTAAATTAATGATATTCGGAAGAAATTTTTTTTGTATTTAATCAAACCTGAAAAACTTTAAATGTCATTTAGTGAAATTTAAAAAAATTTAGTTTCAATTTAGCTAAAATTTCTCGTGAACTAATATCTTCCTCAATTATTAAATAAATATAAACATTGTGCTTTTCTACAAACGTCACAGCATACATTTCCGTTTCACTTTTTTTTTTTACCCATAACATGACGAACATCTACACCTTTTATTTGCAAGTAAGAATATGCTCGCAGATCTCATAAAATATCGATTATGTCGGTTCATGATCTCAAAGCGATTGACTATTTATCAATCCGTCATTCCATCTGTACCCTAATCACGAAAGGGAATGGCAGTGCTGCAGAGTAAACGATGTCACACTTATCCGCTATCGCAATATCAAATGTAGGAGTCTCGCGAAGAATCTATTCTAAAAATTAATTAATTTCACGAACAATTGGGTGAGTGCTTTTGCAACGCATGAGAATTACGCGCCTCGCGTGTCAAAACGTTCAAAGCTGTTTGACTGCGAAACGATGTTTTGATTTAACGTGATATTTGGTATTACGTGTGTAAACCAACGATTAGTCCAGCAAAAGGATTGCCGATATAATTTCTGTCGGATTATGCGGCCGCATGCGTGTACAACGGTTCGAATCGGTGACGAACGCGGTGTCATTAACAAAAGCACAATGCACAATTGATTTCCGTTACACGGCTTGCTGCATTAGCTAGCTTAGGTAGGCGAAACAATTCAATGTACATATATTATTAACATTGTAACGTATGTCTCGAGGATCACGACACGGATTATTGATCGTGGTGCGTTTATTATTGATGATTGAATTGTTAATTCGAGTTGAAACTGGAATAGCTCACGCCTAATTAGGGCCTATAAGTGTACACAAATAAATAAAATGTTGAGAATAAATAGCATTGCTCTTTTTATTACTTTCTCGTTTTTCATACTTATATCATACTTATATACAACCCCTGGCAATAAGTTTCGAAGCAAACGCAAAAATACGAAATTAACGAGAAACACCAATATTTTTTATGTATAATATGCAACGGTATATATATGAAACGCGTGGTAATGTTAAATTGGTCTATTTTAAAGTAAAAGCACCAAAAATAATTAAGAATTTTGTTTATTAGGTTAGATTAGGTTTATTCTTTCCTTGGTACAGTACACATACATATATATATATATATATATATATATATATATATATATATATATATATATATATATATATATATGTATATCCTATACCATAAGTGGCATTTCAAGAAGCATTCTTATATAGCCCAACGAACTTTAGTCTTTTTTCTCTCAATATCACATCAAAATCACTTACATCAGGTACATTGTTTGATATCACCGTTTCCTTATCTGTATCGTCTTAGTCTCTTCTATTCTATTCTTATTTATTTTGTTTATTATATAATACATGTTGGAGATAGAGCAACATTCATTGCGGACGCACCGTGCAGTCGTGGAAACACTGCCTTGATGCCCTGGGACTCCCTCCAGACGGCGACCTCTGGATCCCCCCTCTCTACTCGTCCCTACCTAGCGACACGCGCGGGTCGTACGTCTCGACGTTTCCAAATTGTACTTTAAAATGGTTAATTATATCACTTGAAACTAACCGCGCATTATCTTCTTTTCGACCTGCAAACTCTAACAATACAAAATATGGATGAAACAAAATGTGTCTGGGAAATAAGTATGGAACGGACCGATGTTCTGGAAAAAAGTATGTAACATTATGAAGTTGCAAAGAAATTAACAATAATTGATTTAATATTTATATTACCTAGTATTTTGCGACGTTCCCACGTGCACGTATCACAGCTTGTATACGTTTTGGCATCGATGTAATCAAATTTTCACACTGCGATGGCAAAATTTGTTTCCATGACAGCTTAATGGCTTCCAAAAGTTCATTTTTATTTTTTGGTTTTTTGTCGCGTATAAATTGTTTCCAAAGTGCCCACAAATTTTCGATTGGACTTAAATCTGGGCTATTTGCTGGCCATTTTATGGTTCGAAAGCCTTTTTGTTGAAGGTAGTTTTGAACTATTTTGCTTCGATGACAACTTGCATTGTCATGTTGAAAATAAAAATCATCCGAATCCTCGAACCACTGATCTAAACTCGGTATTAAAAAGTGTTCTAATATATGAATATATACTTCAGAGTTCAGAATTTTTATACAAAATGCATATTTGTTCAACTCCTTGAGCTGTCACACAGCTCCCGACCATATACGACTTTGGATATTTTATATTAAAATTCAAACAATCTTCACTAAATTTTTCAATTGGTGGTCTCCACACGAAGTGTCCTACATCATCTCCTCCTCCGATGCATACACGCGATTCATCGCTGAAAACAACTTTACTCCAATCTTCTGTAGTCCAATGCGCATACTTCTTACACCATTCTAAACGTTTAGTTTTGTGTTCCTTAGTGAGAAATGGCTTTGTCTTTGCTTCGCAGAAAGAATACCCCATTTTTTCATTAATTTCGTGAGATGTGGCTCTTCTCATTTTCTTTACGATCTGTCTTAATCGTCTGTCATCTCTTCTTGAAGTTGAGCGCGGACGTCCGCCTCTTTTGCGATTCACCACACTGCCCGTCTCGTTAAATTTTCCTTTTATTTTACTTACTGCACTTCGGCTACAATTCAAAATTTCAGCTGCTTTTTGCTGAGTATTACCTTCTTTCAATAATGCAATTATGCTAACTTTAAATCGTTAGATAAATGTTTGCGTAGCGGCATGTTTTATTCAGTCGACTTACTTGTTTCCTTTCTCAAAAGAGTATTGAAAAGAGAATAATGAAATGAAAACCATGAAGTAACTAACTAATATGCATGTACAAATGTCAGAAAGTACTAGGTAATATAAATACTAAAAAAATTATTGTTAATCTCTTTTTCCCAGAACATCGGTCCGTTCCATACTTATTTCCCAGACACATTTTGTTTCTTCCATATTTTGTATTATATAATAAACAAAATTCTTAATTATTTTTGGTGCTTTTACTTTAAAATAGACCAATTTAACATTACCACGCGTTTCATATATATACCGTTGCATATTAAACATAAAAAAATATTGGTGTTTCTCGTTAATTTCGTATTTTTGTGTTTGGTTCCAAACTTATTGCCAGGGGTTGTATTATGATTTGATTGCAGATTACGAGACCGATACTTTGAATGCCAATTATAAATTTTTTAGGGGGGAACCACGTGATGTGTGGAGTGTTCATATAAGGCAGATTTTAATATATTACGCCGCACGTTTTTTATTAATATCTCAGAAACTAACAAATACCGGGAGTTAAAATTTATACTAGGGGTCCTCTTCCCCTCCCTCCCAAACCCTCAAAATTTCGTTTCATTATGAAGGTTGGGTCATACCGTGGTGTATCCGTTAGAAATTCTGCCAGAATGTTGAGACAGGGTCATTTGAACCGTCGCACAGTGGTTCGAGTACAGGGTCAGCGTTTTATCCTGGAACGCGCGCCCGCGCGATATTGTAAAGTGGCAACAGCGCCTCACCGGCGCATTCCACTACAACCATGCACCGGCCCAGCGGAGAGCTGCCAGCCTGTGATGCCAGATCGGGGACGGGTTCCCTCGAGAATTTCCCCCACCTCGCGCACACTACGCCGGAGCTGCGTGTCCGTGAGTTGGACTCCGAAGCGCCGAGCTCATGGACACGCTGCTCCGGCGTAGTATGCACGAAGTGGGGGAAATTCTCGAGGGAACCCGTCCCCGATCTGGCATCACAGCTGCCAGCGACCGCTGGACAGCAGTGATGCCCGAGAATTTCCCGGCCCAGGTAATCGAGCCGCGCGCTCCGCTTTTACGATCGGTTTACCACTCGCACCCCAGATTACTGTAATGAGGTTTGAAAATAATGTCGACTGATTTCGTACCCGTCCCAAAAATTTTAGCTACGACAGGATTGACCGCGGCGCTATACCCTTGTACGGAGAGATTTTTCGCCACCTGCGTGTAAAAGCCACAATAATGGCGCACCGTTCCAAAAAATGACATTAACGGAAGCCGGTATAGGCGTGGCGTTGAGTAGCTAAAACATTCAGACACAAAAGTTCTAGAAAAGAAATTCAGACACCGCTACAATCAAAGACACGTCCCATTAGCTACCCCTTACGTCTGATCTAGGTATGCACTGCATTAAGGATAAAATTATTTTTAAAAAACAACAGAAAAATAGGTTCTGAGGTTTGCAGAACTAACATATAATTGAATAAAAATTTAATTTCTCAATTTCTGAAAGTAATGATACAGAAACAACTAGCGTATTGTTTATCAACACCACGAATTTTAAAAACACCATTAAATACAGTATCAAATAAACAATTGATTAAAAAACTAAAAAATTTATAGAAAAGAAATTAAGTAAATGTAAAATATGTTAAATTATACATCGTTAAGAGGAAATAATTGTTTCTCATTTTTCGACGCAAATTGCATTCCAATATCTTTTATAGTTAAAAGTTATACGAAAAACGCCCCCAATTTTTCAATCCGGGCCGGGAAATTCTGAATAGCTCTTTGCGACGTTAATATGAAAGAGACCATCTCAAAATTCTCGAAGCTCGGGCATCACTGCTGTCCAGCGGTCGCTGGCAGCTCTCTGAACGCCCGGACGGTACATGGTTGTAGTGGAATGCGTCCGTGACGCGCTGTTGCCACTTCACCTGTTCGCGCGAGCGCGGGTTGCAACATTAAATGATGACCCTGTATACTACATGCTAGCTGGACAAAATAATTTTTTCGCGGTATTGGGTTTATATGGGGTTCAAATTGTTAGAAACAAACGTGATTTGTATAACAAGTTAATTATTTCACTAAAAATATCAATAAAATAAAAATATGACTAATTTAATAAAGGAAAAAGAACAAAACAATTGTACATTAACTATAATTATCAGTTATAACATTATGATTATGCCTGTGATTTCTGAGTTTTCTGTGGAATTGTAAAAAAATTTCGAGCCACAGTTGACTCACCTAACATAAAATGGCTATTAAAACAGTGTTTTACTATATGCTCCATATTGTTCCACGCAACAAGGGTTGAATGTACGGAAAGTAGAGACTGTCTAGTTTTTTTTAATCACATGATTGATCTGCAAAAATTTGCAAAGCTATATTTTGTGAATTGTTTTCGAGTGCGACGCTCGACAGGAGAGATAGCACAGTTGTTATATTTCAGACTCTATAATGTAATGTAATGTAATTAACAAGAAATTAATAGTTATAAGGCACACTTATAGTTATAGTTAATCTATAATACGTATAGAGTCTGAAATATAACAACTGTGCTAGGGGAATATGGGGCAAAACCGGGTACGTGGGTCAGACCGGGTGCCATTGTTTTTCTAAGATAAGAGCTGCGATGTACACCCAACCTATGGTGCTACATTCGGGTGGACCTCACGACCGTATGAGATCAATCGCAGAGCAAAGACCGTCGTAGTTTTTTCATTCAGAGAAGTTTAAAAATTTCGAGTTGAAAAGTTCCAGTGTTGCGTTGGTGAATTGCCTTTTTTACACCACTTGGATTTAAAGAATCTATTACCGTAAGTACTGCATTGTATTCTGTAGACTTTACACAGTATTTTGACGGTATACCCGGATCTTTATCGCATGTTGAAGTGTAAATATTTAATGTTTAGGGAATCACCTCATTTGGGACAAAACCAGGCATTTGATTATGGGGCAAAACCGGGTACCCGGTTCTATGTATTAGTCCAGTGAAATTAGGATCTGTCTTCGAAATAAATCCCACCAAGCTAAATTTTGGCAAAACCAGGGGCGTAGTTAACCCTAGACTGCAAAAAAATGAAGAAAAAGATAAAGTAAATATGCAATTATCTACCGAAGGAACCTTACATATTTTGTGACAAACTTTTCATTCATTCCAAGTCCAACGAAAAGTGGATTCACTTCTTTTTACAAAGATAATTTGCATAGGGAATGACTTCAGATCATTTTTAATATTATGATTTACTAATTATCACGGGGCAGAATTAAGGATAAATCCAGTCACAGCATCATTTTACGATTCGGTTATCTATATATACATAAAATCCTCAGTTTAGTTACGAATAAAAAACAGTTTGATGAAATTTAAACATGTCGCAATTCTAATTTCGGCAACTTACCATGTATTTGAGACTGCTTTTTGGTTGCAATTCAATGGTACAACGATATATATTTGTAAAAACTAAGCTGTCATTTGGAGTAGATTGCATAGTGGAGACAGCAATTGACGAACGAAACATGTGTTAGTTTCTGTTGACCGAAGGTGTGCGTGTAACGCGTACCGAGAGTCGACGAACGAAACATGTGTTGGTTTTTTTTTTGCTGAAGGTGCGCGTGTAACGCGTATACGTATTATGTTGACGAAAATTTAGACTCGAGAAGAAGAATCAGAATCATAAGAAAAATCTGACCGTTTCTGACAGATCCATGACATGATAATACGATATCTCTGTCATGCGTGCACCGATTTTATTGAATTTGGTCTTATTCGAAAGCTTATATGTGGTTTACATAAGAAAAATATCATTAAATTTTGGAAATATCGCAGGCGTGATGAGATATTAATGAAATAAGTTTCAGGTTAGGTTGGAATAGCCCGGCGACGAGTAAATGATAACGGTAGCGGCAGTCGCCATATACAGGGTGTCGAACATGTACTTGGCGTCGAGACACTACCGCGTCTCTAGATAAGGATTCAATCGATGAAAGATAATATTCCCAGTATTTTTCATTATCGCGTTAGGCTCTTACCGATAACATAAAATATAATCATAGACAGTAAATTGTAAATGTAGTTCGTTTGCTAATGTTTGTACAGTTCTTTTTAAAATTTGCGTACGATGTTATAATTTGATTTTTAAATTAAATCTAGCGCTGACTTAGAAAAGCTGAGATTAAATAAGGAAAAAAATTATTTGTTACAATTTAGTGCATTTTTATTTTTTTGACGTAGGTTTTTATTTTTTTGTCAGTTTTTTTTATTTTATTGTTATTTTTAAGCTTACAGCAGTGGCAACAGAACCACGACATTATAAATGATAAGTACTTGACAGGTTTTTAGAATTTTATGATTAGTGAAAGAAGTGAATAAGTTCTTGTCGAGCGATACAACCACACGCAAAAACTTTGGTCCCCTAATCTGTTTTTTTTTTTCGGAATGGATTTGCCCGACTTATCGAGTCGAGGGCATTCTTAAGTGTCGATATCATTACCTTTATCAATTTTCTACTAAATTACGACGTGATACATGTTTGTGAAGCCAAAGTTATGTACACCTGACACGCAGTTAGTGAATGCCTATTATCACGAATCGATTATAACAATAACTTCTACTTCATTAATCTATATGTGTGCGCTCACGTATGGAAACACAAAATTGCAATTATTATATTATCTATTTATCTGATTCTCTAAGGGCTGATATTCTTAGAGTGGGTGCAGAAAAGTAGTCGAAAAACATGTTGGCTAGGGCGGAGCGATACTGTATAGGCGAAGATTTAAATTTGAATTTTCAGTTGGCCTGGGTGCGGGATAGTTGTCATTTGATTAACCAAACACAACTGTAAAAAAATTTTTGAAAATATTCATGTCTGCAGGTTCCTGTTTCTCCTAGAAATTATATGATTATATGATCATTTTTAGGAGAAAAAGGAACTTGCGGACATGAATATTTTCCAAATTTTTTTTACAGTTGTGTTTGGTTAATCAAAACACAACTATCCCGCACCCAGGCCAACTGAAAACACAAATTTAAATTTTCCGCTCCGCCCTAATGTTGACTCATTCACGTACATTACGAGATGATATATTTTAGGACATTTTAGGTAGCCTAACCCGGACCTAACCCAGACCAACGCAGGTAACTCAAGTTTGAGTTTAATTCCCATCGATGTCAGTCTCTTGTATCGCGATGTTCCGTGCTCTGTGTACGGTTCCCTTCGTTTTGCGTGAAGCAGCATTAAAATATGAAATACATGATAGCACTACATAGTACATATACCATTGTCTGAAATGTTATATTAGTAACTTAGTTTTGTTTCGTGATTCACGTGGTAAATGAAGTATAAATAGTACGTATCAGTACAAAAAGGGGAGTGAACAAAGTGAAACTTCCGCAAAAGCTGAACACTTTAATAATGAATAAATACATTCGAAAGGAATATGATAATAGGCTATATAATCAAGTACAATTGAATTAGTAGATAAAATACATATGTACATTAAATATTCTGCAACATACATGTATGCAAACATTTCAAGGAATTATACAGTATTATATTATAATGTCTGAAAGTTATTCGCACATACCTATTCATTGCAGTAACTGGACGAAATAACTAGACCGCGTTTATTCCACGATTTAGCGAGTGTTCTGCTCTATCGAAACCATTTACCGATAAGTGGAATGAATATGTGACCAAAAGGACGTTTCTTTCGCATTTGTCGATTCTTGGTCTTCGTCACCATACGTAAAAGAGGAAGCACACTGAGCTATCGCTGGGTCCGTGCAGTTTTGGTCTCTGCGGCTGAAATGAAAGCCTTTCGAGCATTCGTAAGCGACCGGAGTGCCCTTGTCACAATAACAAAAATTCGTGCACTCTATGTGGGGCAAATACGTCACTGGTGTTCTGCGTTCTGAATTGTGTACCGGGCAAGTACCAATGCATCCCAATGCGTTCTGAGGTTCATTGTTTGGACTTTTATCGCAAACGACTGTGTCGGCTAATTCGCAATGGTGCTTCACGCGATCATAGGCATATCCACGTGGACACGACTTAACGTTTGCGTTTCCATTCTCGCATATGTAGTATTTATTGCATTGACACTCGTGAGGCAACCTATCGCCCGTTGTATCAGGGCAACTACAGTAAGTTTCAGCATCATTAGTGTCAGTACATACTTTACACTTCACATACTGTGGCAAGTCGCACATGCGCGTACTCGGATTGAATTGAAGCCCTTCGTGACATTTCATATGCTCTTTGTGGCCGTTCGTGCACTCATAATACCAAGCACAGTCTTTTGGATCAGGATCACGAATCATACAAATACCATTACACTTCTCAGGTTCGGGCGTAGTTGTTGTGGTTGTTGTTGGAGCAGGTGTCGTTGTTGTTGGAGCAGGTGTCGTTGTTGTTGGAGCAGGTGTCGTTGTTGTTGGAGCAGGTGTCGTTGTTG
This sequence comes from Andrena cerasifolii, assembly GCF_050908995.1. Lineage (NCBI taxonomy): Eukaryota > Metazoa > Arthropoda > Insecta > Hymenoptera > Andrenidae > Andrena > Andrena cerasifolii. The sequence continues at coordinate 1,821,370 of NC_135128.1, read as the reverse complement.
TTGGAGCAGGTGTCGTTGTTGTTGGAGCAGGTGTCGTTGTCGTTGGAGCAGGTGTCGTTGTCGTTGGAGCAGGTGTCGTTGTCGTTGGAGCAGGTGTCGTTGTTGTTGGAGCAGGTGTCGTTGTTGTTGGAGCAGGTGTCGTTGTTGTTGGAGTAGGTGTCGTTGTTGTTGGAGCAGGTGTTGTTGTTGGAGTAGGAATAGGTCTTATGCAATTAAAGTGTTTCGGATCGTCACAAACCTCTCTGATGTAATCGTATTGGGTACCGTTTTTGCACATTTGAAGAATAAGTTCTCCATTTACACAAATGTAATATCTATCACACAAGCAATGGTGTGGTAACGTTCGATTTTCATGAGAACCATCTGGTGGGCAGTCAGCCATGCTAATATCATAGGTGTTGCCTGTATCAGGCAAAAGAGGCGCAATCGTCCGGGATGCTCTTGAACCACAATTGACGTCCTCCGACAAAGTACACACACCCTTTATTTCGTCAAAATGAAGACCATTCTTACATTCCTTTAGCTGTTTCCTGCCATTCTCACATGTGTAATAAAGTTCGCAGTCCGTCTCGTGTGGAATGTGAGTGATATCATTGCCTGGCGGACAGTTTATTGCTGGCGGTGTAGTTGCAGTTGAAAGCAGTGGTACAGTACTACACACCGCTTTTTCTTCAGGGACACATTTTCTTTGATTATCATCGAACTTCTCATCGGAGTCACATTGTTTCAGAACCAATTCTCCGTCGCTGCATTTATAATACTTCGCACAGTTGCACTCGTGCGGCAAAAGTACAGTCATATGAATCGTGCTGTTTATGAGATCCTTTGATGGACATGCTGCTGGAATTTCAGTGGCAAGGACGCTGGCCACCATTGCCATCATGGCAATGGCTGGTAAATAAAAATCTGAAATCAAGTAATACAGCTTATCATTCGATATCTTAATGTATAAAGTAGAAAATGTTTGTGTTTGTCTGTTGCCTGAAAACCTATGCCTACCTAATCCAGATGAATGTGACTAATTTCACAAAATTTTTTTTTTATAAAATCTTAATCTAAGTTTTAGGCGAGGGCGAATAGTAAAACTAGTAATTCATATTAGGGCTCTTACTATTCCGGTTACCCGGGTTTGCGAGAAATACTGGTTAATGCAGTGGATCGTAACAAACATTGCATCCGTCTTATATTTATTTGTAATCTGTAAAATATTTCAACATGAAAGAAAAAATATAAATTAAAAATATTGTATTTCGTAGAGTAATGTGTAATAAAAATTTAATATAAACAGGGCTCCACTATTTTCGCTTAAATAACTAGGGGAAATATATTTTGTTAAACTGTTTTATTCTACCATGTATGTATATATTTACTGATCCCCTTAGGGTTACCGGGTCCTCCGGCTCAACTTAGCCTACCTCATCCTTCTTCGCCGCTTCTCGCTACTTAAGACTAGCCACGCTATTTTATATTTACATAATATTATCTTAGAAATTTCGCTACAATGGTCACTTCATTTTCTGCAGTTTGTCACGTTTTAGCCACATGTGTTAGGCAAGAGGAGGCGAAGTCAGCTAGCCAACGTTTAAGACCATACCCTTATCCTTTGTAAATCTGTTAACTGATGTCACAGTGTTAAGGGTAGTGGGCTGAATGAGTGTGCGCCAGCAAAATTTCACTTCCTGGCCTCCAACAGTGTAACGTAAAAAGAAAGATTTTCTTTAGGATATACACATGCACCGGAATAGAAACTTTCGCTACAGAAGAAACTTATATAAACTTTCTACACAAACGTTCAAGAGGACACGGACATGTGATACCACTACTTCCAAATCTATTCTTCTCTATCCATACACCACACCTTACAAGATGTGGCTACGTAAGCTACCTGCGGCGAACGGGTCTGTTTTCTGAACAAAACAACGCATGAGACAAAATAAATGCAATCGCACTTCTGTAATACTACAGTTTAATTAGAATTTAATGTTTCTCTACCCATAAATAACTAAACTAGATAAATTATATAGGAGTTTATTACAATTCATTACTATAGAGTTACATTAAACTTTGTTTTGTACCGTGAAATAAATTATTTTTGGGTGTTCGATGTTAGGATAATACACTACGTTGTGAATAGCAATATTACTTGCTGATTTCATAATGGCATGACAAAAAATATAATTACTAGGGAACAACACAATTAAAAAAAAATATTGTTTACCTCGTTGTTTGAGCTAAAAATGTGTGGATGTTTTTAATGGACTTAATGAAAAACAGTACTATTAGTTTCGGGTTTTTAATTACACACTACAAGTTTTTTTGTATAATATACATATTAGACAAGTGCAATGTTTATTACGATCCACTGCAATAACCGGTTAAATATACATCGATTACCCATTAGTATCAAATGAGTATCGAGTACCCGTAACCCTATTACCCGCAGACCAGGTCACCGGGTATCACCCGGTTAATCGTGTACCCGGGACGCCGGGTATCAAGAACCCTAATACATATAGCAGTTTCTATGTTCTCCGTCACACGAGCCATCAGTGCGAATAACATACATCATAGTCCTCTATTTATACCTAATAATAAATACTTTCTGCCCGGAAAACGGACTTTTCAAAATACATACCTCTCATGCTCAAATAAGGTATCACCGAATTTATAAAACGATGTATACTTTCCTTTGTAATTTAATTCACACTGGCCAATTTAAAGTGTACAAAACGACTTTTATATTATGTGGGGACCTTATCGTCGAATGACGGAATGTTTTATCATATCTGAATGTTTAATTTCTAAGCACGACTCTCATGAAGTGGCTTCATAGTAACTTTAATATTTTGATCTTATCTTGATATGCCAGTGATATACCCCTGGTTCAAATTCCGGATTGAGAAAGACGATAGCTCACTAAAGCACCTACATGTTAAAATATTACGAGCGAGCTACATCTGATTAGTTATTCCATCCCAGAACACTTTGGCGTATTAAGGCAAAGTCTTACTTAACTACAAATGTAGGTCGTTGAATCTGATTCGAGTATGATTTAATTCCGATAAGAAATGAAGAAGATTGTGGTATAGAAATCAGATGGGACTGATGGAATCGAAAATATTCGATGAGGTTCTAGTACATAGGATTAAAAGATACAAGCTTAAAATGTCAAGTATGAATGGGGGGTTTCCTGGAATATAGGGCTAGGCTTATTGTAGGAATTGTTTCCGAATAGAAAAGGGACGTTGAATAAGTAATGTCGAAATGGTGATGAAAATTGGGTTGCAATATCAAAGCACAAACGGGTAATCGAGGGAGAGTGTAGTGATATTGCCGAAATCATGCATGAAGGCATAGACGAGGTATAGAATAGACCTAACATCTTTCACTGCCTCCTGGCCCTCCCCGTCATGATGTAAGGATACAAGGTGTGCTCGCTGAGCGGCTCATTTTCGTCTTTTACTGCGCATTCCCAATTTCCGGCATATTAAAATATGTATGTATATGAATGCATATGCAAGTGTACGGACGCATATCGAAATGTTCATAAATTCGTTCTATCCTATTAATTGACAATCCAATATGAAGGATCTTGGGAAGAGCACGTTATTGGCTAATTTGAAAAGAGTGCGCAAGAGCACACCTTATATCCTTACATCATGCTCCCCGTTACCCTCGCCATCAACATGGTTATGCTGCAATATTCAATCGACTATTTACGAATGGAGATTTTGAATTCGGGACTTTTACTTTTTCCGAAACTTGTGGCGAATCGGATAACCCAGAAATCTCTGAAGTAGCTGAAATTTTCATATCAAAATCTTTAGAATCAACTTAAACAAATATAATTTAATCACAGTGAAGTCATGTGACACTACTTAGAACACAGATCGGAAGGATATTGCCGTGTTTTTCCCGCCTCTATCAGCACAATTCTCGTGGCAACACTCTTCTCAGACAATCTTCTGAAAGTGGACGAATTAATTTTTCACCAGAGTAAATACAATGCCATCTTCTTAAGACCATTAATTCATTTATTTTTTTCGTCAATTCTCTAAATTTAATTTTTATCACAGATTCCTTTATTTTTTTTGGACACCATGATCCCTGATTTCTCTTTTTTATGTACGTACTAATCATCTGTATATAAACAATTATCATATTTATAATCATACAAATACTCAAATGAAAAAAAGAGTGATCCGATTCGCCCCAAATGACGTGTATAAGTATTTCAAAAGTTGTAGATTACATAAACAACTTATGATATAATATTCGAAAATACATCAAATTTTAAATTGGGAAAGAAATCAAGATTTCAACTTTAAAGAGCCGCCATTTTGTTTTAAATTAATATGTCGGAAAATTCTCTTCGTCAACAAGAGGATATGTTAATATACTAACGAAATCTTTTTTGTTTTTTGATTTTAGATAATCTGGTTTCGAATGGCAGGTGCTCACCGCAAAACCAAATTTCTAAAAATGCTTCTTGGATGTCGGTTGTTACTTTATTATAAACGTAAATATTTTTCTACGAAAAAATTACCAAATGCTCTTTAAATGTTGCTCTTTTAAATGCAAAAAGTTTTGTAAAAATACACGCTGCCGCTTCTTCAAAAAAATCACAAATATTCGCCTGTTTTCGGCAGCCTGACTAGGTATAACCCCTTAAGAAATATGGATATAGTGCCTCTACGAGCTATAGTGACTTAGGTGTGAAGTCCCTCAGCGGGGTCTTACCCGACACCCTGCTAGGTACTGGCCGCTAAATGTGCCCCCCTACTACCTCTAGCAGAACTATATTTAGAGAAGACCAGGACAAAACCGGGGCCCTAACGGAAAATAAAACAGAAATTGAAGATACGGTTTATCATTATTAAAAGACATCAATTAAGCTTTGATTAATTATTATATTGATTCATAAATTCTCCACTACTGTTCTAATGCAGTACATATACAGGTCAGCGTTTTATCCTGTAACCCGCGCTCGCGCGAACTTGTAAAATGGCAACAGCGCCTCACGGACGCATTCCACTACAACCATGCACCGATCCAGCGACCGCTGGACAGCAGTAATGCCCGAGATTCGAGAATTTTGGGATGGTCTCTTTCAAATTAACGTCGCAAAAAGTTATTGGGAATGTACCGGCCCAGGTAAGCGAGCCGCGCGCTCCGCTTTTACAATCGGTTTACCACTCGCACCCCAGATCACTGTAATGAGATTTGAAAACAATGTCGACTGGTATCGTACCCATTTTAATTTCAAAAATTTTAGCTGCGACAGAGTTGACCGCGGCGCTATACCCCTGTACGGAGAGATTTTTCGCCACCTGCGTGTAAAATTCACAATAATGGCGCATCGTTCCAAACAATGACGTTAACGGAAATTGGTATAGGCGTGGCGTTGAGTAGCTAAAAGGTTAAAACATTCAGACACGAAAATTTTAGAAAAAATTTCAAACACCGCCACAATCAAATACACGTCCCATTAGTTACCCGTTACGTCCGATGTATGCATGCACTGTATTAAGGATAAAATTATAAAATAGAAAACCAGAACAATAAATTTTGAGGTTTGCAGAACTAACACATAATTGAATAAAAATTTAATTTCTCAATTTCTGAAAGTAATGATACAGAAACAACTAGCCTATTGTTTATCAACACCACAAATTTTAAAAACAGCATTAAATACAGTATCAAATAAACAGTTTGCAAAAGCTTTTCACAACAATTATGGTTAAAAAATTGATAAAAGAAAAATTAAGTAAACGTAAAATATTTTAAATTATTCCGAAATTGCATTCCGATATTTTTTTTAGTTCAGAAGTTATACGAAAAAGGCCCCAAATTCTTCAACCCAGGCTGGGAAATTTCAAATAGCTCTTTGCGACGTTAATTTTAAAGCGACCATCCTAAAATTTTCGAAGCTCGGGTATCACTGCAGTCCAGCGGTCGCTGGCAACCCTCCGAACGCCGGGCCGGTATATGGTTGTAGTGGAATGCGTCCGTAAGGCGGTGTTGCCATTTTCGTCTGTTCGTGCGCGCGTAGGTTGCAGTTTTAACGGATGACCCTGTATAATGAGGCCAAGAATGTTTCTGAATTCTTTTTGGATTTTTTCTTTTTCCTCTTTCAATAATCTTTTGTTCGGCGTGTCGAAGCACTCCACTTTTTGAAGTCTAATCGATAGGCAATGTGCAGGAGGCACTCCATACGTCGAATCCATGCATGAAATGAACTCATGCCGAAGTTTAACATATCCTCTTTAATAGGCTTATAAACCACTATTTGAAGACTATTCATTTCTGTTGGCTTAGATTCACAAATATAACACCTCATCGATGATGTTGCAAAGATTGTTGCACTCCGATCGCATTATTTAAATTTGTAATTTGCAGGAAACCAATATCTTTTTGAATTTCTTGAATTACATTAGAAATTACTTCACTAGTTTCTTTTATAAATTGGAAAAATATTGGTCGACAAAATCGAGTGGAAGATGGTGTATTTTTTTTTGCCATAATACATCCCCATTTTCATAATTTACCAATTTCAATGGTACAAGATAGAGCTGTTCGGATACTTGAATATTCGGGTAGCTTGAAATCCGAACCGATCCGAGACCTAGTTTACGAGTCGAGCCAGGTACCCGAAAGACCCGCGTGGCTTGAATAGGTACCCAGTAGCTTGATTTTGTTCAAGCGGCCCGAAAGAAACCGAGCGGCTTGGATAGAACCAAGCGGGATCCGATTTTTGCACGACTTACGTTTTTTTGAGTCCTAATTAAAAGTTTGTAGGTTTCAACGATTCTAACTTATGCTAAGTACATGGAAGAGGAATAATTTATTTTTACTTTGAAACGAACTGCATGCAAAATTATCAATTATTATTCAATGAACAGCGATTTAACTTTTGCCTGGCGATATTAGGTACAGTCACCCTATAAAATAAATGTTTTAAATTTGCCTTGTTAGGTAAAAAATGATCAATATAATTAACAAATGTTTGTTTTTATAGTAATGGATTAAACAAGTGGGACTTTGACCAATCTATATTTCATCATTAAGAGGATTTTAAAAATATATTTGTAATTTTGCATATTCTGGGTATTTTTCATGTTTCTTGCATATACGGAATTTGTTTACAAATTAACTAGAGTAATTGTTAGAAGTTGCTGAACCTCGCCTTTAAAATTTAATAGTTTCATACCTATGTTAAAAGTGTAATAGTTACATTATATTCAAAAGTTTAATAATATTACAGTAGGTACAATAGTACAATGTGCTGATAGATTGTATATTGATGAAACAAGATTATATGAATTTTCTAATCCCCACGGAAGTGCCTAGGTATATTTACTGTATTCATTCTGCATACATTTGTCCAGAAAAACACAGAAAGAAACGGAATAAGGTTATTCACTGAACTGTTTGGCTTGTATCGAAGGGAATGTTCTGCACTGGAACGCGGCATATCATACTTGCACAAACTTCCGCAGTCTCGGTATAAATAAATAAACGAATAATTTTTAAACAACAATCAATTTAAATAAACATACATTTTTTTTTTATTTAATTAATGAAAGAACGCAGTACCAATCCGTTTGAATGAGGCGGGGGAATATTTCTGAAAGAGCGTATGAAATCACAAGAAATAAAATTAATTTATTTAAATAACATTTGAACAGTTTAATTATACGTTGTAAAATCTTCATGCAAGTAACGGCAAAAGTTTGGTGGCGTTTTCCTAATGAAAATAATATCAAATGTGATAAAGTTTCCTTAAAAAATATCCAGATTTATATCGTATTTGGTATCGTCGTAAAACACATTTTCATGAAGATCTAATGAGAAATACAGAACTGGGTATTTCCATTAGTACATGAATTACACCCATCTTCTATTTTCGCTTTTATAATTGTGTTGCCCCCTAATTGTCTTCCTTTCCGTATCACCTTGTACGCGCAATTTAGCTGCAGGTACGGGTAAAACGGCCCTTTCCCGCTACGACTCCGCCGTGGAACTTCACCTTAAGGGTTCGAGCCTACAGCCTATGGATGCTCGCGTCCTCGGACCGCCCATCGGGGCATCGCTGGGTTAAGGTTTCGACCAATGCAATTCATTCCACAGCTAGGTACTATTCATGAAGTAAGAGTAAGGAGACTTTTCTCTATATCCCAGACAGAAAAAAGTTGGTCACGAAAAATGTTCTGTACAGCGGGATGTTCGCCAAATGGAATAACTTGGACTTTGTCATCGCCATCTTGAATATTCGTCTGATAATACATGTGCGTTTTTTTCAGTTCTGATACAAATTGTACAAGAAGTGTTTAATATTTTGGTTGTAGTTTTTATAATAAATTTTAAAGTGAGTGTAGTTTAGTTACAATGATATTTCTAATCACATGATATTATAAGGTTTAGAAGAAAATTGTAGAATTTTCTTTAGAATAAATTTTAAATAAACTTTAGTTTTTATACCCTAAAAATATTTATATGTCCAGTGGATTAATATTAATATTTAGTGATGAGCAATATCTTTTATGCTATTATTAATAATTAAAGGGTATATTTCTAAGTATATTAAAATATTAATATGAATAATTTTTAACGGTATTAATATTTTCAATTTTTCTTATAAGATAATTCTGATGCATTTTAATTTTTAATACTTTTAATTTCTATTGTAACATCCTAAGTAAAATGGCCTCTTGCATCAAGCGATGCAGCTCTAGAAGAGAGAAGAATGTATCATGCAAAAAAGCTTTTTACTGCTTACACAGTAAGCATTTATATTGTAAGAAATAATTCATTTTTTTTTCAAAAGTTATATATATATATTTTTTTAAATTTTTTATCTCCAATACTTTAGGAGGTATCGCGCTGTCCAGTCTTAGGTGGGACACCCTGTATACAGGGTGTCCCACTAAGGAGTGGACAGCGCGATATCTCTTAAAGTATTGTCGATAAAAATATAAAAAAATAGGGAATTGCATGGTTCGAGAGAGCCCATTTATTAGCGCGAACGAATTTTGTTTTCGATTATTATTTTAAAAGATACGATGGTCAAGTTCGGTTTTTCAAATGGAACTATTTTTTTTGAAGACCTGAGTTGATAGTGCGTTCCAAGACAAATTCAATAAGCTTTAATGTATACACTTTATTTCCACTGGTTTTTAAGATATTGCGCTTGCAAAATTACTGATTTTCACTGGAAGAAAACCCTCTGGAATAGGAAGGACCGGGGTCGGTCTTACTGGCGCTACGGGTGGCATTGCCTGTTGAAACTGATACCTACCTGCCAAAGGTCTACGACAGGGTTCGCAGGCCCAAAAGCTGGACAATTCTTTTCCGTCAGAAATGCTACTTAGGTAGGTACATCTGCGGTATCGAGAAGCGCATCGTTACTTTTATTTCGCACTTGCTTCTACGCTCGGATGGCCGGTTCTTTTGGGAGGGATGCAAGTTGGATTGGTTAGGTTAGGAGGAGTGAAAGTTGCTAGACTAAATTTCAACCATAGGGAGCAGATTGTATCAGAACCAATCCAACTTGCATCCCTCCCAAAAGAACCGGCCATCCGAGCGTAGAAGCAAGTGCGAAATAAAAGTAACGATACCTACTTAAGTAGCATTTCTGACGGAAAAGAATTGTCCAGCCTTTGGGCCTGCCATTTCTGGCGTAGACCTTTGGCAGGTAAGTATCCATTTCAACAGGCAGTGCCACCCGTGGTGCCAGTAAGACCGGCCCCGGTTTTTGCCATTCCAGAGGGGTTTCTTGCAGTGAAAATCAGTAAATTTGCAAGCGCAATATCTTAAAAACCAGTGGAAATAAAGTGTATACATTAAAGCTTATTGAATTTGTCTTGGAACGCACTATCAACTCAGGTCTTCGAAAAAAATAGTTCCATTTGAAAAACCGAACTTGACCATCGTATCTTTTAAAATAATAATCGAAAACAAAATTCGTTCGCGCTAATAAATGGGCCCCCTCGAACCATGCAATTCCCTATTTTTTTTATATTTTTATCGACAATACTTTAAGAGATATCGCGCTGTCCACTCCTTAGTGGGACACCCTGTATATATATATGTTATATTACGTGTATTATATTTAAAAGCAGAAATGTATATTTTTTTTATAGAATGACATGTTCATCGCATGGTCCAATGTTTTGTGTAATAAAAATATAAAATTAAGCAAGAAAAACACGATTTGCGAACTGCACTTTAAACCAGAAGATGTTATTAGAGAAGATGCCTTTTTTCAAGACGATGCAACCAGTCATGTACGTGAAAAGAGGAAAACCAAAATTAAATAGAGAAGCAATTCCATCAATTTTTCCAGCAAAATAGGTACCATACTATCAGCAGACGGACCTCAGAAACAATAATGACGTCATGTCTTCTGAGTTTTCAACTGAATGTGAAATCTCTGAAACATCACATTCGGTGGAATTCCTTCTACGTCGCATCAGGTTAATAAGGGGAAAAAAGGAAATAAGCAAGTTCTCTGCTCAACATTTAGGTTTTGGAAAAAGTACAGAGCTTCCTACAAGCTATTGGGTTTCTTATTTCTTTTGTAACTCTTTGTATCGCATAAATAAATATCATATATTATTATACCTTTCAATATTGTTACTTCTTTTACTCTGCAACAATGTATATAATCATTTCAATTTTATTTTTGTAGAATATTGATTATATACCACTATAGATAAGTATTCAAAAATATTCTCGTCCAGTGTTCTTCTCTCTGTGATATATTTAATTATTTTAACTTTAATTAATGTAAACGTAGTTGTTACTATAGAATTTATTTCTTTTAAATTTAATTTATATATATACGTTTTCTTTGACTTATATAATGATTATTTTACTCATACTTTAGGTTATGAATATTTTTCTTTTAAAAAATTATAACGTTACTTTCCATTCAATTTTTTCCACCATTCGTACATTATTTTATGTTTTTCGGATATGTGTATATGTACATCTCCTGTAATGTAACCATGTATTTCTAACCTTTTTGTTTCATCATCTGTCATTTACAATTTCAAGATGGCGACGACAAAGTCCAAGTTATTCCATTTGGCGAACATCCCGCTGTACGGAACAGTTTTTCTGACCACTTTCAATCTAAGCAGATGAGTCTTCTTACTCTTACTTCATGGTACTGTTCTGGGCAGAAAACCTCCCCGCTGAAGGGTTAAGTAAGGTTCGACTATACAAGTATTGTAAAATCGCAACATTTCTCCTACCGACATTTAGAAAATTACGAATGTTACAAAATACAGCGCATCAATCTACATCCACTTGTACAGCTTCATCAACAACAGGCTTAGATAGTTTTGTACGATTGTATTGTACACATTTTATAATCTGAAAACCAAACAAAAGAATAAAATTATTATACTGAATCAAAAAATAACCATAAATATTCTGCATAATGAACAATCTAAAAAAATTATAATAATGTAGTATAAGTTAATAAAAGTAACTACTATCTAATAAATGCATGGTACAAGAGCAGTGGAAAGTTAAAAGCATACGTTCTGAAAATATTAAAAAGTAAGTGTATGGAAGATGTTTTAAAGATTTCAATTAGGATAAGTACAAAAACAAAAGAGAAAGGGAAAGAAATAAACAAATATCCCAAAAATGACTTGCATATTATTATGCAAAAATAGAATGATAAATCCAGCAGAGCTATAGCATCTTCCGCTGGGAGCGCTACTCGCTTGAATAGCAAATATCTTTTTTGCTATTATGCTTAATTGAGGTAAAAATTGAGCATTATGTTTCCGCCACTACAGTATATCCTCATCCCCACAAAAAACTTTAAAAAAAGTAAAAAAACTACGCCAAGTACATGAAAAAGTCGAGGACAAAAAAGAGTATTATCAAATAAATCACAAAAAAAATAGAAGATAATAATAATTACAATATAACGAAAGATGTGAAATCAAAATGAGCTGCAAGTACATAAAGGTACTTTCCAGCAGCGTGCAAAGGCGACACTGTGTAACACAATGTAAGATTCGGTCAAATACTTGGCGTGGCCAGGCAAGGTATCCTTAGGTCATCAATACCCATAATTATCGGTGTACAGGACCTTACACTGATCACCGAACTTCGCACGCATATATGCATAGTGAAATGCTTACAAGTATTCTTTCGATACGTCGAGCACACTCATCCCCACGTATATCGGCTGGTCGAACTTCACTTTCAGTTTTTGCATTTCGATCGCCACCAACTGTTCGGAGAAGATCGTACGACTGTGAAAATTCGGCTTCGCGATCAACGCTTCTGCGTCATAACGACCGTGCCACTGAGTCACAAGTCGCATGTCTACGCGATTCCGCACGTTCTCCATTGTTTTACCGTAGACTGCATTGTTCATTAATTTATAAAGAGTTTTTTCTGAAATTTACTCGTGGTGCGCGTCCTCAAACCGATATTCAATTCGATGGACTGACACAACCAATGTGACTGATCGAATCGCGAGACACGATGAATTCGCCTCATGCGTAACCCGTGTCGCACGCACTGTTTGAGGTAGCGATAGTGGATTACGTATCGCTTCTTATCGTCGAGCGTGGCAAGCAGCTTGGTCTGTTTATCGTATGGGCAGAATGGAAGGTCGGCGTGCACGTCATAAATCTCCTTGGGATATTCGATGTCCACCTCCAACAGGTATCCCTCGGGTCCATCTTCATCGGGCAAGTATGACACGTCGAGCGCGGCCATTGTCGCATCGTCCAGCCATCGAAACCCTCCGTGTGGCATAGCCTATGACATCGCCCATCCGTACAAGTTGTTGACTCGAAGTATATTAGATACGTCGACGACTTCGTATGCCGGGCTCCACGTACAGTAAGATGTCCACGTCCGCCAGAAGGTCTAACTGTACGCCGGTGTACTTGAGCATCGCGTCCCACGTAAAACTTGGTAGTGTAAAATAATGCGCGGGATCCAAGTCATAACTCGCGATACAGTCATCGCGGAAACTTTCGAACACGTCGGCGAGTACAAATCCCTGTACTCGCCCAATGTCTGTACGCGGAAAGTGTTCCACACGTTCGCGGCGTGCGCGTAATCGGATTCCGACACGACGCTATCGTTTAACCGATTGAAGAATGCTTCGCGGGACGGTAAACGCGTATCGTTCAGCTTGGTGTATGACGTAGGGAAAGTCGTATCCCATAGTCGTATGGGAAGACGCCCTTACTGGTTAGGAGATTGAATTGATCGTCCGACAGGGATTGAAACTCGCGTCGTAGAATCGTGAGTCGTTCATTCCCAAGATCCAAAGCGAGTTTCACCAAACTGGCGGCTAAGAACTTCAACGAATCTATGGAAAAGAAGCCACTCTGCCAATCATTGTTCTCGGCGCCGATTTCCTTTACATGCTTGGTGAACGATATATACCGCTCCTTCGTCACCGGCAGCAGGTCCATCTATCCCTCGAACGCGGACGCCAACTCCTTAAATATGAAATGCGCGTCGTATCCGGATAGATTATGGAAGACAACCGGTATTGTGTATGATCGCTAAAACTGCAAGTTGCAAGTCACGTGGCCCGCGCCTCGGTATTCCCTCGTCGAGTGGGCGCGCATTTTTTTGTCCGTGTCGACGAAATGTTTCCCGCACACGTGACAAACGCTCGAGTCGATATAATTGTGCAACTGTTGACTTGTCAGCGGATTCATTGGTTTCGCGCTCCGCAACCACGAATACGCGATGTCCGCAAAGTCTCGCAGTTCCTGCACGAACCACTGCACGCACTTGGTTTCGTGGCGATATACGCGATAACGGCACAGAGACGCGTCGCCGGAGCAATGTATATAATACCTCACGTTGTACGCTCTGTGCTGCTGGTATGTGTTCGCACGACACACGCGTGAAAAATATCAGAATTTTTCTTTCGAGGTTATAAGGCCCGATTGACCTGGAGGTACGCGTGTAGCCGGACGATCTATCACCCGCCAAATTAATATTGGGTGACTGTTTCGATGTTTAAATGTAAATTCTGATCCGTACGATGATCAGAGAAGTTTTGCTCTGTTCGTGCTGATGGTCCGAACGCTGACCCGATCAAGACACCGAACCTTGCTAGTCGCGAGCTCATTGACTTCAGCTCAGTCCACCTTTTCGCTGTCAAAGGTGGACAAGACTTCAGAATTTTGGGAGGTGCCAAAATTCCTGATTGGCCCAGCTTTCCTTGAAGAGGAGGAACCTTCCCTCTGTGATTTCGGTGGTGGAGGAGGAACTTCTCCCTCTTGGTGACGTAGCGCGGGAAAAACCGAAAATCTGGCTACCAAACCTCGTTAGGTTGATCGGCCGAAGCGCCTCGCTAGGGTCGCGGTTTATGACCGTATTGTCCCGCGAGTCAGCGATGGTCGTTGGTATGTGCCGGTTCGAAGTTGCCATATACCACCTGCTGACACAGGAATTAACGGATTTTCTCAGAGCGAAAACGGTTGAGGTATCCAAAAAAATAGCACGATGTCGATTGCCGTCTATAAGACATCTGGCAGACAAATGTTCCCCAAGACTTCGAAGGTAAGCAATTGCCTAGTAATAAAGGGTCGCTGAATTTCTGCCTCGCTCTGAGCCCCTCTTTGTTCCCGTAAGACGGAACAGTATGTATACGTGCGACTCCGTTCCGCCGGCTCGACGTCCCACAGCACGCACTCGAAGTTCGCGTAGACGGTGAATGGTGCTCGTTCCTTATTCTTGAAATTTTTGATCCGCAACCATTTATCCTCCGCGCACTTTGACGGCGCACTCGTTCAAATGCTGGCAGTCCGCAGTATGTTTTGTCAATCGCTCGGCCGAATGGAAGAAGCTGAGACACCTGCAACGATAATAGCATTAATAATAAAAATAAGAATAAATAATATATCGAACGAAATATTTTTACTCATCTGTCGCCAACGAATACTTGATGCCAGTGATTGCTGAGTTGCTTCGAAATGAGCCTCGACATGCTTCGAATGCACGCGAAATGGTCTCGTTGAGGGTCCTTGGAGTCCTGTACCAGTAACACGTTCGCGGGTTTCTCCCGCTTATCCTCAGTCAAACGCAGAGGAATGCAGCTTTTGTCGGTGCAGGTGTACACGTTCAACGACACGTCGATCAACCTCTCGAACTTCGTCAGCTGATTTAACGTTACGGAGAGACTCATAGCGTCCGTACGAAGTATCATCGAGTAATGAGGATACGACGAGTCCTTGTGTATGTACGTAGAAGCTAAATACAAACTGGCGGCGACGGACCACAAGAAACACGCACTGTCTCTGCTCTGTACATTGACCACTGCCCTTTTAAGCACGACCTCACGCGGAAGTGCCGCGTCGCAGCCGATGTGAAGAGGGTTATGCCTATTAATGTTTACTAGGAGGTTTAGCATAGCCATCAGGGCCTATCCACTATCGCGATCTTGGAACTCCTCGATCGCCATTAACGCGGGAGCGACTACGCACTTGGAATACCACTAGCGCACGCTCGATGCCCTGAAGAGTACGCGGTTTCACATACCGAAACTTTTCATGTCCGTATTCTTGTTCAACGTAAACTCCGCGTTCAGAATCGTATTCACGGACACACCATAATGTTCCCTGATGGAGTCTGTTATGCGCGAGAGCACCTTTCGTCGGGCACCCTCCAAAAATGTACGTAGATCGACGTAACCCACGTTAATGACAGCATCGGCAACGATGTGACCGGCGATGTCGGTGATGGTGACTGGTTGCGAAGGTGCGACTCTCGAAAAAGGTAGTTGGCCCATCAAAAGATGGACGCGGATCCCCCTTTGTTGAATACACACCACACAACGCTAAAGTTGACTTCTCACTGGAGCTCGTCATCCGATGATCCAGTGTGTTTGTCAGATGGACGTGAGAAGAAGCTGAGTTCTTCCGTGATGTCGTAGGTTGTTAGCGTGGTCCTAACTCAGATCCGATAGACGTGAGAGGCGAGGTGCCATTTTTGAGTGATACCTTCCTGATTGATGGAAGCGTTGCAGACAACCGATGGCTTCTGCGGATGAGGCACGGCGCCACGTGTTTTCACTCGTGGTGTCGATGAGATCTCGTTCAGACCGCCTCCAATGAAAATTATTCCTTGGTCGTTGACGAAGGCCGTAAGTTGATTGAGAAAGTTCGATGAAGGCTGAGATGACTTGGAGCAAGAGCCTTGCATTTTGAAGGGATGCAGGTTGATTGTGTGGTCTTTATTCGCAGGATTGTTGCCCTTTTCAAGTCACTTGGTTCAGGTAAGATGAGTGTTAATGAGATGCAACTTCTGATCCTTGAGATGATTCTGAAACAAACTGAAACTAAGTGAATGGGTTTGTCGAGAATTGCCCGTTTGTAAATGAGATCCAAATGATACTTGAATGTTGAATGCAGAGCGAGTCAGAGAGTCGTGGACTAGTCTCCTGTGAGTTTGAATGCACTGAGCATGCAGTCACTTCAGGATGATATGAAGGCAAGAGGCGCCTGGACAACAGGCGCTTCCACGTGATGTATCTCCCCGAGCTTGTATGAGTTCCCGAGGGCACATATGGGCCACGAGAGAAAGAGTTACAGCTCTTTCTAAGTCCAATACTGGCGAGAATGCATGGTCTGCTAGTGAGTCCCTCGTTGTTCGAGTGATCTAGTCTTGAATACGAGACTTTGTTCGTCCAGACTTCTTGACAGAGATGCAATGATAGTAAGACAGAGTTGTAAATTCTGCCTGTATTGAGATAATGAGTGTTGCTGCAGCATCACGAGCCATGTCGTGTAGATTGAGAGGGCCATGAGGTCCTGGGTTGAGACAGCCATGATGTTCCGTCCACCATAGCTTATGATGTTCAAGCTGTGAAGTAGTTGAGCCTCATGATGGGCAATCAATTTGAGTTAATGTGCTTGGATTCTTTCCATTGCACATGATGGGTGAGATCTTGATCGTGAGACCTTGCAGTGTGATGCTCGAGAACTGATCCATTTGTGTATAACTTGTTAATCCGTCCACCGAAGCGTAGTAGCAATATAGAGAAAGTGTCGCTCGAACATGACTCGCACCCGAGTGCGAGTCTCGGAATTGTGAATTTTCTTGAGACGTATTACCTTCACTTGGAATACGTGAGTGCCGTCACCTTGAGATCTGTGGACGGTGAGATTACGGTATTGTAGATTACCGCCGTCATGGCGTGATGATTGGCATCGGAGAAGCAGAGTAGTTCCACTGGTGAGTCGCTGTAGGTGTTGAGCCACCTAGAGCCTGCGAGCGTGCGCACGCTTGTGAGATCTTCTCTGATGCTGAGCCAGTAGGAGTGACGTGGGATGGCAGTAGATTGTCCCAGTTGATTCTGTGCAGCCACGACTCTTGCAAATTCCTTCGCTGGAGCTGTGACCGATGATGGATGCTGAGTGGATCACGATATGTGCTGCTTTTGAGAAAATGAGGCGCGTTGTTAAAGTGACAGTCGTATTTGGCTTGGAAGAGAACGTATAGTTGTAAAGTAGAATGTAAAGTTGAAAACGAGAATGTAAAGTTGTTGGTGCCTTGGAACCTGAGTGCTCCGTTCGTGCAGTCGTTGAGCGAGATGATGGGGAAAGCTCCAAATACCAATGTGTGGTTGAATTCCACTTGAGAAATGAGACCCTGCCCGCGTCGCACAGGTCTATCTACTGGATGAGTTGTTCCAATGAGTTCGTCGGCTGTCTCAGCATTGCCAGACGTCATCGATGCATCCAGCATGCGTGATTGATGGCTAGAATTCAGCAGCTATTTTCATTGGATTGTCATTTGCACGTTATGTCTGAAGATGAGTTGATAGGGTTGAGTACAGTGAATCGCCACGCTGATTCACGAGTGTGTTTCTCGATAATGATTTTCGCATTCTTTCTCTGAAGTTTGAGGGTTGGGCGATTGGCACTGTTGAGGTGCCCGTAATGAGGTGGGCTGGATAAATCCCTATGAGTTGCTGCGCTAATGATGAAATCCGTGGGTCTGAACTTTAGATGGTCCAAATCTACCACTCTGAGGTTCTTGATCTGTGGCAATCTTGACATCACTCGAGGTTGAGTGGATTACTGGGCCCCAATGCCAACGATTGTGGTGGATGATGGCGTGCACTGAGAGTTGAGATCACAGGTGAAATCCGTCTTGACATAGGTGTGCTCGGAGATAGCAGAGGTTGAGTGTTTGACGCTGCTCGATCGTTGAATATACCGATGCAGTGTTGACTGCACCGACTGTATCTCTACTGTACTGTAAACAGGCGTACCTCTTCGAGGAACTTATCAAGGGCTTGTAAAGTATTGAAACGACCCACCTGGGAGCTGACGTTCAGGTTGGTGAGTCCTGGTCTTGACGTGATGAGTTGACGTCCTCTTGAAGTCTTTGCATGAGTTTGAGCTGGTTCCGTGATGAATGTGCCTTTGCGGTGAGTGTGATGGTTGCCCTTTGGGCTAGCTGGTGAGTGCATCTACTCAGATGATTCCTCAGGCTGGTGTTGAGCTGGTGAATTCCCGCCGGGCTGAGCTGTCTTTGGCTGAGTGGAGTTGCCTAGACCAGGCATGGGATTTAAGTGAACGCAACGGCCGATTTTCGAAGGCAACGCCTCCTTTCTCCCGCCGCGCGTCTTGGCCCCCGCGGCGGCCTAGGTTCGTGGAGCGTCTCAGGCCCGTACTATATGAACCGCGCGAGGCGCATTGGGGCGACACCGTGTCAATAGGTTTCCACATCACCCATAGGGGTACTATCATCGATGCATTTTTTTTTGTCAGTGGTATCCCCTGTAGGCCAAATCACACCCATTGCCGAATTCTTCGAAAATTAGGCTACATGAGGGGAAAAAGAAAAAAATTTGTGTGATTTTGATAATCATTTGCACATTCTTCGATCGGTGATAGATCAGTTCAATGAGCGTGTCACTGACTTCGATTCGCTCAGAAATGATCTAATTCTCTTTGAGAATCCCCTCACCGCAAAAATCGAGGAACAAGCCCTCGAGCATCAAGAAGAACTGTGCGATCTTTAACGCGACATTTCTTTGATGATGGCACCCCCATGGGTGATGTGACAACCTATTGATACGGTGTCGCCCTAATCCGCCACGCGCGGTTCATATAGTGCGGGCCTGAGGCGCTCCACGAACCTAGGCCGCCGCGGGGGCCAAGATGCGCGGCGGGAGAAAGGAGGCGTTGCCTTCGAAAATCGGCCGCTGCGTTCACTTAAATCCCATGCCTGGTCTAGGCCCTTACTGGGGATGGATGATTTTGATGTCATGAGCGGAGGCTTTGCCTCCACACTCTCCGACGACTTGGCCTGTGCCGAAATGAATGCTACCAGCGGGTATTTCAATGAGGCTTTAAGTGAGATTTCTTAGGCTATCCGAGTTTTCATGTCCAGCTTATGAGAGACGTGATGGACTAACAGGCAGTCCCCTAAATCGGCTGCCTTAGTCCAATGCGGTGAGGGATTTCTTAGCCTCGGTCACAGTTGAGAGTAGAGTACTGAGGGCTTCAGCGCTCTGAGAGGTAACAGGTGAGACGCAGAACAATTTGTCGAGCTGTGCATGAGTGACGGTAGTGATTTCACAGGACGAGCTGGTTCATCTTGCAGGGTTGAGCGTAGGTGATGCAGCTTCTTGCTGTTGGTCCGCTGCTAGTTGCTGAAAATAATTGACTTGAACCACTCGCTGTATGCAGGCCATTAGTTATAATTTCGTTTGAATGGCGACACGGGAGTGAAATGAAAAACCGCGTGGATCGACGACCACGAGGCTGCCCACAATTGTATTAATTGATTTAGCCTTTTGAGTATTCAAAACTCGGATTGCACTTGAGGGTGATCGATGAGAGTAGATCACATGAGATACACGCGATTACATAAGTTTGATTCGCAACAAAGCCGACTGAGCAAAACACATGCTATTTCGTGCGCTGAAAAACCGAGATAGACTAGAACAGGTATGCACAGGACCCCCAGTTCCGGGCGCGAGCGCACATTCGAGCTCCGAGCTCGTTCAAAGACAAGCGGGTCCGTCAACGGAGTGGAAAGCGGCTGGAGAAGCGGGAGCAGAGCGTTTAGGTGTATAATACACAGGTTGCCGCTCAGCATCACACAATCACTTAACGCGCGTGACTACCACTGTCGACGCCGCACGTTGTGCCAAACTATTTCGCTTCTGTATTGAAAACAAAACGTGACTTACCACTTTTGTCAAAGCTTTCCGAAGGAAAAATGTCTGTTGCATCGCGTGGAATAGTCAGATTTTCTCCTAGACCCTTAGTTTCGGAAATAAATTGAAAGATATCTTCAAAAATGGGTACATTTCGGGTGTCCTTATCCTTTTAATCGTTGTTTAAATATATTTAAATGCTTATAATTCAATAATAACTTATATCGTTGTGTTCGCGAGGGTTCATAGAATAATTTGACGGAACAACCAACCGAATAACTATTACCGTTTTGGCAGAAAAGATGTTCAAATTTGGAAATTTGCAGTTTTTTTTTTAAATCGAATTTCTCAAAAACTGAGGGTGATGGTGACAAACGGTTTGCGAATTCGTTTTCAGCGCACGAAAACCTATAAGAAACGGCTATTGAATGTTACAGAACAGAAAAAAAGTTCAATTTTGTTGGACAGTTTAATTATATCACACAAATATGTAATAATACCACATAAAACTATACAGACTGACCGAACGTTGATAACTTTAAACATTAATAATTTGAAGAGTGGGTCGAGCGGAGAAATTATTGGGGGATTATTCAGAGGTGGGTGTACTAAAAATATTTTAAATGGTCAGAATGTGAAACTTGTTGTTTGGAAGATATTCCTTGTCAATTTTAAAAGATGTCGCTATTTTCGTTACTGCATTTAGGATCATTTTTTAATAGATTATTTACATTAGTTACTAATAAAAGAAGATTTTTAACACAAAAGCCTGGTCTGTAATTTCAATAAAACGATGTGTTGCTATTTTCCTTTATTATTCGACTTTTCTTTATGTTGCTGTTCGTAGCTCCCGCGCCTCCTCCCGATACACGGGGACGCTGGGGGCCCCCTTCCGGCCGCTTGCGTCTTGTGCCGTTGCCACACTTTACGTCGGTGGTAACTAGTGTTGGTTAGAACCGTGATTTGTGAATCACGAGTGATCCGATCACGTTCATTCCCAATCACGGTGATTTTTCACAGTGATCCGTGATTTTCGTGATAGCTTCTGATTGGTGCAGGCAGAACAGTGATTCGCGATTTTCGTGATCTGATTGGTGGAAAGCATAACTGCTCTTTGCACGCGCCACATAACCCCAATTTTTAATTTCTCTTGAAACATTCTCAAGGCCTCACTGTGCTTATAGAATCTCAGTTGTATATTTTGAACCAATGTAATCGTTCTTGAACTATTTAAATTAACGAATATTTCTTCACTTTAGTTAAAAAGTATAATGTATATGTGAATACTTTAGCCAATCACATCAGTGCGTGCACACATTGACTATTTATGAATGTGCATACTAAGGCCGGTATTCATAGTCGCTACTTATTCTTAAGCAAATGCTTAAACATTCGGCATCCTTTACTAAGCTACTAGGTTAGTAGGGGATGCCGCATGCTTAACCCTAGAGTAGGCGCGCCAAATAATTTACGTTAGTAGGCGCACGTCGGTCATTTCGACCGATGGCAATGTAATCAGAAATAACTTAATAAAAGGACTAAAATAATATAAATAATGCATAACATTGTATTTTACTTACTTCAGAATCGTTATGCGTAAATAATGTTCATTTTTTATGATAAAATGATTAATCGTATTATAATATTATGAGTTCTGGAAAATTTATTTTTATACAAATGATGCATTGTAATTGATTTTAAAAATAAAATGTTATATAAAAATTTGTGCGAATGCAAAATATAAAATTACACTGTCTATTTATCAATTTGAATTTATCACTTGATTTTTAATTTTCAATAATAGCAATTATCTAATATATTTTATAGTTATATTTGTTTTTCAAAAAATATACTTATAAATTTATTGTTTCATAAACGTATTAAATATTTATATTTTCCTCGGAGTAGAAACTGCATCTTGAGAATAAAGAATAAATACTTACGTTTCCTTCACTCAAAGTACACGCTTCCTCTGCATCAGATATCTCTATATCCGCAGAATGAATTTCCGAATCTGTATCGTGATCGGATTGTATAACATAATCGGAATCTTCTGCGGAATCACTGATCTCCTCTTCAATGTTTTCAATCAATAAGAAATCTGGGAAATTAGTATTAGCCATGATTGCCACACAGTACGCGTCGTATGCGACAGACGAAATGAGACTAACGTTAGCAGGCGCGCTATGGTCGAAAAGACCGCCGCGTAAAAAAGTATGATTTAAAAACCTACACGAGTACACTAAGTGTCGCTCCGTAACATAAATAAGTCAAGAACTCTTTCAAAGAGGAATAACTATACGGAAAAAGTAAACAGTCGAACGCTATGGATCATGTTTCAAAACATATGAAATCGTCGGTCGAAAAGACCGACATGCGCCTACTCCCGGGTTAAGCATTCGCTTAACCCGCGAGAAGGCGCGTGACTAATTGGAACGCGAAGGGGCGCACACGGAGGTTTCTTCCGGGCTTTAATTATGTTAACAATACAGCACAAAAAATAAACTCTATTCGCATTTATGTAAACAATAAGCTAAGGGAATACAATAATAACTATTTGCATGAAATAGTAACATTTTTAGCTGTACTATATGTGTACATATAATATTACTGCATACATAACTACAGAGCTTCAATAAAAAATTATCTCAACCAAAATTAAAGAACTAAATGATTAGTATAATCTGTAATTGTCATTGCTTCGTCGAACGGAACAAATCGTACCTAACTTTCTCAAGAATTTTATTACTCTAAGCTATGTCATAAACTGCCTGGAAATTAAAATAATGCCAGCCAATTTAGTCCGGAAAACTATTTAAATTTTTAGCCGTAGAATGGAAATACATCTAGCGCACAGGCTGAGTCACGCGCACTTGATGCGCGCGATCTGATAAAACATTCTGCAAAATTACCAATTCAACAGTGAGAACAATGAAACATGGTTCAATCTAAAGTAAATTAATAAAGAGGAAGGTAGAAAGTACCTCATAGCCTTACAGGTTGACAATCTATAGTTATTTAACGAAATGTCTGGCACCCGGAGGAAACCTCCGTGTGCGCCCTCTCGCGGGTTAAGAATAAGTAACGACTATGAATACCGGCCTAAGTATATATTCGCTGAATTAGCACGTTTTGACTGCAACACAAGCTATATTGAAGTATTTTATAAAAAATAATTCAATCAAGATCAAGAATTACGATCACAGTAAACAATTCACTCAAGTTAAAAAAATCACGATCACGGTCGTGATATAACTTCATTCACGACCGTGATCGTGATTCTGCGATCACTGTGATAAATCACTGTTAGTGATTTTGCACTCCATCCCTATTGGTAACGCTTCCTACGTGCGACACACGTTTCTATTTTGTTCACTTATCGTACCTTAGTTTATATGTAACAATATATATATATATATATATATATATATAGCATTACTTTCTACCTAAACAAAGTGACGTCTTATTCCTCCTGAGTTCCATTGCAGGAAAATCTACAATACTTTTTAACTTGGAAACGAAAAAATTCCCCAATATTCGATTTAAACCACTGAAAAAGGTATTAAATAAAATACCAAACGAAAAGTTTTCAATTTTTTTATCACAATTTAGTTTAAAAATGCAAATAAATAAATAAATAAATGTAAAAAATATTAAATGTACAGGGTAGACTGGGGACGGTAGTAACACTTTGACTTTGAAATACGCTTACGCGAAAACTATTACAGTTACAACTACAGTTTTTTTTACGAAAATGTTACTTACTTATCTGACATTATTGAGACACAACAGTTTCGCTGTATGTCATGTAATATTCCGGTTATTAATAAAAAATGAGAAGCGGAGAAAGTGCTACAACCGGTTCTGACCCCGGGTCGGTTGTAACACTGCATGGAGTCGATAGTAGCACAAATTTAACATTACAAAATTAAAATATTTATTGATTTTAATTATAATAATAAATGGAAAAAAGTAAAATTTGTAACCAATTATGCGGTGTCGCCATTGCGGCAGAAATAGAAAACGTTTTGGCTGGTACATTTTTCATGTGATCAATCCTCAAATTCAGTACATTTTACCCATTTTTTATTTAGTTTGCTTGCGCTGTGCTATTGGATTTCATGCAAACAAGACAATACAGTATTTCCTCGTTACGGGCTCGGTTTGGTGTACACGATACGAACTTTTCGCTATCCCCACCACTTCTGTCTCACTCTTGTCCGGCGAAGGCGAGAGCGAGATGGAACGAGAGCGAGCAAGGACGGTACGAAACAGACGACGCGTTGATGTTTTGTCTCGCTCCGTCTTTCGGGCGCCTGACACTCTGTCCTTTGCGTGCGCGATGGTCGCAAGCGCTTACCGTGAGCCGGGCCTGCGTCAAGATTTTGCGAGAAACGAACACCCGGAATTAGGGCTCTGTTCACGATACGGACTCAACGCCGGTCCCGACCAGCGAGCCGTTAACGAGGAAATACTGTATTATTAATCTTCTTTGTCACTATTCGGTTCTGTCCCGGTACAACCGACCCCGACTGCCGATGTTACAATGGCCCCCGACCAAGTTTTTGAAGTTAAATTATAAATTTTTATTAACCAGACACTTAAAAGTGATAAGTAACGATCAGTTTTACTTTAAAAATGGCCAGATTGAATATTAAAAAATAGAGAAAACTCGTACTTGTGAAGGGAATATTTATATTACAATTTTAAATCAGTAAGAAAAAGTTACTTTAGGGTATCGAAAAGTTATTTTCTTCATTATGCATGTCTATTGTGTATCTATACTGCTAGGATATGGATATGTGTATTCGAAATGTCATTCTTCATCATATATCCAAAATTTCTGTTAATATCTATCATATGTTTTAAGATATTTAACGTGTTACAATCGCCTCCCTGTTACCATCGCCCCCGGTCTACCCTACATCATTAGAAAGGAATAATTTTATCCTATTTTTTGGCGCAAATTTCAGTCCGCTATCTTAAAAAAGAGACGCAAAAGGCGGCAAATACTTGCAATGAACTTAGCAAGACAGTACGTTGAATTGTATCGATGGTATTAAGCCATTAACAAACATGCCATTTTACCAATCGGGCAATTAAGAGAAGAAGCCCAAGAAGCCTGAAATAACGATTTCAGGAACTACCGCGAATTTTCTGACTAATTTATTTATCAATTAGATCCGATTCATATATTTCATAATCAAGGATCGCATTGATAAGAACAGCGAGGAAAAAAAACACGCGAAGCCGCAAACCATATCTTTGCTAGATGACTCAGATACATAATCAAGCTCTGTATTTTATAATAAGTTGTTTATCAGAGATTTAAATGATTATTGTATTTATTGCACAATACATTGCCTGTAATCTTAGATTATACTGGCCGAACAAGAAACGCGATTTTTGGATAACCTTAATGAAATATATCATTTCCGATGAATTTTTGCTTGCTGGAAACGAATTTGTCCGTGAAACATGCCACAAAAGCTTATTTTGACCATATTTAAGCCAATATATAAAAAGAACGGTAGGTCTTAGCCAAAATCCGACTAAATACTTGCATTTAGCAAGAAAAAGTGTACAAAATTGATATATTAATTTAAAAGTTGCAATAAATTCTGAGCAAGCAACCGCGTACAGAAATTGTAAGAGACTGAAATCTGTGGTTCGAGATAGGCTATATATGGCGCACAAGAAACTGGGTAAATACACGAAAAAGTTGTATATATTGTTAGTGGTTTTTGAGGTCGCTGATTCCGAATCCGACATAGGATTTGTAAAATTAATTTATTTAAACAATTTGTTTAAACAAACGATATATTTCATTAAGGTTACAAAATCTTGTCGGACAGTGTTATCTTATACTATAAAGCAGAAGAAAGTTTATATATTTGTGTGTTTGTCTATCACCTAAAAACTGTCGAACGATAAACTGGGGTCACGAAATGTGTCCCTAGCTAATCCAGATGAATGTGATTATTTTCACAAAATTTTTTTTTTTATAAAATCAGAATCTAAATTCCGGGGGAAGCCAAGTAAGCAATATGTAAGAAATGAAGTGAATGTCGATTTTTTTAAGTATAAGGGGGCATACCACTGTAAAAAATCGAAAAAATCGATATTTTCTTTTTCACATTTTCCGATAGACGTACGTTTCAAGAATGCTCTCTCCAAATTTGATGAAGAAATTCACAAAATTGACGGAGATATAGTATTTTCCGTGAAGTGGTGTCAAGCGCGCGACTAAGCCTTTTCAGTGGACCGCCATTTTGTAATTCTAAATTTCGAATTATTCACTTTTTTAGTATAAACTTAATAGAGACAAGTTCTTAAAAATAGGCGATTTTTTTCTCAAAAGTCAGGAGGGACAACTGCCCCTTTTGCACCCCACTCCGGACGCCCATGACTGACACGGAACTGATATGTGTACCCAGATCTTAACGTAAGCGCTACCTACGCTCGTGTATTTACATCGTAGATGTTTTTTTTTATAATTTTTAAATAGTTAATTTTCAGTAGTTAATAAGGACAGAGCCAATCAATTTGTAACGACACGTAGGGATTTAGGGGCCTCGGGTCCAAAAGACTACGAATATAAATTTTACAAAAACGTTTAAATTCATTATTTTCAATGACTTTTACGTGTCGTAGGATGGGCACCGTCTATTTAGACACGCGCGAAGTGCAGAAATTTGCGGGAATGTCAGTAGCAGCGACAATTTTTAATATTTTTCCGTGTACGACATGTGAAAATATTAATTAAATGTTCCACTTCACGAAAAATACTAACAATCAATTTCATCTTGCAATTTATAGCTTGTATAAGCTCTCAAGAAGTGCCATATTTCAGCGCCATATAGGCTCCTGATCCCCGAAATAGGTTTTCAGAAAGAAATCCGGCGTGAGTCGTTGACAAACCGAGCCAAACCATAGCTTAGCGAAAGCCCGCCCTCTATGTTAAACTCTCACTCTAAACAAGTCAAGCGTATACAAGCACGCAACATATTTAAGTATTTCAACGCATTTCGGAGTAGTTCTTGAGTTGGCCGCTGTTCATGAACAGAGGTCGCTAAATTCAGTCCTGAAATTATGGGTCGGTAACATAGATTGGGTGGCGACACGAAGTCCCATAAGGTGATAGGTCTATTCTATACCTCGTCTGTGGTTTTAGGACGAGGGACTTGTTGAGACTTAAATACGAGGGAGGAGATCGTGCCTCGTAGGGCGACGAGGGGGAGGGGAATTTCGTCCTTGACCATCTCGAGATGGGGACCGCTAAGGTACATCGCCTAGATCAGGGGTGCACAGGACCCCCAATTCCGGGCGCGAGCGCACATTCGAGCTCGAACTGAGCTCGAGCTCGAGCTCCGAGCTCGTTCAAGAACAAGCGAGTCCGCCAACGGAATGGGGAGCGGTTGGAGTAGTGGGAGCGGAGCGTCACAGGCTGCCGCAGGGGTTTCCAGAGTTTGACGCACCGAAAGTAAGGAACACTTTGGGGAATTTTTAAAAGAAATGTATTGAGTATTATACTTCCAATCTCTGTACTCAAGGTTTCAAATTGAAGAAAAATGAATCCACGATTAATAAATATTAACAAATTATACATAGAAATATACATATGTATATTCACGTATGGATCTAATATTGGACCAACTTTATAAGTATCCGAATATTTTTGTGGCCCACTGTATATGTATATATCACATATATGTTATTAGATATCTTCAAATGCAAATACTCAAATTTACGTATGCGAATTTGTTAAAATTAACTTTCTCAATATAATATAAAATTCTGTACGTTTTCATTTGGTCTTGTATATCTATCGCGAGTATGCTTGTAGACTACAAGTTGTAGCAGGCATACGGCCTTTGCAGTCATAGAGTTCCCCACCACGAGACATTATACCGAGGAGTGGGGATGAGCATACCACGGTCGAGCTCGAGGGCTCACCGACTGCCCTAGAGCAGACTTAGTGTGCCCCCCTGGCCTAGATGGTCAGTGGTTGGGGAAAGGGGTAAGAGTTGAAATTCAAGGATTTCGGTAGAGTTGTGGAGTGATTTATAGGGGCGAATTTAATTTATGCCGCGCAAAAAATATTGGGACGGCACACACATCTTTTTTTTTTATTTTGTAATTATTATTATCTTCTATTTTTTTTGTGATTTATTTGATTTCATGTACTTGGCGTATTTTTTTTTTACTTTTTCGAAGTTTTTTATGGGGATTAGTACGTACCTCTTACGTTGTGCACAAGAAATATAACATCGACGACGTTTAAAACACAAAAAGGCTAGTTTCCCTTGGTTGCTTAGTAACGACGAAGGCGAGATTATTCGACAATATAGCGAATGATGTCGTGGAACGTGAAGAAAAGAAATGGCACATTTCGGACATGCCGTTTTATAATAACAATATTGAACATCATTGCCCACTGACCGCGATTGCCCCATTCTCCCCTATTCAACGTTTCTTTTCTATTCGGAAACAATTCCTGCAATAAGCCCCACCCTATATCTCCGGATACCCCCCATTCATACTTGACATTTTAAGTTTGCATCTTTCAATCCTATGTACTAGAACCTTATCGAATATATTCGATTCCATCAGTCCCATCTGGTTTCTATACCACTGTCTATACTACTATGTTCTCCATTTCTTATCGGAAATGAATCATACTCGAATCAGATTCAACGACATCCTTTGTAGTTAAATAAGGCTTTGTCTTATCGCGCCAAAGTGTTTTCGGATAGAATGACTAATCAGACGTATCTACCAATCTTTTGTCGTTAGGTTATGAATTTCCGGTTAGCAGTGGATTACTATGGTAACTTATCGTCGTTCTCAATTCGGAATTTGAACCATAGGTATATCATTCACATATCAAGATGAGATCAAAATATCAATGTCACTATGTGTAATGTAGTCATGTGTAGAAATGAAATATTCAGATATGATAAAACGTTCCGTCATCCGACGATAAGGTTCCCTCATAATATAAAAATCGTTTTGTATACTTTACATTGGTCAGTGTGTATTAAATTACAAACGAAAGTATATCTCGTTTTATAAATTCGGTGACAACTTATTTGGGCATGAGACGTATGTATTTTGAAAAGTCCGTTTTCGGGGCAAAAAGTATTTATTATTAGGTATAAATAGAGGACTATGATGAATGTTATTCGCACTGCTGGCTCGTGTGACAGGGAACATAGGGACTGCTCTATGTATTACCAGCTTTACTACTCGGCCTCGCCTAAAATTTAGATTATGATTTTATAAAAAAAAAATTTTGGTGAAAATAGTCACATTCATCTGGATTAGCTAGGCATAATGAGCTGGGACACATTTCGTGACCCCAGAGTTTACCGTTCGAAAGTTTTGTCGTGTACCCGGGAGAAGTGCAAGTACTAATCCTTGTATGGAAATGTTCTTTATTTTTTTGGCAAGTTCGAACTAGTTGCTCGTGCGATGTACAAGAGTGATCTGCCGCTCAAACGTACGGAGGAAAGGAACGTAGGGAAATCGGAGAATCCTATTGGTAGTTACTATTGCGAGGGTGTGGAAAATGAGGTTAGGATTGGTCATTGAGTAAGGGAGGAAGTGGTAGTTTTAAGAAAGTCGGTTGTGACTAAGACGTTAGCTTTCACTTTTGAAGGGGGCCTTGGGACCCACGGCCTAATCCGCCTGTTTACCGTTAAGTCACGTTCGCTCGAAAGGGGCTAAGGGTCTTAGAGGGTGACGATGACCAGATGTGTAGGAAAAGGGAAAATCGCGAAGTGGGTATCTAACAGTTTTCAGGCAACAGACAAACGCACAAACACTTTCAGCTTTATATATTAAGCATCGAATGATAAGCTGTTTTACTTGATTTCAGACTTTTATTTACCAGCCATTGCCATGATGGCAATGGTGGCCAGCGTCCTTGCCACTGAATTTCCACCAGCATGTCCATCAAAGGATCTCATAAACAGCACGATTCATACGACTGTACTTTTGCCGCACGAGTGCAACTGTGCGAAGTATTATAAATGCACCGACGGAGAATTGAGTCTGAAACAATGTGACTCCGATGAGAAGTTCGATGTTAATCAAAGAAAATGTGTCCCTGAAGAAAAAGCGGTGTGTAGTACTGTACCACTGCTTTCAACTGCAACTACACCGCCAGCAATAAACTGTCCGCCAGGCAATGATATCACTCACATTCCACACGAGACGGACTGCGAACTTTATTACACATGTGAGAATGGCAGGAAACAGCTAAAGGAATGTAAGAATGGACTTCATTTTGACGAAATAAAGGGTGTGTGTATTTTGTCGGAGGACGTCAATTGTGGTTCAAGAGCATCCCGGAAGACTGCGCCTCTTTTGCCTGATACAGACAACACCTATGATATTAGCCTGACTGAATGCCCACCGAAGGGTTCTCAGGAAAATCGAAAGTTACCACACCAATGCATGTGTGATAGATATTACCTTTGTAAAAACGGAGAACCTATTCTTCAAATGTGCAAAAACGGTACCCAATACGATTACATCAGAGAGGTTTGTGACGATCCGAAACACTTTAATTGCATAAGACCTATTCCTGAGAAGTGTAATGGTATTTGTATAATTCGTGATCCTGATCCAAAAGACTGTGCTTGGTATTATGAGTGCACGAACGGCCACAAAGAGCATATGAAATGTCACGAAGGGCTTCAATTCAATCCGAGTACGCGCATGTGCGACTTGCCACAGTATGTGAAGTGTAAAGTATGTACTGACACTAATGATGCTGAAACTTACTGTAGTTGCCCTGATACAACGGGCGATAGGTTGCCTCACGAGTGTCAATGCAATAAATACTACATATGCGAGAATGGAAACGCAAACGTTAAGTCGTGTCCACGTGGATATGCCTATGATCGCGTGAAGCACCATTGCGAATTAGCCGACACAGTCGTTTGCGATAAAAGTCCAAACAATGAACCTCAGAACGCATTGGGATGCATTGGTACTTGCCCGGTACACAATTCAGAACGCAGAACACCAGTGACGTATTTGCCCCACATAGAGTGCACGAATTTTTGTTATTGTGACAAGGGCACTCCGGTCGCTTACGAATGCTCGAAAGGCTTTCATTTCAGCCGCAGAGACCAAAACTGCACGGATCCAGCGGTAGCTCAGTGTGTGCCGCCTTTGACTTATGTTGACGAAGACCATGAATCGATAAATGCGAAAGAAACGTTCTTTTAATCACATATTCATTCCACTCATCGGTAAATTGTTTCGATAGAGCAGAACGCTCGCTAAAGTTATTTCAAGTTATATTAAGTTTATTACTGTGATGAATAGACATGTCCGAATAACTTTCAGACATTATACCCCCCCCCCCATAAACATGACTCATGTATGAGAGAAGCTAATTCCCTTTAATTCTCGAAAAAATTAAAAAAGTTCAGATGCAAAGATTGTGAAATCAGCTTTGCTAATTCCAATTGTATACAAGTCAATACAGTGCTCGGATTTTCAGCTTCGGTTTTAAGTAAGTAAACATTGACTTTGATTCGCTTAATATTAGTCTCTACCAAGTTCTTATTATCTTCGATCGTAAAATGATTACTTAAAACCGAAGCTGAAAATCTGAGCACTGAATTGATTTGTATACAATTGGAATTAGCAAACTTGATTTCTCAATCTTTGCATCTGAACTGTTTTAATTTTTTCGAGAATTAAAGGGAATTAGCATCTTTCATACATAAGTCATGTTTATGGGGGGCGGGGGGGATTTCGTCACTTTTTTCATAATTTGTGACTTTTTGTTGTGATCTATTAGATAGGC
Source organism: Andrena cerasifolii (assembly GCF_050908995.1). Classification (NCBI taxonomy): domain Eukaryota; kingdom Metazoa; phylum Arthropoda; class Insecta; order Hymenoptera; family Andrenidae; genus Andrena; species Andrena cerasifolii. Next base: position 1,789,364 of record NC_135128.1, on the reverse strand, counting down.
ATGTAGCTGCATTATTTAAAGTGGTTATCTGCAAGTGACGCAATAGCTTCATTTGGCGCTATATTTGAATGTTTCTTTAGCATATCCTTCCATTAATTATCTTTCTTTTAAACTATTTTTTAGAATTCAACAGGAATGAATCTAAGTTGTATTGTACTAGAGTGCTATTCCATACTCTAATGTAGAGAAATACATATTTTTAACAGTAAATATGGTGTACCTATGTCCCAATTTATTTTTTTTCTCCACTAAATTATACATTTTTCCACATTCATAATAAAATTCGATTTTGTTCATAAATATTTCTTAAAACTCTAATATAAAATTATACATAAAAATGTGCTTCTTGCATTTGTTCGTGCTGCAGGGTTATTTTCTCTTTCTCTTCTGCTTTGATTATCTGCAAATATATAAAAGCCACATTTTAGTTACAACTTAACGTAGAACCTATAGAAAAAGAGTGGCCTTTCGCTAAGTGTAGAGACTACATAATATGTGCAAAGGAGGTGACAGCGTATGGCAGAAGGTCTTGTTGCAGGAAATTTAAATGCTAATGGTAACTTAGCGAAAATGAACGAAGAGATCCAATATATTTTTAACGCACAATGGCTATAATAAAATTAATAATTTTAATTAAATTAATTTAGTATGTTTATTGGTGTATTAAAATAAATATATTGTTAGTGGAAAGCTAATAAAATTAATGACTATCGCGGGAACTACTGTGGGTTTTAAAGTGTTACGAATGCCTTTCACAAAAGATTGAAAAGTATCAAGGGAGATGTGTTTTCAGCGTACTTTCCTCACCAATGTGACTTGATCTACGTGGTAAGCAATCCGCCATAATTTTCTTAATTCTTAATGCTATGTCTTTTGACAAATTTTGTCGATTTACCTTATTTGACAAATTTCCAGAAACTTGCGCGTAAGAAGATGCTTCTCTGTCGAACCTTCTCCGGACAAGTTCCAAGTCTGTGCGTCTCCTTCGTTTCTATCAGCTCTACATAATAAGTATATTAAATAAATTGGGTTCTATAAGCTCTACATAAAAAGTCTATTAAAAAATTTTGACGACTGTCACTTGGCAGGTTAGGATCGATTAACAGCTATACTCGTTTCATCCTAAGAAAAATCCTATGCCCCGACCGTTTTGTGGCCGTTCTGCGCAGCCCCCACTACCGCCTACGGGCCCGACGCAGGCTATTGCTCGCAGCACTTTACTTGCCGACTTCCCTGCCCCTTCGTGGGCGTGACATGACCGATGTCAATGTCAACACTGCAGGTTGCGGAACGGCTGACAGAGAGGTAACAGGTGGTAAGACGGAGAAAAACGTAGGCGGTTAAGTGGGGAGTCGGACCAACCAGCGCCTCCTCAGAATCATCCCTGCGCGAACGGGATTCTTCTTAGGATGAAACGAGTATAGGTGATATTTACCAGCGACCCGAACGCAGCGGTTTTTTGTCTTTTTCGTCAACTGCGCAACCGCATTTCCATTAAAACCATTCCTGATTGAATAAATTCTGCTTTCGAATGGCGACATCTACTGGCGTCAAGTGTAGGAGGAAGACGTGACGTGACGAAAACTCTGACCGAAAAAAGTATCATTTTGATAACTATTAATTCAGAATAATTATTTTATCTTTTAGAAAAACAGCTTGATACATTAAGTAAAACGACAGATGGGTTCGAAAAAAAAAAATATTCGCTTAATCATGTTAAAAGACCGGAACTATATCTAAGATAAGATAATAAGGCCAAAACAGCTGCGGGGTCGTACCCACTTCGCTAGCATTCCTGTATAGAGACATGGTCGCTCAGTGTGCTTATGGGTAGAGGGGGAAGGGGAATTAGCTTCCAGTATAATTCCTTGAAATGTTTGCATGCATGTATGTTGCGTTAATTATTCAAGTGTTCAGACTTTTCGGAAGTTTCATTTTGTTTGCTCCCCTGTCTGCTGATACCTACTAATTGTACTTCATTTACCACGTCGATCACGAAACAAAACTAAGTTACTAATAAAACATTTCAGACAATAGTAAATGTATGTAGAATAGACCTAACAATTTATATACTTTCGCGGTTCAACTGTTCAAAATTCAAAAATCGAAAATAAGAGCCACCCTAGTGTACAGCGTTGTGACCCGACCGGGCGTAGCATCCCAGCACACATTCCGATTGCCGCAACCGACCGCCCGAAATCCGGCGCAACCGCGTAAAGGATTTTGGAAGCGCAGTGAGACCCTTCAGCATATCAGGGAGTCAAGACCGAAGCAGAAACCGAAATTCAGACCGGTCACATATCTCTCGAGTGACCAGTACCCGTGACGAAAGAGGAGAGAAATTCTGACCGTCACAGTGAGAGAATGTAAAAGGAAACCGAAATTCCTAACCAATTGTATTTCGGTCGGGAATCTCGGACTGTAATTCTGTGACGCACGGCGACCGGTCGGCGGAAATAAGAAGCTGTTTTTTTTGTTAGATCGAAAAATGTTTCCCCGACAATAGAGTAGGAAACGAAATTACTCTGAAGAAGTATCAGTACGCCTCGCGGCGAGACACAAGGGACTAGCAATGATTTAGAAAAAGCGGAACTCATTCTATAAAATTGCGTGGTAGATCGTGGCATCCTATATTTTTTGGAAGCTGTATGCTGTGACATTCCTTTTTGCACAGCATCTACAGCTTGTACGATTTGTTTATCTGTATATTTTCCCCCATATTTATCACCTTATTTTACTTTTGGCAGTTTTTACTGAAGAGTAATTCAGTTCTACTAAACAAATTCAAAATTTCTACAACTTATCTAATAGGTAATCACAATTTAATTTTAAACTTCAATTTAATTAAATAAATTCAGTAATCAAATTAAATTTGACTAATCCAATTAATTAGAATTTCATTTTTAATTCCAATTTATTAAATAAAAATATTCAAATTGAATTTGAATACACCGATCAAAATTCAAATCACAAGAAACTTAAAATAGAACTATACAATGTAATATACCTAATAGCACCGGTCCAAATTATGCAACGTTCATTCGTTCTTTCTTAAGGATAAAATATGGGAAATGGGACAGATTATGGCACAGAATTCTTCGAGTGAAGCAGATGATAAAGAATACCTTTGTGTTGTTTGTTGCACAGCATTTCTGGTCGTCATACCGATTATTACGAGTGCATAAATTTCCAGTCTGACAGCGACTGATTGTTTCGTCAAATGCATATTTATTTTTTCTCAGTATCCTATAAAATGCTTCTTAGTGTTATTTTATATTTTGTTTTATAGAGTGTACGTACATTTTTAAATAAAAGTTCTTACCTAAAATAATGAAAAATAGACATGGTTCAATTTAGGATACTTGTCGTACCATAATTGGAGCATTGACACCAGTTTGACAATATTTTTTTGTAATCAGCCTAATAGCGTTTCAGTCTGTTTGATTAGATTTATGTATCTATTACAATCCTGAACACTTTACCGATTTATAGAGGTACTTTCTTAAGTGGTCCAATATAGGGAACTGTCCCCTAAGTAGGGGAGACCGGGGCAAAGTGAACCTCGGGGTAAAATGAGCTCTCTTAATTTATTCTTTAACAATAGAATATATTTACAAATTTTGGTGACGTAATAAATTGTGTGTAATACCACAATCTTAATTATGCACATTCAGATATGGAGAAATGGAAATTCATTTAAAAAATTAAAAATGAAGTTTTAGAGACTTCCTATTGGTTTTCTTTTCAATTTAGCTTTTTGGATAAATGAGACTTAAATGTGTTATTTTAACTCCAAATTTTTTCTGCGTGTTTATAACAAGCTTATAAACATACATGTACACGCGTTTGAGAAAACATTAATCCTAACGTTATTAAATAATTAATTTTCCACTGAGTACACATTCGGGGCAAAGTGACCGGGGTAAACTGAGCTGCGAAGAAAAGATGCTCGAGTGATATGCGCAATAACCTAACCTGTCAGCTAGCTGGGGAACTACGCGGTGCGATGGAATTTCTATTCCTAAAAAAAAATGAAAAATCTGCCACAGTTTTTGACAACCACGGTTAAAAAAAAACAGAAACTGACGTGCTACACACGTCATCCCAGCGCAAGGGGTTAATAATTGCCTATATCCTTAATTAACACTCGTATTTTATTTCAGCGTACTTTACCCTAGATAGTAGCTCACTTTACCCCATATATGGGGTAAACTGGTCGTTTTGGCATTTTCTTTTCAAGGTGAAGTTTAATATACTTTAAGTTTATTTTAAGCATTGCTACTCGTCATTTATCAATAGCAACGTTCAAATTATATTATAAATCTATTTCCACACATTTTTATTGAAAGGGAAAATTTTATTCGACTTCCACCTTTTTTCGCGTCACTTTGCCCCGGTCTCCCCTAGTAGCAAACGTTTACTTCTACGTTTTCTTAATTTACAAAGGAGGTTTTGCACATGATTCTAAGTAGGCACACTAAAAGTACAAGTACATTACCTTGGTCAGTGCTTTTCCCGTTATTATGTGCCTTCTGTTGCTTTATTTGTCCATTATTCTTTACTATAATAATTCTTCGATTATAATTCTATCTGTTCTCTTTTTCTTCCGCATTCTCCTAATAAATGCTTTAATGTTTTCAACTTTTCCTTACATATTCTACATTGACTTTCCTCCTCTAATTTCCAGTAGGTATCCGTTTCTTTTCCTCTTGATTTCCACATCTGAATCATCCCATTATCACCTGATCCCTTCCACCACAATCTGTTAATAAACATGCTGCCTTCATATTCTCTTCCATGAGGCAGCGTCATTCATCAAATTTTCCATATTTTATTCTTTCGTATGGTTCCTTGTAGTTGGTCGTTCTTACGGCTACTTTTTGTATCTAATTTGTACTTTTCACATGTCTGTTCCTTTCGTTCCACAGCACAGTGTTTCGCGTATATGGGCGTTCGGAAGAAAACTCATAGCTTCTGAACTAATTAGTTTTCGACCTAAGTAGGGTAGACCGGGTCGAATCGAATCACAGGGCGAATCGGAACAAAATAAGAATTTAGTCCATATTTCTTACATCGCGATAGAAATAAGCACTCCAATCGCTTGTAGTACCTCGCCTCTATCCCCCGCACCTAACGCAAAAACCCGTTAATTGTTTTAAATCATTGTTTAGAGCTGGCATACGTTTTCAGTGACATGGACGCGTGCGAACGTTACAATTCTGGTCTGAATCTAACCTACGTAATCTGCAATTTCTTATTTAAAATAAAAAGTAAGCTTGAAAATTTCAATGTGTTTATTGTTGTTAGTTTGCGCGATGTCCAAGTTTAGTGTTTGATGTATTTTACACTATTATATCACAATGTGTTTATGTAATCTACACCCTTTGAAATACTTATATATGGGGCTAATCGGATCACGTTATTTGGGGTGAATCGGATCACTCTTTATTTTCATTTGAGTATTTTTATGATTATAAATATGATAATTGCTTATATACAGATGATTAGTACGTACATAAAAAAGAGCAATCATGGATCATGGTGTCCAAAGAAAATAAAGGAATCTGTGATAAAAATTAAATTTAGAGAAATGACGAAAAAAATAATTAAATTAATGGTCTTAAGAAGATGGCATTGTATTTACTCTGGTAAAAATTTAATTCGTCCACTTTCAGAAGATTATCTGAGAAGAGTGATGCCACGAGAATTGTGCTGATAGAGGCGGCTAAAAACGGTAATATGCTTCCGATCTGTGTGCTGAATAGTATCACTTGACTTCACAGTCATTAAATTAGATTTGTTTAAGTTGATTCTAAAGATTTTGTTATAAAAATTTCAGTGTTTTTCAGAAATTTATGGGTTATCCGATTCGCCCCTAGTTTCGGGGCCAATCGGATATTTCTCACTTTTTGTTTTTTTGTTTGCAGAAGAAACACTTTTATGTTTAATTTTATTTTCTATTATTAATCTTAAAGCCAAAGGTGTACTGATCACGAATATATAATAAAAAATTAGTTTTTTAATGTTTGACTAGTATTTTTATACCGTCAAACACAAAGTGATCCGATTCGCCTCGGTCTACCCTACCATAATACTTTTTTAAAGAGAATATAAAGATGCATCGATAGGTGTATAAAAAATATGCAGTTCCTTTAAAAAAAAATGAGGTGATCTTGATTTTTTATTGAATAATTTTTTTTTATTAATTTTTACTTTTGCAATTTGTTGTCAACTGAATCCTGACTCACTTTTGTAAGAATTTTTTTTTTCATCAGTTTCGCAGAAATACATGAAAACCGTTGCGGTCGTTTTACATATATGGATTTGGGAGACAAATATCATAACTTCGTACACCAAAATTTATCTGGTATTTGGTTTGTAATTTTCATTACGTAGCAAATAAAACATAAAAAATAACATAAAAATGAAAACATTAATAAAAAAATTAAATATTATAAATAATAATAAAATGAAAAAATTTGTTTGTCATATTAAATCAGAATCGGACTCGGAACATGTGTCTGTGTTTGTATCTGACGCTTCGCAATAATTTGAATCATATACTATCAAGTATTTTATACGCTACTGAGTGGTGAACGTCTTAATGATTTCGGCTATTTTTTCCGTTTCGGGCAAATTTGGGCAGTTGAAATTGACGTTAATATAAAGTTTAATGTTCCCTCAACTAATATACAAAAAATCACGCAGGTACTATTTGGTACTTTTTTTAAAACTCAACTCAAAGGTGATAAACATTTAACATAAAAATTGGGACAAATTGTTGATATTGCAAAAAAGTTTTTCGGCAACTGGGAAGGTCATATAATACTAAACATAATATATAAAAAATCAAATGAATCAGATAAACATTCGGCAAATAGCACGTGTTTAAAGAATCGCACCGAAAATTGGAATAAATTTCAAGCATCGTTTTTGACCACAAATTAGTAAATTCAGCAAAAATTATGGGTAACATTAACACCTACGTGCCTTTATTAACATTTTAGGATACAACAATTTGTGGATCGAACAATTTAGATTCTTGATTTTTTAGCATTACGCGAAACACTGTGCGCACAGTATTGACTCAATTCCTCTTCCCATTTTGACCTTCCCTCTCTTCGTATCGTTCGTCATACATTCGAAGCGTTACCATTCGGGTTATCCCGAAACTAGTAACCCATCACTGCTGGTAACACCTCGCTCTGGAGGCCCGCTAGATGGCGCCACGCTCTGGCCTCCGCACGAGACGCGCCTGTGATACGAGCAGGCGCAAGTTGGCTACCAATCGTGTCTGCCTCTATTTCCGTAGAGGTCGAACGCGTGTGTGCCAGCGGGAGCAACCCATCATGCTCCAGGATTTCAGTGCGGCTTAGACTTCAGCCGGACGGGGTCTGGCTCAGTGCGTCCCGGGCGCGTGATATTTTGTAAGTACTCGAATTACTGACTGAAACTCGTCGGATTTCCGTGCTGTTTCGTCGTGTCACGTTGCGTACGGTGCGGCAAGCTTCATTAAACGCGCGAGAATCGTGTTCCCGCGGCGGAAAGCGGTGCGGCAATTAATTATCGAGAAAACATTCCATGCCTGCGCGAAGTGACGGACGAAACTGGCCCAGATACCTGAACTTATTCGTCGGCGGCTGTGTTACGAAATTCAAACGGACCGTTCCTCCCGGTCCGTGCCGCAACCCGTGCGAACCCTTGCGCACTGTGCGCCCGCGACGTAGTCCCCTTGTGTGTTTATTCCGACTGAACCACCCTGATCATTGTGACGCGCGCCGCAGCACGCGGATTGATTGCGCAGTCGTTGAATTTTTGGTCATCGTCAGTAGGACACGAGTCTCCATTCCGCGAACGGACAAAATCGAACAAACTTGACGTCAATTGCGTCGCATTTGTGTCTCTGAAAAGGCGCACAAACAAAACGCTGGAAACGCTGAAAAGAACTCTTAATTGGTCTATACTCGAGAAGGAGTACCTAAGTAGCGAACCTGTTTGAGGTGTTTCTTTGCTTTGTAACGTTTATTGGCGACCATGTCGAATTTCAAAATAAAGGACGTCTCGAAGCTAGGACATTCGCGTAATACCCCGGTGGATCGCTGATGTCGATCGTCAAGGTCCCAATGATAGGGTCAGAGGTCACGATCTATGACTGCTCGATGATAACCTTGGTTTTTGATTTTTCCAAAGGCTTCGTTGCCTCTGCTGTCAAGGATTTGATCTATTTTTTCCAAATAAATACGTGGCAACGATTTTGAAATTGTTAAGCTGCGCGTTATTTCCTTTTATCTTGCATAGGTTATAGGGGTTAAGGTGAATCATTTAAACCATTTACTTAGCGATAATTTTAGGGGAAGCTGAACCACTGGCTCTTTCAATTTACCTCGGTAATTTCTTATTACGTGAGCGCATTTGTTGTGTCAATATAATGGGCATGATTTGCATAACCTGTTCGGTGACAAGTGCCGGCATGATTCTCTTTCCTTTGCCTCTAGACGGATCTACATTTTCGTTGCTTCTCTGACGTTTCGCGGTACATCTGCATAGGCATGTGCGATAGTGCGTCAATTGATACTTGACTTTCATTGCACTCGCGTGGAACATTTCACGTGATTTTAATTAGATTACGTTTTTAAGTACCAAACAGAGTACCACCTTGTACAAAATTCGTTTCTTGGATAAGACGCAGTAACTTACGTATTGAATGGGGGTATACTAGTTGGCAGACAAATTTCAGTGATTCTTTGTTTTGTTGTGAGCGAAGATTTAAAGTGGGAATTAAAATGTTAGACTATTAGGACTTTATTTCAGGCTAAAAGGTTTGGCCTGAGATTTCTACATCGTTTTATAATTTGTCAAAGGGATATATTAAATTTAGGTGTCTGAATTTTATCAGTGACGTGGTATTATTTTTTTATTATAGTTGAATATGTAGGTATAGTTTTTTAGTTGTGTCGGGAATATTTTAACGTTGTGAGATCTTGTACTTTTCTGATATCGAATAATACTTGTGGCTTCTGAATCATATTGTCAAAAGCAATCTTATATTGAAAACATGTTAGTGAAATTCAATTCTGAACATTTACACGGAAATGTCGAGGTGAACTCGTCCGAAGTAATTTATAACGCACATTATCTAGCGTGTGTGCTCGTTTCGCATTTCAGTTGTATATTTTTGCTCACTTTGGGTGAACACTGGATTGTTGTTCGATGATGGATGAGTACCTAATAAGAGCAGTGCAATAATATTTATAGAATGCTGATGTGTTAAATATTTTCCCAATATTCTCCACCTTTATTGCTATCAATGAAATTAAACAATCACATTTAATTGAGTAAATCCCTGGCTGAAATTAAAATAAAGTAAAATAAAATTGTACGTTTTAATATAAAATAAAAAAACAACAATAGTAGGTTTCATTTATATAAGTGGAGGTAACGAATACAAAAGGATCTCTCCAACAACGCACGCGCACTTACAATTACGGATTTATACGTAACATAATGGAATGAAAAATAAAGTAAATTCTAAGAAAAATATGTCACTGCTATTCTATTATATTTTCAAATATACTAGCATGCTTTGTCAAAGAAACAACCAAACATTGGCTATAGTTGTGAGCTAATATTCCTAAATTAGTTTTCATATTAAGGGGACCTTCCGGTCTAAAAGTCGATTTTTTTTCATTTTTTGATTGTAACAACCTTATAGGAATACGTGATTAAAAGGATTTTTTGAAATTCGTAAAATTCCCGAAGTTATAGGCACTTGAGTAGCGGCAAATGCATAGGTAACACCCGGCCACTCGGCACTCACGTAAAACTTTAAACGCGTTTTTCTCGAAACAGTGTTCTCAAAACGGTGGGACCTGTATTTCCAAAAGTTATTATCCGATTCGATTGAAACTTTTTTTATTTTGAAGAATATACTTCTAGCTAGGGGGATACCAAAAAAAATTACAAAAAAGTGAAAATTTATAATTTTCAAAGGCGTTGAAATGATGAAAACTATAGGGAAAAAGTGATTTCAAACTTCAAGTGTAGCTATTTTCTAAAAAAATGTCATTTTTGTATTTTTTCTGGTTTTCCCACTAGCCTTCAGTATATTCTTCAAAATAAAAAAAGTTTCAGTAGAATCGGATAATAACTTTTGGAGATACAGGTCTCACCGATTTGGATCAATTTGTTGACGCCTTGACTTTAACGACTCCCCAGTGCCATCTGCAATGATTAATTGTAAAACAAAAAATATACTTCTGTAGTTTAAGACATCCTTAATACAATGCAAAAAGTCGCATTAAATTATATGTAGTAGTTTTCCTTTAATTAATTCCTAAATACCACCTATTTTTTTGGGCTCTAGACCGGAAGGTCCCCTTAAATAAAATACTTTTGACATACGAAATATTGATTTGCGATGCAAACATACCTTATCTGCTCCAACATTATCTTTTTCCAGATTCTGTGAAACTATTATCAGATTAACGGTATCAGAGGTAAATAGTGGCCGATTAGAACTCTGAAATCAGGAAGAATGTTACGCTTTCTAAATACTTCAAAGTATTATGACATTGTGATCTTGTAAATCTGTCAAATAATGCGTGCAAATAAAGGTCTGATTGTAAAGGTTGGAAGAAAGCGAGCCATAACAAATATGAGCTATCAGTAACAAATTTATAACTCCATTTTTAACAGTTAAATATTTATCTGTCTGAGAATACAAAGGCATACAGCAAATATACAGTTGTTAAAGTCCTCCATTTCAATTACATTTTCATTCTTTGTTCCTGTAAAATTCAATTTGCTTTTTGAACGAAAAACTGTCAACAACAGTGACGGATGTTTATGTAATCAGGTTGATTAAACAGCTACGATGTCCGGTGCAATTGCAATTCGCGAGATAAATGCGCAAGAGTGCAGTAATTGGCATGTCAATGCGGGGACGAAAGCACGTGCGTTTGCCACGCGTGTACGCGCCAATCGGGTGAAATAGAGATACATATACAGGGTGTCCTGACAGATCGGTGCCAAATTAATATAGTGTATTCTGGAGGTTAAATAGTTGAAAAAAGTTTATATGAACCCACTTCCGAAAATGATTTATTAAGTTATAAGAAAGCATAGATTCGTTATGCGTTAAGTAAAATAATTGTACAATGCTTCTCCGTTTTATGGGTCTGTAGAGTTGCTGATTGATGAACAAATAACTGTAGTCATTGTGAGTTATTATTTACGTGACTTTTTAAAGCTTTAAGTTGTAACAGGTATTCAGAAGTTCCTCCTTCTGCGAACACTTATTTAACTTAAAACTCATTCTATCAATTAGGTATATACCCCGAATGTGCATATTCACATTAATATATGTGTGTATGAACATTTTTTTACTTCGATACTTAAAACTCGTACCCAAAATTTTGGACAACATTTTTGTTCATTAACGCAAACTACTTTTTTTAAATTATTCATATAATTTCTATCTGTTCCTATGAAGTGTATGAAAAAGTATTGGTCACTGCTTTCAGGGGTGAATCTCACCTCTAGATTCACTTTCACCTGTGCTTCGAATAGGAATTGTGAGGTGCAGAAGTATCTCGTATGAAAAGGCCCTAAAGACCTATGACATTACATGATATTATTAATAAAATAGGTACTTCTATTAGTGCGATTGGAAAGTTTTACATTTTTTAAGTAAATAAATCTATAAAAATGTATATTATTTACACCTTTACCGCTGAAACATATATGAACGTTGCTCAGAAACAGAGTTGGGCATCATTGAATTGTAGGAAGATAATTACACAAATGAATTCTTTTTATTCGAATATTTCATCAGGATAACAATTTTATTCATTATTCATAACCGATTATTTTACCACGTAATTCGAATAATTGATCCTTAGTTATTGGAATAATTTATTTGGATAACGATTCCAAAATTATTCAAATAATTATCCAATTAACTGTTGATAGTGTTCGATGTGATAACTATTTTCGTTGATAATAAATGTAATATATAGTGTTAGGTCAATAACAAAATACCAAATAAAAAATCATTTGAATAAAAGTTATCATCCTTCCTATGCCACTTAAATAAATTTGTATGCCAAGCAAGAAATTCGCCTGTGACGAATAACAAAGCATTCGTTAATCGTTATTCTTATCCTGAATCAAATTAACACTGTCCAGGAGCATGCAAAAAAGGATCCGGGACTTAGCACCGTAATCGTAACTTTCTTTTTGCGTGAAATAAGTCTCTGAGGTGACCTCATTTCGTAACATTTTCTGTCGCCAGAAACCAGAGATGAGCAAAATTGTCTTCGGATGACGAATAACGATTAGACTTCTATTCGCTACAAACGGATAAGTTTTTAGTCGAATAAGAATTTACCCGAATAAATTTTTACTCGAATAAGGATTACTCCGATTAAGTTTTAACCAAATGATAATTCATTCAGATAACATAAATAATTTTTATTTGGATATTGTTTTTATTGTTTCCTGTGTTTTAAGCAGGATGGCGTTTCAAGCTTATTTTGAGTCCCACTTTTTTCCCCTCCTCTCTTCTTCGGGTCCCAACTAGGGCTGGGACTATTTGTCGAATTTTTCGGTATTCGAATATTCGAATACTTCAGTTGCTCAATTATTTGGCGAATATAATTCGAATATCCAAGTATTCGAATACTATTCGAATAGTATGGTGTGAATTATAAATCAAGTTCTTTAGGTTCATTTGTCAGGGTGAAATCTTGTAAGCAAATTTTGACCCACTTCACACCATACTATTCGATTACATCAGTATTCGAATAATAACATTCGAATACTCAAATATTCGAAGTTTATTCTTAGCATTCGAATACTTGTAAAATATACGAATATTAAATTATTCGAATAGTCCCAGCCCTAGTCCCAGCAGCAGCAGCGCACCGGGAGAAAGGTGGTCTCCCATCTTTCCCCAGTACACCGCCCCGTGATGCTTAACTTCGGTGATCTAACGAGAACCGGTGTTTTCCATCACGGCTACGGCCGCTGGTTTTATTTGGATAATTATTTACTCGTTGTGTACGTCGTATGAACATAGTTTCAGAAAACTAAGGGGAAATCAAAACTATGAAGAGTTCTTCGTCGATACTATTATTTGAATAATTTTGTAATAGATATTCGAATAAATGGATAGAACAGGGTAACTCGGTGTAATATGCCACAGTTAAATTTGAAACGCGATATCTCACGAGTATAAGCAGATACAGGGAAATAGATAAAAACATATGAAAGTGTAACTAATTCTGTATATTGACTAATAAGTAAAGATATGTAACTTTTATAGTTTATACAAAGTGGCATATTACCCAAGTGGTGGTGGGTAAATATGCCACAAGGTCTGAGGTAATATGCCACAAGCTATGAAGTGCGAACTAATCACTCAAATTTTTGAGAATCAACAATATTTTAAACTATTCGAGCTATTAGTAACTAATAATAAATGTTTGAACTCAACGAAACGTAAAATATATTTGAAAAAAGCTATTTCTGCAAACTAAACAGTCCCCAATCTCTACGCAGACTTCATGCACCCACTTTTTGCAACAAGTAGTTTTTAACCAGTCACATTTTTGTCCTATTTTACCGTAATAATATAGTTCACATATTGCACAGTAGTTGTCATTTTCTGCATCAGTTCAATTGTCATAAAAAATATCTACAATCTCAGAATTTGTTCTATATTTTAGTACGAGCCTCCTTCGCTATTCGAATGGCTACCTTTAAATTTTCGTCTGACCAAACAGCACGGTTTGAAGTTCTAATATGAAAAAAAACAACTCGATGGCATTAAATAGAAAGAGTTATAAAAATATTAGTTTGTGGCATATTATACCGACAAACATGTGGCATATTACTCCACACGGTCATAAAAGGGAGGATTGAAAATCTCTCCACGAAGTACATAGTGTTCACGGATGTGCGAGTGGTTGTAAAATTTGTTTATTAGTCTACTTTGTCATAATCTATTGATTTTTTGTATAACTGTTCACACAAATGTATAATCTGCATTCTAGTTACAGTGTGAAATTAGATCAAGACGATACTTTTATAACTCACCAGGATTTACTGGAAATAAAAGAAGGTAAATGCCAAAATCTATTGTCGTCTTAGCAGTTACACTAAATTCAACGGAATTAGTGCAAATGGTAACGGCATCTGTGCATTATTTAAAAAATTATTGAGAAGCGGCATATTACCTGCGGTGGCATATTACCCCGAGTTACCCTAATATGTTACAAATAACGAATTATTATCATCTGAATGAAATATTTGCCTAAATAGAATATAATCGCATAGTTATCTTGAAGTTAGATAAATATTTATTCGAAACAATTCGAATAATACTGGACTCTGCCAGAAACTGTGTGCTGGTAATAAGTAAGGGGTGATTCTGGTAATAACGCCGCAAAATTCGGCAACATTCAGGCTTTTTTCTCTCAGTGAATACAATGAATAAAAATGTCAAACTTTTTTTCATTTATTAAGGCACTTGTATGTATACGGAACAATTTTTTAAATACACTTTTAATTGTGTTTTTTCAATGTTATCTGGAGTTCAAAATCGCGCCTTTGAAAAGAAGTACCTCCTTGGCGGGAGTGATTTAAGCTCACAGACTCATCTGAAACAAAAAAACCAAGCTGATTCTTAATCATTATGAGTACCGCTATCGCAGGTGCCAGAATTAGCCACGTAAGTCAAAATTTAACAAAATTGCGCGCATTCAAACTACAAGCAAGAATGGAAAATTTCGAAAATTGAAATTTGAATGCGCGTAATTTTATTAAATTTTTACTTACGTGGCTAATTATGGCACCTGCGATAGCGGTACTCATAATGATTAAGAATCAGCTTGGTTTTTTTGTTTCAGATGAGTCTGCGAGCTTAAATCACTCCCCCCGTCTTTTGAAAGGCGCGATTTTTAACTCCAGAAAACATTGAAAAAACACAATTAACAGTGTATTTAAAAAATTGTTCCGTATACATTACAAGTAGCTTAATAAATGAAAAAAAAGTTTGACATTATTATTGATTGTATTCGCTGAGAAAAAAAAACCTGAATGTTTGTGAAGTTTGCGGCGTGATTACCAGAATGACCCCTTAAGAGGGGAGCCCTATTTAGGACGCTAGGAATAAGGTGATCCTTGCGAATTTTTTTCTGAGAAACTGTTACGCGGATCTTTTCCAAACTTTCAGGGTATTTTAGTTCACAATCAAACAATAAAAATTAATTTTTTCGTTACAAAATGTTCGGTAGAAATGGAGATACAGGAACACGTTTGTTAGGACTCGCGCGCCGGAGTTGCGAATTTGCGATTGTAATGGTGGCCCCAATTCTTCCTTGAAATAAAAAAACCAAGGTTTTTCTTATTTCTAGTACAATTACATTGTCGATGAACCTAACAAATGGGAAAAAAGTTAAAAGTTGGCAAATTGGCGGGACTTGAAAGAAAAAGTCTGCGCTCCAAGATATTGCGTACTCTTTATGGAAAAAGACTTGTTCAATTCAATTTATTTATCAAAGCTACAGGTCCATCGACAATGTAATTATACTAGAAATAAGAAAAACCTTGGTTTTTTTATTCCAGGGAAGAATTAAGGCCACCATTACAATCGCAAATTTGCAACTCCGGCGCGCGAGTCTTAACGAACGTGTTTCTATATCTCCATTTCTACCGATCACTTTGTAACGAAAAAATTAATTTTTATTGCTTGAATGTGAACTAATATACTCTGAAAGTTTGGGAAAGATCCGCTTAACAGTTTCTTAGAAAAAAATTCCCAAGTATCACCTTACTTCTAGCGTCCTAAATAGGGCTCCCCTTAAATGAGATAGAGGCCTTAATCGTGATTAGTAGATTGCTCTGAAACGTCGATTCCTCTGAAGGGTGTGTTTATCGTGTCCTCTTAAGGACCGGTTGAGGTACTTGCCTGTCAGAAATATTAATTCCGCTGACGCTACTTTTCCGTGGTATGTAAAGAAATTGCGCGCTGCGGTTCCCGCAGTCTTAAATACCTTCTTCGTTGGCTTCGTTTTCATGGGCGATGGTAAAAGTGATGGATCAGCTGTTCTAATCCCAGCAATGCTTTTAATGCGAAAGATCGATACCGCTTTCTCGCATATCGAATCGCATTTAAGGGAGTTATGACATCGTCGTGAAACGAGAACGATCACGTGGGCTGTTATGACGAACGGTTGCGTTTTAGTGTTTTAGGAAGTGCGACGCGGTGATAGGAAGCGATATTTACTCTTATCAGAATGTTGCGAGTAATCAGCATAAAGTACGGTACTTTTTTCTTGGCAATTTCGAAGACATAATTCCTCCAGAAATTCATAACGTTCCTTGAAAGCGAAAATGGAGATTTTTTTATACTTTTTGTTCAACATTAGCCGGTTAACTGGCAATGTATCATATGAGCCGTTCATTTTGAAAGTGGCGTAAGTCCATTTATGTTCGAATCGAGATATTGAAGGGTTTGCGTTGGATTAAATTTAAAAATACGGAGACCCGTATGAATCCGTCAGCGGATCGAAAGTGAATTTGAGATTAAATTGTTTGTAACAAATTCATTGCACATTGATAATTGAACTGCTACCTTGATAATTAAACATAAAGCTGTGATCTCAAAAAATTTTATTGCACAATATTTTCCATATCCATTTGAAACTCTCACAATGGGACTTACGCCACTTTCAAAATAAACTTCCTCATCACTTCATTAACCAGCATATTTTCGTTTTACAAAATTTTAACGATTTTAAATATATTAGTAACAATTTGCTTCGGAATGAAAAGGTCATGTAAAAATGTAACTATTAAGATAGCTAACTCGATTTTTCTGCAAAATGGACTTACGCCACTTTCAAAGTAAACGGCTCATATATGATAAAAAAAAATCTGCCTAATTCTGCTTATGTATCATATATGATCAAATGGAATAACTTTTTTGATTTTCAAACGATTTGAATGAAACTTGGTGTGTAATGGTTTGTTGGGTCGCTGAATCTTAATTTGGCATTGGAATTGTAAAATTCAATATGGCAGACTCAAAATGGCCGACCCAAAATGCCTGCCAAAAGGAGAAAAAATAACCCCCGGAATCGATTCAGCGACTCAAAAACCCCCTGTATACCAAATTTTGTGTGATACACTTAATTTTTCGATGTTAACAGTTTGGGCAGGAATAGTAAAAAAGCCGTGCCAGTTAACCGGTTAAGTATTTACGAATATCTGCTTCAAGAGCGGTGAAGAAGTGTAAGGTAGTATTACTCAGTTTGATATTACAAAAAAATAACTGTTATTCGCATTTATGCAACGATGACTTGCGAAAACGAGTGTGCCTAGGAAATACGACAGCCTTAATGCCGCTCTGACCTCCACAATTGTCAACTTATGTCATACTGCTACAACGAAAGTAGCAAATCCTCGAGAAGAATGCAAAACACTTTTTTCAAAAATCCAAGTAAATGCTTTTTTGTAATATTGAATGAAACATCAGGAAATATCAGTTTTCGAGGGAGATATTCGGAAATAGTTAAACTTTGAAAAAGTATAAAACAATTTTTAGAGAGAAATTATTATACGAGGATTCATTATTCCAATAATAGTACCTATTGCTTGCCATACACTTTTGATGAATTAAAATTTTGTGCCTCCTGCAACGATAATATTTTAATAGTTTCATTAGATATTTTAGAAGCAGTGTTTGAATATTTGTGTGCATTTTTTATCTATATATTACAATGAAACACTAGTAACACTATGTAATTTTTGTGTTGCTTATTTCTCGACGCTTAATTTCCATTCAACGATGCTACACCGTGATGTGTATAAAGGAATATTTCATAATAAAATTTGCAGGTCGTGAGTAATGCTCACCTCGTTTCAGTGACGCCGTTATTATTGAAACTGCCTTGAAACTACGGTTTGTTTCACGTTCCGTTCTAGAAACAAAACAGACACATGCCATTCTTTTTTTACCTTCTAATCGTCAGTAATTCATTACTTTAATGATAGCTATATTTTAAAGACAGACTTGTGCCACGAAGAACTTTCTTTAAATTGTGATAGTAATTTTGAAATGCAATAGCAACGATAACGCTAACCATTTTTATCTATTTTGTTACCTTCAGCCAACCATTGGATGTGTTAACGAGGACACGGTTCATTTACTTGTAAATCCATATTACAGTAGTCAGAAGTTTGAATAGATAATTCTATGTTGGAAACGTGATAGGTACTTAATTTGTCCTCTTTAATAAAAGTATCAAATTACCTGATGGCACGTGCTTTTCTCGAAGTTTCAATTTAATTATTCTCGACCATTGGACCACTTCAGAATTAAGTGTTACTGAAATCGATGCGATAAAAATAAACAAGTTTCTCAATGAAAATAATCGTTACAGCAGGAATGGGATTATACATATAGGTACCACTCACAATCAGAACTCAGCTGTTCCTAACGTCACACTGCCGTCGGGATCGATACTTGAAATTGTTTCGTAGCTTCCACGCGCACATTTGCAACACCGTGACGCACTAGCGTATCGTTAGGGCTTTAATTGGTGGCAACATTTGATAACATTAATTATGCGAAGTCGTGTGGTGCAGAAAGTAGGGGTAGATTAATTTAAGAAATTCCTCTTTGAAAGGTGAAAATCTCTTCTCGAATGGGAACTATTTAGTCATCTAAATATGAAAGATAAACATATAGAGAAGAAGCATTAAAAGAGCCATTATACTGTTGTCTTCTGACCTCTTCCTCACGCTGCGACTCCGAAAGGAATTTCAAAGTACGCACTTTCTTTCGGAAATGCTGAAAATTTGTTTCTTTCCATTACCTGTGTGTTTTCAGACGACAGTAATTTTTCGATGAACCACAATACGACGGATACGGGATCCATGTTTACCAATAATATCACTCGTGATTTTATAATTGTGATTTTCTCGCAGAAGTGGTAGTAATAAATAACAAATAACATACATAATACTTAATTTGATATTTTAAATGGGTTTTAATCTGTAAACGCCAGGCATAGGTTAATAGTACATTGACCCTTGGTTAACGGACAATTTGGCAGTCGATACCGAACACAGGGTCCGCTTTGATCCATAAAGGCACATCCAGACTCTTGCATCAGCGTCTGGATGTGCCTTTATTAGTAAAATTTTGTGAAGACAACTCTCACAAGGAGAGGTTCCCAGGTGTCCGCCTCCGATTGCTTTGAATTTTGGATATGTTTTAAAGAAGCGAAAAATAAGATATACGTGCTTTTTTTATAGAGACCCGTTTTCATATTTAGGGGGTAAATCCAACCTCCAAAGTTATAAGATTTTCAGGTGTTCATCTCCGTTTGCTTTGGTTTTTGGATGTTTTAGAGGACCGAAAAATAAAATATACGTGTCTCTTTATTTTGGCTTGCTTGAATGTTTAGGGGGTAAATACACCCCCCAAAGTTATGAGTTTTAGGTGACCATCTCCGATTGCTTTGATCTTTGGATATTTATGACGCAAATGAAATCTATATGATGTTTTACTCAACACAATTTTGTAACCCTTATGAACTTCGAGGTGTGGTTTCACCCCCTAAATATGAATACGGGCCGCTATAAAAAACACGAATATCTTACTTTTCGGTCCTCTAAAACGTATCCAAAATTCAAAGCAATCGGAGGCGGACACCTGGGAACCTCTTCTTGTCAATGTTTCATGTGAATATGCTCCTAGGTATTGAATGAACTTGAGATACCCGCGTATTCGCCAAAAAGGGCATTCTTACAACCACTAATTCCAATACTTAAATGCAGTAGTTAGTAGTGATGGGATCAAGTATATTGGAAGTAGGTTCGAATCTGATTGTATAGTTTCGAACAGTTCACGAGTACTTCGGAAAAAACACTACTTTCAAGTAGACTCGAACCTTGACGAGAAAGGTTTGAACTCTCTATAAGAACTTTGAGAAACGTCAGCGGTACTTGCAAGTATAATCGAACCCTGACTATTTATAGATTCGAACCTTTTAACTAAAAACTATACCTAAAACATCAAGCTACAATATCCAATATTAACTTGCGTTCAATCAAGTACCAAATACGAAATACAACGAAAAATATCTGAAGTGGTACGATGTTGGCAATTCTCAGCTATGTAGATCTTTGTCTTCCAGGGTTCGAATACTACTTTTACGAGATACATTCTCGAACTCTTCCGGTACTTTTTCTGAGGTTCGAAACCGGCTTCTATGACCCAAGTACTTTTGAAGTATATAGAATGAAACGCCCAGCTCTTATGAGTAGTATTCGAATCCGATGAAGTGAAACTTTTGTATTGGAATTGACTCGGATTCATGAGTACAGATTGAATTTGATCCCATCTCTAGCAGTAAGTAGATGAATGTTCGCTGAATATAGTTTCTTCGGCAGTTAACATTCATTTACGAAGATCGTGTGAAACGCGATCAGCAGTAGGTTGCTTTGAGTCAGGGCTCTTCAAGGTCCCCCCCGCGGGAGCTTGGGCTCTCCCACTCTCGTCCGCGTTGTCAGGGATACCGTCCGACGCTAACCGCGAAGACGCTAGCCGGGCTAGCCTGTCATGGCAGCCTTCGTAGCGTCGCGCGGTCTCCTTGGCAACGGAAGGCACGCTGCGCCAGAGGAAGATTGGAAGGGGAAGCAGGCGCGTGAGGGGCCCCTACGCTGGAGAGCCCTGCTTTGAGTCCCGAAGAAATTAACACTATTGCATCATATTTTTTGGTGTGCCACTCTGGTAGCATGTTGCAAAATAAAGAAAAAAAAGGAACCGAAAGGTTTCCATTAATAAATCTTTGTTCT
Organism: Andrena cerasifolii; assembly: GCF_050908995.1. NCBI lineage: Eukaryota > Metazoa > Arthropoda > Insecta > Hymenoptera > Andrenidae > Andrena > Andrena cerasifolii. Next base: position 1,768,496 of record NC_135128.1, on the reverse strand, counting down.
TCTTTGAATGTGCAAAAGTGCAATTAAGATTTAATATTTCATGAATTCTATTCCATGCACCTGCAATTGTCTTTCTATTGTTATAATATCCATCCGTAGAATTCCATATGGATGTTTGTATTTGAAACGCTTTCAGAAATTGAAATGGTATACAGTTACTCGCAGAAGTATCTGTTCACCGTATGTATAACACATTTTACATTTAAATCGATTTCAAAATAAGAACTGGCAATTCTAATTCACATTAATATAAATGTTACGAATCCACTGCCCCTTATCATACAGTGTACATATACCTACATATTACTGTGGCCGTTCTTTATAGTCTGGAATTTTTTTCGTACTTCTTTGCTTTTACCCCCTACAATGGTGCCGTTTCATAAGAAAATAATTCCTGAAAAAGTTTATTGCAATCAGCCCCAGCTTATTTGTGACATAAATACTTTACGAAAACACTTCACCGTAATCCTACTGTACAACTTCAAATGGAGCTACCTAGTATTTCAAGTTTTCATTAACTGTTTTAGGTTTATACAAAAACCTCCGTGTTTCTCCGAGTTCTAGATAGTACTATTTGAAAGCAGATCCCATCTACTAACAGCCCTGTAAAAATAGACTGTATCTTTTTGCAACTTTGGCTGTTATTAATACATAATCACAGCAGTGCGTTTTCTATGCGATTACGCAGAATGTCATACCATCGGCAATTTTCGCTATTTTTACATACTTCCTATTTTCTATTACTTTTTAAAAGTTTTAGTTTGTATGGATAGTAATATTAGCAACGTTAAATAATAAAATAACAATGAAAATTATAAATAAAGTATTGTTACCACAATTGTTACACAGAAAACATATTTCGTAATTGTTTACTAAAACTTATATAACATTCCTTTTTTCATTATAAATTAAGTTTTTAAGTCTTATAACTTATGCTTTATTTTACATAAACGCATATGATTGCTTAATGTTTATGAAATCTACACGTACAAATGGTAATATTTTAATACCGATTGCGTCAATGAAACTTGTAAATAGTTGTAAGTGTTATAAGATCAATTAATATCTTATGGAATGTATTTATATGCGTATGTTCATTTCTGAAAGTTTTGCTCTATGAATAACAAAAATGATAAAATATTAGTTCCAGCTTCAGGAACTTTTCCATTTATGATAGTAAAATACGGATATTATTATTTTATTATATAATTTTAGTAGTTTAATGTAATATGTTATTATTCTATTGTGTTATTTTCTTTCTCTATTGTGTTGTATAATTTTTTAAGATAATCAATTCTGTGTTTATGTAACATTACATACTTATTAGTACATAATTATCATATATGGTTTTTGTGTACCGAATGTTTACGGGGTTTATTGCTATTTGATTTAATATAGGCGTTTTAATTTTATATATGTCCCTGTCCATATAACCCTTGGCTATTAAGAGGTAATATAAAAAAAAGTATTAAAAAATATTGAAATATATCGAAGTGATGAGATTTTTTCTGCGATTCCTATGTAAAGTGCCCCACTGTACGCCGCGGGGCTTACAATTTTTTTAGGCAGTTTTCAACTCCAAACCATTGATGAATTCTAAACTTTAAGGCCTCGTCGGCACCCGTTCCTGTGGTCCAATTGCAATAAACTTTTTCAGAGATTATTTTTTTAGGAAATGGAACCATGCTAGGGTGTGAGAGCAAAAGAAATCGGATGTTAAAAAGGGTGGCCCTATTGTATATGTATACATATAAACCTGCGCATTATTGGTAACAGTAGCATTATTGTGCAATAAGACTCGATTACCAATTTAGTGTTCCTTCTCAAGAATTCTTTCTCGAGAGTTTCTGGAGAAATTTTAAAATTTTAAAATTTGCTTATTCCTGATTTCTCGAGAAACTTAAGTCTGGGAAATCGCGAAAGTATAAACACATCTACAATTTACAATAAGTCTTATTATTTCGTAACATTGGAACCTGTATGAATTACAAGAGAAAATATCAGTACAGAAGATTCGACATTATTTACTGGTGAAGGTGCTCTTAAATTCTTATTTAACAATTTAGAAAAATTGTATACCTACTGAATTAAGTATTGAGTTTCTTGTGGCTATGGAAGAAAAAATATCGAAAAGAAGAGAAAAAATTATTGTGTCCTTTACAAAATTTTTGCATATGTAGTCAGAATCTCTTCAAAAAGATTAAAAAAACGCGTGCTTTCATTTAATATCCAAGACAGATATATATAAAACGGCAAAACAAATTCTAAGTAGCTAGGCTTTTCGGAAAATATAACAGTAACAGAAAATACTGAAAAACTTACGGATCCTCAAAATGAAGAATTACCATTAAGAAAACAATTAGAGTTAGCAATCGCACAGAGCCTCCAAGAATTTAGTATCAACCAAGAAAAACATAAATACCGGACTTTAACATAGGAATTTCATATTTTTCAATCCACTGGAAGAAGAACACTCAATTTACCATAACTTTTGCGTGTGCTGCATACGATGAGCCCATCATCCACTCAAAACGAAAGAAATTTTTCTACAGCTACAAATTTTATCACAAGAAAAAGAAAAGAAATAGTTTAAAAACCTACTTTAAAACAAAAAAGTAATGTTTCGCTTTGCACAAATTTTGTATTAAATAAAAATCAATTATATTTAATATGTGTTCTTTCATTTATACAAGTTTTGTGCAAATTGGACAAGAATGAACAATTAGTTAAAGTTTCCTTGTGTTTGATAAATCAACATTATTCCAAAAATATAAATTTTTAATATTTTTTCCAATTTCTCGAGAATTCTCGGGAATTCTCAAGAAGTATGATCTATTTTCTTATTTTTCGAGAAAGAAAAAATATCGAGAAATCAGGAACACTAATTACCATTATTACTATCACTATCATTACTATTATTACTGTTATTACTATTATTACTATCACTATCATTGCTATTATTACTATTACTACTATTCTTATTGTTATCGTTGCCATTATAATAATTGTTAGCATCTGCGTCATCATTAGCGCTACGAAAGTCGGAAAACCACGGTCAAGGCCTAAGACAGGGATGCACAAGGAGCCGTTTTTAGCGCCTAACTGCGAGCAACCCGCCTGTCCCGTTGCTAAGGTTAGAATCGGTGAGGCGAACTTCAGTAGTGTACGTGCATTTGGTATGACTTGAACCCAGCTGTATACACAGCTGCAGTTCTCCTCACCGATTCTAACCTTAGCAACGGGACAGGCGGGTTGCTCGGAGCTAGGCGCTAAAAATGGCTCCCTGTGCACCCCTGGCCTAAGACCCTCTTCCCTCTTACCACGCGACCATTGCAATCCCTTCCGTCCACACCGAGTTTTCCTTTACGATTATTGCCAACAACCTGGTCACTCTGACTTCAATTAACGGAAAGTAGAGAAATAAACAAACAGCCCTTTAAGCAGCCCTTGGAAATTCTAATTTCCGGAACCAAATACTCTAATGGTTCCAAACGTTACGGCACATATCTTAACAATAAACCTTGCTTAATATACTTTTGTGTGCATTCAATTGCAAATTTGCGCAAAGTTTATTTAAAAAAGTGTTATCCGCGGTAATAGCAAAGATCGTGCAAAAAATATTCGCCGAAATTCAATATTAAATTTATACAAACGTAATTACAATAAGTTAATATTCTTATAATATTCCTGCGATTTTATTATAAGCTTTAATCTATTGTGCATAAATTCAACTATTTTTTTGTGATTATTTTGTTCCATTCTCCTAGCAAAATTTCTTTCAACGTTTTTTTGGTAATTACTTATTACTTCAATAAGTGAAATATGGTGTGGTATGAAGTGGGCGGACACTTTCCTGATTAATTGCAGCTTCATTAAGGTGAAATCTGACGGGACGTGAATCGGCGAGCTGAGCCGGCTCGCCCAGGCTCGCGTATCGGCGATCCATGAGCGTTCTCACGGCGCGGACTCGGCGAGACGGCTCGGCTCATAGACATATATAGACGGAACAGAAGCTGGGAGTATCGGCGAGGGGAACGGTAGGCTTGGAGGGGAAAAGGCAGAGGCCAGATACAGGCACGTCGGGTTAGCTTCAGAAGCATTCGGTATGCAATACCACTGCGTTACCCGATTTGCCTGTATCGCTCCCCTTACCGCGAATCTTACACTCCCCTCAGCTTACTCTCTGTCTATATATGTCTATGGCTTGGCTCGCCCAGGATCGCCCTGGCTCGCGAGTCGGTGAGCCATAAGCGTTCTGACGGCGCGTGGACTCGGCGAGTCTCATGCCAAGCTCGCCCAAGCTCGCGAATCGGCGATCCATGAGCGTTCTCACCGCGCGGGACTCGGCGATCCATGAGTGTTCTCACGGCGTGGGACTCGGCGAGACGGCTCGGCTCGCCCAGGTTCGCCCAGGCTCGCGAATCGGCGATCCATGAGCATTCTCACGGCGCGGGACTCGGCGAGACGGTTCGGTTTGCCCAGGTTCGCCCATGCTCGCGAATCTGCGATCTATGAGCATTCTCACGGCGCGGGACTCGGCGAGACGGTTCAGGTCGCCCAGGTTCGAGTATCGGCGATCCATGAGCGTTCTCACGGCGCGGACTCGGCGAGACGGCTCGGCTCATAGACTATTGGCGAGGGGAACGGTAGGCTTGGAGGGGAAAAGGCAGAGGTCAGATACAGGCACGTCGGGTTAGCTTCGGAAGTATTCGGCATCGCTCCCCTTACCGCGAATCTTACACCCCCCTCAGTTTACTCTCTGTCTATATATGTCTATGGCTCGGCTCGCTCAGGCTCGTCCTGGCTCGCGAGTCGGCGAGCCATAAGCATTCTGACGGCGCGTAGGCTCGGCGAGACGGCTCGGCTCGCCCAGGCTCACGAGTCGGCGAGCCGTGAGCGTTCTGACGGCGCGTAAGCTCGGCGAGTCTCATGCCAAGCTCGCCGATCCACGTGCCGTCAGATTTCACCTTTAGGCCACTCCGTGCTCTCGAGTCTCGATCCTCGCGAGCACAACTGAAAGTTCGCCGTATAAATAGTGTGAGTGGCTCACGCTGCGGGAAACAACCGAATAGTATTCGCGCGCTTTGATATGCAGTAATTTATCGACACGAGGTGGAACAACATTCACTATTCGATACGAGTGTCGAATATTTGTGCATGAGTAGGTACGAACATTGTATCAACTTTTGCGTGTTTTTACGCGAGTAGCGAATATTCGTGTACAAATACCGAATGTTTGAAGCCGAGGTGATGCAGAATCTGCTAGGTAAAGCCTTATTTATTAGTCCACTATGTAGTAGGCTCCAGTTTAAAGTGACCAGATATTTTTTGTTCCAGTGCGAGACAAGCAAGCAAAAAAAAAAGAGGTTAGCAGATCCGTGAGGAGATCTTTTCCGTAGTTTATTAAAGCATTTACAATATATTTACAAATACATACTTGTGATTATAAAGTAATACATTCAAACGAAATTAAAAATGTTCCTTTTTTCACAACAAAAAAGTAGAGGAAACAGTAACTTTATGCCACTGCGAAAATGTAAAAGGTTACATGTTCAATCCGGGACACTTTGCGGGACACTTTTCAATGAGGACCATAGGGCTCAAATGCGGGACGTTTGGTCACTTTACTCAAGTTGAAACACACGTCTCCTTTCTTTCTTTTTTTCCTACCTTCAATTCTCAACACCTACATCATCCTCGCCATACTGATATTCATGACCGCGTATTAAACTTGGTCTGAATACAGTTGATAAGCCCCTATGTCGTTACTACCGTTTCTTTAAACTCCTGTGGAAAATTACTTTCCTAATCTAAGGAAAACAAGTATTCGTTTGATTTCCCACAGTGTAAATACTGATAAACGATAAATGCTATCACGTAAACTGCATTATGAAACAAATTGTAATAACTAACTTATCAATCCATTAATGTTGAAGGTTGGTTCGACGCTATTATTAAACCAACCACTGTTAAATATAGCATTGTAGCACAGGATTGCGTTCAATTCCTAACGTTTCGAAATGTTTTCATTCTATGAAAAGGAATGTATAGACAAAATTTATTCAACGTTTATTACTGAAAATCAATCTTCCGCAAATTGCTCACGTTCAATTTGTTCTCTATTTAATTGGATGCACTTGTCCTACCTCTTCTACCACTTTTCAAACGCATGCTGCAAGTCTGATTTAATGAAGCACTTGAGAACCACCTCTACAGCTTTTATAGCCTCAACTGTGATTTCAAAATGCCGCCTATTCAAACACTTTTTTACAGTGGGAAATAAAAAATGTGTTTAGAATCACGCTTTTGCTTCTTTAAACTTTCGAAGGCCGGAAATTTTTCATTGAAATTGTATATTTTAAAATTGATGCATATATAAAACCACCGTGTTCCGGAAAGTATCCAAATTTATTGCTAGCCACTATAGTGGAACTTTAGTATTTCTAAGGATTCTTGATATCGCTAATCACGATTCTAAGGTCAGATTACACAGTTCGACAGCCATCTGGACTTGTAACATTCAATAGCCGTTTCGTATAGGTTTTCATGCCATGAAAACGAATCCGCAAACCGTTTGTCGCCATCACCCTCAGTTTTTGAGAAATTCGATTTTCAAAAAAACTGAAAATTTTCAACTTTGAACATCTTTTGTGTCGAAACGGTAATACTTATTTGGTTGCTCGTCACGTCAAATTATTCTCTGAACCCTCCCGAATACAACGATATAAGTTATTATTGCATTATGAACATTTAAATATGTTTAAACATCGATCAAAGGGAAAAGAACACCCGAAATGCACCCATTTTTTGAAGATATCTTTCAATTTATTTCCAAAACTAAGGGTCTAGGAGAAAATCTGACTATTCCACGCGATGAAGTAGACATTTTTCCTTCGGAAAGCATTAACAGTAGTGGTAAGTCACGTTTTGTTTTCAATACAGAAACGAAATAGTTTGGCAAAACGTGCGCCGTCGACAGTGGAGTGGTTGCTCAGCGTAGAAATACTATCGGAACAACAAATCACGGAACAAACAATAATGTTCTGTAGCAACTGTTAACTCCACTTTTCTGAGAATACTGACGTGGACACCACACTGGGTCAGCGTGACCCATAAACTATCCTTTTCACGATGTCACTCGGCTTCTTCAGGCAAATTAGGGGTTTCGTGATGCGGAATCCATAGTAGGGGTCCCAAAGTTTTCTCCCCCACCACAACAGCTCCCCACCATTTACCGTTTAGTAATAGCCACTAATCTTCCAAACGGCCTGGCTCACGGTGACCCAGTGTGCTGTTCGATGATTAAAAAAACGAAAAACCGCGATAACCTTAAGGGCAAATTTCACGCCTCCACAGAGAATTTCAGCAAAAAATTCTCCTTGCATACTTCAATATGCTCTACATTCGCACGAAGTTTCATTAGAATCAGAATTTTCGGGTTGGGAAGGTTTCCTTGCAGTGGCGGATTTAAGAAAAAAGGCCCAGGTGGCAAACGTTCTGAGGGGCCCATTTTGTGAGGGGGGGGGGGAAGAGGTAGTTTACTAAAAACGGGCTAAGTGTAGTAGTACAGAAAAAAATATAGTGTTTGGTTAAAATCATAATTTTTTTAAGATAGGGCCTTAGGGCTTCTGGGCAGGGGCTCATTTATCGGGAAAATGAAGAGGTAGTTTACTAAAAACGGGCAAAGTGTAGTAGTACGCAAAACAATGTGTTTGGATACCTACACCTAATCATAATTTTTTTTTTTGCCAGGGGCCCTACGGGGGCCTTCTGTGCAGTGGCCTAGGCGGCAACTGCTCATCAGCCGCCCTGTTAAATTCGCCACTGTTTCCGTGTGAGATCGCAAAGTATATGTAGGTACCTAAATTGACCGCGATTAGCTTACGTGTATTATAAACCGCAGCAAAGTATGGATCCCGTGTAATTGCTCAGTGATTAGTACTAATTACATAGATGCACAGTCAGGAGGTTATTCATCCATATTTCTTAAAAAAGAAATGTCAACTCTCATATCTGAATCATTGCAGAAGGAAAAGATAACGTAGAAACTCCATTTCTAATCTAATCTCTTATCGCTCGCTTTCCGAATTACGCACAAGGCGCGCCATAATCGCTTCCTTCTGATCGAAGATTTAGAACCAGATTTAAATTGCCAATTGCAAATCTGGAGCTTTAGACACAGTTTTACATTTCGATAATATTTCGTAAATCGAAGCAGCGATTACATTATTGATCTTACAGAAGTGTGTCAACAATTTTGTTCTTTCTCAGGAAATATCATATCTGAAAGAATTCGAATTGAATGAAGGTCGAATGGGCAGAAGGAAATTCGCCCGTGAAAGTTGCATGCAATTTTGAGGGTAAGGAGGAAAAACGAGGAATGTCACAAAGCAGCTCTGTCGAGAAAATTTACTGTTAACACTTTATTCCACCAGTAAGGAAACAAAGTTCATTTAATCTAATTTTCTTAAATAATTTTTTGTTTTAACTTGATCATAGAAGCTTATGTTTATGCGAAAAGTGGAGACATTCCGTAATTTACTTCGTGTCTATTGACATACCCATCCTGTTTTTAATCAGCATACCAAATCTTTAATTTTATCTTGCGGGAGCATTTGAACTTTATAATTCTTTGTGATTCGACAGTTCTGCTCTCCCAGTTTCCACCAACAAAATGTGCTGTAAATGACAAAATTGCGAAAAATGGGAAAATTTATAAATTAAGGAATATAAATAATTTTTGCGCGATACAAATATTATCAAAGTTAGTGACTTGAGATTGTGATTGATAATTCTTACTTTTAATGAGATTTTTGTAGACAATCTTCTTTACTACATCTACATATGTAGAGGGTTATGTTTAATAACAACATAATCTATTTGTGCTGTACGTCTTCCTTTACTGTGTTTGTCTTTGCTATCAAAATCTTTCGTTTCCTTTATTTATTTTTACTGTGACTTTTTACTTTTTTATCGTAATTTTTCTCTAGTGTAATAAACTAAGTAGTATTGGTATTATTATTATTATTATTATTATTATTATTATTATTATTATTATTATTATTATTATTATCTATGTATATGATGTAAAAAAGAAATATCACTGCTCTGAAACGTGAATTTACACATTTGATTCGGTAAATATTTGTTAAGAACACCTTGTAATTAAAGGTGATTAAATTTTTGCATCCTAAATACAATATTTATTATTTCTGAAGTTCTCAAATGATGTGTATGGACAGAAATTGTAGAAATAAAGTAGCTTTCCATCTTACCATCATACTTTCTTCGTGTGACGTCGTAAGTGGCTTCGTCAGATGTTCAGCGAGCTAAGTAAGTCCTAGGACAACATGCTGCTCACATCATCTTGAGATTCTTGAGCATAAAAAACATTCGTCAACTACAAAGTAGTAAAAGTAGTGGAATAGTTAGCAAATTAGAATAGTTTGTTGGAATAGTTATTAATTATATATATATATGCATACTTCCTTTTTTCTTATTAAATAACACTATTTTCCTTCGCGTTAATTAATATAAAATCCTCCTACATTTAGCATACAAACAAGTTCCGTATCAGGTGAATGCTTTTAATAATTTTATATACTGTATTATTAGCAATTAATGTACGAAATTTTAATAAGAGAAGTGTTATAAAACGTAGAGAGACAAAGATGAAGATGACGAAGGCGTCTTTTAAATTACAACTCTGACTTGTAGCCCACCTAATGAACACAAATTTGACGGTTTGTTGAATGATCATTGTCCAATAAACAATGCTCAGAAATTATGCTCAGTCATTGTGACAATTAGTACACGGGACCTCGAATTTGTAAACACGTTAAAAGTGAAAGAGCATGCAAAACAACTCAATTGCTTATTAATAAACTCACTGTTTAAAATATTTTTTTATTTTATATCTTACAATGTGGATAATATGAAATCAGGGATTGTAACCCGCCCGGAGCGGGTTACTAGTAACATAAAACGCTCTGGTTTCGACAGCCACTTAACGTACACTGGTCATCCGGCCGAAAAAATGAGCAATCTTTATGAATTTTTTATTCAGTGAATAACAAATATAATCGTGCAAAACTTTTTACATAATATTCATCTAGTTGTGCCCTGCTCAATTTTTCGAGCAGATGACCAGAGTACCCCCTTATGGGGTCATGCTCAGTCAGGAGGCCGAAAAAAAGGGTGGAGTTTCGAAATTTTTTACTCAATAGCTATAACACATTTCTCAAAAAATCTTTTTTCCTATTAAGGTTTGCATCTAGTACTGTGCATCGTAATTTTTTTATTTAATAATATTTATCAATAACTAAGTTATTGTCCATCACTCGAAGGCTCTCTAAATAAAAAGGCTTTTGCGGTGACCACTGCTTCTCGAAAGTCGATCATCTAAAATAAAAAATTCAAAAGAATTTACTTATTATATTATACTATCTAGTATTTGAACGAAGGATTTTTCGAAATATTGATTTGGGAAAAAATGGCTGATGTTTAAAGTAAAAGTTTCAATTTTTATCATAAATCGTGCCTGATTTTCGTCAATTAAAAGAAAACTAAGCATCGGATAAAAAAATCCTTCGTTCAAATACTAGATAATATAATATAATAAGTAAATTCCTTTGAATTTTTTATTTTAGATGATCGACTTTCGAGCAGCAGTGGTCACCGCAGAAGCCTTTTTTTTAGAGAACCTTCGAGTGATGGACAATAACTTGGTAATTGATAAATATTTTTAAATAAAAAAATTACGATACACGGCACTAGATGCAATCCTTAAAAGGGAAAAAGATTTTTTGAGAAATGTGTTATAGCTTTTGAGTAAAAAATTTCCAAAGACCACCCTCTTTTCCGCCTACTGACTTAGCATGACCCCTTAAGTGGCTGTCTGGACTAAACTGTCTTATGTTACTAGTAACCGGCTCCGAGTGAGTTACAATCCCTGTATGAAATAGCTGAAAACCACGTTTTCAGGAAACATAAGGAATCTTTATCACGGTGTTTTAATGATACAACTGGCAAGCAAGTTGAAAAATAATTTTAAATGGTATAGCTAATAAAATTTTCTCAACTTGTATGGTTAATAATACATGTTGCTAAATTTACTGTTTCTTGTTAGAGTAGAACAATAATTCGTAAGATTTATGGGTTGAAATACCTGTTACCAAGTAAATAAAAAAAGAATATAACATATGCAGTATCAATAGTACTGTAAACGTATTTTTACGCGGACTTTTCACTTGCAGGCTGCAATTTGTAAAATATAGCAGCGAATAATTCATGTACATCTAAAAAATAGGATGAAGAACGATTGCCTTCAAGCTCCATGGTCTTCAAGGCCAGTTACATTCATAATTCAACGTGCCCCTAGTTTAGAAAAAAACCAGGGTGTCTTTTTATAAAATAAGTGTGTCGAACGTGATACTTGCTGCGTTGCTTTTACAATGCGTTTTGAGTTAAAGCTATTATTTATTCAAATGAAACAAGCTAAGTTTTATACATCTCCAACAATCAAATTGTGACAGACTTATGCTGTTATGAGGTGAAGTAAAGTGGAGGCCCTCAGACTCACTTATTACACTTTATTATAACAATAAAATTTAAAAGAATAGAATACACCTACTTATCAGGAAGGGCACGAGGATCCTCAGACACTCTGCTTCGCGAGAATTACTGCTGGCTTGCAAAATAAGTACTGCTCGTATTAAGGGGTTACGTACATTCTCGGCGCCTTATAATTGATCACTTTTGGGATTCTTTTCTTCGAGAGGTGTAAAATAAATCGAAAATTTTATAATTGTGTAATTTCTTGGGACCTTTATTCATATAAAAAAAATTATTTGACACACTTTTGTCATGTATTGCCGTTTGTTTTCTGCCGTTGCAGCATCCTCTGCACCAAGCAGGGTGCCTCCTTATCAGCATGATAACTTCGACAATTTACACCCTTTTTTAATGGGTTCATCTATGCAGAATGACATTCTCTAAGGGCCATCGGACCAATTTTTTGAATTTTTAAAAAATAAGAAAATTATGCCATTTTTAAGAAAGCAGTCGATATTTCGTCTAAAAGGTAAAAAAATATATTACAAGTCGAAAATTTAAAATGGCCCGATGACCCTTAAAGAATGTCATTCTGCATAGATTAACGCAAAGTTCATGAAAAAAGGTTGTAAATTGGCGAAGCTATGATGCTGATGGCCCCCTGCTTGGTACAGAGGTTGCTGCAACTGCAGAAAACAAATGGCAATATATGACAAAAGCGTGTAAAATAATTTTTTTTATATGAATAAAGGTCCCAAGAACAAGATACAATTATAAAATTTTGGATATATTTCACACCTCTCGAGAAAAAAATTCCAAAAGCGATCGATTATTACGCACCGAGAACGTACGTATGTAACCCCCTAACGGGGTTTTGGAACTAACTCTGCTCCCGTTTTGAGGTGCTATTATATGTACCCATTTCTGGTGGTGGAGTACAGGGTGACGCGTCCACGGTGGCGTATCTACTGTGGCACAAACCTTGCACCCTTTGATAAGGCGTTGGAGTAATGAGCAAGTCTAACAAGAAAAGGCACTGAAGTGTCCCCCTCCGATTATGATGAAACTTCGAACGTTTGTTCAGGAGGCAAAAATAAGAGACACGTATTTTTTTATCCGCGGAGACACGACTTAAGGGGTGAAACCACCCCCAAAAGTTATACATATTCACACCATACGCGCGTGAATTTATTTCTAATTCTGCTATGTATACCGGGTGATCCAGAACGTTTGCCATTTGGGCCTTATTGGTGCGATAGACCTCGCATTAATTGACAGAAGAATTGATAACTTGTTAAAACTGACTTGATGGTGCGACTGTAGTCCATACGTTGACCGTAACGAATAATTCGAATTAGCGCGTCTCGAATGATAGACCGTACAAAAGTATGAGCGTTAATTACTAATGTTTCAACTCGTTATAGTTCCAATGATAACCGCGAGAAGATTCTACATGTGGTCCGAACGATAACCTTCGCAAGACCGAATAGACTCTTTGAATATCGCGCCGAGAATGAGTCGACTGGTTGGAGTCCACGTGATGTTTTTAGTTCGATGAACGCGACGAGAATCTAAATAGATGTGATCCGAATGATTACCGCGACGAGAGCGAATCGACTCATTGAATATCGGGACAAGAATGAATCGACTCGGAGTCCGTATAATGTCCGTGACGAAAATGGCCGTTTCGCATGCTTTGCTGTTCGCGACAGGAATGGTGACCTTGACGAGAATGAATCGACTCGCCAGAGTCCGTTACGAGAATTGATGTCCAGCTCCTCCAAAGTTTAGAAAGTGGACTTTTTGGGAGGTGACAGAAATCTAATTGGTCGCATTTTCCTGCAGGAGGTGTGGGACCTTCTCTTTCCGAATTCATCGGTGGAATAGGAACCCTCTCCTCATTTCCTCATCTCGACAAAGTAGAGATAAATGCAAACTAGTTCCCAAAAGATTGACCAGGTTGATGTCGCGGTTTACGACCGACTTCTGCGAGTCCACGGATCAATATGTGGACTCGCAATGGTGTTGTGAAGTAAAATCAACACCCTCAGGCCCACTTAACACACTTTTTTTTATAACAAACAGAAACTTGAAAAAACTTAATATCGACTTAAGGGTACTTCCCGGCCAAATCGCGCGAGAACATAGGTGACCTTTATGATTTTCTTTAGAAAAAAGTATAGGTACAATGTAAGGGGCTAAAAGTATTTGCACTATATCCTGCTACAAATGCGGAGTATGAAAAAAATTATTTCATTTTTCCCCACTCCTGTCTCTGATATGCATCGCATGCTGCGTCGTTGTACAAAGAAAGGGCCTGGACTATAGTTGTGATAATTGTGGGAGATGGGGCGTAGATAATCAACTCCCTAATAATTAGTTTATTAACAATATAATAAAATACGAAATAATACACACTGGCTTTACTACACTCTCTCATACACCCTTTTGCCTAGCAACTGTACTCCCCTCTTTCCGCGCAGTGTTGCCAACTCTTGCTCTCTACATTCCCCTTACATTCTGACCATTCACGCACACACTCATACCAATCTCCTAGATGGAAGTAACTCCACGATAACTCCAGACAGGATCATCCAAAATAAAAGAAACCAAAGAAATTCCTTAATTACACAATTATTAAACAAAACTGTTAAGAAACAATTTGTCATGATTGCCATATGTTTAAACGATAGGCTCCTGAAAAATGTTTTTTTTTTTGCACAAGTCTCCGTAAAAAAAAATTGAGTGTATGAAAATCAATTCATGTCAAGAATTGCATTTGTTTCAGGGCTGACAGGGCACGAAAAATTATTTCGAGAAAAACGTACTTAAAGTGAGCGCCCTATTTTCCAGGTATTTATTCCATTAAAACAATAATTGATTAGTTTTTTAATTCAATAAATGTATTATTATTTTAAATTTTTCATATTTCTATCTATTATACCTGCGACACAATCCAGCTTCAAAGAAGACCTATTTTTAAGCCCGTCACACTGTTGGTCCCCCTTAACTGCCTGTAAAATCTGTACCGTTAGAATTTCTTGTAAAATTTTACCTGAATGAAAATATGCTAAATTTTGTTTTAATGTTTTGACCGGGAGATGCCCTTAAATACACTATTAATATCAGTTGGACAAGAGAATCCTCGGGAAAATAGCTGTTCCTGATGTTACTACATTCCCAATTATGTACCTACATATTGCTCCGGTTCTCTTTTTGGGGATCACCTGGTAATATGCTTGAATGTTTAGGGGGTGAAACCACCCAACAAAGTTCTTAAGATTAGTTGGTGCTCGCCTCCGATTGCTTTGGTTTTTCGATATGTTTTAGAGGACCGAAAAATTAGAAATATGTGTCTTTATTTTGGCCCGTTTGCATGTTTGGGGGTAAAGCCACCCCCTCCCCCAAAAGTTCATAAGAATAGTTGGAGACCGCCTCCGATTGCTTTGGTTTTTGGATATGTTTTAGAGGACCCATATAACTTTGAGGGGTGGTTTCAACCCCTAAACATGCAAACAGGCCAAAATAAAGATACCTGTTTCTTATTTTTCGGTCCTCAAAAACGTATCCAAAATTCAAAGCAATCGGAGACGGGCACCAACTATTCTTATGAACTTTGGGGGCTGGCTTCACCCCTTAAACATTGAAGCATCCCAAAATAAAGAGACACGTATTTCTTATTTTTTGGTTCTCTAAAACATATCCAAAAACCAAAGCAATCGCAAATAAACACCTGAAAATCTTATAACTGTGGGGGTTGATTTCACCCCCTAAATATGAAAACGGGCCGCTATAAAAAAACACGTATATCTTATTTTTCGGTCCTCTAAAATATATCCAAAATTCAGAGCAATCGGAGACGGGCACCTGGGAACCTCTCCTTGTGAGTGACGTGTCCACGGTGGCGTGTTCACTGTGACGCACACCTTGTATGTACCTCTGGATAAGGCATTGGAGGCATCAGCAAATCTAAGTAGTTGTTACCGAACAACTCAATGCAAACAGACAGCTCATAACAGTGGACGACGCGACGCTAGGTACGTGCGGATACGTAGTCGTCACATGTACCACCTGTCGACGGAGCAATATACTTACTGTTTAAGGAAAACTAGCGTATTGTTAAGACCGAAGTTCAGATATACGGCAAGTAAATATTTCCGAAGCGTTTCTCGGAAATAAGAAATTAGCGGTCGTAAATTATCAAAGGAATTTTCGCGCCGATCTGAACCCTCATTTGTCCTATAAGACGAAATACAAGTACTGGGTACTTTTTAGCGCATGGAACGTTACAATAATTACGTCGCAAAATTTGAATAGACTAAAACGAATTCGACTACCTACACGAATAATTGAATACTAGTATTTGGGCGAGGAGTTTTTGAAATTTTGAACTACGTTTAAATTCGAGTGTTCTCGCTGTTTTGTCTGGCATTATTGAGTCAAGTTTGAGGATGGTTATGGAATGGTAGTTAAAGGCGGATTCACACTTATCAGTTCCGTAACGGTTCAGTGCCATCAGTATCAGTGTTATCTTTGTGTCAGTGTCAGTAACTGATTCATTCCGAAGTAGGCAAGGACTTTTTTCCCAGGGGGGGGGGGCAACTTTGGGTGACGGTAAAGAAAAATATACCCATCTTGCTTTTTTAACCCATTTTATAGTGCCAATTTAATTAAGAATTTAAAACCGAAATTTAAAATTATTCCTTTTTTTATATAAACTTAAAAAAGATCAGTTTTGAAAAATAAACGATATTTCTTACTACTGACGCTGACGGCATTGAACCTTCACGGAACTCATATATGTGAATCCGCCTTAAAGCTCTAACTGGGTGATCCTGCTATTATGAAATGATCATTGAACTCCGGTTACACCATTAAATGTGCATCGAATAGAATCATGACGAAATTTGGATCCAAGCCCGACGGCAGAAGTCGATATCGCGAGCTATGCCAGGCTTATCGAGCCAGTTCTATGACACGCGTTAATTCAATGTGCCCGGCGCAGTATTACGCTCAAGGCCGGCTAACGACACGTTTCAGTGGCTCACTTTGTATAATAATACAATTCAGTGTTCACATTGTGATTCATATCTAATTCCCGGTACCTATATACCTACCACCTGTATTAATCGCTGATTCTTTTCTACATATATACAGATGGAACATAGGGCAAATAGAGGTACAGTGCACTTTACGTTCTTCGTTAGATTAGAAATTCTATTGATTTTTATTATTATGATCTTCATATCAAGGAAAGTTACGGAAACTATGATTCTGGTTTAAGGAACAGTTATGGGACCTATGACTTGGATTGTGGGAAAAATTGTAAGGAATTAGAAAATTTACGATTTTGGTTTAGTGGGAAAAATATGAAAATTAGAATTTTTAGTCGAGGTAGAATGATGGATATTGTAATTTTTATTTAAAGAAAAATTAGAGAAATTATGATTCTGATTTAGAAAAAGTCGTGGTAGGTACCATTTTTATTAGAAAAAATGGAACTCATGATTTTGGATGCAGGAAAAATCATATATAGGCCATAGTGATGTTGTGCCGGTTTCTTTTAAGCATTAGTTAATTATTGTAAAATTTTCAAGAGATATTTCGTTTGTTACAGAATAAATATTTACGAAAGCAAGATAATTAAACAAAAAATATAATAACTGTTTCTAAATAGTGACAGAATGATTTGAGGTAATAGAAAATAACAATGTTATTCATGATTTAAAGTCGGTGCTTTGATTAACAAATAGCAATTTGAAAAGACTGAAATGAAACTAAATACTATACAAGTGTGTTGTCATTATTCCGGTACGCAATTTATACGCGTGGAATAAATTTAGTTTCCATGTTATTTATCATGTATAAAATACAGTCTATTATTAATCTGTTTACCGGCAATGACGTAACATAAAAAATAAGCATGCGCCCGCTCTTTCTCATGTTTATTAAATTAAAGTTTTATTACATATGATAAAATTTACAAAAACACCGAGAATATAAATTTCTCAAATTTGCTGTTTCTGTCACCTACCAAATGATCTAAAAATGTAACAAAATTACACGCAACGACAACTAAGTTATAAGAATAATGAGTTCTTAAAATTCATACTAAAATTGTTACAAAAACGTCTAAATTCTTTATACTCCACTATCACAGGTTTGTCTAACTGTAAGATCAAAGTGTTGTTACATCCTTTGTACCTAACTTTGCTACTTGTTATACAACAGAGGTTATTATCTAGATGAAATAGTTATCTACATAAAAAATTCAATACAAGATATTTTATGTTCATTTGTTACTCGAAGAATTCGAAGAACTCGGAACATCTTATTCGAAAAATAATAATAAATAAAAATTTTCATTACCCATTAATTGTTTAAAATGTTTACATGTATAAAAACGGTGTCCATGTGTGTCTCTTTCATGCACGCTCTTACATGTTCAATAGAAAAACGTTGTGAGCAAGGTGACTTGATTTTGAAAAATACATAGGTTCCCAAAATTCTTTTATCAGTAATTTTCAATTAATTGACGAAAAATTTGGTTTGATTTAATTTAATAGTAAAGGAAGCGATGGCTTTAAATTTTTGGAAACTTTGTAAACTTCAAGTAATTTGTTTTCTATTTTCCTAACCCGTTATATAATGCTTGTTTATTTGTGAAACGATTTTACTTGCAATTTGACAATGTTAGTGTAGTATTTTCGTTTGGGTTAATGGTGTGAATCAGTTTGTAACCGTCTTGGCAAACTAGAAAATTCGATCTCACAGCGTAACTGTGCGCATCTGTGACTTTTGGCAGAAGCTTTGACCTCTATTTTAGAAATCTGTAATGTAAATTTCAGGAAATTAGAATAATTAACTGTATAGGTAATAATATTGATAATGTTCTGTGGCATTACCTATGTAAGTAGTTATAGAAGCATCTGATTTAAAACCTTTTAAATTCCGCTACGTGTTTCAAAACTCGGTAAAAAAAGTCCAGACGACCTTGAAATCTTATACAACAAAGATTTATGCGAAGTTGATCTAAAATATTCGATGTGCTATTAACAAAGGTAGAATATATTTGCTTTATAAACCATTCGTATATTAAAAATAAAGAGACTTTTTTAAAGTACTAATTTATGATTTACTAACTTATATATAATAAATTATTATAATGATAGATTTAATGCTATATATTATATTATGTTACTTATTCCAATTGAGAAAATCATATATTCTTCTTTTCGTTGGTGTAGTATATTTTTATATTTCATATAATTATAAATCATTATATCAAAAATGTTCACGAAGAGGGTGATTAAAAAGAACCTTCGCCACAAGGTATGATTGTTGCTTTCAGTTTAGGAAAAATATAAAAAATCTGAATTACTTTAAAATATTCAAGTAATATAAAAATAATCCCATTTCCTGTTACTGAAACTGGCTTTAGACAAAAAATATTAAGCTGAGAGATACTTATACGTGGTTTCGTAATACTGGACTAAATAACTCAATGCAATACATACAAATTAATCTACTATCATAATCCGTAAATAACTAAAGAAACAAAGGTAATTATGTAGAAAAGGTCACACCTCACCGATTTTTATGAAATTTAAATACTTTGTCAAGATCATCATTCTGAACAGCTTTTCCCTATATATATAACTGCCGCTTGGCCTTAGTTTCCGAGATATTCGCAAAAAATTGCTGCTACAATTACACTGAATTCTGCATATACAGTGAGCCACGAAAGCATTCGAACGCTCGCTATTAGAACTGTAATTAATAAAAATATACATGTTAGACTTAAGTTCTAAAATTAATGTTGTAACTACCATAAGACACAAGTATCGAGATTATATATATCAAATTTAAAATGAATCGGATAATATTTGGAGAAGTTATGAAACATTTATTGCTAAGATATAATGAAACAGGGTCACAAAAGTATTCGAACGGCATTAATTGTACGCACCTTATTTAATATTATTACCTTATATCTATATTATTATTTTATATATTACCATTGGCTCCAATTACGCTTTTGAGACGTTGTCGCATGCTATGCACTAGTTTTTCAGTTATTTTAGATTCGATAAAATTCCATACTTCTAAAATCTTTTGTTTTAGTACGTCTTTCAAAGTTGTGTTGTAATTTTTTAATCACCTGTCGATTTCCGCCTTCAAATATTCAATGTGGTTAATATCCAGACTTTATGGAGGTGTATGTAACCCATGCGGTGTATTATACATTATAAAATAATCGTTCTTGCATAATTCCGGCCGTATGCTTGTGGTCAGTGTCTTGCTGGAAATAAAAAATTTCCTATAACCCTAATTTGGTAGCATTTTTTTCTAAACTGTTATTTAAAATATTACAAAATGTATGTTTATCTAAAATGCCATCTATAAAAACTAGATTTCCAGTGCCGTTTGCAACCCAACAACATCACGGAACCACCGCAGTACTTTACAGGAGGACGTACATTTTTAGTATTAATTTCTGAGTTGGTTGTTCTGCAAACATAATGACCACCATCCGAACCAAATACTCTTTTAATACAATTTTAATATATTTGGTTCGGATGGAGGTCGTTATGTCTGGAGAAAACCGAACTCAGAAATGAATACTAAAAATTTACATCCTACTGTAAAGTACTATGGTGATTACGTGATGTTGTAGGGTTGTAAACAGTACCCACACAGCACCATGGCATTGCAGAGACGTTGCAGGTTCACTTCTATGTCCGCCTTAACAATATTGCAGGACTGTATCTTTGCAAAGTTTGCGGCAGCATTACAAAACGTCTTGCAACGTTCCGGCAATGATTCTGCAACGAAATGGCAAAATTGTAACAATAATCCTGCAACTCTTCGGTAATATTGCGGTGCGAGTTTGCAATGTTGCACCGCATCATTGCAGAGAAGTTGCAGGTTCACTCCTACGTCCGCCCTGGGTAATATTGCAGGAGTGTATTCCCGCAATTCGGAGATTTTACAGCAATGGTTCCGCCGCAACGTTTCAGGCAGTGAAGGACGCGACGACATGGATGTGTGCAGAATCGTAATAGTATAACGCCCGTGTGTCTTTTTCTCACAGAAAACTTTTTCCCCATGGGGATTCCAACCGAGGGGACCTGTAGCATCGTAGAAGAACACTTTACCGCCGCAGCTACAACCGCTGATTGATAAGATTGCTTACGTATTCGAACTTATACTCCTACCGAGCAAAACTTTAAACTCAAATTATTCAAAAACGAAGGCTCATTTGACAAACCCCATTAGGGATTTGTAACACTATAGGTGCGGACTACAACTTTTACTCAGTGTCATTTTAGGTTAGGTTGGAAAACAGTCTTTAGACTCAACCTTTACATTTCTCTTTTGTTCTCTCTTTTTTCTTGCTTGATTGTATATACGTGTTTGTGCAATAAAGATATTTAATAATAATCATAATTTTACACATTAAAATATATAGTACATACTGTGTCTAAAAAAATTAAATTGATCTTCAAATCTCTTCTATAATTTCATGTACAAACAAGTCTCACGATAACACTTTTTTCATATCATCAATGGCCAACGAGAAATTCTAGCGTATCCAGTTAAATGAAACATGCTGTAGAATGCACTCGACGTCATGTACATATTTCGACAACTTTTGTCAAAGTCATAGTTGCTTCAGAATATTTTCGTAATGTTTCTATAATATTTTCACTACAGTATTGCACGGCAATATATGCGTAATTTTGTTTGGGCGTTGCCACTGGAATATTGCACGTTGATGTGCACGCAATATTGCAGGAATATTGTAAGATCGTTGCCAATGGTACATTGCACATCGATACGCGCGCAATATTGTAGGAATATTATATGATTGTTGCTACTGGAACATTGCACATCGATATGCGCGCAATATTGTATTATTGTTGCCACTGGAACATTGCACATAGATATGCGCGCTATATTGCAGAAGCGTTGCCACTGCTATATTACAGAAATATTGTACGGCAATGTGGGTGCAATTTTGGTGGGGCGTTGCCACTGGAACATTGCACGTCGATGTGCGCGCAAAATTGCAGGAATGTTGTAGGATCGTTGCCAGTGGAACAATGCAATATTGCAAGAACGTTGCCACTCCAATATTGCACAGCAATATTGCAAGAACGTTGCCACTCCAATATTGCACGGCAATATTGCAAGAACGTTGCCACTCCAATATTGCACGGCAATATTGCAAGAACGTTGCCACTCCAATATTGCACGGCAATATTGCAGCATCGTTCTTGCAATATTGAAATGCAACCTGCAACAACGCAATATTGCAGCAACGTTCCTGCAATACTACTGCAACGAACTGTGCTGTATGAGTACTGGAAATCTTGTTTTTATAGATGACATTTTAGATAAACATACATTTTCAAATATTTAAAAAAAACAATTTAGAAGGAAGTGCTATCAAATTGGGGTTATTGGAAAAATTTTATTTCCAGCAAGACAATGACCACAAGCATATTGGTTGGAATTTTGCAAAAATGGTTATTGTATAATGTATAATACACCGCATGGGTTACATGCACCCCCATAAATTCTGGATATTACACACATCGAATATTTGTAGGCGGAAATCGACAGGAGATTAAAAAATTACAACACAACTTTGAAAGACGTACTAAAACAAAAGATTTTAAAAGTATGGAATTCTATCGAATCTAAAATAACTGTAAAACTAGTGCACACCGTGCGACAACGTCTTAAAAGCGTAATTGTAGCCAAAGGTAATATATAAAATAATAATATAAATATAAGGTAATAATATAAAATAAGGTGCGTATAATTAATGCCGTTCGCATACTTTTGTGCTCCTGTTTCATTACATCTTAGCAATAAATGTTTCATAACTTCTCCAAATATTATCCAATTCATTTCAAAATTTATATATATAATCTCCATACTTGTGTCTTACAGTAGTTACAACATTACTTTTAGAACTTAAGTCTAACATGTATATTATTATTATTTACAGTTTTAATAGCGAGCGTGCGAATACTTTCGTGGCTCACTGTACCTATGTACCTACGCAGTACGCGTCCGCGGCAGTATATGCGTCAGAATGGGACCCCTACTTCTCTACTGTTGTTCCTATAAATATGTACATCCCGACGGTCGAAAACATAACAAATGATGCAGCTGATGAAGTTTTCGAGATATAAAACATCAGTAGTTGGTTGGAGTTAAATCGGTTCAGCAACTGTTTAAGACATTTAACATAAAAATTTGTAAATCTCTTAAAAGTCCCCCCCCCCCCTCCCACGAAGGACTGCTAAACCTACCTAACCTCAAGTACCTACCGATTTGTGTGTGCTTACGTCGGAACTTGGTGAGCGGGAGCACAGGGGATTTGTTTACATGACAAGAGCTGTGTCCTACGCAGGGGCGGAATTGTGTATAGCCTGCACCCTATTATGGCGGCAAATTTTGGGGAATGACAAATTTCGGACGAATGAAATTGCAAATTGTTTGAACACTGGGGCATGAGGCACCTTTAAAAACAATTCACGTTTTTCATGTAATAAATTAGGAAAATCTCACATGTGACTAACCATAATGAATTAATTTTGAAATTCTTTTCAATTAAAATGTTTCACGCAAAGGGCGACAGGCATTTGTTAGCCTAGGGGTGCCAAATCACAAAATCTGCCCCTGCAACTTCGCGTGTCAAAAAAATTATTACAACACAGAATTTGCTGTAACTCGCGAAGAAGATAAAATAGTACATGTACATATAATTAATATCAATTTTTGTATATTACTGTAAAATACAAAAGCCATCGGTAAAATGGGTCCAACATACTTCAGGACACCCTGTACGTAGGAGGGCCAAAAGGACGACGAAACATATATGCATATATGTTATCATAGCGTATGCATTTGATACACATGATGATTCGGTCCCAATCTGAATGCGCACGCATCTTTCTACCTGCGCCCAACATTCACCGCAGAGCCTCCTTTTGTAATAAAGTTCTTCGAGGCCAGTTTACCTGCGAGCTTTGTAACGAAACGTGTAACAGCCGACATTTGATCCAGTTCGGATTTGAATCGAGGCAGTGAAGATTTGTGTTCACTTTGAAAGTGAATTCAGCGCAGTGGAATTAGTGGACTTTCTGTTTGTTACTCTTTTTATTTACAATCAAGTATATATATATTAATATTTTGTTTTGAATATATCTGAATTATTGTAGGTAGTCCTTAATAGGATTGAACCTTGAAGCATTTCCGGCAGAGTTAGGTGATAAATTCAACACAAAAGTGTTCAAATTTCGAATTTTGGGAAGTTTTTAGACGTCTAAATAATTCTTTCTATAAAGGTGATAAATCGTAAATATTTAAGCTCTTATTATAGTTGTCGCTCGAGTAATTAATTTCAAAGGAAAATATTCGTTTAGAAACTTTACTTATTCTGTTTATACGAAATTCTGTTTTATTTTTAACTGTCAAAAGTCAATCAGTTTTCATACAATATTTACGCTCATATTTTAATTTTATCCATTTTTAAATAATTTAGATTTCTCCTTCTGGTTTTCATTTTAAGTCGAAGTTAATTGAAGACATCCTAATTTTTTAAATCTTAATATTAAATGAAAGGGAAATTATTACCTGAAGCCTGCAACTGAAAAATGGGCTGTACTTCCGAATGGCCACAGTGGCCGATCGACACGAGGTTTGTGGGGAGGGGTGGGGAGGGTGTGTGGACCCTGAATGTAAAATTGTTGCTTCGGGAATTTATTAGTTTCCGAGATATAAATAACAAATTTTTAGTATTTGTGATGACTTATTCTGACATAACGCAATCCACTTTCCAACTTGTTTTGGATATTAGTATTAGTTAGGGGTAGATTAGTGTGGGGGGCGCGTAAAGCATGGTAGCGAACCGATGTGAGTTTGGAGATTTGAACCAGAAACTTGCGGATGCGATCCATCCTATTATACAGTGTGGATACTACTCTATTGATAGTCAATACTCTAGAGGGGTGATTCTACAGGCCAAAATAAGACGAAAATATACAATACAATTTTTAACATCGCGTTTCGTTTTCGAGAAAATTGGCTTTGTATTTCAGCTAAATACGCGTGCCATTTCCGTATGCGTCCAGTTGTCCGTATAACAAATTGGAGGGGAAGGGGGGGGGGCAGGACGAATCCCCGTTAAAGCTACGTGTATGCAGTTCAAAAAAATAATTTGTAAAAAAAATAAAAATAATTGTTTATTAATATTTTATTAATATTTCGGAAACGAATAAATACCCGAAGCATTTTTAGATTTAGGGCTCACACACCCTCCCCACCCGCCCCCTCTAACCTCGTGTCGATCGGCCACTGGGATCATTCGATCGGTCATTCGGAAGTGTATCCGAAAAATCTGCATGCATTGTCTGACATTTGACCATTTCAATTCTTAAACAAGAATAGTAATAATAATAAGAAAATCAAAATTAGCTACAGAAAATCATCAAACTTTTCAACACCAAATCAAAACAAAGCGGGTTTAACATAGAAAGCATAAAAATTCAGAAAAAAGCATGCGACATCACTGAGCACAAAATACAAATAAATATTAGAAATCTTGGTATACTTTGTGTCTTAATAATACGGAAACTACTACTGCAGTACATTTTGCTGTTTCTACATTAAGGGGTTTTTCCACTGTGACGCCCTGATAAAGTACCGCTGTTTGGACCTTTTTTTGTTTCAAAAAGAATGTGTTTACTAAATTGAAGTTTTTCCTATTTATTAATACGTGCTTTGAGAATACAAATTTTTTTTCCATACTTTTTTAATGCTTGCTTGCGCCAAAATAAGTAGGTGTGATATGCGCTGTAAAATAAAAGACGCCCCGACTGCGTGATCGATTTTAGAGGAACCGTGTGTCTGAAACAAAAACATCAAATAGATTTCTAAGCCGTATGACTGTCGTTATGGCAGGGACTAAGATTAATTAGATTGATGAAGAATTAACAAAATGGCGGACGTCCAAAGTTGAACTATCGAAATTAGCTAAATTTTTTAATCATTCTACTGTGTAAAAGATGAGAGAAAAACAACGAAAATGTGTGATTCTAGTTCAGGCCATAGCGACAGTCATGCTGATTACAAACCTCCCTGATAGCACAGCCCCAGATACATGGTTCCTCCAAAATCGACCATGCAGTCGGGGCGTCTTTTTTTCACAGCGCATATTACCCCCTTATTTTGAGGCAAGCAAGCATAAAATAAAAATGAAAAAAATTTGTTGTATTCCCAAAACATATATTAATAAATAGAATAAACTTCAATTTATTAAACACATTCTTCATGCGACAAAAGCACTTCTAAACAGCGGTACTTTATCAGGGGGTCGCAGTGGAAAGACCCCTTAAAAGTACCAAGCTGAAAGGTACGAGTATCACAGTACTGCAACACAAACAACAGCCATCAACGAAAGAATACAAAACCAAAACGAATACAAATAATGAAGGTACAAAATACTTCGTATTCAAGCAATATAATTCTCAAAAATACTTGCGCCGCTTTCAAATTGCAATGACATGTATCTCCAGCTTCGTAGTCCACACATTATACATCGGCATAACTTAGAAAAAGAAAAGCAGAGTGAAATACTACAAGTAAGAGTGAAAAACGATTGGGGTCAATTTGTATTATTACATGCACCGTCATTGAGTGATAACACGGGGATCCGTTTTCCTCGCAAGAAGCACATGAACTCGTGCATAGTCAAGTGCAATAAAATGGCAAATAACCGTTTCGTCTGCGGTTCATAGTCTACGCGTTACGCAAGGAAAGCGCTGTGGAATACGGACGCTGTCAAACAGCGATAAAAGTCATCGTTGTCATTGACTGGCATCGACCTCCATGAATTAGAAGGCGCGATGTTTTCTCTTGCCGGTCTGCCGAAGTTCACCAGCGCATTAAACGTGGTTATTGGTGTAAATGACTTCTTATCGGTTGACCAAACGCAATAAATAGCGAAGTCGCGTTGCAAGCATTTGCAGATGTCTGCTCGATCCCGCGATTGATGAACTAAGATCATGCCGTAACCCCAATTAAACGGTGTTTGAACTGTTTCGTAAAATTTCAGCAAGACATAAATGCATTCTGTTCAAGAAAAAACAAATTCATCTACAGGAACGGTGACTTCGAAATTACGCGCGTAATACTTACTACGAAATGAAGTTACCTGAACGCTCCGGAATCATTTGCATTTCAAATTTCATGGACGAAGTTTTATCGGTGTTATGAACTTCAATGTGTTAGAAATTTATTGTCATTTCTGTTTCAAGGTACATGTACAATGTTTTTTTTATCGTGAATTTGATCGAATTTTCTTTCGGAATCTATAGGAAAACACAGCTGATATCTTCATTTTTATGATAAAAGTGATTTCATATAAAATGCGTTCGTCGATTCTAGAACATATAATTTATTCGATGCGAGATTATAAAGAAGACAACACAGTTTTTGTCCTATTTAAACGTTTGGAATAGTCAGATAAGTGTGTATTTTGTTTCAGTGTGTATATTTGTCATAAGACATATGTAGTATATTTAGGCAATATTTCACAGTTACCATAATTCTGTTGATAGTAATGAAATAATTGCAATCTATTACTAATAATCTAAATAGAGACGCGTAGCGTCTCGAGGCCAAGTACATGTTTCGATACCCTATATGTGTCGACTGTCGCTGCCGTGTATCTTTACTCGAAACTAGGGCTGGGACTATTTGTCAAATTTTTCGGTATTCGAATATTCGAATACTTCACTTGCTCAATTATTTGGCGAATAAAATTCGAATACTATTCAAATATCCAAGTATTCGAATATTATTCGAATATTTACGTATTCGAATATCCATGTATTCGAATACTATTCGAATATTTAAGTATTCGAATATCTAAGTATTCAAATAGTATTCGAATATTTAAGTATTCGAATACTATTCGAATATCCAAGTATTCGAATACTATTCGAATATTTAAGTATTCGAATACTGATATATTCGAATGGTATGGTGTGATTTATACATCAAGTTCTTTAGGTTCATTTGTCAGGGTGAAATCTTGTAAGCTAATTTTGACCCACTTCACACCATACTATTCGAATACATCTCAAATATTCGAAGTGTATTCGTAGCATTCGAATACTTGTAAAATATTTGAATATTAAATTATTCAAATAGTGGCATCCCTACTCGAAACACGGCTATTCCAACCTTACCTGAAACTTATTTCATTAATATCCCATCACGTCTTCAATATTTTATAAATTTAAGGGCATTTTTCTTATGTAAACCGCATATAAGCTTCCGAATAAGACCAAATTCAATGAAATCGGTCCACGCATGACAGAGATATCGTAATATCGTCTCGTGGACCAGTCGGTAACGGCAAGATTTTTCTTCTGATTCTTCTTCTCCAATCAAATTTTGTCGACATAATACGTATACGCGTTACACGCACACCTTCAGCCAAAAGAAACTACCACATGTTTCGAACGAACGTCAATTGCTATCTTCACTGTCCAATCTACACCAAATTTTGACAGCTTACCGTCAAGTTATAACCTGGCGAATGTCAACTAAGATAAGTTGTCAAAATTTGAGATGCCACGTGGTTTTACAAGTGTGTATCATTGAATTGCAACCAAAATGCAGTCTCAAACACAAGGTAAGTTGCCGAAATGTGAATTGCGACATGTTTGAATATCATCAAACTGTTTTTTATTTGTAACTAGACTGAGGATTTTATGTATATCGTGATAATCGAAGCGTAAAATGATGCTGTGACATACGCCAGGCTATGTATGTACGCATAATTTTGTAGGAAGGATTTCGTATAGGGGAGAGTAGGAGAATTACGAACACCTAAGGGAAAAGTTGAATTGAAAGAAAAGTATTGACTCTAATCAGATTTACTTTATAGATAATTGAACTTTGATTAATTATCTACAAAGGCAACACAATGAATTATATTCTCCCTGTCATTTAAGAAGGAACCTGCCGACTGACGAGTTTAGACCGGTTCTGCGCAGGTTGACGCTCATTGGTTCCGGGAGAAGCCACTATTGGCTGTACCCCCACCAACGCTTCTTCGGAGCCAATGAGCTCATTCTACATGCGCGAAACGGGTTCCTTCTTAAATGACAGGGAGTATAGATACTTTAATATACAAATCATTTTCTGAAAGAAAAACAAAACTCTTTCTGTCCGCGATTACTCGTAGCTAGCGGGGTGAATGCGAACGGTTGCTTAAAGTTCTCTTGATCTTTACTGAACACCGGTTTCCTTCCATGCCGTGGGTCTGACACAGTCTTTCTTCTTGTTTCATCGAATTTTGGTTGCTCCTGTGATTGAATATTTATTTGCTGCCAGACCGATTGAAAGTCTTTTATCTTTAATCTCTTTGACGGGTATCTCAAGATCTTTCAACGACTATGTACGTATATTCTTCCTAATATAATTCCCGAGTACTGGACACATAAAAAGCTTCGAAGTGTTAAGAGAAAAGGGTAGATGACATCGTCCGTAATAGCCCCAATCACGCTGTTCTTAATTACCCCAAATGGACTGAAGTTAAGAAATTTAAAATAAAACAAATACGAACATGTATATGTACAAAGTGACCCCGTGATTTTATTTAGAATTAAGTAACTGAACCACGAAAAAATTATAATTTGTTGGGTAGTATAGTTCTAATGCACTATAGTCTCAAAATACTCGAGCGTAAAATTATACGAAAAGTTACGAAAACATTTCACAACCATTATCTTTGTAGTTGCGCGTAGTCTTCCGTCGTGACAGTTTCCTTAATACTAAACATAGCTAATTACATCATGTAACAATATCGCTGGAGGACAGGGCAAGCGAATTCAGCGAATACCGTGGTGTTTGGGGTTACCTCACGTCCGCAATTGCCCCACTCTCCCTTAAATACTTATTCAGTTATTTTGATACATGGACACCTTCGATAAAGCATGAATTTAATCAGTGTTTCTTGTACTATACACAAAGTACTATACACATAATAGGGTCATTCCGGGAGAGAGGCATCTAGCGGAGAGATGCACCACTTCCTGTTCCGGCCACACTACATAAGTGGCAGCACTGTTTCAACGCTTAAGACGCGTGTTCTTATCTACAAACATAACCTTATTAAACGAATTACATCGATCGTGCGGTTTAAGTTCATTAAAATTGAAAAAAACTTTTCGTTGCGTTGGATTTCAGGTGAAAAATTTGTGTGAACGGTGAGTAAATTGGATTCGTTGCCCGGAGCGGTCAAAATGACTCCACGAAACATGTACTATGTATCCTCCCCTCTGTAATATGTGTAGAAGAGAAAAAAAAATGAAAGTAGGGAGAAGAGGGTACCAATAAGTAGGTGCATCGTCCCCGAATCTGAAGTGCATCTCTCCCTCAGGTCTGGAGTTAGATGCACTTTTTTGGATTCTAAAACTGCCGGGATTTGATATATCAAGTTATAACTTATCCCGAGAACTTCGAGAATTTTTAAAAAAGTAAATTACTCTATGAACAACTGAAAAATATAAAAATGGAATCCAAAAAACAGCCGGAATCCCGGAATTTAATTCCCTAGTTGCGAGGCACGGCGTTGCCAGAGAAGTGTTGTTAGGCGGTTAGCCGGGAGAACTGCGCGGCCGAGGCAGTCTGCGTCGAGCGGCGAGACACATTTCATGAACGCCATTTATTGTAATCAACTCAAAATATATAACTATTTCATTTCCTCCACCCAGCAATTTCTCTTCCTACGTTGCTTCTTTCTCTTATTTAAAATATTATAAGCAATAATCAAAGCACTAGTTTTTGCACATTCATAATCACGGCCTCACTTCGTTCGTAGCTTAAAAGAAACTGAGAGACACCGCAGAGAGTAGGCGCAGACCAATTTCTAGTGGACACGGTCCTGAAAGTTCTATCGGATAGTCAGCTCTCGGCGAGTTTTCTGTCGCCTACCCGAGAGTAAAAACTTTCGAAATTGCTCTCAAGTGGACACACAATTTGAGAGTAACTATCGAGAGTAATTTGCGCGAGTTCTCTCAAGTGGACACGTACCTTTACGATTCAGCGACTTTCCACGAGCAATTATTATGGCAACATATTCACGAAAACTATAATTGATACTTATCATGTATGTATAAGAGACGCGTATCGAATAAGAATGTTGACTGACAGATGATTCGCGGATTCAAAGTACGCAATCGAAGGTCGGGAGCATGTCGCCTCGTATTCAGATCAGTTTCGTCATTCTGTTTAATCTGCAAATCAATCAACTGCCCGTAGTTCAAAATATTTTCCTGCACAGTGAACGGTTCCTGTTCGCGTGTAACATTCATATTACATAACTGACATTGGCGTAGGGACTTATTTAAAAGAAACCAGAGAACCAAATTAACAGTTATTTTAACCATTTTATGGAGAAAAAAATCATTAGGTAAAAATTAATTTTTATTTATATACTAATTTTTAATTGTTTTAATTACAACTACTTTTGTTGGCTACCAATAACCATTACCGATGGCGGGTAGTTAGCATTGGTGGTTACCAGTAACCAATATAAATGACCGGATTGTTTTTACATTCGATGGTTGTCAATTATTGTTATTAACATTACTGACAATTAATATTCATTGGCAGCACGAAAAAAAATAGTTGCAAATCTTATATATTTTATAAGCAAAGAAACAGTATGAAAATATATGAAACAAAGAAAAGGACAAAAGGTGCATATTGTACTACAATTTACCGTTTTTAAACGATTTTATATTAGCTTCACTCCTCTGTCCGTTTGTTTCATTCAAATCTTGTAACTTAATTTGGCTGTACTACGGTATGACCCAACCACCGGATTGATCTGAAATTTTGAGGGGTTGGGCGGAAGGGGGAGAGAACCTCTAATATAAAATTTTAGCTGTGGGTATTTGTTAGTTTCTGAGATATTAATAAAAAAAACCTTCGGCATAATACATTTATATCTACCTATACAGACGTTGCTAACACAACCATCTTCTCGTCGCCGTCGACTGTTTCACAGCCGACGACACAATGTACGGTGTCAGCCTCAAAATGTGTGTATAGGGATACGGTGACAAAAACTGGACGCGAATGGTCTTCACCAAGCCAAGTGCAATTGTTGCTGAGGCCTTTGCTCTTTTGTCACGTACTGTGCCCCGATGGAAAGAAGTCGGTGGAGAAACTCTAGGGTCCGAATATCAGGTCCGAATAGTGTATCCCTATTGGCCGGCGCGACAACGTCGACGAATACAGAGTAAGCAAACGGGACACGGGCGGCGGGAGCCAATGCGAGCGAAGAACCCCTCTTGCTCCTGTGACATTTCAACCGTCTTCTTTCTATCGGGCCACAGTACTTAGTTTCAATATTTATTACAATGGCTTCATCATCAAGTTACGATGTTGCCCTTACTCCGACACAACGCATTCCACTTTCGAAGTTCTCCCGGGTATTAGTATTGGTTCAGGCTAGGTTAGTGCGGGATGCGCGTAAAGCATGGTACCGAACCGATGTGAGTTTGGGAATACTAAAAATGAGACTGCAGTTACAAGCATCGCGCTGTTATGAGTTGGGAAAACTGAAGGGTTTTCACTTTTGAATCCTCTTTATTGTCTTCAATACAAACGATGTATTCGACGCTGGATTGCACAGAGTTGACAAAGTGTACACGCGCAAACTCGTGGAAATCGACTGACGCCTTGAGGCGGAGGTCTTGTCCTTTTATTCCCTGTTGGAACAAGGGATTCGGCGTGGTCCACGTGACCAGGAAAACTAGGGGGTCCTGGCTTTTCCTGGAAAGGAGGAAACACGTGCAGGCCACCTTACACCAAGCGGCTGCTGCACATGCTTAACTCCAGGGGCACGTTAAGGGGGCATTCTAGTCTAGACACTCGTTTTTTAAGGTGATGCTTGAAAATTAATTGTGGAAAATCTATCGCACCTACAGGGCAGGGGTTTTGCACACATATTTAGTAGTGTTTGACCTATCAACACAAATTTTTGGAATGCATTATATTGAAATTTGTACAAGTTACACGCCGAAGCGCAGGTCATGTCATCAAAAACCGGCCCCATCGGGCGCACGAATTGCGGCCGTCCTAGTCAACTGAAACGAAAGTACCAAAGATTTTTTTAATCTATATGAGTGTAGTTATCGCCCGAACTAGATGTAACCTAGTCCGGACATTGTTACCGAAATCACAGCTGTTTAAAAATTTATATTTGATTTTTTCGACTTTTCTTAAGCTAAAACAAGGTGTGGGGAAGGTTGTATTAAAACTATTGATATAATTCTAGTTCCGGCTATAGGTACACATTCACTTTGAATGTGTGTCAATTTTTAGCTCAATCGGTCCAGTAGTTTTTGAGAAAAATGTGTGCCCGATCTAAAAAAATTGTTTCGAGAAAAACGCGTTTAACGTTTTTCATGCAGTACGACCTATACGACTGAAGTTGCGGTAGATAACAACTAATTTCTGTAACTTATCCCTAATCTGGTATACCAGGACCGTAGAGGAAACCTTCCTGAGCTTCAAAAAAATCATGTTGGGCAGCTCTCTCTTCTCTGCTGGCAGTCATAGCCTCTTTAGATACAAGGGTCGAGGCAACGACTGCCGGCCACGCTGCGGCCTTAAACCCCTATAACTCTGGGAGTTTTTCGAATTTCACCTTAATATTTTAGAGACATATTTTCGAAACCCTAAAATATTTGAAAATCAAACAAAAAAAAATAAAATTTTTGGGTAGAATACCTCCTTAAAGCGTGAATCGGTCGGCGTCGCATGACAACTGCGTTCGGGTAAGTCGATATGTACTACCCGATGACCGCGTGCGGGTAGTTCGCACAGTGTCACAGCATGATGAGGTCCATATCGTACATTGTATCGTTGACTGTGAAACAGTCGCGGGTGACGAAGAGATGAAAGTTTTTTATTAATATCTCAGAAACTAACAAATACCCGCAGCTAAAATTTTATATTATAGGTTCTCTCCCCCTCCCGCCCAACCCCTCAAAATTTCGGTTCATTCCGGTGGTTGGGTCATACCGTAGTATATACCTTAATTTTAACCCTCTTCCACGAATCCAATCGACTTGGAACTTTGCAGGCGTACGTAGTTATGATGACAGTACAAAATTAAAAAAAAAACTCACCCTCGAGAGTGTGAAAAATTGCATCCCCTACAATAAAAACACAACCACAAATTCAAAGGACTTGAAATCGGCCCCTCGCCCACTTCTCGAAAACTATGAAAGTCGCTGCATTGCCTTATACATAGGGCGAATTCCACTTAATTACACCCAAATGGCCCGCTACGCCGGTGATTTCCATTACATATCGCGATTGCGGCGGGCGATTTGGGCGTAAGTAGAATTCGCCCATATAGTAGCATCACGAATTCCGTAAATACATAATTTATTGAGAAATGATCCGTCACGCACAAATATGTAAATTCTTCAAGTTTTCTTAGTTGCGAAACTCAAACATTAAAAAGTAAATAATATAATAATGTATAAAAATTTTTTTTTGATAAATGATTTTATTTAAATTGATCGAAAATGCATTAAAAAATTAAAAAATAACTCTTTTCTTGTACTACAATTACAATGGTGAAATGTCACATTAAATAAAATTCTGGGGCAGAATATTTCATAACAGGATACAAATCAATTTAAGCGTTGAAATGACCGATGAAAAGCGATAAAATATCCTGCCCCATAATTTTATTTAAAGTGACATATCACTATCGTTATTGTAGTACAAGATATTACTTATTTTTTTAGTGTATTTTCGATCAAATTAAATATAATCGTTTAACTTAAATTTTTTATATGCTTTTTTATTTTGCTTAATAAAATATAGGTATAAGTTTTAAAAATTTTTTTCATGTTGTCAATGAATACTAGATAATTATCAGTAATATTAAGGGGGAAGCCACTATCAACTTTTTTTGGACATGTTCATAATTTTTGGAATCTCAAAAATATACCTGCACAGTTTTAAAGTGGATCTCGAAAAATTCTAGGAGCTACGGAAAGGTTTTTATAAGTGGCGCAGTGCTTAAAACTAAGTGCACGCATACCGTAAGATGGGGTGACTTTGCCCGCCGCGGTGACTTTGCCCACTTTTTTAACTCTGACTGAAAAATTACCATATGATTGAATTCGCTATTGTTTTTTTCATTTGACCTTGGAGGAATTATTGCTATCGATTACAAAACACCATATGTTTTAATTACTTCACAATAAAAAAAATTAATTTTTTCCGAAAAGTGGGCAATGTAATCCCGGCGCGGGCAAAGTCACCCCGGATTACGGTAGGTAAGTTGGTGTCAATCGCCTGAAAAGTTTATATCCCAGAATCAAAATGTATGTAATAAAGGGGTTTATGAGCTTATATATTGTTTATAACTTGATAGAGAGTCACTGGCAACGACGAGATCGTATACATCTCCGATCTTTGAGTGGCAGTAAATAACTTCTTTCAAAACTTTAAACGTGGTTATCTGGAAACGACATTTTTCAAACTGGGCCGATTAATAACTCACAAGGGAAGATCCCGAACCCGAAAATTCAAAAAATTCTGAAAGTTTGTGAATATGTGGAAGATTTCCTCCTGGTTACAACGCAATTTTTGTTTGCTGCCCAAATTCACTCGAAGGGGGTGAAATTAACCCTTGAAAATTCGGCTATTTTCGGATTTTGTGATATAACTCGCGAAGTATAAGAGATAGAAAAAAAGTTTCAAGACAAAAGTTACTTCTTTTAATTAGATCTATCATTTAGTAAACAAATATTTTACAGTCCACGAGTTATAACATAAAATCGGTAGATAACCGGATTTTCAGCGGTCAATTACACCCCCTTAGAGTGAATTTGGGCAGCAAACAGAAATTGCGTTGTAATCAGGATGAAATTCTCTACATATTCACAAAGTTTCAGAATTTTTCGAATTTCCGGGTTCGGGCTGTTCCCTTGTCAGTCAATTTTTATCGGATTCAATTGAAATTTGCAGGTAATTTTCGTAATAAATTTATCTTCAGTTAAGCGTACAAGTTGTTTTGATTGCATAATTCACCTAATTGTAACATTAAAAAAAATTTGTTCATTTGTTATACCATTTCTTCCAAAGTCCGCCATTTCATCCAAAATTAATATTTTTTTATACCTGTACACTTAACTGAAGCTATAGTAATATATTTTAAGAAAACGTACGAATTTTTCAATTCAGAGCAAACGTTGGAACGTGACACGACCGTCTGTTTTGTAATTTTTTTTGCATCGCCTAACGTCATCGTATGCTGTAGCAATACTACTCCAAATTTGTTCACTCTAGGAGCATAAAATATTAAGTAGTAGATACTATGCGGGATAAGTTTGGAGTAAGGGTTATAGGGGAAAGCGGGGTAATTCCGGCCACATAAGCAGTAAATGCTATAAAATTTGAACAAGTTACACATTTGTTAGTATTTTCATATTAATTAATAGTTTGAAGTGTCCAGTTTGTATTAGTATAACCGAGAAAGCATAAATTTACGTTGTAACAAAATTGGGAGCAATAACACAAAAATAGTAATTTTCATGATTTTTCTTTATAAAAGAGATAGGAAAACTGTTAAATTAATAAAAAATTGTAATATTTTTTATTTTAAAATTAATTAGTACATATATCACAAGTGTATTCTTCAGAGGTATCCCATCCTGAACATTCTTCATGTGCCCATTGACCACATACTGTGCACCGGAACCACATGTCATCACCTTTTCCAAATTCTTTGCAAAAGGGCCATTGATAATTTTTCCTGATTCCGTTCTGCCTTCTTCGAAATTCTTTTATATGTACGTGGCATCTGCGCCAGAAAGAAGCAATGTTAGAAGCTGGCTGGAATTACCCCCACTTTTGGCCGGTATTATTAACCCACACCTCATGTTCAAATATTTGAAGTAATACACTGAATTGAATTTACATATCACCAAAAACCAAATGCGAGTTTAAAAGTAGAAACATTCCTCTATTTAATGAAATTAATATTAATAATTCATATCTATTCCAAGTACTAACTAGTCTTGCTTAACTATCGACCGCTGTTATAAGATTACGGTGCGAAATGAACACTCCCGGATTTGTTTGAAACAAAAGACTGCTAACGTCATGGAAACCATGAATATTAGCTCGCCGTATCATTAACAGGTGGCAGTACCGTACAGAGTCAAGTAGTGATCCTCTAAGGCAGGGGTGCACACTAAGTCTGCTCTAGGGCAGTCGGTGCGCTCTCGAGTTCGACCGTGGTATGCTCACTCCCCACTCCTCGGTATAAGGTCACGTGGAGGGGAACTCTATGATTGCAAAGGCCACATTTTGTTTTCTCCAAGGAAAATATGGTATTGTCTTGAACTTCCCATTGTTGTCCCAACATGATCACCGGAAAGTCTCAGTTTATGCTTTTATGACACCCCCGACAGCTAAATGATCGCTTGGCCGCGACTGACATACACAGCTCCGTCACTGTGTGCGTCAGCGATCTCAAGCAGTGGGTTAAAATTGACTCAGGCACAGGATACAGAGGGTTAATTGAGACTTGAAAAATGTTTAAATTTTTGTATGCAATAATAATAATTTTGTTCAAAGTTATAATGATGGCGGTAAGAAGGGTTTAACAAAGTTTGTCGCTGGCGAACATGATTCTGGCTGTCGTAGTCATCGGAAACAAAAAGCGCAAAATCTTTCTTCATCTATATGAGTGTGGTTATCGTGTGAACTAGAATGAAGTAATTATTTGCAAAATTCCAATTTTGCAACGCAGAAAACTAACAAATGCTTTTCCCAAAAATTAATGTCTTCATTTGAAATACAATCATTTTTGTGCTTTTCAACATTATTCATTCATTTTAGTTCATTCGATAACTACACTCATATAGATTAAGAAAAATTTTGCGTTTTTTGTTTCAGATGATTAATACAGCCAAAATCATGCTCGCCAGCAACAAACTTGTTTTTCAAACCCCTCTTACTACTACCTTTATAACTTTGAACCAAATTACTATTATTGCATACAAAAATTTGAACACATTTTTCAAATTTCAATTAATAATAGCACAGAGATTGGAATTATAGTTCTCAAAACTTTTCTTTTAAAAATACCCCAAAATGTGCCTTATTTTCGGAGCGTCAAACTCCGGAAACCCCTGCGGTAGCTTGCTCCGCTCCGCTCCCCACTCTGTTGGCGGACTCGCTTGTCCTTGAACGAGCTCGAATGTGCGCTCGTGCCCGGAATTGGGGGTCCTGCGCATGACTGCTCTAGGGAGTGATCGGTATAACCGCAACCATTTTGGGGCAAAACCGGCATTAAACATAACCTAAACGATTATCTATCTCTTTCTATCAGTATTTCTCTCTCTCTTTCTGTCAGTATTTCTGTCTCTTTCTATCAGTATTTCTGTCTCTTTCTTTTTTTTACAGTTTCTTTCTCTGTCTACTTCTGCTTTTGCTCCAAATCGCGGCAACCAATCAGCAACGATACACGTTGTTCCGATCACTGCCTAGAGGATCACTAGAGTCAAGTTACGCGGTTTTTATTTAAAGAAATAGAAGTGGCCGGAATTACCCCGCTTTCCCCTACACATCTGTTGATCGTGTTTTCCGGAATTGTATAAATAAAATTACAGAAAAAGGATTTGTGGGTAAACTGCCATCATTTGCAGACACCTCGAAAATCTTTAACGACAGAATAGGCTATATAATCAATCACGACCCGATATATTGTGGAAATAATTAATGAAACAATTAATTAATGTTCTAAAAATATTTCGACAAATCTTATCGGAAGATCACAGGGCGTACCATATTTATTGATTTTAAAATCGTTTGTGCTTTAGTTAACCCTATATAACCATCTGGTAATACTGCCATCATAGGTTTTATCAAATTTCGATTTTTGTATGTAGAATATGTAGTACTTTCGAATGTTGGAACTTTTCTACAAAAATCGTAAGGTCTGTCTAACAAAATGATAATACTTATTATGATTCCTCGGATCTGCTCGACATCAACGTTTTATACAATCGACTGCTAAGGCCTTCATTAACGATTAATTCACTGAAAATCCATCATCTGAAGACGAGGAGTACAAAATATAACAATAATTCTTCGTCGCGTTCAATACATTGAGTTTGGTTTTATCCGTTTAATGTATATCTACACCGTTAATTTAACGATTTCTATTGTTAATTAACTTCTCTTCCGTTACTTGTTTACGCACAGTTAAAGTATCAATGCTTATCTACAAAACAGCGTTCGAATGGTTGCATTGCATGCATTCCTTTCAAAGTTAAGATCATTTGAAGCCAACAACTTTCAACTTGTCCCCCAATGCAGCTTCCTCTTTATATGAATTTTTTTCAACTTTCCCAGCAGACGATGGAAATATAATTATGCTTTTCAGAATTCCCACAACCTGAGATTTATGATTTGTAAACACTTTACGTTGGCAGGAGGGACCACAATTGGCCACTTTCTTCAAGTATCCTTTCTTAGATTCACAAAGTAGGGGAGACCGGGGTAAAGTGAGCCCGAAAAAGTTTGAAGTCGAATAAAATTTTTCCCTTTCAATAAAAATGCGTGGCAATAGGTTTATAATATAATTTAAACATTACTGTTGATAAATGACGAATAGCAATACTTAAAATAAACTTAGAGTACATTAAAATTCAACTTGAAAGAAATGATGGAAGTGGTATCACTTTACCCCATGGGGTAAAATGAACTCCTATCCGGGGTAAAGTGAGATGCAACAAAATAAGAACTTTAATTAAGGATATAGGTAAATATTAACCCCGTGCGCTGGAATGACATGTTTAGCACGGCAGCTTCTGGCTTTTTTTGCACCGTGGTTGTCAAAACCTGTGACAGATTTTTCATTTTTTGGGGTTAGTTTCTGTTCCACCACGCCGGTTTTCTAGCCAGCTGACAGGTTAGGATATTGCGCACATCATTTGCGCATCGGTTCTTAGCAGCCATTTGCAGCTCAGTTTACCCCGGTCACTTTACCCCGAACATGTACTCAGTGAAAAATTAATTATTTAATAATGTTAGAATTAATGTTTTGGCAAACGCCTGTACGTGTATATTTATAAGCTTGTTTTAAACACGCAGACAAAATTTGGAGTTAAAATAACACATTTATGACTCATTTATCCGAAAAGCTAAATGGAAAAGAAAACCAATCGGAAGTCTTTAAAAATTAATTTCTAATTTTTTAAATGAATTTACATTTTTCGATATTTGAATGTGCATAATTATCAATCTTATATTACATGCATTT
Organism: Andrena cerasifolii; assembly: GCF_050908995.1. Taxonomy (NCBI): domain Eukaryota; kingdom Metazoa; phylum Arthropoda; class Insecta; order Hymenoptera; family Andrenidae; genus Andrena; species Andrena cerasifolii. The sequence continues at coordinate 1,728,541 of NC_135128.1, read as the reverse complement.
ATTACGTCACCAAAATTTGTAAATTTATTCTTTTGTTAAAGAACAAAGTAAGGAAGCTCATTTTACCCCGAAGTTCACTTTACCCCGGTCTCCCCTACTATACTTCCAGAAACACTTTCAAAGTAATTCATGCAATTCCAACATAATTTTCAACTCATAACAATTCAATATTCAAAAGTGTTTCATATCGAAAACGGAAAGTAGTGATTCTTTTCTTCATTTTAAAAATATAATATTTTCTCCAGATATAAGTGTGAATAAATAATCTAAACAAATGTTAACCATAAAGGTATGCAATTGTTATATTTCAATTTTCGTAAAATGTTAGGTTCGAAAGTTTCTGAGAAACAGCTTTGTAGCTTGAGATCATCCAAATATGTATTAAGAATACATTACGTCCAAAATAATTGGTCACTATGAACTAATTTTAGCGATCAGTTAAGGTAGTTCCTGAATATTCTACTAAATTCAAGAATTCTTTCAAATTTCGTTCAAAACTAATTTCGAATACAAGAAACCCTTATACAAAGTTTAAAATCGATTTACCACATAGTTATCGAGAAATTGTTAATTATAGTTGATGCATTTTAACGCAGTGGCATATGGCAGAGTCGGAAAAAGGGGGTTATAGTTTCAGATTTTCTTCTGAAACGGGAAAACTATATTCAAGAAGTGTACAAAAATTGGCAGAAAAGTACATCGAAATGTTACGAAATGAATTTATTAATTTCTGCGAAACTGACCACATGGTTTCATCGTAAATGCCCATAAAAAATAGGTTTACGTGCAAGTATTTTAGAAATTACGTAGAGCAGCCAACGCGGCAACGTCGCACAATCGATATGTTCAGATATTTAAATAGCGAACGACGATTCAAATTCATATGATCATTTTTTCTGACATTTTATTTATAAAAGACGCTTCGAATGTATGCGACGTTGTCAGATCTGCTGCTCCAATTCACTACGCTAACCAATTTAATATTCTCATTTCGTATTACAATTATTTATATTAACATTGAACTTTTTAAAATATATATACACGATGTTAAAAATTATTATTATTATTATTTCTATAGTATCATACTACTTTATATTTATCGTTTATGACCCAACTCTAATTTGACTAACACAGTTGGTTAGGAACTACCTTAATTAATGCCCCATGACAATTAGTAAATTGAGGGACCTGTAGCGTTTTTCGCACACTTTAAACCATCAGAATATTTTCCAATGAAAGGTTTATCAACCATATTAGTAACTTAATTTGTCACATTTGAACCATTGCCCCTCTAACCATCAGTTCTCAAATCTTCTGTTTCAGAAATCCAACTACCCACGCCGGATTATCGACAAGGAACAACGAATTCTGGTGGGACCTTTGAACGTCACCAAGGATTGTACAGCAACAGCAACAAATTCGCCGCCAAACAGTGTTCTTCGATAAACAAAAATTGTTCATAACGAGTGATAAGTTGCACAAGCGAAAGACAAAGATATTTTTATAAAGAATCTGAAACGTGACTGTGCGGAGGAAAGCTAAAAGTTTCACATGTAAATCGTAAATCAAGCTTAGATATTTCAACAGGCGTTATCAATCTCGAACGTTTAGTACACGCAGACAAGAAATCGAAAAAGGACAGTTTCAAACGTGTGCCAGAATTTTTTTAAAAGCTTGAAAGTGCCGTTCCTCGAAAGTCCACGCGCAGTGCAGTCAATACGTTTGGTGAAGGTGCTACCATCAAGATGTTCAAAATGCATTCCTCGCGAGCCAGAAGTGCTTTAGTCAGGCACAGAAATGTGTTGCAAGTGTATAACGTTGCAGCGAGATTCTTCGCCACTGATGTCCAGTACAAACCTATCAGAAGGGTCCTCGTCGCCAATCGAGGTAAGACTTTCCACTCTTCAATTGAACTTATGAAAAGAAACATGGAATCATAGACTCAAAGTTCGAGTTCGTGGACCCAGTTACATACTGACAATAGAATTGATGACCGCAGGGGGGGGGGCATGATAAGTACCCATTTTTGTTAATTTTCTGATTTGTATGCCATCTGGTGGCTAAAAGGAAGTATTACTTTTATATGACATAAAGTGAAAAGGGGAACAACCTTTAAAGGAGTATAATTTTTTTAAAATTGGTTCAAACGGCTTGAGTTTTTTGTGAAGCTAGAAGGGTTAGTTTAGGGTGAAGGTACCAGTAGTTGACCACGTATCAGTAGTTGACAACTTTTCAGATAAACGTGAAAAATAAGGTTTTTAGAAGTGTAACTATCTCTTTTCAACAGCGCGCCGTGGCTCCTAATACCCACAGTTCACCACTTCTAAAAACCTTATTTTTCACGTTCTTCTGAAAAGTTGTCAACTACTGATACATGGTCAACTACTGGTACCTTTACCCTACTAAGTGGCGTGTTTCGTCGTTTTAAAAAAATTTGCAGTTTTTGGGAATAGCGAAGCTTACTTTTTCATTTTTTTTTATCTGAGCCTGTAATCAAAATTTAAAAATCCCGTTTGTAGATTTAAGTAAATTAATAGGCTTAAGTATATATGCTGAAAATTTCATCGAAATCACCTTACCCCTACTTAAATCAACAGGATTTTTAAATTAATACAGTGACTCGCATTAATATTCGGACACTTTTTAAAACCGCATAACTTTTTTAGAATTGGTCCAAACAGCTTGAGTTTTTTTTAGAAGCTAGAAGGATTAGTTTGCTAAATGTCGTATTTGGTCGTTTTGAAAAAAAAATGTATGGTCGGAATAGCGCAAAAAATAGTAAAGGTCGATTTTTAAACTTTTTTTTGTGAGCTTTTAATCCTTCTAGCTTCTAAAAAAAACTCAAATTGTTTGGACCAATTCTAAAAAAGTTATGCGATTTTAAAAAGTGTCCGAATATTAATGCGAGTCACTGTACTTTCTTTATTGCAGTTTATTTATACACAAAAAATGCATTGCTTGAAGAGCACAATAAGACCAAATTCGTTATAAAATTCCTCCCCGAAGATGACCAGTAGATTTGAAAAAAAAGTTTGTTTTGTGATTGTCAAGATTTGTTAGAATCTAATAAACAAATTGACATGCAATTTTGACTTTATACCTTTCGTGCGACGCCGCCTTTTTGTGCAACAATAATTTATAAAAAATATTACTCTCCTGTATATTTGTAAATTTCATTTTTGTTACAATGTTTTTAGGTTTTTTTTTTAATATAAAATGAATACGTATCTACAACTGCGAAAATACAAAAAGGGCTCGATAAAACAAAAAATTAGTAGAGCAGTCCTTTAACTTAATAACGTCTATTAAATCTTAGTAAGTTTTCAAAACATTTATTTATACTAATTTATAAAGTACGTTAGAGGTATCGAAAGGGTGAAAAAAAATTATACAAATTCATATCTGTGAATTACTTTATTAAAACTTTGAGTGGCATCGACGTGTTTTCACGCCGAAGGATTTCCACTTGCGTATGGTTTTTGCGTGTTTACACGTCAATCTACTTTGAAAAGAATCGAAAGTATTGTCCGAGTATTTATGAATGTCTTTTCAGGGCACGTTAAGCAAATATTTCTAGGTAGTAGCCGCACCTTGCGTCACTCACAAGGGGAGGACACCATGAGGTACCCACCGATTTTGATGAGCCTTGGCACGCTGGATCTATGTCGAAAATAAGTAAATAGGTGTCCGAGCGTTTTTGCCAATGGGCCTTAATGATGGAGATATTTACATGGAAATTATTAAAAATTTCATAGTAGCCGTGGGGTTTTAATGGGTAAAAATCCTACACTACCCTGGCGCCTCCAGGGATTCCCCTCTGAAGGAGTCGGGGTGCCTCTTGAAGATTTCCCCAAGTTAAAACAGAAATTTATAAAAAAAAATATTTTATAAAAAAATAATTTATAAAAAAAATTTATAAAGTTTTTTTTCAACGTGGAGACATCTTCAAAAGGCACCCCGACGCCTCCAGAAGGGAATCTCCCGCGGACGCCAGGGTGGTGTGGGATTTTTATCCACAAAAATCCCACGGCCACTATGAAATTTTTAATAATTTACATGTAAGTATCTCTATTATTAAGGCCTATTGGCAGAAACGCTCGGACACCTATTTACTTATTTTGGACACAGATCCAGCGTGCCAAAGCTCATCAAAATCGGTGTCTACCTCATGGTGTGCTTGTCAGTGTTAGTAAGAAAAAAAATGAATGTTTTATTAGTTCTTATTGGCTTAGTAAATCCGAAACAAATTTGTTTAGTGTTGCACATTCAAATATGGTTTCTGTCTAAAACTGGAGAACAATCATTTACAGCATATTGTGAGCGTACAAGGAAAATCCTCTATTGGAAGTCCATAAAACTAACGATTTGAGAAAAATCGATCAAACCTAAAGTAGGCAACAGTTGTGAACTTAGTGGTGGTAAATTATGAATTTTAACAAAAATGGACCTACAATTAGTGGACCATCCTTGTACACCCACGATATATCAAAATACATTTGCAATAATTTGTAGCACGAATAGCATATTCGATGAGATTGAAGAAATATTAGTTCTACGATGAGTATTAGAGTCAGAATGATTATATAAGAGAATTAGAACTATTTTTAACCATTCTCGAATATTTAGCTCAGGATGTTACAGACAGAATTTTTTAACACTGATCGTAAGTAATGCGATCGTTGCATTTTGACATTCAATCTTCGGTACAGAAATAAAATCGTTTCAAAACAACGAAAATGTTTACTTTTCAATTCTTATATAATTTATCATTGGCAAGAGAACTGCAATAAGTACAGCTATGGACGTTAGTTTCATAAGCTGTTATGTCACGTCTGACCATATTAATCATGCTTCGAAGACCACTGATATCAAGTTAGACGTTGTCAAAAATGTTATCTCCGAAAGGCTGGTGTTAAACGTCGTGTAGCACATACAGAGAAAACGAAAGTCTTAGTGAGTGGATCAAAATAGAGTTGTTTATCTACACATGGCTTATCGGTTCTAATTTACGCATTGACGTTGCTACGTGACATTTATTCAAATCAGAAACTGAAAAATGTGTTATTCAACAGAACACCAATTGGCATAATATAAAACTTAGGTTTTATGGGAGTTGGACTTTTGGTTTGTACTGTGTGCAGTCAGTGCAGTACGTAATGTGGAATTTAAATTCGCGCCGTGACTTCGATGCTCCATTCATTGTCTACCTATTGACTCGCAAAACACCATTGTCATAAATCGTCACCTGTGAGAGAGACACCTGATGACTATCCAGATCAATTCTTAGAATCGAATACGTTTAAATAAATGTTTTCCATACCTACTATTACCCGGCCGAAAGAAGATCCCCAAGAGGCGGGCTCGAGCATTACAGTCCGTCGCTATGACGATTGATCGTATCACCTATTTGGGCACATTTTTAAAGACGCGGCACACGTATTTTGGTTATTGGCTGAAGTAGGCACATACATTGTCGCACCGCGCGACGAAGAGAGCGAACAAAACACATCGAGATCGGGTGGAATAGAGCGATCTGACCGACGAGCGCCAAAGCAATAGCGTAGGCATCTCAGACGGTTAACCATTAATATATAATAACATAAAAATTTCCTTATTTTTCACAATATATTCAGGAAAGTATTATCATTGGTTTGGTTAGATTTTTCTGATTAAAATAAACCCAAACGCAATGTCGCACAGATTGTTTGAAAAATAAGGAAATTTTTATGTTATTATATATTAATGGTTAACCGTCTGAGATGCCTACGCTATTGCTTTGACGCTTGTCGGTCAGATCGCTCTATTCCACTCGATCTCGATGGGTTTTGTTCGCTCTCTTTGTCGCGCGGTGCGACAATGTATGTGCCTACTTCAGCCAGTAACCAAAATACGTGTGCCGCGTCATTAAAAGTGTGCCCAAATAGATGATTCGACCAATCGTCATAGCGACGGACTGTATCGCCCGAGCCCGCCTCTTGGGGATCTTCTTTCGGCCGGGTAATAGTACCTACCTTGTCTACGAAAGATGCTGCCTGAGCTGCGTCCTTCCCCAAAAAAGCTGGTCAGAACCTTGAGCAATTAAAAATCTGATTTGCTACAAATATTGTTAAGCTCACACATTAGTCGTAATCCATATATTTTTTTGATTATGACAATAAATATATTTAAATAATAAATTTAAAAATAAGTTTAAAAAAATGGAAAATATTAGAATTATGGTGGGTATTGTAAATCCGGGATAGTTTGACCACTTTTTGGAAAATAAATTATAGCATCGTTGTTTTTCACATTTTTGTCATTTTGTAGAAATTAAAGCAAAGCCCGAGCAATTTAGAGTATACATAAATTATAGTGTGCGATAAATTCAAATATTTATTTTCATTTTTAACCAAAAACATTGGCACTGCAACTGGTCGGTCTCACCCGCATGTCGGGGTTAAAGCGCGCACCCACTACGGGTGAGACTGACCTTGAAAAATAACAAAAAGTGTAGCTTACGAAAAGTATAATACACGAAGAAGTTAATTGATATGTAATTTCTTCTTCGTAAATCGCAAACTTTCTTGTACTTGAAGCATCTAGTGTCATGAAACCAACGGCTGCAGCGCGCACACATTTAATCTAATCGTCGCTTTTCGAGATTTCAAAATAGTTTTCTCCGCATCCCACGCATTCGTTTTCGTCCAAGTCTTTTAACGACATATCACTATCTTGAAGAATGGAATTTTCGCTCCCTGAATCTGAAGATGGGTTTACAATAAAAAAGACACATGTAGGTAGTGTTTATAAGATGTTTCGATGTCAGTTACAAGAGTAAGAAATAAAAAATACGAGCATGCCATGCCCCCCTTGACATCCTACAATTTTCGTTTGAAACAATTTTTCGTACCGTTCATATTTTTCGAGATAGTTACACTTTTTCAGGCACACTGTGCACAGTAAATCCCCGTTATGAGCCTGTTTGTACGTCCCGTTGACAGCCCGGCGACTATCCCCACCATTTCTTGGAAGCCTGCGTACGAGAGTGAGAAAACCTTATAGCATATATACATGGAGGTCTCATTGCCTAAAGTTGACCGCCTCGAAACACATGTGCGACATGGTGCGAGAGAGAGAAGTACAGAGGACCCCATCGACTGTAATGCGCATGCGCCGATATCGTGCGGGAGAGAAAGACATCGTGCGAGCGAGAGAAGTATAGATTCTCAATCGCCCGCAATGCGCATGCGCCAATATCGTGAAATTTGCTGCAAGTGGTATGGTTGAAGTGATACGCGGTGATACCGGATCGTCGCCGGCGATATCGGTGCATGCGCATTACGGTCGATTGGGACCTCTATACTTCTCTCGCTCGCACTTGTCTTTCTCTCTCGCACGTTACCGGCGCATGCGCATTACAGTCGATGGGGTCCTCTATACTTCTCTCGCTCGCACATGTCTTTCTCTCTCGCACCATGTCGGCGACAGTTACAAGCTCTCAATGAGACCTCCGTGTATATATGCTCTAAAGAGAGAACCAGGCATCGAGCGTGAGGAAACGAAAGAGTCAGACAAGAATTTGCCGTCGGGTACGGAGCAGAGAATCATGTCTGTAACCCTCCGTGAGCCCATCGCCAGCCCCGTTGGTCGGGCTCACAACGGGGATTAACTGTATTTAAAGAACGTGGTCGGACTGTCCCGCATTAATAATGTGGTCGGACTATTCCATAATCAAGGGAGTGATCGACTACCGTGTCAAAATAAATTAAAATCGAATATATACGTATTGTTGGGGTGACACTGCAGTTTTATGCATATTATATCCCCCAATATCGGAATAGTGTAAATAAAAACTTACCTGTCTTTCAGATATCATTAGCACTGCAACTTGGTCTAAAAACTTTCAGACTCGCATAAAGTCTTACGTGTTTCTTATAATTTAAATATGGATTTGTGACAATGGTCAATGCAAGATCAACAACAGGGTTGCCAGATCAGTCCTGATCTTTTGCCGGAGATTTTCAATTTCGTTGAGGATTGCAGTCGGGCGGGGGGGGGGGGAGGGCAATAAGAAAACAGGCATTTAAAATTCATTATAATGGGCAAATTCCACTTATGCCCAAATCGCCCGTGCCTTTCATTAAGCTAGATTTCCCTGAAGGCAACGTCAAGTATTTGAAAGTCAATTTTCTCGAAAATGAAGCGCGATATGAAAAAAAGTTACTCTTTCTTTTCGACTTATAATAAGTAAATACGTCGAGAAAAAGGTATAAAATTTTTTGATATTGGGCTTCATTTTCGAGAAAATCGACTTTGAAATTCTTGATGATGCGTCCAGTCGCGTATAAGGAAATCTACCCTAATGAAACTCTCGGGCGATTTGGGCGTAAGTGGAATTCGCCCAATGACTTCGTATAAAGGAGTAATAATAATAATAAAAGTATTATGAATATTTATTAGAATTTGTTACAGATTTCAATACTTTTTTATTTTTGTATAGCATGCTACCCCAGTGCAGTGTTAGTGCGTGCCTAAAAATTCGCTAATATTCTCTATTCTGTCGGAGATTTTTATTGCGCCTGCCTGAGGCCGGAGACAACGGTTCAAAACCTGAGACTCCGGCTGAATGCCAAAAATCTGGCCACCCTGATCAACAACAAGCGCATCCATTTCTTTTGTATCAATGGCACACAGTGTCCTCTCTTGCGTCAGTCTTAAAATATCAACACTGGCCGGACTCGTCCGGTGGTCGAACTATACCAGACTTACCCTACATACGGATTACTGAGGATGTCGTCCTTGGTTTTTAAATTGTATCGATTTTAAGTAAATACATCAAAGAATTATAACGAAATCACACTAAACAGTGCAGTCGATCTTTTTGAATTAATTTTCAGTAATGTGATAGTAAAAAGAGTATATTTTTTCTATAAAATCTTTATAAAAGTACACTCGACAATCTTTCTTAAAATTGCTTATTTGCTTATTTTACCAGTAGCTTTTGTTTCTTTTCTATCGATTTTTTTTATCGTTTAGCAGCTCTTTTTCTTGTTTGAAGATTAGAAAGAACAATCTCACAAATTTTCATTAACTTGGTACCATTTTGACGATAGGTCTAATACACCCTGAAGCGCTAGACAATATTATTTAGGTGCACTTACCCTATGTGATTATATCAGCCAAGTAAGAACATCAATGTAACTTTATTACATTGAAAAATAAATACAAAAATACATTACTCTTTGAATTCTCTGCGTACCACTCTCGCGAACTGAGCAATGCGGAAAAAGTACATAGAACCTTTGTGCTTATTTAACAAATATCTGTGCCATCCATATTTCGGATTTTATACAGTAAACCCCCGATACTTGTAGGCGAATTTTATTTGTTCAATTCCATTATGAAATGGTAGGCGTGACTACTTAGCAACGAGAATAAACGAAGCAGAAATTGATAGCAGAGGGGGAAGATTTGGGTCTCACAAGGGAAGATCCCGAACCCGAAAATTCAAAAAATTCTGAAACTTTGTGAATATGTAGGGGATTTCCTCCTAGTTGCAACGCAATTTTTGTTTGCTGCCCAAATTCACTGGAAGGGGGTGAAATTAGTCCCTGAAAATTCGGCTATTTTCCGATTTTGTGTTATAACTCGGGAATTGTAAGAGATAGAAAAAAGTTTCAAGACAAAAGTTACTTCTATTAATTAGATCTATCATTTGGTAAAAAAAAATATTTTACAGTTCACGAGTTATAACACAGAATCGGTAAATAACAGGATTTTCAGGGGTCAATTACACCCCCTTGGAATGAATTTGGGCAGCAAACAAAAATTGCGTTATAATAGGGAGGAAATCCCCTACATATTCACAAAGTTTCAGAATTTGTTGAATTTTCGGGTTCGGGATGTTCCCTTGTCAGTGCACCTGATTGGTTCTCCCAATAAATGTAGGCATCCTGATACACATGTTGTGGTTGTACACGTTTTACTACACTGTAATACAATTGACTACACATTATATTGTGTTGAAAATGTAAACAAATTTTCTGAATACAGCGTCGCAACAATAGGTGACATTGACCTCGCAACTGCGTTTGGCTTCATTGTGCAGAACGCAGTTATTCAGCTCACGACCCTTGCCAGCGTTCTCACGCGTAAAAAGCATAAATCGCGAGAAGAAGAGTGGCTTGTCTCGCCGAGACGTATGATAACACGAAGCGATGCAATACGTGGAATATTATGTCTCTCTTCGATAACGCTGCTTATTAATATTCAGTCCTTAGACTAAGAAAATAACATTGGAATTGTTGCATTTCATGCATTCGTTTCGAAATTATGATTATTTAAAGTCAGCAACTTCCATTTTCGGCCGGATGCACATCTCTCTCGATCTGCATTTTTTGCAAGTTTCCCGTCGTAGGTATTTCTCGTAAATAATTATGTTTATATAATTCCTTGGGACTTATAAAATTATCTCTTACTAGCAAAATACCCCCGCGCTTCGCTTCGGGCCAAAGAGATATTAAGAACTCCATAAAAGCACATTTTACCCCTTTTCACCACCCCCTTAGGGGTTGATTAGGGCAAAATCCTGAAATTGTTTTTTAGGTAATTATATGGGTAGCCTTTTGAAGTAAAAAACAAGTTGATATCTAACCGGATTGAAGAGATTTTAATAAATTCGTGGAAGCACATTTCACTCCCTTAGGGATAGATTAGGGCAGAATGCTGAATCTGGTTTTTAGGCATTTGTGTGGGTAACCGTTGTAAGTAAAAACCAAGTTGATATCTAATCGGGCCTAAGAAATAATAAGGAGTCCGAGAAATCATATTTCACCCCTTTTTACCCCCTTCGGGTTGGAATTTGCGAAAATCCCTTCTTATCGAGCACCTACGTCGCAGAAGGAGTATACCCTCCGAATTTCATGTTTTTAGGATCAGCGGTTTGGGCTGGACGGTGATTAATCAGTGACACAACGATTATATAAGTATAGATTAAAATTGTAAGTGTCGGACGATCCATGCATTTAGCCATTTTCTACCACTCTCGTTTTGTCAGACTTTTACACAGCTGGTAACTAAATAGTTTAGATGTTGCAAAGGAACCACTGTTAAGGTCTCTGCACACATATCAGTTTCGTGCCCGTTACGTGCCGTTAGTGTCGTCGTAAAAAATGTCGTTTGCTTGCTTTACAATGGGGCAGGTCACACCATGGGCCTGAAAGACGGAGCATAGTTGCGGGGGGTTAAAGCAAAAGGCGGCAGGGGTATCGCCTGTTTCAGCTATCTTGGTAGGGAACATGATGTAAAGGGACATCCAGACGCTGATACATGGTGCATGATTCGGGCTAATCAGGACCATTCTGAAAAGCCCGGACAAATCTCCAGAAGAGGCAAAGTCATATAGGCCAATCTGTCAACTATCGGTGCTCGCCAAAGCTCTTGAAAGGCTGATTACACGCAGACTGTATTCCTAAGCCAGGACTACTGCTCTGATCGACAATACGGATTCAGGCCTGAACGATCCACGGAAGACACGTTGGTAAAGTTCAGGGAATTGATATCTGGTCGAGAGGAACGGTACATTTTGGCGCTCTCCTTCGACATTTCCGGAGTATTCGACAATGTTTGGTGGCCGAGCATACTCAAGAAATTGAAGCAGCGAAGCTGCCCCCGCAAACTTTATAGACTAATGGTCGACTATTTCGCCGATCGGCAAGTTGTTATGGTCAGCAGCTCCGATAGCGTGCGGAAGAAAGTCACCAAAGGCTGCCCGCAGGGGTCAATCCTCGGTCCGAGCTGCTGGAACCTAATCTTTGATGAAGTTCTGCAGCTGCTTTCGAACACCGGACTTTGCGAGCCCATCGCCTACGCGGACGACCTGCTCGTGATTCTCTACGGCAACTCGCGACGGGAACTGCAGTAAAAAGGCCAAGAAGCCGCGCTCGTGATCTCCGAGTGGTGCGCCACTCAGAAATTAACGCTGTCTGCGGCTAAGACCGAGATGATTCTCTTGAAAGATTCCCTGAACAGAGAAAGACCTCATGTGATAAAGATTTATGGGAAGAATGTGGCACTCAAGCCCACTATCAAGTGGTTGGGTGTTTACATTGACCAAGGAATGGGTATTAATTCCCATATCAAAAATATATGTGCCAAAGCCGAACGAACGTTTTACGTGCTAGCGAAGCTCGCTCGCGCCAACTAGGGATTGAGACATCCGACCCTGCGTACTCTGTATACGGGTCTGTTCGTCCCAATCATAGCATACGCCGCCGCAGGCTGGGCGGATCTCCTCGACGTCAAGAAAAGTTCCAAACTTCTCGGGTCGCAGAGGCGGATTCTGATCAGCATCACTGAGGCCTACCGTACGGTGTCGACCGACGCGATCACTGTGATCGCGGGAGAGATACCGGTGAACCTTGTGTTAGCGGAACGCGCGTCGAGCTATAAATCCCGGAAAGCAATAAGCATCGAGATTGGAGAATGTCGAATAAGTACCGCCGAGTTGGTGTCTGGAGATGTCTCCGTCGCCACGGCGAAAGCGAAGGTACGGAGAGAGATCCTTGCAATGTGGTAATCGAGATGGTCGGTGTCAACGAAGGGAAGGATTACCTTCCGATTCTTCAAAGACGTCCGGGACCGCCAGGAAACGCGCTGGCTGATAATTGACCACTACACGACGCAATTCCGAAGTGGACACGGAGACTTCCGAGCGAAACTAGAGGAATTCAACTTGGTGGAGGATGGGATATGTGCATGTCGGGGGAACGAAACTTCGACCCACGTCCTTTTCCACTGTCCAAAGCACAATGAGGCGAGAGAACTCCTAAAGCAAGCGGTGGAAGCCAGCGGCCAGCAATGGCCTGTGGTGGAAGCCGGACTTGTATCGAACGACGACCTATCACGGGAGTTCCGGAACTTCGCCAAAACGATGCTAACCACCAAGTCTCGAACGCAAAACGCCGTGCAGTAAGATACTACTCAGCAATGACAACTTGAACGCTGAAAGACCGAAGCATAAATGCTTGACTCTGTCTTCGCGTGGTCCTCACTGTTAAGTTCTAGACGGTTTCTGGGTAATCCTCGTCCGGAACGAACTAAATGAGTCATTACCTCTTAACGAGGACGGTCATCCCTTCTACCCCTGTTGTCGGGAAGAGGAAGGGAGTTTTCCAAGCCCCCCGTGGGAGTGGTCAGCTAACCACTTCGAACAACTGGAGGTATAAGCACTAAAATCTGCTCTAGGTACTCCAAAGCTGTGGACTTGTCCCGTGGAAGCTTATACAGAATAGATGATACATGTTGCAATGAAACACTGAGGCATGCCTCATGAAACCAGCATCATGAGGCATGCCTCAGTGTTTCACTGCAGCATGTATCAGCATCTGGATGTCCCTTAAGGACATTAAGTGTGCTCGATCGGCAGCTCATTTTCGTCTTCTACTGCGCATTCCCACTTTCCGCCATATTAAAATATGATTGTATATGAATGCATATGGAAGTGTGCGGACGCGTTATCAAAGTGTTGATAAATTAATTCTACACTATTGGTTGACAATCCAATATACACAATCCAATACACAAGGGCACGTTATTGGCTAATCTGGAAGCAGTGATGCCAGAACCGTGGGTTTTCACCCACGGGCGCTACCCCCACTCTATGACCAAACGTACCCCCATTCAACGACCAAACGTACCCCCTCCTAGCACCTGTACCGCACCACACAAGCATACCCGTCCCTCTATCCGTGTGCCGTACGCGCTGCCTGGCCGGCGCTCTCCGGCCAGAATTCGTTTTACCGACATCGAAGCGCTTGGGTCACAAGCAAAAAGTCCAGTGTTCAAATCCCGGCGCGGATATTCTACTTTTTTTTTATTAATTATTCTCTAATTTCTCTTTCTATATTCTCAGTAGAATAAAAATTTGAAAACTATTAATCTACAAAGCATTTTCGCAGCTGGCTAATGACGATATTGGTCTTCTGCCTTTTTATGCAGAAACAGAGATTTAATATTATACATAAATAATATTTATTTCTGTTTATGTATAAAAAAAGCAGAAGAGCAACATCGTACATTAGCCATTTGCGAAAATGTTTTGTAAATTAACAGTTTTCAAGTTTTTGTTCTACTGAGAATATAGAAAGAGAAGTTAGAGAATAATTAATGAAAAAGGTAGACTCTTCGCACCGGGATTTGAACTCGGGACTTTTTGCTTGTGACCCAAGCGCTTCGATGTCGGTAAAACGAATTCTCGCCGGAGAGCGCCGGTCAGGCAGCGCGGACGGCACACGGATAGACGGACGGGTATGCTTGTGTGGTGCAGTACAGGCGCTAGGAGAGGGTAAGCTTGGTCGTAGAATGGGGGTACGCTTGGTCATAGAGTGGGGGTAGCGCCCGTGGGCGAAAACCCACGGTTCTGGCATTACTGTCCTTACATCATCGTAGGAGCCACTGGTAGTAGTCATCTATGTCATGCAGCGATAAGTTTATTGTAATATTGTTGTTTACAATGGCAATTTACAAATATTTTAAACAGAATTCAAGGTATTTGGACAGTCTGAAGAAGTATTTGAATTACATAATTATTCATTACCGACATTGGAGGGTACAAGACTATATTCTGAATTTTCTGATTAAATTATTGTATAGATAAGTGGCTGGGTAGTCAAAAAATTAACTAAGTTCTCTATGACTCTATGTTCAGAGCATCTAAACCTAAACTATTTTATTTTTCAAAAGTTCTAACATGGTTATAATGCAGTCTACGTAGAAACATAAACTGCCACAATAGATGTTACATGGCACATTCATAACCTCTAATATGGTATGATTTTATGAAACAAAGTTATTTCGACATTTCTGGCCACTTGTGATTTTGAACACAGAGTCGCAGAGAACTTTACTTCATTTTTTGACTACCCAGCCACTTATCTATACAATAATTTAATCAGAAAATTCAGAATATAGTTTTATACCCTCCAATGTCGGTAATGAATAATTATGTAAGTCAAATACTTCTTCAGATTGTTCAAATACCTTGAATTCTGTTTAAAATATTTGTAAATTGCCATTGTAAACGACAATATCACAATAAACTTATCGCTGTATGACATAGATAACACCACCAGTGGCCCCTACCAAGATAGCTGAAACAAGCAATACCCCTTCCGCGTTTTCCTTCAACCCCCGCATCGTTTACCGTTTCGGGCCTAGCGTCGGATATATCCTACGTCCGCAAAACGATCCAAAATGCCGCCCAGCATCGGATATATATATATATATATATATATATATATATATATATATATATATCTGTGTGTATATATGTATATATTTAGTAGTAGGGTCGCATCGCCATCGCGAAAGGGTTAAGGGGACTAGGCAGTTCAAAAATCGATTTTTTATTGCAGTTTCCGAAAGTACTATTATTTCTCAATAAAATGCCGCTTGGTTTGTATTAACCCTTTGTTGACACACCTCCATTTTCGATCAACTTTGACATACCTGGGTGGCTCAAACCCAGAGCAATTTTTGAACAACTGCCATTAACATCTAAAGAATCCAATCGTCATAAAAAATCATGGATCAGTTTTAACGTCTCTAGAATATATTCCAATAGTTTTTTTATTGAAATTTAATCACAGTTTTTGTAAACAAATTCTAGTTTACCACATGTCGTGAAAAAACGAAGAAAAATTTTAAATAGTTGTAACTTTTACAAATTTCAATATTAGAAGCTAAATATCTACAGAGTTGTTGCTCTAATATAATATTTTGAGAGAAAAAATAGTTTGTAAGTCAGCTTTGGAGAAAAGGTATTCATTTTGCATATAGAAGGTACAGAGCGTCAATATCAGATCATGGCTGGCTCACACCCAGAGTGTCAAGGAAGGGTTAAAATTCGCAAAATTGTAGATTTGGCAGCTAAAAAGGTCCAGCCGCATCCTATAACGTCGCCTTTGTCCAAAAAGTTTGAACGCGTTTTTCTCAAATCTTTTTTTCTTTGGTTAAAAATTACAGAATGTGTGAAACATGTGTCATTTCGCGCCAAATCTCTGATATGGTCCGTAAAAATTCGAGATTTTCATCAAAAAAGTAAAAAGTCGTGGATTTTTAGTAGAGCACAAACACGACCGAAGTTTTCATGAAATAATCGCCGCTTTTCGGCCACCAATTTAACAATTTTGTTTTAATTACAGTTTTTATTGGTTTAGCGCGAAACTACGGATGTCACAAACAAGAATAACACCTTGAAATTGGATTACGTCACTTTTTAAGACCAATATTACCTGAATACCACAGATGAACATTATGTTTATCAGTCAGCACTGCTATTTGTCAAGCACATGTATATTTCATACCATCTTTAGTGTCTATGATAATAGTAAACATTATGTAAAACGATACGTCTGGATTTTCTTTCTTTTTTTTTTACAAATGCATCACAAATAAAGTGTTTTTTTTTCACGAAAAACGACTGCCTAGTCCCCTTAAGTCTGCCCTAATGCTCCGTCCTTCAGGTCTATGGTTCACACTTGTCCATGTCGTGGGTGTCAGGTGTGGACTAAAAATTGGATGGCAACAACATTTTGGCTGCTGAACTGACGGTGTGTTGAAATCGCTTGAAGGGGACCCTTCTTATGACCGTGAAGGATTCTCGGGTCGAAGGTCTCGGACCACGCGCTTCGGAGGTCCTAGACCCTAGAGTACATAAAGGCAAAGACAGCAGCAGTTGGCCATTCAGTAATAAAAATGCCAAATTCTATATTTCCTATTAGATCTTCGTAGAAGTATCACCAATGGATTGCTGGTGTTTTTCTGATGAAAATGACACCAAACGTGATATAATTCTAGTTATTTTTAATGATTGTAATGAGCTAGAACAGGCGCGTTGTAGAGTGTAGATACCCCTGAATAGTCGTCCTGTAGGTCTTTATTCGGAAGAGGATACCCGATATAAAGACAAGTTTCTTACGTAAAAGTAACTCATTGTGAGTATAGCATCGAAGAGATGCTTTCGGTTAGAGGTCGGAGTCAGAAGTGACGCTCTAGCAAAGGTTGATGATGGACCTTATTGTAGGACTGTGGGAAAAGTGAGGTCTTTGAGGACCATGACTATTTATTTGGTCGTTTTTCTGTACGTCACGTAGGAAGGGAAATCAGGAAGAGAACATTGTAGTGTACCCTAGCTTGCCCTCTTGAAGCATACACAACAACATACTGAATTGGTGAAAAATATACGATGGGGTATTGGAATCCAACACTACCTAAATTCTACATCAGGGGTGCACAGGGAGCTGTTTTTAGCGCCTAGCTGAGAGCAACCCGCCTGCCCCGTTGCTAAGGTTAGAATCGGTAAGGCGAACTGCAATATTGTCCGTGCATTTAGTATGACTTGAACCCAGCTATATACACTATTGCAATTCTCCTCACCGATTCTAACCTTCGCAACGGGACAGGCGGGTTGCTCGCAGCTAAGCGCTAAAAACGGCTCCCTGTGCACCCCTGTTCTATATCCTGTTCTTTTTTTTAATCCTTTCGCGACGGCGATGCTAGCTGCCAATAGATATATATAAATTTTGGAATCGTTTTGTGGACGTCGAATACATCCGACGCTAGGCATTTTGGATCGCTGTGCGGGCGTCGGATGTATCTGACGCTAGGCGTGAAACGGTTAAATACCTTCTGTAGTTGCCACATAAAACTTATCGTTGTCAAAGTAACAAACACTAATGATATGCTGTAATCTGTTCAACTTTTATTTACATCTATGACACACAATAAAAGTATTAGATGTACAACATGAAAATCAGTATAAAACTACCACCTACCATAATACTATTGCTCATAGTATTTTTATTTTAACAAGTATTGCCACTTAAAAATCTGTGAAAATTCAATCAATAGATACGAGTAACATTCGTCCGTGACAAAAAGCAAATAATATAAAAACAGTAGGTTAGGTACTTCTTTAGAACATTGAAAACTAAATATGTTAAAAGCAGGGATTGGAAACGGTTCCGAAAATAACTGTTTGAAACAGTTATATGTGTGTAATGTGCAATTGAGTTATTTAATTGGACACTCAAGGGTTGCGGATAATAACAAACCGAAAAGTTTCACTGTAAAAATACAAGTGTTTTTATTAATTAAACTATTTACATTAACTATTCACAATGGTTACAAACCTGTAAAAATACAAGAAACAACATGCAATGTTTGTTCTTCGCAATCTTGTTCCTTGTATAATCAATCCACTCTATCATAAAGATTTCTTAATTACTAATTAGCAAGACTCACACGTGTACGTCTGTCGCATGCTTGCCTTTGTTTTTCTGCCGTTACTGCAGACCCTTAACTTACCGACTCACTGTATGGAGCGGGAAGGTTTAAATCAGTTTAAGGAGCACACTCCTTACATGTGTATATCGGTTCTGACTGAAACAGTTATGAAGAACCGATATTCTGAATAACTGTTATAAGGAACCGAAATTTCTGACTATATCGATTTCGGTTACGGTTCTACAGAACCGATATTATATCGGTTATAACGGTTCTAGAACCGTTATTTTTTCGGTTCTACATATATCGGTTCTAAAACGGTTCTGGAATTGATTCTCGCATCGATTTTAAAGGAATTGAAATAAGTAGATATTACGCTTACAGATTACTGTATATTAAGAATTTATTTTGAAGAAGTATTTCTAAGAAATTCAATAATCTACAGTTTAATCAGAAATTATGGTTCTATTTTAACGCACTGTTTCAATTCTCGGATGGCCATGCATGGGTTACTTTTGTCCAAGAGCTTCTCCAAACATCTCAACTTGCGATGATTGGCTTAAGCGCTTAAGCTAAAAATTGTTTACGTTAGGCACGTTTCAGAGTTCAGCGGAGCGTCCGCGCTACGGGTGGCAAATTACCTATACATCGTATAGGAGCATT
The DNA here is from genome assembly GCF_050908995.1 of Andrena cerasifolii. Classification (NCBI taxonomy): domain Eukaryota; kingdom Metazoa; phylum Arthropoda; class Insecta; order Hymenoptera; family Andrenidae; genus Andrena; species Andrena cerasifolii. The sequence goes on along the minus strand of NC_135128.1, from coordinate 1,709,614 downwards.
CGTCCGCAATGATTACTGTGAAACAAACGCAATCTTTCACACTTTCACAGTCAAGCGGATTCCGCCACGGAGTAATAAACAGCTACACATCAAAACATTGACGTAAATACGTTACTGAGATGATGGCTAACGCAAGAATAGACGTCTGCGTTCAAATTGCGTTGACAAAATAAATCCATGCACAGTCATCGGAGAGTTAAAACATATAACAAATTTCGTAGGATCAATATAAGAATCAATTTACGAACCGAAATAAGCCGACTCCAGAACCGTTTTAAAACCGATATAGAACCGAAAAAATAACGGTTCTAGAACCGTTATAACCGATATAATATCGGTTCTAGAACCGTAACCGAAATCGATATAATCAGAAATTTCGGTTATCTCATAACAATTATCCAGAATATCGGTTCTTCATAACTGTTTCAAGAACCGAAACCGATATCATAACTGTTTTAAACCCCTGGTTAAAAGTGCCCCCAAAATAAGACATTAGCATTCAATGGATCAATGCAATATGAATTACGAAATCGATTCACGAATTAAAGTTTTGATAGTGATGTTGGAGGTCCACCTGGCTCTTGTCAATTGGCACACTCTCCAACGTCTTATCTTGTCCCCAGGTGGTATTTTGCCACGGTCGAAGGTCCTTAATAACATTCAGCTGCTAGTAACATTAACCAGACCTAATTCATTGTCAGATCTTCTAAGTAGAGTGGAACCTCGACCCTGGCCATTCCGTTGGTGATCCCCACCGAAAAAGACCCGATGGTGGTGTGCCAATGTGAAATTTTTGCAAACAGATATTTAGAAGTATTCTCTTTCTCCAGAGTCCTTCAAATAAAGTATATCTAAGACCGCATTTTAAAATAAAGTTATTGTTTTCAAGTAAATGGAGTGTCTTATTTACGGTGTACAACAGTGACAAGCCATTTTACAAAATGCATTTATGTTTGTAAATCTTCCAGATTTAATGAACGTTCGACTCGACAGTGAATTATCGGCAACAGTTTATGGAACAAGGCCGTCGAATTAATCAAGATACGCTTTTTCTACTTTAGAACGAGGCACTAGAGCGAGCACTCTACTTAATTACACCGCGTTCTTTAACATGAGTTACGATAGTGACATGCGGTCTCGTGGTTTATTTGGTTGAACAGATATGTATCTGTCATTCTTAGCGTGCTATCGCACGAATTTGTGATTGACAATCAAAACGTTACACATACACTTTCTCATTTTCAGTAAAGTCATATCGTGTGACAAATTTTCTTCTAATTCGCGGTTAATGTGTATTTGTAACCACGATTACACTAATTTTCATTTCAATAAATTTTAATATCCTGCAAATTATCCAGTGTGTCCTAGTTTTCCACACGTCAAGATTAATTTATTATTGCAAGACTTTATAAGTTGGCGCCTAATGTTATCGCTTCAGACGCTCGATCCTTTTGCAGCACGCAGTCGCTTGTTTTCCCCACGCATTACATCATTCACTCCTTTAATTGGTGTATCAGTGTCACCTGTTCACATGCGCTCCTGATTCGTCCATTCTCTTTCTCTCTTTCTCTCTTTCTCTCTTTCTCTCTTTCTCTCTTTCTCTCTTTCTCTCTTTCTCTCTTTCTCTCTTCCTCTCTTTCTCTCTAGTTCGCACACTCTTCCACGTATCGCTACAAGTGTAACAGTAACAAGAATAATGCTATTAAACAATGCCAGTTCGATGTAACAGTTTATAAACAGTTGATAAGCTTTCCTCAAATGACTCACTTGAGTCACAAAAATACAAGTTTGCAACGGTTACACCATTGAAGCGGCAAAGCATGCCTATTTTCTCTTATCGGCATCTAGACAAGGCTGTAATTTCAGGGCAGTTTATTGCGGCTAATTGTAACAGCACGAGACGGCTGCATGACAGATACGCGAACCAAACCTGGTCCCAAAATGTTTGTCTTTCGAGTGACATTTGCCAGGCTCTAGGCTCGAGAGTGACAACAACTTTCCCTTCCACAAGGTCATATTCCCACCACTGCTTAATTTTGCACGCCTATTTTGTATTTAGCCAATAGCCAGAGTAGTTGTCACTTCACTTTTTTGGAAGCAAGCAATCAGGCAAGCCTAGCGTTTTCCTTGTAGCAAATATGCATCATGTTTGTTAGATCAAAACTGTTTGGCCTCAATTTTGTTTTGTTAAATACAGTCCATTCTTCGTTAATCGAGTATAGTTTTTACAACCAACTCACACAAACTTAATTCGACGTGTGAAGTATGGATACGGCTCGGCAGCTTCACATAAGCATATACGTATTCAACAACACAATCTGCTCATCGAGTAGAAATTATCATGATAAATACAGTTAGGTTCGAAAGAAGTTTTGTCCAAGTGTTTATTACTACCTTTCATTGTGATAGCAATTATCCCTCACTGTACGGATGGAGACATCAACTAGTGATTCGGAGTTTAATTATGATTACGCAAGCGATACAAATGGCATAGGAATCGTAGTGGTATGATTTGGTATGTTAATGGTACGAGATTTGACAGTTTGCACTGCATTGGAACAGCTACCAAATTTTTTCATAAAACCTTTTAGTGATCTTTCCGCCATTTCTAACATGAAACTAAATAAACAGTTGCGGACCAGTCGGTATGTCAGTTCAACCTTGTGATTGTAATTGACGCTACAGAAAGTGTTGACAGTAAAGTCTGAGTTATCTACAAGCACGCTATTTCTGAGTCTCCCATCTACTATTATTACGTTCCCATTATTTAGCTAATTTCTTAATGGCTTGCAGTCAGGGTTCATACGTGATGCAATGTTGGATGCATGATTGCTATTTCTATCAGTAACATATGGACTTAAGATATTAGAAATACAACGTTTACCACTGTTATATAGTAATCATCGTGATGTCACTGATTACTCTTGATTGAAATGAATGGATCCAATTTCTTCATTTTACTGGCGTGTTTCATAAATAATTAATACGGCTTTCTTACTATTTGAAGAAGGGAAGACTACAACAAACAAACGAATGTGATCAGCAATAAATCATTCTTTACTTTTATGTCTAGGCCACGATATCTTGGTACAATTAGCTGCTAGATTACGGTGCAATGATGGCAAGTTCTCAAGGCAACGGTGACAAACAACAATGTAAATTGGGCAGACCGGGGATAGTTTGGACAATTTTTTATTAATAGTCTTTAGCGGGCCGGTAAGATTCCTTACGGCTATAAATTGTATACCATTCGATAGGTCAGAATGTGCGCTATTGATTTGAACCTGAGAAACGGGCCTCACATTCCCTAGTATTACTTTGAGATGAAGAAAGTTCAGAGATGCATATTGTCCAAAGTATCCCCATTGGTGGGGTTACATTGGACATAGCACGGAGATAGTTTGGACAGATGGAAAGAAATGATAATGAATAATCCAGTGAATATATAATTTATTTAAAATGACAAATAGATAAGAAATAATGAAGTTTAAAAACTTTACAAGTTTTGCTTACAGCAGTTGGGGCCTGTTGGGTAAAATAGGGATTACATTGGACAGACTTGGGGATACATTGGACAGACTCTGTAGCTGTCCAATGTAACCCCTCATATCAAATCAAAACAAAATGATTCGTGCCTTTCCTCAAAAAGGATACTTTGATTTTTGCATAGCATTTGTTTATTCTAAACACATTCAGCAATGCCTCAAAAAAGTTACAATAAAATTCTTCCATAATGAAGTATTCGAATCACAACAAAAAGTAGATGAAAATATTATACAGTAACATACAAGAATTGAAAAGTGTGACTTACCTTGTCATTCGTGAATGCAACACACCATATTGAATATCAGTTGATTTGGCGTGTACATAGGCACAAACTACAAAAACAATTGCAACAATCATGACACTATGGAGGCAATTTTAAAACTGTCCAATGTATCCCGGTGTCCAAACTATCCCCGGTCTCCCCTACATTTCGAATGACGAAAGACAACGCCATAGCGGAGCAGAAATAGGTAGATACAGTAGAACGTCGATTATCCGACGGACGATCAAAATTTCGGAGAATTGTAAGTTATATTTTAAGAGGGTGAAGACGGATGTTCACTTAAAACGAGCGCCAATGTAACCTCTCAAATATAGTCTACAAAATATAGCCGGATTGTACACAAAACGCGAAGGGCTTCCTCAATGGCAACCAGTGTGTCCAAAAGATCGTACACGACGTCCTAGCAACGAGGTCCTTTATTTTATTATGCGGGGAAACCTTCAAAAAACACCTTCACACCTTGGTTACCCCACTGGTGAGAGGGGGGGAGGGGTCTCATACACTTGCCCTGCGCACGCACCGTCCTCTTTCTCATACCACGGAGACCGAGATCAGGTCTCTGTAGCTCCCGCTCCCGCTCCACCCTCTCCTTTTGCAGCATCACCTCCTCGCAAAAGGGAGGACATCGCAAGAAATGACCTCCCGCTACCAACCATCGCACAGGCGATGGCCGGCAGCGAGAAATCTGCCCCCACGACACCTTGGAGGACCTGACGCTCGGTGGATACACCACCGGTGTGTGCTGTGCCGAGTTCTCCACCATCCCGCAGAGATGACACCGCGTTGCTGCCTCCCTCTGTATGTGGCACTGGTACCAACCGAAACACCCATATCCGGTCAGCACCTGCGCTACAGGGGCGGGTGATGCCACTGCAGCCTCTGCCACAGCCAAGTCATCATGCTTGGCCGGAGAGCCCCGACGGTCCGCTGGCAACCGTTCGCCGGCTTGTCCAACGCCAGTCATGCCAACGATCCACCATCTGCCACCGGGCCTAAAGCCTCACCTCTACAGGCGTCCCCTCCTCAGACACGCCGTGGAGAACGCAGAAGCCATCGAAGACCTCCGCGTTCTTTAACACCATGGATGGGAGCGACACGAGTCACGCCAGAAGGCTCACCGCCGCGATGCTGGTCGTGCAGTAAGCTCGCACCACCCTGAAGGCCAGTCCCCGCTGCATCCCGTGAAGCCACTTTTTGTCTCTAACCCAGACCTAACCCACCCAGGGCCATCGACAGTACGACTCCCGTGTATAAGCGGCGAACTCTCTCGCCCCCCCCCCCCCCACAGTGGGCCGGATTCACTTATTTGGCGCCATCTGGGAGTCTTCTTTTTTACTTAAAAGTTATCGGAATGAAATTGACGTCTAAAAATAGGACAAAAGTATTCCTTTCTAGTGCTGTATAATTGAATATTTTTGACATTTATTTATTTTTCAATTTGTTTAACTTAATCGTGATAAAAAAATTGAAAACTGTTGGTACTTTATTTAATACCCTTTTCAGTGGTTTAAATCGAATTTTCGGGAAACTCTTCGTTTCCAAGTTATAAGGAAAAGTCGAAAAATAAAGGAATGCAGCCAAATATGGTTTTGTTTAAGTTAAAGGCCAATCTTTTGCGTTAAACATCATCTTCTATTCGCTGCGTGGTACGTACCTCACGGGCACCGAATCCCCACCGCGCGACGAGCCGGCCTAGCCCGAGAGAGAGAGGGAGAACGTTAAGAAAAGGAGCACCGAGCAGGCAAATGGTATGGTGGGAGAATACCCCTCACGAAACTCACCGGCCAATATATCTGAACTTAGTGCATATTATGTTATATATCATTGAAAGAGAATTATTTTTTTTACTTTTCAGTTCCAATTTCATTATGATATTTTTTATGACTCAAGTGTTATACAAACATGTCGCCGCATGAACGTGAAGAAAAATACGCGAAGCTGATGGCTACGAACAGTAATATTTTGAGAAATGGGGCGAAGTGGGAAGTGATTCTTGCATGATTGTATAGAGGAAGGTGCACTGAAAAGATTCTATTCTGTTAAAATACGGGACTCGTTGGGACTTGAAAGTTATTCCTTATCAATTTTAAAAAATGTCGTAATTTTCCTGACTATTTTCAGAATTATTTTTTAATAGATTATTTACATTAATTACTAATAGAAGATGATGTTTAACGCAAAAGATTGGCCTTTAACTTTGTGACGAAGCCACGTCACGCGTCGTGCGAGCATGCGGCGCAGATCGGTTAAGCCGAGTTCTGACCGCGACCGCTAGGCGGCCGCGAAACCGCAAATTGTCTCGCGAGCAAAGATGTACGATCTGTGAATATAAAGAGGACAGCGAGCAATGTGGACAGCTCTTGTACAGTACATAGTAGTGTGCAAACACCGCCGGAACGTACATCCAAGACGCTCTTTTTGTATCCATGAGGTGTGCACGTGTCGACCATAGTCGAACGGTGCCGATTACCAACCTTCTTTCCGAAATAGGCCGAGAGCAATCTTGCGCCCTACGTTGCCGATAAGGTGTCTCCGCGCTCAATAAGGCCAGAGCCCTATTGCACATCGGAATTCTCTTGTACGACTCCCGGACGACGCGCCTTATAGACCGTCAGGGCAGAACGTTCACTACCTCCACATCCTCCGTCACCCAGCTCGTCGCAAGCGCCGCCGCCGCGTGAACTAACGCCGACGCGATCGAGCCGGACCGAGAACCCGCGACTCGTAATTGTATAGCCCAAAATAAACAATTCTTATTTATTAGAACCACGCCTCTAATCATTCGTCGAACCTGGCCTTACCGACTGAGTCGGCATCTAACTCTTTCTCCGTCCCACCGGTAACCGTCTCGCCAACCGGAGACGGTCACAACTTAAACAAAATCATATTTGGCTGCATCCCTTTATTTTTTCGACTTTTCCTTATAACTTAGAAACGAAGTTTCCCAAAAATTTGAACAAATAAGTGTAAAAAATATTAAATTATACATTATTAGAAAGGAATAATTTTATCCAATTTTTTATGTCAATTTCATTTCGACATCTTAAAAAGAAGACCCAAATGGCATCAAATAAATGAATCCGGCCCACTGTGCACCCTAACTCCCTCCCCCCGAGATTCAGCAACAAAGGACGACCAAGCGCGATCGTCGTCACCGCCAACTGGGGGACCAATCGGCTGTATTGCTTTGTGAAGCACCAGTGTGTCTCCAAGGTGAGGCCCATATTGAGACGCTGAAGCGCTCATCACCGTGGCGGACGTGCTTCCCGACGGCGGGGTCCGGCGTAACCGGCAGTGGTTATATTCATGAGGATGTATCGGTGGGCGGAGAGCGCATCCACCTCCGCCGCTACCTTCCAGTCAGACACAAGGCATACGGCTTGAGGGGTCGCCCATGTGAGATCCACAATGGACTTCCCCTGCGACCGCAAGCACGTGCTTACTGAGCCTCGGTTAATCAACCGCCTCTCGCAGATGTCCTGAGGCAGTCCCACACGACAGCGTGCGGGTTAACATTCCCTAGGATTAGCGTCGCACGAGATAGGCACCGGGAGACACACCCAGCGACATCGTCCAGGTACTCCCTGTACTCGATGGGACTGCTGTTGGGCGAGACGTAGGAACCCACCACAGTGATAGCCTCCACTATACCGTCACGAATCGCACGCCGCGCTCCAGGAATTGCCCAGTACGCCCACCGAGTTTGGGTGGTCGGCCACAACGTACGGCTCCACGACGACGGCCAACCCCATGTCGCACTCACGCAAGGCCTGCATCAGCAGATACTGCATTCGGCGGTAGTGGTTCAAATTTACCTAGAGTTACCGTGACATTAAAGAACATGTGTCAATAGCCCCCTCTAGGCTTTCCACAATTCTGGCTGGCGCCTCCACGAGCCCATGGGACTCACCTATCTTCCGTGCCACCACTGATTTTATTTTATTTTATTTATTTATTTCACGGGATAATCCCGTTAATTACAAAAATGACAAAAGTTAAAGTCTTACACATTTACACCAACGCTAAACATTTCGCAATCGATAACGCATCCCGTCGCCGAAAACATTTGAGGAAATCACGAAGGGATCCATATCACCGAATTGTACGTTGAACTGACGCATAGCACGGTTTATAGGGTCTGCCGTATAATTACTGTACGAAGGCATTCTAGTATCAAATTCCGGACGAATTATAAGATTGACCATGGGCGCATTAAACTTAATCTCCGCTACCTGATCCGAGCAGTCAATTTGGCTGCTCATTACCTTGTGCAGAAATAATAAATTTGACACTAACCTTCTGTTTTCGAAGGACATTAAATTTAGTCTAATAAGAAGAGGGCCGTAGTCGTGATCTCTTGCTGACAAGGGATTATCGAGCACCCAAGCAGCAAATCTTAAAAATGTATGCTGCACCCTCTTCATTAAATTTATATACCTTCGATGCCTAGGATCCCAGATAGTCGACGCAAATTCAACGTGCGGCCTAATGAGAGCAGTGTACAGTAGCCTTAGAGCAGTTAAGATCAGGTGAGCGGTCCGAGGACACTACCATCCATAGCGTCTTCTACGTGCTGCGTGGAAGAAGGGGGTGCTCGAAGCCAATGAAGCGGCGGACATGCCACGGATAGGGAAAACTCTAGTAGTGTGCTCTTAGGCCCTAAAGGTGAAGTTCCACGGCGCGTGCTCGGCGAGTCTTCTCGGCTCGCCCAGGTTCGGCGAGACGGCTTGGTGAGCGCGAGTCGGCAAGCCACGCGCCGTGGAATTTCACCTTAAGGGTATGAGCCTACACGCACACTACTAGAGTTTTCCCTATCCGTGGCATGCCCGTCGCTTCATTGGCTTCGAGCACCCACTTCCATGCAGCACGTACAAGACGCTATGGATGCTAGTGTCCTCGGACCGCCCACCTGATCTTTCCTGCTTTAGAGTATTTATATTCCGAAAATGCTTCGCGAATCTTGATACGAAACCTAGCATCCTGCAGGCCTTGTTCGCAATTTTAGTGTAATGTCCCCTGAAGTCCAAGCATGTTGATAAGGTGACGCCAAAGTCAGTAACCTCCCACACCTCTTCAAGCAGAGTATTCTGCAGTCTGTATAGGACTACCACATACTTCCTAGAACGGGAGAACCTCATCACCACACACTTGCCCATGCAGAGCGACATATTGTTACCAAGGCATGGCTGCCCAAACCTATCAAGATCACGCTGCATATCATGCGCATCCTGTTCGGAACTGATTCTTTTAAATATTTTAAGGTCATCCGCATACAGTAGATATCTAGAATTACGAAAGAGACGGCCTACATCGTTAATAAATAAGTTAAGAAGCAGCAGACCGAGATATGTGATCCCTGTGGTACACCCGAGGGGACCATAATCGGTACCGACTCTTACTCGCCTACTCTTAACCGTTGCTTCCGGCCACTGAGTAACTCTCCATCCATAAGAAAAACCGGTCACTAAAACCCCAAGAAGACAACTTCGATATTAAAATACCATGATCGACCGTGTCAAACACTTTGCGAAAGTTGGTAAAGACAGTGTCCACCTGATAAACCGCTAAATTAGTTACAGCGGAGCGTTTGGAGATAAAACCATCCTGATACAGGAGCAGGATCCGAGGACAGGGGTGCTTCGGCCCCCGCCCCCTTCTTCTTCGCCTTGTCGTTTGGGGATGGGTGAACACATAGCTTGCTCCACACCCTGTGCCCAGATGGCCTCCACAGGTCCGCGGAGCGGATATATAAGGAGGGCCGGGCATAGGCTCGCCCTGTGGCACGGGTCCCCACAAGCGTGCAGCGGTCGCTTCTATCAGCGGTGCTTGCACTATTACTGGACAGAAAGAAGGCTCCTGGTAGGCGGTGCAGTCCGCCGCTAGCTCCGCCTGAACCTCCCCCTGTTACATTGTAGTAAGTAGATGTGGCCGATTCCGCCAATATAAAAAATACGTGTGCTCTGTTGTTATGAATGTGCAATCGTCATAGCGGCGGACTGCACTGCCTGCCAGGAGCCTTCTTTCTATATACTAATAGTATACCGCTGTCTGGGAATAGGTCACGTCAGGACTCTCTCCACCGTTGCCAACTTGTGCGCCACGGTCAAGGGTCACTGAACCTAAATACATATGTGCCTTGATTGGGGGGGGGGGGCAGACCGGACTTCCCCGGTCTTTACCTCCACCAACGCTGCAACGGCGGGGGCCACCTCCTCCGCCCGAATCGCGTCGCCCAATTCTACCACGCACATTCCCGCGCGTTGTTCGGTGCAGCGAGCGACCCTTACGCCAGTCCCCTCGAGCACTTGGCTGAGGTCTGTGCGCCACCGTCGGGACCGGTGATCTTTAATATTACACCCCCCCCCCCCCGGTTACCCTCCTCTTTCGCCGCACTTCGCCCATTCCGATCGCCGCCAGGCCATCGCCGTTGTGTGCGAGTGGGCGGAACCCGTCTCGACGGTGAGGGTGACCGCTGCTGTTCTTGAGGGACACCAACATGTCCGCCAGCTCCGACGTCCTCTGCCGGGTAGCCCACATCAACCGGACAACCGGTCGGGTGACCCTCGGTGTCGGAGCAAGCCCCTCAGCCGTCAAACGGTGCGAAGACCCGCCCGCCCACAGCGGTTGACGGCCGTTGCAGACACGCCACCGCCTTCTCCATCACCTTAGAGTTTGTATTCAAATCCATTATCATTCCCACAAGAAGTGCGCAATGAAAGTCACTCGCGGTATTGCCGTATACCCGGGAAAGCCTTTTCTGGGTGTCGGCAGAGGCCCGGTAGATTAACCCTAACGACTGATGCTCTCACCAACCCATAATACTGGCGCTTCCAAGCGAGTGAGTGCCCCTTCGCTACGCCGAGAGCTTGAGGTTGTAGTGTTTTTGTAGGGGTTTATCTCCTCGCAGCCCAGCCAGGTCAGGCAAGCCCCCCCCCCTCTACCCCACTACCACGGGACCGAGTCCCGACAGATTTTTACGACGCCAGCGAGTCTCCAGTTGGCTGACTCTTACGCCATGTAACTATCACCCCTGTTATGAACTGCGTGAGGGGAACACCCGCGCCCTTTACGGGGATCATCTGGTTATGGAGCCGTCCTTCCGCGACAAGATCAGCAGTGTTGCGCGGCAACGAAGTCCTGCGACGTTGCCATGAGGTTTGGGTTTTCCCAACTTTCCCCGGCGAATGGCCTTGACCGTTGTTACTGGCTTTCCGAAGGGTAGGCCAATTTTTCAGGGACGCAATTCAAATATGCACGCAATCGGATTTGGTAACAGAATCGAACAACATATATGATGTTTTGATTCAAAAAGTATTTGTTGCACAATATTTATATACCCATTGTTATTACAAATTTAATTATTCTACGCGGCTTTTACTCCGGTTTTCTAATCTTTCTGAGCCTCTTGTTGGCATATTTTTCTTAACATCGTGATTCCGACGGAATTAGATTTAAACTCGAACCGTCATCTTAGATCGCGGCAGGGAGTCTTTTCAGCTTCCTTTTATTGCCTTATGGCTTAGACTGCAACTATCTGCGAATGAGCGGTAGGGGCGCGCAGTCCCGAGAGGGGTCGCTCATACGTAGCCTGTATCATTCCCCGCGCCGCAGTAAGATCAGAAGAAGTAGCTGGGATAGCGTTCATTTCAGACCGAGTTACAAACCCCGTCCTTAGATCGTGACAACACTGCGCAACTGAAACTTCGGTTAAATGGTGTTCGAATAATCGAGGTTTTATTATACCTGCTTGCTGTTACAATAAAACAGTATTGTTCATAGTAGCTGATACTCGAAAAACTTCAATTTCAAATGAGAGTGTCTATTTAGTTGATAGTACCTAACTCAGCGAGGGCCCGTTGGGCCATTATGGAGTTCGAGTGCCATAATGTTTACCAGAGCGGCGCGGAAGGGGCGATCGAAAGCCAATGATGACGTGGGCGTGGAACGGATGGGAAAAACTAGTAGTGGCTAGGCTTGAATGACTGGGATTCTTGGGGGCCCGAATCCCAAGGGGTCCATTTATTTTAGCCTATGAGTAGGAGCTTGCACCGCATACTACTACTTACAGTCTTACGGTTTTCCCTATTCGTTGTACACCCGCGGTATCATTGGCTTGGAACTCCCCTTCCGCGCGGCTCTGGAAAACACCATGGAAGTCGGGCTCCTTAATGGCCCAACTGGCCCTCGCTGACCTTACTGGAAGAAATTCAATTTTGTGCTACTTCACGAATTCAACCACAAATTACTATAATTTATCATTAATTTGCACAAATAGTGAAAAACTAATTTGTATTACGAAACTATGAAGTTTGAGGACAGCTGTTGATATTTAAAAGAAAGCAAGTTCCTACACGTAACTTTTGTATACCTTCCTAGGTTCTAAATTGACACTTAATGCCGTGGTTACGTCGCTTACGAGACAATTCGGGATGAAATAACGAATCTAAATCGCCTTCAACAGATAGTCATGACAGAACTGTTACACACCACACAATACAATTAATATGTATATGTAACAATTATAATTGAAAATATTTTGTAATATTTTACAGGAGAGATCGCTATTCGGGTGTTTCGAGCATGCACAGAGCTGGGCATTCGTTCAGTGGCCATTTATTCGGAACAGGACAAGATGCAAATGCACAGGCAGAAAGCAGACGAGGGTTACATGGTTGGCAGAGGGCTTCCACCCGTCCAGGCTTACTTAAATATCCCAGAAATTATCAAAGTCGCGAAAGAAAACGACGTGGACGCCATTCACCCGGGTTATGGCTTTCTGTCTGAACGATCAGACTTTGCGCAGGCAGTGACTGACGCTGGGATAAGATTTATTGGTCCCAGTCCAAAAGTTGTCCAGCAAATGGGAGACAAGGTATACATTTCTTTTAAATTTGTCATATTTTAGAGAAAAATTAATTTAACAGGGCTTGTGTCAAGAATTTTTCATTGTAGTGCAGCGGAAACTACAAGCTGTATCATTAAATGTTTTCCTGTATTTTGTTTTATCAGTGCATTTGTCATGTAAATTTTATACACTGTGATAAATGTTGAATTTTAGTTCAAAATTGAATGCTGGGTTGTTTTGTGTGATGATGTTTAGTGATCTTATGAACTATAGTCATAGTGATGCAGAGGATGTAGGAAGTTGAGTCACAAGTTGTTTATTTATTGCTTTTTGAAATTGGAATGTCTTAGAGAAGTTAATTCTATAACATCGTGTCTTAATAAGAGCCCAATAATTGAACACTTACTGCTATGAAATTGTTTTCTTTTCAAGAAAAAAGTACCTTAGGCATATCGAAGTAGAAACATTAACTATTAATTTTTCTTTCATTTATAGTAGACTTTTTCGTGGAGATCCTAAGTAGGTAGATCAAGTTTATTTATTGTTTTCTTGTAACATTTAAATGACTTGTACCTTTGCTTCATTTAGTAGATTATTTTCACTTAAATATTCACTTCCTGTTTAAGGATCACTGAATACATTAACTCATAAATTCAATTCTGATCCATTTTGACACATAGATTGCTAAAAGATATTTCAGACACATTTATTTTATCGGCCAACATTCAAAATGTATTCTTAAATTTGACATTGAAAAACTTACTTCGTTAAATTCCTCGAGAATTAATAGGGACAGAACAAATGTAAAATATAAAACGTACTTAGTCTTTCACGAATAATAAGATGACCCGAAGAAAAATGTTATTATGTCATACGTGGCGCCCCTGTATCATGTTAGATCATTTTTTCATAAACATCTCATATAGAACATATGTTTAAAATATGGCAAATGTAAATAACAAACCAAGTTATATTTACACAGCAAAATGGGGCAATATTCTTTTACACTTATTTTATTTTATCAAGAGTATCGATTGTTAAAAAATGTATTTTAATTTATAATGAACAACTAGGTGGCTGCGAGACAAGCTGCAATAAATGCTGGAGTGCCAATTGTCCCAGGAACAGATGGGCCAGTGACATCGTCCGACGAAGCAATGGAGTTTTGCATGAAACATGGACTTCCGGTCATTTTCAAAGCCGCGTATGGCGGCGGAGGAAGAGGTAACGTTTTCCAATTCTTATTAACAAAGGATTTAGTTCCGTTTTCCATTTGAAATGCAGTCCCTCAAGTATTTTTTTATTTTTCGTTTCACAGGTAAATTAAAGTACATAATTCTAAACACATTTTCATGAATATCAGTACCTACCGTTAATTCAACGCTTACGATGGTTGTTAACTGACCGTTCTTACGTTACTCTTTTACATACAGCAAAAATATCAACTTCTATCTACAAAATTGCGATCGAGTGGTTGTATTTCATGCATTCGATTCGAAGTTATGATCATTTGAAGCCAACAACATTCAATTTGTCACCCGGTGTAGCTTCCTTTTTATCTGCATTTATTCAACTTTCCGATCAGATGACGGAAATATAATTATGCTTTTCGGAATTCCTAGAACCTATAGATTTATGATTTGCAAACATTTTACGCTGGCAGCAGAGGCTAAAATTGGCCATTTTCTACCAGTGTCCTTTGTAATAAGCAATACCTCTGTCCGTTTCTAAATTCCGAAGATTTTCTGTATAAACGTGTAAATGAAGACTTTATATGTATGTTGAAAATTTTGAAACACTTACAGAAATGCGTACTTTACAATTTAG